>NC_064644.1:385339669-386589669 GCF_023864345.2 Schistocerca serialis cubense | reverse complement strand
AACGCCAGCATAATTTCATTTCAGTGCTTTAATTTCAAAGTTCAGTTAAAGTATTCATAGCTGGCTACAATATTTAGATTACGCAAGCACAAATTAAGAGTGCGAGTTTTGTTACCGTATTTTAGCTTACCTGTGACTGCAGCTCAGCTTGGTACGTACTAAATCTTACTATTGTTAATTGTTCAGAATCATTTAATTCAAGTTCAAAGTTAAATCTCTTATTTCCAAATTGCGTAGATTCAAGTAGCTTTTGAAATGATTGTTGAGGTAGTCCAAGACTAACCGTATTTTACTGAATTTCGATGTGCTTCAGAAAGAAAGCTCACTATTAGCTTCAGTCACTAAATTAACTGTCGATTTTCCGGTTTTATTAATTCTTTTATTAAATTAAGTCAGAGTGTAGCGAAATTTATTACTTCTGACAAACTTTCAATTTTCACACTACGCCTGTCAACTTTCAGTTGCCACGCTTCTAGTGCTAATTATATGTGTAATAACCTTTCTTTGTTTCAGTTACTATAGTAACTGTCCTTAGGACTGGCGACCGTAATTTCCCGCAAACCTCAAATATCTAATTACCGCTAGTTAATTGTTAACGTAACGGCCGCACATTTACTTTCTTCATTAACTTTACCCCTTTTCAAAATTAATTTCCACCAGTTTAATTTGCATTTTTCCTTTCATTTAGATGTAACCCTTTCCTCCCTCTTTACCGACAGATTAACTTCGGCGACGATTGCTTTTCCCAAATTTCCATTAGGTACACGCGGTTTAATTTTTCAATGTCATTAAGGTTGATAAGTGAGGGGGAGGTTACAGGTAGATCACGTAACTAATGAGGAGGTACTGAACAGAATTGGGGAGAAGAGGAATTTGTGGTGCAGCTTGACTAGAAGACGTGGTTGGTTCATAGGACACGTTCTAAGGCATGAAGGGGCAACCAATTTAGTATTGGAGGGCAGCATGGAGGGTAAAAATCGTACAGGGAGACAAAGAGATGACCACAGTATGCAGATTCAGAAGGATGTAGATTGCTGTAGTTACTCGGAGGCTTGCACAGGATAGAGCAGCATAGAGAGCTGCATCAAACCAGTCTCTGGACTGAAGACCAGAACAACAACAACGTCGTAAAATGTCTACGATATTAGAGGTCTCACTGAGCTACGCACTTCATGCATTATTCACTTAGAGCCCATATACGGCACGGTGGTTTACTACTGGCGTGCTTTGTGTGCATTCCCCAGTCATGTAAACGTACCGGTGTCGCAGCGACACCGCGAGCGGTTCAGTTTGTGTTCAGCTCTGCAGTAACAAGCCACGAAGCGACATACAACACTTTGATAGAGGCAGAATAGTGGCTTTACTTTCAGCAGGTCATACACAGCAAGATGTTACCGATCGGATACATGTCACTCAAAGTGGTGTGTCTATAGTGTGGAGAAAGTACAGAGAGACGGGAAATGCGCACTAGAGACCTCGCTTGTGTTCGTCCTCGTACGACAACACAATGCAGTATCGCTTCCACCAACTGACGGCTCGCAGGCCTCATCATCAACTGCCAGAAATATTGCCCAGGCAACAGGGATTCGTATCTCAGACAAGACAGTGCATAGAAGGTTACATCGGGGTGGTCTTCATTTCAGAAGAGCAGTGAGGAGTTTTGGACTGAACGAACGGAACCAAAGCAATCGAAAGACCCTGGCTGTTGCACATCAACATTGGACCATTGCAGAATGGAATAATGTCATGCTTTCTGAAGAGACAAGGATTGATTTGTGACCGGACAATAGACGTGTTAGTGCTTGGAGAAGGGCTAGACTATACTAGAAACGCCGGTTCATTCACGTTTACATGGATACTCTGCGAACCACACGTAAGTGCCTGGCAAAGGGTTCATTGAACCATCTTCACAATAATTCTCTATTATTCCAATCTTGAACGGAGCGAGGAAAAAACGAATCTCCTATATCTCTCCGTGCAAGCTATGATTACCCTTATTTTATTATGATGATCGTTTCTCCATATGTAGGTCGGCATCAAAAAATATTTTCGCATTCGGAGGAGAAAATTGGTCATGGGAATCCGTGAGGAGATTCCGCTGTAACGAATGACGCCTTTGTTTTAATGATGTCCACCCCAAATCCTGTATCATGCCAGTGGAACTCCCTCCCCTATTTCGTGGTAATACAAAACGTGCTGCTCTTCTTCTAACTTTCTCGATGTACTCCGTTAATCCTATCTGGTAAGGACCCCACAGCGCGCAGCAGTACTTCAAAAGAGGAACGTCAAGTGTAGTGTAGGCAGTCACTTAAGTAGTCGGTGGAAGGAGCCAAATATTATTTTATTCCGGTTGCCAAGATTGGCCTCTGCTCATATTAACTCACAGGAACTGTCTCTACAAGATATATTAATTCTAACAGCAACAAACACGCCACCACAAACTGCGTTTAGGCTATCTTTCTGAACACCGTTACGTTCTTCACAAAAATTTCGGCTGATCTCCGGCTTTAGTCAGCTTTCAGTGCCTATAACGATTTGAGCATCAGTACTTTCTACAGTATTACCGCTTGGAGCTCTGGTACTTGCCAACACAGCTGGATCTACGTTCTTCCTTTGAGACTGAAACACTTGTTTTTGTATTTCTCGAGACCCTCTAACCTAAAAAACCTCCTAGTCCAGGGCACATAACCCCTGCTACCCGTGTAGCTCCACCCTGCGTGTAGTAGACTGCTGACCTATTCACTGGAATCCAAAACTCAACCACCGTATGGGTCAAGTCGAGGAATCTGCAGCCTACACGGTCGCCAAACTGTTTGAGCCTCTGATTCAGTCCCTCCATTCGGCTCTGTACCAGAGACCCGCAATCGGTCCTGTCAATTTTGCTGTAAATTTAAGCGCTGCTTTCATCTCGCAAGCAAGACTGGCAGCATTTATCACTTTTTTTAGCAGCTTGAAACCAGATATAATCTCTTCCAATCCAAAGCAACACAGATCATTGGTACCGACAAAGCACCCAATTGCAGTTGGCTACACCCTGTGCTCTTCATGGCACCTAGAAGGACCTGTTCCCCATCTGCAATGACTCCACTCTGCATGCACACGAAGTGCAGATAGGCTTTCTTCCCCTCCTTGGCAGCCATGTCCCTAAAAGGGACCCATAACGCACATAACATTGCAGCTCCTAATTACCAATATTTCAACCCTCTGCCTGCCTTAATCTTGCGGACTGAGAGGTATCCCCTGATGATGGACAAGTGACTGCATCTAGCTGAGGGACAGTGTCAGCCACAGACAGCACCTGGAACCTGTTTGTCAGCTAACTTGGGAGGCCTTACGTGCAGCCCCCGGGGGTAAAACACAGTGCGAGCAGTAACTGGCCTAGCCAATGGTGCGGACCGATCGGCGGGCTCAGACGTGCTGGATGTCCATTGGACAATCCCTCCCTCCCTTACCCCTCCCTCCCTCTCCCGCGGCCAGCCCTCAACGGTGATGCCCATTGCCCATCCACTGCTGCTTCAGTCTTTGTAACCAAAGCTGTCACAGCAAGGAGGTGAGAGGGAAGTTTCACTAACGCGGTTAGGATTTCTACACAGCCATCACAGTCCCTATCCGTTCAGGAAGTCCACCTGTTTGCAGGTGGAAGCGTAATGTTTAGGCAGCAGTAATGATGGGATGATTGAGCCCTCTAATTCCCATTTATGGCAATTTTACTGGTCCTCAATATCTCCAAGAGATCCTACAGGCGATTGTAAGAACCTACAGACGTGAAGCTGGGACAGCTTGATCCTAGGCGGTAACAAAGCAATACCGAACCGTACTCTAGCAGTGCCCCGGTAGCTTCAAAGTTGCAACATCAACCGAGCGCGTTGGCCAGCGCACTACCCAGACATGAATGCAATTCAGTGTGCATGGGACGTGTTGAAAGCGGTCACTGCACAGAGTCCGAATCCATCCGTCAGTCTTCAGGACCTCACAAATGGCGCCCTTTGGGAATGGTACCTCATATTTCAAGAAAAACTTGGTCTCATCCAGAGCATGCCTCGAAGTGTGGAAGAACTCGCCCATGTGCGGCGAGGACATACTCATCAGTAAAGACTGACAATCATCATCATCATCATGAGCTAAAGGTTTTCAATGTTTTTGTTTCCAAGATGTGCACATATGAGAGGGACTTGTTTGTTTTGTAATGATTAATTTTACTAACCAAAATCGCTCTTTCTCTCAGAAGCAGTTATGTTTATTTTGTTAATAAGGTATTGTACGGACCTCAATGTGTGTACTAGAAGAAGTCATTGTTGTAGACTCTATCATATTCCAAATTTTTTTTGAGGTGTATACGTATAGATCACCCATCCCTGGAAACGAGAATTTCGACGATTTTTTGCTTATTATCGTTCTCTATACTAGCCATATACAAAATATTTGAAATCCATGGCCGTATCCTTTGCCTGTTTTGACGTAGATGCTTAAATGATTTCACTGCCAAGGGACCATAGGCATTAGTGTGTGACAAAAATTTAAACTTCATGAATCCACCATTTGCCGTGAAAAATGGGTCTTATCGGATACAGTCTGGTGTTATTACGTTAACAATATTCGGGATTTTTTTTCCTTAACTTGTACTGTGGAGCCCTGCTTCCTGCCATAATTTCATTATTCTAGGTCAACGGGAAGAATCATGTAGGTCTTGATAAATGAGTGTGCCGATATCAGAATGTGTGACGTAAATGGTCTTACGTTTTGATTGCATTGGTTTAGAAACTCAAGTTATACATCGCAGCCTGCAGACCTTAGTCTTCTTCGTTTTCTTCTTATTTTCCTTCTTCTTCACTTCACGTATTTGGCAAACTACTCGTTATGGAACTCCACTTCTTATATGGTTTTTCTGCATTTGTTCTTACAGTGCATTTATAGATGAGAGCCCTTACCGGGAATTTTTCCCCACTCGTTTGGTAAACATGTTCCTTCCATTTTCTCCTATTCTCCATTATACACACATAAAAAAAATTTGCATCACCTCGGTTCCGAGAGTTCCAGAACCTGTTCAGAAAATTAGAATAGATATCAACATAACCATCATTTCCGCCCTTTTTATTGCTCATGACAACCACACATTGCATGCTGTACCACCATACTGCGAGACCTTCAGAAGTGGTGGTCCAGATTGGTGTACACACCAATACCTCTAATACCCATTAGCATGTCCTCTTGCATTCATGCATGCCTGTATTCGTCGTGGCATACCATCCACAAGTTCATCAAGGCGCTGTTGGTCCAGATTGTCCCACTCCTCAACGGCGATTCGGCGTAGATCCCTCAGAGTAGTTGGTGGGTCACGTCGTTCATAAACAGCTCTTTTCAATCTATCCCAGGCGTGTTCGATAGGGTTCATGTCTGGAGAACATGCTGGCCACTCCAGTCGAGCATTGTCGTTATCCTGAAGGAAGCCATTCACAAGATGTGCACGATGGGGGCGCGCATTGTCGTCCATGAAGATGAATGCTTCGCCAATTGCTGCCGATATGATTGCAATACCGGTCGGAGGATGGCATTGACGTATATACAGCCGTTACGGTTCCTTCCATGACCACCAGCGACGTACGTCGGCACCACATAATGCCACCCAAAAACAGCGACGAACCCCCACCTTGCTGCACTCGCTGGACAGTGTGTCTAAGGCGCTCAGCCTTAGTGGTTTGTCTCCAAACACGTCTCCGACGATTGTCTGGTTGAAGGCATATGCAACATTGGTGAAGAAAATGTAATTCCTGAGCGGTCCATTCGGCATGTTGCTGGGCCCATCTGTACCGCGCTGCATGGTGTCTTGGTCGCGAAGATGGGCCTCGCCATTGACGTCTGGAGTGAGCTTGCACATCATGCAGCCTACTGCGCACAGTTTGAGTCGTAACACGAACGTCCTGTGGCTGCATTATTCAACATGGTGGCCTTGTGGCCTTACTGTCAGCGTCCCTCCGAGCCATGATCCGTAGGTAGCGGTGATCTACTGCAGTAGTAACCCTTGGGCGGCCTGAGCGAGACATGTCATCGACAATTCCTGTCTCTCTGTATCTCCTCCATATCCGAACATCCGAACAACGTCGCTCTGGTTCACTCCGAGACGGCTGGACACCTCCCTTATTGAGAGCCCTTCCTGGCACAAAGTAACAATTCGGACGCGACTGAACAGCTTTACTGTCCGTCTAGGAATGGTTGAAGTACAGACAACACGAGCCGTGTACCTCCTTCCTGGTGGAATGACTGGAAATGATTGGCTGTCGGATCCCCTCCGTCTAATAGGCGCTGCTCATGCATGGTTGTATACATCTTTGGGCGGGTTTAGTGACTTCTGTAAACAGTCAAGGGGACTGTGTCTGTGATACAGTATCCACAGTCAACGTCTATCTTCAGTATTTCTGGGAAGCGGGATGATGCAAAACTTTTTTGATGTGTGTATTTTCGTTTAGGTTACATACTCCTAAATATTTCCTTATATCTTCGTTTCTTTTTCGATCCTTCATTGTACGTCCTTCCAGTCTACTCAGAAATCTCGTTTCCTGAGCCTGCGTTCTACTTTCTTGACATGTTGCCCATGACTCACTTCCATAGGCAGGGGTTGTTACTGCTGTTGTTTTATAAAACTTCAGTCGTTTCTTTCCTGGCTTTATTCTCCAAACTTTCTACGATGCTTCTTGATACGGAAGAAATTTATTTAATTTTTGGTCAATGTTATAGTTATATTCGTAAGTGATGTCACATAATAGGTATTGAAAATGTTATACTTGCTCCAAGCTTTTATTATTCAAGTCTGTTTCAGATCTTACTAGTAGTCTGCTCTAAAATGCAATTGCTTGCGTATTACCTAACGGCAGTGTTGGGCTGTAATCGGAGGCTGTAGCTGCACCTTACAGACGCCCATCTGATGGTCATCTTCATTTTCTGTAATCAGAGTAAGTGTGCCGTGCGTCCGACTTTAATTTCACGTATGGTCCGCGGATTTGCTATCCCTCTGGCCGCAAGAGCACTGTCTCCGGTAGAGGTCAGGTCGGAGGAGAAGGTAGTTAAGGGCTGCGGCGACTTGAGGAAGAAGAGGGTGTGCCGGCCGATGTTACCGAGCGGTTCTAGGCGCTTTAGTCTGGAACCGCGCGACCGCTACGGTCACAGGTTCGAATCCTGCCTCGATCATGGATGTGTGTGATGTCCTTAGGTTAGTTAGGTTTAAGTAGTTCTAAGTTCTAGGGGACTGATGACCTCAGATATTAAGTCCCATAGTGCTCAGAGCCATTTGAACCAATGAAGAGGAGAGTGTGACACGGGTGGCGAAGAGCGCAAGTGAGGCGGCGTGTTGTGGCCAAGCGTCGGCCATGGTCTGTTGGCAAGAGTGGTGCCTTTGCTCACTGCGGGTTTGGCGGGCCCGAGTGTTGGTCGCAGCCGTGAACATTGCTCGTTAAAGGCTAGTTCGGCAGGACGCACAGTATTCGTCGTACTCTCTGCTACTGAAGCTGCAATCAGCTTGTGTTCATTGTGGTGCCGGGTTGGAATCCGGTGAGACCTTTGCAAGTACTGGGCGCCGTTGCGTCCGTTGGATGATACCCGTGGGTTTCCGACTACGTGTAATCTTCGTTGAATCCTTCTCTCGGTGCTCCCTAAGCAAGCGCTTGCAAATGAGCGCTAGAAAAAAATGTTCAAATGTGTGTGAAATCTTATCGGACATAACTGCTAAGGTCATCAGTCCCTAAGCTTACACACTACTTAACCTAAATTATCCTAAGGACAAACACACACACCCATGCCCGAGGGAGGACTCGAACCTCCGCCGGGATCGAGAGCACAGTCCATGACTGCAGCGCAATAGACCGCTCGGCTAATACCGCGCGGCAGGGCGCTAGATTTTACGAGAAATCACGGTGAGCATCCGATTAGTGTGCACGTCACTTGGTGTCGCGTGGTGGCTATTTTGACTCCACACCCTAGTTGCCCATTGTTTTTGTGTTATTTATGAAGATTTAGCCTGGTACTACTTGAGTCTAGTTCAGTCAATGTGTGTGGGCTTGTGGCTGTCACTATACCAAAATGATCTTAGAATCTAAGGGTGTAGAATGCAGATGTAAGTCTTCTGATTTACGATCTGTACTTTATAGTTAGTGAAAACTGTTGAGTCTAGCTACCTCACTTCTGAGGCATGTCTGTAGTTACCTGCTTGCTAATATCACGAGCTCGAGCTGTTTACTAAATTGTTTGCACCTACAAAAAAGCTAAGGAAGAATTTCTGCATTTGTGGTATGTATAATTTTTTCTAAATAATTAACGAGTTGTCTCTGTGTTACAGGACAGATCCTTGTATCTCTTGTTAACTGTGACTTTGTTAAAGATGCCTGAGTACTATGACTGAAATTTTTAATGAAGGTTTCTAGTACTGCGGTAGCGGCAACCGTCGTCCTATGTTAGTAGAGAAAGAGGGGTTATTGCTACTGGCATCACCTCTGCCACCCCCTCTGTCATAATAAATTTGAATCAGCTTTGTCAGTCACTTTGGCTACTTCGAAGGCTATGGCGTTTGGATAATTACTGGCAACAGAGGATAGTTGATATTTGTGACATAATTATTTGGTCATATGTTTTGCTGTTGTAATGTGAATGTATCGTTTTTTACTCCATTTAATATTCTTTACAAAAAGGAAGTGATTTTATACTGTTGGCCTTTTGAGGCGTTTGCCATCAGTTGGTTATTGAAATTTATTATTTTTAGATAATGTTATTCTTGGATGTTTTCTTTTAAAAATAAATTCATTGATGTTTTTAGAAACGTTAATAAATTCATTATGGCTTAATACCTCTCCACTCAACACCAGCTCCCTACCGCATTCAGTTAGGTCATCTGCATACAAAATTACTTTTAGTCTATTGTCACGATTTAAAAGAACTTCAATTATGTTCAACATCTTCCATTTGCTGATAACTTCATCTATTAATATGCGCTGAAGAGTGCTGGAGAAATGCAGCAACCTTGTCCGCTTTGTTTTTGTTTATTGGCTTTGTTGTCATATTTCCAATATCTATAACGATTTAGGTGCTCATGTATAGACCCCTAAAAGAATTTATGAAGTGAGATGGATAACCGCGTTCAGCCACGATATTCCATAGCATTTCTTTATCCACAGTATGTAACGCTTTCTCGAAATTCACAAAAACTAAACGGGTTTCCCTATTAAGCTCTCGTCTATTTTCCACAACTTTTTCCAGTGTAGACACGTTGTCAGTATTTGATCATCATTCTCTAAAATCTGATGGCTCTTCAGATTTTAGCTTTTCCATCAGACTTTTAAGTCTTGCATTCAGGATTTTGCCATATAATTTAGAGGTTGAATCCAGGAGGCTTATTCCTCGATAGTTACTACATTTATTTTATCACCCTTTTTAAAGACAAATATTACTCTGGCTCTCAGCCAGTCGTTTTGTATCTTCTTATTTCTCCAACATTGAGTAAATACGTTAAAAAGGTTTACATGTAGAAATAAACCTCCATATTTCCACAGTTCCGTATTAATACCATCTAAGCCAGTGGCTCTCCTACACAGGGTGAGTCACCTAACGTTACCGCTGGATATATTTCGTAAACCACATCAAATACTGACGAATCGATTCCACAGACCGAACGTGAGGAGAGGGGCTAGTGCAATTGGTTAATACAAACCATAAAAAAATGCACGGAAGTATGTTTTTTAACACAAACCTACCTTTTTTTAAATGGAACCCCGTTAATTTTGTTAGCACATCTGAACATACAAACAAATAAGTAACAAGGGCCGTTTGTTGCATTGTAAAATGTTAATTACATCCGGAGATATTGTAATCTAAAGTTGACGCTTGAGTACCACTCCTCCGCTGTTCGATCGAGTGTATCGGAGAGCACCGAATTACGTAGGTATCCAAAGGGAACGGTGATGGACCTTAGGTACAGAAGAGACTGGAACAGCACATTACGTCCACATGCCAACACCTTTTTATTGGTCTTTTTCACTGACGCACATGTATATTACCATGAGGGGTGAGGTACACGTTGGACGGGCGTTTCATAGGACGTGGAGGACGCATAAATTGGCCAGCCCGTTCTCCTGATCTTACACCTCTGGACTTCTTTCTGTGGGGTACGTTAAAGGAGAATGTGTACTGTGATGTGCCTACAACCCCAGAGGATATGAAACTACGTATTGTGGCAGCCTGCGGCGACATTACACCAGATGTACTGCGGCGTGTACGACCTTCATTACGCCAGAGATTGCAATTGTGTGCAGCAAATGATGGCCACCACATTGAACATCTATTAGCCTGACATGTCGGGACACACTCTATTCCACTCCGTAATTGAAAACGGAAACCAAGTGTGTACGTGTACCTCATCCCTCATGGTAATGTACATGTGCGTCAGTGAAAAAGACCAATAAAAAGGTGTTAGCATGTGGACGTAATGTGCTGTTCCAGTCTCTTCTGTACCTAAGGTCCATCACCGTTCGCTTTGGATCCCTACGTAATTCGGTGCTCTCCGATACACACGATCGAACAGCGGAGGAGTGGTACTCAAGTGTCAACTTTAGGTTACAATATCTCCGGATGTAATCAACATTTTACATTGTAACAAACGGCACTGATTACGTATTTGTTTATATGTTCAGATGTGCTAACAAAACTAACGGAGTTCCATTTTAAAAAACGTAGTTTGTGTTAAAAAACATACTTCCGTGCATTTTTTTATGGTTTATATTAACCAATTACACTAGCCCCTCTCCTCACGTTCGGTCTGTGGAATCGATTCGTCAGTATTTGATGTGGTTTACGAAATATATCCAGCGGTAATGTTAGGTGATTCACTCTGTATTTTGTGCCTTTTTGAACTTTCGTCGGTTTTCTCTCACATCAGTATCGCCCAGGCCTTTTGTGTTATTCAGTTAAGGTAACGTCTGAATTAAAGTACCATCATACCACTATTTTTTGTAATGAGTTACCCATTCGCTCCCTCCTATATTGTTAACACGTATGTGATAATTTTCTTCTCTGTTGAATGATTTCATCACTTCATAAGCGATAGTTGGTATACCGTCTAAATCATGCTCTGGATTGCTAATAAAGCGTCCCCATGATTCTGCTTGCACTTTCCGAGTTACGTATTTCGCATTATTTCTCTTCTCTTTATACACATGTCAGTAGTGGGATTATGTATGTAGGTCTCGAAGGCTTCTTGTTTTTCTTTAAGTGCTGTTTCCATCTTTGGCCTCCAAATCCTTACTCCTGCAAGTTACCTGTATTTCCTTTCCTTCACCAAAACCTCATTAGCTATGCCCGATACGGCTGTTTTTAAGTTTTCCCGTTCTGGAAATATCTAACAGGTGTGCTTGATCGCATTAACCAAATTACTGTACCTTTATAATGAAACGTACCTTCTGTTGTAGAAACTTTAAATATTTTCTCCATCACAGTGTACAATAATAGCTATTGCCAAACTTTCTCTTAACACACGTAACTATATCTTTGTCGTTCATAACTTCTTTGTTTCAGATGCCATCTAATTTGAGTTGGCGTTATTAGGAAAAAGATACGCCTTCTTAGGAATGCAGCATTCCTCCGATCTCCGAAGTCACATTTCGCAGAGATAACAACCATGTGCGCCGCTGCGGGTGGTGATGGTTTGGTGCCCTCCTTTTGATAGCCGCCACTACTGCTGACCACGCAGGGCACGCCTCATTTTCGGTTACACAGCGCATACAGGGTGTTACAAAAAGGTACGGCCAAACTTTCAAGAAACATTCCTCACTCACAAAGAAAGAAAATATGTTATGTGGACATGTGGCCGGAAACGCTTACTTTCCATGTTAGATCTCATTTTATTACTTCTCTTCAAATCACATTAATCATGGAATGGAAACACACAGCAACAGAACGTACCAGCGTGACTTCAAACACTTTGTTACAGGAAATGTTCAAAATGTCCTCCGTTAGCGAGGATACATGCATCCACCCTCCGTCGCATGGAATCCCTGATGCGCTGATGCAGCCCTGGAGAATGGCGTATTGTATCACAGCCGTCCACAATACGAGCACGAAGAGTCTCTACATTTGCCACCGGGATTGCGTAGACAAGATCTTTCAAATGCCCTCATAAATGAAAGTCAAGAGGGTTGAGGTCAGGAGAATGTGGAGGCCATGGAATTGGTCCGCCTCTACCAATCCATCGGTCACCGAATATGTTGTTGAGAAGCGTACGAACACTTCGACTGAAATGTGCAGGAGCTCCATCGTGCATGAACCACATGTTGTGTCGTACTTGTAAAGGCACATGTTCTAGCAGCACAGGTAGAGTATCCCGTATGAAATCATGATAACGTGCTCCATTGAGCGTAGGTGGAAGAACATTGGGCCCAATCAAGACATCACCAAAGATGCCTGTCCAAACTTTCACAGAAAATCTTTGTTGGTGACGTGACTGCACAATTGCTTGTGGATTCTCGTCAGCCCACACATGCTGATTGTGAAAATTTACAATTTGATCACGTTGGAATGAAGCCTCATCCGTAATGAGAACATTTGCACTGAAATGAGGATTGACACATTGTTGGATGAACCATTCGCAGAAGCACCCGTGGAGGCCAATCAGCTGCTGATAGTGCCTGCACACGCTGTACATGGAACGGAAACAACTGGTTCTCCCGTAGCACTCTCCATACAGTGACGTGGTCAACGTTACCTTGTACAACAGCAACTTCTCTGTCGCTGACATTAGGGTTATCGTCATCTGCACGAAGAATTGCCTCGTCCATTGCAGGTGTCCTCATCGTTCTAGGTCTTCCCCAGTCACGAGTCATAGGCTGGAATGTTCCGTGCTCCCTAAGACGCCGATCAATTGCTTCGAACGTCTTCCTGTCGGGACACCTTCGTTCTGGAAATCTGTCTCGATACAAACGTACCGCGCCACGGCTATTGCCCCGTGCTAATCCATACATCAAATGGGCATCTGCCAACTCCGCATTTGTAAACATTGCACTGACCGCAAAACCACGTTCGTGATGAACACTAACCTGTTGATGCTACGTACTGATGTTCTTGATGCTAGTACTGTAGAGCAATGAGTCGCATGTCAACACAAGCACCGAAGTCAACATTACCTTCCTTCAATTGGGCCAACTGGCGGTGAATCGAGGAAGTACAGTACATACTGACGAAACTAAAATGAGCTGACACATGGACACATGTCCATATAACATCTTTTCTATATTTGTGTGTGAGGAATGTTTCCTGAAAGTTTGGCCGTACCTTTTTGTAGCACCCTGTATAAGCAAATGAAAAACAGAGCATTCATAAATGTTCCTGGTACTCGATATATCAAGACGCAACCATGATACAGGGAAACGGAACTTTTAACATTCGCCCATACGCAAGAGGCAACACCATGAAATTCAAATCAAAGCCATCCATTGTAGAACCAAAAGCACCACAGGAACTTCGTTTGAACTTCAGAGGGATATACAAGAAAATATTTTTGGTATGAAAGTGTTTCTATATTATAAATGATACGTGCAGTACACTGTAAACAAAACTGTGATGTAGTACTGCGATCTGTAACATTACGTAAACTACAAAATATGTACTGAAATAATCCTATTGTCTCTGATATCCGAAATATTTCCATGCTATAATATTTCGTTATGCAGATGTTTCAGTGCCACCAAATCTCCCTGACTACCATACAGAAATATATAAAATGTGTCCCTGGTCGAATGGTCAGTATCCAGGGATCTGACAGGAACGGTTAGTCGAAGCAAAGTAGTTTAGGGTAATAGGGTAAATGTGGGATTTAAGATGCATACCTTGATAGCTACGAGCACTTCATCTTAGATACTGTGAAACAAATCTCTTCTACTGCAAGTTCTTATCCTTCCGTATTTTGATAGGAGGCAGTAGGGACAAAAACAAGGAAATGTTGTCTTGTTAAACATAAGCTCTAGAATGCCTACCTTAAGTGTAATGAGCACTTGTTCAGCAGAAGAGATGTATTTCATATTATCAAAGATAAACAAATTTTAGATATGCACATTACAGCTCATGTTAACTGGATTTTTTTTCTTGTTTCGGTCCGTACTCTCACCTCTGAAAATATGGAAAGCAAAGATCTTGTAGGAGAAGAGATTTGTTGCACTGTATCGAACATGAAGAAGTACTCGTAGCTCTTAAGGCATGCATTTTAGAGTCCATCTTTACTTCACTTTCTTGGTTCGAATGATCGTTATTGTCATATCCCTGAATATTGCTATTCCTCCTGGCACACCCTGCATACATATGCATATGCATATGCATACATATTCGAACCTTCGACCGTAGCAGTCCCGTGGTTCCGGACTGTAGCGCCTAGAACCGCACGGCCACCACGGCCGGCAGAGTCTGTGTGCAGAGGCTGGTGAACCACCACTCTGGATTCGGCGACGTATCTTTTTGGCTCGAGAGGCTCTGAAAATCTCAGCGTCACCACAGTCATTAGCATTTAGTTCAGTGATCCAACCCGTCTTCGAACGACTGTTCAAGAATCGGCCCCAAGCGACCCAGCAATTTGGTATACGTACTACGGCCTGCCTCAAGGATGTGGATCTCTCGGGCATGGAAATACACACCCAGGGATGGAACGCACTGCCACCTTCGTGTCTTCGGAGGCCCAAAGTGATTTTAAGCTTGAAGCAGTAACTGAAAAATTGTACTCCAGATATGGTTTTTACAACTTTGTTTTCGTCTATTATAAGTATGTACCATAGTTTTATCGGTATGTATACAGTTGGAGCCCAGCAGGGGAATGCTCTCGGTTGTTCTTTGGTTTTTTCTGACAGGGTTTTTAAATTGCGTCTTCCAGAACAATTTACAAATTATGATGCGGAGTTATGTGGCATTCTAATGGCGCTGGAGAGGGTTCACGGACATCACCGTACGAGTTTTCTTGTCTTTTCCGACTCTCTTAGTGCACTGCAAGCGCTTCACCAAATGTATCCAGTAGACCCGATGATTCAGCTCATCCATGATTGCTTATAGCGGCTCCAACGCCGTGGCAAGGAGGTGATCTTTTGCTGGGTACCTGGCCACGTTGGGATACAGGGTAACGACATGGCTGGTAAAGCCGCCAAGGAAGCATGTTGGGATGGTGCTGTCTCATCCCGTTGCACGCCATTATCTCATTTTCTGACAGATACATCATGCGTCAGTGGGAGACTGAATGGTTGCAGGTGTCCCACAACAGACTGCGGTCGCTCAAACCGAGCACAAAAGCTTGATGGACTTCGTGTCAGCCTCGCCGCTGGAAGGAGGTTTTGCTTATCAGATTGCGCATCGGGAATAGCTCTTTCACACATAGCTTCCTCCTCCGGCGGGGGAGGCTCCACCTTTGTGAGAAGTTTGTGGCGTGCCACTCTCAGTTCAGCATATTGTGGCTACGTGTGTCCTGTATACTGATAATAGGGCAGCCCTTGGTCTCGCTGGAGATCTGCCCACCGTCCTCGCAGATACCGATACCAGTGTTACCGGAGTGGTGAAATTTTGTGAATTATCAGGCGTCATCCCTAAACTGGTGGGGAAGGGCTGCAGACTTTAATACGTTATAAACTGCTCTGCATGTGGGGACAGCCTTCGTCCCCACCCATGAGATTTCATGTTGACTTTTCGTCAGGGCGCTGATGACCGTGATGCCGAGCGCCCCCTGAACCCAACTCATCATCACCATCATCTGAAGAACAATCAACTGGCTGTTTGACCTGTTTTCTTCCTTTTTTTGGCATTGATCTAATAAAATCTACCTTACATAGTTTTGTTTCTGTTGCACGCTGTTCTTTAGCGCGTCTTTCATTGTCGGAAGCAAGCTTTTCTTTTTCTGTGAATTGTTATACCATTCGTTCTGTATTTGGTTGCGACGTTCGAAGTGTAGATTTCAGTCTTTGCCAGAACATATCCCCTAAACCTTTATTTTAATGAGCGCAGCGGAATTATATTTTCTGTTGAAATAATCTCACCAAATGTGCGTTAAATGCCATCTTTGACGGGAGTTATCATTGAAGAATTCTCACATTGTTGGAACTGAGCGGATCTACCCCAAAACACCTGTGGGGATTTCTCCCATTTCACTATTTTCTGAGAAATGCGCCATTGTTGATTTTGGGGACCAGCTGGAACGATTATTTCCTAGTGAAAGTGAAATTTAAATGCAGTAGTGTCAACGAGTAGTTCGTTGATCATTATTTTCAAACCATACATTATACAATGTTCATGCAGAGCATTAGGAAAGCTACATGTAAGTAGCAACCTGCTGGGACGAACCTTCATGGAATAATAGGTTACAATAAGATAAACCTGCCGCCTGGTGGTCAGTTCTTGAATCGAAGGCTGTTAACTCAAAAACTCGGTGCGGTTATTTACCCCACACGGGGTTTCACCATCACTTACCCGAAATAGATATAAAAATGTGTTACTGCGAAGCTGTTGTGAACACTGCAGAAATTTCAGATCTGTGAAGATGAATCAGTCTCAACAAGACTAATTCTTCTTCAATAAAATTCTTCAGGGTATCAGACCGCATCGTCATAATTTTAAAATGCGCCAACGTTTCGGCCAGCGTTGCAGCTAGCCTTCATCAGGGCCTAACACACTAAGTCAGCAGTGGCGGAACACCGAGACGAGTGCGGGAAACCAATATTTTTTCAAGAAGCCCGCGTCCTGGCGAAACACCCTCTCACTTTCAAAAGAAAGATTAGAGAGGCGATAGAAATAGCCAAAAGACCCGCCAACATGAATGGAGAGGACGGGTATAAGCTTCCGAGGTCTTGGCTGCCTGCAATAGCAGGGCTACGGAGCGGCGGCAGAGCCGTGGCGGCCCATGCGGACACGCGGAGAGCCACAGTAGTGGTCGCGAGCACACAGAGCAATGGCACGCCGCAGCCGGCTTCTGGACAGCAGGGAAACAGTGTGACGTCACAGCCATCACCTGTTCGCTATTCGTCCGTCTCCTCCAATGGGGTGGATTAATATAAAGACCAATAGAAAACAGCTATTTCAGCCAATGACAGATAATAAAGGAAACACCAATAAAGCATACCTTTCACCCCTCCTCCTCCTCCTAGTACAGCCAATCAAGTAACGACACGGTTTTCTCGTGCAGCTATTTAAGGAATCCAAGTGTGTTCATTTAGCAGTTAACGTAAGGCCCTGATGAATGCTAGCTGCAACGCTGGCCGAAACGTTGGCGCATTTTAAAATTATGACGATGCGGTCTGATACCCTGAAGAATTTTATTGAAGAAGACAACGGCCGCGGAAGCCTACGCTTACAAGACTAATTCTTGATGTTGATGATGATGATGGTGCTAGCGTACCTTTTCTGAGATAGACGTTTCTGATTTTCCAAGAATACTGGCCACTGTGGTTAATAAAATGTCGCGATAGTTTCAGACAAACGATGCTGTAAAACAGGGAAACAAAGTTTCGCAAGCGTCTGCAGACCCGCTCTAGGCAAGTTGATGCTTTCTGGGGCCGCATCCAATAAGCGGTATTGTGTGCGCCGGCGTCCCCGGATCCTGGCGGGGCTCCAGAAGTCACGCTGCCCGCGGCGCTGGCAGGGATTTTGTTTGGAAAGCCTGTTTACTCGCGTCGGTTTCCTCCGGCCGCAGGCGCTCTCTGTTTACTCGCGGACAGAGACCAGGCCGGACCAGCTCTCTGGCCTGCTCTTCCTCCCCGCCAACCCTACCAACGCCTCTGTTTAGAGCTGCACAGTGCACGGCGCTGCTGGCGCCTCGCTGCGGCCAACGGGGGAACTGCTGCCGATTCCTACAAGCCTTGTGTCAACCCACCGCTACGTGACTTGTAGGAATCAAGTCGCTCCTCCGGTCCCTAAACAAAGGAAGCCACAGATTTCCTCCCACGGCGCGTTTTCCAGAGAGTGGATGTTTCTTTTGACGCAAACAAGATTTACGTACTAGAGCGATGGTTCCCGACTTTTGTGAGACCGTTAACCCTGAGTGCAATCACATCATATTGATCATATTAGCTGGTAACCACCCCCACCCCGACAGCCGCCACCGCCACCGCCACCACATGAATGCCTAGCAAAACTTCATAATGAAAAATGTGTTTCTTTGAACACTTTTCTGTTTAGAATGTCAAAAGACAATTTTATTAGACTATAAACTGATGAGTTAAGGAGTCAGCATTGGTAGGATTTATTTCTAACAACCTCTTTTTGTTCTTTTAGAATGATGAAGCAATTTTCATTGCGTAGCGATTGCCACCAATAACTCCTTCTCAGAAAAGAAAGCTTATCAACCACATTGAGGGTATATACTTGGTAACCTATACTGTTTTTCCCCTCGTATTTTGAGTCGATTTGACTAGTTACCTTCTTCCTGTCAAACAAAATAAAACAAATCTTTACGAGAGAAAATAAGAACTGTCCAAACTCCAATCAACCTACTACCTTGGCTCTGCGTCTTCGAAGTCCAACTGTATCGTCCACACCTACAAACTTACCTGATGTTACCTGCAGGACAGCTAACTGCATGTTGCCCATTGCCCGTAAATTCTGAGAACGAATGTGTTACGAAACTAGTTAGCTTATCAAATGGCTCTGAGCACTATGGGACTTAACTACTGAGGTCATCAGTCCCCTAGAACTTAGACCTACTTAAACCTAACTAACCTAAGGACATCACACACATCCATGCCCGAGGCAGGATTCGAACCTGCGACCGTAGCGGTCACGCGGTTCCAAACTGACGCGCTTAGAACCGCACGGCCACACCGGCCGGCTACTAGTTAGCTGAAAATGGCTCTGAGCACTATGGGACTCAACTTCTGAGGTCATCAGTCCCCACGAAACTAGCTCAAATGGTTCTAAGTACTATGGGACTTAACATCTGATGTCATCAGTCCCCTACACTTAGAGCTACTTAAACCAAACTAACCTAAAGACATCACACACATCCATGCCCGAGGCAGGATTCGAACCTGCGACCGTAGCAGCAGCGGACTGAAACGCCTAGAACCGCTCGGTCACAGCGGCCGGCTACGAAACTAGTTCTCCAGGAAAGTTGTTACAAATATGGTAAACGATTAATATATTGTTGAGGCTCAATGTCCTCAAATTTCGTAGTTGTACATACGTTAAAGCAACTGTGCAAAGTTGCAAGCACTTCAGTCAGAATCCACACTGCTCACGCGTATCTAACTTTCGACTGTCGGCCCGACACTATCTGTACCCAAGAGAAAGTTACTTGCACAAGAAGGCACTATATAATTTGGCAAAGTTCTACTATACTTTAAAATATGTACCAGCCATGTGGGTCATGCTACCTCACACTAGGAAATTCTGGCACTTTCTCAATAAATAGAAAATAACGGAATTACCACCCTGTCAGCATCAAATTGTCACCACTGAAGATAAACTCACAACACTGAGGCAGCCAACGCTGGAATAATAAAGAATACCTACCTACTTACTTACATGCTCTGTGTTAATGGCGTGCATTATCTCAACCGCCACCGCTCTATTCTGCGACAGTGGCGAAGCCCGATCGCTTCCGTCACTTGCGATTTTAGAGCGGTCAGCTGAATTAAAACTTGAATATCTCGTGATCTGCTACTAAGATCACGTTGGGGTTTTCACCACCATTATTCTAGTACAATACTTTATACAAGTAGATATGCTTTTACTTGCTCAGTTCGTTCATTATTTTAATTTATCCAGTCATGTACAAAGAGTGCAATGAATGTTGACAGTGGACAAACATACCACTGTCATGTGTCGCGTTGTTACAAAACATCCTACCTCCGCATCACTACCCTCCCAAGTGACACTTGCTTAGCCCATCCCTAGCACTCCTGTTTAAAATCAGTCAAATCAAAATGCCTGCACTATACACAGGCCTACTGTTTGTAATCTATTGACTGATGAGGTCATTATCATTATAAGACTGCAGTCTGCCAGTGCTTTGTGCCTGAT
This sequence comes from Schistocerca serialis cubense, assembly GCF_023864345.2. Classification (NCBI taxonomy): domain Eukaryota; kingdom Metazoa; phylum Arthropoda; class Insecta; order Orthoptera; family Acrididae; genus Schistocerca; species Schistocerca serialis. The sequence continues at coordinate 386,569,659 of NC_064644.1, read as the reverse complement.
CGCTCCCACTCCTCTTCTTGTTCCTGGCCTTTATACCCTATCTACACATGATCCGCATGTTAGTATACATTTCCAGTCGCCACAACTGCCCCCCACCCCCCCACCCCGGTTTCCCTCTGGGACAGAAATTGTGAACCCTATACCCTATCTGTTTGCACATGGGTTAGTCATGTGAAAGTTTGAGAACGTTTTCGAACTGTTTGCGAATTGAGGGACATGCGTACATGCCCAGTATAAACCAAGTCAGATGTGGCATATCATCTGAATCCAACAACTGTACTGGCTTGTACACTGGTACTCGTAATTAACCTGCCAGGTGGACAGGATGGGTAGCTGGCACACTTCCCTAAAAGCAGTGTGCTAGTGCAAATGGCTGTTCAGAGGGATTACCACTGCTACACTGCCACTTATAATAATAACACGGTGTAGGATCTCCAACAGTGTAGCAGCTGTTATACAGGGTGGTCCATTGATCGTGACCGGGCCAAATATCTCACGAAATAAGCGTCAAACCCCATTGAAGCCAGACGAGTTTCGTTCTTTGTAGTTTTTCGTTTGATGCTTGTTTCGTGAGATATTTGGCCCGGTCACTATCAATGGACCACCCTGTATAGTTACTGTATTACATAGTTACTGTTGCATTGTGTTGTCAGTTACTTCGTTTATAACTGGAAAGTGAATAACGAACCAATTTCTGGCCTGTTTTGGGAATTACGTACTACACAGAGAAGAATTTTTCATTGAATATTTAACATTATGTGATACATATATCTTAGTTTTACTGTCATAGACATGTGGTATAAAGTATGATTGCAATAGGTGGTTTTTCTGAGAAAGATGATGTTTGTACATTCATTTCACAAGCTGTAGCCTCCACAAAATTATGTCAAGCGTTAATACCAGTATTTCAAAACGGAAGTTATTTATAGATAACTTACGTAACGAGCATTATTCTGTTACGAAATAGTGGTAATAATAATGATCTTTTAGAAATAATTTACTTTACTGGCTGAAACACAAGTCAGTCGTTTTGATTTTATCCCTCAAAAAATTATATTTTACCTCTCAGGGAGTAATTACCCCAGGCTGGGACCCACTGTTCTAGAATGTGGTGAATAACGTCATATTGACATTTTACAGTGAGACAGGCCACACCACTGAATGCATGTGTAGCGCCCGTGAGTGTGTATATTCTCTTGTTTTTCGGAAATTTCTGAAAATTGACAGCTACCAGTCAGGCGATCCAAGAAGCATCTTACACAGATTAAAACAGTTTTAATATGCCAGGAAGTTTCAATTAAGCCCACACTCCGCTGCAGAGTAAAAGACTGATTCTGGAAACAACCTCCAAGGATGTGGCTAGGGTAGTTGTTTTCAGTATTCTTTCTTGCAAGTGTGCTGGTCCCATAATGTACGCACTACATCTCCTGTAAAATTTGGAAGGTTGTAAAGAGCTTCTGGCGGTACCAGGCGCGGTTCCACGGTTGGGCTCTTGGGGAGGAAGTGGGGGTAGGGGTGTTACAGTTTCTTACATCCTCCTGCTGCTGACGTACTAGACTAGCCCAAGACTTCAATAGTAATATCAATTAAATATAGAAAATATTTTAATACAATATTAATTTGGTCAAAATTGGTCAATAGATTGCAGTGCAATAAAGCAGCTGGGGTGGATGAAATTAAGTCGGAACTCATCAAGTACAGTGGAATGTCAGGTCTTAAATGGCTACACAGGATAATTGAAATGGCCTGGGAGTCGGGACAGGTTCCATCAGACTGGACAAAAGCAGTAATCACACCAATCTTTAAACATGGAAACAGAAAAGATTGTAACAACTACAGAGGTATCTCTTTAATCAGCGTTGTGGGTAAAATCTTCTCAGGTATTGTTGAAAGGAAAGTGCGAGTATTAGTTGAGGAGCAATTGGATGAAAATCAGTGTGGGTTTAGGCCTCTTAGAGGTTGTCAGGACCAGATCTTTAGCTTACGACAAATAATGGAGAAGTGTTATGAGTGGAACAGGGAATTGTGTCTATGCTTTATAGATCTAGAAAAGTCATATGACCGGGTTCCTAGGAGTAAGTTATTGTCTGTTCTACGAGATTATGGAATAGGAGGCAAACTTTTGCAAGCAATTAAAGGTCTTTACATGGATAGTCAGGAAGCAGTTAGAGTTGACGGTAAACTGAGTTCATGGTTCAGAGTAGTTTCAGGGGTAAGACAAGGCTGCAACCTGTCTCCACTATTGTTCATATTATTTATGGATCATATGTTGAAAACAATAGACTGGCTGGGTGAGATTAAGATATGTGAACACAAAATAAGCAGTCTTGCATATGCGGATGACTTAATTGTGATGGCAGATTCGATTGAAAGTTTGCAGAGTAATATTTCAGAGCTAGATCAGAAATGTAAGGACTATGGTATGAAGATTAGCATCTCCAAAACGAAAGTAATGTCAGTGGGAAAGAAATATAAACGGATTGAGTGCCAAATAGGAGGAACAAAGTTAGAACAGGTGGACGGTTTCAAGTACTTAGGATGCATATTCTCACAGGATGGCAACATAGTGAAAGAACTGGAAGCGAGGTGTAGCAAAGCTAATGCAGTGAGCGCTCAGCTACGATCTACTCTCTTCTGCAAGAAGGAAGTCAGTACCAAGACTAAGTTATCTGTGCACCGTTCGATCTTTCGACCAACTTTGTTGTATGGGAGCGAAAGCTGGGTGGATTCAGGTTACCTTATCAACAAGGTTGAGGTTACAGATATGAAAGTAGCTAGGATGATTGCAGGTACTAGTAGATGGGAACAATGGCAGGAGGGTGTCCACAATGAGGAAATCAAAGAAAAACTGGGAATGAACTCTATAGATGTAGCAGTCAGGGCGAACAGGCTTAGATGGTGGGGTCATGTTACACGCATGGGAGAAGCAAGGTTACCCAAGAGACTCATGGGTTCAGCAGTAGATGGTAGGAGGAGTCGGGGCAGACCAAGGAGAGGGCACCTGGATTCGGTTAAGAATGATTTTGAAGTAATAGGTTTAACATCAGAAGAGGCACCAATGTTAGTACTGAATAGGGGATCATGGAGGAATTTTATAAGGGGGGCTATGCTCCAGACTGAACGCTGAAAGGCATAATCAGTCTTAAATGATGATGATGATGATGATGATATTAATTTTCTTAGATTAATGCTCGGTGCATTCCTTTGGCTTAACTTTAAGGCAATTTCAATCGAAAAAATCATTTTAAAAAAATATGTCCGAAAATCTGGGATGTTAATGTATCATACAACTGCTTTAAGAAATTGGGTTGTGGGAAACACTCAAAGGTCTGACGACGTCATAATTTACACAACGTTATTTCACTTAGGACAACGATTGTGGACGGAGGACTGCAGACATAACGAGAGTGGAAATGTGGAGAATGCTGTTTCTTGGCACTCCATTTCCATTCAAGAAAGTTAATCTTTTTGTTTGATTAAAATCATTTTGGGTATTACTAAAATGCCGACGTTTCTATCGTCTTTGTAATGGTCCTCTTCAGGGTGACTAATTGCAATGAAAGTGTTGTGAAGTATCCTGGTTCGAGTAATGTGCCAAAGTTTTGATACGGTCGCGAAGTAACAACTGTTTGTTTATTCGCCATGAACTATCCTCACTACAGCTTAAGAGGACAAAGGTCCACACTTGAATACAGCTTAAGTGTCATTCTGTAATGATTAGCAGAGGCACCCACTATGATGAAGTCCATGATCGGCGATAGCGCAGAAGGGTAGGGAGGTGCCGTGGAAGAGTAGCAACACACTTCCATGAGGCTATGAGCTTGTGGACAGTCAACTGTAGAGGAGCCAGGTGTCTTAGCTACAAGGTCCCATGAGGAAGTGACCCTTGGGCAGTCCAGATGCATGTCCAACGAAGCGGGATGCTGGAGAGTGGTACATGGCGAGAAGACACTAATGGACAGCAGCTGAGCATGCACTGGGACTGTAGTTTGGACACGAGAACAGCTCATGGACAGTCTGGAGCCTGGAGTGCAGCTGGCTCTCATGAGGGGAGTGGAGACTCAAGTACTCATCCGTGAAACACTAGAGGCATGGTGTCACATGGACCACAGAGGTGTTTCCACGTACGGGTTCAGCTTGCTCTTCCTGGAACTGTGGCGGCTGCAGGAGGCTTGAAGATAAACAGATCAGTGATTCTTTTTTGATGAACAACATCAGGTAAGACAGGATCCGTGCCTGGCCTGCAAAACATATCTGCAAATATGGTCGACAAATATGCAGGGGCTCAGCCCTGCGTACGTTATAGTTTCGACCATCCTTGCAGTGTGGTGACTGCGATGTTCGCTGCAATATCGTTCGAAATGTCGGCATTTTAGATGTTTCATTGTTTTATAAGTAACCCCTACTCCACCCTGATTCATTAAAGAATCAAGCCTCCATGTGTGAAACGGCTTTAAAAGTCTGTTTGCTTGAAAAAGAGTTAAATGCGTTAACTATTTGACTTTTAAGCATCTAAAACCTTTATAGTTGAAGGCACAAAACACTAAGTATATTAGTTCGATTTGTTTCGAACCTCATAGCGATGATGGGAGCACATAGTGATGTAAGTAATATGTTTACAACCAATGTAAATATTGTAATCATGGGTGTATGGGTGTGTGAGTGATCCAGTATGTAACAGAGGCTGACTAAGGCAGCGCAAATAGAAGAAAAAATAACAAAGTTGCATGAAGTACGCATTGTTTAGGTTCATTGTCACCTGTATTTGTAGTGGAAATTTGGAAAAAGTTTGAAATTATTTTTTAAGTTCGTTGCGAGTCACGAAATGTTCTTGGTATCAAACATGGGATAAGTACAGTCTGCTTAATTTGCGCTCTGTGTGAAGAAAAGCTAGTTTTCATGTATCTCAATGTTTATGAAGTTATATCTTCTGAATTGTTTGTTGTACACTGATATAATTTAGCATATGCATTTAGTAGCATATTAATAGTGTTTGCAAAATGTTACGAATAGAATTAGAAGTAATAAACAAAGGCATTGTGCCAGATGCTAAACTTTTATTGTTTGAACAACGAGAATGTAATTCTTCATGCTTTCCCGGCGATCTGTTGACATCTTGGATATTCGGGAATCCAGCCGCGTCGTTCGCGTCGTTCTCGACGATATTTCAACAGCGTGCCTCGCTGTCTTCTTCAGGTGCTACCTGAGACAGTCTGAGGTAGCACCTGAAGAAGACAGCGAGTCACGCTGTTGAAATATCGTACGCGAACGACGCGAACATCCGGCTGGATTCCCAAATATCCAAGATGTCAACGAGAATGTAGTAAGCAATAAACTGTGTTTTTTTCTTTCGTTTATTTGGGAGAGGTCATGAAGGATATATTTAGAAAAGGTTTGAAATTGTGTGTGGAGTTTGCTGGAAGTTACTGAGTGTTCTCATTCTCAAATATCGGGTAAGTATAGTCTGGGTAACTTGCACTACACTTTAAGAAAAGCTAGTTTTTGACTCATCTTAATGTTTATGACGTCACATCTCCTGAACTATGATGATCACGTCTCCCATGGGTATACTATGACAACTTTTTAAGTTTTTTGATTCAGTCAATAATAATATGAAACTAGCAACCTGTCTCGGGTTCACACAGTAGCATTATCTACACCTAGACGAACTGTTTAAGGGTCAGAGCATAGAGTTATGAACATAATTCAGAGAACAACGTTAAGTAAATAAATATCATCACTTTCATATAATTTATTCGATGCAGGAAGAGCATGTTGTCTGGAAGCATGAATGTTACGTGTTCCAATTATTGAACTGTTGTTTGCTGTAAATCTCAAAGCAATGATGGGAGCACATAGTGACGTAAGTAATATGTTTACAATCAGTGTAAATACTGTATGCTAACCAAGGGTGTATGTGTGTGTGGATGGTTCAGTATGCATCGGAGGCTGGCTGTGGGGGCGCAAATAGAAGAAAAAATAAGAAAAAAGTTGCATGATGTAGGCACTGTTGAGACTCATTGCCGCAATTATTTGTCGTGGGTTCTTTATAACAGGCTTCTTCGCAGTGCCACGCACAGAATCGTGCGCAAATCTAAGTTTGATTCAAGGCAAGCAGAAAGTTGAAAGTTAAGTCTTCTGCTCCGCTGGTGAAAGAACGCACTGTAAGCCAAAGAAGCAAAGCTGCTGAAGTACTTTTTCTCAAAACGTTTTACGTACAGGATAAGAAATAAAATACCACGTATTTTGGATTCGCATGATTTTTTCGCTGTGCAATAATTGTCCTCAAACGATTGCAGGGAAGTTATTGGTTAAAAGTTTGATTATTCAAATTGTTAAGTCTTACACCGTAGCCTCATGAAGAGGTGGTTATATTTATTACGGTATTTCAGAGTTGAGTAATTCACTACCCATTGTTCCAAGATCTTTCAGTAAATTAAAAGTACAAATTGCGATTTAAGTGCTTTCCGTCGGTTGTCTTGCCGTTAAGGTCTTGTGTATCAGTTGCTGTGTTCATACATCTGCTTTCCATTCGTGAGCTCTGATATCGGGTGGGCAGGTCCAATTGCATGGTCACCTCACTCCCCTGATCTCACACCTCTTGATTTTTTTTTCTTTTTTGGCTGGTGCGTATCAGTTGCCCGTTATACGTGTCATTTGTTGAGCGCGTATATTTGCTGAACTTAAGCTGCGAGTACAGTAATTGTCATTGTTTCTAACATTCTGAAGCTCTGACGGGCTTAGAATTACTTGTAAAACCATAAGTTTCTATTCCAAAATTGTTGTACTTCGACTCCTCCATCAGATCCTTTAATTTGTGCAATCTTCTGAATCACCCTGTGTGTAACCTTGGGCTACCTGATCGCGTCAGCCCTCCTTAAGCTCAGTTAAGGTTAATGTGAGCATATATGCTACGTGATGCCCACACATTTTCTTCGCCGATCTGGGAGTCACTGCCCGTACTACTGTATAAAGTATACACGTAGTTATGTAGGACGTAAAACCCATTTTATTTCGTGAACGGTTCCAGGTATCTATACGAGATTTTCGGCAGCTGATATTACACTAAGGGGCATGTACTTTGATATTTGACAAAGTATCTTTATTCTTGCATCGATCGAGATGTTGACGCAATTATGATTTTTTACTGGAATGATAAACCTTTTTCCAATGGCACCCGAAAGCGCTTGAAAAGACTACAGTGACATAATGCTTGTCAATGTTGAGGCTGAGACTCTTCGCAAAAAAATCCGACAAATGAACTGAAACTGGCAAGCCACGTGTTCAGAGTCAGCGACTGCGATGTGAACACCGACAAGGAGAGCTCCCACACGAGGCTCTGTCGCTACAAGCATCAAGACAGGTCTACACCACGAAGATCAAACGTCTTTTCCTATCCTACAAAGATATAGAGTCAGCTATTATTTTTGTATATGGAACTACGACATATGCTAGCTTCTGGCGCATCGGATGGAGCTCAGGAAAACAATTTCAAACGTGTGTAACTTTTCAGACTTTTGTGGAAACAACTACAGTGAAAAATTATAGAGAATGTAGCAACTAGTCGCGGAAACATAATTTATTTATCTTGTTACATATCGATTTCGACTGCTATCAGTCATCATCGGTGCATTTTTCTAACCGATAAATGCCGTAAGTAGAAGTACTGTCCTTGGCAGATTTCTGACGTGAAGATTTCAATCATTCAAAACTACAGTGTAGTCAGTATTTTTCTATATAAACCCTCCGCGTTGCTGCTTATTCGTCAAGAAACAGAAACGTCGGTCATTCAGACTTCATGATGATAGACAGCTTTATTCAAGGGAAACAGGAAACCACTGTATTAACTCTCTTATATATGAAAAAAAAAGAAATACCTGGCCTGTCTTTGCTTGGAGATGTATGAATGCTTCACAAAATAAACCACTTACTATTGGATAAATGTTTCTAAAAATACTACCTGAAATTATAATTAGACAGAATACACTTCAAATAAAATAAGCAGCTTATTCAGAATGACTGACGACATGTCACCTGCAAAATAAACGTTTTTCTTAAAGAAACGTAGTTTCACACTTTACTTTAGTATCTGCTCATATTTCTTATCATCGATTGCAAGACACATCTGCAATCACCGTTCAAGACGTAGATGAACAGATGAAAATACCTGAGATGATATGCTCTTCCCATACCATAGCAATTCGACGGCATATGTCGTCTGGACTAGTTGGGGCATTGCGTTAGACTACATCTTTCAGTGCTCCCCATTGACACAATTCAGATGAATCAAATCAAGGGACCTGGCCAGACATTGTTCTGCAGCATTCCATTCCATTCAACGGTTAGAAAATTTTGCATTCGGTATTTGCCTTGCACCATGGGAAGAGTGAGCTGGGCAGCCGTCATGTTGGAACCACATACTCAAGAACCAAATACACAGTCGCTTATCAAGTGGTACCTGTTCTGGAACAACAGGTAGAAAGTCGTGAGAAAGTGTGCATATGTATTTCCGTTTAAGGTATCTGGGATGAAGTAACATCCCGCAATGGAATTTCCTATGTTGCTGCACCATAGGTTTAAGCTTTTCGGCCATTATTGTGGTATCTGACGACGCCAGTGTGGATTTTGAACTGCCCAACAGTGCATGTTACGTAAATTAACATTACCGTGGTTCGTAAACTTTACTTCGTCTGTAAAAAAGCACACGGTAGAAAAAGTAGTACTGTCACACATGTGATGCACAGCAAACCAATAAAAGTCTATATGGCTTTTGAAATCACGTGCTCTGAGTGTCTGATGAAGTGGTGGAATTTATGTCCAGGCAAGATGTGAATGTCACTCCTATAACTGATCCCTCATTTCTTGGCAATACATCTCGTCGCACGATTCTCCGTATAAAAGTAGCATGTATAACTTCTTCTTATTGGTGTACATGTCCGCATGCAATGAATGCTGAAGCAGAAATGACCTTAGTTCCTGACACTTCTGCAGTGCAGACAAGTAACATGACACTTCTGCAGTGCAGACAAGTAACATGTTGAAAGACCTGATAGAACGACGTAACCTGGCATGGGCGAGTTTACAACTCAATAGCCGATTCCGGCCGACTTGTCTTTCAATTTTAGAATATTTCTCGGGTTCTTTTGAGAAGAGTCTCAGCCTCAACATTAACAATTATTACATTAGTACAGTCGTCTTTCCAAGCACTTTCGGATACCGTTGAAAAAAGAATGTCACTCCGTTTAATGAAATCACAGTTGTTCAGTATCTGGGTCGATACAAGAGTTAAGACTCGTCATCTCACACCAAGCTACATGCCCCCTGGCGCACTACCATTTGCCGCAAACCTCGTTTCGGTATCTGGAACCGTTCACGAAATAAAAGGGGTTTCACGTCTTACGTCACTCACCTTGTACAGGGTGACTAAAAAAGGACTTCACAAATTTGGTACGATACAGAATTTTGAGATATCTTACAAAACCGGTAGATGTGTCATTCTTTAGGAAACAACCTCAAGTTTGATTCAAGTACTGCATTAGTACCCCAAACCGCCATCAGGAGCGCCAGCGTACTGCGCAGTTCAAACTGCTACTTTCACTGGTGCGGAGCATGCTTACCGTGTTTTGCTTTCATGAAACGTACTAGGCATAAATTTCGCACCGAACGATCAAGCGGGCCTACAATATACTCTTGGGACAAGAACTTGGTTGACACGGGTTGTCAGTGGATTGGCCATGAAAGACCCATCGCATGACCACCTCACTCCCCGGACTTGACACCACTGGATTTCATTCTCTGGGGTTTCATTAATTACTGTGTGTGTGTTCCTGTCAGTTATCTCAATAAATTTCTATATCACTACAGATTTTGTAAGCCCTTTTTTACTTACCCTCTATTTTACCATCAGTTCATAACTTCAGTACAAGGTCTGATATGCCCACCATCTGTGTTATACTACACATAACATTAGATTTCTCCATTCCCATCTCAATTTCAGTTATTTGGCTACAGACAAAACTACCCAGTTCCTTATCCAAAACAAAGTTACATTTCTCTTATTACAGGCGTAGCTACGCTCTCAGCGTGTATCAGGTGTCTTCCTGCTGACCAACAGCAAATTAATACTTATCAGCAACCTGGATATGAAACTTCCTGGCAGATTAAAACTATGTGCCGGACAGAGACTCGAACTCTGGACCTTTGCCTTTAGCGGGCAAGTGCTCTACCATCTTTTTTTTTTTTTTTTTTTTTTTTTTTAGACGCTACCCCCTTTTTTTTTTTTTTTTTTTTTTTTTTTTTTTTTTTTTTTTTTTTTTTTTAGTGGACCGGTGGGGGCTCGGGGGGCAAAGTGGGCAGGGGTCGAAACCTGAGGCCTGGCCACAGTGTCCCCCGCACCACCACCGAGCCTGTGGTGCTTAGGGAAGTGGGAGAAACAGGAATCAACAGTAGTGGAAGGCGTTGTTATTTATTTATTTGCATGAGTTTTTGTAATATTCACTAATAGCATGAAATTATGGGAACACATATGCGAAAGATAAAAGAAATATAAATTCTAGGTAAAGAAAAAGAAAGGAAAAAGGAAAAGCAAAAAGAAATAAAATCCGCGCAATCTGCGACGCGCTCTCCCATCCGCGGAGGTCAGAAGTAGAATAGATCGTAGGCGGTTGAAACTCAGACACCGCCGGGGGAGGAGGGGAGGGTGCCCTCTGTGCCAGGCACCCCCCAACTCAGTGGAGGTCTAACAAGGACCGCTCGAAGATAGTTAGCAAATAATGTTCGGTAACGTGGCGTGTTTTCGAGAGCTGCATGGGCTGTTCGTAAATAGGTCCAGAAGTCGAGGCGGGATTTAGGTCCCTCATTAAAGAGATAAGCGACCGCCCACCCTTTGACCCACGTAATAGCATGACATTTGGCGGCGGGAAAATGTCGGTCCTCCGGGTATAGAAACATTCGAGGCTCGACTGTGTCTGGTGGCACCCGGAGATAGCAGGCAATGATTTGCTGCACGAAGCGCCATACATCTTGCGATGAGGCGCATGTCAGACGGTGTTCATCAGTGTCCAGTTGCTGGCAAAGGAGACAACGAGGGGATTCTGACAAGCCAATGTTGTGCAGGCGCTGCTTCGTGGCAAATTTCCTGTTGACTATGTGATACCACAGCGCCCGGACGTTCGTAGGGAGGAAGGGCTGGTGGACGGTAGTCCACACTATGGGCCACTGGATGGAGGGGTGTTTGGTCTCCATCACATTCCGGGGAACACAGCGCAGCAACAGGCTGTAAAAATCCTTAGTCCTAGGTGGGCGTGTATCTGGGAGACTGGTATGTATATAACTGTAGTCGACGAAAAAGGTCGAAAGATGGGACAAATGAGGCACGATATGGCCGACAGACACTGGTGGTGAGGTGGAAGCTGGTAGGAGGACCTCAAGCAAGCTGCGTGTTAGAGATGTACCCTGGCCCATCCACTGTTTTCTCATGGTACTCATGTACAAGGCTGCAGATCGCATACGGACATTGACGAGCCCGACGCCACCATACCGTGTGGGCAGGGTAAGTGTCTCATAACGGACTTTAAACATTGAACCAGCCGTGAGGTAATAGCCAAAAGCCGCCTGAAGGTTGCGCCCAATTGCAGTTGGCAGAGGGAGAACTTGCGCGATGTGAACCAATTTTGATGCCACATAAAGATTAATAAACGCAACCCTTTGAAGTGTGTCCTGGCGGCGCAAGAGGTTCTGGCGGACGTCGTTGCGGATGACGTGTAACAGGCGACGGAAATTCGTGGCCGCCGTGCGTGTGACCGTGGGGGTAAAGGTAATGCCCAGGTACCGGAAAGTCCGCACAAGCGGCAGTGGTGCCACTTCACCCTCCTGGAGGCCTCGTCCAATGTGCATTGCAGAAGATTTGGCGACATTCATGGCACTGCCAGCGGCAGCCCCATAACGGGTAATCAAGTCGAGGACATCCCCAATCTCAGAGCCGGAGCGAATGAGGAGGAGGAGGTCATCAGCATATGCCCTACAGCGAAAAGTGTGTTGGCGTAGGGTGAGGCCAGAAAGCTTGGTCGTCAAGCCCCCAATAAGGGGCTCAAGGGCAATAGCATACAGGAGGGTAGAGAGGGGGCACCCCTGCCGTATCGAACGGCAGATAGGTACCGGCCCTGCTATACGTCCATTGACTTGGACACGTGAACTGGCACTGTCGTAAAGACGCCGGATGACGCCGAGAAACGGAGGGGGGATGCCCATTCGGGCTGCCACCGAAAACAGGAAAAGATGACGCACTTTATCGAAGGCGCTGTCGAAGTCTATAGCGACGACCGCTGCCCGGAGCCTGCAGGCCGCCGCTATCGCAATTAAGTCGCGGCATTCCCCTGTGGCAGTCTGTATGTTAATCTGACCGCCAGGCGTCGTTTGTTCTGGCGAGAGGATATGAGGGAGTGTAGTTCGGAGCCGCATTGCCAGTAAGCGCGCGAAAATCTTGTAATCGGCATTGAGGAGGGTGAGCGGTCTGTAACTCGTGACCATCGAACCACGGGCTGGTTTGTGGACTGGTATAATGATGCCCTCAGCAAAGGCGGGTGGGATTGCTTGGTCAGATGTTATCAGTTCTTGATACATAGTCGTCCACCGTGGGGCCATGAGGTCCCGAAAGGTACGGTAAAACTCAATCGGTAAGCCGTCAATGCCGGGCGATCTGTTGACTGCACCTTTGGCGATTGCGTTGTTGACTTCGTCTAGCGTGACCGCCACTGTCAAAGCATCCGCCTCCGTGTGGGGGAGGGTGCGCGTGACGTAATTCAAAATGGAGTCGTCTGCTGCAGTTTCAGAGTCGTCATCACTATAAGTACGACGGTAGTGCTCGACGAATGCGCGGACGATGTCATTCTGAGTGGTCACCTGTGTTCCAAGAGGCGTTGTCAAAGTGCTGATGATCTGCCGACGACGCCTTCGGTTGTCGGACACTATATCATGCATGGATGGAATTTCTAAATCCGCGTGATCGTGGCGCCGCGTCCGTATCACGACCCCTTGCAATTTCCGGCGTGCCAGCGCAATTATCTTCGCCTTAGTTCTTTGCCGTTCCAACTGGTTGTCCGGGGTTGGCGGTTGAGCATCCAGATCTCGGAGAATCGCGTAATAGAAATCAACAGTGGTGCGATGCCAGTCGGCCATGTCCTTCCCGTATCTCATCAGTGTCCTCCGGATCGCCGGCTTGGCGCAGTCCAACCACCATGTCAATGTCGAGCGGTAGCGGGGAAGGCGTCGTTCGCAGGCTGTCCACGTGTCAGTGACTTGTTGGCGACACGCCTGGTCATGCAAGTGTGAGGTATTGAGTTTCCATGGCGCACGGCTGCGCCATACTGATTGCGGCGGAAGGAGGACCGTACAGATGTAAGCGCAATGGTCGGAAAAGGCCAGCGGCCAGCGCTCGGCGCCCCGTATCGCAGATCTAAGAGTTTGTGAGACATATATCCTGTCTAGTCGGCTTGCGGAATGACTTGTAAGAAAGGTATGGCCAGAAAGGTCGCCGTGTTGTACTTCCCAGGTATCGTGAAGCAGGAGGTCTCGCACCACTATACGTAGCTCCTGGCATGTAGTATAGTGGGGAATCTGATCTTTAGGATGCAGAACGCTGTTAAAGTCACCTCCTAGTAGGCAATGGTCATAACGCCCTAAAAACAGGGGAGCGATTTCCTCGGAATAAAACTGGGCTCTTTCATGCCGTCGTTCGGTGCCTGAGGGAGCGTAGACATTAATGATGCGTGTCCCCATGGCAGTGAGTGCCATGCCCCGAGCTGATGGAAGGAAGGCGACATCGGTCACAGAAATCCCGTGGCGGACGTAGATGGCCACCCCGCGGCCCATAGGATCACTCGCGGAGGCGTGGGCGGTATAGCCATTAATATCCGGGAGACTAGCCAAGTGAACTTCCTGCAGAAGGGCGAAATCAATATCCGAAGCCCAGAACATCTCCTGCATAAGGCGGATTTTCACCCTGGAACGGATGTTGTTGGTGTTGATGGTTGCTATCCGGTAGGCCTGGTGTCGGATTGCTGGTGGCTGGTCCACGCCGCCGTCCGCGCAAGGGTGTGGGCGTCGCAGCGGAACGTTATCCCGCTGGGCCGCAGGGGAGTCTGGGGAGAGTATGATTAGTGGTGCGGCCGTGACGGCGCAGGGTCCCGTAACGGCTCCTGCTCCGTGACCTCCTCCTCGTGCCACGCCGTGGAAGCGGAAACTGGTGTATCGTCCATTTTGTCTTCAGAAGATGTTGTAATTGTGCGTGGTGTCGTGTCGCCTGTGAGACGTTCATGATTTAGTTCAGCGTCAGCACGGGGCGCAGGCACACCGATAGATGTCTCCGCGCTCATGACGTCTTCGTCAGCAGTAGCGGGTTCTGAGGCTTCGTGCTGGCCGACGGGTACGTCCTCCTCGACTTGTAACGTCTCCTCTTGGCCGGAAACGGTGCGACGTCTTCGCTTGCGACGTTTCGGGGAACGTTGTTTCCTTGTGCGACCCTCCGTGTCCGACGACGGAAGGGAGTCACGTCGTTCTGGCAGAAAGGCCGCTGTAGGAACGATGAGCGAGTCGATCTCCATCGTGTTTCCGAGATCAGGGTCAGCGTCTGGTTGCGTCGGCATCTTCGGAGCGGCGTCAATGGCCGGCCGAGGCGGCGGGTCGTCCGAGGCGCTCTCCGTCAGTGTTTGGTCGGGCTCGTTGGTGGCGTCGTTTGTGGTGATCGGGCGACGTTGCAAAGTGGTAGGAGAAGCCAGAGCAGCGGCATAGGTCACCGGTAGCACTGTAGGTTGCGACGTGGGTGGTTTTTCGGCAGCTGGAAGTTGCGTAATACGCCGTTGTAGGCATTCGGATCTAAGGTGGCCTTCTTTGCCGCACCCGGAACAGGTCCGAGGCTGGCCATCGTATATAATTATGGCACGGCATCCGCCGATCTGTAAGTAGGACGGGACGTGGCTTCGGAGATCTATGGTGACCTGTCGGACCCCGTTTAGGACAGGATACGTCCGAAACTGTGTCCACTTCTCCGCAGTGTGGCCGTGGACTGTGCCGTATGGGCGTAGTGCCGCGACGACTTCCTCAGCTGGAAGTTCGAATGGCAATTCGAAAATGCGTATCGTTCGCATACCTAAGCCTGCGTGGTCGACGGTTACCTCTCCCACATTGCCATCAGCGTGACAGAAGCGGAGCCCCTGTTTGGTCTCACGTAGTATGCGTTCGCACGCCGCGTCGTTAATGATTTTCACATAGACCGTGCTGCTCACGATGGACAAATGTATGCCTATAATATCGGTCGCCGGGATCTTCACTTCCTCTCGCAGAAAACGCTCCACCTCAAGTGCTTTGGGTCGGGCATAATCGTTGCAGAAAGTAAATCGGAGTGTTGATTTACGGTAACGGTTCGCCATGGATCGTACAAGGTAAGCCGGCACTTAAGCAACGGCCGTCGGAAAGTAAACAAGGCGAGCTCGCGCGCCGCACGAAGTCAACACGTACGCGTCCGCTCTGTTGCCCTGCCGAAGGCAGACTGTCTGAGCTACCCAAGCACGACTCACGCCCCGTCCTCACAGCTTTACTTCCGTCAGTACCTCGTCTCCTACCTTCCAACAACTTTTAATCTGCCAGGAAGTTTCATATCAGTGCACACTCCGCTGCTGAGTGAAAATCTCATTCTGGAAACCTGGATCTTGCTTTCATCTCATTGTTTATGGCGTCACATCTCCTGAACTATGTGTCGTACAGTGATGTAATTTTACGGGTACATTTGATGATATATGCTGATATTGGCAACAAAATGTATCGGGAATAGAGTAAGTAGTAAAGAAGTAATAAAGTAAAACGTGATGAGTGATACTGAAGTTTTACTACACGAACAGAGAAACTGCAGTAAGCGGTTAACTTCTATCCTTTCATTATTTTGTGGAGGGTGTCAGTGACAAAATTTTCAGAATGGTTTGAAATGTTGTGTTACGTTTGTTGGAATAGTCCAAGTGCTCTCATTCTCGAATAGTGGATGAGTATATTCTGGCTAATATGGGGACAGAGAGTTATGCTTCCTCAGGACATACACACAGTCTCTAATACTTGTCTTATCGTTTCAAACCTTTAACGTAACACTGTACCTCATAATGAGTAGATTATGAAAGAGCTTTCATTCTTTCAGTAATCATATGAAATACTGAAAATCAAATTTTTGTTGCCCTGGGAACCCATTAGATAACTAATCTTCGACTGTGACCGACTGACCGTCCTGTAGGAGTATATCTGCAACACTGTGAACGTTATGCAAAAGTTTCTCATCCCTGTCTACAGTGTTTCTGCTTTCCTTTTCTTCTGTATCACATGCTAACTTCTTATCTTCGGAATCGTCTATGGGTCAATCTGATTCAGCAGTTAAGTTAGTTTTTGGATAGTTTCCAACTTGAGGAAACACAATTGTTTCTACTCTACTACCCAGACATGTCTTGCTGAAGTGCCGGCATGGCGTTGAAATATTCGTCTTGAGGTTGGAACTAACTCTCATGTCTTGTTTGCGTATACGAGTATATACGATCGCCTTGATGGACGCTCAGTTGCGCGGTCATCAGCGCCCGTACAAAATCCCAATTTTGACACACTCTAATTTTTTACACAGTCCGAGCTAGCCACTGTCACGAATAATGATGATGAAATTATGAGGACAACACAAACACCCAGACCTCGGACGGAGAAAATCCCAAACCCGGCTGATAGTCGAACCCAGAACCCCGTGATCCAGAGGCAGCAACGCTAGCCACTAGACCACGAGCTGCGGACTGGAATCGGCTTAACACATTTTTCTTCTCTTTTGTTTTACGAAGACATTTTTCGCTGAAGTTGCACCATCATCAGTGATTTGTAAGCAAACATGGACACAGAATTAAGCTTCATACTCCAGATGAATATTTCAGCACCACTCAAGGCGTTTCTGGAGAAAAATTAAAAAATACATTGGTGATACATGTGTAACACGTCTGGCTAAAAAAGGAAGAAAAAACTGTGTTTGCTCAAGGTGGAACTATATTGAAACGAATTAATTTGCTGGCAAACATGGACACAAGGTTGAGCTTCAGCCTCAGACTGAATATACAACTCCTGGCGATTTACTTCAGATAAACGTCTCGTAGCTGGGCTTCATGGTTGTGTAATATTTTGCAAAAAGGAAATAAAGGACCTTTAAAACATGTTAAAACTTCTCATCTTTCACACGTACATGTCGTCGTCGCATTTGTGTGTGCCGCGTGGGGTAGCTGCGCAGTCTAGGGAGTCACGATCCGAGCGGCTCCCCCGTCGGAGGTTCGAGTCCTCCCTCTGGCGTGTGTGTGTGTGTGTGTGTGTGTGTGTGTGTGTGTGTGTGTGTGTGTGTGTGTGTGTCTGTGTGTGTGTGTTGTCCTTAGAGTAAGTTAGTTTAAGTTAAATTAAGCAGTGTGTAATTTAAGGAACCGATGACCTCAGGAGTTTGGTCCCATAACACCTTACCACAAATTTCCAGTTTCCATTTGTGTGCTGTGTTTTTAACTGAAGACTACGTCTACTTTAGATGGGAGCAAAGATAGGTACATCGTGAAAATGGCGATGTTTTACCATATTCTCACGGTATATCTAGCTTCGCCCACATGTAATGTAGATGCAATCTTCCAGTTAAAGGCACAACACACGAATGTGATGACGTGCATATACCCCTTACAGTCCAGAAATTTAGAGCCTGGATTACTTGAAAAAAGGAGGAAAGTGAAGATGGTGTTTTTAATGCTTCCAGATGTGCCACATAGTCTTTCCCCTCTCGACTGAAACGCACGGAACGTTCGTACAGTCACGTGAAACTTGCAGACAAGTCCTCCTTTGGAATGATTTACAAATAGTGCGTCACACTGGCTTGAATGTTCGTTACATCATCAAAGGGTTGACCCTTCAAATGAATTTCTGCACTTCATCGTTCTGTGGTAGGTTCATATTTATAACACCAAGTCTCATCACCTGTGATGATTTATTTCCAGAAAAGAATGATCCGTGTTTTGAAATTCAATCAAGCCGTGGTTGGCAGCCACGCGATGTTGTTTTCTTCAGGATCAGAGGCGCGTGGGACATACTGTGGACATACTTTTCGCGTCTTCAAAATCCTTCTGAAGAATTTCTTGAACACTCGGCTTGAAATTGTTTCTCCATTGCAATTTGTAACACAACAGCACTGACATACTACAGGCGCACATCCGCTACTTAACACTGCCTGCTTACAACTGACTGGCTGAATGCACATCAGTTGTTCACAGTTGTTAGTTCAACCTGCCACCGCACTTACTGCGCTGACGTCGCTTAAACGGCAGGAGTATCAAAGGCGACCACGATATCTTTAAGAAAATTCTCCAGATTGAATTCCTTCCGTAGTGCTGCTGAACGTTCTGTTAATATCAAATTATTCTCATTCGGCAGGAAAGTTATGTTATCAACATAACAATATGTCAAGACGACCTACTTTAATGTAATTGTACTTGTTAACTGCTATGTAATATGATTATTAATCACAGCTAATACATTATATATCTCGTTAGTGGAAAGGGGCTATGAAGACCTTAATCTTGCTACTTGAAATGAATTCACAAACAAAGTATGTGAAATGAGAGCAGAAAGAAGCTTAGTGATCAACGTGCCACCGAAGGCGAAGTCATGAGAGACGAAGTCATAGCCACATTCGCCTTTAAGCGCTTCAGTAAAGCAAGCAAAACTTAGATGTGAATGACCAGATGAGAATTGGAACCCCAATCCTCCAGACTGTGAGGCTTCTATCTTCACAGCTGACCACTTAAGGACATATCACAGCACTGCATTCATTGCTGTAATGGACTATGGTGGTTTGTAAGGCGAATGATAAATTTTAAAAATTGTTATTTATCATAGTGGAAAGTCCAGATAGGTAGAGTGAACACAAGATTATTAATATGAGTTTTTTTTTTATTTGATAAAAGCTTTTCAGTCTGGCACGGAAAAGAGCTTTCAGATACTTTTGAGCATTCTGTAAAATACTTTGTGTGTGTGTGTGTGTGGTGGGGGGGGGGGGGGGGGAATTGATTGTAAAAATTTTCTTCAGATTTGTTTCTATCAGGAACTGCATGCTCCACGACTGCGTTAAGGAGATCCAAAATAGGTGGAAGGGCAGCATCTGGCGTTTAATGCAGAACGATTTCCATTACAGATAACAAATAGTTAAGCCATCTGTTACCTATAATGGCAACTTGGCACCATGTGCAATTTTGTTTTTACTATAAGTCATCATGACTTAGATATAACTGCAATGAAAACGGCTACAGAGTATCTGAACTCGATTTGCATTAAAAAGATTAAAAATTTACAACCGACGGTGCCCTTCCTCCTGTTTTGGATCCTTTAAAAATTTTCCTGGCAGTGCCATCTTGAATTTTTAAGCACCGTGACTGGCTGTTTTACTTAAAAATTTCCTGCCAGTGCCACGTTTGTTTCGTTTTAATATCTGGTAAACTCACTACACTGTGATTTTTTTTCATTTCTAACCACTGTGATTGTTCTATTTTTAATATACTCCAAAATAATTTCCTGAAGGCAGCATATTTAATTTTCAAATTTCCCATCATTCATTACCACTACTTTAATTTAAATTTTCTGCCTTCTTGATGACGTCATCCATTCAAGTTCATTGATGACGTCGTAGCTGCTGGCATGTAGCCAAACAGTACCAATAGACAACCCGCACTAATGCTCATGATTTTGAAATGGCAGCCATCTTGGTTCTGTGATGTCAGTAGTAGGACATACTTCAGCACTTCATTTAAGTGTAAAGTGTTTCCGAATCCCCATAGGTATACTACTCATAGCGTTGCGTATGCCTACCTTTCGCTGTACATTGTGAGCATATAATCTCTGAATACATCCACTTCTTTCTGTTAAACGTGCTACTGGTATTTTAATTATGGCTTTTCTACCCAGTCTTCCTCAGTGACTATACTAATAAAGGACTCCCTGCAAATAGGCAAGTTTTGGACTTCTCACAAAGTCGGAGGCTGAATAGATAATCGTTTTAGAATCTTGGCTGCCTTTTCATCTGTACCACCTCTATAATACGGGGTAATTTGCTTTCATACAGGGTGGCAATTATTGAACTATATAAAAAAAACATAAATTAGTTACAAACTACGTCGTGCAAACACTTTTTCAACATGTAAACTTCACTACAGAGATTCGTATTTAGGTTATGAAATGTTCGATATGACTGCCACCATTGGCGATGATGTGGCACAAACGAATAACGAAATTCTGCATGACCCGCTGAAGTGGCGGAACATCGATGCTGTCGATGACTTACTTCCCGAGGGCTGTTTTCAGCTCAGCAATGGTTTTTGGTGTTAGTGCTGCACACTTTGTCTTTAATGTAGCCCCACAAAAAGGAGTCGCACGAAATTCAGATTTGGGAAATATGGCGCCCAATCGAGGCCCATGCCAGAGGAAGAATGCGGTCCCCAAAGTCCTCCTCCAGGACAAAAACACTCTCCAGCTTCGATGGGGTCGAGCTCCATCTTACATGAGCCACATTTTATCGAAATCAGGGTCACTTTGGATAACGGAGATGCAATCATTTTCCAGGCACCGTTCGGAAGTTATCGTGCCATCAAGGAATATCGCACCGATTATTCTGTGACTGGAGGTTGCACACCACACAGTCACCTACTGAGGGTGGAGAGATTCCCGATCGCGACATGCGAGTTCTCAGTTCCCCAAATGCACCAGTTTTTGTTATTGACGAACCCATCCAAATGAAAGTAGGCTTCGTCGCTAAACCAAACCACATTCAAATCAAAGTTCTGTTCGTAAATTTCGTGGACAGTAGTATTGGCGAAACACAACCACCGTTCATGGCCTTGGGGCTTAATGGCTGATGGGTTTGAATATTGTATGGGAAGAGATGCAGGTCTCCGACAACAATTTCTCGCAGTGCCTCCCGACTGATTCTTATCTGTTTTGCAGCTCGTCTGATCGATTTCCTAAGGCTGGTTTGAAACACATCGTGTGTCTTCTCGATATTTTCAAGCGTTTTCGCCCTTTTTGGACGACCGACATTGCCAACACTGTCATCACGAACACTGCCCGTTCTCTAGAACTTGCGAATCAAATTCTTGCTTGTTAGAACACTTGCACCGGTTCTCCTCAGTTTTTACGGCGGCAAACTTCCTTTGAGCCGCAGCTGGGCCGTTATTGCTCACATTGTAGGCCTTCGCAAGTCTTATGCGCTCAGGCACGCTGTACCGTGACATTTTCACGTGCCGATAACAACAAGGCGCGTGCGCAAGCACATATTAATTTCCATCATGCCCCGCGGGCAACCGTGCAGTTTGAACGTCCTAAAGCAAATCGTTGATAAGTTATGATGATTTTATTTCATAATTGTCACTCTGTATCAGCTGGCTGCGGTGGATGTCCTGTTCACAGCCGGTGAAAGAGGAAAAGCGGTACACGACATGTACACTACTAGCCATTAAAATTGTTACACCGAGAAGAAATGCAGATGATAAACGGGTATTCATTGGACAAATATATTATACTAGAACTGACATTTGATTACATTTTCACCCAATTTGGGTACATAGATCGTGAGAAATCAGTACCCAGAACAACCACCTCTGGCCGTAATAACGGCCTTGATACGCCTGGGCATGGAGTCAAACAGAGCTTGGATGGCGTGTACAGGTACAGCTGCCCATGCAGCTTCAACACGATACCACAGTTCATCAAGAGTAGTGACTGGGGTATTGTGATGAGCCAGTTGCTCGGCCACCATTGACCAGACGTTTTCAATGGGTGAGAGATTTGGAGAATGTGCTGGCCAGGGCAGCAGTCGAACATTTTCTGTATCCAGAAAGCCCCGTACAGGACCAGCAAGATGTGGTCGTGCAATTTCCTGCTGAAATGTAGGGTTTCGCAGGGATCGAATGAAGGGTAGAGCCACAGGTCGTAACACATCTGAAATGTAACGTCCACTGTTCATAGTGCGGTCAATGCGAACAAGAGATGACCGAGACGTGTAACCAATGGCATCCCGCCGGGTGATACGCCAGTATGGCGATGACGAATACACGCTTCCAACGTGCGTTCACCTCGATGTCGCCAAACACGGATGCGACCATCGTTATGCTGTAAACAGAACCTGGATTCATCCGAAATGACGTTTTGAATTTCGTGCACCCAGGTTCCTCGTTGAGTACACCATCGCAGGCGCTCCTGACTGTAATGCAGAGTCAAGGGTAAGCGCAGGCATGGTCTCCGAGCTGATAGTCCATGCTGCTGAAAACGTCGTTGAACTGTTCGTGCAGATGGTTATTGTCTTGCAAACGTCCCCATCTGTTGACTCAGGGATCGAGACGTGGCTGCACGATCCGTTACAGCCATGCGGATAAGATGCCTGTCATCTCTACTGCTAGTGATACGATGCCGTCGCGATCCAGCAGGGCGTTCCGTATTATCCTCCTGAACCCACCGATTCCATATTCTTCTAACAGTCATTGGATGTCGACCAACGCGAGCAGCAATGTCGCGATACGATAAACCGCAATCGCGATAGGCTACAATCCGACCTTTATCAAAGTCGGAAACGTGATGGTACGCATTTCTCCTCCTTACACGAGGCATCACAACAACGTTTCACCAGGCAACGCCGGTCAACTGCTGTTTGTGTCTGAGAAATCGGTTGGAAACATTCCTCATGTCAGCACGTTGTAGGTGTCGCCACCGCTGCCAGCCTTGTATGAATGCTCTGAAACGCTAATCATTTGCATATCACAGCATCTTCTTCCTGTCGGTTAAATTTCGCGTCTGTAGCACGTCATCTTCGTGGTGTTGCAATATTAATGGCCAGTAGTGTAGTTTGGCTTCCTCCAGCGTAGCTTCGCTCCCTGTCAGGCTCTTCTCGTGGCGTCAGCATCTCTTCGGCCCTGCGCCGGCGTCGTGACGGACACGCCAGGTAGTTACACGTGTGTAGCACTCGCCCTCGCCCTCGCCGCTGCGTCTCCACGCCCGCTGTGGAGCCTCGTGAGGACAACGCGGTACTGGAGTGCATGCAGCCGTCGTCGCTGATGAATAGCAGGCAGCATGGGAGCATTAACCGGGCGCTTGCTGCGAACGCCTATGCGCAGCAGTTCGCTGAACGATCGTTGAGCAGACATTGTTGGTAGCTTTTGGATTCATCTGGGCGGTTAGTCGCTCAACAGTTACACGTCTCTTCTCCCGTACACATCTCCACGACCGTCGTTCACGCCTGTCACCCGCGGTCTATGGTTCACCACAGTTGCCTCAGCACCAGATTTGAATAGCGCCATTTTGCAAGGCAAAGTATACTCTAATTATGGCGGCATGCGACCAGTTTACAGATTTAGCAGTTTCGTCAGTGATTCCACCCTTGGTCATAAAGCAACTTTGCAAGTATGGCTGTTTTTCCGTCGTACTGATTACGGAAGGATGACTTCTCGCGCCGGGTGCACATTCAAAAAATGGCTCTGAGCACTATGGGACTCAACTGCTGAGGTCATTAGTCCCCTAGAACTTAGAACTAGTTACACCTAACTAACCTAAGGATATCACACACATCCATGCCCGAGGCAGGATTCGAACCTGCGACCGTAGCGGTCTTGCGGTTCCAAACTGCAGCGCCTTTAACCGCACGGCCACTTCGGCCGGCAGGGTGCAGATTGAGCAGTGGTATTTACAACAATGCATACTCCAGCCACAGTTCCCGATCTTGGTGCTATTCATGGGCGAATTCATTCGTTTACTAGGGAACGGAAAATTAAACTTGTGCAACATGCACGTTTTGGTGGGTGAAAATCCTTGTGTGTAAGTGTCTCAAAACAACCAACACAGAGTCGGTATTAACATTTCGGCTGGGATAATTTGTGACCAGATCACTGGGTCTTACCTACCGCCAAACAACTAACACGATCTGTCAAACTCCCATTTATTAGAGATGTCCTGCCTAGCCTATAGGATGTAGTGCCGTTAAATGTTCGGATGGATATGTGGCTGCAACACGACGGAAATCCAGCAACCTTTGTTGTCGATGTACGGAATCACCTCATCAAGTATCCAAAGCCATTCCGTAGCAAGCACGGTCGCCATATCTGACACCTCTCGACTATTTTCCGTGGTGTACTATGAGGAGTATGGTGTATGGCACACCTGTAAGGTCACTGGAAGACCTTATTGTTAGAGTCCTTGGAGTGCTGGAAATACTTCAAACACAACCACACTTATGCGATCCTGTACAAGAGGCTCAGCACTGCCGATGTAGGCTATGCATTGACATGAGAGGTACGCAATTTGAAGCCGGTTTGTAATGAAGACAGCGCGATGTGCTACTCATGTTGGGTTTACACAGGGGTGACAAGTCATGGGATAGCGATATGTACATATTCAGACGGCGGGAGTATCGCGTACGAAACGTATAAAGTGGTAAAATGGCAGTGTGTTGGCGGAGCTATCATTTGTACTCAGGTGATTCATGTGAAAAGGTTGCCAACGTGATTATGACTGCACAACGGGAGTTAACAGACTCTCAACGCTAGATGGTAGGTGGAGCTAGGCGCAGGGGACACTCGATTTCGGAAATCGTTATGGAATTCAGTATTCCGCGATCTATAGTGTCAAGAGCGTGCCGAGAATACCACATTTCAGACATCACCACGGACAACGCAGTGTCCAGCGACCTCCACTTAACGACCGAGAGCAGCAGCGTTTGCGTAGAGTAGTGAAATAACCGCAGAAATCAGTGTGGGACGTACAACGAACGTATCCATTTGGATAGTACGGCGAAATTTGACGTTAATTGGTTGTGGCAGCAGACGAACGACGCGAATGCCTTTGCTAATAGCGCTATTTCGCCTGCAGCGTCTCTCTTGGGCTCGTGACCATATCGGTTGTTCCCTGGACGCCTTGAAAACCTGATTTGGTCTGATTAGACCCGATTTCAGTTGGTAAGAGCTGATGGTAGCGTTCTAGTGTAGCGCAGACACCACAAAGCCTTGTACCCAAGTTGTAATTAGGCACTGTGCAAGCTGGTGGTTACTCCATCATGGCGGGGGTTGTGTTTACGTGGGATGGACTGGGTCCTCTGGATGTTCTGCCACTTGTAGACTATTTGCAGCCATTCATGGACTTCATGTTCCCAAACGACGATGGAATTTTTATGGATGACACTCCGCCATTCATGCCACAGCTGTTAACGATTGATTGAAGAACGCTCCGGAAAATTCGAGCGAATGATCTGGCCATCCAGATCAGCCGACAGAAGTCCCATCGAGCGTTTATGGGATATAATCGAGAGGTCAATTCGTGCACAAAATACTGCACTGGCAACACTTACGCAATTGCGGATAGCTACAGAGGTAGCAAGACTCAATATATCTTCAGGGGAGTACCAATGTCTTGTTGTGTCCATGCCACGTAGAGTTGCTGAACTACGCCGGGAAAAACGTGGTCCGACAAGATGTTAAGAGGACCCCGTGTTTTTTGTCACTTCAGTGTATTGACATAATGTGTGACACACACCCATCTCTGACTTCGACGCTCCACAGCGTCCAAGCAGTGCCTTTTCAGATGTGGGTTCCTTCATATAAACCAATCAGTGTGCCTTTTCCTATAATATAAGAGGGGCGTTTGAAAAGTCCGTCCAAAGTCGGAGAGATGGCACAACCGGCGAGTATCGAGGTCATGTTTAGTTAGTAGCATCTTTGGAAAGAACCAACACCAAGTTTCAGCCATATTGGTTTATTTCTTTGTATTTGGCATTCGTGTGAATCAAGGAAGTCGAGTGATTGTCAAAAAATGGACGAAAAAGAATTTCGTGTGGTGACTGAGCATTACTTTATGAAAGGCAAAACGCCTCAGGAGACTAAAGAGAAACTTGATAATCATTATGGTGACCCTGCGCCTTCCATTAGAACAGTTTATAAGTGGTTTCAAAATTTTCGGAGTGGGCATAGGGCACAAGTGATGCTGAACGTTCTGGACGCCCTGTGGAGGTTACGACTCCAGAAATCATTGATAAAATCAATGATGTGGTGACGGATGGTAGAAGAGTTAAGGTGCGTGAGATTGCTAGTGCTGTGGGCATCTTGAATGAACAGGTACATAATATTTTGCATAAACATTTTGACATGAGAAAGCTATTCGCAAGATGGGTTCCGCGATTGCTCACGCTTGACCAGAAACGGAATCGTGCGAAGCGTTGCAAGGATGGTTTGCAGCTGTTCAGGAAGAATCTGCAGGACTTTAAGCTTAGTTTCGCCACTGTGGATGAAACATGGATTCATTACTATACTCCCGAGACGAAACAACAATCTAAACAATTGGTTACCAAGGGAGAATCTGCACCAAAAAAGGCGAGGACCATTCCTTTGGCCGGTTAGGTTGTGGCGACTGTCTTTTGGGATTCGCAAGGGATAATCCTCATCGGCTATCTGGAAAAGGGTAAAATTATTACAGGTGCCTATTATTCATCGGTATTGGACCATTTGAACCCGAGCTGCAAGAAAAACGCCGGCGATTGGACCGCAAAAAAGTCCTTTTCCATCACGACGACAATGCACCAGCACGCACCTCAGCAGTTGTGGTCGCAAAATTAATGGAAATACGATTCCAGCTATTTTCACATCTCCCCTGTTCTCCAGGCTTGGCTCCCTTGGCTGGTATTTGTTCACCAATTTGATGAAATAGCTGGCGGGACAATGGTTTTATTCAAACGAGGAGGTGATTGCAGCAACTAATAGCTATTTTGCAGACTTGGACAATTCCTATTATTCGGAAGGGATCAAAAAATTAGAACAGCGTTGGGCGAAGTGTATAAGTCTAAAAGGAGACTATGTCGAAAAATAAAAAACGTTTACCCCAAACGTAGTAATCGCTGTCGGTGTTTTTTCGGACGTCCTACATATCAGATGTGTAACAAAATTTACTCCGTCTAACATAACCTTGTAATGCTGTTACATAACTGGTACAGAGCTATTTCTCTTATTTTAGAGCTTAGGTGACTACGTTTTTTTATAAATATTGATTAATCAGGTCTGAAGAGCAGTCATGAATCCTAAGCTGTAGAAAAAGACTTGTAACAGTACTCAGTGTGAAATACGTCTGCTACAAACGACGTTCACGTCTTATATTCCTATACGAGGAGCTAAGAATTTGTGTGACTCAAGACCCTACTGTCAATATTTACGTCTGATAAGAGTAGAAAATTGAAAATCTGTTTGATGATCATCAGTTTGGCTTTAGGGAAGGTAAAGGCAAGAGAAAGGCAGTTCTGACGTTGCGGCTGATAATGGAAGCAAGATTGAAGACAAATCAGGACCGTTCATAGATCTGTCGACGTCGAGAAAGCGTTCTACAATGCCGAATAGCGCAAATTGATCAGAAATTCGGAAAAAATGGATGCAAGGTATAGGGAGAGAGGGGTGATGCACAATATGTACAAGAGACAAGAGGGAATAAGAGTGGAAGACCAAGACCGAAGTGGTAGGATTAAAAAGGATGTACGACAGGAAAGTAGTCTTTCGCTCCTACTGTTCAACCTGTACAATGAAGAAGTAATGACGCAAATAAAACAAAGGTTCAAGAGTGGCGTTAAAATTCAAGGTTAAATGATGTCAATGATAAAATTCGCTTTATGTCAGTGAAAACGAAGAAGTATTACAGACTCTGCTAAATGGAATCAACAGTCTAATGAGTACAGAATATGGACCAAGAGTAAGTCGAAGAAAGAGAAAAGTAATGAGAATCACACTAGGCATCAAAAACCCCATGAGGGACGGAGCAAAGAGGACGTAAAAGGCAGAGTAGCACTGGAAAGAAGGATATTCCTGGCCAAGAGAAGTCTACTAGTATCAAAAATTGACCTTAATTTGAAAAAGAAATTTCTGAGAACGTACCTTTGAAGCATGGTACTGTATGGTAGTGAAACAATGACTGCGGGAAATCCAAAATCGATGTGTTTGAGACGTGGTGCTACAGACAAATGTTGAAAATTAGGTAGACTGATAAGGTAAGGAATAGGGAAGTTATCCCGCAGAATTGGAGAGGAAAGGAATATATGGAAAATACTGACAAGAAAAAGGGACAGGATGATAGGACATCTGTAAGACATCAGGGAGTAACTTCCATCGTTCTAGAGGGAGCTGCAGTTAAAAACTGTAGAGAAAGGCTGAGACAGGAATACATCTAGCTAATAATTGCGACGTAAGTTGAAAGTGCTACTCTGAGAAGAAGAGGGTGGCACGTCAGAGAAATTTGTTGCGGGCCGCATCAAACCAGTTAGAAAATTGATGGCTCAAAAAACTTCGGTAATACGAATTATGTCTCGACCGAGTACTTCGAACATGTACGTGCATTGGCCACTGATATTACTTGGCACCGACTTCTGATTTCGCTACACCAGCATGAACAGACAAACAAAGCCCTCTTCTTTTCCACCTGGAGCTGTGGACGTCTGCCTATTGGCGACATTTGAAATAGGGCATTTGCCTTGTGATACTTGAACGAGTAGTTTGAAGCCACAAAATACGCAGGGTGACTGGTGAGACGGTTATTTGTTCGTGCTGCATCGGCGTAATCATATGAGTACATTAAGTGGTTTTAAGCGTTTCACGTGTGTTTCTTACTTGAATTAGCGTCCTTGTTAGAAAATTTGGAGATCAGCTCCTCTTTTCATTGGTTCTAGAGGACATTTGTACGTGTCATTCAAGAGCTTTCATTTCTACTTTTTGGACAATACCTGAGTTTAAATTCAATTCTCTGATGAATTCTTCTCCTCGTAAGGCCTTTTCCCAGTCCTCCGGTCTTCGATAATTGTCAGCAGATGCAACATTTCTTGAACTACCATCGGCAGCAACATTATTTTCTGATTTTATATGCAGTTAGGAGCTAATTAACCCAAGTACGAGGTGCAGTGATCTTTAACACAAGTGCTGTAGCGAAGAATACTTCGAGACTTTGCTTTCAATGAGCCTCTTTCCACTTGTTAGATGTTGAAAATACAGGATGCAGTTACGTCTGCACGGGACGCATCTCTATTACAGGGCGTCGGATACTTTGGCTGCATTTTTTCTTGATTTAAATTAATGTTAAATCGCCCTTTATTCTTTCGTTGCGTTAAGAAAGTTGCGGATATTTGATTAAAAATCTGTCGCATTATGGTTCATTCAAGGGTAAAATGTCATAGAAAGGGGAAAGTTATCGGAGCATTAAAACCGGAGAGATATTTCTTGTGTAGTCACAGTTTAAAGTTAGAAGATAGTGGGCACTTTCACATTTTCCGCAACATAGCCTCTGAGTGCTGTCAGAAGTCAGGTACAGAGCCACTGCTCTTATTATGCAGCTTACGGCTGAGTTTTCTGATATTTTACTTTTCACAACTCGAGGTTAATGAGATCTGAGACTGTTGAAATGAAAATTTTTAAAAATACGTAGTTGTCGCATCTGTCATGAGAATACGTCGTGTACTATTTTCTATAATCCTGCCACCAGGTCGTAGATACAAGAGAGGTTTTGGTTTGTTTATAGATAAATTTTCTGCTGCCAGTCACGACTTCCTTTTATTTATATCGTACATGACGCGTTTCGGGAAGTGGTTTCCATTTTCAAGTACATTTTTGTCTTTGTACTAACCCGCTTTTGCAATGTTTTTAAAGTGTGAGGTGCTGCTTTGTTCTGTTGTCTTTAATGCAGTATATAAAAACGCGAAATTTTTAGTTGATTATCGATCTTTATAATATATAGCTACAGATGAAATCTGGAAGAACTTGTACTTACTGTTTTCTTGTTCAATATATGTGAGACTATGCACAAATGTATCACATCACACACAATTTTCTGTGCACAGTATACGCCAAGAACAACAAATTTGCATAAACGAATAGTTCCAAAGGTTTGTTACATAAAATATTTTTTAATCTAAAAAGCTTTTAATGCCTAGACCGCAATTTTTCTATTATAATTAAACTGTTATTGTTATGGTTTTCAGTCCAGAGACTGGTTGATGCAGCTCTTCATGCTACTCTATACTGAGCAAGCCTCTTCATCTCCGAATAACTACTGCAACCTACATCCTTCTGAATCTGCTTAGTTTATTCATCTCTTAGACTTCCTCTATTATTTTTTCCCTCCACGCTCCCCTCCAGTACTGAATTGATGATCCCTTGATGCCTCGGAACGTGTTCTACCAACCGATCGTTCCTTCTATTCAAATTGTGCCACAAATTCCTCTTCTCCCCAATTGTATTTAGTAACTCCTCATTAGTTTATTATGAAACATAGATGCACTCTATAAAAATATTTAATAAAAGTTTCCTGACACTTAAATCTATACCCGATGTTAACAAATTTCTCTTCTTCAGAAACGCTTTCCTTG
This sequence comes from Schistocerca serialis cubense, assembly GCF_023864345.2. Taxonomy (NCBI): domain Eukaryota; kingdom Metazoa; phylum Arthropoda; class Insecta; order Orthoptera; family Acrididae; genus Schistocerca; species Schistocerca serialis. Next base: position 386,539,211 of record NC_064644.1, on the reverse strand, counting down.
CCGTAGCCAGTATATTTATTCTATCGTCTCTGCTTCGATCATCATCAGTTATTTTGCTCTCCAAACAGCAAAACTCATCTACTACATTGCCAGTCTACATTTTATATCCTCTCTACATCGACCATCATCAGTTATTTTGCTCCCCAAACAGCAAAACCCATTTACTACATTAAGCGTCTCATTTCCTAATCTAATTCCCTCAGCATCACCTGATACAATTCAACTATATTCCATTATTCTCGTTTTGCTTCTGTTGATGTTCATCTTTATACTTCTTTTAAGACACTGTCCATTCCGTTCAACTGCTCTTTCTAGTCCTTTGCTGTCTCTGACGGAATTACGATGTTGTCAGCAAACCTCAAAGTTTTTATTTCTTCTCCATGGATTTTATTCATACTCCAAATTTTCTTTTGTGTTCTTTACTGCTTGATCATTATACAACTTGAATAACATCGGGGATAGGCTACAACCCTGTCTCACTCCCTTCTCAATCACTGCTTCTTTTTCGTGCCCTAGACTCTTGTAACTACCATCTGGTTTCTGCACAAATTGTAAATAGCCTTTCGCTCCCTGTATTTTATCCCTACCACCTTTAGAATCTGAAAGAGAGTATTCCAGTCACCATTCTCATAAGCTTTATCTAAGACTACAAATGCTGTAAACGCAGGTTTGCCTTTCCATAACCTATGAGATGACGTAGAGTCAGCATTGCCTCGCGTGTTCGTACATTTTTCCGGAATCCAAACTGATCTTCCCCGAGGTCGGCTTCTACGAGTTTTTCATACATTTGTAAATGACTCGTTTTAGTATTTTGCAGCTGTGACGTATTAAACTGATAGTTCAGTAGTTTTCACAACTGTCAGTACCTGCTTTCTTTGGAACTGAGATTATTACACGTATTTCGCCTGGCTCATACGTCTTACTTGCCAGATGGAAGAGTTTCGTTATGGCTGGCTCTCCCGGGGCTACTAGTAGTTTTAATGGAATGTTGTCTACTCCCGGGGCCCTGTTTTGGCATTGGTCTTGCAGTGCTGTGTCAAATTCTTCACGCAGTATCATATCTCCCATTTCATTTTCATCTTCATTTACGTCCTCTTCTATTGCCCTAAGTGCATTTCTCTTGTATAGAACCTCTATATACTCCTCCCATCTTTCTGCTGTCCCTTCTTCGCTGTGGACTGGTTTTCCATTTGAGCTCTTGATATTCATACAGGTGGTTATCTTTTTTCCAAAGGTTTCTTTAATTTTCCTGTAGGTAGTATCTGTCTTACCCCTAGTGATATGCAGCATGCCCTCAGAAAAAATTACGGCTGTAGTTTCCCCTTTCTTACAGCTATTCGCAGTACCAGGACAACAAGGCCATATTGGTTGATGTTACAAGGCCAGACCAGTCAATCATCCAGACTGTTGCCCCTGCTACTACTGAAAAGGCTGCTGCCCCTCTTCAGGAATCACAGTTTCTCTGACATCTCAACATACACCCCTCGGTTGTGGTTGCACCTACTGTACGGCTACCTGTATCACGCAAGCCCCCGCACCAACGGCAAGGTCCATGGTTGGCAGGTTGGGGAGGGGGGGGGGGGGGGGAGAGACAATTGAAGTAGCATAACTAATTTCGGTTGAAACCATCTTCACATCGTTCAAACTTTAAAAATGCGATCAGTATGTATTGGAAAGCATCATTAGCTCTAGTCATGCAATGACACGCGTTCGTAAATTCGAAGAAAATGACAATACGTAAGAGTATTTTAAAAACAACACCGATCTACAAGCTTACTTGCTCACGGTGATGTTTTTGAACTACATAGTAATTTTCTTCGTATTTACAAATGTATGTCACTGCTTTGCTACAGCGAATGCTGCTTTCCAAAACATATTCGACATTTTACAGTTTGAACGATATAAAGGTGGTTGCAAACAGCAACCGAAATTAATTACCCTCCCTGTAACAGGAAAATTGCTGTCTGGGCATTAAAAGTTCTGTTCTTTGAAAAAATATTATTATTAATACTGTGCGGAGAAATTGTGTGTGATGTTTAATATGTGTGAGACTCTGCACAAATGGACCACAAGTACATGTTCTACCAAATTTCTTAATATGTGTGAGACTCTGCACAAATGGACCACAAGAAAACTGTAAGTACATGTTCTACCAAATTTCGCCACTAACTGTACGTGAAGATCGGTAATCAACTAAAAATTGTGCGTTTTTATACGTTGCAGTAAAGACAAAAGAACAATGCAGAACCTTATCAAAAACACTACGAAAAAATTGCATAGTACACAGAGAAAAACTCACTTCGAAATAGGAATCACTTCCAGAAACACGTTGAGTAAAATATAAATAAAACAAAAACGTGACTGGTACCACAGAAGTTATTTCTAAACAGATCCATTGTTGCCACAGTCGCCGGCTTTCACAAACCATTTCTAATGGATCAAATCAGATCAACAGAGCTTTGTTACTGGAATTTAAAGTTCTTACGAGGCGGCAGATAGCGCTCAAGTTCAGCGGTTTCGACGGAGAGACCACGCGCCACTGCCGTTGCTTTATTGAAACAAGCATCACTGGAAAGCTCCGACGTGTGCTCTCCCTTCCTGTATTTATACAACCGTGCTCCCAGATACATTGAACAGCAAATGTTACTGCCAATGGAGTTGCTGAACTCGAGGAAGGGAAGAGAGAATCAAATTTCCTCTGCTTTATTATCAAACATGAAACACTTTGAACGCTGCTAAGCAGCATATCTTATTACAACGAATGAAAAAATTACTTACTGCAGATATTTAAAAATTTGCTTCCATGTGTTTACGAAGCCAGATTTTTCAGAGGTATACGAAATGGCTTAAAAGTGTTAGCGTTGGTTAAAAAAAAAAAAACTTGTGGCACCTCTGACATCAGTTGGCCCACCTCCGTATCAGAGGAGGTAAACAAACAGTATCAAAATGACACCCATCCTCCGGTGGCTTCGACCGAGTGAGATAGAGTTGTGCTCAAGACACTGGTATATGTTTATGGTAAATGTGTTTCCATGCATATTAAGTTTTACATGGCTTTGTTGATCAATTTCAGACGAATGTTCGCATCATTCCCTTAAAGCGATCAGAACCATTTTCGTCCCTCCAATAGACTGAAAGTGCAAATATCACTTTATTTACATTATTTAGCGCCTTGTTATCCACCCAGTTACGTAGTTATAGATTCTACGGTTCTTTAGATAAATAAAGGACGTTCAAAGTAAATATCGATTAATTCGTAATTACAACTCCTGAAGAAAAAACAATTAAGCCCTCAGAAGGCATGGTCGGATGGCAATGTAACTTGGTACATCACTGGGCACGTTAATGAGTATTCTCTGTGACAGGTAGAGCGGAGTGCATAAGTGTTGTTTGTGTTTAGTACTGCTACCAAACGTGGTAGGGTATACCAAGGGCGAGAACAGTTTCAGATGTTGAGTGATGACTGCAAAGGACACGGAATATCCGCGTAATTGTGTGAGACACATTATCAGCACCTGACAGTGTTTGACGGTAAATCTCTATTTGGCCAGTTGGTCGAATCGTGCTATATCCAGAGTTTTGGGGGATTCAGATGTTACAGTGGTCCAGTTTTGGCGTGCGTGGGGACGTGTGGGCAGGCATAGACATTGGCGAGATTCTTGTCGACCAAGGTTTTCCACCACAAGGGAGGATCGCAGAGCGGTGCACCCAGTACTTCATAATCGCTTCACGTCTTGCCCTGCCATTCGAGAAAAATTAGTGGACTCCTTTCCATATTCTGTGTCACCCCTTACCATTGGTCGGCGACTAGCGGCTGCTCGACTAGGGTCTAGTACTGCCCCAAGCGCTGGCTGCCATCAACATGACAACATAAACGGCTGAGTTCCAAGAGGTGTTCAGCGATGAATCGTGGTTGTGCAGTACCCAGGATGACCATGGTCGGCGAGAATGGCGGCTATCTGTGGAGAAGCCCCATCCTTCCAATTTTTGGAGACTTACACCGGTATTACTTCTGGCGTGGTGGTGTGCGGACCTAATAGGTACAATTTTAGGTTGTTGTGACCAGCTGAAATTACTTTCGTCCGACCACTACTGTGGGTTCTATGTCACAGGAAACTGGATAATTTACAGGTGTCGTGGACTAACAAAGATCACTTGATGCATAGATAAAGAAACTATTCTCTCGGAGTACAAACGTGACATTTACGAAATACATTTCATAAGAACCTTTAACTGTCACTTTCCTACTGGATGATGTTAACTGCTGCAGCTGAGGTCTCGAATTGTGGCAGAGCTCTAGCATGTTCGACACTACATTGACCTCAGAGTGAGGGCAGTGCCACGCTCCCATTTGACGGTATAGTGGTGCCATTTTTCCACAGATCAATGTTCCTCTACACATGTTGCGTGTCTCAACTTTCTGCAGGCTACGATATACTTCCACGACCAGCAGTATCCCCAAATCCGTCCTCAATAGAACATGTATGGGACGAGCTCGGACGCCATCTCCATCACAGGGTCAGCATGTGTGTCATATTGCGACAATTGTGGGCCATCTTGCCGCATGAGAGGATACAAAGTCATGACACCATTCCCAACGGAAACAGTGTGTGCGTCTAGGGCAGGAGTGCAAGGTCATCTACATCTACATCTTTTAATATATTTTGTGTGGGATCTACAATTTAAAACCTCTCTCACACCGGCCTGATTTAGCTTCACTGATCAGGATAGTAAAAACGTGCGTATGTTAAGGGAATTTTCATTCACAATGCAGGCTTATCACACTCACACAGTTCAATACTGTTCTATCCTGATTAAATTGAGCTTAACTTAAATTCCATAAGGCAGTGAAGCCATTTCGAAGTCTCGGTGCGACGAAAATTGTCAGTCGATCTCCTGAAAACATTTGTAATAATTATTAACTTTCGGTGATCACATGGGGAAGACCGGAGATCTGCTGGTAAGACCGTGTTAGCCTATTTATTTGGAGTAACTGGATATCTTGAGCATGCAAAACGGCAGGTTCGTCCAGGGTAAATCAGACGTTCCCCACTGATCCCGTGCAACACAGCGTAGTAAGCAGACACTGTCAATAATAATCAGTTAAATAATACGCGAACACACTTACTTTAGTTTAGTTCATGTATTAAATACCTTCTCATACAGAATCTCATCAAGATGGCGACTAGCTCAACAATACATACATATACATCCTTCTTTCACGACTAATCGGCAAGAAGTCCTTCATTCTTTTCCATAAGAGAAAACATAGATGGCAGAGAAGCTATTCCATGGAGTAAATGGACGCTCCAGGGAATAATTGGGCTTGAAACTACTTTGCATTGATAATCGGTCAGATAAGGAGAGATATTTCGAGATATGTACTGAGTTATATAATTTATAAAATTTCTGAAAATATCGCGGAGAGACCACTGCAAGAGACATTACATCGCCCCTCGCAGCGAGCAAAGTTGATATGCATTCACTTTGCGAGCTAACTATTGGCTTAGCTAACTCGTTAGAATTTTTGGAACATACGTTCCTATAAATTTTAAGAAGTTAGTAAGATTTTTTTTTTTTTTTTTTTTTTTTTTTTTTTTTTTTTACAAGAATTGAAAGATATTTGGTATCTTCGTTACCTAGATACCTAGTTGTTGCTTTCACGTGTACTGGAGCATACCCGCATCCCACGTACACAACCAGGGAAGATGGACTTACATAGTTGTTAATCAGGTCTGCCTATTCAGGAACTGGCCTTCACAGGGAAACCCCGGAAGACCTGGAGGCTTAGACCCCAACTAGGTATCACAGATGATAGGAAAGACAGAATAATTTAGAAATTTGAGACTTATCTAGAATTCATAGGAAAGATAAAACCTGCCTCATAGCCAAAAAAAAATCTTTACACATGCAAATTTTTTTCAATTTCTGAAAAATTTTCTTCATCGATGTCTTGCTGAACTGCGGTGAAAGTGATCGAACAGGAACATGGGACACGGCACGGAGGACGGGCGTCGCATTGGCGTACCGCACAGGAGACGTAACGGATTTGAGTATCTGTTCCTGAACAGGTACTCAGGATTGTGGCATGAAACAATCGAAATTCGTCTAAGGAATGGTCAACTATTAAAGATTCCTGGAAGAGAATGGTTAGCTGAATTTCTCCAGATTCATTTAGAACTCAAATATGGACCTGATCCATCCAATCTTCCATCTGGGGAATGGGAAAATCCATTCGTCTTATACTTTCCACACCTAGGTGTCTTAATCGATACTGTAGTTGCACTATATCATAACTCCAGATCGGAAAACAATTTTGAAAACATGGATAACTTCATCCATCTTCTTGAGTAAGCCGAAAGGTTCTAATCCTGGTTTTAATTATTTATTTATTTATTTATTTTTCGTTGGCTTTTCCAGCTGGAAGTAGATCTGAATCTTTCCTAATTTGGTTTCAAGTACGAAAGTGGATAGCATGTCAGAATGTTAAAAACTTTATTATTTGAGACAATTTCCAAAAAAGATTATATCTTACACATACATGATTAAAATGAAATTTTGCTGAAAGAGAACGTTTAATTAAGTCTTGCTGCATGACCTCTCCAGCTGAAATTAATTTTTCTATTTTATACTCCAAATGCCGCATTTTCTCATGAACATATATGAATGCAATATAACAATAAACAAATCCAACTGGAAAATGACACATTATTATAAATTCAATGAAGAACTTTCTTATAAACTCTAATTTTATAAACACACACTAAGCTGGTTAATTAAATTCTCTTGAATAGAATTTAGCTCGCGCCAAAAAAAAAAAAAAAAAAAAAAAAAAACCAGCGAGTCTTTATATCTGTGGACAGTAGCAATCGATTCTAATTTCCTAACGTGGTTCATTTGTTCTCCTGTGAACTGTCAGTTTACAAACACTAACTTCACACGCAAGCGCCGTATTCGACCATATAGTTTCAGTAAACTTATTCTCACTGGAGATTAACACTCCCTGAATGTATATTATTTCACACACACAAGCTTCTTTGGTGATCATCCTGTAGACAGATAATCCGTAAGTCTTCACAGCAGCAATAGCTACAGTTCCACTTACTTTTCTAAATATTCCTATACTATCACAGAAGCAATCGCTTACTGTTCATTAAACTATCACAGATGCTTGGCATGCTATCATTTAACCTATCGCAGTAGCTGAGGCATACTGTCCTTCGCACTTCATTTTTATTTATATATTTATTTATTTTTTAACACCCAAATACTTCATACAGACTTTTCATTTAATTTGAAACACTTTCCTTAAAAGTACCTCTTTAGGTCTACATGGGGAAATAATCCTTTTATTCTTCCAGAATCCGGATATGCTAATAAATACGCACCAGGATTCGGTATATCAACTATTATATATGGACCTGTATAAATTAGATTCCATTTTCTGATGGTCTTCTTCAACCTTGATGACTTGATGTGTCTTCTTAAAAGAATTTTCTGTCCGATATTGAAAGTCTGAATCCGTTTGATGTTTCTGTCATGGATTTCCTTTCGCTGTCTTGCTTTCTCCGTAATATTAATGAGAGCATTGCGAATTTTTTTTCCATGAAATAAACAAGATCCTAATCCCACATCTGATGAATCAGTGGTTAAACAGAATCCGAAATTCATTTCAGGGTGGTATGATAACGGAGCATTAATCAGTTGATCCTTAATTTCACAAAAAGCCTTTTCACAATCATTAGACCATTGCCATAGTACATCTTTCCTCAGGAGCCGGTTTAGTGCTTCGGAGTTCATTGCTTGAGTTTTAATAAATCGACGAAAAAATGAAGCTAAGCCTATAAAGCCTTTCAGTTGTCTTCTGTTTCTTGGAGTTGGAAAATTTTTTATAGCACTAATCTTCGCTTCTGTTGGAAGAAAGCTTCTTGCATTAATCATATGTCCTAAGAATTTAATTCTCTGTAGAGAAAATTGGGATTTTTTTAGATTTGCAGTTATACCATTTTGTTTGAACACAGCAAAAATCCTCCTAATAAGTTGTACATGTTCCTCCCAAGTTTTAGAGGCAATTAATAGATCGTCCACAAAAATTGTTATTCGACTACGTAGTTCTGGTCCTAGGGCATAGTCCAACGCAGAAATAAAAACTCCAGAGCTGATATTGAGACGAAACGGAACGACCTTGAACTGATAGCTTCTCCCTCCATATATAAAAGCAGTATATTTTCTTGAGTCCTTGTCTAACTGGACTTGCCAGAACGAACTTCTCAAATCAATACTGGTTAAATAGGATACATCTTGAAATTTCTGTATTAACTCATCGATGTTCTCCGGATGTGTGCGCACAGGTACTATAATTTTGTTAATTTCCCTTGCATCTAATACCAATCGAACTTTTCCTCCTGGCTTTGGTACAACAAGCAACGGAGAACAATATGGGCTGTTCGACGGTTCAATAAAATTCCAGTTTAACATTTTTTGTATCTCTTCCTGAACTGGTTGTTTTAATCGCCAGGGAATGGGATAGTGTGTGCGGCAAAATGTCTTATGGGGCTTAATCTGTAATGTACAAACATATCCTCTAATAATTCCGGGCTTTTCATCGAAAACTGACTCATATTCTGTTAATATATTGAATAATTGTTCCCTCTGACTATCCGTTAGGCAATCTGACTCAGCAATCTTCTGTTCGACTGTTTGTCTGAAATCCTCTTCTTGAATTGACTTGATCGGTAGTCGGCACATATTATTCTTTTCAGCACAAATCAACTGCACAGCAGCACCACGGAAATATCGCTCATACACTGCCTCCTTTCTCAGTAAGATCAGTGTAACAAATTGATCTTCGATTTTAAAATGCACCTTTCCTTCTACCAAGTCCAACTTGCAACTGCAGGCTTGCAAAGTTCCAATGCCAAGAATACAATCTACTGACAACTTTTCCACTACAAGGAATGTGCATTGTTTAGCTACATTTCCCAATTTTATCTCTATAAGCGTTTGTATCTTGACGTTCCGGGATTTTGCCCCCACTGCACCTATAACTCAGCAATTTTGTACTGGTAGGACAGGGATTTTCTTAATTTTACTAATTCTGCGAAACAAATTTCCGGATAATACGTCTGTAGATGAAGCTGTGTCCAATACAACATTGGTTAAAATTCCTCCCACTTCTGTGATGATCTCAGACACAGGAAGGAACCCTTTTATCTTCGACTACACAGGCCTCTAAGTCTCTCGTCAATTCATCTGTCATTAATTCGCCTTCATTATATCTCAACATTGCCACGGAATTAATTTCGTTTAGAACAGGTTTGCCCCTTTTGTATTCACCGGCCGACTTTACGGAGCATAAAGCGGCCCTGTTAAGTTTAAATGTCGATTATTATTTCCTCCTGAATCATCTACTACTTCTGTTATGACTGGTTGTTGTTGATGACTGGTTGTGTTATTTGCTTCAAATCAAGGGTCAGAATTTCTGTACGCATTATTATTATTTGAAGACTGCTGGTTCTGATAATCTCTTGCATTTCCAAACATTGGGTTGTATCTGCGACCTGTTCGATTGTCTCTGAATCTGCCCCTCGCAGCACAGTTATTGAAATTTCCATTTCCGTTGCAATTGTTTCCGTTGAATCTCTGGCTATTCCTAGTATAATAATTATTAAATCCGTTTCCGTTCCGGTTTGCGTTTGGCGCCTCAATCGCTCTCCTCTGCATAACCGGTTGTCTTGGCCGATGTTCATCTTCCTCGATCATATCTATAGTGTCAAGCGTAGTCATGAAAGAGTCAAGGTCATGCTCATTAATATACAGCATTCTATTTCTGATGCTGGCCGGAAGTCAAGATTTTAATATGCCAATCACGTCTTGGAGAGGCATAGGTTTATCCCAATACCGCGATTTGTTTATATATTTCTCAAAGTATTTCTTTAAAGACCCACGTGAAAAGGAAAAATGTTCCGGGTATAATACCTCCTGCCTTAAACGTTCTTGTATTCCTTCAGACCAGTATTTGGATAAAAATGCTCGTTCAAAATCTTCATATGTGTCCCAAGTTGATATCATATCAGATGCCCATATAGCTCCTGACCCCTGAATATAACCGGTCACGAAACTAACCTTTTGCCACTCACTCCAATTTTTTGGCAATACTCCCCTAAAACTTCTTATAAACACTACGGGATGAACATTTTTCTTGTCTGGGTTGTAGATCTGGAATTGACGTTGTTTCAACATTTTCTCCTCAGTATTGCTTTTACAATTACAGGCAATATGACTACCCTCATAGTGTTGTGATTGATGTTGATTGCAAAAACGAACGTGTGCATTAATGTCCCTGTCTGTACTTGATCGGGTAAATGATGTAGCTTCATTGATAGATCTCGTTATGGGTTCATATCTTTGCGTGGAACACAAATCTTCTCGAGATAGATTTAAGAATCTCTTAATGTTTTCTTTCCATTGATTGAGTTCTTCGCCCAGTTGTTCTTTGGATTCTCGAAAACCTTTAGATCGGGTAAATGATGTAGCTTCATTGATATATCTCGTTATGGGTTCATATCTTTGCGTGGAACACAAATCTTCTCGAGATAGATTTAAGAATCTCTTAATGTTTTCTTTCCATTGATTGAGTTCTTCGCCCAGTTGGTCTTTGGATTCTCTTAGCTTCATTGATAGATCTCGTTATGGGTTCATATCTTTGCGTGGAACACAAATCTTCTCGAGATAGATTTAAGAATCTCCTCAAGATAGATTTAAGAATCTCTTAATGTTTTCTTTCTATTGATTGAGTTCTTCGCCCAGTTGTTCTTTGGATTCTCGAAAACCTTTATTAAATAAATTTTCTTCAGAACTCTCGGTCATAGAATGTCTAGTTGCTCTGACCGTATGTTCAATATTGTCTGAAGAAATGGTTTGCCTTTCTAAACTTAACTGCGAGAATTTTCCCGCGAGAATGTTTAACTTATGATCAACCTCGTCTTGTCTCTCCTTTATGTTATTTATGGATTTATCCAAATTTTGGATGTCCTTCGGGATCTTGTCTTGTGATTGTCTCAAATCCTACGTATCTGCTGACATCTCATTTACTGGTTGCTTTAATTCATCTTGAACTTCAACTAATACCGGAATTACCGCGATAGAACATTGCATCTGTTCTTGTGCATGAACTATCTGTGGTATTGACTCGACCTGCTCTTTAATAGTATCAAGCTTAGTAGCAACACACTCAGTTAGCTCAGGCGTAACTTCTTCGCATTTTCATTACACTGCTGAGTGACTTGCTCAATTTGAGCAGCTAATTTTAATTCTGTCTTTTCATTCTGAATTTTCAATTCTTCCGCAGTTTTATTTAATTTATCATCAAGTTTCTGAAAACTCTCTACTAATTTATTATTTAATTCCGCTTGATTAGCTTCTAATTGCTCCTGGACTTTCATTTGATTGGCTGCTAATTGTTCATTCATTTCCCTTTTAGTCTCTATTTGCGCTTTAGTTAATTCCCTTTTAGTCTCTATTTGCGCTTTAGTTAATTCCCTTTCAGTCTCTATTTGCGCTTTAGATAAGTCTGTTACATTTTTGGCTAACAGTGTTAACTGCTGCATGATTACAGTCAATGGGTTTATTTCGTCCTGCTCAGATGACATCGAAACACTTAAGCTTTGTTGTGGGGCCTGACTAATGCTGCCGCTAGGCACTACTTCAGTTGAGCTAGCGTCTAATATTACACTAACCTCAGAAACAGCTGAGGGCTGTTGTGATTCGCTCTGCTGTTGCATTGCCATTTTATAAGCCGCCCTAGTAAGAACCATTAATACACAGAACAACAAATATATAAAGTCACTCGCATCTGAGTTAATAATGTCACTAACCTAAACATTGCATAATACTCACTTAAAATAAACACTTCCTATCTAAAGTTCAACCCAATCAATCTGATTCAAACCGATAGACATTTAAATAGTTATTATAAATTTCTATCTACAAAAATTTAATTGCATATTGTCTGGCCTGAACGACGTTCTCGTAGGTTGTGGCGAAATTGTGACTTCTGGAACAGGCCCCGTCTTCTTTTCTCTCGTGCACATGCAACATAAAATTCACACAATGTTTAAGTGATGCTCAAAAATGAGTCCTGTCACAGTGAAGCCAAATTTAATATATTTTGTGTGGGATCTACAATTTAAAACCTCTCTCACACCGGCCTGATTTAGCTTCACTGATCAGGATACTAAAAACATGCGTATGTTAAGGGAATTTTCATTCACAAGGCAGGCTTATCACATTCACACAGTTCAATACTGTTCTATCCTAATTAAATTGAGCTTAACTTAAATTCCATAAGGCAGTGAAGCCATTTCGAAGTCTCGGTGCGACGAAAATTGTCAGTCGATCTCCTGAAAACATTTGTAATAATTATTAACTTTCGGTGATCACATGGGGAAGACCGGAGATCTGCTGGTAAGACCGTGTTAGCCTATTTATTTGAAGTAACTGGATATCTTGAGCATGCAAAACGGCAGGTTCGTCCAGGGTAAATCAGACGTTCCCCACTGATCCCGTGCAACACAGCGTAGTAAGCAGACACTGTCAATAATAATCAGTTAAATAATACGCGAACACACTTACTTTAGTTTAGTTCATGTATTAAATACCTTCTCATACAGAATCTCATCAAGATGGCGACTAGCTCAACAATACATACATATACATCCTTCTTTCACGACTAATCGGCAAGAAGTCCTTCATTCTTTTCCATAAGAGAAAACATAGATGGCAGAGAAGCTATTCCATGGAGTAAATGGACGCTCCAGGGAATAATTGGGCTTGAAACTACTTTGCATTGATAATCGGTCAGATAAGGAGAGATATTTCGAGATATGTACTGAGTTATATAATTTATAAAATTTCTGAAAATATCGCAGAGAGACCGCTGCAAGAGACATTACAATCTACAACTACGTTTATACTCCGCAAGCCACTCAACGGTGTGTGGCGGAGGGAACTTTACGTGCCACTGTCATTACCTCCCTTTGCTGTTCCAACCACGAATGGTTCGCGCGGACAACGACTGCCGGAAAGCCTCCGTGCGCGCTCGAATCTCTCTAATTTTACATTCGTGATCTCCTCGGGAGCTATAAGTAGGGGGAAGCAATATATTCGATACCTCATCCAGAAACGCACCCTCTCGAAACCTGGACAGCAAGCTACACCGCGATGCAGAGCGCCTCTCTTGCAGAGTCTGCCACTTGAGTTTGCTAAACATCTCCGTAACGCTATCAAGCTTACCAGATAACCTTTTGACGAAACGCGCCGCTCTTCTTTGGATCTTCTCAGTCTCCTGTCAACCCGACCTGGTACGGATCCCACACTGATGAGCAATACTCTAGGTCGAACGAGTGTTTTGTAGGCCACCTCCTTTGTTGATGGACTACATTTTCTAAGGACTCTCCCAATAAATCTCAACCTGACACCCGCCTTACCAACAATTAATTTTATATGGTCATTCCACTTCAAATCGTTCCGCACGCATACTCCCAGATACTTTACCGAAGTAACTGCTACCAGTGTTTGTTCCGCAATCATATAATCATACAATAAAGGATCCTTCTTTCTATGTATTCGCAATACATTACATTTGCCTATGTTAAGGTTCAGTTGCCACTCCCTGCACCAAGTGCCTATCCGCTGCAGATCTTCCTGCATATCGCTGCAATTTTCAAATGCTGCAATGTCTCTGTATACTACAGAATCATACGCGAAAAGCAGTATGGAACTTCCGACACTATCTACTAGGTCATTTATATATATTGTGAAAAGCACACTCCCCTGTGGCACGCCAGAGGTTACTTTAACGTCTGTAGACGTCTCTCCATTGAGAACAACATGCTGTGTTCTGTTTGCTAAAAACTCTTCATTCCAGCCACACAGAGTGATATTCCGTAGGCTCTTACTTTGTTTATCAGGCGACAGTGCTGAACTGTATCGAACGCCTTCCGGAAGTCAAGGAAAATGGCATCTACCTGGGAGCCTGTATCTAATAGTGATAAGTCGGCTCATACTACCAACTTTTTTACAAATTTGACTCGATTCTGTAATCAATGAAATAACATCACGTACCCTCTCAAGCCGTGAAGTTTCTTCTCTTTTCCTCGACCTCTTCTGAAATCTTCACTTTTTTTGTCAGACTGTGTACAGAAGGTGTGAGGGCGTTACTCGTATAATGTAAGAGTTGTGTCCGGCATCGGGCAGGAAGAAATACTGGAGAATGCGACTCCGGTATCCGCTTATACTCCCCCAACGTTGCTGGGACAATGTCGCAAGAGGCTTATTGGTATTAGCCGAAAAAAATAGACGAATTAGGAGCCGCCTCGGAAAGAATTCAGTAATATCGTCGCAGCTTCAGCACTACGGACAGGCATGTAACTATCATCAGTTGACAGTGATCGAACTGAAACCTTACAACGTAATGGTGGTGACTTGACTGACCATTTGTGTGCTGTTTACTACACCTGGCTTTCGCAGTCAGCACGTGATGGAGAGATTGATCCTGGAATGCTTATTTTTTCCGAGGGAAAGATACGTTTATCTGCGTATGTGAGGTTTCAGAACAATCGACTTTGGAGCTGTGAAAATCCTCGTCAGTTACACCAAGAATCTATGCCTGTTGTGGAAAACGGAGAGTGGGATGCGCTGTGGAGTTAGTGAAATCGAATTATTGGACCTGCTTCTTAATATCAAACTGTGGCTTCTCATAGGTATGTGAATGATATATTACAACAATTCTCCAAATAGCTGACAACAGCCAAAAGAACGCACGGTTATTTGAAGTTGAACAACGTTAAGAGTACACTCCTCCAATGCTTCTATGATAATATTACGAGTTTCTTTAATTGACAGGATAATTCCTGTATGAAATAACTGCAGATCGTTTCACTAAGAGGCAGTATCTGGTGCTGGGTTTTTGCGTGGCGATGGTACAAGCTGTTAGTAGCCTTATGGGATGTAAAATATTGTTACAGAGCTGCGCTAGAGCGTATAGATTCCGCCACCAGCAGAATCTAGCGGACCAAGATCTATTTTGGAATGCTCCAGCACACTGTTCCCAACCTACACTTCACCTCTGTGCTTTGTCGTGCAATGAATACCCCCAAAACTCTGCACAGAACATGCGCAACCACATAAGCAGGAGTTAATAAAATGCCTAGGTTGCCAACCATTCTCAAACTTGTAGCAAGTGCAAAGTTTTAAACATGGCTGCTTGGTTCAGTGATCGCTTCTAAATTAAAACTGAAACAAATGAGCCCTCGGTCACTATTATTTTTAGTCTTATTGACCAGGTTTAAACACTTCTAAGAGTGCATTCATCAGAATTAAAACAATTAAAATGGCCTATAACATAGTTACAATTCATTGGAAAAGACATTTTTATATAAAGAGTGTAATCTCCATTCCAATTTGCTGTGCGGGTTCTGGAACTCTCGGAACCGAGGTAATGCAATACTTTTTTTGATGTGTGTATTAAGGTTAAATATAAAACCTCAAGGGATTTAAAAATGATATTATGAAAGATACACACAAGTAACATCCACCTTTCTAGCATATAGATAGTTCCTTTCCCTTCATCCATTTGCGAATGGAACAGGAAAGGAAATGACTAACAGTGGTACAAAGTACCCTCAGCTATGCTTCAGGAGTATGCGCATGGACGTATGTGTAGAATCAGTCGTTTGTGTTTCCAATACAGCTGTGTGAATTCCAAATTGTATCCCTCGAAGAAGAATAATAGCAATTATGAAATAGTGTAGTTAGTGCTCCATTTTCAATTTCGTGGAAAATGGTAGACCACGGGCAGTAATATACTTTCACTTGGTTATTATGAGGTTTAGGGTATATTTACACCAATGCAACTTATAGATAGCTGTTCAGTAGTCATAGTTATTAGTGAAAAGCCAAAAGCAAGCTCTTTTCTTAAAAAGTACATCACACAATCGCTTCCATCATTGTTGATGTACTGTTAAAGACGTTCGCCGAAATTCTTCATTACGTTCTCAGACATTTATTGAGGGATCGCTTCTGTCTCTTCCTGGGTTGAAGCTTTCAATTTATCGGTATTGTGGAGTTACTCTGAAAAGACTTTACTCTGAGGATGACCCCACAGAAAAAATCTGGGGATGCAAGATCAGATGATCTCGCCGGCCGTGGGATATCACCGAATCGTGAGAGTAATCAATGCGGAAAGTGACGCCTCAGTGTAGTCACTGAATTACCTACGTATGAGCTGCAGCACCATCTTGATGACACGATACTGCGTTTGGATGGAAATGTACCTGTAGGTGCGGAATGAAGAAATTGACACTCACTGACTGGCTACTGTTATCTTCAAGAACATATGGTCCAATGATTCCGATGGACTTTCTCAATAGTACACCAGAAGACGATCTGTGGGCTGCCGTGGACCTTTAAATCAATGAGTTGTGGCTTGTGACGGAGTAATATCGGAACTTTTTTTTCTATTGAGAACCCGTTCAGATGAAATTTTGCCCCAATGAGGCATCACAACATTTGGCAGAATGAGTCATCTTGGTCAGTTCTATCCAGTAATGTTGTGGAAAAATTCGTCAACTCATTTTATCTTCCGGTCGTAGCTGTTGAGCTACTTGCCGCTTACTAGGACGGAACTTTAAAAATTGTTTCACATTCCTCTGCAAAGACGTGCGATGGATTTGTAAAATTTCTGGAATGGTGACGGAAAAATCACTGTGCGATTCGCTACAGAACTGCATGAACTCGTCGGATATTTTACAGTGTTGGAACTGTCATTTCCAACAAGGCGTGCAAATCTGTCCGATCTCCCGTATGCTGGACGTCGGCCAACCGCACATAGCTATGGTCCTGCAATGTTGGAACGTGCGCACACTTTCATTCGAGGTGATCAGCGGATTACAGTCAAATACCTCGGTGCTGAGATGGACTTGCCAGAGCTGGCACAGTCATCTACCAATTGGAGTACTCAAAGGGTGTGCCCGCTGGATTCCTCGCCGCCAAACAGAAGTCCATAAAGAGCAGCGAAGGTCCATCATTTGTATAACTGCTTGTGTTTTACAATGCTGATCGTGACAATTTTTTGTGGAACATCATCACAGTCGATGAAACATGGGTTCATCACTTCGAACCTGGAACGAAAGGGAAATCCATGGAATGGCGTCTTACTACCTCTCCTCCGAAGAAAAAGTTAAAAGTCACACAATCAGCCGATAAAGTCATGGCGACGCCTTCTGGGACTCTGAAGGAATTATTTTTGTTTGATGTCCTCCTTCACGGTACAACGATCAATTCTGAAATGTATTATTCTAGCCTCAGGTAACTGAAGAAACAACTTTCGAGTGTTCGTCGCCACTGAAAGGTAAACGAACTTCTCCTACTCCAGGACAATGGAAGGCCTCAAGCAAGTCTGCACACACGAGAGGAGCTCACAGACTTCGTTAGACTGTTCTCCCTCATCCACCCTGCAGCCTGAATCGCACATCTTCCGACTTCCATCTGTTTGACCCAATGAAGGACGCACTCCGTAGCAGTGCGTGTGTGATGGGGAGTTTACTGATGCAACACAATGCTGTCTCCGACATCGACCAATAGAGTGGTATCCTGCGGACACACACACCCTCCCAGGAAGGTAGCTAAGGCCCTCAAATTGAACGGACATTGTGTTGAAAAACGGTTTTGTAGCCAAAAGAGTGGGGAATAATGTGGTGTATGGGAACCCTTAAAAAAAACAAAAAAAAAAAAACGAACCTGCCTGCAGAGAGAAAAATTTTTCATTATTTATTTAACGCACTTTGTATTATTTCCCGTGGGCTACACTACATTTGTCTTGGGTTCACACCCAGTTTAGTCGAGTTGAAGGTGCGTTCTGTGTGCTACAGAGTTGGATTGACGCAGTGAGATATTATAGGCCTTTTGGGAAACCCTCTGGCTTGAACTCTTCGTTACTGACTCTTAACAGAGGGCAAATGCATGTAACTGCTGAGAGACAGTTGTATCAGCAAGAGAGCACAACAATTTCGTAGTTCCCTCCCATCGCGGCGCGGGCTTCGTGATTCGTTTCGCCTTGTTTAACCACTCGGCGCACGGGTCGTCCCCCGACAATGGCAAGCTCCAGCATTGGGGCTGTATCTTCGGGAGGAGCCATGTCGCTCGCTCCTCACCCCTCTTCTCCCTAGCGCGGAATTTCGGAGCGGAAAATCTGCTCTGCAGGGGTTTGCGCTGTCCCCCAGATTGGAACGCCGCTAGCCCGACAAGCGGTGCTGGGGGGGGGGGGGGGGGGCGGAGGGAGGGGGGAGGGCGAGTGAGTTGCGTAGCGAGCGTCCTCTCCTCTGAACTTTATACTGCTGGTGCATTCGCTCAGCGCCCGTGTCCGCTTAGAGCCTAATCATTTGTTTGCGTCACTGGTGCGCAACTCGTTTGGCCACTGATGCTGCTGTGTAATTCCAGTGGCACAGACGAAACCGCGGACAGAGGCGATCTTCGCTGTATCTGTCCTTGCACCGGCACGAGATTTAACTGTACTCTGTACTTAACCATCCCCTCGCCGCACCGTGAGTAACGTATGCCCTGACTGCTGAAATTGCAACTCTATCGAGGCGTCATTCAACAAACGTCAAATTAGCATGGTGAAAATTAGGGATGGCGGTTATAGCTGAAACAACGGGTTTCCTGTTATATCGTTTTTCATTCCTCGCAAATTTAACCTGACTGTTAAAACTGCTCAAAATAACCGGTTTCTGAAAGAATCGATTTTTGGCTATTTTATTCCTGTTATTTCCTGTAATAAAAGCAATAATCATACAAAAATTGGAAAAATTTTGACTCTCTCAGTTTCAACGTACTCAGAATCAAAATGTAGGACTAAACAGGCAAATAAAAGAGACCTTAGTACGTCCCCCGTTCACTGCTTTTTTCTAAAAGTGACGAGTGGCTGAATGCTACAAAAGAATCATGACTATTCTGCTGTAGTTTCTAAATTTCTGAAACTCTGCTCAAAAATCATTTTAATCGGGGATCAGATCACTATTCGGGCATTATCAATAGTCAGTGCTAAATGGTGAAAACTGAAGTTGTAGATCTCTGTTTTTCGTATTAATTTGTCCATTCCCAAGGACTACAGCAAACAAAGGCGTATTATGTAGACATAGCCAGCAGATCAGCTACTTCCCATTTTTATTGTATACTGACAATAAATTGTTGTTAGGTGTTTAATTTATTACTGTTACCGTAACTTCTTTCCTCTCTTATTATTTCCCAGAAGTGGCAGACTAGTCTTTAATCCTTTAAAAGCAAATGAAACACTGTACTTCATTTCTACTTCACTTCGTAAAAATATTTGCTGTCATTCTGTAATACAGTGACTGTCCTGTGACGATAGCGAGGAATTATCGTATAGACCAGGTGGGGGCAAGTCCCGTACAGTGCACGTAAGCGTACCTTAAGCCACGACACACGGCAACGGGGGACATTATTGTCTCAGCAATGCTGTACCAATTCTTACATATTGTGTTTATTGCTCGTTTCTTTCGGCATTATTGTACAACTGTTATTGTTATACAATATCGTTTTTCCCGTTTTCCATAATAAAGCAATATTTCAAACCTATATAAATATTAAAAATAAAAATTACTCCTTTTTTAAAAAGGTTTATTTAAAAACGGAAAAATTCAGCACTGCTGCTTTGACTAATCGATATTTCGGTTTTTTACGAGGTGAAAAAGAAAGAACAGCTGTTATACCGAAAAATACCGGTTATTCAAAACTAAAATACCGGTATCGGTTTTAAACGGTCGGCTTCTGTCATCCCTACCTAAATCACGGAACTGAACACAAGGTAGCGAATGAGGCATATTAGGTGCTATATAAGGAACAGTGTCTACACAACGTTATAAAAAACGTCACTTTTATTTAAACACTGAATTGCTACGCAAAATCCGGAACCGCGCTGCTGCTGCTCCGGTCGCAGGTTCGAATCCTGCCTCGGGCACGGATGTGTGTGATGTCCTTAGGTTAGTTAGGTTTAAGTAGTTCTAAGTCTAGGGGACTGATGACTACAGATGTTAAGTCCGAAAGTGCTTAGAGCCATTTTTGGTACGCAAAAGCAACATGAATTATTCTCAAAAATTAGCGGTCGTTGAAGAAAGTCACTTGCTAATTTTTACGGCACTACATAAAGGAGCACGCGGTACGAGTTGGTCACTGTACAAAGTCTCCCCATTCTCCCAGGTTTCTAACGGGAGGGGAGGGATTAATCGTCTCTCACGGGAAATATCGACGGGCAAGATCAGGAACGCGCGTTAACAGCGGTAACGGCTGACTCGTACGGCACTCACGTGGGCATAAAACGCACGTCGATTGGTATGTTTGCGGTACGAACTTTCAGTTACTCACGAGGCTCCACAGCGGGCGTGGAGACGCAGCGGCAAGGGCGAGTCCTACACACGTGCAACTACCTGGCGTGCTCGTCACGACGCCGGCGCACGGCCGAAGAGATGCTGACGCCACGAGAAGAGCCTGACAGGGAGCGAAGCTACGCTGGAGGAAGCCTCGCTAGAAACCAAACTACACTACTGGCCATTAAAATTGATACACCACGAAGATGACGTGCTACAGACGCGAAATTTAACCGACAGGAAGAAGATGCTGTGATATGCAAATGATTAGCTTTTCAGAGCATTCACACAAGGCTGGCGCCGGTGGCGACACCTACAACGTGCTGACGTGAGGAATGTTTCCAACCGATTTCTCATACACAAACAGCAGTTGACCGGCGTTGCCTGATGAAACATTGTTGTGATGCCTCGTGTAAGGAGGAGGAATGCGTACCACCACGTTTCCGACTTTGATAAAGGTCGGATTGTGGCCTATCGCGATTGCGGTTTATCGTATCGCGACATTGCTGCTCGCGTTGGTCGAGATCTAATGACTGTTAGCAGAATATGAAATCGGTGGGTTCAGGAGGGTAATACGGAACGCCGTGCTGGATCCCAACGGCCTCGTATCACTAGCAGTCAGATGACAGGCATCTTATCCGCATCCCTGTAACGGATCGTGCAGCCACGTCTCGATCCGTGAGTCAACAGAAGGGGACGTTTGCAAGACAATAACCATCTGCACGAACAGTTCGAAAACGTTTGCAGCAGCATGGACTATCAGCTCGGAGACCATGCCTGCGGTTACCCTTGACTCTGCATTACAGTCAGGGGCGCCTGCGATGGTGTACTCAACGAGGAACCTGGGTGCACGAATTTCAAAACGTCATTTCGGATGAATCCAGGTTCTGTTTACAGCATAATGATGGTCGCATCCGTGTTTGGCGACATCGAGGTGAATGCACGTTGGAAGCGTGTATTCGTCATCGCCATACTGGCGTATCACCCGGCGGGATGCCATTGGTTACACGTCTCGGTCATCTCTTGTTCGCATTGACCGCACTATGAACAGTGGCCGTTACATTTTAGATGTGTTACGACCCGTGGCTCTATCCTTCATTCGATCCCTGCGAAACCCTACATTTCAGCAGAATAATGCACGGCCACATGTTGCAGGTCCTGTACGGGCCTTTCTGGATACAGAAAATGTTCGACTGCTGCCCTGGCCAGCACATTCTTCAGATCTCTTACCAATTGAAAACGTCTGGTCAATGGTGGCCGAGCAACTGTCCCGTCACAATACGCCAGTCACTACTCTTGATAAACTGTGGTATCGTGTTGAAGCTTCATCGGCAGCTGTACCTGTACACGCCATCCATGCTCTGTTTGACTCCATGCCCAGGCGTATCAAGGCCGGTATTACGGCCAGAGGTGGTTGTTCTGGGTACTGATTTCTCAGGATCTTTGCACCCAGATTGCGTGAAAATATAATCACATGTCAGTTCTAGCATAATATATTTGTCCAATGAATAGCTGTTTGTCATCTGCATTTCTTCTTGGTGTAGCAATTTGGCCAGTAGTGACCTTCATTCAGCCGGTAACCAGCAACCGTAATATCCAGGTGTCCGGATACATGGCAGAATATACAGTTTTTGGCTGAAGTCGACGCGCGTAGGAAAGCTCGCTGGCTTAGCAGACGGCCCTAACGATCTTCGAGAATGTGGGACTGCTTGGACCGATGCGCGGCTAAGGGCCGCGACAGTGTGAACTCCACTGCAAGGGAGGTTCTACGTCTAGGGGACTGATGACCTCAGATCTTAAGTCCCATAGTGCTTAGAGCCACTTCAACCCTTTTGAGCTGTCGGAAGAGCAGGAACCGAGACACTCGTTCTCTGGCCGAAACTACTCATCCCGAGCTGTTCCTCAGGATATCAACCTCGAGCCACGACTCCACTCGCAACGGCTGTGCGGTGAGACATTACTGGCGGTGACATTCCTCTGCTCACAAAATATTAAGTTGGTGGGTAAGTTCGTAGCATTTTTGTTTTGTGTGTAGGTATTCCGGCTGCTGTGGCTTTGTTTATCGATTGTAGTTTTTTATTTGTAGTTGACTGTTATTTGAGTTTACATACTGTCATTTTGTCATCTGTAGATGGTGAGAGGAGCTGTGAACGCTAGAAAATGGAGTGCCAAGCGGAGAAGGCGGAACATTTCCGATATATTGTTCTGTTTGAGTTCAATAGAGGTCTTACAGCAGCGGAGGCAGCCAGAAAAATTTGTGCCAAATGTGGGGAAAATGCCATTTGACAGAGAACGACAAGAAAATGGGTTTTACGTTTCAAAGAGCATCATTTTAGCATTGTTGACCCTCCAAGTTCAGGAAAATCTTCGGGGTTTGATGAAGATCGCTTAAACGCCATAATTCACAATGATCCACGTCAGTGACTCGACATCTGGCATCCACTGTCATGCGACATTTGCAGGCAACGGGGAAGGTTCAAAAATCACACAAATCTGCGGGTGGCCATATGTGTGTTTCTGCTTCCTCGTCATCAATTGGCTCGCGATCATTTCTATCGTGTATCGTTACTGGTGACGAGAAATGGTGTGTTATACTAACATGAGCAAAATAAGGGAATGGTTTAACCCAAACAAAGAACGAACTCAACTTACGAAGGCATGCGCGCATCTACAAAAGATAATGTAATGCATTGTGGTACTATACGACAAATTGCTTCCCCGAAGTGTAACCATCACCGCTGACATCTACTGTCAACAACTGCGACTTCTTTCAGACGCTGTCCAAGAACAACGACCAGGAAGACTGCGTGATGTGATGGTACTCCACGATAACGCCCGCCCTCATTCTGCTACAGTCTTCTTTATTCGTGTCAGAGGTACATTAAAATGAACACATATACAATACATACAAAGAAAACTATACAGTATTCACCCAGAATTGGGCAACTTTGATAGCATTGGTGCTGCAGACGTTAAAAAGTCCTTCGTGCTACAGCTGGTTGGGCGTAAGTTACATTCGAAGAGATGCCGGGTTGTCGGCAGTTCATCGTATTCGCACAGTGTTGTGTTGGAATTTGGCAGTTGGAAGTTCCATTTAAGGAGATTGTCCCTCGATCTTGCGACTTCGGTCCTTAGTCTGTTCAAGGACTTCCAGATGACTCACTTCTCCATGTGTCCAGGTTGCAGGGATTCTTGTGGTGTCATCCAGTTAGACAGGTGATGGCATCTTTCCTTCCACTTGGTGAGTCGGGTAGCCGCAGCTGATCCTTCTAAGGGCGGTGAAGTTGTTTGAAACTCTTCCTGGACTTCAGTCTTGTCTTGGCAGGTTGATGTCCAAAGAGTGGATGTGAGGTCACTGTATTTGATTTATGCCTCTCGATGTTAGCGGCGATCTCTCTTCTGATGTCACATGGAGCAATCCCAGCGAGACATTGAACTTTGTCCATGGGGGTTGGCCTTAGGCAGCCTGTAACAATCCTACAGCTGTCATTTAAGGCTACATCAACCTTCTTTGCATGTACTGAATTTTACCAGACTGGGCTAGCGTACTCTCCTGCAGAATAGCATAAGGCAAGAGCTCTTGTTCTTAATGTTTGTGGATGTGTACCCCAGTGCGATCCCGCCCCCGCGTAGGTACTTGGAATACATTTTCCAGTACTGAACCGAGCATCAGCATTCCAGAGGTACAAGCAAATGATGTCATCTGTTGTACATAGACCTTTCTTAAGGCCAAAGTTAACTATTCTGCTACAGAGACAGAACACGCTATATAGGGGATGGGTTGGGAAGTCATTCTGTGCCCTCCTTATTCACCTGATCTCGAGCCTTCAGAGATTCAACTTTTTCGCTCTCTATCGAACAACTTTGAAGGAATATCCTTTCCGGATGTAAATGCGTGGGAACATATCTCGATCAGTTCTTCGCCTCAAAACATGTGATTCATGCAGTCACGGAATCTAAAAATTATCGCAGGATGGTACTGACTGTAGAAACATGGAAAACAAAAAATATAGCGGCGTACAGTACGTGTGATGAATGCTGAATTTTTATATGTGCGTTATGTCTATTGCAAAACAAATTTCGTTTACATTCATATTCACCTCTCGGTCATCATACACTTTAGCTGCTTACCACGCATATCGAAGCATGTCATAGACTATTAATACAGGCAACTGAAGGTGTACGATTGACTGAATTCTTATGCAATATTCTCTAGAAGTTATCTCTCTGTTTTGTTCGATGATGTGCACACAGTTTAACAGTCATTTCATAAGGTTGTCGCCAGCATGTAAAAGTAAAGCTGCACTTGCGAAGCTTCCCACCAATCTAATACCACTAAATATTTATTGTGCTGGTAGAGCTGAGTTGTGTATGAGATGGTTCAGATGTGAGAAACTATCGATCTCGGGTTGCTACCGTTAGTCTCTAAGGTTTATTACGCCAGTTCTGCTAGTGCTATGTGAAGACTTCGATGTGTGTTAAGCTAAATGATGTACATGTCATGTATATTCTTTTTTTAGAGTTTTGTGTTGCTTATTTATTTTAATAATTTCTTGTCTGTAGAGGTTTACAATGTTTACGGTTAAAAATTAGCTTGAGGTGGTACAGTCAGGTTATTTACTCTTATATTGTTAATATGTTCATAGCTGTTCATTATGAAATATGATTTATCAGATGTGTGCTTGACAACATGTAAGTCACATCGTTGTCTCATTAGTCTGTAGGCTGGGCTATTAACTGCATTCACAATAGGCCCGATTAGTGCATTGGTCTTATGAATTTTTTGGCTGTGCTCTGAGTCTAGGGGCTGTGGGATTTATTATAAAAAGACTTGCACTTCATTTTTAGTGAAAAGGAAATTACAGTTGTTGAGGCATTTTCTTATTGTTCCCTAGAGTTTTGGCATGGGTTCAATCTGGATTTCGCGAATGTGGTTGTTTGCCAAGAATTAGTATTTTTAGTGTATGATCGTCCTTAAGGATAATAACTGTTGACAAAAGTTTATCAAATTTTACTCACAGGGCATTATGGTTTGGCAGTTACTTATTGATAGATTAATGTACATTTATTTTGATATACTTGTTCCTACTGTTTTAGTAGCTATGTGTTTTCACAAAATTTACAAGCAGGACAAAGGACTACAATTGAGACTCCCTCTTACTAGCCTCGCAGGAGAAATACGTACTTATCAACCAAGCAGACAATAAAACTTTGACTCTAGATGATAGCATCACAAGCAAAATTAAGTCATAATGTAATACCGCAGCCACTTTCACCAAGTCGCCGCGAGCCGTGGAGGAGGAAGGGATCGGTCTCCCTGGGGCGAGCCCGTGAGTGCAGTCATTCTGCAAGCGCACAGTGGGAAGCCGGGCCGACATCCTCGCCTCGCTCAAGAAGGGACGCGATGCGAAGGGCCCGTCTGACGACGAGAAGCGTGCCGAGAGCTCATCGACACCTAAAACCATTAGGATGGAACGCCAAGAACGTACGCGCGAAAGCATCTGAGTTCTTCTGGTCTTGCGGCAGTCATTTTACCTTAGAAAACAGGGACAGCGTGAAAAAAAGCGCAGTGAATCGGCACAGGGAGGCGTGTGAAAGAAACCGGCATTCTTAAGAAGATGTTTTCCTCGACAGTGAGGATATTCCTCGTAAATGGCGGACGCCGGCAGATTTTTAGATGGAGCCCAAACATGAGTCTGTCCAGGGCTCAAGCAGAGAGAGCGGCTATAAAGAAGAGTTGTGCAGCTGCACTCCCAACAGCTTCAGAATGCAGGAAAACTTCTTAAGAATGTGAAATCGTGATGCCAATTCACGAGGCACACTGCAGCCCAGGCCAGACAGAAAATTTCCACTCTGTATGGAGAGGAGTGGCAATGAAACGGCGATCTGTCATTGGGCTGCATTGAAAATTTCGTCCACCAATGACAACGCCGAAAGGAAGAACGTTTCGAAGAGGAGTTGAGCTGGGATGAGAAGCGAAAAGGGGGAGTCGTGGAGACACCGCGGGGGCTGGAGGACATGGGCGCTCTTCGACCCATCGCCAACGTCCGCCTTCCGATGCCATGGTAGCACAGCTTCGCCCACGCAACTGACGGTGGGCAGACAACGTGGAGATCCTACCTGGGACCCGCCGCAAAGCCGCGATTGCTAATGAGGGCACCCGACCCGTGCAGCACTGCTCCGACGCGATGCGCTGCACCGACGCCACACCTGCCGCCGACAGCAGTATACGACGAACGATAACAAGAATGGTGAGACGATTCGTTCCCTCCTCCTTCCCCGTAATAACTGAGTCGTGTCCACGCTCAGTCAAATCGGCCCTGAGATTTATAATATTGTTTTGGTTTGTATAAACAGCACAAAAAATAAATAAATTTCTTTCATGTTTTGATCATGTATGCGATCATTTACATTCATACTTGAACCCCTTAATTATGAACCATGTGTGCTTTGTTTCGTTTAATTTCTCGAGTTCACTACAATTTTGGAGCCCAACGTGGGGCGACCTAATTGATAATTTTCATGGTATCAGATGTCACACAATGATATCCCGAGTTGATCACTACAATAATAAATAACGAGACACAGCTCCACTCCAGCAGAAGACGTCACTGAACATTACTTTCTTGTCAACTACTGCCCAATCTCTCTCCAAATACCTTATCAGCCACTCCAGCACTGAACACAAATCAAAAAGTTCTATGTTAAACAATGACAAGTACAGGTCGAAGAATCGACAGTACTTCAAAAAGGCCAAACTTATACTCACTGTAAAAATTACACACAGTTACAGACAGGCACAGTGAAAAGGCTGTTACATATTAGCTTTTGGCCAAAGCATTTTTCAGGAAATTGAAATGCATATACATGCATCAAAAAAAGTTTTGAGCTTCCTCGGTTCCGAGAGTTCTAGAATCTGTACAGAAAACTGGAATAGGGATCCATATAAACATCATCTCCGCCCTTTATATTGCTCATGAAAACCACGCATTGCATGTTGTAACACCATACAGCGAGACCTTCAGAGGTGGTGGTCCAGAGTGTTGCACACACCGGTACCTCTAATATCCAGCAGAATGTCCTTTTCCATTTATGCATGCCTGTATTCGTCGTGACATACTATCCAAAAGTTCATCAAGGCACCGTTGGTCCAGATTGTCCCACTCCTCAACGGCGATTCGGCGTAGATCCCTCAGAGTGGTGGGTCACGTCTGTCCAAAAGCAGCCCTTTTCAATCTATCCCAGGCACGTTCGATAGGCTTCATGTCTGGAGAACATGCTGGCCAACTCTAGTCGAGCGATGTCGTTATCCTGAAGGAAGTCATTCACAAGATGCACACGATGGGAGCGCAAACTTTCGTCCATGAAGACGAATGCCTCGCTAATCTGCTGCTGATATGGTTGCACTATCGGTCGGAGGATGGCATTCACGTATCGTGCAGCCGTTACGGCGCCATCCATGACCACCAGTGGGGTACGTCGGCCACAAATAATGCCTCTCCAAAACAGCAGGGAACTTCCACCTTGCTGCACTCGCTGGACAGTGTGTCTAAGGCGTTCAGCCTGACCGGGTTGCCTCCAAACACGACTCCGACGATGGTCTGGTTGAAGGCTTATGCGACACTCATCGGTGAAGAGAACATGGTGCCAATCCTGAGCTGTCCATTCGGCGTGTTGCTGGTCCCATCTGTACCGCGCTGCATGCTGTCGTGCTAGCAACGATGAACCTCACCATGGACGTCGGGAATGAAGTTGCGCATCATGCATCCTATTGCGCACAGTTTGAGTCGTAACACGACGTTCTGTAGCGGTCATCCACTGCAGTAGCAGCCCTTGGTTGGCCTGAGTGAGGCATGTCATCGACAGTTCGTGTCTCTCTGTATCTCCTCCATGTCCGAACAACATCGCTTTTGTTCACTCCAAGACCCCTGGAACTTCCCTTGTTGAGAGCCCTTCCTGGCACGATGAGAACGCAATCGAACCGCGGTATTGACCGTCTAGGCATGGTTCAACGACAGGCAACACGGTTCATGTACTTCGTTCCTGGTCGAATGACTGCAACTGATCGGCTGTCGGACCCCCTCCGTCTAATAGGCGCTGCTCATGCATGATTATTTACATCTTTGGGTAGGTTTAGTGACACCTCCGAACAGACAAAGGGACTGTGTCTGTGATAACAATATTCATAGGCAACGTTCATCTTCAGGAGTTCTGGGAACCGGGGTGATGCAAAACTTTTTTTGATATGTGTATATTCACACAAGCAAGCACACCTCACACACATATGGCTGTTATCACTGGCCACATAGGCCGTATTACAAGGGAAACATGTTGAATGGGAGTAACATTCTGGGGCAGGCACGGAAGTAGGAGAGATAGCAGGGTATTGGTGGGAGAAATTGGCACTGCCTAGCAGAGTATGTAGGAACTAGAGGTGGAATGACAGGGCTAACAGGCACAGTGTCGGAAGGTTGTGGCTGAGAGAGAAGGGGATATAAAATACTGACTGAAAAGGTGAAACAAACAAGGGGGAAAGACTGTTGCATTAGCTGACAGGGAGCAGC
This sequence comes from Schistocerca serialis cubense, assembly GCF_023864345.2. Classification (NCBI taxonomy): domain Eukaryota; kingdom Metazoa; phylum Arthropoda; class Insecta; order Orthoptera; family Acrididae; genus Schistocerca; species Schistocerca serialis. Next base: position 386,510,203 of record NC_064644.1, on the reverse strand, counting down.
GCACCATGAGGGTGAGGGGAAGCGAATGACAGAAAACAGGGGAAGAGATAGTTTGGTGGAGGGTGTGGGGACAGTAGGTTATCATAGGTTGTGGCTGGGATCACTTCAGGAGCAGAGAATGTGCTGTAAGGAAAACTCTCATCTGTACAGTTCAGAAAAGCTTGTGGAGGAGATGAGTATCCAGATGGCCCAGATTGTGAAACAGCCTTTGAAATCAAGTGTTACATACAGCTATATGTTGTGCCACAGGATGGTCCACTTTGCTCTTGGCCACAGTTCAGGGGTGGCCATTCATTCTTGTAGACAGCTGGTTGGTAGTCACACCAGTGTAGAAAACTGAACAATTTAGCCGAGCTGGTATGTAATAGCAACTTTCAAAGGTGACCTGGCGTTTGGTGTAGCAAGGTAAACCTGTGAAAGAATTGGAACATTAAGTGATTACCAAACACATGTCCACGATGATGAATGGCCATCGTCAAACTGTGACCAAGAGTAAAGTCGACCATCTTGTTGTGCAACATACAGCTGTACATAACATACTTGATTTCAAAGACTGCTTCACAATTTGTGCCATCAGGATCCTGCCCTCTGCCATCCTCCTTACAATAAAATCTCAGCTTCTGAAGTCATCCCGGCCTCAACCTATGATAACCTAATGTCCGCACACCATCCATCCAACTATCTCTGCTCCCTGTGTCCTGTCAGCTCCTCACAATTCACTTCCCTCACTCTCAATGAGTGCTGCTCTCTGCCAACACATCCAGCAGTCAACTGTCACAGAGATTTAGTTCCAGTGGTATTTGCTATGGCCCAGTTTTCACTCTGCCATTAACTCACAATATCTTCATATATATCTGTTCCCCACTCTCTCCAAATGGGCATGTGTACATTGATTATCTTATGTAGATAGACAACAGCAGAGACCTGTATCAGTAGTATAGAAGGGTGGGTGTGAGTGGAGGTAAACATCAGGCACTGTATCACTTCTGGTGATATAATAACACTGCATCTGTTTAGCAGTAGGACATCAGTGGCCAAACTGGATGAGATAAGATAGTTCTCAACATCACTGACAAGGACTTATGTTTTAGGTCACATACTTGTTAATAATAAACCTCTAGTTAATTTGTTATATCAATTTTATTATTTCCAAACCCTGAAAATATAGAATTGTTAATAATGAACCTTTAGTTAATTTGTTATATCAATTTTATTATTTCCAAACCCTGACAATATAGAATTATTGTTTATAACAAACATGAACCACTCTGCATGATGTACAGATCTCAAATGAAGAAGCTTAAGCAACTGAGCTAGATATAAAGAATGATAAGAGGGAGAAGGGTGAGCTCGAATCTTATTGCTCTAAGACTTTTCCACCATTTTAATATGCTCCCATCAGTCCAGGCGTTTCCCACCAATTTTATATTGTGTGACCGATATTGAGTTACTTCATTGCTTTGTACAATTGCCTAAGGTGTGTGGGGACTCTACTGGATGTCCTTGAATATTAATTTCGCAATTGCCTAAGATTTAAGGGGCTTGTCGTGTATGACCTTCACCAGTTCTCTGGTTGGGATGGAGGGGAGTGTGCAGTGACCTAGGATCTAAGTCGCCCAAGTGTGCGATCTGTCACCAGAAGTCCTTATCAGTGGGCCTGAGCTAAGATAGTTATATCACCGAGTATGCCCACTGATACGCTACTGGTTATCAGTTAGGGTGTTATCACATCGCCAGAAGTGATGTGTCACCTAATGTTTGCCTATACTTTCACCCATCCTGCTACACTACTCGCTTCTTGTGAACTCCTAGATTCGAATGTTCACCAGCTAGTTTGGGCCTTCAGGGGCTTCTGCTTTACGGGTGCATTGTGCGAAGTGAAAAGTGTAGCATTCCTTCCTCACACTACTCAGTAATTTCTGAAAATTGACATATGCAGGAACTACCTGCGACAGTTCATAGGATGATTTGATTGACGAGAAAGCAATGATGGGTGCAAGAGGCAGAAATGTTTCAAGAACTTTATAAATAATTTCAATTATTTAAAAAGTAAAATTTCATTCGACTGAAATTTCTAATTTTAAGAAGACAGATTGAGCGATCCGTTTTACTTGCTGAAAACATTCTAAAGCCAAAATCGCATATTTATTTAAAAGAACCGGCCATTTGAGCAAGGTACTTTATGTTTTGAAATATTTTGGTTATAAGAAACCTTTTATAATGTGCTGTTTTTTATTCACATGACAACTTGATGTGAGGTGCTACTAAAGATGAACACGTTTCATATCAAAAAGATTTTTTAAGACCTGAAGATAACAGCAAAGTCTGCCGAAAAAAATAAGAGCGATGTCTGCCGAAAACGGTTGTTTTAAATAAACAAATATGTATGTGATCTTGGCTTTAGAATGTTTTTAGGAAACTGTTATTCGTTTTAGGGCACTCGCCGAATATATCTTGTAGCCTGAGACAGTGTCGGACAAACAGGTGTTGGCTATGGTGCGTATCTCCTTTCCTATAGCTCTTGCCCGGATGACTGCCATTTGTGTGGCCACCGAAAGCTGATGAAAAATTATCTCGAGGTATGAATAAAAAAAGGCTTTCAGCCACAATTTTTCGTGTTTTATTTAGCACACGATGCATTTCGGACCCTGTGGGTCCATCTTCAGGTGTAAGTCGTTTTATACATGATTTATTTGTTCTCTTGAATAAGATGAAATGCATATTTCTGTCAGGAAGAGGTTTGATGTTAAGTTACGAACTTTGTAAGTCAGACGCGGAGCTGGCCGCGGTGGTCTCGCGGTTCTAGGCGCGCAGTCCGGAGCCGTGCGACTGCTACGGTCGCAGGTTCGAATCCTGCCTCGGGCATGGATGTGTGTGATGTCCTTAGGTTAGTTAGGTTTAAGTAGTTCTAAGTTCTAGGGGACTGATAACCACAGCAGTTGAGTCCCATAGTGCTCAGAGCCATTTGAACCATTTTTGACGCGGAAAATATGTGTGAACTAGTGGAAAAAATGAATAGTGTAAACTTACCAAATAATCCAAGAAAAGCGTTTTTAACGTTTAAGCAACAGTATAAGTTTTTTCTTCCATCGTTTTCAAGCATATCACTTCATTCAAAAGGAACATTCTCAAGCACATTTTTGTAAACACTTCACAGATGTTTTTGTACATTGTGTGGTCAAAGATAGATTTTTATAGTGCTAAAGATATAATTACTAAGCAATTGACATATGCAGGAAAGAATTGACATATGCAGGAAATAACTTAAGAACAGATCTTTAAAATTACTGAAATAGCTACGGCTTGCAAAATCTGTTTGTTCATTTAACATCGATTTTGGTTTTTTGATTTTGTGGAGGTATATCTCCAGTTGTCCTAACAGATTTAGGGTCTTACCATTGGCTTCGTTATGTAATATTACCAAATTTTTTTCTAGATTGTTGATGACATGTTTCTTTATCAATATATGTTGTGCAATAACTGATTTTTCGAAGTGGTTGACCCAGAAAGCATTTAGACGTTCTTGAAAACGGCTTTTGAAGTTTCTGGCTGTTTTCCTTGCATAGTAGGCAGGCCAACTGGAGCAAGATACTTTGTACACTCCACTGTTGTTGTATGTTTGTGTATTTAATTTAATGTTATGGATTAGTAAGTTTCCTAATTTATTATTAGTTGAGAATGAAACTGTTACATTTGTTTTTTTTTGAAAAGGTTAGCTATTTTTTGTGAAATGGGGCCCAGGTATGGGATACTGGCGAATTTTTTCTCTTTTTTCACAGTGTTGTCATTTTTTTGTCTTGCTTTTATGTATTTGTCCGCCTAATTGTCAATTGTTTTGGCTGCGTGGGCATTGCTAATGCCAATACTCTTTATTGTATCTATCTCATTCTAGAGGGTGTTTCCTTCTAGATCAAGAGAGTGTACTATATGTAGCATGGACCTAAATGCAGCATGTTTCTGTGCGGTGGGATGGCATGATGAGTTGTCCAGTGTTATGTCTCTGTATGTGTGTTTTCTGTGTATGCTGAACTTATGTTTTTGTTCATGGTTGGTGATTATAATGTCCAGGAAATTTATGCTTTTGTTATCCTCATGTTCTGTTGTGAATTTTATGTTTTTGTGGAAGGAATTGAATAATGCTAGTAGTTCTTCGGTCTGATCTTTTGTTCCATCAAACAGAAGCAAGGTATCATCAACATATCTCCAGTAATATATTATTTTATTTTTGAATCTATTGTTTTCATTGTAGAACTTACTTTCCAGATGATTGAGAAATATGTCTGCCAGAAAGCTTGATATGCTACTGCCCATGGAAAGACCCTAATTCTGTTGGTAAACTTTCCCATTGAATGTGAAGTAATTGTGAGACAATATTAGCTGCAACATGTCCTTGACTTCTGATACTTCTGCAATTGACATTTTTTATGTTTTATTAAGTTTTCAAAACTCATGTCTATTTTGTTCTTCAGTTGGTACATTTGTAAATAGGATAGTAACATCAAAAGAGGCAAACCTGGTACCTGTAGGAATGTATATGTCTTCAATCACAAAAAACAGCTTATCTTTTCCATCGTTTCCACTATTTCATACATATTTTCCGCGTCTGACTTACGAAGTTCGTAACCTAACATCAAAAGCTTTCGTGACAGGAATATGCATTTCGTCTCATTCAAGAGAACAAATAAATCATATAGTAAAACGATTTACACCTGAAAATGGACCTACAGGGTCCGAAATGCATCGTGTACTAAATAAAACATGAAAAATTTTGACTGAAGGCGTTTTTTAATCCATACCTCGAGTGTATTGAGTACAGTCACGTTTGAAGCTGCAAAATATGGATAAAATTAAAAGTAAGAATTATCCATTTGTCCCCATGTTAATCCAATGACGTTATTTGTGAATAAATACCACTTCGTCACTTTATAAAATACACACATGTATATTCAGCAGGGGCACTAATAAAAAGTCGTTAAATGCCCTGAAACTATTATCATAATTATATAATCTTCTCACATCTGAAAAAAATGGATTTCTTTCTTAAATACGAACACTGTGCGATGAAGAATGGTGTAATGCCTAGACTGAAATCCCTGGAACCAGACTATTATGCCTAGCGTTTAAAAAAACTTACTCCACAGTTCGAAAGGCGGTTGCAGAAGAAATGGTGATTACGAACAAAAATATTCATAGTAATGTGTGTGTGTGTGTGTGTGTGTGTGTGTGTGTGTGTGTGTGTGTATGTGTATGTGAATCTGGCAGTAAGAAGTTCGTCGGAAGAATGTGGTGACGTTACACTAAATAAGTACAGTAGTGTGTAAGGAAAACGCGTCGCACTGTGAATGATAGTTCTGATTATACTATCAAGTGATTCATCCTGTCGTCGTGAAATATCAGGATAATAACTCACGATAAGTCGATCGAAGCTCCCTCACTCCCAGGTGGAATAATATTGTGGTTGACTAATACTAAAGGAACAACGGACATGTGTTGGTTGTCGCCGTCGTCTACTGCTCTCAGTGGCGGTTCTTACTTTTCTTTTGTAAGGCTCTGCTCCAAGAATAACTCTCACTTTGATGTCTGAGTAACCTAAGGCGCATCTTACTATTATAGCGTGTAGAGATGCGTAAGGGGGAATCCATTAATTACGTGAGGCGCTTACGAGAGAGGGTCGAGCCGAATCTCACCTAAGCTCACGTGTGGGAGAGGGAGAGTGGGTCTTGGCAAATATCACGCAATTTTTTTCGTAAGAAACATGGCAAAATTGAGAGAAAATTGGGTTAAATTATGTAAGACATGTTTCTCCATTAAAATATGGCTAAATCGTACACAATAACAATTATCGCAGTTATCTAAATGTTACAAACTACACAGTAGCACCTCTATTGTTTAGCCGCCAACGGCCAGCCAAACGCTGCGGCGTATAAGCCAGGTGGCAACAATAGGTTCCGACCTGCTGTGTTACGCCAGTGATGCTGCTTGCGCATTAAAACCGTACGGGTTTAAATCGTAGTCGGTTGATTTTCACACTGAACGAGTTTTAAACGTTAAACAAGGGCATAAGTTCCCTTCAGAGTGTGACCTGGTACAGTTCTTATTATGGATCGTGAACAAGTCATTGCGTTATGGATGCTGTATCGACGTCGGAGAAGACGGAGGCGCAATCGCCTTCACTGCGTCCATCCAATTAATCTGAGGTGTGAGGAAGTCGGGGTTTTCTACACATTATTTGCAGACCTGAGAAACGACGACCGAAAGTTTTTTTAACTACTTTCTTATGTCAGTTGGCTCCTTCGATGAATTGGATGGAGAACTGAAGAAAGTTCTGCAACCCCAAAACACGCAATTCAGAAACTGTATACGGTCTATTGAAAGGCTGTCTATGACTTTAAGGTAAGTTTTTAAATCCAGCTTAGTTATTACTGGTGTTTGAACAAACATTCCACTGAAGCTAAATAATACATGTATAAACTCTTATTGCTGTATTTTTTCATATTCTATATATAAAATTCTTTTATTATATTTATAATTACCAAAGTACCATACAAACAGGGAATATGGTTGTGCAGTAAGGTGATATTGTAGTAGTAGGCAAAACAATAAAACACATGTAAAGTAATCGATTTTATTTATTAGGCTGGATTTGTGATTATGTTATCAATAAAAATACAATTATGAACAAATATGAAATTCGGAAAATGCAAACATTGTAGGTTTCTGATCAAATTGTGGATTTCATTGTGTTTATTATTTTGGTAGATTATTTGTGACGTTCCCAAAACAAATTTATGATATCAGTTGAAGAAATCGGAATATGATGAATTACCTGAAGAAAAAAAAGACGAACTTGTAACATTTTCACTTTGTGGAGACTCACTGTGAACAATTTCGTGCAGGTCATGTGATGTTGTCTGTGTTTCTAGTTTGGATTGTGTCCTTTTTTTGGAGAGGCGTTGAATGGTGTGCTTCCTTTGAATGATTTTGCAGTCCACATGTAGGTCTATGCTGATACAAGGAATGTTCTTCTACGCTAGTTGTAATCTGACTGCAAAAACTAGGCCCTGCATATTGTTGAGGTGGAAATGGAGGCTGTTGAATGTTTAAAAATGGTTGCGGTTGGATAACTGCAGATGGCTGAGGCGTACACTGAGGGAATGGCGGATGAGATGGCATGGAAGAAGAGTATCTTGGTTGAGGGTGAGTAACTGTTTGCTTCATTTTGTTTATGTTATCAAGTACATTTAACACTCCCATCTGAAACTGAAGGAATTCACTGTTTGAATAGTTTGGCAAATGAGGCATTAAACCGTGAAGGAAGGACATCTCACTGCAGGGCGTTTTAGGTTCCAGAGCTTTGAGTATTTTTATCTCAACCTCGTCTGGTTTCTTATGTTTTCTTCCTTCTGTAAGAGTATTGGCGGGTTTACGTCAGTAGAAATCGGAGTTATAGCACCGGCACCTTCAGGCTCCCTGTCTTCGTCAAGTGTTCCTTGCTAAATTTCTCGTTCAAAAATTGAAGTTGGTCTGAAAACAGGTATTTCTTACGTTTTCGGCCCCAGATGCCCTTTGTTTGGCAGCTTTCTCATCTGTTTTCGATTTTGCGAAACAGTCTCGGAGGCTGGTCCACCTTAGGATTACTTCCTTGCCTGCATAAATACAAATGTATTATCTGAATATTTTTTACGAAAACTTTTTTTAAGATTGTTGAGTAATGTAATAATTAATGTTCAATTTTTTTTAGATATTTGGCGAGTGGCTGTACGTTTACGGATTTGCACTATAGCTACAGTGTTGGAATTTCAACGGCTGGAAAAATTGTTGAAGAAGTATGTGCAGCGATTTGGTCAGTAATGCGAGAAGAGTGCATTCCAACACCAACTTGTGATACGTGGACGTCACTTGCTTCTGACTCTGAAAATATCGCTAATTTCCCACACTGTCTCGGCGCTGTCGGCGGTAAGCCTATAAGGCTGACTTGTCCGTTTGACTCGTGATCAATGTATTACAATTAGAAAGATTACTTTTTTATTGTACTTACGGCTGTAGCAGACGCAAAGTACAGATTTGTTTACGTTCATGTATGGAGCTATGGTAAAGAATGTGACTCATCAATATTTAAGAGTTCCATATTGTGGAGATCAATAGAAAGTGGTTCTCAAGCATTACCTGTGGAACAACAACTTTCAGGGATGGAGAGTCCTAAAATACCCTACTTCTTTGTTGGAGACGAGGCGTTTGTTCAAAAAATGTTTATGAAATCTTATGGAACTTAACTGCTAAGGTCATCAGTCCATAAGCTTAACACTACTTAACCTAAAGTATCCTAAGGACAAACACACACACCCATGCTCGAGGGAGGACTCGAACCCCCGCCGGGACGAAGCGTTTGGCTTACACAAACACCTATTGAGACCTTTTGGAGGAAAACACTTAACAGCTGAGAAAAGAATATTTAACTATCGATTGTGCAGAGCACAAAGATATGTGGAATGTGCATTTGACATTCTTAGTAATAAATGGCACGTGTTACATCGGCCTATCACTGTGCAGCCACATTTTGCAGTGCTCATTGTCAAGTCTTGCATTGTATTGCACAACTATGTACGTGACAAAGACGGATATATTGTTGCGGACACAACGACAATCACAGGTCTGAAAGATTTGACAGGAGAAAGTACTACAATAGGAGGCTTGGCAGCAAACAATATTAGAATTGTGCTTATCAGATATTTTGTGTTAGATGTCGGAAGTGTACCTTGGCAAATGTCTAAAATATAATTTGTCAAATGTGAAACAGAAGATTGTATGAAGTGTCTTTTCTGCAAATAGAAAATCAGTGTCCTGTAGCCTTCGTGAAATAAATTGCTTTTTTAAACTTTCGATACTATTTTATTTAGTTAGCCTAGTTATACCTCACCCGCTTTATGTTGTTGTTGTTGTTGTGGTCTTCAGTCCTGAGACTGGTTTGATGCAGCTCTCCATGCTACTCTATCCTGTGCAAGCTTTTTCATCTCCCAGTACCTACTGCAACCTACATCCTTCTGAATCTGCTTAGTGTATTCATCTCTTGGTCTCCCTCTACGATTTTTACCCTCCACGCTGCCCTCCAATACTAAATTTGTGATCCCTTGATGCCTCAGAACATGTCCTACCAACCGATCCCTTCTTCTGGTCAAGTTGAGCCACAAACTTCTCTTCTCCCCAATCCTATTCAATACTTCCTCATTAGTTATGTGATCTACCCATCTAATCTTCAGCATTCTTCTGTAGCACCACATTTCGAAAGCTTCTATTCTCTTCTTGTCCAAACTATTTATTGTCCATGTTTCACTTCCATACATGGCTACACTCCATACAAATACTTTCAGAAATGACTTCCTGACACTTAAATCAATACTGGATGTTAACAAATTACTCTTCTTCAGAAACGCTTTCCTTGCCATTGCCAGCCTACATTTTATATCCTCTCTACTTCGACCATCATCAGTTATTTTGCTCCCCAAATAGCAAAACTCCTTTACTACTTTAAGTGCCTCATTTCCTAATCTAATTCCCTCAGCATCACCCGACTTAATTAGACTACATTCCATTATCCTTGTTTTGCTTTTGTTGATATTCATCTTATATCCTCCTTTCAAGACACTGTCCATTCCATTCAACTGCTCTTCCAAGTCCTTTGCTGTCTCTGACAGAATTACAATGTCATCGGCGAACCTCAAAGTTTTTTTTTCTTCTCCATGAATTTTAATACCTACCCCGAATTTTTCTTTTGTTTCCTTTACTGCTTGCTCAATATACAGATTGAACAACATCGGGGAGAGGCTACAACCCTGTCTTACTCCCTTCCCAACCACTGCTTCCCTTTCATGTCCCTCGACTCTTATAACTGCCATCTGGTTTCTGTACAACCCGCCTTATATTGAGAGAATAAATACCCCATGTTTTTAATTATTTACTTAACAAAATTTACGGAACTAACGACTAGATGGTAAAATTCTGGGTAGACCAACTTCACACGGCCGTAATGCCTTATAAGGTAAAGTAAAATGTTATTCAGCTATAATACAAATAAGTATTTACAAATAAGTATTTATTTTGCTTAATAGATAGTACTTACCACACGCAATTTTTTCTGTATCACTACTGCTCTCAAAATCTGGGTAGAGTACTGAACCTACCTCTTCCAAGGCTTTTCTTGTTGCGTTTCTATCCTTATAAATATCTAACGTTTTGTCCCATAAAACAGGTTTTGATTCAACTAGCGATATCAAAATTTCATCGTCAATTCCTTCCATAATGTGAAAATAAGCCAGCGACACACACAAACTGAAAACACGGAAAATCGCAATCTGAAACCAAAATGAACGCAGTAGAAATAACACTGGGGACATCACGCAGACGACTGAAATCGTGTAGTGTGACAGCGTGCACTTGGTCACGTGAGCCACTGAGTCGAGAGTACGGCACGGCGCCGTGCCGGTGTCGTGTGGCTGCAGTGGCACTGGACGGCTGCAACACGACTAAAAATCGTGCCCGTGCTGTAACCGTACAGCGTGAAAGGTCTCATGCTCTTCAACAGTCGACTAAGAAGTATTTACGGTTTTTTCCCGTACGGGCGAAATCGTGTAATGTGCAAGCAGCGTAAATGTTCCGTCACTCGGCGGCTCAGTCAACGCTGTCACTCACTCAAGATGAGCCAGAGTGATCAAAACATGTAAATGAATTTAAAAAAAAATTGCGACGGAGACTGAACAAAAAATGAAAATCATCTTAATCATCAACTCGTACCCAGTTGCTGAATTCTCTCAAGACGATTCTGTCAACTGTAGTGAGTTATATTATTTTGCATACGTGAAAAAACACGTGTACAAGAAGAGGAAGTGCGGTCAGGGAGAAAAGATAAAGCTATGGAACGCAGCGAAGCAGGAAAAGGAATACTTGGTGCTGCACGTTCATCGTGAGATCGAACAACTCTCCTGAGAAGCTGCGGAGAGAGAGAGACCCTTTTTGATTCGACACCGCCTACCAATTCAACCTTTGCACGCCTTCATCGGCATGCCCTATGACATCTATCATCCAAGCGTACGTGGTGATCTAGAAAAGAGATGCTGCAGTACATGTGTTCTTTTCTTGTTAACCATCATAAGATCTGCAGAACACAGATGTACTGTCCACAGTGCATCAGCAATCAAAATGCGACCATCACGGATTATCACACGTCAAGATACTGAGCTTCCGTGTGTAAGTGACAACGGTTCAGACTGGCTACACCATAGCGAGGTTGAAGGAGCAGATGATTTTACTGAAAATCGTATGGACATGATGGTTCTATTAGTCACTCTTGAGACCACAAATGATTCCCCGTGAGTTAAATTAGAATGAATATTCCTTTACTAATTTTAGTAGTTCCTTTTACACTGAAGTGCAGAAGAAACTGGCCCAGGCATGAATATTCAAATACACAGATAAGTAAACAGGCAGAATACGGCATTGCGGCCGACAAAGCCCATATAAGACAAGTGTCTGGCTGTCTGGCGCAGTTGTTAGATCGCTTGCTGCTACTACAATGGCAGGTTATAAAGATTTAAGTGAGTCTGAATGTGATGCTGTAGACGGCGCACGAGCGGTGGGACACAGCATCTCCGAGGTCGCGATGAAGTGGGCATTTTCCCGTACGACCATTTCACGAGTGTACCGTGAATAACGGGAATCCGGTAAAACATCAAATCTCCGACATCGCTGCTGCCGGAAAAAGCTCCTGCAAGAACGGGACCAACGTCGACTGAAGAGAGTCGTTCAATGTGTACAATTGACATAACTGCACAACTGACACACTTGTACCCAATACGCCATTTAAAGTGTATTCGCAGTGTTTAGCAGGTGTTCAGCGTATGTATACAGATGTGCTATTATTTACCGGTGTTTATCATGTAAAAAGCATCTGTGAGCAATATTTGTGTGGAGACGGCCTTTTAGACAAGGTGCTGTGTGTTTTTAAATATTTTAGCGATGACAAACGTTTACAATGTACTGAGTTTTATCCACTTGACACCTTTTGCATCAGGTTCAGCGTAAAATGAACGAGTTTTACAACAAAAAATGTTTCAGGCCTGAAGATGACAGCTAAGACTGTTGAAACAGTTTGTCTTTAATAAAAAAGTATTTTGTGCGATATTGGCTTTTGAATGTGTGTTTAACACTTAAAACAGATCGCCCTTCAATACTCTCATAATGAAAAAATTCAAACATCTCTTATGGTTTTCCCAGTGGGTCCATGAACTTGCCAGAACATGTTCTGCCACACTGAAGAGAAAGAAAAACCTTCTGAAGAGAAGGAAAAGACTTCGTTCATATCTCCTCTAAACTTTGACTATTGTCTTCTCGTGATGTAACTTTACGGCTTTTAAATTTTCGTTCTGATAAAGACATCCTTAGATGGTGTTGAAACCTAGGTGATTGTGTTAAACAATTAATTGCAGCCGGTTGCCTGTATTATTTCTCCGTTGCAAAAGACATGTGGAGTATAAATATAAATCACCAGCGAAAAAAGAAAAAAAAAGATGCGATGGGCAGGGGCGTGGGACAAGGTAAACTCTCTCTCTCTCTCTCTCTCTCTCTCTCTGTGTGTGTGTGTGTGTGTGTGTGTGTGTGTGTGTGAGTGAGTGTGTGTGTCTTGTGTGTGTTATAAATATTCCTGGGTATTCCAGATCAGTTTGTGTTTCTGTGCGTAGTATTGAAGTTCTTCATTATTTCACGAAGCGAAGTGATCAAAATATTTTTAGGCGAGAATTTGAGGAGAATGACCTTGTTATCATTCATAACAACGGCGTAGCTTTCATATGCATTCATTGTTGTCAAGTTTATTAATTAATACTGGACATGCGTTCACCGATCAGCTACAGTGTAACTGTTTGAACTGTGTTTGGAAACATTACGTAATAATCGCGCAGACTACCGGCTTGTGCCGATATGTGTCGAGCAGAACTAGGGAGCAATCTTACAATGCCATGGTGTGTCCAATAATACAATACCAATCTCCGTTATTTAGGTTTTATTTTTAGGCTACCAGTTTTGACAATACATTACAGTGAAGGTTATAACAGAGCAGTAAGTACATATTAAAATAAAGAGCGCAATGTCTAAAAAATGCAAATGTTGCATAGTAATTCACATAATTAAAAGATCTTAGTCTTAATTAAAATCTACGTGATACAACGTAATATGTATCATTAGAAATTAATTACTTATTCATATTTACTGCGAAATTATCAGTAACCTAATGGAAGTATTCATAAAACAGAAGCGTCAAAGTAATGCAACCATCAGTCCAGTGTATAAATTGTCTGTAAACATGTTATGTTTTTATACGTGGCCGACTCTACTGGTTTTTGTCAAAAAGTAAAAGAGGCGGGTAAAGGGACCACTAATCATAAGTAAAGTAGATAACAGGATCATATATAAGGTAAAGTAAATAGGGCAACTGTCAAACTATCCACTCAAACTAGCAGTTGTTGACAGCTGTCCAAGGAGCAGACATGCCCGAGGGAGTACGTATTTGTGAGGGTATTAGACCTTATTTGTGATACATTCTTCGTTACGTTATTACTCATGTTGACTTCTCTCTTTAGAATAATCTTTACGAGACCAGTTAAAAGTGCTGTTTAGCAGGTGAGTAGACCTTCTCTTCTTGATTTGTGTCTTTGTGATCAATTATGGCTTAATGTAGGTCATACTTAACTATTACTAGTAGATGTACCTGACGTGTTTCTTATAGTTAGGCCATTAGGGTATGAGTACTTTTAGATTTAGTTAGGAGATGTTTCAGGCCATTCGTATTTACCTTGCCCTAATTGCGGATGTAACTATCACATCTATACAATTTTCATCTGCAGTTAAATGTTGTAACGATGGTCTGGGGGGTGGAGATAGTTCTCTAGTGACTTTTCCGCGATTACATGATTAAGAAGTGCTATATTCGGATATTGCATGATGAAGTGTATATCATCGTTTGCTATGCCAATTTTGGATCCAATTTGGACTCTCATTTGTTTTTTCATTTCATTGTTTGTACTTGAGTTTATCTTTTAGTTTTTGCGTGTCCCCTGCGATCTACGTGGAACAGTGAACGTCAGGTTTGGTTGAGCACTATTCGATATTTAAAATCAGTAGTGGCATAATCTAACAGTATATTTGTTGTTTTCGCGACTTCCTGTAACTACTGTTAATTATCTTCGTTCCATAGATATTCCCCAGAAGTATGATGATAGGATTTTTCTGCCAAATAACTGATGGTGGTTTCCCACCTTGCAAATAGTGTCCTTACAATTAGAAACATAAAAACCTTGTGTTGTTGTTGAAAAAGGTGTGCTTTTTGAAAAGTTAACGTACTCAATATCCACTTTTCGGTTGTGGTATCCATGATATTATTACATCGGTGGACACATTTTTACTTTTTCTTTTCATATTTTATTTTTTAATTCTTACAGTCATCATCCTAGAGTGTTCTTTTGGTTCCTCCTTGTAGAGTATTGTCTAATAACCACTGAGTACAGCTATGGTGTTTTAATAGTTGTAATGTCTTTTTAATGTATCCTTCTTTTTGTATACCTACTATAAAGAGTGCCATTGCTGATAGTGTACCCCCCTTTACTTTACCTGATATGATATCCTGCTATCTACTTTACATATGATTAGCGGTCTCTTTACCCGCCTCTTTTAGTTTTTGACAAAAACCAGTGGAGTCTGCCACGTATAACCATATATCTTTACAGACAATGGATGTACTGGACTTATGGTTGCATTACTTTGACACTTCTGTTTTATGAATGCTTCCATTAGTTTACTGATGATTTCGCAGTATTCATGAATAACTAATTAATTTCTGATAGTACATATTACGTTGTATCAAGTAGATTTTAATTAAGATAGTACTTTTAATTATGTAAATTAATATGAATCACTTGCATTTTTTAGACAATGCTCTCTAGATTTTAATATATACTTATTGCTCTGTTATAACCTTCACTGTATAGGCCTGAAGATTACATAATGTGTTGCAGAAACTGGTAGCCTAAAAACTGGTATTGTGTTATTGGGAATTGACGAGCCGTAGTCGCCGGCCGTGTGGCCGAGCGGTTCTAGGCGCTTCAGTCTGGAACCGCGCGACCGCTACAGTTGCAGGTTCGAATCCTGCCTCGGGCATGGATGTGTGTGATGACCTTAGGTTAGTTAGGTTTAAGTAGTTCTAAGTTCTAGGGGACTGATGACCTCAGATGTTAAGTCCCATGGTGCTCAGAGCCATTTTTTGAACCAGCCATAGTCCCACACTCCAAACGGAGTCACATTCATGCTATGGGGCATGGTTTTATTGTTTCGATTATAAGAAATTATGTTTTAAAAACCTGAATTTCAGAACAGAATTTTATAAAAAATTGATTTCACATTGTATGTTTCATCACAAGTTTTCAAAAATCGGAACTCATGATTTTTTATGTTCGTGGGGATGCTGCATTAATGAAATCAAACAGTGCTCTAAAGTGTTGAAATCTGTTGCTGCATACCCCTGAAAACCTAACAAGGGCTTGTGGAATTCATGTCGCGAAGAATCGTTGCTGTATTGAGATACAGGACATGAACTAACACGCTGCTGACCAGGTCATAATATTTTGTCTCATCAGGGTGTTGTACAGCACCCTGAACACCATTTGAGTCACTGGCCTCTTCAAATGGCACATAAGATTAAGAAAATGACGTATACCAGGGAAGTTACATCAAACATCCTGGAAACACGAAAGTACTACTCTTTTCTGCGCGCATGTAAACCATGAATTAATGAGAACCACTCGTTGTCCATTACACAGCCACAAAGTTTGCTGAAAGCTCTGCAGTACTTTCCGCTTTTCTAAACTGAGATTGCCAACTGTTACATTAACAAAGGTGCCGGCCCTGGCAGGCATCATGCGACAAGAATGGGGAAACAGAGGCGCCACGCAAGCGCGATTGTGTGCAATAATTACAGCGGGAAGCCTAACAGCGCCGGGTGCGGTTATAAAGGTTTTACTCAGCTGAGCGACGGAGAAAGTTCCGGGTGTTCCATTAGCCGCAGAGCCTTCGAGCGCGGCTTTAAATAGCACCTGCATTGTTTATAGTGATAATTAATCAGGCCTCCCGCAGGAGAAATGAAAGGTGCCTCCCACTTATAGCAGCGTCTGAAAGAGAAAGGTCGCCTCAATGACAAACTTCGGAGTTGCTTGTAAGCCAAAGAAAGGGACGACGGAAGCTACCAGAAAAGGAGTCGGACTGCAGCAGACAGTCATTGAGAATACGGAATATAGTACCCAAGGGAACTTCCTTAGCGGAAGTAGAGCAGTAAGCAAGGAGAGACTCTTATATTTATGCCTAACACGCTTTAAGTTCATTTACTGGCGCACGATGTACGATGCCCTCCTTATGTGTGGCATTGTAGCGAGAAGGAGCGACTCTATCCATGTAGGTTCGTGCTCCTGCTGAAATGGAGTGTGTCAGGATGCCAGCTGTTAAAGGTTAACAACGTTTTGCAATATAATCGTTTTAATGAAGAAGACTTTAAAACACGTGTCACCTTTCCTATATGGCAGCTCTTGGCTGCGCCGTTACACTCAACACTTTACAACACAGTTATCACTTTCAATACTCGTTATAGATACTCCCCACGACACGTGGCGTTCACTGATAATTAATACCGTTCATTTTAACTTTATATCTTGTTTATCACATCTATCTTCGTGATCAGTGGTGCATTCGGCTACTGCCACTGCCTATTCGAAACCGTCCTTTTGGAGCCGCCTTGCTACTAACATCGCACCGTCTTCCCGACGCACAAGAGAGACCCCACCTTTCTCCCTCAGCCAATAGGGATACTCCACACGTCTCCTACGCATATAGATATCAAAACTCTCAGCCAATGGGCGTTCAGATCGCTGTTGCCAGGCGGATCTTAGGTCACGTTTACGGAAAGTGTGACGGAAGTTTGTCTCGCAACACTGTCTCAGATAAGATCCTACTCCCGAATAGTCGGATCTTGTCCCTAGTAAGGTTGCACAACATTGCCTCTTATGATTTTATCGTTAATGATCCTTGCTGACGCATAATTATCAGATGGACATGTATCCTGGCTGCTACAGAGCATTCTCGAGCGTATAGATCTCGAAAGGTTCATAAATGTGCGTAATAATTAGCATAAACACGTGAAGGGAATACACGTATGCATTACAGATGTCAACATTTTAAATTATTCAGTTAAACAGGTCAAATAAAAAAAAAATGTTCAAATGGCTCTGAGCACTATGGGTCTTAACATCTGAGGCAATCAGTCCCCTAGAACTTAGAACTACTTAAAGTTAACTAACCTAAGGACATCCCACACATCCATGCCCGAGGCAGGATTCGAACCTGCGACCGTAGAAGTCGCGCGGTTCCAGACTGAACAGCCTAGAACCGCTCGGCCACAGCGACCGGCCAGGTCTAATATTTATACTTACCCCTTTTTCATGTCGTAATCAGTGCAATGGCACTGTCAAACAGGGTTACAGCTACAAAAAAAGCTTGTATGTACCTAAGTCTTATCTTTGGGTGAGTAGTGAAAAGCCATGTCTTTAAGCTGTACTTCGGGTGTGGGATTTTGTCGACGAATCAGATTGCTTGGCGCAGAGTTTCAAGTTCGATAGAGCCGTGTGGACAGGACTCTCATCTCTTTATGGCCACCTGAAGTTGTTTAACAATGTACTGCCAGCTGACGATTTGGTTTCAGACACGTGTCTTGTGTATTAGTGATATGAACATTTCTAAGCTGCAGCGTTCAAGGTTATTGGTGAGATCGTTGCTTGCGCTGTATTAGTGTGAGTTAATATTACAGTATTCTTCCGGTGCGAAAAGTAGCAATTGGCCCTAAGTAACGAAAAGTGTGAAGTTATCTACATGAGTACTAAAAGGTATACGCTACATTTCGGTTACACGATAAATCATGCATATCGAAAGGCTGTGTATTCAACTAAATGCTTAGGGATTACTTCTACGTAAAACCATAATAGGAGCGATAGCTTGTGTTGTGGGGAAAGCAAATCAAACACTGAGCTTTATTGGGAGAACACTTAGAAAATGCTACAGGTCTGCTAAAGGGACTGCTTACACTAAGCTCGTCCGCCGTCTTCTAGAGTACGGCTGTGCGGTGTGCGATCCGCATCAGATAGGGTTGACAGAGGGCATCGAAAAACGTCAAATAAGGTCAGCTCATTTTGGTTTATCGCGAAATAGGGGAGACAGTACCACTGATATAATATACGTACGAATTGGGACGGCAATCATTAAAACAAAGGCTTTTTTTGTTTTGTTGCGGTAGGATCTTCTCACGAAATTTCAATCACCAACTTTCTCTTCAGAGTATGAAAATATGTTGTTGGCAACCACGTAAATAGGTAGAAATAATCATTCTAATAAAATAAGAGAAATCAGAATTTGCACGGAAACATTCGAGTCTTCGTTTTTGCCGTGCGCTGTTCGAGAGTGGAACGACAAAGAAACAGCCTGAAGGTGGTTCCAAGTACACACTTGTGAAGTACATAGTAATCATGTAGATATAGTTATAGGTCTGCGAGGTATACTTTTGCAATTTTAAATCCACGTGAGCAAAGTTGGGTCCTTGTTCGGACAGCGTCTTTGTTTCATTATCTGTGAATCAGTAACTGGTTTTCATTGAGTCAGCCCGCATCTCGTGGTCGTGCGGTAGCGTTCTCGCTTCCCACGCCCGGGTTCCCGGGTTCGATTCCCGGCGGGGTCAGGGATTTTCTCTGCCTCGTGATGGCTGGGTGTTGTGTGCTGTCCTTAGGTTAGGTAGGTTTAAGTAGTTCTAAGTTCTAGGGGACTGATGACAATAGATGTTAAGTCCCATAGTGCTCAGAGCCATTTGAGCTATTTTTTCATTGAGTCATCTAATGATACAGGTCGTGTTTAGAGCTACTTTCCCATTCTCGGGGAATGTATGGTACTGTACACCCACGTGCTCCATTAGACAACATTTGTATATCTTGTTTATGAGTTTTTGTGACTGTTTTCTAAGTAATAACTGAAATTAATTTCAAATCTCTCACGAATTATTTTTCAGCCGAAATCGGTTTTCATTCCTACGAACTTCCTTATTCATTTGCACATGTGCTCATTTATCCTTTCATACTAGCATCAGGTGAGGGTACAGCATATTTAAAATTAACTGCCTTCAACAGAATTAACATTCCGATAAATTGTCTTCAGCATACCAAGTGTTTTCTTATTTGATGCACAATTTCAGCTAAATAACGTAAGTGCAGAGAACTTCAAGACACGTGTTACAACAACGAATGCATCGAGACTTTGCAACTCAGTGAAAAATTTTCTGGTATCTAGGTATTACTATATGCACTGTCCAGTGACGTTAATGTGACCAAATATCAAATGCCTGAATAACTGCCTTTTGCAGCGTTGCGGGACGTGCAGGAAGAAAGACAATGAGTTTCTGCAAGTTACCGACAGGGAAGTGGAGCCATGCTGACTCTAGTGCTGTGGCCAGCTGCGCTAGTTTTCTCGGTTGTGTATCAGTCCGATCGAAGTGGTCCCAGAGATTCTCGATTGGGTTTAAATCTGGGAAGTCTGGTGACCAGGGGAGAGTGGTAAACCCATCTCGGTGCTCTTCGAAACACACACGTACATTGCGCGTTATGTGACACTTATAATTGTCCTATTGGTAGGTGTAATCCCACCGAGGAAAAACAAAGTGCATGAAGGGGTTGAAAAGGTCTCCAAGGATAGATGCGTACTTATGTTGGTCCATTTTTCCTTCCAGAACGACGACATCACATATGGAATTCCACGAAAACGTTCCCCAGACTATAATGTTTCTTCTTGCGGCCTGGACGCTTCCGACTAATGTTGCTGGGTGTTTGCTTTCATACATTTCACGCCGTAAACGCCAACGGCCATCTCTCTGATGAACCATAAAACGCGATTCATATGAAAAGGCCATCTGTCGCAACTCCGTGGATGTCCAAATTGCAGCCTTCCTCGCCAGTGAACGAACAGCAGTCAGCTTGGGTGTAAGAACCAGGCGCCTGCAGCGGTGGTGGCCCATATATAGCAACGTTCGCTGAATGGTCTTTGAGGAGACCCTGTTGGTAACCCTTTGGTTCATCCGGGAGGTCAGTTGCTCATTAGTTACACGCCACAGGTGCCTCTGCACCGGTTGTTGATAGCGCCATTTTTCCACGCACGGTATAGTTTAACCACGGTGCCACTTAATCAGTTCACAAAATTCGCTGTTTCAGAAATGCTTCCACCCTGGTTAGAAAGACAGTGATGATGTCCTAGTGGACGTCAGATAAATCGATCGTTTTCGCATTATGGCAACTAATACACTGTTTTCCGCCCCCCCCCCCCCTCGCCACGAAATGTTTTATACTCCCTCCTCTGCAGTGCTGCTAACTGCCGTCTGTAAATGGTTATTGCACGTTAACATCGGACATCGGCGGTGTAACCTTAATGTGACTGGACCGCGTACAAAGCGCAGTTACATCTGCAGGGCGGCAGGTGGCTTTCCTACAAGCAGATGTGTTTACACTGACAGGTTTTATTAAACTGTAGAAGTTCCTGGTTGCAGTTTATCTTCCCTTAATTTATGTAGAAGGTCCCTTTATGTGTGTCGTTGCACTATGGTAGTTTATTTACTTCTTCATGTTTAACTAACGATAGTCAGTTGGTATGGTTCTTCATTTATGGGTGTAATCTGATACAAAGCTAAACATTTTTATGATTTTAATACCGGAGTCATAACGTGCTATGCACTCACAGACAAAACACAATAAGGTACTGGGGAGGTTCCAAATTGTATGTGGGAAAGAAAACATAACAAGAGAAAGAATATACTCTGTGTCACTACAGACTTGGTTCACTGAAAATATGAAACTGGAGGAATCCAAAAACTACCGTATTACGAACTTTGGGAAGATACGAGAGTAACAAAAAGTTTCCATTACTCCGCGTACGTTGAGGACAACGAACTGGAGGAATACGTAAACTCCCGACTAGACAAGAGTCGGACACGAACTGAGTGTAGGGAAAGGACCATGTGAATAACGAAACGATTCAGGCTGTGGCGAAAAGGTACTTCGAGCCTTATGGAATATTCATTACTTAGTGACAAACACATACGATATCCAAAAGTAGCAAAAGCAATGTACACTAAAATAGTTACGGACCTTATCTGAATAGTACGGGAATAAGAATGTTGATGTTGCGTGAGCCATCATTATTTGAACATTTTTTTAAGGTCCAGTGCTATTTAATTGTAGTCTTGCCATAATCACCACTAATGATTTAGCGCCGCGCGGAGAGACCGCGCGGTCTTGGGCGCCATGTCACGGATGGCGCGGCCCCTCCCGCCGGAGGTTCGAGTCGTCCCTCGGCAGTGGCTGTGTGTGTCGTTTTTAGCAAAAGTTAGTTTAAGTAGTGTGTAAGTCTAGGGGCCGATGACATCAGCAGTTTGGTCCCTTAAGAATTCACACACATAACGATTTAGCAGTGCTTACATGTCGTATCTATGACTTTAGGTATGACCAGGCACTCCCCATTCTCCCTACGCCATCTGCGACTCAAGAGCTTAAATAGCTGACAGTGAGCCTCCGGCACTCCACCAATAATATCTAGGCTGGCACATTCTTTCATATACTTAATTGACCCACACAATAACCGAAGGTACCTTTGTCAGACAACAAGGAACGAAATATTAAATTTGTTTTTAGATACAATCTGCTCATAAACGCATGTGACGTCGATGTTGCTGTCGTTGGATGTGGTGGTCGTGGTCTTGGGCGAAAGACATGGTTATGACTATAGTGAGAGGAACGTGGTCTGGACATGTGACCAGCCGGACTGGATAGCAGATGCATGAAGGAAGTATTTTGCTGGATGTATGGGGGTTGCTGCCGATTATACTCCTTTGGAGAAACTAGAGGTGGCCTATACGGAGTGATCCATGTCTTTCGGTAATGAGCAAGAAGGCTATTGTGTGATACACATGCTGTTTCCCTTTACCACTGCCTAAGATTTTGAATCCCACCCTGTAACCGTATGGAGATTGTTGTGACTTGGCAAGACAGCCAAGCCACTATGAGGTAGCCGAAAGGCACGCGTTTAAGCTCACGCAGGCTGGCGTGAGGTCTGGAACAGTTAAAGGAGTTTAGTAAAAAAATTACGGAGCTTCTGGAATACTTAACTTTAATCCATAATTGGTGAACATCGGTCTGACGGTACATGCATCACAAGATAAATAGCAAATGATAATGGCGCCTTGCTAGGTCGTAGCAAATGACGTAGCTGAAGGCTATGCTAACTATCGTCTCGGCAAATGAGAGCGTAATTTGTCAGTGAACCATCGCTAGCACAGTCGGCTGTACAACTGGGGCGAGTGCTAGGAAGTCTCTCTAGACCTGCCGTGTGGCGGCGCTCGGTCTGCAATCACTGATAGTGGCGACACGCGGGTCCGACGTATACTACCGGACCGCGGCCGATTTAAAGGCTACCATCTAGCAAGTGTGGTGTCTGGCGGTGACACCACAGAGATTACATCACAGAGATTACACCAGTCTACATAATATCAGGTTACAGAAATTGAATGTGTCCTTAACTAAACGACTGATTACAGAACCGTTCATAAATTTCCTTTATTATGTAGTGTTTTTCCATAACGGAATAAAGTCTGTTTTATTTACAGTTATAGAAATTTTATTAGGTCATCAAGCTGGGTATAGAAACGGACTGAGTTTTATATGACAAGCAAAGGAAAACGATTGGAGTGTAAGGGTTTGGCAAATCGGAAACTTTTTGACTTGGGACTAAAAAAAATCTTGCATGCACCCCTTCTGGGCAATAGAAAAATATAACGTACTCTATTACATATCAAACTGCGGTTGGTGAAGCAGATCTCAGGGGCTCTCCCACAAGATTGATCTTGCTTTAAGTAACTTTTTATAAAATTTCTGCCTGCTGCGGTGGCCCAGCCGTTCTAGGCGCTCCGGAACCGCGCGACTGCTACGTCGCAGGTTGGAATTCTGCCTCGGGCATGGATGTATGTGATGTCCATAGGTTAGTTAGGTTTATAGTAGTTCTAAGTTCTAGGGGACTGATGACCTCCCATGTTAAGTCCCATAGTGCTCAGAGCCACTTGGACCATTTTTATAAAATTTCTCTCTATGAGTGAAAAAATATTGAAAGTTGGTGTTTTTCCTGGTTCTTAAATTTTCACGCATCAGAATCACGCCTTTGATAATATAATGAATGTTACAGAAGAAGATACATGGAATATCTTCAGGTTTGTTAATAGAAACTTTGTAGGAAATAAAAACGCATCCAAATAACTAGAACACTGACAAAACAATGGTGGAAAATTTCATGAAATTGGGTAGCAACAAGAGTATTAAAGTCAATTTCCTAACCTGGGACTTACGAGTGAAGAGCGAAGAGAACGCTTCCATCAGGACATGAAGAAGAAGAAGAAAGATGGAAAGGAAGTATATTGGCCAACTACTGTTGGCTGTGGCATAGGGACAAAGTGAATAAATCAAAAATCAGAAAGATGTTTTGAAGTTTTCCACACTGGCAGAGGGGCGAAACTTCAAAATGTCTTCATGGCGTACACATACTAAGGCGACAAAAGGCATGGGACACCTATGAATATAGTGTAGGACCTCCTTTTTTCGGCGTAGTGCAGCAACTCGACGTGGTATGGACTAAGAAATCGTCGAAAGTCCCATGAAGAAATATGGAACCATGCTGTCTCCACAGCTGTACATAACAGCAGAAGTGTTGCCGGTGCAAGATTTTGTACACGAACTGAACTCTCGATTATGTCCCAAAAACGTTCGATGGGACTCACGTCGGACGATATGGGTGGCCAAATCTTTCGTTCGAATTGTCCAGACCCTTCTTCAGACAAATTACGAACAACTGTGGCTCGTGAATTGGCCCACTGTCATCCATGAAAATTCCATCGTTGTTTGGGAACAGGAAGTCCATGAATGATTGCAAATGGCCTCAAAATTGCCGAACATCAACATTTCCAGTCAATGGTCAGTTTAGTTGGACCAGAGAACTTAGTCCACTCCATGTAAATACAGCACACACCATTATGGAGCCATCACCAGCTTGCACGGTGCACTTTGGTCCATGGTTTCGTGGAGTCTGTCCATCGCTCAGAAACCTACTATCAGTTTTTTTTCTTTTTTTTTTTTTTTTGAGTTGCAGTTTTCTGAGTGATTTGATACGGCCTTCCACGCATTCCTCTCCTGTGCCAACATCTTCATCTCAGAGTAGTACTTGCAACACACGTCCTCAGTTATTAGCTGGATGTACTCAAGTCTCTTTCTTCCTCTATAGTTTATTCCTGCATGGCTACCTCTAGTACCATGGGAATTATTCTGTGATGTCTTACAAGATGTCCTCCCATCCTGTCCTTTCCTGTCGTCAGTGTATTCCATATATTCCTTTCCTCGCCGATTCTCCGGCGAACCTCTTCGTTCCTTACCTTATCAGTCCACCTAATTTTCAACATTATTCTGTAGCACCACATCTCAGATGCTTCGATTCTCTTCTTTTCTGGTTTTCGCACAGTCCACGTTTCACTACCATACAATAATGTGCCCCAACACAACGATCTCAGAAATTTATGCTCAAACTGAGGCGTGTGGTTGATACTAGTATACTTCTCTTGACCAGGAATGCCCTTTTTGTTGGTGCTCATTTGCTTTTTATGTCCTCCTTGCTTCGTCTGTCATTGGTTATTTTTCTGCCTAGGTGGCAGAATTCCTTACCTTGATCTACTTCGTGATCATCAGTTCTTATGTTAAGTTTCTTGCTGTTTTCATTTATGCTGTACCTGATTACGTTCGTCTTTCATTGGGGGTGATTTTAATTGAACACAGTTTCACAAGGATCAAATTCCTCGCCATTCTCCGTGCCGAGCACTCGGCGCTGACATTCGCGGGGTTGGTTTGGTAGACACTTGGACATCGTCTACGCTGGGTTTCATGCACTTCACGGAACATTCGTCTAGCAGAAGTGACAGGATATATACCTCCTGCTCTCTTAGGGATGCCTTTACGGCAGCCGAGTTGTGGCCACTGACCACACTGCTTACTTCCCTAACATCACACTTCGACGCCAAAAGGTGTGGCGCAGCTGCAGCTCGTGGAAATTTAACACTACTCAACTGACCTCACTGGGATGTCAGGTGGCGGTGGGAGACAGGTGGAGACCGTGCCTATGACAGTGAGGAGCGTATACATCTGCTTTACAGTGGTAGCTGGACTGTGCACAGCCCAACCTTTGACGCACTTTGAAGACATTTAGTAGGGAAGCAGCGACATGGAGGTGCAGCACTACAGCGTTCTACCACTCCATCCTCAGAGAGTGTTCCATGATGCCCCAGTCACCAGACCGCCAGATGACTGTCAATCGAATAAAAGCAAAGGTTGTGATGGTGATGCGTCAACACTTGGAAGGGACCACGTCAATGGTCGGAATCGCCAACAAACGGCCCACCATGTACCATATAGCCATGGAAAGAAAGCACAGACACAGAATGTTGATACAGGAGGTGACAACAGGAGCTGGCGTCCGTCACGTCATGCAAACAGACACAAGCAATGCATACTCTCCTGTGCGCGGAGAAGAGGTGTGATCGCTGGTTTGACGCACGCCGCAGTTACTCCAGAACTCCAACAGGAATTGCTACAACCGGTGACTTAAGAAGAAGTGTTGAATGCCATAGGAATAGGAGCACCCAGTTAGCCACCAGGACAGGATGGGTTACTCCTGGAGTTTTATATGACGTTTCATAAGCTGTTGGTACCCTATTGGACTATTGTATATCAACAGCTCATGACGCCAGAGGTGCAACTTCTGACTGTCTCTGTGGAAGGTGTCATAATCCCAACCCGTTAAGTCTACCGGAGTACAATGTACACTCCTGGAAATGGAAAAAAGAACACATTGACACCGGTGTGTCAGACCCACCATACTTGCTCCGGACACTGCGAGAGGGCTGTACAAGCAATGATCACACGCACGGCACAGCGGACACACCAGGAACCGCGGTGTTCGCCGTCGAATGGCGCTAGCTGCGCAGCATTTGTGCACCGCCGCCGTCAGTGTCAGCCAGTTTGCCGTGGCATACGGAGCTCCATCGCAGTCTTTAACACTGGTAGCATGCCGCGACAGCGTGGACGTGAACCGTATGCGCAGTTGACGGACTTTGAGCGAGGGCGTATAGTGGGCATGCGGGAGGCCGGGTGGACGTACCGCCGAATTGCTCAACACGTGGGGCGTGAGGTCTCCACAGTACATCGATGTTGTCGCCAGTGGTCGGCGGAAGGTGCACGTGCCCGTCGACCTGGGACCGGACCGCAGCGACGCACGGATGCACGCCAAGACCGTAGGATCCTACGCAGTGCCGTAGGGGACCGCACCGCCACTTCCCAGCAAATTAGGGACACTGTTGCTCCTGGGGTATCGGCGAGGACCATTCGCAACCGTCTCCATGAAGCTGGGCTACGGTCCCGCACACCGTTAGGCCGTCTTCCGCTCACGCCCCAACATCGTGCAGCCCGCCTCCAGTGGCGTCGCGACAGGCGTGAATGGAGGGACGAATGGAGACGTGTCGTCTTCAGCGATGAGAGTCGCTTCTGCCTTGGTGCCAATTATGGTCGTATGCGTGTTTGGCGCCGTGCAGGTGAGCGCCACAATCAGGACTGCATACGACCGAGGCACACAGGGCCAACACCCGGCATCATGGTGTGGGGAGCGATCTCCTACACTGGCCGTACACCACTGGTGATCGTCGAGGGGACACTGAATAGTGCACAGTACATCCAAACCGTCATCGAACCCATCGTTCTACCATTCCTAGACCGGCAAGGGAACTTGCTGTTCCAACAGGACAATGCACGTCCGCATGTATCCCGTGCCACCCAACGTGCTCTAGAAGGTGTAAGTCAACTACCCTGACCAGCGAGATCTCCGGATCTGTCCCCCATTGAGCATGTTTGGGACTGGATGAAGCGTCGTCTCACGCGGTCTGCACGTCCAGCACGAACGCTGGTCCAACTGAGGCGCCAGGTGGAAATGGCATGGCAAGCCGTTCCACAGGAGTACATCCAGCATCTCTACGATCGTCTCCATGGGAGAATAGCAGCCTGCATTGCTGCAAAAAGTGGATATACACTGTACTAGTGCCGACATTGTGCATGCTCTGTTGCCTGTGTCTATGTGCCTGTGGTTCTCTCAGTGTGATCATGTGATGTATCTGACCCCAGGAATGTGTCAATAAAGTTTCCCCTTCCTGGGACAATGAATTCACGGTGTTCTTATTTCAATTTCCAGGAGTGTATTACTGACTACCGACCCCTAAATTCGTTGAACTGTGATATGAAAATCTGCACACGTCTACTGGCAGCTCGAATTCGGTGTACGACGTCTCGTGTCCTATCAGTGGATCAGACATCGATGAATGGGACGCATAATATCCGCGCCGCCCTGTGCCATTACAGGGACCTGATTGCACTCTTTTAAGGTGCGACGCGTACCGGGAGCGCTGGCTGCGATAGACTTCAGTCAAGCATTTGATCGCGACGGTCGTATGTGCTTAACTGCTGTTCAGAATATGCATTACCCAGGCGCGACATCGAAAATGCGGTAGACTGTCGAACACCTTGCAGGTTCGCCGCGGCCGGCCGGTGTGGCCGTGCGGTTCTAGGCGCTTCAGTCTGGAACCGCGTGACCGCTACGGTCGCAGGTTCGAATCCTGCCTCGGGCATGGATGTGTGTGATGTCCTTAGGTTAGTTAGGTTTAATTAGTTCTAAGTTCTAGGCAACTGATGACCTCAGAGCCATTTGAACCAAGATTCTCCGCTCTGTTAGACAGGGATTCCCCTTATCGACAATACTGTTCGCTTTAGCACTAGAAATTTTGTTCTGCTACCATATCACGGTTTGTCTCTTGGTGGCTTTGTTTTTAGGTTCACTGCGTATACAGATGATCTGATGTTAACTCTTCCTGATGGACATGATGTCCACAGAGCCTTGGATTGGTTAGCCACTTACGGTGCAGCTTCGGGGAGACGTATAAATGTACATAAATCCACGACCTTAAGAAGTTTGGCACTGAAATGACACCTGTAATCGTCGCCCCACTTTGACTGTGTGATAAAATCCGCTGTCTTGGTGTCGACTTTACGGACGGCGTATCACGCACGGCGACCCTTCACTATCGGAGTCTCTTGAGACACATCCGTGCTGGACTTATGGACCTTCATCAACGGGCCGAATTTATTAATGTCTATCAGGAATCAAGAATTCCGCATGTAGCGCAAACGCTACAGATGCCTCAACACATAGCCCGGAGCCTCATGGCAGCATTCTGTTCATTTGTAAGCGCTGGAATGACACTTTTTCACTCTTCCTGAAGAATGGGGCGGACTTGGCCTTGTCAGTGTTAATGTTCGAGCAGCGCCTCTAAACACTGGTGTGCGCCTCAAGCTTTGGTGGCGATGCCCGACCAGTCTCACGGACTTATTGATGGAGGCTCTGGCACCATCTTCATTTGACCCTCCGGTGGCGCTTACTGAGATACTGGTGCCATTTTCCTACTTTTGGAGGTTTTATCAAGCGTATAGCTACCTACGGGACGTTGTCCTTGTCTATCGCTTACCAAAGGCCAGTGACACCTATCGCACCCTACTTCACCGCCGGTCGCCTAATGATGTCGAACTGACATGTCCTACCGTGCACTGGAACGTAGTATGGCACACTGCCAAAGCGGTAACACTAGATTCGGATGTACGATCGGCCTGCTAATTGATGGTGAACAGGAAACAGATTACTACATAGGATCCGTCTTGCAGATCTGCCTTTGGGTGTGAACTGTAACATTTAGGATGCAGAGGAACACCGCTACATTGTGGGCGGGCGGAAGGGATCTGGTATTTTGTGCGTCAAATTTTTGCTCTCTTTTTACGGATGTAGCCCGCATACGTCGATTCACGCACTCTCCTCTACATGGACGCTGTTTATTACCCGAAGACGAAACACAACGCTGTTACGTGGATCAGATGTTACACGACTTATTATTTGTTTGGAGGTGTTCTCATCGGACTCATGGATTTTTGGAACTGTTTAAACGATCGTCATTGTGCTATTGTGAAAAACCCTAAGTACAGCCAATACTTTTCGAATTTATTAAGGAGCATCTTCCACGATCCGCTGGATTATTCATCGCAGGAGGTAAATTTTATACATTCACACGTAGGAGATTGAACAAATAACGGTACCTACACGACGTTACGAGAAGACACATGAAGATGGAATTTCGGCGTCGGTGGAGTATCGATGCCGCATGTGTGTGTTACAGAAGTGTAGCTCTCTGTTTTGTTTTCTTTTTTCCTGGAAAAGACGAATTTCTTTTTTGTCAATAAAGAAATGGATATTCTCCTGGGGCGATTTACCCCTTCCATATATTCCTGTTTGGCGACGGAGACGTAGTGGCCAGGCCTCGTAAAATGACCCTGGCCCACTTTTCCCCCGAGATCATTCCTTCTATTTAAATAAAAAGAAAGAAGAAAGAGTGGTCAGGGCATCTGTCTACTAAGCGGGAGACTCGGGGTCGAATCCTGATCCAGCACAAGTTTTCAACCTTCCTCATTTCTTTCATTCAATGCCCGCTCATAACCAATGCCTGTAGTTCCTTTGTGTCTTAAATATATTTTTAACGATACTGGTCTACACTTCGTTGAGCATAAATTTAGCAATAATCTCCATTTTGGACAAATAGGCTACTAGAGTTCTTTGCTCTTCTTTCTACACTGTCATTTACTTTGCGAAGACAATATGGAATTATCATGGGTTACATATGAAACTAACATCTATATTTTTACTGAAACTGCTGAATTCAACTGAACCTTCTTAAACTGCGGAGTGCAGCTGAACGTACTGTATTTCTCTTTGCTTAATTTTTATAATATCACTGACCTACAAAATTTTCCCTGACAAATATAACTAAAACTTATTCTATTCATTTACTACCCACAATATACAAACTCAACGCAGTCTGACTGCAAATAATTAACATAAAAGAATGGCAATGAATTAGAAGAAATCCTAACAATAGCCTAGAGTTTTTTCATGACTCACTTACCACACAGAAAATATTCATGACACGAACTACAGCAAATACAGCACACAACAACTACAGCCAGCTAAATAAAAAGATTCTGACTACTATAGGCTCTAACTACTAGCAGGCATGTAGTTAGCAAAGGAAAGATTTTGTTGTAGAGCAAACAATGCATTAGGAAGATTTTACCTTAATCATGTGACATCCAGTTCCAAACTTATATGATCATCAATAATTCCAGTATCCAAACATTAGCAGATACATCGCTCATCATTTTGCAATCCATTTCCATCCAACACTAAATCTCCATGACAGACACATGTCCAAACCGTCCGCTCGCGCTAACACTTCCAACCTCCAACACTGCTAACTATTAACAACTAACTGCGAGTCCATCCAACCACAGAGTCTCTTAGCGAGGGCGCAGAGCGCTGTCAGTGATATTAATGCAGTCTATAACGCTGCCAACATACATACATATAAACAGGCCACTCACACGTACTGCAAAAATTCTAGAAGCCTTTGACATACGAGAGCGTGCGTGCCTGATGTTCTCTAAGGTTGTAGATACAGCAATAAGGAAAAAACATAGGTACAAGGAAGGTAACTGCGAAGAAACCATAGGTAACTCCAGTTGATCAGTGTAAGAAGGAGGTACAAAAATCTTCAGGGAATTTCAGGAGTACAGAAAATCAAGTCAAGGAGGAATGAAATAAGTACGAAACGCAAGGAAGCTAAAACGAAATGGCTGCATGAAAAATGCGAAGAAATATAAAAGAAATAATTGTCGGAAAGTCCGACTCAGCATATACGAAAATCAAATAAACCTTAGGTGAAATTAAAAGCAAGTCTGATAATGTTAAGAGTGCAACGGGAATTCCACGGTTGAATGCAAAGGAGAGAGCGGATATGTGGAAAGAATACATTGAAGGCCTCTATGAGGGGGAAGATTTGTCTGATGTGACAGAAGAAGAAACAGGCGTCGATCTAGAGGAGAGAGGGGTCCAGTATTAGGATCAGAATTTAAAAGAGCTTTGGAGGACTTCAGATCAAAAAAGGCAGAAGGATGGATAACATTCAATCAGAATTTCTCAAATCATTATAGGAAGTGGCAACAAAAAGACTATTCACATTGCAAGTAGGCTGTTTAGGTTTTTATGTGGGTAACCTCACCTAGCGCTCTGTATGAAAATCACTGGCTGTGCTGTGTGCAGCCTATGGCTGGTGGGCATTGTTGAAATAGTCGCTATTGTAGTGTTGGGCAGTTGGCTGTGAACAGCGCGTAGCGTTGCACAGTTGGAGGTGAGCCGCCAGCAGTGGTGGATGTGGGGAGAGAGATGGCGGAGTTTATGAGAGCGGATAATCTGGACGTGTGTCCATCACAGAGAGTAAATTTGTAATACTGGATATCATGAACTGATACATATATTATGACTTTTGAACACTATTAAGGTAAATACATTGTTTGTTGTCTATCAAAATCTTTCATTTGCTAACTATGCCTATCAGTAGTTAGTGCCTTCAGTAGTTTGAATCTTTTATTTAGCTGGCAGTAGTGGCGCTCGCTGATTGCAGTAGTTCGAGTAACGAAGTTTTTTGTGAGGTAAGTGGTTTGTGAAAGGTATAGGTTAATGTTAGTCAGGGCCACTTTTTTGTAGGGATTGTTGGAAGTCAGATTGCGTTGCGCAAAAAATATTGTGTGTCCGTTTAGTGTTGATCAGAATAGGTAAAGAGCGAAATGTCTGAGTACGTTCAGTTCTGCTCAGGTGTATGAAAATCAAATAGTGTAAGAGGTTTATCAGCACAGTAATTCATTAATTTTTCTAAGGGGACGTTTCAACATTGGTGTGTAGAAAGAGTGATTCCATCTGACTTTCGGAAAAATATCATCAACACAATTCCGAAGACGGTAAGAGCTGACACGTGCGAAAATTATCGCACAATCAGCTTAACAGCTCATGTGTCAAAGTTGTTGAGAAGAATAATGTACAGAGGAATTGAAAAGAAAAGTGAGAATGTGTGTGTTAGATGACGATGAGTTTGTCTTTAGGAAAAGTAAGGGCACCAGAGAGGCAATTCTGGCGTTGCGGTTGATAATGGAAGCAAGATTTTAAAAAATCGAGAGACGTTATAGGATTTGTCGACCTGGTAAATGTGTTCGAGAGTGTAAAATGGTGCAAGATGTTCAAAATTCTGTGTAAAATAGGGGTAAGCTATGGGGAGAGACGGGTAATGTACAATATGTACAAGAGCCAAGAGGGAATAGTAAGAGTGGAAGAACAAGAACGAAGTTCTCGGATTAAAAAGGGTGTAACACAGGGTTGTAGTCATTCGCCTTCACTGTTCAATCTGGCCATCAAAGAAGTCATGATGGAAATAAAAGAAAGGTGCAAGAGTGGGATCAAAATTCAAGGTGTAATGATATCAATAATACAATTAACCGATGACATTGTTATCCTGATTGAAAGTGAATCAAAATTACGTGATCCGCCGAATGGAACGAACAGTTTAATGAGTACACAACATGGGTTGAGAGAAAACCGAAGGAAGACGAAAGTAATGAGAAGTAACGGAAATGAGAACAGCGAGAAACTTAACATCAGCATTGATCGTAACGAAATAAATGAAGTTAAGGAACTTTACTATCTAGGCAGCGAAATAACCAATGACGGACGGAGCAAAGATGATATCAAAAGCAGACTAGCATTGGTAAAAAGGGCGTTCTTGGCCAAGAGGATTCTACTAGTGTCGTACATAGGTCTTAATTTGAGGAAGAAATTTCTCGGAATGTGCGTTTGGAACATAGCATTGTACAGTAGCGAAGCATGGACTGTGACAAAACCGGAACAGAAGAGAATCGACGTGTTTGAGATATGGTGCTACAGACGAGTGTTGAAAATTAGGTGGACTGATAAGGTAAGGAATGAGGAGATATTGCGCAGAATAGGAGAAGGAGAGAAGTATGTGGGAAACACAGATAAGGAGAAGGGACAGGATGATAGGACATCTGTTAAGACACCAGGGGATGACTTTCACGGTACTAGAGGGAACTGTGAAGAACAAGATTTGTGGAGGAAGACAGAGATTGAAATACGTCCAGAAATTAATTGAGGACGGAGGTAGCAAGTGCTACTCTGAGATGAAAATGCTGGCACAGGAGAGGAATTCGTGGTGAATCGCATCAAACCAGTCAGAATGCTGATGACTCAAAACGAATATCTCTGCTTCTTCTCTTCATGGTGAACTCGCTTCCATGCACCACTAAGATTACATATATCCTCTTTCACGGTTGAAATTCGTCTCACACATTTTTATTTCTACAACCTCTTTAATTACAGAATCCCAGTATGTGGAAGGTTGGCACAAAATTTTTGTTTCTTCAAACAGTATTTTCTGTTTGTTTGTAAGTCCGTGCTCAGCAACTGCGGATTTCTCCAGTTCTCGATTTTTATTACGCCGTTGACGTTCTGAACAGCGGTCGAAAATAGATTGAACGTTGCAACTGATTCCACTCTCACAATGGATGTTGTAGCTCCCAGGAATCTTGAGACTGAAGTTGTCCTTAATAGGGCGTAGAACCTCAATGATCTTCTTAGGAAGTCGTAAAATAGGTCTTACATCTCGTCTTCCCAGGAGTTGCCTGTTTTGCTAGATGTAACCTTCAGATCGGAAGGAGTACAATCGGAAGCTCAACACGGAAATGTTCAACATTGTCACGTTTCCTTTTCTTGGAGAAGGTTGACTTCATATCAAGTGAACCATAGCTGTTCTTTCGGAACACGTACTTCGTATGATTAATTTCGGATTCCAAATGGACCTTCTCAACAACAGTTTTTGTTTTGTGTTAAAACAGCTCTCTTCTGGACTGGATTCCTGGGAGCTACAACATCCATTGTGAGAGTGGAATCAGTTGCAACGTTCAATCTATTTTCGACCGCTGTTCAGAACGTCAACGGCGTAATAAAAATCGAGAACTGGAGAAATCCGCAGTTGCTGAGCACGGACTTACAAACAAACAGAAAATACTGTTTGAAGAAACAAAAATTTTGTGCCAACCTTCCACATACTGGGATTCTGTAATTAAAGAGGTTGTAGAAATAAAAATGTGTGAGACGAATTTCAACCGTGAAAGAGGATATATGGCTTCGTTCGTGTGTTATAAATGGTGTAATGGAATGCACTTCTGCCCTTACCTGCAGTAACCCACAGTTCAGTATTTGATACAGGAGAGATTTCGTTGGCGGGGCATAGGCAGAGTCGAGGCAGGACACAAGAAAACTTCACGAGAAACGCTTGTTTTCCTATTGGTGCCGAATCAATCAATTTCACAGACGCCTCGAAAGCTCAAAGGAAAAGAAACAAAGGGCAATTATAATTGGGGAATTATAATTCAGTGCGCATCGGTTGCGGTACACAGAGTGGCCACCACAGCAGTAGGCAGTCAGTTGTTCCTGGCGAAGACCATGGAGGTTATCGTCGGAAGCTCGAATTGTTGCTGCAAGAAGTCCAAGAATGTTTTTCATAACAGTGCTGTTGCGAATGACTTCGTTCTCATAGGTAATATTTTTTGCGAATTGGTTTAAGGAACATAATATTGGAAACAAGTTTTGAGTTCTATCAACTGTAATTTATTGCGTTCGAAGAACTTTTTGAAATAATTGCATGAAATGAGCAGTGTAACGCATGTACAAATTTACATTCGGGACGAGTAAGTGGCAGGCCACGTTAATTGCGGAAATTCCGGAAAGTTCTTTCGTAAAACATTTGTGAAACGCTCTTGATGTTTTCGAGAGGTTTCCCAATATGTGCTTCCGTACAGATCGAGCTAATTGAGTACACCGTAGGTTGCAGTGGTACGTGGGATGTAATCCGATCATTTATTTTCCAGGTTAATGGCTTCGTTCGTGTGTTATAAATGGTGTAATGGAATGCACTTCTGCCCTTACCTGCAGTAACCCACAGTTCAGTATTTGATACAGGAGAGATTTCGTTGGCGGGGCATAGGCAGAGTCGAGGCAGGACACAAGAAAACTTCACGAGAAACGCTTGTTTTCCTATTGGTGCCGAATCAATCAATTTCACAGACGCCTCGAAAGCTCAAAGGAAAAGAAACAAAGGGCAATTAATTTGCAGTGTCTCTGTAGTTAATGGAAAAAGTGGAGTGCTGCTTTTCTGGTAAATGTGTGATGTATAGTAAAATGGAAGCATTCTTTAATTAAGTCCACTGGAGCAATATACATTGGAAACCCCGAGTAGCAGTAGGTCTTGAAACGAGGAGACGATAATAGCACGTTTGGATCTTGTCACTCATACACAAATTATTCGTTGCCCACATATTTCCCATTGCTGCCTGAGCAAACTTAATGGATATTTAGGTGTTAATTTCTCTGTCAGGCTTTAGTGATCATCGTATAGTGACGGACGAATGGCCTCAACTTCTATTCTGTGGATTCAGACTGAAAACTTTAACCTAATACCACAGTCAGGGCATCGGAAAGTATGAATAGCACACTTGATCATCCACTTGAAAGATGTCCATTTCATAGTATACTCACCTGTTTTTACAGTATCGCATATCCACTTGTAAAGTTGTGCTCTCAGTATGAGAAAAATCGCTGTTCAGCTGGAAGAGCACTCATTGGTAGGGGTGGTCAGAAAGTTTCAATCCTTTTCTAAGAAATAATACAAATAGGCAAATGTGATCCATTTCCATGATAACGACTTAGATGTGCCAAATTCAACGATTTTGAAAGGTTTACACATTACAGTAAAGAAAACTTCGTACCAGGAACTTTAAAAATTAGATCACAAAAGTTACGCATCCACCAAAGCTGCATGTTAGGATCTGACAGAAGCTTCACACAACGAATACCTCATTGGGTCACATTTTCTTTACTATTGAGGCCACATCC
Source organism: Schistocerca serialis cubense (assembly GCF_023864345.2). Classification (NCBI taxonomy): domain Eukaryota; kingdom Metazoa; phylum Arthropoda; class Insecta; order Orthoptera; family Acrididae; genus Schistocerca; species Schistocerca serialis. The sequence goes on along the minus strand of NC_064644.1, from coordinate 386,474,065 downwards.
CACATCTGTGGAAAAGTCAACGAACGTAACTGGGGTACAGGGTACCGAGCCACACTTAAGGGGAGTTGGAATGCCCTATCTCGACAATATTAAATTTATTGACTTGGCTTCCCTGTATTTCAGGAACAACTGTAGCCATTGACATGAAACTTTTACAGGACGTTAAACTGTATTTTCTGACTCCACTGAACTACAATAATTGCATTTCAGCCACTGCTTTCGGAAATACAATTTTTTAATTACACGGTTAAAATTTTTTGTATTTTTTTGTACATTATCCTAAATAATTTTAATTATACACAATATTATTTTCTTCTTTTAGTTCAGTAGACTCAGGATATGTATGTTATTACTCCCTGAAAATTTTAATACTCTGCTCGAAGTGGTTTCTGAGATTTAGGAAAAAATGCAACAGAGAATGTAAATTTTCAGGAACGGCTTCTGGAGTTTCGAAAGACTGTAACCCACTTAGTATACGCTTAATTTTTTTATTCTCAGTCACTCAGAAGCACCATGCACCATACTGTATATCATCCTCTTGATCTTTTTCCAATTTTTTTCTTCTTTTATTCTTTCTGGGCTCCTTAGTGACCAACTGTGCTGCATGCTCTCCTTATCAATGCGAACCTTGCCAATCCGTTCAAGTTCTCTGATGCAGTTTGCTCCAGGATTAATTCCCATATGCTGTAGCACTTTCATCCTACCAAAGTTGCCATCATTAAAAGCAATAACAGCATAACTGACCCCCTCCCACCACACTTTAGTGTCTTCATTCCAACAAAAACATTTTTTGGTAAGCGAGTCCATATAAGATTACTGAACGACTCATTGGGATTTTGAGTTTGACCATGCAGATACTTCTTCAGTAAATCAGGATTTGCCAGGTCTCCGTAAAAAGGTTTTATGATATCCACTACTGCTGCTGGGATGAAATGTTTATGTCTGTGTGAATTGTATGAGTACTGGGCATTGCGGTAATTGCACCATGAATCAGGTCCAGAAGGGCAAATGATTGGATTGGGTTTTGATCAGTTGACAGTCTGTGGAAGAAGGTAGACCATACTGCCTTCTTCATTTTCAACAAATCCTCAGAAATATTTATAATGACCATCCCGTAATACAGCTGTAGTTCATCAATCATTTTGTCTGTCAGCCTGCCTCTTATGGTTTTACCGTCAGAAAGTTTCTTGTCTCTCAAACTTTGTTTCAACTTCCTCAACCTGGTGCCCATCCTCTTCTGGACATGACCTACATATTACAGTTTTGTGATAATCTTCTTACCATAAGGCTGAGCGGCTACTACACTGTTAAATGCTTTTGAGTCTCCATCACCTAAGAACTTAGTGTAACACACTCACCTTTCGTTCACAGATCGACTAAAAGTTTCAATAGCTGCAGAGGCCTCCATACGACCACGTGTTCCTTCATAATTTCTGTCACAGATACGCCCTTCTTCTTTCCCTTTTTTACACTTATAACAATGTTTGGTTAAAATCTGGAAATCTATTACCTTTCCAGTATCCACACTGGTCACTGTAGCAAAGAATTCTTAGAACTGTAGCCGCCCTTCTGCCAAGTGCCATCAAAAGCTACTGGTATGTCAGTCATACCATCATTTATTTCAACAGCTTTGTTTACAGTACCCTTCATTGTCTCACATGCAACAGATTCCACAGCAGCTCCAATAAATCCTGCATACTAGTCGATTTTGCAAGGTGGGCGTGGCATATTCATCACGGCACACGTCGTTTCCGTTGCAGTGTGTCCTTTGCAATAGCTCTCAATCCATAAAACCACCTAACATGTACTTCAAAATGATTGTCTTTACACTTATCAGAATTCCAAAATGAATGAGTATATACAGGGTGTTACAAAAAGCTACGGTCAAACTTTGAGAAAACATTCCTCACACACAAAGAAAGAAAATATATTATGTGGACATGTGCCCGGAAACGCTTACTTTCCATGTTAGAGCTCATTTTATTACTTCTCTTCAAATCACATTAATCATGGAATGGAAACACACAGCAACAGAACGTATCAGCGTGACTTGGAACACTTTGTTACAGGAAATGTTCAAAATGTCCTCCGTTAGCGAGGATACATGCATCCACCCTCCGTCGCATGGAATCCCTGATGCAACCCTGGAGAATGGCGTATTGTATCACAGCCGTCCACAATACGAGCACGAAGAGTGTCTACATTTGGTACCGGGGTTGCGTAGACAAGAGCTTTCAAATGCCCCCATAAATGAAAGTCAAGAGGGTTGAGGTCAGGAGAGCGTGGAGGCCATGGAATTGGTCCGCCTCTACCAATCCATCGGTCACCGAATCTGTTGTTGAGAAGCGTACGAACACTTCGACTGAAATGTGCACGAGCTCCATCGTGCATGAAACACATGCTGTTTCGTACTTCTAAAGGCACATGTTCGAGCAGCACAGGTAGAGTATTCCGTATGAAATCATGATAACGTGCTCCATTGAGCGTAGGTGGAAGAACATGGGGCCCAATCAAGACATCACCGACAATGCCTGCCCAAACGTTCACAGAAAATCTGTGTTGATGAAGTGATTGCACAATTTCGTGCGGATTCTCGTCAGCCCACACATGTTGATTGTGAAAATTTACAATTTGATCACGATGGAATGAAGCCTCACCCGTAAAGAGAACATTTGCACTGAAAATGAGGATTGACACATTGTTGGATGAACCATTCGCAGAAGTGTACCTGTGGAGGCCAATCAGCTGCTGATAGTGCCTGCACACGCTGTACATGGTACGGAAACAACTGGTTCTCCCGTAGCACTCTCCATACAGTGACGTGGTCAACGTTACCTTGTACAGCAGCAACTTCTCTGACGCTGACATTAGAGTTATCGTCAACTGCACGAAGAATTGCCTCGTCCATTGCAGGTGTCCTCGTCGTTCTAGGTCTTCCCCAGTCGCGAATCATAGGCTGGAATGTTCCGTGCTACCTAAGACGCCGATCAATTGCTTCGATCGTCTTCCTGTCGGGACACGTTCGTTCTGGAAATCTGTCTCGATACAAACGTACCGCGCCACGGCTATTGCCCCGTGCTAATCCATACATCAAATGGGCATCTGCCAACTCCGCGTTTGTAAAGATTGCACTGACTGCAAAACCACGTTCGTGATGAACACTAACCTGTTTATGCTACGTACTGATGTGCTTGATGCTAGTACTGTAGAGCAATGAGTCTCATGTCAACACAAGCACCGAAGTCAACATTACCTTCCTTCAATTGGGCCAACTGGCGGTGAATTGAGGAAGTACAGTACATACTAACGAAACTAAAATGAGCTCTAACATGGAAATTAAGCGTTTCCGGACACATGTCCACCTAACATCTTTTCTTTATTGGTATGTGAGGAATGTTTCCTGAAAGTTTGGCCGTACCTTTTTGTAACACCCTGTATATAACCTGCACAGTTAATGATAAGTTTCCTGGATAGTGCATTTGATACCTAACTGTCTTCATGTGAACTAACTGGCCCTCCACATATTTTACAACCTACACGTTCACCTAGCACCCTTGTTAGAATGTGTAAATCTATTAGAATATAACCTAAGCTACCATTTATATCCGATTCGCTTTGAGAAAACTATGAATCACAACGTTTTATTTTAATCTTCGAAGCACTAATGGGTGTTTTTGTCTAGATACTGAGGAGTCTGCCTCTATTTCATTGTCTGTACCTTCACATGCCACATGTTGAACACCATGTTTCCCTTTATTCGAAAATCTATTACCATGAAACCCACGTTTCTTAAAAACACTTCGTTTTGGCGTCGTACTTCACTTTTTGAGAGATTTACCAATCTAATTGTCACTTTTCCTCGGAAAAACGTTATCACTTCGACATACAACGCGTGTTTACACTATGAAACGATACGATACTGTTTTTGACAGTGCTACCAATACAAACACGTAATTTAAACTATAACACAGTAATTCACAGCCTTCTATATAACAAAATTACCGATTTTAATAGTTCATGAAGTACTGCACGTAAAAATTTTGACATTTTCAACCGATGTAGATTATATTTAAAAAAAGAAAGTACTTCCCATGCGGCGAGTCTATAATATACCATTTTATTCGGAAAACTGCAAATTTCGTAATCAGATGAAATCCGAAGAGGTGAAAAAAAATTTCCGTTCTAACTCCCCTTAATGCAACATCACGTTATCACTGAATGGCAAAGAGACACACCAAAAATGAATATGTGGCTTGCATTCACAAAGACAACAGTTTATGCAACCTTCATTTTTGCAGATGAGGAAATTACAGCAAACATTTACCTCTATATGTTGCAGCATCTCAAGGAGGCACAGCTTCAGCAAGAAGGCATTGATGATACTGCTGTGTTCCAACAGGATGGCACAATTTGTCATTTTGCTGTCATAGTCAGAGAGTATCTGAATCGATGATTGGCTAAAAGATGGATAGGCAGAGGTTGAGCAAGACCGTGGCCATCGTGTTCACTTGATTTGACAGCTTTGGATTTCTCCGCTTGGGGATACATGAAGGCAAGAGTGTACAAAACAAATGTAAGACATCTCCAGGACACAAGAGCTTGACGCCGGGATGCAGCGTCGGCTATTTCACAAGATCGGACTGTATTCAGGTCTGCTCTTCAACGATGGGAACAATGCATATAAATGGACGGAGGCCGTTTCTAAGTGCAATGAAAATGTGTAAAAAGATTGACAGTAACATACTTGCATATTGTATAAATGCTTCCATCAATTTCTAGAAATGAATCGTGACTTTATGACCACCATACATAGATTCTAAGAAAAGACAGCGACGGAACACGAATGAGACGGAAATCGGCAGTTGTGACCTTGCTGTTGGTGGGGAGGCTTGCGTGCCTCAGCGATACAGATAGCCGTACCGTAGGTACAACCACAACGGAGGGGTATCTGTTGAGAGGCCAGACAAACGTGTGGTTCCTGAAGAGGGGCAGCAGCCTTTTCAGTAGTTGCAAGGGCAACAGTCTGGATGATTGACTGATCTGGCATTGTAACAATAACCAAAACGGCCTTGCTGTGCTGGTACTGCGAACGGCTGAAAGCTAGGGGAAACTACGGCCATAATTTTTCCCGAGGGCATGCAGCTTTACTGTATGATTAAATGATGATGGCGTCCTCTTGGGTAAAATATTCCGGAGGTAAAATAGTCCCCCATTCGGATCTCCGGGCGGGGACTACTCAAGAGGATGTCATTATCAGGAGAAAGAAAACTGGCGTTCTACGGATCGGAGCGTGGAATGTCAGATCCCTTAATCGGACAGGTAGGTTAGAAAATTTAAAAAGGGAAATGGATAGGTTAAAGTTAGATATTGTGGGAATTAGTGAAGTTCGGTGGCAGGAGGAACAAGACTTCTGGTCAGGTGACTACAGGGTTATAAACACAAAGTCAAATAGGGGTAATGCAGGAGTAGGTTTAATAGTGAATAGGAAAATAGCAATTCGGGTAAGCTACTACAAACAGCATAGTGAACGCATTATTGTGGCCAAGATAGATACGAAGCCCACACCTACTACAGTAGTACAAGTTTATATGCCAACTAGCTCTGCAGATGACGAAGAAATTGAAGAAATGTATGATGAAATAAAAGAAATTATTCAGATAGTGAAGGGAGACGAAAATTTAATAGTCATGGGTGACTGGAATTCGAGTGTAGGAAAAGGGAGAGAAGGAAACGTAGTAGGTGAATATGGATTGGGGCTAAGAAATGAAAGAGGAAGCCGCCTGATAGAATTTTGCACAGAGCACACTTAATCATAGCTAACACTTGGTTTAAGAATCATGATAGAAGTTTGTATACATGGAAGAACCCTGGAGATACTAAAAGGTATCAGATAGATTATATAATGGTAAGACAGAGATTTAGGAACCAGGTTTTAAATTGTAAGACATTTCCAGGGGCAGATGTGGACTCTGACCAGAATCGATTGGTTATGAACTGTAGATTAAAACTGAAGAAACTGCAAAAAGGTGGGAATTTAAGGAGATGGGACCTGGATAAACTGAAAGAACCAGAGGTTGTACAGAGTTTCAGGGAGAGCATAAGGGAACAATTGAAAGGAATGGGGGAAAGAAATACAGTAGAAGAAGAATGGGTAGCTCTGAGGGATGAAGTAGTGAAGGCAGCAGACGATCAAGTAGGTAAAAAGAAGAGGGTTAGTAGAAATCCTTGGGTAACAGAAGAAAGATTGAATTTAATTGATGAAAGGAGAAAATATAAAAATGCAGTAAATGAAGCAGGCAAAAAGGAATACAAACGTCTCAAAAATGAGATCGACAGGAAGTGCAAAATGGCTAAGCAGGGATGGCTAGAGGACAAATGTAAGGATGTAGAGTCTTCTTTCACTAGGGGTAAGATAGATACTGCCTACAGGAAAATTAAAGAGACCTTTGGAGATAAGAGAACCGCATGTATGAACATCAAGAGCTCAGATGGAAACCCATTTCTAAGCAAAGAAGGGAAAGCAGAAAGATGGAAGGAGTATATAGACGGTCTATACAAGGACGATGCACTTGAGGACAATATTATGGAAATGGAAGAGGATGTAGATGAAGATGAAATGGGAGATACGATACTGCGTGAAGAGTTTGTCAGAGCACTGAAGGACCTGAGTCGAAACAAGGCCCCCGGAGTAGACAACATTCCATTGGAACTACTGACGGCCTTGGGAGAGCCAGTCCTGACAAAACTCTACCATCTGGTGAGCAAGATGTATGAAACAGGCGAAATACCCTCAGACTTCAAGAAGAATATAATAATTCCAATCCCAAAGAAATCAGGTGTTGACAGATGTGAAAATTACCGAACAATCAGTTTAATAAGCCACAGCTGCAAAGTACTAACACGAATTCTTTACAGACGAATGGAAAAACTAGTAGAAGCTGACCTCGGGGAAGATCAGTTTGGATTCCGTAGAAATACTGGAACACGTGAGGCAATACTGACCTTACGACTTATCTTAGAAGAAAGATTAAGGAAAGGCAAACCTACGTTTCTAGCATTTGTAGACTTAGAGAAAGCTTTTGACAATGTTGACTGGAATACTCTCTTTCAAATTCTAAAGGTGGCAGGGGTAAAATACAGGGAGCGAAAGGCTATTTACAACTTGTACAGAAACCAGATGGCAGTTATAAGAGTTGAGGGACATGAAAGGGAAGCAGTGGTTAGGAAGGGAGTAAGACAGGGTTGTAGCCTCTCCCAGATGTTATTCAATCTCTATATTGAGCAAGCAGTAAAGGAAACAAAAGAAAAATTTGGAGTAGGTATTAAAATCCATGGAGAAGAAATAAAAACTATGAGGTTCGCCGATGACATTGTAATTCTGTCAGACACAGCAAAGGACTTGGAAGAGCAGTTGAACGGAATGGATGGTGTCTTGAAGGAAGGATATAAGACGAACATCAACAAAAGCAAAACGAGGATAATGGAATGTAGTTGAGTTAAGTCGGGTGATGCTGAGGGTATTAGATTAGGAAATGAGACACTTAAAGTAGTAAAGGAGTTTTGCTATTTGGGGAGCAAAATAACTGATGATGGACGAAGTAGAGAGGATATAAAATGTAGACTGGCAATGGCAAGGAAAGCGTTTCTGAAGAAGAGAAATTTGTTAACATCGAGTATAGATTTAAGTGTCAGGAAGTTATTTCTGAAAGTATTTGTATGGAGTGTAGCCATGTATGGAAGTGAAACATGGACGGTAAATAGTTTGGACAAGAAGAGAATAGAAGCTTTTGAAATGTGGTGCTACAGAAGAATGCTGAAGATTAGATGGGTAGATCACATAACTAATGAGGAAGTATTGAATAGGATTGGGAAGAAGAGAAGTTTGTGGCACAACTTGACCAGAAGAATTGATCGGTTGGTAGGACATGTTCTGAGGCATCAAGGGATCACCAATTTAGTATTTGAGGGCAGCGTGGAGGGTAAAAATCATAGGGGGAGACCAAGAGATGAATACACTAAGCAGATTCAGAAGGATGTAGGTTGCAGTAGGTACTGGGAGATGAAGAAGCTTGCACAGGATAGAGTAGCATGGAGAGCTGCATCAAACCAGTCTCAGGACTGAAGACCACAACAACAACAACAACAACACAACGACGTATATGTAAAGAGAAACAAATTATTACAACTTCAGGCAATTGATTTATTCAAGATGAAGTCTTTAAAAACCGAGCAAGTCAACAACGCGTTGCTCCTCCTCAGGCCTTTACGCAAACACTTAATCGGCTTGGCATTGATTGGTAGAGTTGTCGGACGTCCTGTGGGATATCGTGTCAAATTCTGTCTGGTTGGGGCGTTAGGTCGTCAGAATCCTGAACTGGTTGGAGGGCCCTTAATTGCTGGCCAAGGTAGGGTTTGGCAAGCGCGAAACATACAGTAGAAACTCTCGCTGTGTGCCGGCAGGCATTGTCCTGCTGAAATGTAAGCCCAGGATGGCTTGCCGTGAAGTGCAAGAAAACTGGCCTTAGAACATCGTCGATGTATCGCTGGGTTGTAAGGGTGCTCCGATATCAACCAATGGAGTCCTCCTACGAAATGAAATGGCACCCCAGATCATCACTCCAGGTCGTGTTCCTTATGCCGAGCGACAATCAGCTTGGATCACAGTGCTGTCCGAGTCTCTCCAGGAACGTCTTCGGCCTGGAATCTCATATATTGGAGTAGAATTGTCTTCTGAGTAAGCCCCAGTGACCAGCAAAAACGTGTCTATAGACGCCTCGGACAGCAGTGCGATACCAACCCGACCGTCGCCCGCGTGCATGCCGAAACCAGGAGTGATGGACTGGGATACCACCTCTTTCCGTTGCAGAAGCCTTTTGAATGTCATCTGCGGTACCTCTACAGCACAGCGACACTTCGATGGTATTGTACGCCCCATTTTGTTGCCTTTCATGGCAAGCCATCCAGGGTATGCATTTCAGCAAGATAATGCCAGCTCGCACACGGTGAGAGTTTCCATTGCCTATCTTCGTGCTTGTCAAACCATAACTTGGCGAAAAAGATCGTCGGATCTCTCCTCAACTGAGAAAATATGGAGCATTATGGGCACGACCCTTCAACCATTTCGGTATTTTGACGACCCAGCAGACAGAATTTGGCACGATGTCCTTCAGGAGGACATCCAAAAACTCTATAAATCAATGACAAGACGAATAATTGCTTGCATAAGGGTCAGAGATGGGTCAAAATTTTATTGACTTGCTCAATTTGTTAAGTTCTTTCTCTTGAATAAATCATTCATTTTTTATGAAATCGAAATCATTTGTTTGTACGTGTATGTAGATCACACCTACAGATTTTCGTCCCATTTGAAGAAGTCTTTCGTGGTGCGTCGCCTTTTTGTTGTCTTAGAGTGCATCTGAGAGGTCGAAAGGGTCCAGGGAAGTATACTTGATAAGACAGGACCATTTCTGTATCTGTCCTTGCCTGTATACGCTTCCCCCTCACTCTCAGCCTTGGTTCCACTATCTCACGCAGGCAGCGCTTCAGTGCGAAGTCACATGAAACAATATCATTTCGTTTCAGTTCTAGAGAACCTTGGATGAAGGGCAACAAGCAGTTTCTGCGTGTAAATTTAATATCTAATAGCCACAGTTCTCGCGTTTTCGTTTGCGTCAGAAAGTAGATCGATTTTGTGACATATTACAAGTTCCAAATCAGGGTCAATTTATTTAGTTTCACCTGAATGCTTCGGTAGTTGGGTTTTTGAATATCTGCGTATTATTAGACACAGTTCGTGCGTTTTCATCAGGTTCTACAGTAGAGTTGCGCAGCACGTGCTGATAGTCCGTTTATCTACATAGTTCAGTTTTCCACGGTCTTTAGTATGGACAGGGACAGCGAATGTTGTGTGCGGATGTGAGCCGAGTTGGTGACACTTCACACACAGCTTTGGGCTGTGATGGCTTGGGTTACACAGTTTGAGGCTGCAGTGGATGGGCACCACTGTTGTGGGCCGGCCGTGGGGATCCAACGGACGTCCAGCACGTCCGAGTCCTCCGATCGGTCCTCACCGGCGGCCAACCAAGTTACTGCTCGCACTGAGGCTGACCCCTCACCTGTGGTCGGGTGGGAGGTCGCCCCAGGGCGAAGCAGGCGGCGAAAGACTTCCCAGGCGGCCACACGTAAGGCCTCCCCAGTTTGTCTGACAAACAGGTTCCAGGTGCTGTCTGTGGCTGACACTGTCGCTGAGCCAGATGCTGTCGCCTGTCCTGTTTCAGAGGAAACCACTCAGCCTGCAAGATCCGGACAATCTCAGAGGGTGGGATTATTGGTAGTTGGGAGCTCCAACGTTAGGCGCGTTATGGGGCCCTTTGAGACTTGGCTGAATAGAAGGGTAAGAAATCTAATGTGCACTCCGTGTGCATACCGGGTGGAGTCATTCCAGATGTGGAAAGGATCCTCCCTGGTGCCATGAAGAGCACAGGGTGCAGCCAACTGCAGGTGGTGGCTCACGTCGGTACCTATGATGTGTGTCACTTTGGATCAGAAGAGATTCTCTCTGGTTTCAAGCGGCTAACAGAAGTGGCAAAGGCTGCCAGTCTGGCTTGCAAGATGAAATCAGAGCTGACCATTTGCAGCATAGTCGACAGAACCGATTGCGGACCTCTGGTATAGAGCCGAGTGGAGGGTCTGAATCAGAGGCTCAGGCGGTTCTGCGACCGTGTAGGCTGCAGATTCCTCTACTTGTGCCAAAGGGTGGTTGGGTTTCGAATTCCGTTGAATAAGTCAGGTGTCCACTATACGCAGGAGGCGGCTACACTGGTAGCAGGGGCTGTGTGGCGTGTACTGGGCATTTTTTTTAGGTTAGAGAGTCTCGGGAAAACACAAGAAAGGCTTCAGTCACAAAGGGTGCAGGCTGAACACAGGAGGAACGTAGATACAGGAACCATTGGTATAACAGCTGTAAATTTTCGTAGCTGTGTTGGGAAAGTTCCAGAGCTCCAAGCGCTAATAGAAAACACTGAAAGGTGGATAAAGCCGGATATAAGCTTAGCCGAAATTTTTGCGAAGACCCTAACGGTGTTCCGAAAGGGTAGGCGTTTTTGTTGCTGTCAGAAGTAGTTTAACTTGTCACGAAATTGAAGCAGATACATCCTGTGAGCTAGTATGGGCAGAGGTCATTGTTGGCAACCGGAATAAAATAATAATTTGATCCTTTTACCGACCTCCCAATTCAGATGATACAGTTGCTAAAAGGTTCAAAGAGAACTTGAGTTTGATTTCAAACACGTACCCGAATGATACGATAATAGTTGGTGGTGACTTCAATTTGCCCTCGATATGTTGGCGAAAATACATGTTTAATTCCGGAGGTACGCATAAAATATCATCCGAAATTGTGCTGAACGCATTCTATGAAAATTATCTCGAGCAATTAGTTCATGAGCCTACGCGAATAGTAAACGGTTGTGAAAACACACTTGACCTCTTAGCAACAAATAATCCTGAGTTAATAACGAGCATCAAAACCGATTCAGGGATTAGTGAACACAGGGCTGTCGTAGCAATATTGAATAATGTAATCCCCAAATCGTCGAAAAATAAGCGAAAAATATACGTATTCAAAAAATCAGGTAAAAATTCACTTGACGCCTTACTGAGAGACAATCTCCACTCATTCCAAATTAATAATATGAGTGGACTTACGTTCAAAGAAATAGTATCGGCAGCAATTGAGAGATTTATACCAAATGCATTAACAAACGACGGAGCTGATGCTCCTTGGTACACAAAACGGGTTAGAACACTGTTGCAGAAACAAGGAAACGAAAATGCCAAATTTAAACAGACGCAAAATCCCCAAGATAGGCGATCTTTTACAGAAGCTCGAAATTTAGCGCGGACTTCAATGAGAGATGCTTATAACAGTTTCCACAACGAAACTTTGTCTCGAAACCTGGAAGAAAATCCAAAGCGATTCTGGTCGTATGTGAAGTATGTTAGCAGCAAGAAGCAGTCAATGCCTTCTCTGCGCGATAGCAATGGAGATACTATCGAAGACAGTGCTGCCAAAGCAGAGTTACTAAACACAGCTCTCCGAAATGCCTTCACAAAAGAAGACGAAGTAAATATTCCAGAATTCGAATCGAGAACAGCTGCCAACATGACTAACGTAGAAGTAAATATCCTCGGAGTAGTGAAGCAACTTAAATCACTTAATAAAAGAAAGTCTTCTGGTCCAGACTGTATACCAATTAGGTTCCTTTCGGAGTATGCTGATGCATTAGCTCTATACTTAACAATCACATACAACCGTTCGCTAAACGAAAGATCCGTAACCAAAGACTGGAAAGGTAGTAGGAGTAATCCACTAAATTACAGGCCCATATTGTTAACGTCGATATGCAGCAGGATTTTAGAACATATATTGTGTTCGAATGTAATGAATTACCCCGAAGAAAACGGTCTATTGACACACAGTTAACATGGGCTTAGAAAACATCGTGCTTGTGAAACACAACTAGCTCTTTATTCACATGAAGTGCTGAGTGTTATTGACAAGGGATTTTAGATCGATTCCGTATTTCTGGATTTCCGGAAGGATTTTGACACTGTACCACACAAACGGCTGGTAGTGAAATTGCGTGCTTATGCAATGTCGTCTTAGTTATGTGACTGGATCTGTGAATTCCTGTCAGAGAGGTCACAGTTCGTAGTCATTGACGGAAAGTCATCGAGTAAAACAAAAGTGATTTCAGGCGTTCCCCAAGGTAGTGTTAGGCCTATAGGCCCTTTGCTGCTCATTATCCTTATAAACGATTTGGGAGACAATTTGAGCAGCCGTATTCGGTTGTTTGCAGATGACGCTGTCGTCTATCGACTAATAAAGATCAAAACAAACTGCAAAACGATTTAGAAGAAATACCGAAATGGTGCGTAAAGTGGCAGTTGACCTTAAATAACGAAAAGTGTGAGGTCATCCGCATGAGCGCTAAAAAGAACGCGTTAAACTTCGACTATACGATAAATCAGTCTATTCAAAAAGCCGTAAATTCAACTAAATACCTAGGAACCACAATTACGAACAATTTAAATTGGAAGGAACACATAGAAAATGTTGTGGGGAAGGCTAACCGAAGACTGTGTTTAATTGGAAGGACACTTAGAAAACGTAACAGATCTAATAAGCCACTAAGGAGACTGCCTACACTACGCTTGTCCGTCCTCTTTTAGAATACTGTTGCGCGGTGTGGGATCCTTACCAGATAGGACTGACTGAGTACATCGAAAAAGTTCAAAGAAAAGCAACACGTTTTGTATTATCGCGAAATATGGGAGAGAGTGTCACAGAAATACCGTCTGGAACCGCGCGACCGCTACGGTCGCAGGTTCGAATCCTGCCTCGGGCATGGATGTGTGTGATGTCCTTAGGTTAGTTAGGTTTAAGTAGTTCTAAGTTCTAGGGGACTGATGACGTCAGAAGTTAAGTCCCATGGTGCTCAGAGTCATTTGAACCATTTGTCACAGAAATGATACAGGATTTGGGAGGGACATCAATAAAAGAAAGGCGTTTTTCGTTGCGACGGAATCTTCTCACGAAATTCCAATCATCAACTTTCTCCTCCGAATGACACCGACTTACATAGGGAGGAACGATCACAAAGATAAAATAAGGGAAACCAGAGCTCGTACGGAAAGATATAGGTGTTCATTCTTCCAGCGCGGTATACGAGATTGGAATAATAGAGAATTGTGAAGGTGGTTCGAAGAACCCTCTGCGAGGCACTTAAATATGATTTGCAGAGTATCCATGTAGATGTATATTCCATATTCTAGATTTCCGAAAAGCGTTTGGCACGTTGCCAAACTAGAAGCTGTTAAAAAAGAAACGAATATCGCAGATATGCAAGTTGCTAGCAGACTTCTTAAGTAATAGAACACATTACGTCCCACCGACGGCGAGTCTTAATCAGATACATAAGTATCGTCAAGTGTGCACCAGGGATGTTTGATAGAATTTCTATTATTCTGTATACAGTATACATAAATGATCCGACAGACAGGGTGGGCAGCAATCTGCGGCTGTTTGCTGATGATGCTGTGATATAAGGGAAGATGTCATCCTTAAGTGACTGTAGAAGGACACAGGATGAGTTAGGAAATTTCTAGTTGATGTGATGAACAGCAGCTAGCTCTAAATGTAGAAATATGTAAGTTAATGCAGATTAGTGCAAAAAGTAATCCCGTTATGCTGGAAAGCTATCAGTAATATACTGCTTGACACAGTCACGTCGATTAAAGATCTAGGTTGGTAAGCGATATTAAATGGCAAGAGAATGTAAGGATTCTAGTAGAGAAGGCTATCAGCTTCAGTTCATTGGGAGAATTTTGGAAAGTGTGGTTCATATGTAAAGGAGACGACGTATGGAACAGTAGTGCGACCCATTCTTGAGTAATGCTTGAGCATGTGGGATTTTATGAAGATATCGTACACGTGAGGCAATACTGACCCTACGACTTATCTTAGAAGCTAGATTAAGAAAAGGCAAACCTACGTTTCTAGTATTTGTAGACTTAGAGAAAGCTTTCGACAATGTTGACTTGAATACTCTCTTTCAAATTCTGAAGGTAGCAGGTGTAAAATACAGGGAGCGAAAGGCTATTTACAATTTGTACAGAAACCAGGTGGCAGTTATAAGAGTCGAGGGGTATGAAAGGGAAGCAGTGGTTGGGAAGGGAGTGAGACAGCGTTGTAGCCTCTCCCCGATGTTATTCAATCTGTGTATTGAGCAAGCAGTAAACGAAACAAAAGAAAAATTTGGAGTAGGTATTAAAATCCATGGAGAAGAAATAAAAACTTTGAGGTTCGCCGATGACATTATAATTCTGTCAGAGACAGCAAAGGACTTGGAAGAGCAGTTGAACGGAATGGACAGTGTCTTGAAAGGAGGGTATAAGATGAACATCAACAAAAGCAAAACGAGGATAATGGAATGTAGTCGAATTAAGTCGGGTGATGCTGCGGGAATTAGATTAGGAAATGAGACACTTCAGTAGTAAAGGAGTTTTGCTATTTGGGGAGCAAAATAACTGATGATGGTCGAAGTAGAGAGGATATAAAATGTAGACTGGCAATGGCAAGGAAAGCGTTTCTGAAGAAGAGAAATTTGTTAACATCGAGTATAGATTTAAGTGTCAGGAAGTCGTTTCTGAAAGTATTTGTATGGAGTGTAGCCATGTATGGAAGTGAAACATGGACGATAAATAGTTTAGACAAGAAGAGAATAAAAGCTTTCGAAATGTGGTGCTACAGAAGAATGCTGAAGATTAGATGGGTAGATCACATAACTAATGAGGAGGTATTGAATAGAATTGGGGAGAAGAGGAGTTTGTGGCACAACTTGACCAGAAGAAGGGATCGGTTGGTAGGACATGTTCTGAGGCATCAAGGGATCACCAGTTTAGTAGTGGAGGGCACCGTGAAGGGTAAAATTCGTAGAGGGAGACCAAGAGATGAATACACTAAACAGATTCAGAAGGATGTAGGCTGCAGTAGGTACTGGGAGATGAAGAAGCTTGCACAGGATAGAGTAGATGGAGAGCTGCATCAAACCAGTCTCAGGACTGAAGACCACAACAACAACATCGTATCAGTTTAGAGGCGTTCTGCTAGATTTGTTAGCGGTAGGTTCCATCAACAAGCAAGTATTACAGAGACGCTTTGGAAACTGAAACTGGAATCCTTGGAGGGAAGACGACGGTCTTTTCTTGGAACGCTATTGAGAAAATTAGAGAACCGGAACTTTGAGCTGACCGTCGAACGATTCTACTGCCATCACCGTACTTTTTGCTGAAGGACGACAAAGGTAACGGAAATTAGGGCTCGTACTGAGCGATATAGTTGGTCGTTTTTCCCTCGCTCTTATTGCGAGTGCAACAGAAAGCAAAGATACTAACAATAGTATAAGGTACCCTCCGCCACGCACCATACGGTGTGCTTACCGTGTATGTATGTGGCTATTGATGTAGAAAGTTGACGTGCGCACTGAGAGGCATTCGATTTATTAATTGCCTACAGTAATGTAGAAGTGGGAAAACGAAACAACAAAAATGTTCAAATGTGTGTGAAATCTTATGGGACTTAACTGCTAAGGTCATCAGTCCCTAACCTTACACACCACTTAAACTAAATTATCCTACGGACCAACACGCACACCCATGCCCGAGGGAGGACTCGAACATCCGTCGGGATCAGCCGCACAGTCCATGACTGCAGCGCCCTATACCGCTCGGCTAATCCCGCGCGGCAAAACGAAACAACCATGGAATCAATGAATACCTTACGTACAAAGTATGGAACACAGTATACCCGTAGACAGAAATCTGAAATAGAAATTACTTGCTGACACCTTCACAGTAGAAGGTTTGCGGTATTGAATCATAATTGTGTTCTACATAAGTTCTTAAGGGACCCAGGAAAATGACATGTGGAAGTCTCTGCTAATACTTTGACAATCTGGCATGAAAAAATGGGTGTGATAAGTGATTACAGGAGCTCAGCAAGAGAGTTTTCTTAGACTCTGTAACCTCAGTTGTCCAACTCCCTACCAACACAAAGTGCCCCTGTTAAACCGAGCAACTCAGGGGAAGATTGGGTAACCGACAACAGCGGGAAAATGAATCGGTGAGCAGATAATATTTGGAGGTCAGTGGAAGGCAACGCAAAACCAGCACTGAAATTTTCCCATGAAAACCCCATGGCTTTCCTCAGTTCTAAATTATCCTGAGCTACAACTTCTCCAGTCGGATCCCTGGTGAGGACAGGATTGAAAGAAGTCATTACACCAACACAAAAGTACAAATTATCCCTGCACACTGTAAGCAAAATTATAGCATGAAATGTGCGTGAGTTACTTCAGGCGGAAAAACTTGCTACAGTAGAATGACAAATAATTGCGAATGACCTGGATATTCTTGGACTTAGTGAGACTCACTGGAGAGGAAGTGGCCATTTCACGATCCAAGGAAGGAGCACTGTGTAATTTTCAGGGAGTAGTGACGAAAGGAGAAATGACGTTGGAATAGATGTACTTAGATATCTGAACAACTGTGTTTTCATTATGAACCCATTAATGACAGTATCTTCTCCATAAAATTGAATGCTTTTCCATATAAACTCAACATTATTCAGATCAACGATCCTACTGCTGCAGCATCAGATGAGGAGCTAGAAGAGTTCTTTGAATAAGTGGAACAGGTCCTTAGTAAGATCCCTTACCGAGAATAGACAATAATTCAAGGAGACTTCAGTACCAAGATTGAAGGTACTACCCAAGACACGCTATTACATTCTGTGGCTGGACCGCAACGCCCAGGTAAGAAAACCGATGTAGGCAGGTAGTTACTAGATTTATGTGTGTGTAACCACTTGACTGTCTCTAACACTATTTCTCAACACCACCCAAGACGACTGCACACTTGGATGTCACATGGTGGTGGATTTAGAAACCAGATTGATTTCATCCTAGTGCGGAGACTTCGGTCTTGCACTGTAAGAGCTTCCCTAGAGCAGACTGTGGACGTGATCACGATCCTTTGCCCATGAGAATGCTCATTAAGCTCAAAAACACCAAAAAGAACGGAGAAAGACAACTAAGATTCACAAACAAGCAAGCTCTTTGGGAATGTGGTGAGCTTGTAAGACCAAACCTCCACATCACTACAGCCAACATATTTGTCTTGTGATGATCAACAACTGAACTGATGTTTAAGATAATTCTCATTAATTGCTCCGTCTCAGTTGCCCATACGATCGAAACATGTAATATAATTAAAAATGTGCAACTTAGACGGAACAATAAATGAGAATGATCTTAAATCCACATCAGCCCTGATTATCAATATAGGACCATGTGTAGGACGTCGTTTCCAGGCCACTTCCGTCATCACAACAACTACAAAGTGCAAAACATCCTGGGGTATCACAGTCCACGCACGGCACGCTGGGACCATGTGTAGGAGGTCGTTTCCCCGTCACTTCCGTCATCACAACAATCACAAAGTGCAAAACATCCTGGGATATCACAGTCCACGCTACAGCTAGTTGAAGAGAGAAAAAGCTGATTAATTCTGGTGTCCACACCACCCAAACTAAAGACAGATTTAAGAACTGGGACAGGGAAATGTACCGAAATGGCACAGGACAGATCACACTTCATTAACAGTATCTGTGATGAAATGGCACAACATCCTAATCACAGGCAAGTACGAGATCTCTTCAAAAAACTCCACAGCATGACCGTTGAATTTAATATTCGTACGTCGCTGGTAGACGCTGAGAATGGCAACCTCATCGGAGACAAGGCAGAAACTGTTGCGAGATGGAAACAGTACTGTGAGAAGTTGTATTCTGGGATTAGCAATAGTACGGAAAGTGAAGCAGCTGAGCAACTTACATCTGAGCCTATTGTCTTACGCAGCGAAGAAGAGAAAGCAGTTCAACATCTGAAGAACCATAAATATCCTGGTCTAGACAGTGTAGCTGGTGGGATGATCGAAGAAATGGGACTGGAAGTTGTTGATGTGCTGCATTCAATGTACAAGAACATGGGAAACTGGGGAGTGGCTAGAAAGCTGATCAAAATCTCTGTTCATCCTCGACACAAGAAATGATCAATCAGGAACTGCTCCAACTGCCGAACTATTGATCTCATATCCAAGACGAGCAGAAGTTTGCTCTACATCTTGAACCAGGGTTTGAAGCCATGCATTCAGTCCACATATTCAGAGATAAGAAGGTTTTGTTGAAGCAAAAGTACTCACGAACAGAGTCTCAACATGCGATAAATAGCCGCAGAACTCGAGAGAGTTCTGTGCTCCTGCCTTCATCGGCTCCTTGATTACGGGAAATCCCTTGAGTGTGTCTTGTACCAGGTGCTTGCAGAGTTCCTTGCCCATCCACATTTGATAGCACTGATAAGAAGTCTATACAATAATCACCTCACGACAGTGAAGACAAGTGCTGGCACGTCTGGTTTCTTCAGTAAATAAAAAGGCGTCAGCCAGATTTGTGTTATATCCTCCCAGGTGTACAGCATATACGCAGAACATGTCATTAGGAGCGCTCTTGATTTCTGGACTTACGGCATCTCAATTGGTGGAAGAATTATTAACGACCTCCAATTTGCTGATGACTCTGTGCTTTTAGCCGGCAGCGAAGACGAACTAATTGAGCTACTAATAAAAGTAGATATTGGTCTATCGCATGAACGAGATATCAATCTCAGCAAGTCCAGACTCATGAAAATGCATCGAGGAACACAGGTTCAGCTTAGGGATATATTAAAGAAACTAGAAGCCGTGCATTCTTTCATCTATCTTGGGTTCAACCATCTGTGACACAGGAAGCTGTGAAAATGAGATAAGAAGACGGCTCGCGGTAGGGGGAGTGGCTACAATGAGGCTCACCAAGATCTGGCAGAACAGAGCAATAACGGACACCGCAAAGTTCTGGCTTGTTGAAACACTCATATTTTCCATCTTCTTTTATGGTTGCGGAACATGGACCAATAAGGCCATAGTCAAGCAGCATACTGATGCTTTGGTGCCGGCAACAGATTGAGAAGGGAAAGCAACATATACTTGCGTGGCTTCCTTTCCCATTTAGAAAGTGCCGCTTACCATTGTGGAACAGCGACGCTTTGTGAGAGCGATGTGCGATTTGAGAAGTAACGTTTGCTAAGACATTCCCGGACGTCACTCGCACTGAAAATGTACCTAAAGGCCAGTTTAAAACTGAGTTTGAAGAATATTACAAGGGGGGAATATAAGTAGTATGTTAACGTCGGCCTCGACTGTTCTGTCCACACAATGACACGTCGGACGCGGTTGGCTCTGTGAAAAACTTGGCACAAAGAAAGTAAATGATTAAGGTTGTCCAACTACTAAAGCAAACACAAATTTAGAGTAATTGATTTTATAACTACGAGCTTGGATTTAAAACACATATAACATGTCAACACTTAGCCTGAGTGGTTTGAAAAGTTTAGAAATCACGTAGAAATGTTCATTCATTAACCACTCTGCGTTTTTCACACAAACTAGTCTCACATGCAACAAAATAACAGTATATCTCTGTAAATTTAAACAAATTACAAATATTATAATGATGACCATGTAATGGTGCGTCCGTATTATACACGAGACAAAAAGAGAGTGATATCGTCCGGCAGTGCACGATGGGTTGCGAGCTTGTTTTTTTTTTTTAATTTTCAAATGTCTTCAGAGTCTGTCTTTAATATCGATGTTTATACATGTCCGCTGAATTAGTCCATAGTTTCTTAGGCGCTTCAGTGGCGATGGATTCATTTCTCCGTGTAAATCGTCAAAATACATCATTACAATGCATAGTTAAATATTATACATTGGCAAATAAATGGCTTTTGGCCTCTTTCATTACTCAAATCAGTGTTATATGTGACGAGATGTGGCGCTGTGAAAATACAACATCTCAAACTCAGTATCTCTGGGTACCTTTCTTCTAACGTCAGCCAAAAAGTTCTCTTGTTCTTTTACCATATTGTGAGAAGATATGGAGAAAACCTAGAGAAAATAATCATATAAAGGAAGTTCGAGGGGAAGAGACCGAGTGGAAGAGCAGCGGTAGATCCAATCAAGAAGATCTCTGGTGTAACTCTCTAGCAGGTTCTAAGAGAAGCTGGTAGCCTTCCAGGCTGGAGACGCTTCGTACATGGGGTCACAACGCTCAGTAATAAGCACGACGACTTGTGATGATGAATTTCTTCAGACATCGGAACTTGTCTGAAGCTTCATTACATGTATTTCGTGGGCAACAATTTTCGAACCTTTTTATTTGTTACGATGCTTGTATATATTAATTTTCACTTCCCATAACTCTGGTCGTAGATGTACTGGTTTTATGAAATTGATAGTTCTCTCGCTGAAAATACTATTGTTGTTTGAAACTGTTTTAATGAATTCCTTGACTCCTGCCATAAGCATGTTGGTGAGAAGTGAACTTAAGATTACGTCAAACTTCTGTATGAACCACCACTATCCAAAAACTGAAGCGTGATCGATAATTTGGTTCCAACTGGTGTTCAGTTATGCGCATTGGTTTGGGTGATTAATCCTGTGACGAATTACTTTTAAGCAATATATTCAAAACCGTGTTTCAGCTTCTGGGAAATGTATATATCCAGAATGAGTTCACGAGTCAAAGTTTCGGCAGCAATTCACTTATTTAACCGCTACGGTCGCAGGTTCGAATCCTGCCTCGGGCATGGATGTGTGTGTTGTCCTTAGGTTAGTTAGGTTTAAGTAGTTCTACGTTCTGGAGACTGATGTCCTCAGAAGTTCAGTCCCATAGTGCTCATAGCCTTCTGAACCATTTGAACTACTGCTCATTTGCCCATCAGGAGCTTTCACCTCTGTATCGCCAGTCAAATAACTGAGAAAGCATCTGTTACTTGCATTAAGCCACCCTTTAACATGAGCATGGCTCAATTCTGCCACATTTAACTATAACCGTATTCCGTTGATTTACTGACCTCGATCCAGAAATCGTCGGGTCACTTCCTTACTTCCCATTCACTCACCAGTAGCGTATGAGAGATGTCTGGTCAATAGCATTCTTCAGTACACCGTCGTTTCTCTGCCTCTTGCCAGTAATTTCTATTTCTTGGGGATCGGCAAAAATGCTCGTTGGAGTGACGATAACATAGTGGAATAAGAGGGTTAGTAGTAGAATGCGACATGTCTATCGTATGTTTAATATCCCTAGAAGAATAAAAAAGTGAGTAGGGGTTCTTAAAACCGTATTAACACTAGAACCGCCGACGGGACATTTTTGTGCCATAGCAGTATTTTAACCTCTCTCCCACTCGTAACTGTTTTTATAGGAGGATCAGGGTTTACGAATTTTAATATTTCTGCCTATTTCATTTTGAAATAAAAGGCAACGCTGTTAGCTGCATAGTTGTCGAGAAAAATAATAGTAAATACTTAGAATCGCCGACGTGACGTTTTTGTCACACTGAACAAACTAAGCGCTTTCGACAGCTAGCCTTTATAGTGTGTGTTGCTGCAATGCAGACATGAAATAATAAAGTGTGAGCTTTTTGGCACAATAAGCTTCATATACCAGGGACGATAAAAAAAAAAGTTCAGAGTCGGTATGAAAATCAGGAAAAACAGCTAAGATCATTGAGGTAATCTTCCCACCGACGCACCATTTCGAAGATACCCGTTTGGTGAAACAATATGTCCTGCTGCGTGAAGAGGTCCGTTCATGCCTGCTGCACATCCTCCTCTGAAGGAACCGTCGACATTCAAGGTCTTTTATAAGGGACCAAAGACATGATAATCACATGGTGAGAGATCAGGACTACACGGCGCAGCTTCTGCGTTACATTTGAGGTATGGAGGCGTCTTGAGTCGAATCTCGACCAGCACGAAACTTGACTCACCATTCCACAACGGTCGTTCTCGACAGACATGCAGCCCCATACACACTCATCATTCTACAATGAGTGTCTACAGGTGTTTGTCCTTCGGCAGCGAGGAAAAGAATAACAGCACGTAGGTCCAAAAAGATGGTTCAAATGGCTCTAAGCACGATGGGACGTTAACATCTGAGGTCATCAGTCCCCTGGACTTTGAACTACTTAAACCTAACTAACCTAAAGACATCACACACATCCTTGCCCGAGGTAGGATTCGAATCTGCTATCGTAGCAGCAGTCCGGTTCCAGAATGAAGCTCCTAGAACCGCTCGGCCACAGCGGCCGGCCAAGTAGGTCCATTTGCACAGATTTGGTAATAACTTCGGCGTAGTTCACGTCTCCGCATTTACCGCACAAACTTCGGAAAAACCTGAATGACTCACTAATCCCTTGGCTACATGTCGGTACTTATATATCTGCCCTGGAGTCACTCTACATTGTATTTACGCTGCAGCGACGTACTCAAACGGTACTTTGATCGTCCCTTATACAACTGTCAAGTAGTGCAGAAAATGCAGCGTGGAACGACGTCGCAACCTCATGGACATGCTGACCTTAGCTTTGACGAATAACATTGAAGAAGTCTAATGTATAGACCTTACTTCAGCTGGTTCTGACTAAGGCGCAAAGAGAAGTAAAGCAGGAAACGTGGATGAATGAGACGGTAGAGATAAAAATTCGAACGAATCTTGATGTGTACACAGTAATGAAAAATGTGCGAAGTAAAACGGTTCTCAAATTGTATATTTTCTTTTCCCAGTTTTCATTGGAACTGTGTACGTTCCACGAAAACGATCCTTCCACTTATCTCCCGGTACCACCTCATACAAAGCACATCCACGTCGTCACGGTGATTCGGTTGCAGTGTTTCGTGATGGTGGTGGTGGTGGCAGTGTTGTTACGGTTGGTTTTCTGAAGAAAATACTGATCAACGGAATACGGTTATAGTTAAATGTGGCAGAATTGAGCCATGCTCATGTTAAAGGGTGGCTTAATGCAAGTAACAGATGCTTTCTCAGTTATTTGACTGGCGATACAGAGGTGAAAGCTCCTGATGGGCAAATGAGCAGTAGTTCAAATGGTTCAGATGGCTATGAGCACTATGGGACTGAACTTCTGAGGACATCAGTCTCTAGAACTTAGAACTACTTAAACCTAACTAACCTAAGGACAACACACACATCCATGCCCGAGGCAGGATTCGAACCTGCGACCGTAGCGGTTAAATAAGTGAATTGCTGCCGAAACTTTGACTCGTGAACTCATTCTGGATATATACATTTCCCAGAAGCTGAAACACGGTTTTGAATATATTGCTTAAAAGTAATTCGTCACAGGATTAATCACCCAAACCAATGCGCATAACTGAACACCAGTTGGAACCAAATTATCGATCACGCTTCAGTTTTTGGATAGTGGTGGTTCATACAGAAGTTTGACGTAATCTTAAGTTCACTTCTCACCAACATGCTTATGGCAGGAGTCAAGGAATTCATTAAAACAGTTTCAAACAACAATAGTATTTTCAGCGAGAGAACTATCAATTTCATAAAACCAGTACATCTACGACCAGAGTTATGGGAAGTGAAAATTAATATATACAAGCATCGTAACAAATAAAAAGGTTCGAAAATTGTTGCCCACGAAATACATGTAATGAAGCTTCAGACAAGTTCCGATGTCTGAAGAAATTCATCATCACAAGTCGTCGTGCTTATTACTGAGCGTTGTGACCCCATGTACGAAGCGTCTCCAGCCTGGAAGGCTACCAGCTTCTCTTAGAACCTGCTAGAGAGTTACACCAGAGATCTTCTTGATTGGATCTACCGCTGCTCTTCCACTCGGTCTCTTCCCCTCGAACTTCCTTTATATGATTATTTTCTCTAGGTTTTCTCCATATCTTCTCACAATATGGTAAAAGAACAAGAGAACTTTTTGGCTGACGTTAGAAGAAAGGTACCCAGAGATACTGAGTTTGAGATGTTGTATTTTCACAGCGCCACATCTCGTCACATATAACACTGATTTGAGTAATGAAAGAGGCCAAAAGCCATTTATTTGCCAATGTATAATATTTAACTATGCATTGTAATGATGTATTTTGACGATTTACACGGAGAAATGAATCCATCGCCACTGAAGCGCCTAAGAAACTATGGACTAATTCAGCGGACATGTATAAACATCGATATTAAAGACAGACTCTGAAGACATTTGAAAATTAAAAAAAAAAAACAAGCTCGCAACCCATCGTGCACTGCCGGACGATATCACTCTCTTTTTGTCTCGTGTATAATACGGACGCACCATTACATGGTCATCATTATAATATTTGTAATTTGTTTAAATTTACAGAGATATACTGTTATTTTGTTGCATGTGAGACTAGTTTGTGTGAAAAACGCAGAGTGGTTAATGAATGAACATTTCTACGTGATTTCTAAACTTTTCAAACCACTCAGGCTAAGTGTTGACATGTTATATGTGTTTTAAATCCAAGCTCGTAGTTATAAAATCAATTACTCTAAATTTGTGTTTGCTTTAGTAGTTGGACAACCTTAATCATTTACTTTCTTTGTGCCAAGTTTTTCACAGAGCCAACCGCGTCCGACGTGTCATTGTGTGGACAGAACAGTCGAGGCCGACGTTAACATACTACTTATATTCCCCCCTTGTAATATTCTTCAAACTCAGTTTTAAACTGGCCTTTAGGTACATTTTCAGTGCGAGTGACGTCCGGGAATGTCTTAGCAAACGTTACTTCTCAAATCGCACATCGCTCTCACAAAGCGTCGCTGTTCCACAATGGTAAGCGGCACTTTCTAAATGGGAAAGGAAGCCACGCAAGTATATGTTGCTTTCCCTTCTCAATCTGTTGCCGGCACCAAAGCATCAGTATGCTGCTTGACTATGGCCTTATTGGTCCATGTTCCGCAACCATAAAAGAAGATGGAAAATATGAGTGTTTCAACAAGCCAGAACTTTGCGGTGTCCGTTATTGCTCTGTTCTGCCAGATCTTGGTGAGCCTCATTGTAGCCACTCCCCCTACCGCGAGCCGTCTTCTTATCTCATTTTCACAGCTTCCTGTGTCACAGATGGTTGAACCCAAGATAGATGAAAGAATGCACGGCTTCTAGTTTCTTTAATATATCCCTAAGCTGAACCTGTGTTCCTCGATGCATTTTCATGAGTCTGGACTTGCTGAGATTGATATCTCGTTCATGCGATAGACCAATATCTACTTTTATTAGTAGCTCAATTAGTTCGTCTTCGCTGCCGGCTAAAAGCACAGAGTCATCAGCAAATTGGAGGTCGTTAATAATTCTTCCACCAATTGAGATGCCGTAAGTCCAGAAATCAAGAGCGCTCCTAATGACATGTTCTGCGTATATGCTGTACACCTGGGAGGATATAACACAAATCTGGCTGACGCCTTTTTATTTACTGAAGAAACCAGACGTGCCAGCACTTGTCTTCACTGTCGTGAGGTGATTATTGTATAGACTTCTTATCAGTGCTATCAAATGTGGATGGGCAAGGAACTCTGCAAGCACCTGGTACAAGACACACTCAAGGGATTTCCCGTAATCAAGGAGCCGATGAAGGCAGGAGCACAGAACTCTCTCGAGTTCTGCGGCTATTTATCGCATGTTGAGACTCTGTTCGTGAGTACTTTTGCTTCAACAAAACCTTCTTATCTCTGAATATGTGGACTGAATGCATGGCTTCAAACCCTGGTTCAAGATGTAGAGCAAACTTCTGCTCGTCTTGGATATGAGATCAATAGTTCGGCAGTTGGAGCAGTTCCTGATTGATCATTTCTTGTGTCGAGGATGAACAGAGATTTTGATCAGCTTTCTAGCCACTCCCCAGTTTCCCATGTTCTTGTACATTGAATGCAGCACATCAACAACTTCCATTCCCATTTCTTCGATCATCCCACCAGCTACACTGTCTAGACCAGGATATTTATAGTTCTTCAGATGTTGAACTGCTTTCTCTTCTTCGCTGCGTAAGACAATAGGCTCAGATGTAAGTTGCTCAGCTGCTTCACTTTCCGTACTATTGCTAATCCCAGAATACAACTTCTCACAGTAATGTTTCCATCTCGCAACAGTTTCTGCCTTGTCTCCGATGAGGTTGCCATTCTCAGCGTCTACCAGCGACGTACGAATATTAAATTCAACGGTCATGCTGTGGAGTTTTTTGAAGAGATCTCGTACTTGCCTGTGATTAAGATGTTGTGTCATTTCATCACAGATACTGTTAATGAAGTGTGATCTGTCCTGTGCCATTTCGGTACATTTCTCTGTCCCAGTTCTTATATCTGTCTTTAGTTTGGGTGGTGTGGACACCAGAATTAATCAGCTTTTTCTCTCTTCAACTAGCTGTAGCGTGGACTGTGATATCCCAGGATGTTTTGCACTTTGTGATTGTTGTGATGACGGAAGTGACGGGGAAACGACCTCCTACACATGGTCCCAGCGTGCCGTGCGTGGACTGTGATACCCCAGGATGTTTTGCACTTTGTAGTTGTTGTGATGACGGAAGTGGCCTGGAAACGACGTCCTACACATGGTCCTATATTGATAATCAGGGCTGATGTGGATTTAAGATCATTCTCATTTATTGTTCCGTCTAAGTTGCACATTTTTAATTATATTACATGTTTCGATCGTATGGGCAACTGAGACGGAGCAATTAATGAGAATTATCTTAAACATCAGTTCAGTTGTTGATCATCACAAGACAAATATGTTGGCTGTAGTGATGTGGAGGTTTGGTCTTACAAGCTCACCACATTTCCGAAGAGCTTGCTTGTTTGTGAATCTTAGTTGTCTTTCTCCGTTCTTTTTGGTGTTTTTGAGCTTAATGAGCATTCTCATGGGCAAAGGATCGTGATCACGTCCACAGTCTGCTCTAGGGAAGGTCTTACAGTCCAAGACCGAAGTCTCCGCACTAGGATGAAATCAATCTGGTTTCTAAATCCAGCACCATGTGACATCCAAGTGTCGCAGTCGTCTTGGGTGGTGTTGAGAAATAGTGTTACAGTCAAGTGGTTACACACACATAAATCTAGTAACTACCTGCCTACATCGGTTTTCTTACCTGGGCGTTGCGGTCCAGCCACAGGATGTAATAGCGTGTCTTGGGTAGTACCTTCGATCTTGGCACTGAAGTCTCGTTGAATTATTGTCTATTCTCGGTAAGGGATCTTACTAAGGACTTGTTCCACTTATTCAAAGAACTCTTCTAACTCCTCGTCTGATGCTGCAGCAGTAGGATCGTTGATCTGAATGATGTTGAGTTTATATGTAAAAGCATTCAATTTTATGGAGAAGATACTGTCATTAATGAGTTCATAATGAAAACACAGTTGTTGAGATATCTAAGTACATATATTCCAACGTCGTTTCTCCTTTCGTCCCTACTCCCTGAAAATTACACAGCGCTCCTTCCTTGGGTCGTGAAATGGCCACTTCCTCTCCAGTGAGTCTCACTAAGTCCAAGAATATCCAGGTCATTCGCAATTATTTGTCATTCTACTGTAGCAAGTTTTTCCGCCTGAAGTAACTCACGCACATTTCATGCTATAATTTTGCTTACAGTGTGCAGGGATAATTTGTACTTTTGTGTTGGTGTAATGACTTCTTTCAATCCTGTCCTCACCAGGGATCCGACTGGAGAAGTTGTAGCTCAGGATAATTTAGAACTGAGGAAAGCCATGGGGTTTTCATGGGAAAATTTCAGTGCTGGTTTTGCGTTGCCTTCCACTGACCTCCAAATATTATCTGCTCACCGATTCATTTTCCCGCTGTTGTCGGTTACCCAATCTTCCGCTGAGTTCCTCGGTTTAACAGGGGCACCTTATGTTGGTAGGGAGTTGGAAAATTGAGGTGACAGAGTCTAAGAAAACTCTCTTGCTGAGCTCCTGTAATCACTTATCACACCCATTTTTTCTTGCCAGATTGTCAAAGTATTAGCAGAGACTTCCACATGTCATTTTCCTGGGTCCCTTAAGAACTTATGTAGAACACAATTATGATTCAATACCGCAAACCTTCTACTAAGACGGTATCAGCGAGTAATTTCTATTTCAGATTTCTGTCTACGGGTATACTGTGTTCCATACTTTGTACGTAAGGTATTCATTGATTCCATGGTTGTTTCGTTTTGCCGCGCGGGATTATCCGAGCGGTATAGTGCGCTGCAGTCATGGACTGTGCGGCTGATCCCGACGGAGATTCGAGTCCTCCCTCGGGCATGGGTGTGCGTGTTGGTCCGTAGGATAATTTACTTTAAGTGGTGTGTAAGGTTAGAGGCTGATGACCTTAGCAGTTAAGTCCCATAAGATTTCACACACATTTGAACATTTTTGTTGTTTCGTTTTCCCACTTCTACATTTCTGTAGGCAATTAATAACTCGAATGCCTCTCAGTACGCACGCCAACTTTCTACATCAATAGCCACATACATACACGGTAAGCACACCGTATGGTGCGTGGCGGAGGGTACCTTATACTATTGTTAGTATCTTTGCTTTCTGTTGCACTCGCAATAAGAGCGAGGGAAAAACGACCAACTATATCGCTCAGTACGAGCCCTAATTTCTGTTACCTTTGTCGTCCTTCAGCAAAAAGTACGGTGATGGCAGTAGAATCGTTCGACGGTCAGCTTTAAGTACCGGTTCTCTAATTTTCTCAATAGCGTTCCTAGAAAATACCGTCGTCTTCCCTCCAAGGATTCCAGTTTCAGTTTCCAAAGCGTCTCTGTAATACTTGCTTGTTGATCGAACCTACCGCTAACAAATCTAGAAGAACGCCTCTAAACTGATACGATGATGTTGTTGTTGTGGTCTTCAGTCCTGAGACTGGTTTGATGTAGCTCTCCATGCTACTCTATCCTGTGCAAGCTGCTTCATCTCCCAGTACGTGCTGCAGCCTACAGCCTTCTGAATCTGCTTAGTGTATTCATCTCTTGGTCTCCCTCTAAGATTTTTACCCTCCACGCTACCCTCCAATACTAAATTGGTGATCCGTTGATGTCTCAGAAAATGTCCTTCCAACCTATCCCTTCTTCTAGTCAAGTTGTGCCACAAACTCCTCTTCTCCCCGATTCTATTCAATACCTCCTCATTAGTTATGTGATCTACCCATCTCATCTTCAGCATTCTTCTTAGCACCATATTTCGAAAGCTTCTATTCTCTTCTTGTCTAAACTATTTATCGTCCATGTTTCACTTCCATACATGGCTACACTCCATACAAATACTTTCAGAAACGACTTCCTGACACTTAAATCAATACTCGATGTTAACAAATTTCTCTTCTTCAGAAACACTTTCCTTGTCATTGCCAGTCTACATTTTATATCCTCTCTACTTCAACCATCATCAGTTATTTTGCTCCCCAAATAGCAAAACTCCTTTACTACTTTAAGTGTCTCATTTCCTAATCTATTTCCCGCAGCATCACCCGACTTAATTCGACTACATTCCATTATCCTCGGTTTGCTTTTGTTGATGTTCATCTTATATCCTCCTTTCAAGACAATGTCCATTCCGTTCAACTGCTCTTCCAAGTCCTTTGCTGTGTCTGACAGAATTACAATGTCATCGGCGAACCTTAAAGTTTTTATTTCTTTTCCATGGATTTTAATACTTACTCCGAATTTTTCTTTTGTTTCCTTTACTGCTTGCTCAATATACAGATTGAATAATATCTGGGAGAGGCTACAATCCGGTCTCGCTCCATTTCCAACCACTGCTTCCCTTTCATGTCCCTCGACTCTTATAACTGCCATGTGGTTTCTGTACAAATTGTAAATAGCCCTTCCCTCCCTGTATTTTACACCCGCTACTTTCAGAATTTGAAATAGAGTATTCAACTCAACATTGTCAAAAGCTTTCTCTAAGTCTACAAATACTAGAAACGTAGGTTTGCCTTTTCTTAATCTTTCTTCTAGGATAAGTCGTAGGGTCAGTATTGCCTCACGTGTACGATATCTTCATAAAATCCCAGATGCTCAAGCAGTACTCAAGAATGGGTCGCACTGGTGTTCCATATGTCGTCTCCTTTACATATGAACCACATTTTCCAAAATTCTCCCAATGAACTGAAGCTGATAGCCTTCTCTACTAGAATCCTTACATTCTCTTGCCATTTAATATCGCTTACCAACCTAGACCTTTAATCGACGTGACTGTGTCAAGCAGTATATTACTGATAGCTTTCCAGCGTAACGGGATTACTTTTTGCACTCATCTGCATTAACTTACATATTTCTACATTTAGAGCTAGCTGCTGTTCATTACATCAACTAGAAATTTCCTAACTCATCCTGTGTCCTTCCACAGTCACTTAAGGATGACATCTTCCCTTATATCACAGCATCATCAGCAAACAGCCGCAGATTGCTGCCCACCCTGTCTGTCAGATCATTTATGTATACTGTATACAGAATAATAGAAATTCTATCAAACATCCCTGGTGCACACTTGACGATCTTATGTCTCTGATTAAGACTCGCCGTCGGTGGTAACGTAATGTGTTCTATTACTTAAGAAGTCTGCTAGCAACTTGCATATCTGCGATATTCGTTTCTTTTTTAACAGCTTCTAGTTTGGCACCGTACCAAACACTTTTCGAAAATCTAGAATATGGAATATACATCTACATGGATACTCTGCAAATCATATTTAAGTGCCTCGCAGAGGGTTCTTCGAACCACCTTCACAATTCTCTATTATTCCAATCTCGTATACCGCGCGGGAAGAATGAACACGTATATCTTTCCGTACGAGCTCTGGTTTCCCTTATTTTATCTTTGTGATCGTTCCTCCCTATGTAGGTCGGTGTCATTCGGAGGAGAAAGTTAGTGATTGGAATTTCGTGAGAAGATTCCGTCGCAACGAAAAACGCCTTTCTTTTATTGATGTCCCTCCCAAATCCTGTATCATTTCTGTGACAAATGGTTCAAATGGCTCTGAGCTGGGACTTAGCTGCTGAGGTCATCAGTCCCCTAGAACGTAGAACTACTTAAACCTAACTAACCTAAGGACATCACACACATCCATGCCCGAGGCAGGATTCGAACCTGCGACCGTAGCGGTCGCGCGGTTCCAGACGGTATTTCTGTGACACTCTCTCCCATATTTCGCGATAATACAAAACGTGTTGCTTTTCTTTGAACTTTTTCGATGTACTCAGTCGGTCCTATCTGGTAAGGATCCCACACCGCGCAACAGTATTCTAAAAGAGGACGGACAAACGTAGTGTAGGCAGGCTTATTAGATCTGTTACATTTTCTAAGTGTCGTTCCAATGAAACACAGTCTTCGGTTAGCCTTCCCCACAACATTTTCTATGTGTTCCTTCCAATTTAAATTGTTCGTAATTGTGATTCCTAGGTATTTAGTTGAATTTACGGCTTTTAGAATAGACTGATTTATCGTGTAGTCGAAGTTTAATGCGTTCTTTTTAGCACTCATGTGGATGACCTCACACTTTTCGTTATTTAAGGTCAACTGCCACTTTACGCACCATTTCGATATTTCTTCTAAATCGTTTTGCAGTTTGTATTGATCTTCATTAGTCGATAGACGACAGCGTCATCTGCAAACAACCGAATACGGCTGCTCAAATTGTCTCCCAAATCGTTTATAAGGATAATGAGCAGCAAAGGGCCTATAGGCCTAACACTACCTTGGGGAACGCCTGAAATCACTTTTGTTTTACTCGATGGCTTTCTGTTAATTACTACGAACTGTGACCTCTCTGACAGGAATTCACAGATCCAGTCACATAACTAAGAGGACATTCCATAAGCACGCAATTTCACTACCAGCCGTTTGTGTGGTACAGTGTCAAAAGCCTTCCGGAAATCCAGAAATACAGAATCGATCTAAAATCCCTTGTCAATAACACTCAGCACTTCACGTAAATAAAGAGCTAGTTGTGTTTCACAAGCACGATGTTTTCTAAACCCATGTTGACTGTGTGTCAATAGACCGTTTTCTTCGGGGTAATTCATTACATTCGAACACAATATATGTTCTAAAATCCTGCTGCATATCGACGTTAACAATATGGGCCTGTAATTTAGTGTACTACTCCTACTACCTTTCCAGGCTTTGTTTACGGATCTTTCGTTTAGCGAACGGTTGTATGTGATTGTTAAGTATGGAGCTAATGCATCAGCATACTCCGAAGGGAACCTAATTGGTATACAGTCTGGACCAGAAGACTTGCTTTTATTAAGTGATATAAGTTGCTTCACTACTCCGAGGATATTTACTTCTACGTTAATCATGTTGGCAGCTGTTCTCGATTCGAATTCTGGAACATTTACTTCGTCTTCTTTTCTGAAGGCATTTCGGAGAGCTGTGTTTAGTAACTCTGCTTTGGCAGCACTGTCTTCGATAGTATCTCCATTGCTATCGCGCAGAGAAGGCATTGACTGCTTCTTGCTGCTAACATACTTCACATACGACCAGAATCGCTTTGGATTTTCTTCCAGGTTTCGAGACAAAGTTTCGTTGTGGAAACTGTTATAAGCATCTCTCATTGAAGTCCGCGCTAAATTTCGAGCTTCTGTAAAAGATCGCCTATCTTGGGGATTTTGCGTCTGTTTAAATTTGGCATTTTCGTTTCCTTGTTTCTGCAACAGTGTTCTAACCCGTTTTGTGTACCAAGGAGCATCAGCTCCGTCGTTTGTTAATGCATTTGGTATAAATCTCTCAATTGCTGCCGATACTATTTCTTTGAACGTAAGTCCACTCATATTATTAATTTGGAATGAGTGGAGATTGTCTCTCAGTAAGGCGTCAAGTGAATTTTTACCTGATATTTTGAATACGTATATTTTTCGCTTATTTTTCGACGATTTGGGGATTACATTATTCAATATTGCTACGACAGCCCTGTGTTCACTAATCCCTGAATCGGTTTTGATGCTCGTTATTAACTCAGGATTATTTGTTGCTAAGAGGTCAAGTGTGTTTTCACAACCGTTTACTATTCGCGTAGGCTCATGAACTAATTGCTCGAGATAATTTTCATATAATGCGTTCAGCACAATTTCTGATGATATTTTATGCGTACCTCCGGAATTAAACATGTATTTTCGCCAACATATCGAGGGCAAATTAAAGTCACCACCAACTATTATCGTATCATTCGGGTACGTGTTTGAAATCAAACTCAAGTTCTCTTTGAACCTTTTAGCAACTGTATCATCTGAATTGGGAGGTCGGTAAAAGGATCAAATTATTATTTTATTCCGGTTGCCAACAATGACCTCTGCCCATACTAGCTCACAGGATGTATCTGCTTCAATTTCGTGACAAGTTAAACTACTTCTGACAGCAACAAAAACGCCTATCCTTTCGGAACACCGTTAGGGTCTTCGCAAAAATTTCGGCTAAGCTTATATCCGGCTTTATCCACCTTTCAGTGTTTTCTATTAGCGCTTGGAGCTCTGGAACTTTCCCAACACAGCTACGAAAATTTACAACTGTTATACCAATGGTTCCTGTATCTACGTTCCTCCTGTGTTCAGCCTGCACCCTTTGTGACTGAAGCCCTTCTTGTGTTTTCCCGAGACTCTCTAACCCAAAAAAAATGCCCAGTACACGCCACACAGCCCCTGCTACCAGTGTAGCCGCCTCCTGCGTATAGTGGACACCTGACTTATTCAACGGAATTCGAAACCCAACCACCCTTTGGCACAAGTAGAGGAATCTGCAGCCTACACGGTCGCAGAACCGCCTGAGCCTCTGATTCAGACCCTCCACTCGGCTCTATACCAGACGTCCGCAATCGGTTCTGTCGACTATGATGCAAATGGTCAGCTCTGATTTCATCTTGCAAGCCAGACTGGCAGCCTTTGCCACTTCTGTTAGCCGCTTGAAACCAGAGAGAATCTCTTCTGATCCAAAGTGACACACATCATAGGTACCGACGTGAGCCACCACCTGCAGTTGGCTGCACCCTGTGCTCTTCATGGCACCAGGGAGGATCCTTTCCACATCTGGAATGACTCCACCCGGTATGCACACGGAGTGCACATTGGATTTCTTACCCTTCTATTCAGCCAAGTCTCAAAGGGCCCCATAACGCGCCTAACGTTGGAGCTCCCAACTACCAATAATCCCATCCTCTGCGATTGTCCGGATCTTGCAGGCTGAGTGGTTTCCTCTGAAACAGGACAGGCGACAGCATCTGGCTCAGCGACAGTGTCAGCCACAGACAGCACCTGGAACCTGTTTGTCAGACAAACTGGGGAGGCCTTACGTGTGGCCGCCTGGGAAGTCTTTCGCCACCTGCTTCGCCCTGGGGCGACCTCCTACCCGACCACAGGTGAGGGGTCAGCCTCAGTGCGAGCAGTAACTTGGTTGGCCGCCGGTGAGGACCGATCGGAGGACTCGGACGTGCTGGACGTCCGTTGGATCCCCACGGTCGGCCCACAACGGTGGTGCCCATCCACTGCAGCCTCAAACGGTGTAACCCAAGCCATCACAGCCCAAAGCTGTGTGTGAAGTGTCACCAACTCGGCTCACATCCGCACACAACATTCGCTGTCCCTGTCCATACTAAAGACCGTGGAAAACTGAACTATGTAGATAAACGGACTATCAGCACGTGCTGCGCAACTCTACTGTAGAACCTGATGAAAACGCACGAACTGTGTCTAATAATACGCAGATATTCAAAAACCCAACTACCGAAGCATTCAGGTGAAACTAAATAAATTGACCCTGATTTGGAACTTGTAATATGTCACAAAATCGATCTACTTTCTGACGCAAACGAAAACGCGAGAACTGTGGCTATTAGATATTAAATTTACACGCAGAAACTGCTTGTTGCCCTTCATCCAAGGTTCTCTAGAACTGAAACGAAATGATATTGTTTCATGTGACTTCGCACTAAAGCGCTGCCTGCGTGAGATAGTGGAACCAAGGCTGAGAGTGAGGGGGAAGCGTATACAGGCAAGGACAGATACAGAAATGGTCCTGTCTTATCAAGTATACTTCCCTGGACCCTTTCGACCTCTCAGATGCACTCTAAGACAACAAAAAGGCGACGCACCACGAAGGACTTCCTCAAATGGGACGAAAATCTGTAGGTGTGATCTACATACACGTACAAACAAATGATTTCGATTTCATAAAAAATGAATGATTTATTCAAGAGAAAGAACTTAACAAATTGAGCAAGTCAATAAAATTTTGACCCATCTCTGACCCTTATGCAATCAATTATTCGTCTTGTCATTGATTTATAGAGTTTTTGGATGTCCTCCTGAAGGACATCGTGTCAAATTCTGTCTGCTGGGTCGTCAAAATACCGAAATGGTTGAAGGGTCGTGCCCATAATGCTCCATATTTTCTCAGTTGAGGAGAGATCCGACGATCTTTTCGCCAAGTTATGGTTTGACAAGCACGAAGACAGGCAATGGAAACTCTCACCGTGTGCGAGCTGGCATTATCTTGCTGAAATGCATACCCTGGATGGCTTGCCATGAAAGGCAACAAAATGGGGCGTACAATACCATCGAAGTGTCGCTGTGCTGTAGAGGTACCGCGGATGACATTCAAAAGGCTTCTGCAACGGAAAGAGGTGGTATCCCAGTCCATCACTCCTGGTTTCGGCATGCACGCGGGCGACGGTCGGGTTGGTATC
Source organism: Schistocerca serialis cubense (assembly GCF_023864345.2). NCBI lineage: Eukaryota > Metazoa > Arthropoda > Insecta > Orthoptera > Acrididae > Schistocerca > Schistocerca serialis. The sequence continues at coordinate 386,437,857 of NC_064644.1, read as the reverse complement.
GCACTGCTGTCCGAGGCGTCTATAGACACGTTTTTGCTGGTCACTGGGGCTTACTCAGAAGACAATTCTACTCCAATATATGAGATTCCAGGCCGAAGACGTTCCTGGAGAGACTCGGACAGCACTGTGATCCAAGCTGATTGTCGCTCGGCATAAGGAACACGACCTGGAGTGATGATCTGGGGTGCCATTTCATTTCGTAGGAGGACTCCATTGGTTGATATCGGAGCACCCTTACAACCCAGCGATACATCGACGATGTTCTAAGGCCTGTTTTCTTGCACTTCACGGCAAGCCATCCTGGGCTTACATTTCAGCAGGACAATGCCTGCCGGCACACAGCGAGAGTTTCTACTGTATGTTTCGCGCTTGCCAAACCCTACCTTGGCCAGCAATTAAGGGCCCTCCAACCAGTTCAGGATTCTGACGACCTAACGCCCCAACTAGACAGAATTTGACACGATATCCCACAGGACGTCCGACAACTCTACCAATCAATGCCAAGCCGATTAAGTGTTTGCGTAAAGGCCTGAGGAGGAGCAACGCGTTGTTGACTTGCTCGGTTTTTAAAGACTTCATCTTGAATAAATCAATCCAGTTTGCCTGAAGTTGTAATAATTTGTTTCTCTTTACACATACGTCGTTGTGTTGTTGTTGTTGTTGTGGTCTTCAGTCCTGAGACTGGTTTGATGCAGCTCTCCATGCTACTCTATCCTGTGCAAGCTTCTTCATCTCCCAGTACCTACTGCAACCTACATCCTTCTGAATCTGCTTAGTGTATTCATCTCTTGGTCTCCCCCTATGATTTTTACCCTCCACGCTGCCCTCAAATACTAAATTGGTGATCCCTTGATGCCTCAGAACATGTCCTACCAACCGATCAATTCTTCTGGTCAAGTTGTGCCACAAACTTCTCTTCTTCCCAATCCTATTCAATACTTCCTCATTAGTTATGTGATCTACCCATCTAATCTTCAGCATTCTTCTGTAGCACCACATTTCAAAAGCTTCTATTCTCTTCTTGTCCAAACTATTTACCGTCCATGTTTCACTTCCATACATGGCTACACTCCATACAAATACTTTCAGAAATAACTTCCTGACACTTAAATCTATACTCGATGTTAACAAATTTCTCTTCTTCAGAAACGCTTTCCTTGCCATTGCGAGTCTACATTTTATATCCTCTCTACTTCGTCCATCATCAGTTATTTTGCTCCCCAAATAGCAAAACTCCTTTACTACTTTAAGTGTCTCATTTCCTAATCTAATACCCTCAGCATCACCCGACTTAACTCGACTACATTCCATTATCCTCGTTTTGCTTTTGTTGATGTTCGTCTTATATCCTTCCTTCAAGACACCATCCATTCCGTTCAACTGCTCTTCCAAGTCCTTTGCTGTCTCTGACAGAATTACAATGTCATCGGCGAACCTCATAGTTTTTATTTCTTCTCCATGGATTTTAATACCTACTCCAAATTTTTCTTTTGTTTCCTTTACTGCTTGCTCAATATAGAGATTGAATAACATCTGGTAGAGGCTACAACCCTGTCTTACTCCCTTCCCAACCACTGCTTCCCTTTCATGTCCCTCAACTCTTATAACTGCCATCTGGTTTCTGTACAAGTTGTAAATAGCCTTTCGCTCCCTGTATTTTACCCCTGCCACCTTTAGAATTTGAAAGAGAGTATTCCAGTCAACATTGTCAAAAGCTTTCTCTAAGTCTACAAATGCTAGAAACATAGGTTTGCCTTTCCTTAATCTTTCTTCTAAGATAAGTCGTAAGGTCAGTATTGCCTCACGTGTTCCAGTATTTCTACGGAATCCAAACTGATCTTCCCCGAGGTCAGCTTCTACTAGTTTTTCCATTCGTCTGTAAAGAATTCGTGTTAGTACTTTGCAGCTGTGGCTTATTAAACTGATTGTTCGGTAATTTTCACATCTGTCAACACCTGATTTCTTTGGGATTGGAATTATTATATTCTTCTTGACGTCTGAGGGTATTTCGCCTGTTTCATACATCTTGCTCACCAGATGGTAGAGTTTTGTCAGGACTGGCTCTCCCAAGGCCGTCAGTAGTTCCAATGGAATGTTGTCTACTCCGGGGGCCTTGTTTCGACTCAGGTCCTTCAGTGCTCTGACAAACTCTTCACGCAGTATCGTATCTCCCATTTCATCTTCATCTACATCCTCTTCCATTTCCATAATATTGTCCTCAAGTGCATCGTCCTTGTATAGACCGTCTATATACTCCTTCCATCTTTCTGCTTTCCCTTCTTTGCTTAGAACTGGGTTTCCATCTGAGCTCTTGATGTTCATACATGCGGTTCTCTTATCTCCAAAGGTCTCTTTAATTTTCCTGTAGGCAGTATCTATCTTACCCCTAGTGAGAGAAGACTCTACATCCTTACATTTGTCCTCTAGCCATCCCTGCTTAGCCATTTTGCACTTCCTGTCGATCTCATTTTTGAGACGTTTGTATTCCTTTTTGCCTGCTTCATTTACTGCATTTTTATATTTTCTCCTTTCATCAATTAAATTCAATATTTCTTCTGTTACCCAAGGATTTCTACTAACCCTCTTCTTTTTACCTACTTGATCGTCTGCTGCCTTCACTACTTCATCCCTCAGAGCTACCCATTCTTCTTCTACTGTATTTCTTTCCCCCATTCCTTTCAATTGTTCCCTTATGCTCTCCCTGAAACTCTGTACAACCTCTGGTTCTTTCAGTTTATCCAGGTCCCATCTCCTTAAATTCCCACCTTTTTGCAGTTTCTTCAGTTTTAATCTACAGTTCATAACCAATCGATTCTGGTCAGAGTCCACATCTGCCCCTGGAAATGTCTTACAATTTAAAACCTGGTTCCTAAATCTCTGTCTTACCATTATATAATCTATCTGATACCTTTTAGTATCTCCAGGGTTCTTCCATGTATACAAACTTCTATCATGATTCTTAAACCAAGTGTTAGCTATGATTAAGTGTGCTCTGTGCAAAATTCTATCAGGCGGCTTCCTCTTTCATTTCTTAGCCCCAATCCATATTCACCTACTACGTTTCCTTCTCTCCCTTTTCCTACACTCGAATTCCAGTCACCCATGACTATTAAATTTTCGTCTCCCTTCACTATCTGAATAATTTCTTTTATTTCATCATACATTTCTTCAATTTCTTCGTCATCTGCAGAGCTAGTTGGCATATAAACTTGTACTACTGTAGTAGGTGTGGGCTTCGTATCTATCTTGGCCACAATAATGCGTTCACTATGCTGTTTGTAGTAGCTTACCCGAATTGCTATTTTCCTATTCACTATTAAACCTACTCCTGCATTACCCCTATTTGACTTTGTGTTTATAACCCTGTAGTCACCTGACCAGAAGTCTTGTTCCTCCTGCCACCGAACTTCACTAATTCCCACAATATCTAACTTTAACCTATCCATTTCCCTTTTTAAATTTTCTAACCTACCTGTCCGATTAAGGGATCTGACATTCCACGCTCCGATCCGTAGAACGCCAGTTTTCTTTCTCCTGATAATGACATCCTCTTGAGTAGTCCCCGCCCGGAGATCCGAATGGGGGACTATTTTACCTCCGGAATATTTTACCCAAGAGGACGCCATCATCATTTAATCATACAGTAAAGCTGCATGCCCTCGGGAAAAATTATGGCCGTAGTTTCCCCTAGCTTTCAGCCGTTCGCAGTACCAGCACAGCAAGGCCGTTTTGGTTATTGTTACAAGGCCAGATCAGTCAATCATCCAGACTGTTGCCCTTGCAACTACTGAAAAGGCTGCTGCCCCTCTTCAGGAACCACACGTTTGTCTGGCCTCTCAACATATACCCCTCCGTTGTGGTTGTACCTACGGTACGGCTATCTGTATCGCTGAGGCACGCAAGCCTCCCCACCAACGGCAAGGTCACAACTGCCGATTTCCGTCTCATTCGTGTTCCGTCGCTGTCTTTTCTTAGAATCTATGTATGGTGGTCATAAAGTCACGATTCATTTCTAGAAATTGATGGAAGTATTTATACAATATGCAAGTATGTTACTGTCAATCTTTTTACACATTTTCATTGCACTTAGAAACGGCCTCCGTCCATTTATATGCATTGTTCCCATCGTTGAAGAGCAGACCTGAATACATTCCGAAGTATATCTTGTGAAATAGCCGACGCTGCATCCCGGCGTCAAGCTCTTGTATCCTGGAGATCTCTTACATTTGTTTTGTACACCCTTGCCTTCATGTATCCCCAAGCGGAGAAATCCAAAGCTGTCAAATCAAGTGAACACGATGGCCACGGTCTTGCTCAACCTCTGCCTATTCATCTTTTAGCCAATCATCGATTCAGATACTCTCTGACTATGACAGCAAAATGACAAATTGTGCCATCCTGTTGGAACACAGCAGTATCATCAATGCCTTCTTGCTGAAGCTGTGCCTCCTTGAGATGCTGCAACATATAGAGGTAAATGTTTGCTGTAATTCCCTCATCTGCAAAAATGAAGGTTGCATAAACTGTTGTCTTTGTGAATGCAAGCCACATATTCATTTTTGGTGTGTCTCTTTGCCATTCAGTGATAACGTGATGTTGCATTAAGGGGAGTTAGAACGGAAATTTTTTTTCACCTCTTCGGATTTCATCTGATTACGAAATTTGCAGTTTTCCGAATAAAATGGTATATTATAAACTCGCCGCATGGGAAGTACTTTTTTTTTTTAAATATAATCTACATCGGTTGAAAATGTCAAAATTTTTACGTGCAGTACTTCATGAACTATTAAAATCGGTAATTTTGTTATATAGAAGGCTGTGAATTACTGTGTTATAGTTTAAATTACGTGTTTGTATTGGTAGCACTGTCAAAAACAGTATCGTATCGTTTCATAGTGTAAACACGCGTTGTATGTCGAAGTGATAACGTTTTTCCGAGGAAAAGTGACAAGTAGATTGGTAAATCTCTCAAAAAGTGAAGTACGACGCCAAAACGAAGTGTTTTTAAGAAACGTGGGTTTCATGGTAATAGATTTTCGAATAAAGGGAAACATGGTGTTCAACATGTGGCATGTGAAGGTACAGAAATAGAGGCAGACTCCTCAGTATCTAGACAAAAACACCCATTAGTGCTTCGAAGATTAAAATAAAACGTTGTGATTCATAGTTTTCTCAAAGCGAATCGGATATAAATGGTAGCTTAGGTTATATTCTAATAGATTTACACATTCTAACAAGGGTGCTAGGTGAACGTGTAGGTTGTAAAATATGTGGAGGGCCAGTTAGTTTACATGAAGACAGTTAGGTATCAAATGCACTATCCAGGAAACTTATCATTAACTGTGCAGGTTATATACAGGGTGTTACAAAAAGGTACGGCCAAACTTTCAGGAAACATTCCTCACACACCAATAAAGAAAAGATGTTAGGTGGACATGTGTCCGGAAACGCTTAATTTCCATGTTAGAGGTCATTTTAGTTTCGTTAGTATGTACTGTACTTCCTCAATTCACCGCCAGTTGGCCCAATTGAAGGAAGGTAATGTTGACTTCGGTGCTTGTGTTGACATGAGACTCATTGCTCTACAGTACTAGCATCAAGCACATCAGTACGTAGCATCAACAGGTTAGTGTTCATCACGAACGTGGTTTTGCAGTCAGTGCAATGTTTACAAACGCGGAGTTGGCAGATGCCCATTTGATGTATGGATTAGCACGGGGCAATAGCCGTGGCGCGGTACGTTTGTATCGAGACAGATTTCCAGAACGAACGTGTCCCGACGGGAAGACGATCGAAGCAATTGATCGGCGTCTTAGGTAGCAAGGAACATTCCAGCCTATGATTCGCGACTGGGGAAGACCTAGAACGACGAGGACACCTGCAATGGACGAGGCAATTCTTCGTGCAGTTGACGATAACTCTAATGTCAGCGTCAGAGAAGTTGCTGCTGTACAAGGTAACGTTGACCACGTCACTGTATGGAGAGTGCTACGGGAGAACCAGTTGTTTCCGTACCATGTACAGCGTGTGCAGGCACTATCAGCAGCTGATTGGCCTCCACGGGTACACTTCTGCGAATGGTTCATCCAACAATGTGTCAATCCTCATTTTCAGTGCAAATGTTCTCTTTACGGGTGAGGCTTCATTCCATCGTAATCAAATTGTAAATTTTCACAATCAACATGTGTGGGCTGACGAGAATCCGCACGAAATTGTGCAATCACTTCATCAACACAGATTTTCTGTGAACGTTTGGGCAGGCATTGTCGGTGATGTCTTGATTGGGCCCCATGTTCTTCCACCTACGCTCAATGGAGCACGTTATCATGATTTCATACGGAATACTCTACCTGTGCTGCTCGAAAATGTGCCTTTAGAAGTACGAAACAGCATGTGGTTCATGCACGATGGAGCTCGTGCACATTTCAGTCGAAGTGTTCGTACGCTTCTCAACAACAGATTCGGTGACCGATGGATTGGTAGAGGCGGACCAATTCCATGGCCTCCACGCTCTCCTGACCTCAACCCTCTTGACTTTCATTTATGGGGGCATTTGAAAGCTCTTGTCTACGCAACCCCGGTACCAAATGTAGACACTCTTCGTGCTCGTATTGTGGACGGCTGTGATACAATACGCCATTCTCCAGGGTTGCATCAGGGATTCCATGCGACGGAGGGTGGATGCATGTATCCTCGCTAACGGAGGACATTTTGAACATTTCCTGTATCAAAGTGTTCGAAGTCACGCTGATACGTTCTGTTGCTGTGTGTTTCCATTCCATGATTAATGTGATTTGGAGAGAAGTAATAAAATGAGCTCTAACATGGAAAGTAAGCGTTTCCGGGCACATGTCCACATAACATATTTTCTTTCTTTGTGTGTGAGGAATGTTTCCTCAAAGTTTGACCGTAGCTTTTTGTAACACCCTGTATATACTCATTCATTTTGGAATTCTGATAAGTGTAAAGACAATCATTTTGAAGTACATGTTAGGTGGTTTTATGGATTGAGAGCTATTGCAAAGGACACACTGCAGCGGAAACGACGTGTGCCGTGATGAATATGCCACGCCCACCTTGCAAAATCGACTAGTATGCAGGATTTATTGGAGCTGCTGTGGAATCTGTTGCATGTGAGACAATGAAGGGTACTGTAAACGAAGCTGTTGAAATAAATGATGGTATGACTGACATACCAGTAGCTTTTGATGGCACTTGGCAGAAGGGCGGCTACAGTTCTAAGAATTCTTTGCTACAGTGACCAGTGTGGATACTGGAAAGGTAATAGATTTCTAGATTTTAACCAAACATTGTTATAAGTGTAAATAAGGGAAAGAAGAAGGGCGTATCTGTGACAGAAATTATGAAGGAACACGTGGTCGTATGGAGGCCTCTGCAGCTATTGAAACTTTTAGTCGATCTGTGAACGAAAGGTGAGTGTGTTACACTAAGTTCTTAGGTGATGGAGACTCAAAAGCATTTAACAGTGTAGTAGCCGCTCAGCCTTATGGTAAGAAGATTATCACAAAACAGTAATATGTAGGTCATGTCCAGAAGAGGATGGGCACCAGGTTGAGGAAGTTGAAACAAAGTTTGAGAGACAAGAAACTTTCTGACGGTAAAACCATAAGAGGCAGGCTGACAGACAAAATGATTGATGAACTACAGCTGTATTACGGGATGGTCATTATAAATAATTCTGAGGATTTGTTGAAAATGAAGAAGGCAGTATGGTCTACCTTCTTCCACAGACTGTCAACTGATCAAAACCCAATCCAATCATTTGCCCTTCTGGACCTGATTCATGGTGCAATTACCGCAATGCCCAGTACTCATACAATTCACACAGACATAAACATTTCATCCCAGCAGCAGTAATGGATATCATAAAACCTTTTTACGGAGACCTGGCAAATCCTGATTTACTGAAGAAGTATCTGCATGGTCAAACTCAAAATCCCAATGAGTCGTTCAGTAATCTTATATGGACTCGCTTACCAAAAAATGTTTTTGTTGGAATGAAGACACTAAAGTGTGGTGGGAGGGGGTCAGTTATGCTGTTATTGCTTTTAATGATGGCAACTTTGGTAGGATGAAAGTGCTACAGCATATGGGAATTAATCCTGGAGCAAACTGCATCAGAGAACTTGAACGGATTGGCAAGGTTCGCATTGATAAGGAGAGCATGCAGCACAGTTGGTCACTAAGGAGACCAGAAAGAATAAAAGAAGAAAAAAATTGGAAAAAGATCAAGAGGATGATATACAGTATGGTGCATGGTGCTTCTGAGTGACTAAAAATAAAAAAATTAAGCGTATACTAAGTGGGTTACAGTCTTTCGAAACTTTAGAAGCCGTTCCTGAAAATTTACATTCTCTGTTGCATTTTTTCCTAAATCTCAGAAACCACTTCGAGCAGAGTATTAAAATTTTCAGGGAGTAATAACATACATATCCTGAGTCTACTGAACTAAAAGAAGAAAATAATATTGTGTATAATTAAAATTATTTAGGATAATGTACAAAAAATACAAAAAATTTTAACCGTGTAATTAAAAAATTGTATTTCCGAAAGCAGTGGCTGAAATGCAATTATTGTAGTTCAGTGGAGTCAGAAAATACAGTTTAACGTCCTGTAAAAGTTTCATGTCAATGGCTACAGTTGTTCCTGAAATACAGGGAAGCCAAGTCAATAAATTTAATATTGTCGAGATAGGGCATTCCAACTCCCCTTAAGTGTGGCTCGGTACCCTGTACCTCAGTTACGTTCGTTGACTTTTCCACAGATGTGGGATGTGGCCTCAATAGTAAAGAAAATGTGACCCAATGAGGTATTCGTTGTGTGAAGCTTCTGTCAGATCCTAACATGCAGCTTTGGTGGATGCGTAACTTTTGTGATCTAATTTTTAAAGTTCCTGGTACGAAGTTTTCTTTACTGTAATGTGTAAACCTTTCAAAATCGTTGAATTTGGCACATCTAAGTCGTTATCATGGAAATGGATCACATTTGCCTATTTGTATTATTTCTTAGAAAAGGATTGAAACTTTCTGACCACCCCTACCAATGAGTGCTCTTCCAGCTGAACAGCGATTTTTCTCATACTGAGAGCACAACTTTACAAGTGGATATGCGATACTGTAAAAACAGGTGAGTATACTATGAAATGGACATCTTTCAAGTGGATGATCAAGTGTGCTATTCATACTTTCCGATGCCCTGACTGTGGTATTAGGTTAAAGTTTTCAGTCTGAATCCACAGAATAGAAGTTGAGGCCATTCGTCCGTCACTATACGATGATCACTAAAGCCTGACAGAGAAATTAACACCTAAATATCCATTAAGTTTGCTCAGGCAGCAATGGGAAATATGTGGGCAGCGAATAATTTGTGTACGAGTGACAAGATCCAAACGTGCTATTATCGTCTCCTCGTTTCAAGACCTACTGCTACTCGGGGTTTCCAATGTATATTGCTCCAGTGGACTTAATTAAAGAATGCTTCCATTTTACTATACATCACACATTTACCAGAAAAGCAGCACTCCACTTTTTCCATTAACTACAGAGACACTGCAAATTAATTGCCCTTTGTTTCTTTTCCTTTGAGCTTTCGAGGCGTCTGTGAAATTGATTGATTCGGCACCAATAGGAAAACAAGCGTTTCTCGTGAAGTTGTCTTGTGTCCTGCCTCGACTCTGCCTATGCCCCGCCAACGAAATCTCTCCTGTATCAAATACTGAATTGTGGGTTACTGCAGGTAAGGGCAGAAGTGCATTCCATTACACCATTTATAACACACGAACGAAGCCATTAACCTGGAAAATAAATAATCGGATTACATCCCACGTACCACTGCAACCTACGGTGTACTCAATTAGCTCGATCTGTACGGAAGCACATATTGGGAAACCTCTCGAAAACATCAAGAGCGATTCACAAATGTTTTACGAAAGAACTTTCCGGAATTTCCGCAATTAACGTGGCCTGCCACTTACTCGTCCCGAATGTAAATTTGTACATGCGTTACACTGCTCATTTCATGCAATTATTTCAAAAAGTTCTTCGAACGCAATAAATTACAGTTGATAGAACTAAAAATTTGTTTCCAATATTATGTTCCTTAAACCAATTCGCAAAAAATATTACCTATGAGAACGAAGTCATTCGCAACAGCACTGTTATGAAAAACATTCTCGGACTTCTTGCAGCAACAATTCGAGTTTCCGACGATAACCTCCATGGTCTTCGCCAGGAACAACTGACTGCCTACTGCTGTGGTGGCCACTCTGTGTACCGCAACCGATGCGCACTGAATTATAATTTAGTGCCATGAGTTTTGATAATCCAGTCCAGAAGAGAGCTGTTTTAACACAAAACAAAAACTGTTGTTGAGAAGGTCCATTTGGAATCCGAAATTAATCATACGAAGTACGTGTTCCGAAAGAACAGCTATGGTTCACTTGATATGAAGTCAACCTTCTCCAAGAAAAGGAAACGTGACAATGTTGAACATTTCCGTGTTGAGCTTCCGATTGTACTCCTTCCGATCTGAAGGTTACATCTAGCAAAACAGGCAACTCCTGGGAAGACGAGATGTAAGACCTATTTTACGACTTCCTAAGAAGATCATTGAGGTTCTACGCCCTATTAAGGACAACTTCAGTCTCAAGATTCCTGGGAGCTACAACATCCATTGTGAGAGTGGAATCAGTTACAACGTTCAATCTATTTTCGACCGCTGTTCAGAACGTCAACGGCGTAATAAAAATCGAGAACTGGAGAAATCCGCAGTTGCTGAGCACGGACTTACAAACAAACAGAAAATACTGTTTGAAGAAACAAAAATTTTGTGCCAACCTTCCACATACTGGGATTCTGAAATTAAAAAGGTTGTAGAAATAAAAATGTGTGAGACGAATTTCAACCGTGAAAGAGGATATATGTAATCTTAGTGGTGCATGGAAGCGAGTTCACCATGAAGAGAAGAAGCAGAGATATTCGTTTTGAGTCATCAGCATTCTGACTGGTTTGATGCGATTCACCACGAATTCCTCTCCTGTGCCAGCATTTTCATCTCAGAGTAGCACTTGCTACCTCCGTCCTCAATTAATTTCTGGACGTATTTCAATCTCTGTCTTCCTCCACAAATCTTGTTCTTCACAGTTCCCTCTAGTACCGTGAAAGTCATCCCCTGGTGTCTTAACAGATGTCCTATCATCCTGTCCCTTCTCCTTATCTGTGTTTCCCACATATTTCTCTCCTTCTCCTATTCTGCGCAATATCTCCTCATTCCTTACCTTATCAGTCCACCTAATTTTCAACACTCGTCTGTAGCACCATATCTCAAACACGTCGATTCTCTTCTGTTCCGGTTTTGTCACAGTCCATGCTTCGCTACTGTACAATGCTATGTTCCAAACGCACATTCCGAGAAATTTCTTCCTCAAATTAAGACCTATGTACGACACTAGTAGACTCCTCTTGGCCAAGAACGCCCTTTTTACCAATGCTAGTCTGCCTTTGATATCATCTTTGCTCCGTCCGTCATTGGTTACTTCGCTGCCTAGATAGTAAAGTTCCTTAACTTCATTTATTTCGTTACGATCAATGCTGATGTTAAGTTTCTCGCTGTTCTCATTTCCGTTACTTCTCATTACTTTCGTCTTCCTTCGGTTTTCTCTCAACCCATATTGTGTACTCATTAAACTGTTCGTTCCATTCGGCGGATCACGTAATTTTGATTCACTTTCAATCAGGATAACAATGTCATCGGTTAATTGTATTATTGATATCATTACACCTTGAATTTTGATCCCACTCTTGCACCTTTCTTTTATTTCCATCATGACTTCTTTGATGGGCAGATTGAACAGTGAAGGCGAATGACTACACCCCTGTGTTACACCCTTTTTAATCCGAGAACTTCGTTCTTGTTCTTCCACTCTTACTATTCCCTCTTGGCTCTTGTACATATTGTACATTACCCGTCTCTCCCTATAACTTACCCCTATTTTACTCAGAATTTTGAACATCATGCACCATTTTACACTCTCGTACACATTTCCCAGGTCGACAAATCCTATAACGTCTCTCGATTTTTTAAAATCTTGCTTCCATTATCAACCGCAACGTCAGAATTGCCTCTCTGGTGCCCTTACTTTTCCTAAAGCCAAACTCATCGTCATCTAACACACACATTCTCACTTTTCTTTTCAATTCCTCTGTACATTATTCTTCTCAACAACTTTGACACATGAGCTGTTAAGCTGATTGTGCGATAATTTTCGCACGTGTCAGCTCTTACCGTCTTCGGAATTGTGTTGATGATATTTTTCCGAAAGTCAGATGGAATCACTCTTTGTACACACCAATGTTGAAACGTCCCCTTAGAAAAATTAATGAATTACTGTGCTGATAAACCTCTTACACTATTTGATTTTGAAACACCTGAGCAGAACTGAACGTACTCAGACATTTCGCTCTTTACCTATACTGATCAACACTAAACGGACACACAATATTTTTTGCGCAACGCAATCTGACTTCCAACAATCCCTACAAAAGAGTGGCCCTGACTAACATTAACCTATACCTTTCACAAATCACTTACCTCACAAAAAACTTCGTTACTCGAACTACTGCAATCAGCGAGCGCCACTACTGCCAGCTAAATAAAAGATTCAAACTACTGAAGGCACTAACTACTGATAGGCATAGTTAGCAATGTATTTACCTTAATTGTGTTCAAAAGTCATAATATATGTATCAGTTCATGATATCCAGTATTACAAATTTACTCTCTGTGATGGACACATGTCCAGGTTATCCGCTCTCAAAACTCCGCCATCTCTCTCCCCACATCCACCACTGCTGGCGGCTCACCTCCAACTGCGCAACGCTACGCGCTGTTAACAGACAACTGCCCAACACTACAATAGCGACTATTTCAACAATGCCCACCAGCCACAGGCTGCACACAGCACAGCCAGTGATTTTCATACAGAGCGCTAGGTGAGGTTACCAACATAAAAACCTAAACAGCCTACTTGCAATGTGAATAGTCTTTTTGTTGCCACTTCCTATAATGATTTGAGAAATTCTGATTGAATGTTATCCATCCTTCTGCCTTTTTTGATCTGAAGTCCTCCAAAGCTCTTTTAAATTCTGATCCTAATACTGGACCCCTCTCTCCTCTAGATCGACGCCTGTTTCTTCTTCTGTCACATCAGACAAATCTTCCCCCTCATAGAGGCCTTCAATGTATTCTTTCCACATATCCGCTCTCTCCTTTGCATTCAACCGTGGAATTCCCGTTGCACTCTTAACATTATCAGACTTGCTTTTAATTTCACCTAAGGTTTATTTGATTTTCGTATATGCTGAGTCGGACTTTCCGACAATCATTTCTTTTATATTTCTTCGCATTTTTCATGCAGCCATTTCGTTTTAGCTTCCTTTCGTTTCGTACTTATTTCATTCCTCCTTGACTTGTATTTCTGTACTCCTGAAATTCCCTGAAGATTTTTGTACCTCCTTCTTTCAACTGGAGTTACCTATGGTTTCTTCGCAGTTACCTTCCTTGTACCTATGTTTTTTCCTTATTGCTGTATCTACAACCTTAGAGAACATCAGGCACGCACGCTCTCGTATGTCAAAGGCTTCTAGAATTTTTGCAGTACGTGTGAGTGGCCTGTTTATATGTATGTATGTTGGCAGCGTTATAGACTGCATTAATATCACTGACAGCGCTCTGCACCCTCGCTAAGAGACTCTGTGGTTGGATGGACTCGCAGTTAGTTGTTAATAGTTAGCAGTGTTGGAGGTTGGAAGTGTTAGCGCGAGCGGACGGTTTGGACATGTGTCTGTCATGGAGATTTAGTGTTGGATGGAAATGGATTGCAAAATGATGAGCGATGCTTCTGCTAATGTTTGGATACTGGAATTATTGATGATCATATAAGTTTGGAACTGGATGTCACATGATTAAGGTAAAATCTTCCTAATGCATTGTTTGCTCTACAACAAAATCTTTCCTTTGCTAACTACATGCCTGCTAGTAGTTAGAGCCTATAGTAGTCAGAATCTTTTTATTTAGCTGGCTGTAGTTGTTGTGTGCTGTATTTGCTGTAGTTCGTGTCATGAATATTTTCTATGTGGTAAGTGATTCATGAAAAAAGTGTACGCTATTGATAGGATTTCTTCTAATTCATTGCCATTCTTTTATGTTAATTATTTGCAGTCAGACTGCGTTGAGTTTGTATATTGTGGGTAGTAAATGAATAGAATAAGTTTTAGTTATATTTGTCAGGGAAAATTTTGTAGGTCAGTGATATTATAAAAATTAAGCAAAGAGAAATACAGTACGTTCAACTGCACTCCGCAGTTTAAGAAGGTTCAGTTGAATTCAGCAGTTTCAGTAAAAATATAGATGTTAGTTTCATATGTAACCCATGATAATTCCATATTGTCTTCGCAAAGTAAATGACAGTGTAGAAAGAAGAGCAAAGAACTCTAGTAGCCTATTTGTCCAAAATGGAGATTATTGCTAAATTTATGTTCAACGAAGTGTAGACCAGTATCGTTAAAAATATATTTAAGACATAAAGGAGCTACAGGCATTGGTTATGAGCGGGCATTGAATGAAAGAAATGAGGAAGGTTGAAAACTTGTGCTGGATCAGGATTCGACCCCGAGTCTCCCGCTTAGTAGACAGATGCTCTGACCACTCTTTCTTCTTTCTTTTTATTTAAATAGAAGGAATGATCTCGGGGGAAAAGTGGGCCAGGGTCATTTTACGAGGCCTGGCCACTACGTCTCCGTCGCCAAACAGGAATATATGGAAGGGGTAAATCGCCCCAGGAGAATATCCATTTCTTTATTGACAAAAAAGAAATTCGTCTTTTCCAGGAAAAAAGAAAACAAAACAGAGAGCTACACTTCTGTAACACACACATGCGGCATCGATACTCCACCGACGCCGAAATTCCATCTTCATGTGTCTTCTCGTAACGTCGTGTAGGTACCGTTATTTGTTCAATCTCCTACGTGTGAATGTATAAAATTTACCTCCTGCGATGAATAATCCAGCGGATCGTGGAAGATGCTCCTTAATAAATTCGAAAAGTATTGGCTGTACTTAGGGTTTTTCACAATAGCACAATGACGATCGTTTAAACAGTTCCAAAAATCCATGAGTCCGATGAGAACACCTCCAAACAAATAATAAGTCGTGTAACATCTGATCCACGTAACAGCGTTGTGTTTCGTCTTCGGGTAATAAACAGCGTCCATGTAGAGGAGAGTGCGTGGATCGACGTATGCGGGCTACATCCGTAAAAAGAGAGCAAAAATTTGACGCACAAAATACCAGATCCCTTCCGCCCGCCCACAATGTAGCGGTGTTCCTCTGCATCCTAAATGTTAGAGTTCACACCTAAAGGCAGATCTGCAAGACGGATCCTATGTAGTAATCTGTTTCCTGTTCACCATCAATTAGCAGGCCGATCGTACATCCGAATCTAGTGTTACCGCTTTGGCAGTGTGCCATACTACGTTCCAGTGCACGGTAGGACATGTCAGTTCGACATCATTAGGTGACCGGCGGTGAAGTAGGGTGCGATAGGTGTCACTGGCCTTTGGTAAGCGATAGACAGGGACAACGTCCCGTAGGTAGCTATACGCTTGATAAAACCTCCAAAAGTAGGAAAATGGCACCAGTATCTCAGTAAGCGCCACCGGAGGGTCAAATGAAGATGGTGCCAGAGCTTCCATCAATAAGTCCGTGAGACTGGTCGGGCATCGCCACCAAAGCTTGAGGCGCACACCAGTGTTTAGAGGCGCTGCTCGAACATTAACACTGACAAGGCCAAGTCCGCCCCATTCTTCAGGAAGAGTGAAAAAGTGTCATTCCAGCGCTTACAAATGAACAGAATGCTGCCATGAGGCTCCGGGCTATGTGTTGAGGCACCTGTAGCGTTTGCGCTACATGCGGAATTCTTGATTCCTGATAGACATTAATAAATTCGGTCCGTTGATGAAGGTCCATAAGTCCAGCACGGATGTGTCTCAAGAGACTCCGATAGTGAAGGATCGCCGTGCGTGATACGCCGTCCGTAAAGTCGACACCAAGACAGCGGATTTTATCACACAGTCAAAGTGGGGCGACGTTTACAGGTGTCATTTCAGTGCCAAACTTCTTAAGGTCGTGGATTTATGTACATTTATACGTCTCCCCGAAGCTGCACCGTAAGTGGCTAACCAATCCAAGGCTCTGTGGACATCATGTCCATCAGGAAGAGTTAACATCAGATCATCTGTATACGCAGTGAACCTAAAAACAAAGCCACCAAGAGACAAACCGTGATATGGTAGCAGAACAAAATTTCTAGTGCTAAAGCGAACAGTATTGTCGATAAGGGGAATCCCTGTCTAACAGAGCGGAGAATCTTGGTTCAAATGGCTCTGAGGTCATCAGTTGCCTAGAACTTAGAACTAATTAAACCTAACTAACCTAAGGACATCACACACATCCATGCCCGAGGCGGGATTCGAACCTGCGACCGTAGCGGTCACGCGGATCCAGACTGAAGCGCCTAGAACCGCACGGCCACACCGGCCGGCCGCGGCGAACCTGCAAGGTGTTCGACAGTCTACCGCATTTTCGATGTCGCGCCTGGGTAATGCATATTCTGAACAGCAGTTAAGCACATACGACCGTCGCGATCAAATGCTTGACTGAAGTCTATCGCAGCCAGCGCTCCCGGTACGCGTCGCACCTTAAAAGAGTGCAATCAGGTCCCTGTAATGGCACAGGGCGGCGCGGATATTATGCGTCCCATTCATCGATGTCTGATCCACTGATAGGACACGAGACGTCGTACACCGAATTCGAGCTGCCAGTAGACGTGTGCAGATTTTCATATCACAGTTCAACGAATTTAGTGGTCGGTAGTCCGTAATACATTGTACTCCGGTAGACTTAACGGGTTGGGATTATGACACCTTCCACAGAGACAGTCAGAAGTTGCACCTCTGGCGTCATGAGCTGTTGATATACAATAGTCCAATAGGGTACCAACAGCTTATGAAACGTCATATAAAACTCCAGGAGTAACCCATCCGGTCCTGGTAGCTAACTGGGTGCTCCTGTTCCTATGGCATTCAACACTTCTTCTTAAGTCACCGGTTTTAGCAATTCCTGTTGGAGTTCTGGAGTAACTGCGGCGTGCGTCAAACCAGCGATCACACCTCTTCTCCGCGCACAGGAGAGTATGCATTGCTTGTGTCTGTTTGCATGACGTGACGGACGCCAGCTCCTGTCGTCACCTCATGTATCAACGTTCTGTGTCTGTGCTTTCTTTCCATGGCTATATGGTACATGGTGGGCCGTTTGTTGGCGATTCCGACCATTGACGTGGTCCCTTCCAAGTGTTGACGCATCACCATCACAACCTTTGCTTTTATTCGATTGACAGTCATCTGGCGGTCTGGTGACTGGGGCATCATGGAACACTCTCTGAGGATGGAGTGGTAGAATGCTGTAGTGCTGCACCTCCATGTCGCTGCTTCCCTACTAAATGTCTTCAAAGTGCGTCAAAGGCTGGGCTGTGCACAGTCCAGCTACCACTGTAAAGCAGATGTATACGCTCCTCACTGTCTTAGGCACGGTCTCCACCTGACATCCCAGTGACGTCAGTTGAGTAGTGTTAAATTTCCACGAGCTGCAGCTGCGCCACACCTTTTGGCGTCGAAGCGTGATGTTAGGGAAGTAAGCAGTGTGGTCAGTGGCCACAACTCGGCTGCCGTAAAGGCATCCCTAAGAGAGCAGGACGTATATATCCTGTCACTTCTGCTAGACGAATGTTCCGTGAAGTGCATGAAACCCAGCGTAGACGATGTCCAAGTGTCTACCAAACCAACCTCGCGAATGTCAGCGCCGAGTGGTCGGCACGGAGAATGGCGAGGAATTTGATCCTTGTGAAACTGTGTTCAATTAAAATCACCCCCAATGAAAGACGAACGTAATCAGGCACAGCATAAATGAGAACAGCAAGAAACTTAACATAAGAACTGATGATCACGAAGTAGATCAAGGTAAGGAATTCTGCCACCTAGGCAGAAAAATAACCAATGACAGACGAAGCAAGGAGGACATAAAAAGCAAATGAGCACCAACAAAAAGGTCATTCCTGGTCAAGAGAAGTATACTAGTATCAACCACACGCCTCAGTTTGAGCATAAATTTCTGAGATCGTTATGTTGGGGCACATTATTGTATGGTAGTGAAACGTGGACTGTGCGAAAACCAGAAAAGAAGAGAATCGAAGCATCTGAGATGTGGTGCTACAGAATAATGTTGAAAATTAGGTGGACTGATAAGGTAAGGAACGAAGAGGTTCGCCGGAGAATCGGCGAGGAAAGGAATATATGGAATACACTGACGACAGGAACGGACAGGATGGGAGGACATGTTGTAAGACATCACAGAATAATTCCCATGGTACTAGAGGTAGCCATGCAGGAATAAACTATAGAGGAAGAAAGAGACTTGAGTACATCCAGCTAATAACTGAGGACGTGTGTTGCAAGTGCTACTCTGAGATGAAGAGGTTGGCACAGGAGAGGAATGCGTGGAAGGCCGTATCAAATCACTCAGAAAACTGCAACTAAAAAAAAAAAAAAAAAAAAACTGATAGTAGGTTTCTGATCGATGGACAGACTCCACGAAACCATGGACCAAAGTGTTCAATAAGGCACCGTGCAAGCTGGTGATGGCTCCATAATGGTGTGTGCTGTGTTTACATGGAGTGGACTAAGTCCTCTGGTCCAACTAAACTGACCATTGACTGGAAATGTTGATGTTCGGCAATTTTGAGGCCATTTGCAATCATTCATGGACTTCCTGTTCCCAAACAACGATGGAATTTTCATGGATGACAGTGGGCCAATTCACGAGCCACAGTTGTTCGTAATTTGTCTGAAGAAGGGTCTGGACAATTCGAACGAAAGATTTGGCCACCCATATCGTCCGACGTGAGTCCCATCGAACGTTTTTGGGACATAATCGAGAGTTCAGTTCGTGTACAAAATCTTGCACCGGCAACACTTCTGCTGTTATGTACAGCTGTGGAGACAGCATGGTTCCATATTTCTTCATGGGACTTTCGACGATTTCTTAGTCCATACCACGTCGAGTTGCTGCACTACGCCGAAAAAAGGAGGTCCTACACTATATTCATAGGTGTCCCATGCCTTTTGTCTCCTTAGTATGTGTATGCCATGAAGAAATTTTGAAGTTTCGCCCCTCTGCCAGTGTGGAAAACTTCAAAACATCTTTCTGATTTTTGATTTATTCACTTTGTCCCTATGCCACAGCCAACAGTAGTTGGCCAATATACTTCCTTTCCATCTTTCTTCTTCTTCTTCATGTCCTGATGGAAGCGTTCTCTTCGCTCTTCACTCGTAAGTCCCAGGTTAGGAAATTGACTTTAATACTCTTGTTGCTACCCAATTTCATGAAATTTTCCACCATTGTTTTGTCAGTGTTCTAGTTATTTGGATGCGTTTTTATTTCCTACAAAGTTTCTATTAACAAACCTGAAGATATTCCATGTATCTTCTTCTGTAACATTCATTATATTATCAAAGGCGTGATTCTGATGCGTGAAAATTTAAGAACCAGGAAAAACACCAACTTTCAATATTTTTTCACTCATAGAGAGAAATTTTATAAAAATGGTCCAAGTGGCTCTGAGCACTATGGGACTTAACATGGGAGGTCATCAGTCCCCTAGAACTTAGAACTACTATAAACCTAACTAACCTATGGACATCACATACATCCATGCCCGAGGCAGAATTCCAACCTGCGACGTAGCAGTCGCGCGGTTCCGGAGCGCCTAGAACGGCTGGGCCACCGCAGCAGGCAGAAATTTTATAAAAAGTTACTTAAAGCAAGATCAATCTTGTGGGAGAGCCCCTGAGATCTGCTTCACCAACCGCAGTTTGATATGTAATAGAGTACGTTATATTTTTCTATTGCCCAGAAGGGGTGCATGCAAGATTTTTTTTAGTCCCAAGTCAAAAAGTTTCCGATTTGCCAAACCCTTACACTCCAATCGTTTTCCTTTGCTTGTCATATAAAACTCAGTCCGTTTCTATACCCAGCTTGATGACCTAATAAAATTTCTATAACTGTAAATAAAACAGACTTTATTCCGTTATGGAAAAACACTACATAATAAAGGAAATTTATGAATCAGTCGTTTAGTTAAGGACACATTCAATTTCTGTAACCTGATATTATGTAGACTGGTGTAATCTCTGTGGTGTAATCTCTGTGGTGTCACCGCCAGACACCACACTTGCTAGATGGTAGCCTTTAAATCGGCCGCGGTCCGGTAGTATACGTCGGACCCGCGTGTCGCCACTATCAGTGATTGCAGACCGAGCGCCGCCACACGGCAGGTCTAGAGAGACTTCCTAGCACTCGCCACAGTTGTACAGCCGACTGTGCTAGCGATGGTTCACTGACAAATTACGCTCTCATTTGCCGAGACGATAGTTAGCATAGCCTTCAGCTACGTCATTTGCTACGACCTAGCAAGGCGCCATTATCATTTGCTATTTATCTTGTGATGCATGTACCGTCAGACCGATGTTCACCAATTATGGATTAAAGTTAAGTATTCCAGAAGCTCCGTACTTTTTTTACTAAACTCCTTTAACTGTTCCAGACCTCACGCCAGCCTGCGTGAGCTTAAACGCGTGCCTTTCGGCTACCTCATAGTGGCTTGGCTGTCTTGCCAAGTCACAACAATCTCCATACGGTTACAGGGTGGGATTCAAAATCTTAGGCAGTGGTAAAGGGAAACAGCATGTGTATCACACAATAGCCTTCTTGCTCATTACCGAAAGACATGGATCACTCCGTATAGGCCACCTCTAGTTTCTCCAAAGGAGTATAATCGGCAGCAACCCCCATACATCCAGCAAAATACTTCCTTGATGCATCTGCTATCCAGTCCGGCTGGTCACATGTCCAGACCACGTTCCTCTCACTATAGTCATAACCATGTCTTTCGTCCAAGACCACGACCACCACATCCAACGACAGCAACATCGACGTCACATGCGTTTATGAGCAGATTGTATCTAAAAACAAATTTAATATTTCGTTCCGTGTTGTCTGACAAAGGTACCTTCGGTTATTGTGTGGGTCAATTAAGTATATGAAAGAATGTGCCAGCCTAGATATTATTGGTGGAGTGCCGGAGGCTCACTGTCAGCTATTTAAGCTCTTGAGTCGCAGATGGCGTAGGGAGAATGGGGAGTGCCCTGGTCATACCTAAAGTCATAGATACGACATGTAAGCACTGCTAAATCGTTATGTGTGTGAATTCTTAAGGGACCAAACTGCTGATGTCATCGGCCCCTAGACTTACACACTACTTAAACTAACTTTTGCTAAAAACGACACACACAGCCACTGCCGAGGGACGGCTCGAACCTCCGGCGGGAGGGGCCGCGCCATCCGTGACATGGCGCCCAAGACCGCGCGGTCTCTCCGCGCGGCGCTAAATCATTAGTGGTGATTATGGCAAGACTACAATTAAATAGCACTGGACCTTAAAAAAATGTTCAAATAATGATGGCTCACGCAACATCAACATTCTTATTCCCGTACTATTCAGATAAGGTCCGTAACTATTTTAGTGTACATTGTTTTTGCTACTTTTGGATATCGTATGTGTTTGTCACTAAGTAATGAATATTCCATAAGGCTCGAAGTACCTTTTCGTCACAGCCTGAATCGTTTCGTTATTCACATGGTCCTTTCCCTACACTCAGTTCGTGTCCGACTCTTGTCTATTCGGGAGTTTACGTATTCCTCCAGTTCGTTGCCCTCAACGTATGCGGAGTAATGGAAACTTATTGTTACTCTCGTATCTTCCCAAAGTTCGTAATACGGTAGTTTTTGGATTCCTCCAGTTTCATATTTTCAGTGAACCAAGTCTGTAGTGACACAGAGTATATTCTTTCTCTTGTTATGTTTTCTTTCCCATATACAATTTGGAACCTCCCCAGTACCTTATTGTGTTTTGTCTGTGAGTGCATAGCACGTTATGACTCCGGTATTAAAATCATGAAAATGTTTAGCTTTGTATCAGATTACACCCATAAATGAAGAACCATGCCAACTGACTATCGTTAGTTAAACATGAAGAAGTAAATAAAGTACCATAGTGCAACGAAACATATAAAGGGACCTTCTACATAAATTAAGGGAAGATAAACTGCAACCAGGAACTTCAACAGTTTAATAAAACCTGTCAATGTAAACACATCTCCTTGTAGGAAAGCCACCTGCCCTGCAGATGTAACTGCGCTTTGTACACGGTCCAGTCACATTAAGGTTACACCGCCGATGTCCGATGTTAACGTTCAATAACCATTTACAGACGGCAGTTAGCAGCACTGCAGAGGAGGGAATATAAAACATTTCGGTGCGAGGGGGGGGGGGGGGACGGAAAACAGTGCATTAGTTGCCATAATGCGGAAACGAACGATTTATCTGACGTCCAGGGGACATCATCACTGTATTTCTGACCAGGGTGGAAGCATTTCTGAAACAGCGAATTTTGTGAACTGATCAAGTGGCACCGTGGTTAAACTATACCGTGCGTGGAAAAATGGCACTATCAACAACCGTTGCAGAGGCACCTGTGGCGTGCAACTAATGAGCAACTGACCTCCCGGATGAACCAAAGGGTTACCAATAGGGTCCCTCAAAGACCATTCAGCGAACGTTGCTATATATGGGCCACCACCGCTGCAGGCGCCTGTTTCTTAACACCCAAGCTGACTGCTGTTCGTTCACTGGCGAGGAAGGCTGCAATTTGGACGTCCACTGAGTTGCGACAGATGGCCTTTTCATATGAATCGCGTTTTATGGTTCATCAGAGAGATGGCCGTTGGCGTTTACGGCGTGAAATGTATGAAAGCAAACACCCAGCAACATTAGTCGAAAGCGTCCAGGCCGCAAGAAGAAACATTATAGTCTGGGGAACGTTTTCGTGGAATTCCATATGTGATGTCGTCGTTCTGGAAGGAAAAATGGACCAACATAAGTACGCATCTATCCTTGGAGACCTTTTCAACCCCTTCATGCAGTTTGTTTTTCCTCGGTGGGATTACACCCACCAATAGGACAATTATAAGTGTCACATAACGCGCAATGTACGTGTGTGTTTCGAAGAGCACCGAGATGGGTTTACCACTCTCCCCTGGTCACCAGACTTCTCAGATTTAAACCCAATCGAGAATCTCTGGGACCACCTCGATCGGGCTGATACACAACCGAGAAAACTAGCGCAGCTGGCCACAGTACTAGGGTCAGCATGGCTCCACTTCCCTGTCGGTAACTTGCAGAAACTCATTGTCTTTCTTCCTGCACGTCCCGCAACGCTGCAAAAGGCAGTTATTCAGGCATTTGATATTTGGTCACATTAAGGTCACTGGACAGTGCATATAGTAATACCTAGATACCAGAAAATTTTTCACTGAGTTGCAAAGTCTCGAAGCATTCGTTGTTGTAACACGTGTCTTGAAGTTCTCTGCACTTACGTTATTTAGCTGAAATTGTGCATCAAATAAGAAAACACTTGGTATGCTGAAGACAATTTATCGGAAGGTTAATTCTGTTGAAGGCAGTTAATTTTAAATATGCTGTACCCTCACCTGATGCTAGTATGAAAGGCTGAATGAGCACATGTGCAAATGAACAAGGAAGTTCGTAGGAATGAAAACTGATTTCGGCTGAAAAATAATTCGTCAGAGATTTGAAATTAACTTCAGTTATTACTCAGAAAACAGTCACAAAAACTCATAAACAAGATATACAAATGTTGTCTAATGGAGCACGTGGGTGTACAGTACCACACATTCCCCGAGAATGGGAAAGTAGCGCTAAACACGACCTGTATCATTAATGACTCAATGAAAACCAGTTACTGATTCACACATAATGAAACAAAGACGCTGTCCGAACAAGGACCCAACTTTCCTCAAGTGAATTTAAAATTGCAAAAGTATACCTCGCAGATCTATAACTATATCTACATGATTATTATGTACTTCACAAGTGTGTACTTGGAACCACCTTCAGGCTGTTTCTTTGTCGTTCCACTCTCAAACAGCGCACGGCAAAAACGAAGACTCGAATGTTTCCGTGCAAATTCTGATTTCTCTTATTTTATTAGGATGATTATTTCTACCTATTTACGTGGTTGCCAACAACATATTTTCATGCTCTGAAGAGAATGTTGGTGATTGAAATTTCGTGAGAAGATCCTACCGCAACAAAACAAAAAAAGCCTTTGTTCTAATGATTGCCGTCCCAATTCGTACGTATATTATATCCGTGGTACTGTCTCCCCTATTTCGCGATAAACCAAAATGAGCTGACCTTATTTGACGTTTTTCGATGCCCTCTGTCAATCCTATCTGATGCGGATCCCACACCCCACAGCAGTACTCTAGAAGACGGCGGACGAGCTTAGTGTAAGCAGTCCCTTTAGCAGACCTGTAGCATTTTCTAAGTGTTCTCCCAATATAGCTCAGTGTTTGATTTGCTTTCCCCACAACACAAGCTATCGCTCCTATTATGGTTTTACGTAGAAGTAATCCCTAAGCATTTAGTTGAATACACAGCCTTTCGATATGCATGATTTATCGTGTAACCGAAATGTAGCGTATACCTTTTAGTACTCATGTAGATAAATTCACACTTTTCGTTACTTAGGGCCAATTGCTACTTTTCGCACCGGAAGAATACTGTAATGTTGACTCACACTAATACAGCGCAAGCAACGATCTCACCAATAACCTTGAACGCTGCAGCTTAGAAATGTTCATATCACTAATACACAAGACACGTGTCTGAAACCAAATCGTCAGCTGGCAGTACATTGTTAAACAACTTCAGGTGGCCATAAAGAGACGAGAGTCCTGTCCACACGGCTCTATCGAACTTGAAACTCTGCGCCAAGCAATCTGATTCGTCGACAAAATCCCACACCCGAAGTACAGCTTAAAGACATGGCTTTTCACTACTCACCCAAAGATAAGACTTAGGTACATACAAGCTTTTTTTGTAGCTGTAACCCTGTTTGACAGTGCCATTGCACTGATTACGACATGAAAAAGGGGTAAGTATAAATATTAGACCTGGCCGGTCGCTGTGGCCGAGCGGTTCTAGGCTGTTCAGTCTGGAACCGCGCGACTTCTACGGTCGCAGGTTCGAATCCTGCCTCGGGCATGGATGTGTGGGATGTCCTTAGGTTAGTTAACTTTAAGTAGTTCTAAGTTCTAGGGGACTGATTGCCTCAGATGTTAAGACCCATAGTGCTCAGAGCCATTTTAACATTTTTTTTTTATTTGACCTGTTTAACTGAATAATTTAAAATGTTGACATCTGTAATGCATACGTGCATTCCCTTCACGTGTTTATGCTAATTATTACGCACATTTATGAACCTTTCGAGATCTATACGCTCGAGAATGCTCTGTAGCAGCCAGGATACATGTCCATCTGATAATTATGCGTCAGCAAGGATCATTAACGATAAAATCATAAGAGGCAATGTTGTGCAACCTTACTAGGGACAAGATCCGACTATTCGGGAGTAGGATCTTATCTGAGACAGTGTTGCGAGACAAACTTCCGTCACACTTTCCGTAAACGTGACCTAAGATCCGCCTGGCAACAGCGATCTGAACGCCCATTGGCTGAGAGTTTTGATATCTATATGCGTAGGAGACGTGTGGAGTATCCCTATTGGCTGAGGGAGAAAGGTGGGGTCTCTCTTGTGCGTCGGGAAGACGGTGCGATGTTAGTAGCAAGGCGGCTCCAAAAGGTCGGTTTCGAATAGGCAGTGGCAGTAGCCGAATGCACCACTGATCACAAAGATAGATGTGATAAACAAGATATAAAGTTAAAGTGAACGGTATTAATTATCAGTGAACGCCACGTGTCGTGGGGAGTATCTATAACGAGTATTGAAAGTGATAACTGTGTTGTAAAGTGTTGAGTGTAACGGCGCAGCCAAGAGCTGCCATATAGGAAAGGTGACACGTGTTTTAAAGTCTTCTTCATTAAAACGATTATATTGCAAAACGTTGTTAACCTTTAACAGCTGGCATCCTGACACACTCCATTTCAGCAGGAGCACGAACCTACATGGATAGAGTCGCTTCCTTCTCGCTACAATGCCACACATAAGGAGGGCATCGTACATCGTGCGCCAGTAAATGAACTTAAAGCGTGTTAGGCATAAATATAAGAGTCTCTCCTTGCTTACTGCTCTACTTCCGCTAAGGAAGTTCCCTTGGGTACTATATTCCGTATTCTCAATGACTGTCTGCTGCAGTCCGACTCCTTTTCTGCTAGCTTCCGTCGTCCCTTTCTTTGGCTTACAAGCAACTCCGAAGTTTGTCATTGAGGCGACCTTTCTCTTTCAGACGCTGCTATAAGTGGGAGGCACCTTTCATTTCTCCTGCGGGAGGCCTGATTAATTATCACTATAAACAATGCAGGTGCTATTTAAAGCCGCGCTCGAAGGCTCTGCGGCTAATGGAACACCCGGAACTTTCTCCGTCGCTCAGCTGAGTAAAACCTTTATAACCGCACCCGGCGCTGTTAGGCTTCCCGCTGTAATTATTGCACACAATCGCGCTTGCGTGGCGCCTCTGTTTCCCCATTCTTGTCGCATGATGCCTGCCAGGGCCGGCACCTTTGTTAATGTAACAGTTGGCAATCTCAGTTTAGAAAAGCGGAAAGTACTGCAGAGCTTTCAGCAAACTTTGTGGCTGTGTAATGGACAACGAGTGGTTCTCATTAATTCATGGTTTACATGCGCGCAGAAAAGAGTAGTACTTTCGTGTTTCCAGGATGTTTGATGTAACTTCCCTGGTATACGTCATTTTCTTAATCTTATGTGCCATTTGAAGAGGCCAGTGACTCAAATGGTGTTCAGGGTGCTGTACAACACCCTGATGAGACAAAATATTATGACCTGGTCAGCAGCGTGTTAGTTCATGTCCTGTATCTCAATACAGCAACGATTCTTCGCGACATGAATTCCACAAGCCCTTGTTAGGTTTTCAGGGGTATGCAGCAACAGGTTTCAACACTTTAGAGCACTGTTTGATTTCATTAATGCAGCATCCCCACGAACATAAAAAATCATGAGTTCCGATTTTTGAAAACTTGTGATGAAACATACAATGTGAAATCAATTTTTTATAAAATTCTGTTCTGAAATTCAGGTTTTTAAAACATAATTTCTTATAATCGAAACAATAAAACCATGCCCCATAGCATGAATGTGACTCCGTTTGGAGTGTGGGACTATGGCTGGTTCAAAAAATGGCTCTGAGCACTATGGGACTTAACATCTGAGGTCATCAGTCCCCTAGAACTTAGAACTACTTAAACCTAACTAACCTAAGGTCATCACACACATCCATGCCCGAGGCAGGATTCGAACCTGCAACTGTAGCGGTCGCGCGGTTCCAGACTGAAGCGCCTAGAACCGCTCGGCCACACGGCCGGCGACTACGGCTCGTCAATTCCCAATAACACAATACCAGTTTTTAGGCTACCAGTTTCTGCAACACGTTATGTAATCTTCAGTGAAGGTTATAACAGAGCAATAAGTATATATTAAAATCTAGAGAGCATTGTCTAAAAAATGCAAGTGATTCATATTAATTTACATAATTAAAAGTACTGTCTTAATTAAAATCTTCTTGATACAACGTAATATGTACTATCAGAAATTAATTAGTTATTCATGAATACTGCGAAATCATCAGTAAACTAATGGAAGCATTCATAAAACAGAAGTGTCAAAGTAATGCAACCATAAGTCCAGTACATCCATTGTCTGTAAAGATATATGGTTATACGTGGCAGACTCTACTGGTTTTTGTCAAAAACTAAAAGAGGCGGGTAAAGAGACCGCTAATCATATGTAACGTAGATAGCAGGATCTCATATCAGGTAAAGTAAAGGGGGGTACACTATCAGCAATGGTACTCTTTATAGTAGGTATACAAAAAGAAGGATACATTAAAAAGACATTACAACTATTAAAACACCATAGCTGTACTCAGTGGTTATTAGACAATACTCTACAAGGAGGAACCAAAAGAACACTCTAGGATGATGACTGTAAGAATTAAAAAATAAAATATGAAAAAAGTAAAAATGTGTCCACCGATGTAATAATATCATGGATACCACAACCGAAAAGTGGATATTGAGTACGTTAACTTTTCAAAAAGCACACCTTTTTCAACAACAACACAAGGTTTTTATGTTTCTAATTGTAAGGACACTATTTGCAAGGTGGGAAACCACCATCAGTTATTTGGCAGAAAAATCCTATCATCATACTTCTGGGGAATATCTATGGAACGAAGATAATTAACAGTAGTTACAGGAAGTCGCGAAAACAACAAATATACTGTTAGATTATGTCACTACTGATTTTAAATATCGAATAGTACTCAACCAAACCTGACGTTCACTGTTCCACGTAGATCGCAGGGGACACGCAAAAACTAAAAGATAAACTCAAGTACAAACAATGAAATGAAAAAACAAATGAGAGTCCAAATTGGATCCAAAATTGGCATAGCAAACGATGATATACACTTCATCATGCAATATCCGAATATAGCACTTCTTAATCATGTAATCGCGGAAAAGTCACTAGAGAACTATCTCCACCCCCCACACCATCGTTACAACATTTAACTGCAGATGAAAATTATATAGATGTGATAGTTACATCCGCAATTAGGGCAAGGTAAATACGAATGGCCTGAAACATCTCCTAACTAAATCTAAAAGTACTCATACCCTAATGGCCTAACTATAAGAAACACGTCAGGTACATCTACTAGTAATAGTTAAGTATGACCTACATTAAGCCATAATTGATCACAAAGACACAAATCAAGAAGAGAAGGTCTACTCACCTGCTAAACAGCACTTTTAACTGGTCTCGTAAAGATTATTCTAAAGAGAGAAGTCAACATGAGTAATAACGTAACGAAGAATGTATCACAAATAAGGTCTAATACCCTCACAAATACGTACTCCCTCGGGCATGTCCGCTCCTTGGACAGCTGTCAACAACTGCTAGTTTGAGTGGATAGTTTGACAGTTGCCCTATTTACTTTACCTTATATATGATCCCGCTATCTACTTTACTTATGATTAGTGGTCCGTTTACCCGCCTCTTTTACTTTTTGACAAAAACCAGTAGAGTCGGCCACGTATAAAAACATAACATGTTTACAGACAATTTATACACTGGACTGATGGTTGCATTACTTTGACGCTTCTGTTTTATGAATACTTCCATTAGGTTACTGATAATTTCGCAGTAAATATGAATAACTAATTAATTTCTAATGATACATATTACGTTGTATCACGTAGATTTTAATTAAGACTAAGATCTTTTAATTATGTGAATTACTATGCAACATTTGCATTTTTTAGACATTGCGCTCTTTATTTTAATATGTACTTACTGCTCTGTTATAACCTTCACTGTAATGTATTGTCAAAACTGGTAGCCTAAAAATAAAACCTAAATAACGGAGATTGGTATTGTATTATTGGACACACCATGGCATTGTAAGATTGCTCCCTAGTTCTGCTCGACACATATCGGCACAAGCCGGTAGTCTGCGCGATTATTACGTAATGTTTCCAAACACAGTTCAAACAGTTACACTGTAGCTGATCGGTGAACGCATGTGCAGTATTAATTAATAAACTTGACAACAATGAATGCATATGAAAGCTACGCCGTTGTTATGAATGATAACAAGGTCATTCTCCTCAGATTCTCGCCTAAAAATATTTTGATCACTTCGCTTCGTGAAATAATGAAGAACTTCAATACTACGCACAGAAACACAAACTGATCTGGAATACCCAGGAATGTTTATAACACACACAAGACACACACACACACACACACACAGACACACACACACACACACACACACACAGAGAGAGAGAGAGAGAGAGTTTACCTTGTCCCACGCCCCTGCCCATCGCATCTTTTTTTTTCTTTTTTCGCTGGTGATTTATATTTATACTCCACATGTCTTTTGCAACGGAGAAATAATACAGGCAACCGGCTGCAATTAATTGTTTAACACAATCACCTAGGTTTCAACACCATCTAAGGATGTCTTTATCAGAACGAAAATTTAAAAGCCGTAAAGTTACATCACGAGAAGACAATAGTCAAAGTTTAGAGGAGATATGAACGAAGTCTTTTCCTTCTCTTCAGAAGGTTTTTCTTTCTCTTCAGTGTGGCAGAACATGTTCTGGCAAGTTCATGGACCCACTGGGAAAACCATAAGAGATGTTTGAATTTTTTCATTATGAGAGTATTGAAGGGCGATCTGTTTTAAGTGTTAAACACACATTCAAAAACCAATATCGCACAAAATACTTTTTTATTAAAGACAAACTGTTTCAACAGTCTTAGCTGTCATCTTCAGGTCTGAAACATTTTTTGTTGTAAAACACGTTCATTTTACGCTGAACCTGATGCAAAAGGTGTCAAGTGGATAAAACTCAGTACATTGTAAACGTTTGTCATCGCTAAAATATTTAAAAACACACAGCACCTTGTCTAAAAGGCCGTCTCCACACAAATATTGCTCACAGATGCTTTTTACATGATAAACACCGGTAAATAATAGCACATCTGTATACATACGCTGAACACCTGCTAAACACTGCGAATACACTTTAAATGGCGTATTGGGTACAAGTGTGTCAGTTGTGCAGTTATGTCAATTGTACACATTGAACGACTCTCTTCAGTCGTCGTTGGTCCCGTTCTTGCAGGAGCTTTTTCCGGCAGCAGCGATGTCGGAGATTTGATGTTTTACCGGATTCCCGTTATTCACGGTACACTCGTGAAATGGTCGTACGGGAAAATGCCCACTTCATCGCTACCTCGGAGATGCTGTGTCCCACCGCTCGTGCGCCGTCTACAGCATCACGTTCAGACTCACTTAAATCTTTATAACCTGCCATTGTAGTAGCAGCAACCGATCTAACAACTGCGCCAGACAGCCAGACACTTGTCTTATATAGGCTTTGTCGGCCGCAATGCCGTATTCTGCCTGTTTACTTATCTGTGTATTTGAATATTCATGCCTGGGCCAGTTTCTTCTGCACTTCAGTGTAAAAGGAACTACTAAAATTAGTAAAGGAATATTCATTCTAATTTAACTCACGTGGAATCATTTGTGGTCTCAAGAGTGACTAATAGAACCATCATGTCCATACGATTTTCAGTAAAATCATCTGCTCCTTCAACCTCGCTATGGTTTAGCCAGTCTGAACCGTTGTCACTTACACACGGAAGCTCAGTATCTTGACGTGTGATAATCCGTGATGGTCGCATTTTGATTGCTGATGCACTGTGGACAGTACATCTGTGTTCTGCAGATCTTATGATGGTTAACAAGAAAAGAACACATGTACTGCAGCATCTCTTTTCTAGATCACCACGTACGCTTGGATGATAGATGTCATAGGGCATGCCGATGAAGGCGTGCAAAGGTTGAATTGGTAGGCGGTGGCGAATCAAAAAGGGTCTCTCTCTCCGCAGCTTCTCAGGAGAGTTGTTCGATCTCACGATGAACGTGCAGCACCAAGTATTCCTTTTCCTGCTTCGCTGCGTTCCATAGCTTTATCTTTTCTCCCTGACCGCACTTCCTCTTCTTGTACACGTGTTTTTTCACGTATGCAAAATAATATAACTCACTACAGTTGACAGAATCGTCTTGAGAGAATTCAGCAACTGGGTACGAGTTGATGATTAAGATGATTTTCATTTTTTGTTCAGTCTCCGTCGCAATTTTTTTTTTTAAATTCATTTACATGTTTTGATCACTCTGGCTCATCTTGAGTGAGTGACAGCGTTGACTGAGCCGCCGAGTGACGGAACATTTACGCTGCTTGCACATTACACGATTTCGCCCGTACGGGAAAAAACCGTAAATACTGTTGAAGAGCATGAGACCTTTCACGCTGTACGGTTACAGCACGGGCACGATTTTTAGTCGTGTTGCAGCCGTCCAGTGCCAATGCAGCCACACGGCACCGGCTCCGCACCGTGCCGTACTCTCGACTCAGTGGCTCACGTGACCAAGTGCACGCTGTCACACTACACGATTTCAGTCGTCTGCGTGATGTCCCCAGTGTTATTTCTACTGCGTTCATTTTGGTTTCAGATTGCGATTTTCCGTGTTTTCAGTTTGTGTGTGTCACTGGCTTATTTTCACATTATGGAAGGAATTGACGCTGAAATTTTGATATCGCTAGTTGAATCAAAACCTGTTTTATGGGACAAAACGTTAGATATTTATAAGGATAGAAACGCAACAAGAAAAGCCTTGGAAGAGGTAGGTTCAGTACTCAACCCAGATTTTGAGAGCATTAGTGATACAGAAAAAATTGCGTGTGGTAAGTACTATCTATTAAGCAAAGTAAATACTTATTTGTAAATACTTATTTGTATTATAGCTGAATAACATTTTACTTTACCTTATAAGGCATTACGGCCGTGTGAAGTTGGTCTACCCAGAATTTTACTATCTAGTCGTTAGTTCCGTAAATTTTGTTAAGTAAATAATTAAAAACATGGGGTATTTATTCTCTCAATATAAGGTGGGTGAGGTATAACTAGGCTAACTAAATAAAATAGTATCGAAAGTTTAAAAAAGCAATTTATTTCACGAAGGCTACAGAACACTGATTTTCTATCTGCAGAAAAGACACTTCATACAATCTTCTGTTTCACATTTGACAAATTATATTTCAGACATTTGCCAAGGTACACTTCCGACATCTAACACAAAATATCTGATAAGCACAATTCTAATATTGTTTGCTGCCAAGCCTCCTATTGTAGTACTTTCTCCAGTCAAATCTCTCAGACCTGTGATTGTCGTTGTGTCCGCAACAATATATCCGTCTTTGTCACGTACATAGTTGTGCAGTACAATGCAAGACTTGACAATGAGCACTGCAAAATGTGGCTGCACAGTGATAGGCCGATGTAACACGTGCCATTTATTAATAAGAATGTCAAATGCACATTCCACATATCTTCGTGCTCTGCACAATCGATAGTTAAATATTCTTTTCTCAGCTGTTAAGTGTTTTCCTCCAAAAGGTCTCAATAGGTGTTTGTGTAAGCCAAACGCTTCGTCCCGGCGGGGGTTCGAGTCCTCCCTCGAGCATGGGTGTGTGTGTTTGTCCTTAGGATACTTTAGGTTAAGTAGTGTTAAGCTTATGGACTGATGACCTTAGCAGTTAAGTTCCATAAGATTTCATAAACATTTTTTGAACAAACGCCTCGTCTCCAACAAAGAAGTAGGGTATTTTAGGGCTCTCCATCCCTGAAAGTTGTTGTTCCACAGGTAATGCTTGAGAACCACTTTCTATTGATCTCCACAATATGGAACTCTTAAATATTGATGAGTCACATTCTTTACCATAGCTCCATACATGAACGTAAACAAATCTGTACTTTGCGTCTGCTACAGCCGTAAGTACAATAAAAAAGTAATCTTTCTAATTGTAATACATTGATCACGAGTCAAACGGACAAGTCAGTCTTATAGGCTTACCGCCGACAGCGCCGAGACAGTGTGGGAAATTAACGATATTTTCAGAGTCAGAAGCAAGTGACGTCCACGTATCACAAGTTGGTGTTGGAATGCACTCTTCTCGCATTACTGACCAAATCGCTGCACATACTTCTTCAACAATTTTTCTAGCCGTTGAAATTCCAACACTGTAGCTATAGTGCAAATCCGTAAACGTACAGCCACTCGCCAAATATCTAAAAAAAATTGAACATTAATTATTACATTACTCAACAATCTTAAAAAAAGTTTTCGTAAAAAATATTCAGATAATACATTTGTATTTATGCAGGCAAGGAAGTAATCCTAAGGTGGACCAGCCTCCGAGACTGTTTCGCAAAATCGAAAACAGATGAGAAAGCTGCCAAACAAAGGGCATCTGGGGCCGAAAACGTAAGAAATACCTGTTTTCAGACCAACTTCAATTTTTGAACGAGATCTACACCGAAAACGATACGGTAGACAGCCTGGACCCAGAAATTTAGCCAGGAACACTTGACGAAGACAGGGAGCCTGAAGGTGCCGGTGCTATAACTCCGATTTCTACTTACGTAAACCCGCCAATACTCTTACAGAAGGAAGAAAACATAAGAAACCAGACGAGGTTGAGATAAAAATACTCAAAGCTCTGGAACCTAAAACGCCCTGCAGTGAGATGTCCTTCCTTCACGGTTTAATGCCTCATTTGCCAAACTATTCAAACAGTGAATTCCTTCAGTTTCAGATGGGAGTGTTAAATGTACTTGATAACATAAACAAAATGAAGCAAACAGTTACTCACCCTCAACCAAGATACTCTTCTTCCATGCCATCTCATCCGCCATTCCCTCAGTGTACGCCTCAGCCATCTGCAGTTATCCAACCGCAACCATTTTTAAACATTCAACAGCCTCCATTTCCACCTCAACAATATGCAGGGCCTAGTTTTTGCAGTCAGATTACAACTAGCGTAGAAGAACATTCCTTGTATCAGCATAGACCTACATGTGGACTGCAAAATCATTCAAAGGAAGCACACCATTCAACGCCTCTCCAAAAAAGGACACAATCCAAACTAGAAACACAGACAACATCACGTGACCTGCACGAAATTGTTCACAGTGAGTCTCCACAAAGTGAAAATGTTACAAGTTCGTCTTTTTTTTCTTCAGGTAATTCATCATATTCCGATTTCTTCAACTGATATCATAAATTTGTTTTTGGAACGTCACAAATAATCTACCAAAATAATAAACACAATGAAATCCACAATTTGATCAGAAACCTACAATGTTTGCATTTTCCGAATTTCATATTTGTTCATAATTGTATTTTTATTGATAACATAATCACAAATCCAGCCTAATAAATAAAATCGATTACTTTACATGTGTTTTATTGTTTTGCCTACTACTACAATATCACCTTACTGCACAACCATATTCCCTGTTTGTATGGTACTTTGGTAATTATAAATATAATAAAAGAATTTTATATATAGAATATGAAAAAATACAGCAATAAGAGTTTATACATGTATTATTTAGCTTCAGTGGAATGTTTGTTCAAACACCAGTAATAACTAAGCTGTATTTAAAAACTTACCTTAAAGTCATAGACAGCCTTTCAATAGACCGTATACAGTTTCTGAATTGCGTGTTTTGGGGTTGCAGAACTTTCTTCAGTTCTCCATCCAATTCATCGAAGGAGCCAACTGACATAAGAAAGTAGTTAAAAAAACTTTCGGTCGTCGTTTCTCAGGTCTGCAAATAATGTGTAGAAAACCCCGACTTCCTCACACCTCAGATTAATTGGATGGACGCAGTGAAGGCGATTGCGCCTCCGTCTTCTCCGACGTCGATACAGCATCCATAACGCAATGACTTGTTCACGATCCATAATAAGAACTGTACCAGGTCACACTCTGAAGGGAACTTATGCCCTTGTTTAACGTTTAAAACTCGTTCAGTGTGAAAATCAACCGACTACGATTTAAACCCGTACGGTTTTAATGCGCAAGCAGCATCACTGGCGTAACACAGCAGGTCGGAACCTATTGTTGCCACCTGGCTTATACGCCGCAGCGTTTGGCTGGCCGGTGGTGGCTAAACAATAGAGGTGCTACTGTGTAGTTTGTAACATTTAGATAACTGCGATAATTGTTATTGTGTACGATTTAGCCATATTTTAATGGAGAAACATGTCTTACATAATTTAACCCAATTTTCTCTCAATTTTGCCATGTTTCTTACGAAAAAAATTGCGTGATATTTGCCAAGACCCACTCTCCCTCTCCCACACGTGAGCTTAGGTGAGATTCGGCTCGACCCTCTCCCGTAAGCGCCTCACGCAATTAATGGATTCCCCCTTACGCTTCTCTACACGCTATAATAGTAAGATGCGCCTTAGGTTACTCAGACATCAAAGTGAGAGTTATTCTTGGAGCAGAGCCTTACAAAAGAAAAGTAAGAACCGCCACTGAGAGCAGTAGACGACGGCGACAACCAACACATGTCCGTTGTTCCTTTAGTATTAGTCAACCACAATATTATTCCACCTGGGAGTGAGGGAGCTTCGATCGACTTATCGTGAGTTATTATCCTGATATTTCACGACGACAGGATGAATCACTTGATAGTATAATCAGAACTATCATTCACAGTGCGACGCGTTTTCCTTACACACTACTGTACTTATTTAGTGTAACGTCACCACATTCTTCCGACGAACTTCTTACTGCCAGATTCACATACACACACACACACACACACACACACACACACACACACACATTACTATGAATATTTTTGTTCGTAATCACCATTTCTTCTGCAACCGCCTTTCGAACTGTGGAGTAAGTTTTTTTAAACGCTAGGCATAATAGTCTGGCTCCAGGGATTTCAGTCTAGGCATTACACCATTCTTCATCTCACAGTGTTCGTATTTAAGAAAGAAATCCATTTTTTTCAGATGTGAGAAGATTATATAATTATGATAATAGTTTCAGGGCATTTAACGACTTTTTATTAGTGCCCCTGCTGAATATACATGTGTGTATTTTATAAAGTGACGAAGTGGTATTTATTCACAAATAACGTCATTGGATTAACATGGGGACAAATGGATAATTCTTACTTTTAATTTTATCCATATTTTGCAGCTTCAAACGTGACTGTACTCAATACACTCGAGGTATGGATTAAAAAACGCCTTCAGTCAAAATTTTTCATGTTTTATTTAGTACACGATGCATTTCGGACACTGTGGGTCCATTTTCAGGTGTAAATCGTTTTACTATATGATTTATTTGTTCTCTTGAATGAGACGAAATGCATATTCCTGTCACGAAAGCTTTTGATGTTAGGTTACGAACTTCGTAAGTCAGACGCGGAAAATATGTATGAAATAGTGGAAACGATGGAAAAGATAAGCTGTTTTTTGTGATTGAAGACATATACATTCCTACAGGTACCAGGTTTGCCTCTTTTGATGTTACTATCCTATTTACAAATGTACCAACTGAAGAACAAAATAGACATGAGTTTTGAAAACTTAATAAAACATAAAAAATGTCAATTGCAGAAGTATCAGAAGTCAAGGACATGTTGCAGCTAATATTGTCTCACAATTACTTCACATTCAATGGGAAAGTTTACCAACAGAATTAGGGTCTTTCCATGGGCAGTAGCATATCAAGCTTTCTGGCAGACATATTTCTCAATCATCTGGAAAGTAAGTTCTACAATGAAAACAATAGATTCAAAAATAAAATAATATATTACTGGAGATATGTTGATGATACCTTGCTTCTGTTTGATAGAACAAAAGATCAGACCGAAGAACTACTAGCATTATTCAATTCCTTCCACAAAAACATAAAATTCACAACAGAACATGAGGATAACAAAAGCATAAATTTCCTGGACATTATAATCACCAACCATGAACAAAAACATAAGTTCAGCATACACAGAAAACACACATACAGAGACATAACACTGGACAACTCATCATGCCATCCCACCGCACAGAAACATGCTGCATTTAGGTCCATGCTACATATAGTACACTATCTTGATCTAGAAGGAAACACCCTCTAGAATGAGATAGATACAATAAAGAGTATTGGCATTAGCAATGCCCACGCAGCCAAAACAATTGACAATTAGGAGGACAAATACATAAAAGCAAGACAAAAAAATGACAACACTGTGAAAAAAGAGAAAAAATTCGCCAGTATCCCATACCTGGGCCCCATTTCACAAAAAATTGCTAACCTTTTCAAAAAAAAAAACAAATGTAACAGTTTCATTCTCAACTAATAATAAATTAGGAAACTTACTCATCCATAACATTAAATTAAATACACAAACATACAACAACAGTGGAGTGTACAAAGTATCTTGCTCCAGTTGGCCTGCCTACTATGCAAGGAAAACAGCCAGAAACTTCAAAAGCCGTTTTCAAGAACGTCTAAATGCTTTCTGGGTCAACCACTTCGAAAAATCAGTTATTGCACAACATATATTGATAAAGAAACATGTCATCAACAATCTAGAAAAAAATTTGGTAATATTACATAACGAAGCCAATGGTAAGACCCTAAATCTGTTAGGACAACTGGAGATATACCTCCACAAAATCAAAAAACCAAAATCGATGTTAAATGAACAAACAGATTTTGCAAGCCGTAGCTATTTCAGTAATTTTAAAGATCTGTTCTTAAGTTATTTCCTGCATATGTCAATTGTTTCCTGCATATGTCAATTGCTTAGTAATTATATCTTTAGCACTATAAAAATCTATCTTTGACCACACAATGTACAAAAACATCTGTGAAGTGTTTACAAAAATGTGCTTGAGAATGTTCCTTTTGAATGAAGTGATATGCTTGAAAACGATGGAAGAAAAAACTTATACTGTTGCTTAAACGTTAAAAACGCTTTTCTTGGATTATTTGGTAAGTTTACACTATTCATTTTTTCCACTAGTTCACACATATTTTCCGCGTCAAAAATGGTTCAAATGGCTCTGAGCACTATGGGACTCAACTGCTGTGGTTATCAGTCCCCAAGAACTTAGAACTACTTAAACCTAACTAACCTAAGGACATCACAAACATCCATGCCCGAGGCAGGATTCGAACCTGCGACCGTAGCAGTCGCACGGCTCCGGACTGCGCACCTAGAACCGCGAGACCACCGCGGCCAGCTCCGTGTCTGACTTACAAAGTTCGTAACTTAACATCAAACCTCTTCCTGACAGAAATATGCATTTCATCTTATTCAAGAGAACAAATAAATCATGAATAAAACGACTTACACCTGAAGATGGACCCACAGGGTCCGAAATGCATCGTGTGCTAAATAAAACACGAAAAATTGTGGCTGAAAGCCTTTTTTTATTCATACCTCGAGATAATTTTTCATCAGCTTTCGGTGGCCACACAAATGGCAGTCATCCGGGCAAGAGCTATAGGAAAGGAGATACGCACCATAGCCAACACCTGTTTGTCCGACACTGTCTCAGGCTACAAGATATATTCGGCGAGTGCCCTAAAACGAATAACAGTTTCCTAAAAACATTCTAAAGCCAAGATCACATACATATTTGTTTATTTAAAACAACCGTTTTCGGCAGACATCGCTCTTATTTTTTTCGGCAGACTTTGCTGTTATCTTCAGGTCTTAAAAAATCTTTTTGATATGAAACGTGTTCATCTTTAGTAGCACCTCACATCAAGTTGTCATGTGAATAAAAAACAGCACATTATAAAAGGTTTCTAATAACCAAAATATTTCAAAACATAAAGTACCTTGCTCAAATGGCCGGTTCTTTTAAATAAATATGCGATTTTGGCTTTAGAATGTTTTCAGCAAGTAAAACGGATCGCTCAATCTGTCTTCTCAAAATTAGAAATTTCAGTCGAATGAAATTTTACTTTTTAAATAATTGAAATTATTTATAAAGTTCTTGAAACATTTCTGCCTCTTGCACCCATCATTGCTTTCTCGTCAATCAAATCATCCTATGAACTGTCGCAGGTAGTTCCTGCGTATGTCAATTTTCAGAAATTACTGAGTAGTGTGAGGAAGGAATGCTATACTTTTCACTTCGCACAATGCACCCGTAAAGCAGAAGCCCCTGAAGGCCCAAACTAGCTGGTGAACATTCGAATCTAGGAGTTCACAAGAAGCGAGTAGTGTAGCAGGATGGGTGAAAGTATAGGCAAACATTAGGTGACACATCACTTCTGGCGATGTGATAACACCCTAACTGATAACCAGTAGCGTATCAGTGGGCATACTCGGTGATATAACTATCTTAGCTCAGGCCCACTGATAAGGACTTCTGGTGACAGATCTCACACTTGGGCGACTTAGATCCTAGGTCACTGCACACTCCCCTCCATCCCAACCAGAGAACTGGTGAAGGTCATACACGACAAGCCCCTTAAATCTTAGGCAATTGCGAAATTAATATTCAAGGACATCCAGTAGAGTCCCCACACACCTTAGGCAATTGTACAAAGCAATGAAGTAACTCAATATCGGTCACACAATATAAAATTGGTGGGAAACGCCTGGACTGATGGGAGCATATTAAAATGGTGGAAAAGTCTTAGAGCAATAAGATTCGAGCTCACCCTTCTCCCTCTTATCATCCTTTATATCTAGCTCAGTTGCTTAAGCTTCTTCATTTGAGATCTGTACATCATGCAGAGTGGTTCATGTTTGTTATAAACAATAATTCTATATTGTCAGGGTTTGGAAATAATAAAATTGATATAACAAATTAACTAAAGGTTCATTATTAACAATTCTATATTTTCAGGGTTTGGAAATAATAAAATTGATATAACAAATTAACTAGAGGTTTATTATTAACAAGTATGTGACCTAAAACATAAGTCCTTGTCAGTGATGTTGAGAACTATCTTATCTCATCCAGTTTGGCCACTGATGTCCTACTGCTAAACAGATGCAGTGTTATTATATCACCAGAAGTGATACAGTGCCTGATGTTTACCTCCACTCACACCCACCCTTCTATACTACTGATACAGGTCTCTGCTGTTGTCTATCTACATAAGATAATCAATGTACACATGCCCATTTGGAGAGAGTGGGGAACAGATATATATGAAGATATTGTGAGTTAATGGCAGAGTGAAAACTGGGCCATAGCAAATACCACTGGAACTAAATCTCTGTGACAGTTGACTGCTGGATGTGTTGGCAGAGAGCAGCACTCATTGAGAGTGAGGGAAGTGAATTGTGAGGAGCTGACAGGACACAGGGAGCAGAGATAGTTGGATGGATGGTGTGCGGACATTAGGTTATCGTAGGTTGAGGTCGGGATGACTTCAGAAGCTGAGATTTTATTGTAAGGAGGATGGCAGAGGGCAGGATCCTGATGGCACAAATTGTGAAGCAGTCTTTGAAATCAAGTATGTTATGTACAGCTGTATGTTGCACAACAAGATGGTCGACTTTACTCTTGGTCACAGTTTGACGATGGCCATTCATCATCGTGGACATGTGTTTGGTAATCACTTAATGTTCCAATTCTTTCACAGGTTTACCTTGCTACACCAAACGCCAGGTCACCTGTGAAAGTTGCTATTACATACCAGCTCGGCTAAATTGTTCAGTTTTCTACACTGGTGTGACTACCAACCAGCTGTCTACAAGAATGAATGGCCACCCCTGAACTGTGGCCAAGAGCAAAGTGGACCATCCTGTGGCACAACATATAGCTGTATGTAACACTTGATTTCAAAGGCTGTTTCACAATCTGGGCCATCTGGATACTCATCTCCTCCACAAGCTTTTCTGAACTGTACAGATGAGAGTTTTCCTTACAGCACATTCTCTGCTCCTGAAGTGATCCCAGCCACAACCTATGATAACCTACTGTCCCCACACCCTCCACCAAACTATCTCTTCCCCTGTTTTCTGTCATTCGCTTCCCCTCACCCTCATGGTGCGCTGCTCCCTGTCAGCTCATGCAACAGTCTTTCCCCCTTGTTTGTTTCACCTTTTCAGTCAGTATTTTATATCCCCTTCTCTCTCAGCCACAACCTTCCGACACTGTGCCTGTTAGCCCTGTCATTCCACCTCTAGTTCCTACATACTCTGCTAGGCAGTGCCAATTTCTCCCACCAATACCCTGCTATCCCTCCTACTTCCGTGCCTGCCCCAGAATGTTACTCCCATTCAACATGTTTCCCTTGTAATACGGCCTATGTGGCCAGTGATAACAGCCATATGTGTGTGAGGTGTGCTTGCTTGTGTGAATATACACATATCAAAAAAAGTTTTGCATCACCCCGGTTCCCAGAACTCCTGAAGATGAACGTTGCCTATGAATATTGTTATCACAGACACAGTCCCTTTGTCTGTTCGGAGGTGTCACTAAACCTACCCAAAGATGTAAATAATCATGCATGAGCAGCGCCTATTAGACGGAGGGGGTCCGACAGCCGATCAGTTGCAGTCATTCCACCAGGAACGAAGTACATGAACCGTGTTGCCTGTCGTTGAACCATGCCTAGACGGTCAATACCGCGGTTCGATTGCGTTCTCATTGTGCCAGGAAGGGCTCTCAACAAGGGAAGTTCCAGGGGTCTTGGAGTGAACAAAAGCGATGTTGTTCGGACATGGAGGAGATACAGAGAGACACGAACTGTCGATGACATGCCTCACTCAGGCCAACCAAGGGCTGCTACTGCAGTGGATGACCGCTACAGAACGTCGTGTTACGACTCAAACTGTGCGCAATAGGATGCATGATGCGCAACTTCATTCCCGACGTCCATGGTGAGGTTCATCGTTGCTAGCACGACAGCATGCAGCGCGGTACAGATGGGACCAGCAACACGCCGAATGGACAGCTCAGGATTGGCACCATGTTCTCTTCACCGATGAGTGTCACATAAGCCTTCAACCAGACCATCGTCGGAGTCGTGTTTGGAGGCAACCCGGTCAGGCTGAACGCCTTAGACACACTGTCCAGCGAGTGCAGCAAGGTGGAAGTTCCCTGCTGTTTTGGAGAGGCATTATTTGTGGCCGACGTACCCCACTGGTGGTCATGGATGGCGCCGTAACGGCTGCACGATACGTGAATGCCATCCTCCGACCGATAGTGCAACCATATCAGCAGCAGATTAGCGAGGCATTCGTCTTCATGGACGAAAGTTTGCGCCCCCATCGTGTGCATCTTGTGAATGACTTCCTTCAGGATAACGACATCGCTCGACTAGAGTTGGCCAGCATGTTCTCCAGACATGAAGCCTATCGAACGTGCCTGGGATAGATTGAAAAGGGCTGCTTTTGGACAGATGTGACCCACCACTCTGAGGGATCTACGCCGAATCGCCGTTGAGGAGTGGGACAATCTGGACCAACGGTGCCTTGATGAACTTTTGGATAGTATGTCACGACGAATACAGGCATGCATAAATGGAAAAGGACATTCTGCTGGATATTAGAGGTACCGGTGTGTGCAACACTCTGGACCACCACCTCTGAAGGTCTCGCTGTATGGTGTTACAACATGCAATGCGTGGTTTTCATGAGCAATATAAAGGGCGGAGATGATGTTTATATGGATCCCTATTCCAGTTTTCTGTACAGATTCTAGAACTCTCGGAACCGAGGAAGCTCAAAACTTTTTTTGATGCATGTATATGCATTTCAATTTCCTGAAAAATGCTTTGGCCAAAAGCTAATATGTAACAGCCTTTTCACTGTGCCTGTCTGTAACTGTGTGTAATTTTTACAGTGAGTATAAGTTTGGCCTTTTTGAAGTACTGTCGATTCTTCGACCTGTACTTGTCATTGTTTAACATAGAACTTTTTGATTTGTGTTCAGTGCTGGAGTGGCTGATAAGGTATTTGGAGAGAGATTGGGCAGTAGTTGACAAGAAAGTAATGTTCAGTGACGTCTTCTGCTGGAGTGGAGCTGTGTCTCGTTATTTATTATTGTAGTGATCAACTCGGGATATCATTGTGTGACATCTGATACCATGAAAATTATCAATTAGGTCGCCCCACGTTGGGCTCCAAAATTGTAGTGAACTCGAGAAATTAAACGAAACAAAGCACACATGGTTCATAATTAAGGGGTTCAAGTATGAATGTAAATGATCGCATACATGATCAAAACATGAAAGAAATGTATTTATTTTTTGTGCTGTTTATACAAACCAAAACAATATTATAAATCTCAGGGCCGATTTGACTGAGCGTGGACACGACTCAGTTATTACGGGGAAGGAGGAGGGAACGAATCGTCTCACCATTCTTGTTATCTATCGTTCGTCGTATACTGCTGTCGGCGGCAGGTGTGGCGTCGGTGCAGCGCATCGCGTCGGAGCAGTGCTGCACGGGTCGGGTGCCCTCATTAGCAATCGCGGCTTTGCGGCGGGTCCCAGGTAGGATCTCCACGCTGTCTGCCCACCGTCAGTTGCGTGGGCGAAGCTGTGCTACCATGGCATCGGAAGGCGGACGTTGGCGATAGGTCGAAGAGCGCCCATGTCCTCCAGCCCCCGCGGTGTCTCCACGACTCCCCCTTTTCGCTTCTCATCCCAGCTCAACTCCTCTTCGAAACGTTCTTCCTTTCGGCGTTGTCATTGGTGGACGAAATTTTCAATGCAGCCCAATGACAGATCGCCGTTTCATTGCCACTTCTCTCCATACAGAGTGGAAATTTTCTGTCTGGCCTGGGCTGCAGTGTGCCTCGTGAATTGGCATCACGATTTCACATTCTTAAGAAG
Organism: Schistocerca serialis cubense; assembly: GCF_023864345.2. Taxonomy (NCBI): domain Eukaryota; kingdom Metazoa; phylum Arthropoda; class Insecta; order Orthoptera; family Acrididae; genus Schistocerca; species Schistocerca serialis. The sequence goes on along the minus strand of NC_064644.1, from coordinate 386,393,337 downwards.
TTTTCCTGCATTCTGAAGCTGTTGGGAGTGCAGCTGCACAACTCTTCTTTATAGCCGCTCTCTCTGCTTGAGCCCTGGACAGACTCATGTTTGGGCTCCATCTAAAAATCTGCCGGCGTCCGCCATTTACGAGGAATATCCTCACTGTCGAGGAAAACATCTTCTTAAGAATGCCGGTTTCTTTCACACGCCTCCCTGTGCCGATTCACTGCGCTTTTTTTCACGCTGTCCCTGTTTTCTAAGGTAAAAAGACTGCCGCAAGACCAGAAGAACTCAGATGCTTTCGCGCGTACGTTCTTGGCGTTCCATCCTAATGGTTTTAGGTGTCGATGAGCTCTCGGCACGCTTCTCGTCGTCAGACGGGCCCTTCGCATCGCGTCCCTTCTTGAGCGAGGCGAGGATGTCGGCCCGGCTTCCCACTGTGCGCTTGCAGAATGACTGCACTCACGGGCTCGCCCCAGGGAGACCGATCCCTTCCTCCTCCACGGCTCGCGGCGACTTGGTGAAAGTGGCTGCGGTATTACATTATGACTTAATTTTGCTTGTGATGCTATCATCTAGAGTCAAAGTTTTATTGTCTGCTTGGTTGATAAGTACACTCCTGGAAATTGAAATAAGAACACCGTGAATTCATTGTCCCAGGAAGGGGAAACTTTATTGACACATTCCTGGGGTCAGATACATCACATGATCACACTGACAGAACCACATGCACATAGACACAGGCAACAGAGCATGCACAATGTCGGCACTAGTACAGTGTATATCCACCTTTCGCAGCAATGCAGGCTGCTATTCTCCCATGGAGACGATCGTAGAGATGCTGGATGTAGTCCTGTGGAACGGCTTGCCATGCCATTTCCACCTGGCGCCTCAGTTGGACCAGCGTTCGTGCTGGACGTGCAGACCGCGTGAGACGACGCTTCATCCAGTCCCAAACATGCTCAATGGGGGACAGATCCGGAGATCTTGCTGGCCAGGGTAGTTGACTTACACCTTCTAGAGCACGTTGGGTGGCACAGGATACATGCGGACGTGCACTGTCCTGTTGCAACAGCAAGTTCCCTTGCCGGTCTAGGAATGGTAGAACGATGGGTTCGATGACGGTTTGGATGTACCGTGCACTATTCAGTGTCCCCTCGACGATCACCAGTGGTGTACGGCCAGTGTAGCAGATCGCTCCCCACACCATGATGCCGGGTGTTGGCCCTGTGTGCCTCGGTCGTATGCAGTCCTGATTGTGGCGCTCACCTGCACGGCGCCAAACACGCATACGACCATCATTGGCACCAAGGCAGAAGCGACTCTCATCGCTGAAGACGACACGTCTCCATTCGTCCCTCCATTCACGCCTGTCGCGACACCACTAGAGGCGGGCTGCACGATGTTGGGGCGTGAGCGGAAGACGCCCTAACGGTGTGCGGGACCGTAGCCCAGCTTCATGGAGACGGTTGCGAATGGTCCTCGCCGATACCCCAGGAGCAACAGTGTCCCTAATTTGCTGGGAAGTGGCGGTGCGGTCCCCTACGGCACTGCGTAGGATCCTACGGTCTTGGCGTGCATCCGTGCGTCGCTGCGGTCCGGTCCCAGGTCGACGGGCACGTGCACCTTCCGCCGACCACTGGCGACAACATCGATGTACTGTGGAGACCTCACGCCCCACGTGTTGAGCAATTCGGCGGTACGTCCACCCGGCCTCCCGCATGCCCACTATACGCCCTCGCTCAAAGTCCGTCAACTGCACATGCGGTTCACGTCCACGCTGTCGCGGCATGCTACCTGTGTTAAAGACTGCGATGGAGCTCCGTATGCCACGGCAAACTGGCTGACACTGACGGCGGCGGTGCACAAATGCTGCGCAGCTAGCGCCATTCGACGGCCAACACCGCGGTTCCTGGTGTGTCCGCTGTGCCGTGCGTGTGATCATTGCTTGTACAGCCCTCTCGCAGTGTCCGGAGCAAGTATGATGGGTCTGACACACCGGTGTCAATGTGTTCTTTTTTCCATTTCCAGGAGTGTATTTCTCCTGCGAGGCTAGTAAGAGGGAGTCTCAATTGTAGTCCTTTGTCCTGCTTGTAAATTTTGTGAAAACACATAGCTACTAAAACAGTAGGAACAAGTATATCAAAATAAATGTACATTAATCTATCAATAAGTAACTGCCAAACCATAATGCCCTGTGAGTAAAATTTGATAAACTTTTGTCAACAGTTATTATCCTTAAGGACGATCATACACTAAAAATACTAATTCTTGGCAAACAACCACATTCGCGAAATCCAGATTGAACCCATGCCAAAACTCTAGGGAACAATAAGAAAATGCCTCAACAACTGTAATTTCCTTTTCACTAAAAATGAAGTACAAGTCTTTTTATAATAAATCCCACAGCCCCTAGACTCAGAGCACAGCCAAAAAATTCATAAGACCAATGCACTAATCGGGCCTATTGTGAATGCAGTTAATAGCCCAGCCTACAGACTAATGAGACAACGATGTGACTTACATGTTGTCAAGCACACATCTGATAAATCATATTTCATAATGAACAGCTATGAACATATTAACAATATAAGAGTAAATAACCTGACTGTACCACCTCAAGCTAATTTTTAACCGTAAACATTGTAAACCTCTACAGACAAGAAATTATTAAAATAAATAAGCAACACAAAACTCTAAAAAAAGAATATACATGTCATGTACATCATTTAGCTTAACACACATCGAAGTCTTCACATAGCACTAGCAGAACTGGCGTAATAAACCTTAGAGACTAACGGTAGCAACCCGAGATCGATAGTTTCTCACATCTGAACCATCTCATACACAACTCAGCTCTACCAGCACAATAAATATTTAGTGGTATTAGATTGGTGGGAAGCTTCGCAAGTGCAGCTTTACTTTTACATGCTGGCGACAACCTTATGAAATGACTGTTAAACTGTGTGCACATCATCGAACAAAACAGAGAGATAACTTCTAGAGAATATTGCATAAGAATTCAGTCAATCGTACACCTTCAGTTGCCTGTATTAATAGTCTATGACATGCTTCGATATGCGTGGTAAGCAGCTAAAGTGTATGATGACCGAGAGGTGAATATGAATGTAAACGAAATTTGTTTTGCAATAGACATAACGCACATACAAAAATTCAGCATTCATCACACGTACTGTACGCCGCTATATTTTTTGTTTTCCATGTTTCTACAGTCAGTACCATCCTGCGATAATTTTTAGATTCCGTGACTGCATGAATCACATGTTTTGAGGCGAAGAACTGGTCGAGATATGTTCCCACGCATTTACATCCGGAAAGGATATTCCTTCAAAGTTGTTCGATAGAGAGCGAAAAAGTTGAAACTCTGAAGGCTCGAGATCAGGTGAATAAGGAGGGCACAGAATGACTTCCCAACCCATCCCCTATATAGCGTGTTCTGTCTCTGTAGCAGAATAGTTAACTTTGGCCTTAAGAAAGGTCTATGTACAACAGATGACATAATTTGCTTGTACCTCTGGAATGCTGATGCTCGGTTCAGTACTGGAAAATGTATTCCAAGTACCTACGCGGGGGCGGGATCGCACTGGGGTACAAATCCACAAACATTAAGAACAAGAGCTCTTGCCTTATGCTATTCTGCAGGAGAGTACGCTAGCCCAGTCTGGTAAAATTCAGTACATGCAAAGAAGGTTGATGTAGCCTTAAATGACAGCTGTAGGATTGTTACAGGCTGCCTAAGGCCAACCCCCATGGACAAAGTTCAATGTCTCGCTGGGATTGCTCCATGTGACATCAGAAGAGAGATCGCCGCTAACATCGAGAGGCATAAATCAAATACAGTGACCTCACATCCACTCTTTGGACAGCAACCTGCCAAGACAAGACTGAAGTCCAGGAAGAGTTTCAAACAACTTCACCGCCCTTAGAAGGATCAGCTGCGGCTACCCGACTCACCAAGTGGAAGGAAAGATGCCATCACCTGTCTAACTGGATGACACCACAAGAATCCCTGCAACCTGGACACATGGAGAAGTGGGTCATCTGGATGTCCTTGAACAGACTAAGGACCGAAGTCGCAAGATCGAGGGACAATCTCCTTAAATGGAACTTCCAACTGCCAAATTCCAACACAACACTGTGCGAATACGATGAACTGCCGACAACCCGGCATCTCTTCGAATGTAACTTACGCCCAACCAGCTGTAGCACGAAGGACTTTTTAACGTCTGCAGCACCAATGCTATCAAAGTTGCCAAATTCTGGGTGAATACTGTATAGTTTTCTTTGTATGTATTGTATATGTGTTCATTTTAATCTACCTCTGACACGAATAAAGAAGACTGTAGCAGAATGAGGGCGGGCGTTATCGTGGAGTACCATCACATCACGCAGTCTTCCTGGTCGTTGTTCCTGGACAGTGTCTGAAAGAAGTCGCAGTTGTTGACAGTAGATGTCAGCGGTGATGGTTACACTTCGGGGAAGCAATTTGTCGTATAGTACCACAATGCATTACATTATCTTTTGTAGATGCGCGCATGCCTTCGTAAGTTGAGTTCGTTCTTTGTTTGGGTTAAACCATTCCCTTATTTTGCTCATGTTAGTATAACACACCATTTCTCGTCACCAGTAACGATACACGATAGAAATGATCGCGAGCCAATTGATGACGAGGAAGCAGAAACACACATATGGCCACCCGCAGATTTTTGTGATTTTTGAACCTTCCCCGTTGCCTGCAAATGTCGCATGACAGTGGATGCCAGATGTCGAGCCACTGACGTTGATCATTGTGAATTATGGCGTTTAAGCGATCTTCATCAAACCCCGAAGATTTTCCTGAACTTGGAGGGTCAACAATGCTAAAATGATGCTCTTTGAAACGTAAAACCCATTTTCTTGTCGTTCTCTGTCAAATGGCATTTTCCCCACATTTGGCACAAATTTTTCTGGCTGCCTCCGCTGCTGTAAGACCTCTATTGAACTCAAACAGAACAATATATCGTAAATGTTCCGCCTTCTCCGCTTGGCACTCCATTTTCTAGCGTTCACAGCTCCTCTCACCATCTACAGATGACAAAATGACAGTATGTAAACTCAGATAACAGTCAACTACAAATAAAAAACTACAATCGATAAACAAAGCCACAGCAGCCGGAATACCTACACACAAAACAAAAATGCTACGAACTTACCCACCAACTTAATATTTTGTGAGCAGAGGAATGTCACCGCCAGTAATGTCTCACCGCACAGCCGTTGCGAGTGGAGTCGTGGCTCGAGGTTGATATCCTGAGGAACAGCTCGGGATGATTAGTTTCGGCCAGAGAACGAGTGTCTCGGTTCCTGCTCTTCCGACAGCTCAAAAGGGTTGAAGTGGCTCTAAGCACTATGGGACTTAAGATCTGAGGTCATCAGTCCCCTAGACGTAGAACCTCCCTTGCAGTGGAGTTCACACTGTCGCGGCCCTTAGCCGCCCATCGGTCCAAGCAGTCCCACATTCTCGAAGATCGTTAGGGCCGTCTGCTAAGTCAGCGAGCTTTCCTTCGCGCGTCGACTTCAGCCAAAAACTGTCTATTCTGCCATGTATCCGGACACCTGGATATTACGGTTGCTGGTTACCGGCTGAATGAAGGTCACTACTGGCCAAATTGCTACACCAATAAGAAATGCAGATGACAAACAGCTATTCATTGGACAAATATATTATGCTAGAACTGACATGTGATTATATTTTCACGCAATCTGGGTGCAAAGATCCTGAGAAAGCAGTACCCAGAACAACCACCTCTGGCCGTAATACCGGCCTTGATACGCCTGGGCATGGAGTCAAACAGAGCATGGATGGCGTGTACAGGTACAGCTGCCGATGAAGCTTCAACACGATACCACAGTTTATCAAGAGTAGTGACTGGCGTATTGTGACGGGCCAGTTGCTCGGCCACCATTGACCAGACGTTTTCAATTGGTAAGAGATCTGGAGAATGTGCTGGCCAGGGCAGCAGTCGAACATTTTCTGTATCCAGAAAGGCCCGTACAGGACCTGCAACATGTGGCCGTGCATTATTCTGCTGAAATGTAGGGTTTCGCAGGGATCGAATGAAGGATAGAGCCACGGGTCGTAACACATCTAAAATGTAACGGCCACTGTTCATAGTGCGGTCAATGCGAACAAGAGATGACCGAGACGTGTAACCAATGGCATCCCGCCGGGTGATACGCCAGTATGGCGATGACGAATACACGCTTCCAACGTGCGTTCACCTCGATGTCGCCAAACACGGATGCGACCATCATTATGCTGTAAACAGAACCTGGATTCATCCGAAATGATGTTTTGAAATTCGTGCACCCAGGTTCCTCGTTGAGTACACCATCGCAGGCGCCCCTGACTGTAATGCAGAGTCAAGGGTAACCGCAGGCATGGTCTCCGAGCTGATAGTCCATGCTGCTGCAAACGTTTTCGAACTGTTCGTGCAGATGGTTATTGTCTTGCAAACGTCCCCTTCTGTTGACTCACGGATCGAGACGTGGCTGCACGATCCGTTACAGGGATGCGGATAAGATGCCTGTCATCTGACTGCTAGTGATACGAGGCCGTTGGGATCCAGCACGGCGTTCCGTATTACCCTCCTGAACCCACCGATTTCATATTCTGCTAACAGTCATTGAATCTCGACCAACGCGAGCAGCAATGTCGCGATACGATAAACCGCAATCGCGATAGGCCACAATCCGACCTTTATCAAAGTCGGAAACGTGGTGGTACGCATTCCTCCTCCTTACACGAGGCATCACAACAATGTTTCATCAGGCAACGCCGGTCAACTGCTGTTTGTGTATGAGAAATCGGTTGGAAACATTCCTCACGTCAGCACGTTGTAGGTGTCGCCACCGGCGCCAACCTTGTCTGAATGCTCTGAAAAGCTAATCATTTGCATATCACAGCATCTTCTTCCTGTCGGTTAAATTTCGCGTCTGTAGCACGTCATCTTCGTGGTGTATCAATTTTAATGGCCAGTAGTGTAGTTTGGTTTCTAGCGAGGCTTCCTCCAGCGTAGCTTCGCTCCCTGTCAGGCTCTTCTCGTGGCGTCAGCATCTCTTCGGCCGTGCGCCGGCGTCGTGACGAACACGCCAGGTAGTTGTACGTGTGTAGGACTCGCCCTTGCCGCTGCGTCTCCACGCCCGCTGTGGAGCCTCGTGAGTAACTGAAAGTTCGTGCCGCAAACATACCAATCGACGTGCGTTTTATGCCCACGTGAGTGCCGTACGAGTCAGCCGTAACTGCTGTTAACGCGCGTTCCTGATCTTGCCCGTCGATATTTCCCGTGAGAGACGATTAATCCCTGCCCTTCCTTTAGAAACCTGGGAGAATGTGGAGTCTTTGTACAGTGACCAACTCGTACCGCGTGCTCCTTTATGTAGTGCCGTACAAATTAGCAAGAGACTTTCTTCAACGACCGCTAATTTTTGAGAATAATTCATGTTGCTTTTGCGTACCAAAAATGGCTCTAAGCACTTTGGTTGGTTCAAATGGCTCTGAGCACTATGGGACTCAACTTCTGTGGTCATCAGTCCCCTAGACTTAGAACTACTTAAACCTAACTAACCTAAGGACATCACACACATCCGTGCCCGAGGTAGGATTCGAACCTGCGACCGGAGCAGCAGCAGCGCGGTTCCGGATTTTGCTTAGCAATTCAGTGTTTAAATAAAAGTGACGTTTTTTATAACGTTGTGTAGACACTGTTCCTTATACAGCACCTAACATGCCTCATTCGCTACGTTGTATTCAGTTCCGTGATTTAGGTAGGGATGATAGAAACCGACCGTTTAAAACCGATACCGGTATTTTAGTTTTGAATAACCGGTATTTTTCGGTATAACAGCTGTTCTTTCTTTTTCACCTCGTAAAAAACCGAAATATCGATTAGTCAAAGCAGCAGTGCTGAATTTTTCCGTTTTTAAATAAACCTTTTTAAAAAAGGAGTAATTTTTATTCTTAATATTTATATAGGTTTGAAATATTGCTTTATTATGGAAAACGGGAAAAACGATATTGTATAACAATAACAGTTGTACAATAATGCCGACAGAAACGAGCAATAAACACAATATGTAAGAATTGGTACAGCATTGCTGAGACAATAATGTCCCCCATTGCCGTGTGTCGTGGCTTAAGGTACGCTTACGTGCACTGTACGGGACTTGCCCCCACCTGGTCTATACGATAATTCCTCGCTATCGTCACAGGACAGTCACTGTATTACAGAATGACAGCAAATATTTTTACGAAGTGAAGTAGAAATGAAGTACAGTGTTTCATTTGCTTTTAAAGGATTAAAGACTAGTCTGCCACTTCTGGGAAATAATAAAAGAGGAAAGAAGTTACGGTAACAGTAATAAATTAAACACCTAACAACAATTTATTGTCGGTATACAATAAAAATGGGAAGTAGCTGATCTGCTGGCTATGTCTACATAATACGCCTTTGTTTGCTGTAGTCCTTGGGAATGGACAAATTAATACGAAAAACAGAGATCTACAACTTCAGTTTTCACCATTTAGCACTGACTATTGATAATGCCCGAATAGTGATCTGATCCCCGATTAAAATGATTTTTGAGCAGAGTTTCAGAAATTTAGAAACTACAGCAGAATAGTCATGATTCTTTTGTAGCATTCAGCCACTCGTCACTTTTAGAAAAAAGCAGTGAACGGGGGACGTACTAAGGTCTCTTTTATTTGCCTGTTTACTCCTACATTTTGATTCTGAGTACGTTGAAACTGAGAGAGTCAAAATTTTTCCAATTTTTGTATGATTATTCTTTTATTACAGGAAATAACAGGAATAAAATAACCGAAAATCTGTTCTTTCAGAAACCGGTTATTTTGAGCAGTTTTAACAGTCGGGTTAAATTTGCGAGGAATGAAAAACGATATAACAGGAAACCCGTTGTTTCAGCTATAACCGCCATCCCTAATTTTCACAATGCTAATTTGACTTTTGTTGAATGACGCCTCGATAGAGTTGCAATTTCAGCAGTCAGGGCATACGTTACTCACGGTGCGGCGAGGGGATGAGAGAGCATCTGGTTAAGTACAGAGTACAGTTAAATCTCGTGCCGGTGCAAGGACAGATACAGCGAAGATCGCCTCTGTCCGCGGTTTCGTCTGTGCCACTGGAATTACACAGCAGCATCAGTGGCCAAACGAGTTGCGCACCAGTGACGCAAACAAATGATTAGGCTCTAAGCGGACACGGGCGCTGAGCGAATGCACCAGCAGTATAAAGTTCAGAGGAGAGGACGCTCGCTACGCAACTCACTCGCCCTCCCCCCTCCCTCCGCCCCTCTCCAGCGCCGCTTGTCGGGCTAGCGGCGTTCCAATCTGGGGGACAGCGCAAACCCCTGCAGAGCAGATTTTCCGCTCCGAAATTCCGCGCTAGGGAGAAGAGGGGTGAGGAGCGAGCGACATGGCTCCTCCCGAAGATACAGCCCCAATGCTGGAGCTTGCCATTGTCGGGGGACGACCCGTGCGCCGAGTGGTTAAACAAGGCGAAACGAATCACGAAGCCCGCGCCGCGATGGGAGGGAACTCCGAAATTGTTGTGCTCTCTTGCTGATACAACTGTCTCTCAGCAGTTACATGCATTTGCCCTCTGTTAAGAGTCAGTAACGAAGAGTTCAAGCCAGAGGGTTTCCCAAAAGGCCTATAATATCTTACTGCGTCCATCCAACTCTGTAGCACACAGAACGCACCTTCAACTCGACTAAACTGGGTGTGAACCCAAGACAAATGTAGTGTAGCCCACGGGAAATAATACAAAGTGCGTTAAATAAATAATGAAAAATTTTTCTCTCTGCAGGCAGGTTCGTTTTTTTTTTTTTGTTTTTTTTAAGGGTTCCCATACACCACATTATTCCCCACTCTTTTGGCTACAAAACCGTTTTTCAACACAATGTCCGTTCAATTTGAGGGCCTTAGCTACCTTCCTGGGAGGGTGTGTGTGTCCGCAGGGTACCACTCTATTGGTCGATGTCGGAGACAGCATTGTGTTGCATCAGTAAACTCCCCATCACACACGCACTGCTACGGAGTGCGTCCTTCATTGGGTCAAACAGATGGAAGTCGGAAGATGTGCGATTCAGGCTGCAGGGTGGATGAGGGAGAACAGTCTAACGAAGTCTGTGAGCTCCTCTCGTGTGTGCAGACTTGCTTGAGGCCTTCCATTGTCCTGGAGTAGGAGAAGTTCGTTTACCTTTCAGTGGCGACGAACACTCGAAAGTTGTTTCTTCAGTTACCTGAGGCTAGAATAATACATTTCAGAGTTGATCGTTGTACCGTGAAGGAGGACATCAAACAAAAATAATTCCTTCAGAGTCCCAGAAGGCGTCGCCATGACTTTATCGGCTGATTGTGTGACTTTTAACTTTTTCTTCGGAGGAGAGGTAGTAAGACGCCATTCCATGGATTTCCCTTTCGTTCCAGGTTCGAAGTGATGAACCCATGTTTCATCGACTGTGATGATGTTCCACAAAAAATTGTCACGATCAGCATTGTAAAACACAAGCAGTTATACAAAAGATGGACCTTCGCTGCTCTTTATGGACTTCTGTTTGGCGGCGAGGAATCCAGCGGGCACAATCTTTGAGTACTCCAATTGGTAGATGACTGTGCCAGCTCTGGCAAGTCCATCTCAGCACCGAGGTATTTGACTGTAATCCGCTGATCACCTCGAATGAAAGTGTGCGCACGTTCCAACATTGCAGGACCATAGCTGTGTGCGGTTGGCCGACGTCCAGCATACGGGAGATCGGACAGATTTGCACGCCTTGTTGGAAATGACAGTTCCAACACTGTAAAATATCCGACGAGTTCATGCAGTTCTGTAGCGAATCGCACAGTGATTTTTCCGTCACCATTCCAGAAATTTTACAAATCCATCGCACGTCTTTGCAGAGGAATGTGAAACAATTTTTAAAGTTCCGTCCTAGTAAGCGGCAAGTAGCTCAACAGCTACGACCGGAAGATAAAATGAGTTGACGAATTTTTCCACAACATTACTGGATAGAACTGACCAAGATGACTCATTCTGCCAAATGTTGTGATGCCTCATTGGGGCAAAATTTCATCTGAACGGGTTCTCAATAGAAAAAAAAGTTCTGATATTACTCCGTCACAAGCCACAAATCATTGATTTAAAGGTCCACGGCAGCCCACAGATCGTCTTCTGGTGTACTATTGAGAAAGTCCATCGGAATCATTGGACCATATGTTCTTGAAGATAACAGTAGCCAGTCAGTGAGTGTCAATTTCTTCATTCCGCACCTACAGGTACATTTCCATCCAAACGCAGTATCGTGTCATCAAGATGGTGCTGCAGCTCATACGTAGGTAATTCAGTGACTACACTGAGGCGTCACTTTCCGCATTGATTACTCTCACGATTCGGTGATATCCCACGGCCGGCGAGATCATCTGATCTTGCAGCCCCAGATTTTTTCTGTGGGGTCATCCTCAGAGTAAAGTCTTTTCAGAGTAACTCCACAATACCGATAAATTGAAAGCTTCAACCCAGGAAGAGACAGAAGCGATCCCTCAAGAAATGTCTGAGAACGTAATGAAGAATTTCGGCGAACGTCTTTAACAGTACATCAACAATGATGGAAGCGATTGTGTGATGTACTTTTTAAGAAAAGAGCTTGCTTTTGGCTTTTCACTAATAACTATGACTACTGAACAGCTATCTATAAGTTGCATTGGTGTAAATATACCCTAAACCTCATAATAACCAAGTGAAAGTATATTACTGCCCGTGGTCTACCATTTTCCACGAAATTGAAAATGGAGCACTAACTACACTATTTCATAATTGCTATTATTCTTCTTCGAGGGATACAATTTGGAATTCACACAGCTGTATTGTAAACACAAACGACTGATTCTACACATACGTCCATGCGCATACTCCTGAAGCATAGCTGAGGGTACTTTGTACCACTGTTAGTCATTTCCTTTCCTGTTCCATTCGCAAATGGATGAAGGGAAAGGAACTATCTATATGCTAGAAAGGTGGATGTTACTTGTGTGTATCTTTCATAATATCATTTTTAAATCCCTTGAGGTTTTATATTTAACCTTAATACACACATCAAAAAAAGTATTGCATTACCTCGGTTCCGAGAGTTCCAGAAACCGCACAGCAAATTGGAATGGAGATTACACTCTTTATATAAAAATGTCTTTTCCAATGAATTGTAACTATGTTATAGGCCATTTTAATTGTTTTAATTCTGATGAATGCACTCTTAGAAGTGTTTAAACCTGGTCAATAAGACTAAAAATAATAGTGACCGAGGGCTCATTTGTTTCAGTTTTAATTTAGAAGCGGTCACTGAACCAAGCAGCCATGTTTAAAACTTTGCACTTGCTACAAGTTTGAGAATGGTTGGCAACCTAGGCATTTTATTAACTCCTGCTTATGTGGTTGCGCATGTTCTGTGCAGAGTTTTGGGGGTATTCATTGCACGACAAAGCACAGAGGTGAAGTGTAGGTTGGGAACAGTGTGCTGGAGCATTCCAAAATAGATCTTGGTCCGCTAGATTCTGCTGGTGACGGAATCTATACGCTCTAGCGCAGCTCTGTAACAATATTTTACATCCCATAAGGCTACTAACAGCTTGTACCATCGCCACGCAAAAACCCAGCACCAGATACTGCCTCTTAGTGAAACGATCTGCAGTTATTTCATACAGGAATTATCCTGTCAATTAAAGAAACTCGTAATATTATCATAGAAGCATTGGAGGAGTGTACTCTTAACGTTGTTCAACTTCAAATAACCGTGCGTTCTTTTGGCTGTTGTCAGCTATTTGGAGAATTGTTGTAATATATCATTCACATACCTATGAGAAGCCACAGTTTGATATTAAGAAGCAGGTCCAATAATTCGATTTCACTAACTCCACAGCGCATCCCACTCTCCGTTTTCCACAACAGGCATAGATTCTTGGTGTAACTGACGAGGATTTTCACAGCTCCAAAGTCGATTGTTCTGAAACCTCACATACGCAGATAAACGTATCTTTCCCTCGGAAAAAATAAGCATTCCAGGATCAATCTCTCCATCACGTGCTGACTGCGAAAGCCAGGTGTAGTAAACAGCACACAAATGGTCAGTCAAGTCACCACCATTACGTTGTAAGGTTTCAGTTCGATCACTGTCAACTGATGATAGTTACATGCCTGTCCGTAGTGCTGAAGCTGCGACGATATTACTGAATTCTTTCCGAGGCGGCTCCTAATTCGTCTATTTTTTTCGGCTAATACCAATAAGCCTCTTGCGACATTGTCCCAGCAACGTTGGGGGAGTATAAGCGGATACCGGAGTCGCATTCTCCAGTATTTCTTCCTGCCCGATGCCGGACACAACTCTTACATTATACGAGTAACGCCCTCACACCTTCTGTACACAGTCTGACAAAAAAAGTGAAGATTTCAGAAGAGGTCGAGGAAAAGAGAAGAAACTTCACGGCTTGAGAGGGTACGTGATGTTATTTCATTGATTACAGAATCGAGTTAAATTTGTAAAAAAGTTGGTAGTATGAGCCGACTTATCACTATTAGATACAGGCTCCCAGGTAGATGCCATTTTCCTTGACTTCCGGAAGGCGTTCGATACAGTTCCGCACTGTCGCCTGATAAACAAAGTAAGAGCCTACGGAATATCACTCTGTGTGGCTGGAATGAAGAGTTTTTAGCAAACAGAACACAGCATGTTGTTCTCAATGGAGAGACGTCTACAGACGTTAAAGTAACCTCTGGCGTGCCACAGGGGAGTGTGCTTTTCACAATATATATAAATGACCTAGTAGATAGTGTCGGAAGTTCCATACTGCTTTTCGCGTATGATTCTGTAGTATACAGAGACATTGCAGCATTTGAAAATTGCAGCGATATGCAGGAAGATCTGCAGCGGATAGGCACTTGGTGCAGGGAGTGGCAACTGAACCTTAACATAGGCAAATGTAATGTATTGCGAATACATAGAAAGAAGGATCCTTTATTGTATGATTATATGATTGCGGAACAAACACTGGTAGCAGTTACTTCGGTAAAGTATCTGGGAGTATGCGCGCGGAACGATTTGAAGTGGAATGACCATATAAAATTAATTGTTGGTAAGGCGGGTGTCAGGTTGAGATTTATTGGGAGAGTCCTTAGAAAATGTAGTCCATCAACAAAGGAGGTGGCCTACAAAACACTCGTTCGACCTAGAGTATTGCTCATCAGCGTGGGATCCGTACCAGGTCCGGTTGACAGGAGACTGAGAAGATCCAAAGAAGAGCGGCGCGTTTCGTCAAAAGGTTATCTGGTAAGCTTGATAGCGTTACGGAGATGTTTAGCAAACTCAAGTGGCAGACTCTGCAAGAGAGGCGCTCTGCATCGCGGTGTAGCTTGCTGTCCAGGTTTCGAGAGGGTGCGTTTCTGGATGAGGTATCGAATATATTGCTTCCCCCTACTTATAGCTCCCGAGGAGATCACGAATGTAAAATTCGAGAGATTCGAGCGCGCACGGAGGCTTTCCGGCAGTCGTTGTCCGCGCGAACCATTCGTGGTTGGAACAGCAAAGGGAGGTAATGACAGTGGCACGTAAAGTTCCCTCCGCCACACACCGTTGAGTGGCTTGCGGAGTATAAACGTAGTTGTAGATTGTAATGTCTCTTGCAGCGGTCTCTCTGCGATATTTTCAGAAAATTTATAAATTATATAACTCAGTGCATACCTCGGAATATCTCATCTTACCGATTATCAATGCAAAGTAGTTACAAGCCCAATTATTCCCTGGAGCGTCCATTTACTCCATGGAATAGCTTCTCTGCCATCTATGTTTTCTCTTATGGAAAAGAATGAAGGACTTCTTGCCGATTAGTCGTGAAAGAAGGATGTATATGTATGTATTGTTGAGCTAGTCGCCATCTTGATGAGATTCTGTATGAGAAGGTATTTAATACATGAACTAAACTAAAGTAAGTGTGTTCGCGTATTATTTAACTGATTATTATTGACAGTGTCTGCTTACTACGCTGTGTTGCACGGGATCAGTGGGGAACGTCTGATTTACCCTGGACGAACCTGCCGTTTTGCATGCTCAAGATATCCAGTTACTTCAAATAAATAGGCTAACACGGTCTTACCAGCAGATCTCCGGTCTTCCCCATGTGATCACCGAAAGTTAATAATTATTACAAATGTTTTCAGGAGATCGACTGACAATTTTCGTCGCACCGAGACTTCGAAATGGCTTCACTGCCTTATGGAATTTAAGTTAAGCTCAATTTAATCAGGATAGAACAGTATTGAACTGTGTGAATGTGATAAGCCTGCCTTGTGAATGAAAATTCCCTTAACATACGCATGTTTTTAGTATCCTGATCAGTGAAGCTAAATCAGGCCGGTGTGAGAGAGGTTTTAAATTGTAGATCCCACACAAAATATATTAAATTTGGCTTCACTGTGACAGGACTCATTTTTGAGCATCACTTAAACATTGTGTGAATTTTATGTTGCATGTGCACGAGAGAAAAGAAGACGGGGCCTGTTCCAGAAGTCACAATTTCGCCACGAGAACGTCGTTCAGGCCAGACAATATGCAATTAAATTTTTGTAGATAGAAATTTATAATAACTATTTAAATGTCTATCGGTTTGAATCAGATTGATTGGGTTGAACTTTAGATAGGAAGTGTTTATTTTAAGTGAGTATTATGCAATGTTTAGGTTAGTGACATTATTAACTCAGATGCGAGTGACTTTATATATTTGTTGTTCTGTGTATTAATGGTTCTTACTAGGGTGGCTTATAAAATGGCAATGCAACAGCAGAGCGAATCACAACAGCCCTCAGCTGTTTCTGAGGTTAGTGTAACATTAGACGCTAGTCTACATTGTATATCCTCTCTACTTCGACCATCATCAGTTATTTTGCTCCCCAAATAGCAAAACTCCTTTACTACTTTAAGTGTCTCATTTCCTAATCTAATTCCCTCAGCATCACCCGACTTAATTCGACTACATTCCATTATCCTTGTTTTGCTTTTATTGATGTTCAGCTTATACCCTCCTTTCAAGACACTTTCCATTCCGTTCAACTGCTCTTCCAAGTCCTTTGCTGTCTCTGACAGAATTACATTGTCATCGGCGAACCTCAAAGTTTTTATTTCTTCTCCATGGATTTTAATACCTACTCCGAATTTTTCTTTTGTTTCCTTTACTGAGTCACTATACAACTTACTGTTTCCGCTTAGAAAAATATTGACAATGATAGATGTATGTATAACAGAGGCACGCTGCAGCCATATTGTGATACGATTTGAGAGAATTTAGTAAATAATCTTGGAAAGTTAACTCGCCTTCAGAGTTACTGTTAGATTCAACCCTGCCACTAATAAAAGCTTTAAAGGAATTTTGCTTTTCATAAATTAAATTGTCATTTATATAGTTTAAAGAAATTGCAGTATATTACTTAAGTCGATTCGAGAGATTAAGAAATAAACAGAAATTATTATATAGCTAGAAACATAAACTGAATTAGTAGTGACAGGATGACCAACAATGTAAGTGAGATAACAGAGTTTTAATTAATTTATATTGTTTTAATCGTACTTATTGACGTTTTTGTTTCATGCTAGAAAACATTTGTGTGGAGACCAATTACAAGAAACTCTATTGTGCTGAACTAGCTGATGCTATGTTTGCACAGTGAGGAGACAATTTCTGTCAGGGAATGGAATGTAAATTGGTAAAAATATATCTTACTGATTGCTTGCTATTGTGCTTGCTATCAAGTTTCTCTTTTAAATATAATTCCAGATTCAGCTTTCTCTTGTAGTTAATTACTGTCATTGGAAAAATTATGTGAATTCAGCATGCGAATTTATGTGTGCAATGTGAACAAGATGAGCAGGCGCTGCTAGATACACGCTTTTTTAACTTATGGCTGTAGTGTTAACTATGTTTGTTTTCAGTGAATTAGATAAGAAGAATTGGTAGTTGTTAATATTGAAATTATGTTAGGAATTAAGAATTTTTTCTTCGTTTTTTTGTGTCACGGTGTAGATTGACAACCGGCTGGTGATGAATCATTTCATTAACAGTGACGTTGATTCTAACTCGAAAGTAAGTAAATAGGCCACTAAAATTAGTCAAACGGTTTCCTGTTTAGCAGAACCATTCCAAAAATAGGTACATTCTCCTGGATGATGTACACAGTGGTACATCAACATAAGCTATGCAATCTGCCGTAATAAAGGAAATCACTGATAAGCAAGAGACAACACTGCAAAAATAAGACGTAATAGTTAAAGAAGTGGAAGATAGGACATATTGGTGATCACACAGTCAGTCATGTTAGCTGAAATTACTGAATTTAAAGTAGTTAATGCGGGTTTGTCTGACGATCTAAAGAAATTAATGATGTACCAGGCATAAACCAAGCACAAGGTGCATTGTCAGAAAGAGATTGACTGCTGTCTGCTCGAATCAATAATATGGCTGCCAAACATGCCAAAACTGTACACAAACAGCTTGTTCCCAAATCAAGAGGTTTGCAAACAAATTTTTGCTTGGCCTTTTTAAAAGCCAATATCATAGAGATTAACGGTGACAGGTTCCAGTAAGCAGTAATACAGTTTAACAATAAATTTTCTATTGAATGTGGAAGCTGAATAAAACATATTCGGGTAGAATTACAACAACAACAAAATCAAGTAGAAAGTGAATTTTCCCTCTGGCAAAATTATGTCAGTCAGGAAGTAAGGACTATAAAAAGGGAATTTGCCGAAAACAAACAGACATATCACATTAATTCATCAGCAATACACCTTTCGGAAACTGTAGTGAATCCTAAACCCCCCTCATTGTGACGCTATTCCTCATACATACTTCAAGTATCTATGACATATGTGGGAGCTACAGCGAGTTTGGCCTTGGCAGTCCTGGGAGGAAATTTGTTAAAAAATCGGAAATATCAGATATTTATATCTGATAGGAAAACTATTAACCTGGTAGCATTCTTTAAGTCTCTAAGTGGTGTAACGCCACACTAACAGACAGATAAGAATAAGTTTTGTCTTGTGACTGAGTGCAGTGAGGGTGAAGCAGTCCTGTGGTAAACTGAAGCAGATGAGATATGCCATTCGTATACCGAATTATAAGATCTTTTCCTGTTAAGTACTGCAGCCCCAGGAATACAGGAGTGGTCGAAGAGGGACAGAAGGAAGTTTTTAATACTGAGCCATTCCATAGCAGGCGAAGACGTTTGAGAAAATATTTTGAAAATATATAAATAAGACGAGACACCGGTGTGCGCCAATCTCTTATTGTGACGTAATGCAGATTATAAAGGTTATGTTACCTACAGAAATCCGTAAAATATTAATAAACTGTTCTGAAACCAGTTTGGAGCAACTTATGGCAGTACCCTATTCAGTTGATTTTATCAACGAGGATTCCAAAGCCAAAGCAAATAATTTTGGAAATCAATCACTCACAAATGGAAATGAAAAGCATCACAATAGTAACAGAAGTCATATCATATCTTGCTATTGTTCCAGCAATAATCATCGTACTTGCCACACTGAATTAACAGCAGTTTGTGCAAATTCCGGGAGGGGGGGCGGAGGTTTCTTTGAAGGACACGGTCGATTTCCTTCCTCGTTCTCCCCTCATCCGACCTTGTGCTCCATCACTAATGGTGAC
Organism: Schistocerca serialis cubense; assembly: GCF_023864345.2. Lineage (NCBI taxonomy): Eukaryota > Metazoa > Arthropoda > Insecta > Orthoptera > Acrididae > Schistocerca > Schistocerca serialis. The sequence goes on along the minus strand of NC_064644.1, from coordinate 386,374,574 downwards.
GCGGCGTTAAACTGTAATCTCACTTCCTTACTTTCGAATTAACAGAAAATCTGCAAGACGAGACGAGTAGCATATGCATAATGATAATATTTCTCCTAGTTGTAGACAGTGTCACAAACACAGGTACAGCCCTGGCTACCAAAATAATAACAACAACAAAAACCACTGGCAATATGATCAACAAAGTGGGCACACAGATCATTGTAGGGGAAGTCAACGTACTGAAGGTAGCGTCTAGGCTGATCATAACTGACCATCCACAACGGAATTGGAAGACAGTGTCCGATATCCCTGTGCCCTGATATAGAGGTTGAGCAGCTGAATAGGGGCTGTTGCAGAAAGATGTGTCTTTTATGGTATAACAGTGAGATTGACATTCAGGAAGAGTTCTAATGCGATATTAACAAATGTGACAATGAATATACCACTGAACTACAGTCTGTTATACAAGTCTGTTTAGCTAAGTATACAGTAACAGATTAGATTAGATTAGATTAAATCCATTTTTCGTTCCAATAGAAGCATAGTGAGGAGATCCTCCAAGGTATAGAAGAAAGCAGAAAAACAAGAATAAATAAATATTAACAAAGCAAAACTAATATGCTAATGCGCATTCCACACAGATCAGAAGTGAAGTGGTCTTCATGGATGTGGAGCAAGTCAAAAAAATATTAAACATACCTTCATTTAAAAGGTAAGAAATAACTTTTTACAAAACCTGTAAATACACCAAGGTGCTCATAATAATTTTCAGGCTATTGTATCCATGCATAAGTAAATAGAAAAATAATTTTACAACACTTATTACAATGATCACATTACTGCACTGAGTTTATACAGAAGTCAGATTGTACTAATACCAGCATTACTTTTTCTTATTAGCAACATATACACATCGATTGCTTCTACCACAAAATTTATAAATGGTGAAGCTGGAGTTGTTCATCAATTAATCGTTTCGGCCCCTTTCAAACTAAGCTTTGTTATTAGTTAAACTTTTCATAGCTGATGGCAATCTATTGAAACGTCTGTTCCTGAATAATGGATACCTTTCTGGACCTAAGTAAGAAACCTAAGTCTTTGAGAAAATTATTCTAATTTCTAGTATTAATTCTATGAACTGAGCTGTTGATTTGAAAAAGAAATACATTTTAAAAGCCGAATTTCATTCAGAAATAAATATATTGGAAAGGAGTTATTATTAGTAGATCCCTAAACATGCCTCTGCAGGGTGTTCTTGAGTTCACGCCACAAATAATGCTTATTATACTTTTTAAACCCGAAAAATTTTGCTTGGTTTGATGACTTACTGCAAAAAAATGATCTTGTATGGCATTACGGAATGAAAACAAACATAATGAGTTAATTAATTGATTTTTATAGCATCTATAGCTGACAACATTCACATTCCAAATAAACATTTGTTTAGGCACTTTAACAATTCTGTGGTATGCTGCTCACACTCGATATTGTTATCAACATGTAATCACAAGAATTTAACACAGTCAAATTCATTTATCAGTTTACCATAATATTTTAGGCATATATTGGCAGCAAACCTTTTACAAGTTCTAAACTGCTTGTAGTATGTTTCTTTATAGTTAACTGACAAAGAATTGGCTAGGAACTATTTATTAAGGTCTATGAAAATTTTATCTTTCTAAGGCAGTACTTGATTTGCTATTTATTGCAAGGTATATATTATCTGAAGTGGAAAAATGGCCTCTGGTAATATTATGGATGAAAGGGCATTGCCATACACAAGTTATTCTTGATACAGGCGCTGCTTTGAAGGTAATGTCTTGCAGCTTATGTAAGAGGATATGTGAGGATATATTGTGCTCACTTTACCTGTCAGAAATTGAAAGATCAAGGGAGCTGTAGGCACCAGATCTAGGATACAGGCCCAACGATCGATAAACCTAGGTAATGTAGGTACTGAATTCACAATCCTACTAGTGCAGGAACTAGTGATGGATTAGATTCTAGGCATGGATTCCCTTTGTGAAAGGGATGCAAGGACCGACCTTTCTGTAGGGAAGTGCTGTTTACTAACAGATGATGTTAAAGTGTCCACAAAATTATTAAGGACTGGGACTTGTCATGGTTAATACTGCCATTGGTTAAAAATAATTAACATTGAGAGAAACAGTGCAGCAACCTAAACCACCTGCTGTCTTGTATTAAAGAGCAGCTAGAACAAGTGGTAATTGAGAATACTTATTTAACTTTAGACCAAAGATCTGATCAGGTTAAGGTAATGAAGAAATTTTACTTTATTTTCGAAGAGAGACTTGGCGTAGTTTGAGGCTACAAGTGCCACTTACATGTCATCTCACACACGATTTATTCTGTTACGGCTTTGGCTGAAAGACTTAAGGTAATTAAAAGATAATCTGAATGATAATTTGTAAGAAAAGTATGTAGATCAGCTGGGGAATAGATAAGATCATTGTAATGATTCCTGGAGTAGATATTATTGCTCTTACATAAGAGGAGGAGCGTGAACTTCAATTATTACATTGTTTGTAATGATGTGTATTTACCAATAATCAAATTAATTAACTGATGTGTACTGTAAATGAAATATATGTAAATGTTTATACACTAACAAACACTTTTCTGCAGTGGAGAGAATCTAATTAGCTATTAAGAGAACAACTATGGGTATTTAGTGATGATTCATGGGAGAAGGAAAGTAATCTTAATTCTGAATGATGCTTAAACATGTCAAGTTTGTGTGCATGACAATAATTTTTGCTACAGCTGATGAGAAGACTTTGCTGTGTACTTTATTTGAAATAGACTCTTGATTTAATTGCATCTGGAATCAGCCATAGTGTTAACATGAGACCCACATTCAGTGACGTTTTAAAGATGACTTGATTTGCGTACTTGTATACTTATAACGGAAGTTTTTTACGATGCGTTGGAGGAAGGCTTAACTTAATATGTATTGCTGAAATGTCATTCACTTGATTAGGAAGTTAAGCTAGGGTCTAGCTGGATTTTGAATGGCTTACAGATTAATGTATAAAGTGACATTAGGGGAGTCATTTATCTACAGTTAGGTTTTCATAGTTATTTTACCATCTATGTATGATACCAAATTATTAACTAAATTACACTGAAGTTTGGTGTGAGTGTGGTAGGAAAGGTTGTAATCCGTATGATTTTTTGTGCCCTTGGTAGCAGTCTGAGTTCTGTGTACGAAGTGTATATGTACACTGCCATCAGGGATGGGTGTGACCGATAAATTAGATTAATGAAAATAAGTTACAGTTTATAGTTAGAAGCTACAGGAGGTGAGTTTTAAACTATTTTATGTGTTGCAATAATTAGTTGTTCACATAGACAAATTTCAAGTGGAATCCAGGTGATAGTTGACATGTGATTCTGTGATGATGCTATATGAGCCAGCACGATTTGTATTCGCAAATTGGCAATATGAACATTAAAGCACTTGTTAAGTTAAACACTTGTGGAATTCTGGCACATAATGGTGATGGATGACAAAGGACACTGTAGGTATGGTGTACTAAACACACTTTGTTAAACATGACATGATATATATATGAATACACAACTGTGTGCTGCGAAGTCACAGAGCGAACTGCTCAGTTAGTCTGCATTATACCTTACGCTCGCCGCGCGGGATTAGCCAAGCGGTCTAGGGGCGCTACAGTCTTGAACTGTGCGGCTGGTCCCGGCGGAGGTTCGAGTCCTCCCTCGGGCATGGGTGTGCGTGTTTGTCCTTAGGATAATTTAGGTTAAGTAGTGTGTAAGCTTAGGGACTGATGACCTTAGCAGTTAAGTCCCATAAGATTTCACACACATTTGAACATTCAGCGATATTGTTGTGGACACAGAGCCACTCCCCCCCCACGGTCCACCCACCCAACCAGTAGTGTAGAGCAGGGTGGTAAGCTGACGCCTGGGAGGCATAGGTGTACGCCATAAGGCGTAGACTTCATTACCATACAGATGTGGAGGTGCGTGAACAGTTTTGCCGATGAGAAAAAGCATGGTGTCTGGCGAGGAAGAGGGAGCGTCGGTACATAACTCTGGGCCAGGTCATGCCGAGGTGAGTTCGAGCCTGGGCGTAACAAGTATGACGCAATGATGGTGAGACGGCCATCACTGGTGAAGCAGGGAGAGAAGGATAGAAGCATCTACATCTGAAGGTATAGGGAATGCCTCTGGAAATTGGTGATTATCAGTGGCGTTTGAAACCTCATATCGTGGATCCCTTTGACGTTAGGTCAGTGCTGGTGACAGTGAGCTGGAGATCAGTGGGGCAGAAAAATTGCACAGGTAGGCACAATTCAAAGGGGACTGATGAATCCAAAGAAAAGAAGGGAAAGCACGGTAGGTGATGAGGTATCAGTAGTTGAGAGTTCAACATTGAGTGTCTGGCCCAGTCTGAGTCTGCTGAGTAAGACAATGATACGACTGCCATGCCCCAAGACGTCAAACTTTGTCACAGTACTTTTTGGGGGTCCAAGTTAGAGGACTGAAGGGCGCATGTATCATGTTGTAAAAGATTCTGAATTGGCAGCCTGCAAGATCTTAAGCAGGAAGATCTTGTGAGTAGAGTGAGCGGAGGGAGCAGGTATGCAGAGTCGGGAGATGTTCTTCCTCACTTATTCAACAAGGTTGGATGGAGGAGTTATTATGGAGGGAGGCCAGTGTAAAACGAAATTGCCTGGAGTGCCTATGTCTCACTGTAAAGCATCTCGGTAAGTGATGCATCGAGGTCACATTTATGCGTTGTTCACACGCCAAGAATACCCATGGTCAGTACACTCGCCCCTGTGGCGCATTAGGGCTGCCTTGAGGGTACACCGCCACCTCTCAATTAGCTGTTCTTCGGATGATATGCAGTTTTTCTTCCGTGGGTGATGCAACAAAAGCTGCAACGTTCGAGAAAAAAGTAAGATTGAAACTGTTTGCCTTGGTCTGTGGTGATGGAGGAAGGGTATCAAAAACGAGTGAATCAACTATACACAGGAGCCTTCACAACAGTTCTTGCTATAATGTCTGGAAGGGAGGTAGCCTCCACCCATTGCGTCACATGGTCAATGACCAACAAGATGTAATAGTAGCGAACTGAGATAGGCAGGGGGCCTACACTGTCGAAGTGTATATCCTGGAACTGTCTCTTTGGTATTTCCAAATGGCCCAGAGGTGGATAGGTGTGTCATGAGGTTTTGTTTCACTGAGACGGGAACATACATTCTTGTCCACAACTTGCAGTCTTTCTTGATGTTTGGCCAAACAAAACACTCGGTGATAAGGTGCGTGGTTAGTCGCACTCTAGGATGTAGCAGTCCGTGATATTTCTCAATGATCAGGCAACGGTAAGAATTATGGACAAGGGGGCATGTCTGGTTACGTGAGGTGTCACAGAAAACTGGATGAGTCGCAACTGGTATGAGCCTGGGTTTGTTCTGAAGTTACGTCATGGACGTCTCTTATTTTTATGTCTTTTGTTATATATATTTCTTCTTTGGTAATTTATTATAGGTGGCATCGTTAAGTAGGTCTTGGAGTTGCTGCTGACTATGTTGTGAGTGTGCAAATTCCGTGTAATCAATGTGCACGGAAATAGCGCCAATGCACAAGAGAACCAGCTACAATGTTGCTGCATCTTTTACATGCAGGACATTGGTTGTGTATTGTACGATGTGCTCTAAGTGTCTGTATCTTCTAAGGTACTCGTCTTTGAGAGGGTTACAGATATCATCAGCGAGCAGTCAGCGAGCAGTGTACACGACAGTGGGACATCCTACATTGTCATCTCGAAAGTAGCGCACAGCGTCATCAACTGCTCAGATCTCTCTGTCAGAAGCAGACCATTTGCGTTGATGTTGGAAGCGGTTAACTTCCTGTTGCAATACAACACCAATGGCCAGGTCGCTACCATCAGTGGTCATTGGGAGTTGAATGTCGGGGAACAGACGCATCAAGATGACAGATTGCACAACGGTGCCCTTGACGTGTTAAAAGGCCCACTGAATATTCAGTGTCCAGTGTACCTGTCAGCCAGAGGTGTTCTCGCCCTTTAGCGCCTGGATAAGGAGTCCTTGGGGGAGGGGGGAAGGCTCGATAGGGTAGATGACGGTTACAGAAATGTACCATTTCCAGGAAATGACAAAATTCGTAGTAGGTGGTAGGTGGACGTTGTTGACGAATGAGCTGTGTACTCTCGGGGGTGTGTCGGGTGCCTGAGTCATTCACAACATAGCCTAGGAATGTCACCTGCATTTCTCGAAGTTGACACCTGTCATTGTTTATCACCAAACCATTATCAGATAGTGCACTGAGAACTTACTCGAGGTGAGAGAAATGATTGTCAGAGTTGGGTGAGAATGTTAATATGTCGCCATGGTACACGTAGCAAAATGAGAAGTTGAAAAGAACACTGTCAATAAACCGTTACCATGTTTGGGCGGCGTTCTGGAGACCATGGTCTCTGGGCAGCATCTTGAAGTAGTAGCTGAAACGTCCTCGGTCCAAGGTTTGAACCCCGGCACTGCTTGAATAAAAATCAGCAATGGCAGCTGAAGTCTTCCAGCATAAGAAGTCATCCTCATTCAGCCAACGGTCTTGTTAAAATGGAGGGGAGAGGGAAAGAGATTCAGAGCACTCTCTTGTCCTTGTGGTGGGAAAACTGCCCCCTAAGGGCAAATGAATCAGCAATGATCAGTGGCATGAGGATGCAGAAGGCAATGGAAACCATGTATTAAGACACATAATGTGTATCCACATGACTTGCACCCTGTAATTGAAAAAGCGTCGTGATATTCCATTTAGTAAAAGATTCCGGACTAGTCCCCATTCGGAACTCTAAGAGGGGGATGCCAAGGGGAAAGTGGACATAAGAAAAAGACTGAATAACCAACGAAAGGATAACGTTTTACGAGTTGGGGCGTGGAATGTCAGAAGTCTGAATGTGGTAGGTAAGCTATAAAACCTGAAAAGGGAAAACAAAGGCTCAATCTAGATATAGTGGGGATCAGTGAAGTAGAATGAAAAGAAGACAACCATTTCTGGTCACACGAGTATAGTGTAATATCAATAGCAGCAGGAAATGGTATAACGGGAGTAGGCTGCGTTATGAATAGGAAGGTAGGGCTGTACTCATCAGAATCGACAATAAACTAAAACCGACAATGATAATTCAGGCATACATGCCGACGTCGCAAGCCGAAGATGACGAGGTAGAGCAAGGATATTAAGTGTGTAATTCACTAATAGTCATAGGGGAATGGAATAGTTGTAGCTGGAGGAGTAAAAGAAAGGATTAGGGAAGAATATGGTCTTGGTACTAGGAATAAGAGAGGAGAAAGCTTAGTAATAACAAGTGCTCTGTTCAAGAATCACAGGAGGAGGACGTATACATGATAAACGCTGAGAGATGCAGGAAGATTTCAGTCAGATTGCGTCATTGAGAGGCAGCGATCCCGAAATGAGGTACTGGACCGTAAGACATACCGAGCAGTAAAAATAAACTCAGATCACATTTTAGTAATGAAGAGTAGGCTGAAGTTTAAGAGACTAGTAAGGAAGAATCAATGCGCAAAGAAGTGGGATACGGAAGAACTAAGGAATGAAGAGATACACTTGATGTTCTCGGAGGCTATAGCTACTGCGAAAAGGAATAGCTCATTAGGCAGCTTAGTTGAAGAGGAATGGACATCTCCATAAAGGGCAATAACATATGTTGGAAAGAGAAACATAGGTATTAGGAAGGTAACTGCGGAAAAACCATGGGTAACAGAAGAAATACTTCAGTTGATTGTTGATTGTATGAAGTACAAAAATCTTCAGCGAAATTCAGGAATACAGAAATACAAGTCACTTACGAATGGAATAAATAGCGAGTGCACGTAGCTAAGACGAATTGACTACATTAAAAATTTGAAGAAATCGAAACAGAAATAATTCTGGAATGAAATTTTCACTCTACAGCGGAGTGTGCGCTGATATGAAACTCCCTGGCAGATTAAAACTCACGCCCCGTCCTCACAGCTTTAATTCCGCCAGTACCTCGTCTCCTACCTTCTAAACTTCACAGAAGCTCTCCTGCGAACCTTGCAGAACTAGCACTCCTGGAAGAAAGGATATTGCGGAGACATGGCTTAGCCACAGCCTGGTGGATGTTTCTGGAATGAAATTTTCACTCTACAGCGGAGTGTGCGCTGATATGAAACTTGCTGGCAGATTAAAACTATGTGTCGGACTGAGACTCGAACTCGGGACCTTTGCCATTCGCGGGCAAGTGCTCTACCAACTGAGCTACCCAAGCACGACTCACGTCCCGTCCTCACAGCTTTAATTCCGCCAGTACCTCGTCTTCTATCTTCCACAATTCACTGGAGAGCAAGGGTTGTAACATTAAGAGTGTAACGGGAATTCCACTGTTAAATGCAGAGGAGACAGCGGGCAGGTGGGAGAGTACACTAAAAGCCTCTATGAGGGAGAGGATTTGTCAGATGTGATAGAAGAAGAAACAGGAGTCGATTTAGGAGGGATAGGGGATACAGTATTAGGATCAGAATTTAAGAGAGCTTTGGAGGACTTAACATCAAATACAGCAAAAGGAATAAACATTCCATCAGAATTTCTAAACTCATTGGAGGAAGTGGCAACAAAAACGCTATTCACATTGATGTATAGAATGTGTGAGTCTGGCAACATTCCATCTAATTTTCGGAAAAATATCATCCACACCATTCCGGAGACTGCAAGAGCTGACTTGTACGTGAATTATCGCACAATCCGCTTAACAGTTCATGCATCCAAGTTGATGACAAGAATAATTTACAGAAGAATGGAGAGTAAAATTTAGGATGTGTTAGACGACGATCAGTTTGGCTTTAGGGAAAGTAAAGGTATCAGAGAGGCAATTCTGACGTTGCGGTTGATAATGGAAGCGAGAATAAAGAAAAATCAAGACACGTTCATAGGATTTGTCGACCTGGAAAAAGAGTTTGACAGAGTAAAATGGTACAAGATGTTCGGAATTTTGAGAAAAATAGGGGTAAGCTGTAGGGAGAGACGGGTAATATACAATATGTGCAACAACGAAGAGGGAATAATAAGAATGGACGACGAAGAACGACGTGACGGGTTAAATAGGGTATAATACAGGAATGTATTCTTGCACCCCTGCTGTTCAATGTGTATATCGAAGAAGCAATGGTGTATGTAAATGAAAGGTTCAGGAGTGGGAATAAAATTCAAGGTGAAAGGATATCAGTGATTCAACTCGCTAATGAAATTGTTATCCTGAGGGAAAGTGAAGAAGAATTACAGGATTTGCTGAATTGAATGGTCAGTCTAATGAGTGCAGAACATGGACTGCGAGTAAATCGAAGAAAGACGAAAGTAATGAGAAGTAGCAGAAATGGGAAGTGCGAGAAACTTAACATCAGGATTGATGGTCACGAAGGAGGTGAAGTTGAGGAATTCTGCTACCTAGGCAGCAAAATAACCAATTACGGACGGAGCAACAAGGACATCAAAAGCAGACTAGCCCTGCCGAAAAGGGGATTCCTGGCCAAGAGAAATCTACCAGTATGAATCATAGGCCTTAATTTCAGGAAGAAATTTCTGAGAACGTACGTTTGGAGCATAGCATTGTATGGTAGTGAAGCATGCACTGCAGGAAGACCGGAACAGAAGAGAATCGAAGGATTTGAGATCTGGTGCTACAGACGAATGTTGAAAATTAGGAGGACAGATAAGGTGAGGAATGAGGAGTTTTTGTGCAGAATCGGAGAGGAAAGAAACATGTGCAAAACACTGACAGAATAAGGGACAGGATGATAGGACATCTGTTAAGACGTCAGGGGATGACTTCCATGGTATTAGAGGGAGCTGTAGAGGAAGACATAGATTGGAATATATTCAGCAAGTAACTGAGGACGTAGGCTGCAAGTGCTACTCTGAGATGAAGAGGCTGGCACAGGAGAGGAATTCGTGGCGAGCCGCACAAAACCAGTCAGAAGACTGATGACTCAAAAAAAAAAAAAAAAAAAAAAAAGTGTACATGCAATTGTCAACAGGCCTTGAAGTCACGGTCGATCGTACCGGAAACGTCTGTGCTGACATTCCCTCAGATATGTTTCTCTCCTATGTACGACCATTTGGAAAGCTGATCACTAAGTGTATTGAAGTTGGCTGTACTAACAAGGAGAGTACGTCTACTCGCCATCGCCGATCGCCGAATTCGTCCAAATTCATTGTGCATATAGGGCGTGGTGAGATAAGAAAGTGGGAACTTCAGATGGCCAAGCGTTTAGGAAATAAAAGGAATTTTGATGCGAATCTATCACCATGTACGCCGGCATGGTAGCTCAGCGTATTCGATCAGAGCGTTAGCTGCTCTTTGTAATAAAAAAAAATTGAAGTAAAAAAAACTGAGTTAGTGGATCAACGATGAACTTGAACAAGTGTCATAGGACATCCGCCCCGAGCAAATACAACGATCAAACAAAACGAGATTAACAAAAAAAAAATAAGTGGTAAGAGAACGGTTTCGTACAGAAAGGGCCGTGGGTTCGACTCCGCCCTGCTGCAAATGTTTTTGTGCTCCTTGGCAATGCATACACTACTGATGTCACAATTAACCGCAACATCATATAGGTTATTTTTTATTTTTATCTGCACAACATCGGCATGGGACGTCAGTCTTTAGAACAAGCGCATTATAAGGTGCAAACACGAATGATGGTATACGGTGAGTTTAATTTGACCGTGGTGACGCTGTCGGCACAAACATCAGCCCCAACGACGCCGCCTGAACGATGAGCAGCTGTATAGAGGCCGCCAGCAGACAAGAGACCATCCGTCACCATACACTCAGGTTCCGTGTACATACTGTGCTGCCGATTGTGTGCTATGCTACGTGTAATAGACTCTCTCTCGTGGATACCCGCTCTGGAAATGGTTATTTTTACGCTTATTATGACCGTGCTTTGAACTGGTAAAGCTTTTCGTGTTGTGAAATTTGCCGTTGACGTGTGCCTTAATCGTCAGACAATGTCTTGTTGTATTGTTTAACAATAGTTAAGGGACAACGCTAGCCAGGTAACTAATTCACCTGCCAGCTTTTGACTGGGTAACGTGAATTTTGCGAGATTAGTGTGCGAATATTCTGGGAAATATCGCAATCATTGCAGACAAAACAACTGTACCATGATAACACTGGAGGAAATTTTGTGGAAAGATCGAAAATGTCAGACAAAGGTGAAAATCGTAACATGCTTGGAACGTCGGTAGATAAAGAACAGGAGCCAGAAGATAACAGCCTCCACAGCGATACGTCGAAGTGGCGATTGAAGGCGCTGGATTTATGTACACAGCATTTGACCAAAGATGATTTGATCACATCAGAAAGTACCACGGTAATAAACCAAGAACACAGTCAAATGGCAAATAAAATACAGCAGAAAATACTAGACATTTTGTCTGAATATAAGTTTGTGTGCGACGAGGAGTTGATTCGGTTCGACGACATCGTCGAATAATGTGAATATGCAGACGTGAAGTGTGGCATTTCGTCAGGTGGTGGCTACGAATCCGATGCCAAAATAATGAACGAAGATCCAGATTCCGTTCCACTGGATTACAAAATAATGGCGGTTGCTGTTGCAAAAACACATCCAAAGTGGAAGAGTCTGCAAACAAGAGGTGCGTCTCGCTGGAAGCACATGCGGGATTTGAAAATTTCGGAAGAACATATTAAACAGGGTGGAACTCGGAACGACAAATATCACACAATTGATTCCCAGACGTGTGATCGCTTCGTAGAAGCACGAAGCTGTAAATCACGAAGTCATTACTGGAAACTTGCAACAATGGGCAGTTGCTGCTGAGAGACAGTTTCCAGATTTGGAATTCAAAGCTTCAGCGACTTAGGTCAAGGGGTTTAAACAAAAGCATAAACTCCGACAGAGGAAGGTTACAAAATTTGTATTGGAAAGAGAGACTGATACTATTGAGGAAACGCTGTGGTAGAGAATTTTCGTCGCCAGACTCGAACTCTTATCCCCAACTACGACAAGGATTTTGTTATCAACACTGATCAGACTGGTAAGCCAGACGATTTATTTGTCTACGCCAGTCGACATACTCTTCACACTGTCACGTATAGTATGCTTAGATTTGTATCGTCTCCCACCAGGCTGCCGAACCCTAGAACACCAAGGGTAAAAAGTGGTGTCCGTTAAAGGAAAGGATATTGGACACACTCCTGTACAGCACAATATGCTATGAGCCTTTCAGGAAAACTATTGCCACAGGGACAATATTGATATGGTGCTAGATCCGTATCAGAATTCCTTTTATTTCGTAAACGATTGGCCATCTGGAGTTTCTACTTGGAACACTTTATTGTCTCACCACGCCCTACATGTACCATAAATTTGGACGAATTCGGCATTGACGAGTAAGCGTCCTCTCCATGTAAGTCTGAACACTTACTTCAATTGGAAAAGTAGAGTAGCTTTCGTTTCGAGCCACGTCCACAGTGGCGCGTCGAGTGGTCCCCTGTTTGACATGTCGGAGGAATACAAGGCTGCAGATGGGGTTTACAATTAGAAAGTGTAAGTAGGCTGTTTATGTTTTCTTATTGGCAACGTTACGTAGCGCTCAATATGAAAATCACTGGCTGTGCTGTGTGCAGTCTGTGGCTGCTTTGCATTGTTGTAATACTCGCCATTGTAGTGTTAGGCAGCTGGCTGTGAACAGCGCGTAGCGTTGCGCAGTTGGAGGTGAGCCGCCAGCAGTGGTGGATGTGGGGAGAGAGATGGCGGAGTTTTGAAATTTGTCATGAACTGCTATATTTGTATATGATGATGTCAAGGTAAATACATTGTTTGTTCTCTATTAATATCTTTCATTTTGCTAACTATCCCTATCAGTAGTTAGTGCCTTCCATAGTTTGAATCTTTTATTTAGCTAGCAGTAGTGGCGCTCGCTGTATTGCAGTAGCTTGAGCAGCGAAGATTTTTGTGAGGTAAGTGATTTGTGAAAGGTATAGTTTAATATTAGTCAGGGCCATTCTTTTGTAGGGAATTTTGAAAGTCAGATTGCGTTGCGCTAACAAAATATTGTGTGTCAGTTTAAGCACAGTCATTGTATAATTGTTCAAAGGGGACGTTTCATAAAAGTACGAAATACTGGCCTCGCAGCGTGGAGGTGGGTTCCTACGTGCCATCGGATATTCGAGGGCGATTGAGCGAGTCATAGATTACGATTATGTATCCATTTCTATTTCTCTGATTACAGTGTGGCCTGTAACGAAACGAAGAAAGTGCTTCTGGCAAAACGTATGTAGATTTTGTTGTAGAACCGTAGACTGCAATAAGGGACTGGGGATCCCATTAACGATTTCGAAATTTCCCTCCGCCACCCGCGCACAGTGTGGGCTGGGAGTCGAGTTAGGTAGCCTCGGATGTCCTGCTCCGAAGCAAACAAATTGAAATTCTTACGTTTTTTGATCCAAAGCTTAGTTATCAAGATATTTTAATTTCTTCAGTTAAAATGGATACCCTGAATTTCATTCTTTCATCAATTCTTAGTTCTTATACTTTATTCTTATGTTTACTCTTCAGGAAGATTTCAAACTCCGCGTGCATCGCACTATGGCTGGTTTGCTACAACGACATTTCTTCCTAGGAATCTCACTGGGGAAAGAAACGTCATTACAATGCAGAAGATTTCACAGTCTGCAATAATTTCGCGGCAAACAACACTTAACCAATCACTTTTCCGAATATTGGAGCTTCCAACTGATTATGAATCAAGATACTCTACACGAAATTCACCGAAAACAATTTCAAATAAATTTTCCTTCCATTTATTGCGTCTTTTTTTTTCATTCGCCACAATGCAATTAGTAGACGAATAAAGACAACGGTATTTCAGTATATATTAGAAGACATTCGTTTAGTAATATTCTACGGACATGGGTAGTAGATAAATGTAAACTCAAAATAAAAATAGTAATTAGATTTCGAACTTGGGGTGCAATGGTATGAAGCCGCGACGCTAACCATCTGCCAGGGATTCGCTTGAACTGTGTACTCGTTAAAAGTACCTCGAAAATATTGACCGTTGTTTTCTCAACTGTTGAATATCTACGGGTAAGCCGAGATACATGCTTGCTTATTTTGATCCCACTTACAGCGAGTGAAGTTTCTGGGAAATCAGAGTATGGTACTTGCTGCGTTCTCCTCTTGAGTAAGGCGACGTATATCATGAAGTCGATGACGATAGAGTTCGCGCCGGGTATGATTTCCGCGATAGCGAGCCTAAACTAAGGGTTCTCAGTTTGGAATGGCAGAAGCTTGAGACGTGATGACGTATGTTGTTCTCTTTGACGGTGGAGCGTCAGCAAGGCTTTGCATCCTGGATATGTGTGTGGTGAATCTTGATGTACAGCCGCTGTGGCGGCCGGTAATGCAGTCGTCTGCATGAAACACGGCCCGAACGAGGCTTCGCGTGGCGCCGTGGGAATACGATGCGCGGAAAGCGAGCACGAGCCCGGTGCGTGCGAATGAAAACACGACGCGGTTGGAAAATTAATCGGGTCGAGCCGATGCGAATGCACATGTGAGGCTGCAGAAGTCACACCACGGGCGGGTTCTGCAGCGAAGTCAGTAGGATGATTATCCACTATATACCATTGTTGTGCAGTCACGTTCGTCGTCGAAACAACGGTATGTGAAGTGTTACTGCCACTTTTTATCAGTTTTGAAGCGCAACGTACACTGTCCGTTTTCGCTGTTAGCGAAGAACGTGGAAAAGCGTCATGATTCGCAAGGCTGGTGGCGCAATGGGTGCAGGAAGGCCACACTGTCGGACTCGGAATACACGAATTCATACGGATGAGCAGCACATAGTAGCGCGGGATTCCAATTGTGGAACTCTGGTAGGTAATGGCGACACATAATAAGGAACACTGAATGTACAGAGCACAAAAGATTCTTTACTAACGACACGAGACATATAAGAATACACAACCACTCACTATGAAGTCAGACTGAACTGCTCAGAGAGTCTGAATCGTGGTCAGTGACGTTGTTGTTCCGACACACTTAGGGGTGGGTAACAAGCAGAAGGGTTTAACGAGAAAAACGAAACTGACTCCACATATGCTTAAGACTGCGAGTGAGCACTTACTTTGTCTAGACACTTGAGCCACGTCTGTCAACAGTGTTGAGAGGACTTTTTTCTTGATGACGTACAGTTGGTGATAGATATCTATGAACAAGAATCGCGAAGTGTCATGCGGTGCATGATGAAACATTCCATAAGAGCTACTGAAGCTATTCCAGTGTTTACAACCGTCACTGAACTAAAGATCAATACTCGCCAGATGGTATTACTGATATACAACGAAGTGAAAACGGACACCTTCTTCGTATAAATATTTCTGTGAAGGAACCACTGTGATTAACAGATGCAAAAGCGGTGCCTGAATCCGCTTTTGGTGTTATAAGCAATTAACGAAAACACTTCGTATTGACAGTGTAATCTGAAAACAACGAACGAGTATCGGCAACAAATGCAGCAACAGCTACCCAGCAAATGAAACTTATGCTTATGGCTGCTCACTATCGCAAACCCTCAAGATTCCAGTTTATATTAGGAAAAGAGAAGTTTTGTGGAGTGCAAGTATATCTGTCTCTATACAAAAATGTGATATATATCTCTGTTTCCCTTTTCAGGAAGATGTTATTCATGCGGATTTTTGAAACTTGTACAAATGTTTAATGTCTTATTCCGTCATCGGATATGTTGGATGGCGAGTACACAAGATACATTCATTTCCATTACGAGGTCTCCTGACTGAACGAAGGTAACGTACTCTTGATTGGATCAAAAAGATGATGCCTAACCAGAGGCAGCCAGCTATCATGCGTCTCTCTTGGCGAACTTCTTCGTTAATGCACAACAGGACAACGTAAACAATTTTTTGACATGGATTATAGAGATCTACATCCCCGACAAAATACGAACAACGTAATAAGATTCGTATTGCAGATGTAACTAATTTTGTAGAGAAAAAAAGTTCACTTATTCCTGATTTTTTTTCCCACAAGTCACAACAGAGCGGCAGAGTAAGAGAAAAGAAATAAAATATAACCCAAGAAAACTCTAACTTCCGATCCCAACGCAGCCTATGACAAATGTAAAATGTAAAAAGCTTTGTAATAACTCACGAAAACGTCTTATGTAAAAAAAGTAAAAAAATCTTAGAAAATATGTAACTGATAGCTATAAAAATAAAATGTTATACTCCTCTGTTGTAAAAATCTAATTTGTTATAGACGATTCAGTTTTCACGTATATAACTTGTGTTCCCGATGTATTTGATCTGTTTACAATTTGTTAAACGAACAAAAAAAAATCATAAAGATGTTCCTACTCTCACTCCTGAACGAAGAAGAAGAAGAAGAAGGCAACGAAGAGTAAAGGAATCTGTCGTTATAGCGGCCATCAACCATATACAATTAAGGGAAAAAAGTAGGGTGGCCATCAGCTATAATTAATTAATTTAAGAGAAAAACTAATATCGCTGGTAAATAACAGCTGCTAAGGCCGGAGAAACTAAACTGGTAGAAGGCATGTTTTCTTATGAAAAATGTCTTCCCCCACCGCCATTCAGAGAACTGTAATATAATGCAAATATTAAATCGGTAGTTTGTGTGGTAGAAGTCGCTGATACCAATACTTTCAAACAGTAATGCGGATGACATAAAATCGCTATTCACCGTCTGTTTCTTAGCTTAAATTATAAGAGAAATTAACCACTATATTTCGTCTTAGTATTATCTTGCACAGAGACAGGTATTGTCGTTGATCGATGTACGTATAAAAGAGGCAAACTGCCATCATAATTGCGATGAGACTCGAAGTTACTTAAAAAATAATTTTGCGAAGTTAAATGAAGCACAGCATCAATTATTCAACTCTGCCACTTATACGTGTTTTAAAGCTTTTTCTTTTCAGAAATTAAATTCTCTTTTATATACACAGAAACGCCAAAGAAACCGATATTGGCATGCGTATTCAAATACAGAGATATTTAAAGAGGCAGAATACGGCGCTGTGGTCGGTAACGCCTATAGAAGACAACAAGTGTCTGGCGCAGTTGTTAGATCGGTTACTGCTGCTACAATGGCAGGTTATCAAGATTAAGTGAGTTTCAACGTGGTGTTATAGTCGGCGCACGAGTGATGGGACACAGCATCTCCGAGGTACCGATGAAGTGGGGATTTTCCCGTATGACCATTTCACGAGTATATCGTGAACATCAGGAATTCGGTAAAACATCAAATCTCCGACATCGCTGCGGCCGGAAAAAGACCCTGCAAGAATGGGACCGACGATGAATGAAGAGAATTGTTCAACGTGACAGAAGTGCAACCCTTCCGCAAATTACCGCAGATTTCAGTGCTGGCCCATTAACAGGTGTCACCGTGCGAGCCATTCAACGAAACATTATTGCTATGGGCTTTCGGAGCCGAAGGCCCAATCGTGCAACCTTGCTGACTGCACGACACAAAGCTTTACGTCTCGCCTGGGCCCGTCAACACCGACACTGGACTGTCGATGACTGGAAAATGGTCGGAAGAATCTGGTTTCAAATTGTATCGAGTGGATGTACGTGTGCGTGTATGGAGACAACCTCACGAATGCATGGTTGCAGCATGTCAGCAGGGGACTGTTCAAGCTGGTGGAAGCTCCATAGAAGTGTGGGACGTGGGCAGTTGGAGTGATGCGGGACCCCTAATACGTCTACATACTACTCTGACAAGTGACACGTACATAAGCATCCTGTCTGATGACCTGCATCCGTTCATGTCCTTTGTGGATTTCGACGGACTCGGGCAATTCCAGCAGGACAACGCGACACCCCACACGTCCAGAACTGCTACAGAGTGGCTCCAGCAATATTTCTTCTGAGTTCAAATACTTCCGCTGCCCACCAAACTCCCCAAACATGAAAATTATTGAGCGTATCTGGAATGCATGCAACGTGCTGTTCAGAAGACATGCCTACCCCCTTGGTACTCTTACGGATTTATGGACAGCTCTGCAGTACATATGGTAAGTTCACTCCAACATTACTTCATACATTAGTCGAGTCCATGCCACGTCGCGTTGCGGCACTTCTGCGTGCTCGCGGGGGCCCTACACAGTATTAGGCAGGTGTGCCAGTTTCTTTGGTTCTTCAGTGCAGTTTAAACAACCTACAGTATACAAACAAAATCTGTCTGGAAGATACAGAATTAATCAAAAATTATTACACATATAATTAATCTATACGTCACTAAACCCACATAGTTGTAACTAAGCTCTAATTCAGTCAGTGTGTTAGGAAGCAGGTCAAACATACACAGCAGGGGCTCCTGACTTGAAAGGCTTTACGCAAGAGTGGTTTTCCTGTAAACAGTATGCCGCATCATATTCAGAATAATAAATCTATGATATTATTATACACCTGCCTCCAGAGAGAGAAGTTAGTGCATGGGCTTTGGAGGCGACTGATCCAACCATGAAAGATACGACAGAAATTTCCAAGGCTCACGAAGTATCAGAGTCAGGGCAAACTATGTTTCAAGATAGTTCTGGTGTTATCATTTGATTTACTGAGCACCGGATGATCCGGTAGTCCGGCAAACTGGGATTCAGTATGAAACGTGTCAACCATTTCTGGACTGGTATGTCTGATAACTAACTACGTTTGACTCAGTTCATCTCAAACTGACTGATACTACTGTTGATATAGACCAATATCTTTAACATCGGTTTACTGCAGAACTCTTGAACATATTCTGGGTTCGAATATAACAAATTTTCTTGAGACTGAAAAGCTGATGTCCACGAATCAGCATGGTTTTAAAAAGCGAGGCTCGTGCGAAGCTCAGCTTGCCCCTTCCTCACATAATATACTGTGAACTGTGGATGAAGAGCAACAGGCAGATTCCATATTTATAGATTGCCGAAAAGCATTTGATACGGTGCCCCATATTAGATCGTAGACGAAGGTACGAGCATGTGGAATAGGTTCCCAAATATGTTAGTGGTTCGAAGACTTCTTAAGTAATAGAATCCAGTGTGTGGTCCTCGACATCTTGTGTCCATCAGAGACAAGGGTATCGTCAGGTGTGTCTCAAGGATGTGTGTAAGGCCTCTATTATGTGATACATACATAAATGATCTGGCAGACCAGGTGGGCAGCAATTTGCAGTTGTGTGCTGATGATGGTTTGGTGTACAGGAAGGTGTCGAAGTTGAATACAAGACGACTTAGACAAAATTTCTAATTATTGCGATGAATGGCAGCTGGTTGCAAATGCAGAAAAGTGTAAGCTAATGCGGATAGGTAGGAAAAGCAAACCCATAACGTTCGGATATAGCATTTGTAGCGTACTGTTTGATACAATAACTTTGTTTGAACACCTGGTCGTAACGTTGCACAGCGATATGAAATAGGACATGTATGTGAGGACTGTAGTTGGAAGGGCGTGGGGACAACTTCGTTTTATTGTCAGAAATTTTGGGAAAGTATTGTTCATTTGTAAAGGAGATCGCAAATAGAGCGCCAGTGCGACTTGTTCTGGAGTACTGCTGGCTTGTTTGGGATCCGCACCAGGTAGTTTAAAAAGGAGGATGTCATAGCAATTCAGAGACGGGCTGCTATATTTTTACCAATAGGTTTGAACAGCACGCACACATTACAGAGTTACTTCAATAACTGAAATGGGAATCCCTTTTCGAGGAACAATGTTGAGAAAATCTGGAGAACCGGCATTTCAAGCTGACTGCAAAACACTTCTCCTACCGCCCACATACATTTCGCGTAAGGACCACGAAGGAAAGACAAGGGAAGTTAGGCCTCACACAGAGGCAACTACACCGTTGTTTTTCCTTCGGTCTGTTTGCGAGTGGAACAGGAAAGAATATGTTTGGTAGTAGTCAGGGTACTCTCCACCTCGAACCGTATTGTGGCTTGCGGAATATACAATGTATGTAGATGTAAACGTAGATCAACAAATGTTTAATACTGATTATGGTTAATGTCACGGTTTGCAAGGATTAAGACGATAACTCCTATGTTAATATTGACTCTACTCTGGTGGTTGTCTGCATGTTGCATATTTCCGTAGTTACAAATTTTAGCTGGATCATGATAAGCCTAGAAGGAAGCAGAAGTGTAGGGCACTGGCTTGGAACACCTGTAGTGCTCTCAGGAGAGCGTGTTGCATCTTTCAGTACAGAAATCACGAGGGGACACGTACAATCCGGTTGCCGAAAGCAGCTACCGGCCAAGCAATGCGAAACTGGGCGCCAGCCATCGGTGGCCGTACGTTTTCCACTAGCCATGCCTTGCACGGTACGTGATCAGAGTTTTAACTGAAGGAGTTGTTTGATAAGGCGTAACGAAAACCTAGCCCTGTGAAGAATATTGCCGTATTAGAAGCCGAGCCATCCGGTCAAAGCACATTTCCAAAGAAGGTATTTTTCTCCGCCTGCCCGCTTCCTACAAGGCAATGCAATGGGAATCTGGTCACATATACCGACCTCTGTTATCTCGTGGGAATGGACACATCTGTATTTGGTTTAAAAATTCTTCCTCTTTGTAAGGGCACTGTGCCTGCATTTCGTCACCGCTCCTTTCAGGGCGTAACTCACCACTGGCTTTCATACTTTCATTGAGCGGCAGCCTATGGAGGGTTACTTACTTTCACTAGCAGGAGCTTCGTTTGATTATTATTATTATTATTTCATTTGTTCCAGCCTGCTATGATGGCACATCCTGTCCACATTAGCTCTTATTTTTCTTTGGCGACGTAACCTTCTCTGAATAGTTTTGCTCATTATCTGAAATAGGTTTAGGCCCATCTAAATTTTAGGAACAATTCCTTCACTGATTGAATTTATGAAGGTCGCAACGGATAACGCTCTGGTATTCTATGGGGCAGTCAGAGAAAGCTACGTACCGTTAGCTAAACTTGAGCCAAGCACTTTGGATTTTTGTGGCATAATCATCAATACTACAAATGTGACACTATTTTCAGATGTATTGAAAATAAATTAACGATCACGGGAATAGCTTCAAATGATAAAATATTTATTTTTGACTAATATTTCGCTTGTTGACAGTAATCTTTTCGTATTTAATAGATGGGCAAAACATTCCTGGTACATTTATATACGCTCCTATGGCTTTCTTATACGAGAATAACAAGCCACTTTGGCCTTAATCTGTAGAGTCCTGTGGGGTGGGAAAATCTGGGGAGCACGTGGTCACTGCTCAAGTTTGTAACACAGACATTCACATGGACTAATTCACATGGCAAACAAAATCTCGACAGCATCTATTAGTGGGAAGAATTGTATGCACCTCGTGGCTGGCATCGAGAAGGATTTTGGTGGCTGCGTATCTTTGCGTGAAGCGTTTGGAATCAAATCGATTCATCTTGCCGAATATACGCTAGGTACAGTTTTATTGATAATTTAAAATGTCCCCCTCAAATGAAATAATATGGCAGACAGCAACTTTCAAGGCTTGGGCTGTGCTTTGAATCTATAGACCGCGTAGTCGCGCCTAACGGAAATCACACTATTGTGACACTGATTAACTGAACCAAAAATTGTAACCAGAACCTAAATGGTAATTCAAAAATAGCTAGGAAAAGAAACTGTTGAGATTAACAAATTATTATTAACAGATTCAAATACCTTTTGTTCCTTGTTCGACACAGACGTTCTGAGGGAACGTCTGGTCGCTCACTTGTCATCAGAACAATTCAACCTGTAACCGTCACGCGGAGCTCTCTCCGAACCGCCCGGGGTGGGGGGTGGGGAGCCCCGTGACCAACCTCTGCTAGGAAAAGGTTTTGCTTTGGCCAAGCCCTCTTGTTGCTGCTCTCTGTCTTCCACCGACACCGTTGAGGTTACTAGCAGATTAAGAAACGCACCATTTCTCTGGTTTGTCTGCTACTGCATTCAAATCATTCACACTTGACCACACACTTTCAGGAAGGGTGAAAAATAGAAAACAGGACACAGGACGTGCACATAAGAATGAAAAAAGACATGTGTAGACCCATATTGCTTCTGCACGCATGCGGTTGTTGGGGCTGAGATTAAATTTTTTTAAATCATGTAACGACACCTCTTGTGATGTTACAAGGGTGAACAGCCTTACGTCTAGAAAATAAGACTTCACTGAATATTTTTAGAAAACTGACAGAGAATGGGAGGCAGAACGCCACTTCCGAGAATTTCAGGCCTGGTATAACAGCATATTACCTGTCGTAAGGACTTGACAAAGAACAGAAGATTTGCATTAAATTATTTAAAAACGGTATTCGCAGTGAGACAGGCGACTGGCGAACGTTATAAAACTTTTCCCAGCTGGGGAGAGAGCGAGCTTTGTTAAGAATAATTTGTTTGGCTAGCGCTTAGCGGAGCTTTTGAATGGCGAAGGTGAATCACAGAGACTTCGCAAAGAGCAGGGAGTTCTGTTTACGACACATTAGAATTTAGGTACAATCAGCAACAGTAGAGGCAAGGTCAGAGCTAAGCCTAGGACTTCTGATAATGAGGAAGACAGCCTTTCTTCTGAGGGACGTTACATCACTCAGCGGCTGACGTGTTGCTGTGGGCAGTCGTCCACGTCACTTGTAGCTTACGACTTTCCAGTATGCATATTATGCTGAGAACTTGTAGCATAGGCAAGCGGGAGCATTGAAGCTATTAACTGTTTGTACTCGTAGGCATGTTATTTTGGTCGATTAGGTTCCGTGATTTCTACGATGTTTCTTGACTGGGAGCACATTTATGACCAGGATACTCATGTTGTTAGCAAGTGGCGATCATCTGTCACTCCGGCGAAGTCGGAGCTATTTACGTGCGGCATTGTGGTCTTGTCTTTTTGTAGATGACTTCACCTATCCCATGCAGAGTCTGCCAGGTTATTCAGCTGTTAGTTAATGATATGCTGGTAGAATGTTTAACCATAGAACGGGTTTACCTGGATATAGAGACCCTTAGGTGGTAAGCCATTGAACCTTTGTTACAAAATTTTATTTCGACAGGAAATAACTACAACACAAGTTTGGCATACATTGGTACTTCAGCAAATACTAGACAATTATAAAACCGTAACTAATTTTAGAACTCAGCGACTTTTGCCGAAATAGTTGCACACACGCAGCGGACTTCTGTCTGTAGAGTAACTAGACATGAGCCCGGGCCTCAGCCCTCTTAAGATCCAACAAAACAGACCCCCACAACACTCAACTGGGCCTCGCTCCACAAATATTTAGGTTAAAATCCATCGACTATACCTGATTTTAAGAAAGATTTTACCTTTTGATATCCAGTAACGCCACTGAAAACGATTTTGCAATTTAATGTTAATCAGAGCGCAGGTTTTGGCTAACACTTGCAACAAAAGCATCGTTTTGTCCCGTACCTGAGACACAATAAGTGTTACCAGCGCCAAAAAACAAAGTTTCACTGAGCTCTAGGAAAATGTAGTCCTAGGTATAGTCCGGTGAATGCTCGCCGTTGGTTAAATAATAGGACGAAAACAGAGCGTAGCTTCTGCAAAGCACGGCGTCGGCACCCCATACCACGACCAGCACGCCAACACAATCGCCAGCAGCTTTCTCTCTCTCTCTCTCTCTCTCTCAGCGGTTGGTCCAAGACACATTCCCGCTGCTTAGCCGCATCGGACGTGGACACACAATTCTCAGTATACGCCCCGGCCAGGTTGAAAGTCAAATTCCATCCACTTCCTTCCGCTTTTACATGTGCTTAACATAACCATTTCGACCGCGGAGCACGCCCTCTTGCCCAGAGTGGCAGTAAATATCTTTGCGCCAGAGCTCAAAAGCGGAGAGGAATCGATAGATAAGTATCAGTTTAAATTTGTTCAATGTTTGTAAGTGCTCGTTTTCGTGTTCCCCAGCATACAGGTCTCATTTGCTAGAGCCGTCCTTTTTCCATGTCGTTTCCTTCGGTTTCATTGCGGCATGTGGGCCTATAGGAAGTTATCTAATTTTCAGCAGGTCCAGCCAAATCGAATCATTGTACAGCCATAAAGGAATATCGTGATCTCGGTTGGTATTTGCAACTAGTTAGAGCATATAGGTAGATGCACATAATGTTTTGTTTGCATTGATGAAGCCAGAAAGGTTCCCAGTGGGTGTAGGTGGTGCTGCGTTGAGAGACAAATACAAAGGTTCACAAACCACGTCCGAAAGAACAGACATCAAATATATACAATTAAGGTGACGACGGCCAATGATCTGTTCAGTACGGATGCACACTATGTTCGAACTCTACGGGAAACCGCGAAGTGCCACGATTAATGAAGATAATGCGCAAGATGCATTACATGAGTAGTGTTCGGGTAAGTTGAGAATTTGTGTGTGTCTGGAGGTGTGCTAGGGACGTTCGTGCAGTTGCAATGACCGCTGTGTCTGGATGGATTCGCGGTCATTCTCGCTTCGCATCAGGCAATTAGGTTGTGCGCCGTGCGGAGTGGCCGTGCGGTTTGAGGCGCCATGTGACGGACTGCGCGGCTCCTCCCGCCGCAGGTTCGAGTCCTCCCTTGGGCATGGGTGTGTGCGTTGTTCTTAGCATAAGTTAGTTTAAGTAGTGTGTAAGTCTAGGGACCGATGACATCAGCAGTTTGGTCCCTTAGGAATTCACAGACACACACAATTAGGTTCTACCTACTTCCGCCTCTATTGTAGCTCTGCGAGAATTTCCTTGTTTATCCTCAGTGTCGTGAACGACGTTGTGTGTGTCACATCGTAGTTTGTCTCTGAGCGTCTCGTGTTTGTGACTCAATTTTGACGCGGCATTAGCTTGCGCTCCGATGTCGTCCATGGTTCCCAGGAACATTCCACGCACAGTTTTAGTTTTGTCAACTCGACGCGGCATGTGCAGCCAAGTTGGTTAAAAATTCATGATCAGGTTGTAGATAAGATCGAGGTAACTTCAGAACAGGTTCACATGGCTTACTTTGATTCTGAATCTTATGTGTTTTAAGTCAAGTTTATGGATCAGATTCAGGTTATGCCAACCTGCCGAGCGGTTCTAGGCGCTTCAGTCCGGAACCGCGCTGCTGCTACGGTCGCAGGTTCGAATCCTGCCTAGGGCATGGATGTTTGTGATGTCCTTAGATTAGTTAGGTTTCAGCAGTTTCTAAGTCTAGGGGACTGGTGACCTCAGATGTTAAGTCCCATAGTACTCGGAGCCACTTTTTGTTTCAGGTTGACAGTCTCCTTTTGCGGCACAGACAAGTCCCTTTCACCTATCGCGATGGCTGTAATAATATGGTTATTATGGAGAACGTGGAGGTGGAATATACGAATGTTAGGGCGCTTAACTTACCGCTCGAAGTTAATGACAGTCTCCTCAAGACCGTCCCGCTTCCATTTGGGGACATACGGGATGAGGTGGGACTGCTGCTCGCGCAATATCGTTTACTGGTTCATAGTGGAGTTCGATCCGTGGAAATGGTGGTCAAACGGAATATACATTTGTAGGTGTGTAGATACCAGTCACATATAATTTACACAGGACAAGAAGGAACCTGTTTTGCATGTAATGAGAGTGGAAACCTCCGCACAAATTGCCTGCGTCGTGTCACGGTCTTAAAATTCACTTAGTAACATTGTAAAAGGTTAACTTTAGCGGACCTGGTTTCCAAAGTGACATCCATGGTGCTTAACCAAGTTTTAGGAGCAACGCGAACCATTGCGCTATGGTTGTAGCACATTTCCGCCGCTACCCTTGCGTTGGGACTTTGCCACTGTAGCTTCCGTGCCGCCACCATCCCCACATCAAAACAAGCGTAGACGGACGCAAGATGGTGAGGAGTCAGATGATTCCTCTTTCATTCTCCGCTCTACTGAAAAGATTCTGGTGGAGAAGGCCTCTCCCCTCCCTGATTTTAGACTGGATGATGACATGTCGGCTGCTGTTCAAGATTCGAAAGCGTCCAGCTACCCGTCTCCCGAGACCGCTTATTGGGAATCACATGAGGACAGATCTGTTCCGGAGGTCCATAGTAAACTGACGGACTTTATGGGCATCCCTGTGTCTGTACTCACTCCCTTCCCCCTCCCCTCCCTTCTTCTGCGCCTCCAGTCGGGGAAAGTATGCCACAGGCCCGCTCACCAGAACCAGATCGGCACAAGTGTGCCACTCAACACACCTGTGGAAGTATGCGGTGTTTCGTCTGTACCTGATACTGAATTTCAGCAGGACACCCCAACGTTGCCCCATACAGCAATCGCCTTCCCGCAAAGTCGCAACAAAGAGTGTTTTCAACGTGAGCGCGAGGCATCACGAAAAAAGAAAAAAACGCTGAGAGAGGGTGTAAGAGGGAATCCACTTCTTTACATTAGATTCATCCGTTGACCCTGTCATGAACTGAAACGACTTTAAAACTCACTTGAAAGTATTCAGTTGCATAGATTTGGTAATAAATATATGCTGACATGTACCTTTCTTACACTGAATATAAACAGAATTAGTTCCGAGCCTAGACTTGCGGCGTTGCGACAGTTTATTAACGATTGAGGTGCAAGAAGTGTTATTTCACCATTTTTCTACTTTCTTTAATGTGGCTCCTGAACTACCTACTGGTACTGCGTTATTTTACAGAGAGGGAATATCAATGACTATTCTCGAAGTTCTTAACAACAGCCGAAGAATAGGCTGCACTTTTTTGTGGCCTCACTTTAATTTTGCTTTATGCCCCTTCGGGATCTGGCCGTTCCACAGATCGCGCTCGTTTTCATGAAGAGGATATAGTTTATTTATCTCATAAAACTCCGCAGAAGCTTCTGTTCCCCGGAGATTTTAGTTGTGTTTTGCGGCCTGTGGATCAGACCCCTTGTTTCAATTTCAGTAAGGAACCAAACGATTTGGTGCGCTCTTCACAAATGTGAGATGCGTATATCTGTCACTATTCCACTCTCGTCAGGTATAAGCATTTTACAGCTACTTCCAGCAGCGGAATAGACCGCTTTTAGCTTTCTGAACCTTCTGTGGACAACTGTTAGCGATAGACGTGATACCCACTCGTTTCACTGATCAATGTGCCATAACTGTAACCTTAAATCATGTCCCGCAACTAGTGCAACTGTATCTCCTCCTCTGGATGTTGAAAACACCTCTCTCAAAGGAGCCTTCCCTCGAGATTACCGTTCGAGAGATTTGGGCCCGTAGCTTCCGTTCGCGGGACCGTAACCCTTCTCTTATGGAATGGTGGTCAGGGCATCCAAGCCGGCCGTGGTGGCCACGCGGTTAAAGGCGCTACAGTCTGGAACCGCGCGGCCGCTAGGTCGCAGGTTCGAATCCTGCCTCGGGCATGGATGTGTGTGATGTCCTTAGGTTAGTTAGGTTTAATTAGTTCTAAGTTCTAGGCGACTGATGACCTTAGAAGTTAAGTCGCATAGTGCTCAGAGCCATGAGCATCCAAAACTATTGCTCCGTACAGCATCAATGCGTTACGCTGCTGAGAGGACGAGGGATACCCGTCGGACCCAGGAAATGTATTATTCTATCTTGCGACAATTTTATGTAGGTGCCAGACAAGCTCCCTTACGGATTATGGGTGACCGTCATGTTAAGGCGTTCTTCAGCTAAAGAGACAATAAATGGAAGGACGCAGTGTGCGATCAAAATTCCGCTCATTCCTACGGGACGAACTGACCTCCTTATACCATCTTACATGGTTGCGGACGCGAGGAGAAAGAGCATGTATCGCACGAATCACTCACGTCGATAGTCACATACAGACGTCCCAACGTCACATTTCCGAGCGATTTGTAATTACTTTACCAGTCTTTATGATGTCCCTGCCACTGATACGAGTCTCCCTGTTGGATTTACTCCTCTCCTGGTTTGCGCGGTTAATACTGCATTAAATGATGAATTTCTAAGTGACCTTCCTCGCGGTGATATATATCGCTTTGTTGTTGGTTCAACAACGCAAAAGTCGCTGAGACTCGATGGTATTTCTAAGGAATTTTATGTACATTCTTGACCTCTTGTAGGTTATACCATTACGTCAGTGGAAAAAGAAGTGATCCGGGAGGTTTGATTCCTGACCCCTTTCAAGGATGGGAAAATTGTTCCAATTCCGAATTCCGGACGTTCAGGTAATGATATACTCCGTCCGATCATACTACTTAATTTTTATTACAAAACTGTCTCCCGGGCCGTTAACAGCGATTTGTTGATATTGCTACAGATTATACTTGTTGTTCACTAAGGTTGTATGCCTGGGCACGCGATTCGTACTTCTATAATCGGTGGCTGCAGCGACTTCATGGGTGAGTAACGGTTTCTTGACGCAGGTGCTTCAGGCGACCGGTCTCAACATACTGCGTGTCAGGAATTATCCAGTCTTTACTAGTATTTAAGCATCAGTCATAGTGAATGGATAGTTTTCTCCCCATATCACCATATCACCGGGTTTACCGCAGGGAAGCCCCCTTTCCATGTCGCTTTTCGTCTTGTCCCTAGAACCTGCGCTACGCCGTACTGCTGATCAATTATGTGGCTAGAAGATATTAAGAGAAACCTTCACGGTAGGAGCGTGCGAAGATGATGTTATGGCACTGTCGATGACATACCCTTGCTCAAGGACGTATTGGAGTCCTTTCGTTCTCTCTTTGAGGTCAGCGTTAATGAACGGAAATGTACAGTGTTACCGTTGTGGGGTTTTCATCTCGTTGTCATTCCATGGGCAAAGGTGGTTGCTCGCCACAAATCGTTGGGGCTTACTTTGGATCACCGCCCGACGAAAATGGCTGCACTCAGTTGGCGGGAGATGACGAATGGAATTCAAAGGGCAATCCTAGCCTTCTGCGTAAAGTACGGAACTTCCATTCCCATATTTTCAGCAAAGTGTACTATGTTGCACAAATATTCCCTCTTCTCTATTAAGTCAGAAATCCGACTGTAAGCATCGATGGCTCACCAGTTCTTCGCCGTCGAGGGGCCCGATACCTGGAAGTCGTCGTTGACGAAAAGTGGAAGTTCGCCACACACATCGAAACCGTGACCCAGTGATCGATGGAAGTGGTCAGTAATCTTGTCGGAATTGGGCGTAGGAAGTTCAACCTCCCAAAGAATCTAAGTAAACTATACCATAATAGTTCTCACTTCTGGAGTATGGGCGCACAGGCTCACGAGGATCATGCCTGCCCTGACCGTGCGAAGAGTGCAACGGAACATGCCATTACATTCGTCTGGGGCATATAGCACTAATCTGGGAAGGGCCTTGCTGCTGTTAATGGGGCTTTGGGTGAAGAAGGGTAAAATTGACCTGTCGGTTCAAGCACGTGATAAAATGGCGATTAAAAGCCAAGGGGACGAGCTGTGGCAGGAGTTCTGAGAGAGTGATGAAACGGGTCGAAGAAAATACCAGCCGTTACCAAACATGAGGGAACGATTGCAACTAAAGTACTTTCAACCCAATGGAGAGCTGTTGCACTTTCTCACGGGACATGGGCCGTATCCACATATCTGTGCCGGCTTGGGAAGCGGGCTACACCCTCGTGTGACTTTGGAGCGTTGGTGGGGACCCCTGACCATGTGGTCCATGAATGTCCTATAAGTGACCCTGTGGCTGCCGGTCTGAGACAACAATTACCGAATCACAACACCTACCACCTGATTAGGCGTCAAAATACCTTTGATTTTCTTAGTATCCTTGCCAACGAGGTATCGGCTAATATTTTGAGGGAATATCTGAGCGACAGTAATCAACAGCAGTACATGAGTTAAAAGCACTTGCGCACTTCCACTGTATCGCCAAGACGTGGACTGGCCGATTGCCGTTACGGTCGGAATCCGCCACGTCGTGGACCAGGGGGGACGTGAGTCTTCAATTGAAGAAGAAATTTGCGGAAATTGATTAGTTTCAGTAGGAACAGTTAACTGGAAGTAGTACTCTAGTATACTGCAGCGAAGGTGAAGTTTCCTGCGCTAGCCCAGTGCCAGGGGCACGCCCACTGGGGTTACCTCGATGGGCACGGCCTGAATAGTAGGTTTATAGATCACTGGCACATCTGTAACGCTGCAGGTAGGTAGTACGGTAGAGTTAGTAGCAGAGACAATATAGCACATAGAAGTAGCTGTCTATTAGAAACAACTGTTATAACACTACGTGGAATTAGCCATGTTGTGGTTGTTGTTGTTGTTGTGGTCTTCAGTCCTGAGACTGGTTTGATGCAGCTCGCCATGCTACTCTATCCTGTGCAAGCTTCTTCATCTCCCAGTAACTACTGCACCCTACATTCTTCTGAATTAGCTTAGTGTATTCATCTCTTGGTCTCCCTCTACGAATTTTACCCTCCACGCTGCCCTCCAGTACTAAATTGGTGATCCCTTGATGCCTCGCAACATGTCCTACCAACCGATCCCTTCTTCTGGCCAAGTAGTGAGACAAACTCCTCTTCTCCCCAATTCTATTCAATACCTCCTCATTAGTTATGTGATCTACCCATCTAATCTTCAGCATTCTTCTGTAGCACCACATTTCGAAAGATTCTATTCTCTTCTTGCCCAAGCTATTTATCGTCCTTGTTTCACTTTCATTCATGGCTACACTCCATCCATATGTGAATTATTGTACACTGGAGGACCCACTAACCATTTAGATAGTGGTTTATCATTTATCATTATCAATGGTACGAATAAAGGTTTTATCAAACCAAGAGAAAAAGTCCCGCTCCCAGCGATGATGACGAGCAAATTGATGCAATTATCCGGTCGTCTCCTTTGGAAAAGTCATTTTTCTTGACTTGTGTATGAGATGGTTGCGAGACGCCGTCCCGTAGGAGGTTTGGGAATTCCCAGTACCAAGGTGAAGGCTTCAATGTTATTTATAGAGCAAACGTTTTAACATGTGCTCGAGCAACTCTTCCTATTACATCTCGCTTAGTTACGTGTCTTCGGACGGCCAGACCGACTCCGCCTGTCGATGTTGACCGGATCAACTGTAAATTGAGAGCAACCATTTCATACACTTACTTTAATAGTCACATTTTTCTCCTTTTCAATAACCTCTTTAGTGGCGCCTAATTTTGCTGCACGATAAACATAGAATTTAAGAAATTCTCGCTTTTGTGCCGGTGGATGACATGAATCCTTTGCAATGATAGTCTGTGGATGTCGGCTTACTACAAATATCAGTCTGCAATCTCTGTTCAACCCTAATGATCTGCAAGTCCAGAAGGGTAAACTTAAGTGCCTAGACTTCCACTAATGTGAATGAAAATTTCTATTTCTTCATAAAGAAGGAGTCTGTGGGCTTTGATTATTTTGTGCAGTATTCGTAGAGTTTTCTATTATCAAACGAATGCACTGTGTCCTGAATGTATTTAGCTATGACTTCTTTAGCAGCATGCAAACATACTAGATGATGCACTATAACTCTTCCCACTTTCTACTTCCTGAGTGACCATAATAAAAGTTATTTCCCAAAGCACTTTGTAAAAACAGAATTAAATTTTGTAGATACTAAGTCAAAAAGTTCCTTATTTTATTTTTATTTGTGTGTCTGTCATTTTGCAGGAGTAACACTTTCAACAAGTTTTAGTAAAGAGCGAAACAGTTTTATAATTGGTATATGTATCAATGTAAGTTAGTAATGAATGATCTCTGAGGCAAGGCACTATTTATTTACATAGTTATAATCGCTGGTATATGTTGTTTGGTCGTGTTCTTTGAGAAAAATAAAAATAAAAATATATATTTATGATGAACCACAAGGTTCTGTGCACTGGAAGAGACTGTAACTAACCCTATCACCGTGACTTTTCATGCTTTCCCGACGGATCTGTTGCAAGTACGCTCCTCGGGTTTCCCGCCGGATCGTATTGTGTAACTCGCACAATATTTCCTCGATGCTACTGTTCGACATCATCAGTGGCGCGCCTCGCAGCAGTGTCAGCAGCGGCTACCACCACCTGATGATGTCGAGCAGCTGCATTGAGGAAATATTGTGCGATTTACACAATGCGATACGGTGGCAAACCCGAGAAGCGTACTTGCAACTCTATCACCGTTTAAAATTTATGATCTTAGTGCCAATTTACGCTAACAAGTGCCTGTTATGCGTTTTTGTAGAAAAACGAAACAACAACAAACGACTGACTGCATCCAGCTAGGGAATATGTAACATATCACTTTTCACCTGAAGAAGTGTAAACTGTCGAAACGCGTCGTGGTATGACTTTTACTGTCATAAACAGTCGCAGTTCCTTTCAAAAATTCAACGTGGGTGACATAAGGATACCTATGTGAGCTATGGTACCCGTATATAATGTTTAATAGGACCACCCCTGTCTAAATTCAGAGTTTCAATCGTTTCCACTGCGCGACTCTGTCGTAATATTTCATATGATATTATGGGAAGCGGTCCGTTTGCTGTGTAGGTCAGGTATCAGTTGTATACTAAATGCTCAATCGTAGTCTGACAGATTTATCATTTTATGGTATTTACCAGGTGATTTTCAGCGCTCGTTCGCTGGATGGTTCGCTGACATGATCCGCTGAGAAGCTCCACATGGAGATGTCGACCAACGGGCAGCCCCTGCCTCACACAATGGGCCTCCTACCGCCTTCCGCCTTCAGCCCCAAACGCCCCTGGCGAGGCTGACAATGCCAGCTGCCTGTACTGTAAAAAGGCCCTCTCCATCTTCACCGGCCGGACCCAACGACGAGGGCCTTCATTTGAAGGACTAGAAACCTCTGTAAAGTGTACATCGCCTCATCACATTCCATTGAGATGCCTCCATAAACTCTCACATCGAGGCAAGTGCATTGTGACTGACGAGCAGTAGCGGCTCTGGAGTATATATTCTGGGTGTTCACAAACTTTTAGATTCAGATAAATTTCAGAGTGTGAAATTACTGGCATCTGCTGTATAACAGTTACGCTTATCAACAAATTTATACAACATTGATAAGAATACAACATTAGTAGTAATACAACATTAATACGAGGTGAGTCCAGAAAGTAAGTTCCGATCGGTCGCGGAATGGATACGACTATGATAATCCGATAAAGCTTTGCACAGATGTGTTGGGCAGTGTCTCTAGTATGACCCTACATAGCATCACGTCGCTCTTTTCATTTCTGAGCTCACAGTGAGCGCGTAAAGATGTCTAGAAAATAGTGTCTCCCGTCAACTACGAGGACCTGGTGAGAAATTTCGCCTGAAGCTATGCAGCCAACTTTACATAACTGTCGTGTGGTTTCTTCTTCGAGACAGTTCTCAGCCGCATTCTGCAGGGGCAATGAGGATGCTCCTGCATCGTCTTCAATTGGAAATGTTTGATTACCCACAATACAGCCCATAATTGTCTCCCTCTGAGTTTCATCTCTGCTCACATGAACCACTGGCTATGAAGACAACATTTTGGCACAGACAACGAGTTGTAGGCCAGCGTAGAGAATTGGCGGAAAGCACTGGCGTCTGTCTTCTATGATGAGAGTACTGGAAAGTTGGTACAACGCTATGACAAGTGTCTAAGCCAGAACGGCGACTACATAGAGAAGTAGCTGGAAGGTGTGGCTAACTGTTACAAATAAAACATTTCTGATTTTCACTGTGGTTTCCATTTTGTGATCAATCGTAACTTACTTTCTGGACAGCTCTCGTAATAACATAACATTAATAATAATAATAATAATAGTAGTAGTAGTAGTAGTAGTAGTAGTAATAATAATAATAATAATAAAATAATAATAATAACAATAATATTTATCGACATAAAAAACCTACATTATGGACAGGTAGACAATTTAAGAAAATTCTTACTAGAATGAGCAGAAACTAGCAAAATACACAAAGCAATCACTCATATAAATACATCGGCTACACCACTGCAATTTCATAACCACTTCTACAACACTTTAGATCACATAACATCAGCAGATACGAAGAAAGTAAACTGGAAGAAGAAAACACTACATGGCAAGCACCCATATCATCTAACACAGCCACACATAGATGAAGACGCATCCAATACATGGCTAAGAAAAGGCAATATATATACAGTGAGACGGAAGGATTCATGATTGCAATACAGGATGGAACAACGAACACCAGATATTACAGCAAGCATATTATTAAAGATCCCAATACCACAACAGATAAATGCGGACTTTGCAAACAACAAATAGAAACAGTAGATCACATCACAAGCGGATGTACAATACTAGCAAATACAGAATACCCCAGAAGACATGACAATGTAGCAAAAATAATACATCAACAGCTTGCCTTACAACATAAACTTATAAAACAAAACATTCCCACATACAAGTATGCACCACAAAATGTACTGGAGAATGATGAATACAAATTATACTGGAACTGAACCATTATAACAGATTAAACAACACCACATAACAAACCTGACATCATACTCACCAATAAAAAGAAGAAATTAACACAACTAATCGAAATATCCATACCCAATGCAACAAATATACAGAAGAAAACAGGAGAAAAAATTGAAAAATACATCCAACTGGCTGAGGAAGTCAAGGACATGTGGCATCAGGATAAAGTTGACATTATACCAATTATACTATCAACTACAGGAGTCATACCACACAATATCCACCAGTACATCAACGCAATACAGCTACATCCAAACTTATATACACAACTACAGAAATTTGTAATTATTGATACATCTTCAATTACCCGAAAGTTCCTAAATGCAATATAACATATACCGTACAGTTAAAAGGAAGTCACGCTTGATCAAGGTCCGCGTCATTTTCCATTTTTGACCAGACATAACGTCTGAGAAAAGAAATAATAATAATAATAATAATAATAATATGCACAACTTATCTGACAAAAGGAAGATCTGTTTATGTAGAATTTCGTTGTTTTGTACGTTACAGTTTAGAGCAATAACGAAATAATGTGTAAGCTTTTTCAACTCTCCATTTCGCATTTTTGTGTCAGTGGGAGTTTTCGTGCTTCTCCATTTTCTGAGACAAATGTACAGGATCTCTAAGAGATATGTTGGTTCACGAATTTACTTCTAGGCTGAAAAATCGATTTCTTACGCTGCACTCAGACAGCAACTTGTGCTAACTATACATTTCCTTGTTAAATGTTCGCTTGTAGTCACGCTTATTTGGCTTCGTCACTCTCTCAATGAAAAGATCTATTCTTGGAGGCCCTACTTCCTTCACGGCAAACTTTTCCTAGTAATTTACTTTTCTTTTCCCAGAATGAAATTTTCACTCTGCAGTGGAGTGTGTGCTGATATGAAACTTCCTGGCGGATTTAAGCTGTGTGCCGGACCAAGACTCGAACTCGGGGCCTTTGCCTTTTGCTGGCAAATGCTTTACCAACTGAGCTACCCAACCACGACCCATCCTCACAGCTTAACTTTTCTGTTAGCATTTAAAACAGATTAAACGCACTTCATGTTTTCACTGCACACGAACTCCGATTCCCGCACAGTAAGCAACCAACTCCAATACAAAGTGCCATTTGAGGAAAAGATTTAACTAAAGAAGTAATGTCTACCAAAATGGTCACTTCACTAGAGCAAAAATGAGGCGCTGAGATCCATAAGGGCCTAAAGCACCCTGCCGTCGATTTCACATTTAAGTGAATATCAGAGAAACAGGTGACGCAGCTTTTCGTGAATTTTCATGTATGCAATGTGGACCTGCAGCACAGATAAACCTGACTGCTCATGAGATTAACAGATTTCAGAAGCATGAATAAATGCTAAAACGAACACAACTTAATGTGTGCTCATGACCTTGTTGCCAAGTTTCACAGCTACAGGAGCAGTAGCGTGGTAAATTTAAGTGCCATATCTTTCGGATTGCAGCATCTATGTTACGTTTAACAGCACTGAAAGAAAAATAGCCAATAAATCTTCAAGGTGTCGAAAGTTAGGGTGTTCACTTGCTCTTGTGGTCTTACACAGCAGCCGTCACTCCTGATGAGGCATTAGTTTAGTTGCCTTTTTTAATTAACAGTTCACATTGGTAAGGCAGTTCTTTGCTTTGATGTATGTTGTTCTCTATTAGTAAGATCTGCTCCATGTTACACGATTCAAAGCTTTGCCATTGATTGTTTACCTTCAGAGATTCAGAGACAACTGTAAAACAAAAGCAACTGGCTGATGGGACCTCTACAACACATAAGGACTAAATAACGCCTACAGTTACACCTTCTTTAATTACGGTTGTTTTTGACAGCTCTGAATGTCTACTATTTGAGTCATCAGTCTTGTGATTGATATTATATGACCCACCACGAATTACCCTCCGGTCCCACTTCTTTGCGCCTTGATTTTTCCTGGCTAGTCTCGCAAACTTGAGTCTACTCTTCGTCGCTATTAAATTGTAATCTGAGTCTATATCTGCTCCTGGATACGCCTTAAAATCCAATATCTGATTTCGGAATTCCTGTCTATGGAGAAAATGTAAATGGGCGTTTGGCGTCGCTGGCCGGAAGGCCCCTTACAGGGCAGGTCAGGCTGCCTTGGTGCAGGTCTTATTACATTAGACGCCACATTGATTGGGCGACCTGCGCGCCGGATGGGGATAAAATGATTATGAAGACAACACAACACCGAGTCCAGGAGGGGAGAAAATCTCCGAACCATCAGGGAATCGAACCCGGGCCCCTAGGACGGCAGCAATCCGTCACGCTGACCACTTTTTTCTCTCTTTCTTTTTTTTTTTTTGATCGTTGTCTTTGGTCGTTTCGGACGTCACATGAAGTCCGCTAAAGTTCGTTTGTTGATCCTTACACTCAGTTTTTTTTATTACAGAGGCCAACCAGCTCTTTGACCGAAAACGCTGAGCTACCGTGCCGGCGGCACTCCGCTATCCGGGCGGCTGTCTGACTATGATGTTATCTAACTGAAATCTTCCCGTACCACCCGGTCTTTTCCAAATACACCTTCTCCTCCTGTGATTCTTAAACAGAGTATTCGCTATTACTAGCTGATATTTATTACACAACTAAATTAGTCTTTGTCGTCTCTCATTCCTTGTCCGAAGCCCATATTCTCCTGTAACCTTCTCTTCTACTCCTTCCCCTACAACTGCATTCCAGTCTCCTATGACTATTAGATTTTCATCATCCTTTACGTACTGTATTATCCTTTCAATATCGTCATATACTTCAACTTGCGACGTCGGCATGCATACCTAAACTATTGTGTTTCTTGTTGGTTTTCTGTCGATCCTGATAAGAACAACCCTCTCACTGAACTATTCACAGTAACACAGTCTCTTACCTACCTTTCCACTCGTAACGAATTCTACTCCCGTTATACCGTTTCTGTTGCTGCTGATATTACCCTACACTCATCTGACCAGAAATAATTGTCTTCTTTCCATTCACCTCACTGACCCTTACTATATCTAGATTGAGTCTTTGCATTTCCCTTTTCAGATTTTCTAGCTTTCCTACCACGTTAAAGCTTCTAACATTCCACGCCCCGACTCGTAGAACGTTATTCTTCCGTTGGTCATTCAATCTTTTTCTCATGGTCACCTCCCCCTTGCAGTCCCCTCCTGGAGATCCAAGTGGAGGACTATTCCTGGAGGACTATTCCCCAGTCTTTTGGAGAGATCATCATGATACTTTTTCAACTACAGGCCACATGCCCTGTGGATACACGTTATGTGTCCTTAATGCAGTGGTTTCCATTGACTTCTGCATCCTCATGCCACTGATCGTTGATGATTCTTCCGCCTTTAGTGGCAGTTTCCCACCCCAAGGACAAGAGAGTGCCCTGAACCTCTGTCTGCTCCTCCATCCTCTTTGCCAAGCCGTCGGCAGAATGAGGGTGACTTCTTTTGCCGGAAGTCTTCGGCCGCCAATGCCGATTATTAATTAAAATCTAAGCGGTGGTGGGTTTCAAACACGGGACGGAGAACGTTTTGATTACTAATCAAAGACGCTACACCTAGACCACAGGTGCAAAACTAGGTATCAACCCCATATTCTCTCATAACACTTCCTTCTATACGTTCTCTCAAAACAGCATTCAAATTCCTCATTCTATTAGAACTACATCTCCCTTTACATAGTAAATTAGCCGTCCAGTATCCTTATATGCTATCTATATATCTTCATCTTCAGCTTGCGGCATGGACATGTATAGGTGAACTCTCGTTGTCGTCGTTGGTTTGCTTTCGATTCAGATGAGAATAGCCCCGTCACTGAACTGTTCGCAGTGACTCATTCTCTGCCCTACCTTCCTGTTCATAAAGAATTCTACAGTCACATTTAGCATTGTGATGAGTATAGGAACAGAAATTGATATTTCCTTTTAGTGTTTAGTACGGCAGAAACTTTCAGCATATGTTCGTAAACATATGATTTACAACTGTTGGTATGGTACTCAGCTATACACTGTGGTTATCATCTTTGGTCAAACGTTTGCGTAGAGTGAAATCAAGAGAACCTAGAAATTACACAATGGATTTTTGCCCGAAATGTCGTAGCCAAATGAGTGGTGGGAAATGGACAAATGTGTTAACTCGGGGGAAAAATGCTGTTGCTAGCAATGTAAATTAAGTGTGAAAAATATCAGATCTACATCTACGTGATTACTCTGCAATTCACAATAAAGTGCCTGGCAGAGGGTTCAATGAACCACCTTCAAGCTGTCTCTCTGCCGTTTAACTCCCGAACGAGCACTTAAATTTTTCTGTGCGAGCCCTGATTTCTCTTATTTTATCTTGGTGATAATTTCTCCCTACACAGGTGTTTTCGGAGTCGGAGGCGAAAACTGGTGATGAGATTTCATGAGAAGATCCCGTCGCAACGAAACACGCCTTTGTTTTAATGATTGCCACTACAATTAACGTATCATGTCTGTGGGACTATCTCCGCTATTTCGCGGTAATACAAAACGAGCTGTTCTTCTTTGTACTTTTTCGATGTCATCCGTCAGTCCCACCTGATGCGGATCCCACACCGCACAGCAATTCTGCAGAATAGGGTGGACAAGAGTGGTGTAAGCAGTCTCTGCTGTTGCACCTTTTAAGTGTTCTGCCAATGAATCACGGTCTTTGGTTGGCTCTACTCACAACATTATCTATATGATCGTTCCAATTTAGGTTATTTGTAATTGTAGTCCCTATGTATTTAGTTGAAATTACAGCTTTAAGATTTGTGTGAGTTACCGCGTAATCGAAATTTAGTGAACTTCGTTTAGTACTCATGTGTACTCGTGTGTAAACTTCACACTTTTCTTTATTCAGGGTCAAATGGCACTTTTCGCAGCATACAGATTTCTTATCTAAATCATTTTGCAATTCGTTTTGATTGTCTGATGACCTTACAAGACGATAAATGACAGAATCATCTGCAAACAGTCTAAGAGTATATTGTCTCCTATGTCGTTAATATAGATCAGAAACAACAGAGGGCCTACAACACTTCCTAGGGGAACGCCAAATATTACTTCTGTTTTACTCGATGACTTTCCGTCTATTACTACGAGCTGTGACCTTTCTGACAGGAAATTACGAATCCAGTCGCACAACTGAGGCAATATTCCATATGCACGCTGTTTGGTTAGAAGACGCTTGTGAGGAACGGTGTCGAAAGCCTTCTGGAAATCTAAAAATATGGGATCAATTTGACATTCCCTGTCGATAGCACTCATTACTTCATGAGTATAAAGAGCTAGCTGTGTTTCGCATGAACGATGTTTTCTGAATCCGTGCTATGTGTCAATAAATCGTTGTCTTCGAGGTACTTCATAATGTTCGAATACTGTATATATTCCAGAACCCTACTGCAAATCGATGTTAGTGATATGGGCCTGTAATTCAGCTATTACTCCTACTTCTCTTTTTGGGTATTGGTGTGACTTGAGCAGTTTTCCAGTCTTTAGGTACGGATATTTCTGTGAGCGATCCAATTGCATACATTGGATTTTTCTCTGCATTCTCTTTATCCATACACTGTTAATAGCAGAATATTCACCGATGTTCATATTTCATGTTTCCTGAACACAACTAGAAAAAAAAATTCTAAAAAGGAACAGTCACATGTTTTGAGAACTGATTGACCTAAAAATTAGAAATAAAATAGTTTAGAGAAACATTTTATGCGATTTTGCTCGCAGTCACGCCGATTTCGAATTTAAAGTTCAATGTTTCACTTACAACTTGGAATTTCAAAAAGTGCTAGAGGAAATCTCTCTAGTGGAATTTCACTCAGTTGTCTTATGTCACTAACGAATGAGAATGTCACCTGCTGTAAATGAATTCAAGAGTGATTCAAAGGCAGGTCAAATGTTTTTATTAATCTATTTTATTTCTTCCTTCTAGATACATTAATTCAACACTTGTCCTTTTTAGTATTATTATTATTTTACTATTCGATACCTGTAAAGGCAAGTTTCGTTATCACTATCCATCTCTGTCTATCGTCCACAACACACAAAAAGTAAAAATATTGTCGTACGCAGAATGAAGCGCACGTTCTTGACACGGAGACAGCACACAGGACTTACTGGCTTAGCATTACAACGTTTTTCCTTACAGGGAGGACGTGCGACGGCAGAACGCTAATAAAAGTATTTACCAAATCGAACACGGGCACTCATTGCTGCATAATTACCACAAGCGGATCAAAATTTGGTTTAAAAAACAAGTACTCCTTAACGTTCTGTATTTTCGAATACTAACAAATACAGACATAACACACAGATTCGATTTTCATTATTCTGTTCACATCCTTGGTCACACTAGCCACTGTTGGGGACTGTCAGCTAAGCAGTACCCAAGGAACGTTGTGCAACAGGTCTACTGCTTCCATCGAATATTGCATTTAGGATCTACGAAAGTAAGATAAGGGAGAATAAGAAGTTTACAGAGTAAGGTAGACAGAATGGCGGCTTATATCACTAAAACCTGCTGGAACGATAAAATTCCTGAGTCCTCTTTCAGTAGTTAGTACACTAGGAAGAGGACTCTTCCTTACAAAACGTAACACGATCTAAGAGACAACGTAAACTCAAATTACTCAGATTACCTTTAGATGTCCAAATGTCCAATTAGTAAACCAAACTTTTGTAGCCACTTGTTGTTGACAGTCCGAAAAAGAAAAGAAAACCACCTTTGAAAAACCTCTATTTGAAATAACACAGCATTACTCCGACAGAGTTGTTGCGACGAACGTGAATTGTCGATCTTACATTACTACTGGTTTTCATAGTTAATGTATCGTTAACAAGTAGTTTCTTCATTAGTTCGTAATCTGTTATTTTTCCAAAACTTCTGCTTCACGATAACTTCGTTTTTGTGTCCGGATTTTCCTTCACTCTCAGGCTCATTACCATCCGCTAAATTGGCTCTGGTGATTAGGAGTTGGAACAGAACCAGGATTCAACTTGCGTTGAGTTTTCAACGCCCTTTCATAAAACGAATCAGCAAAATGTATTGAGCACGCAGAAACATTAGCAACTGAAAACAAATCAGCGTGTTTACAAGCATTTATGAATTTTGGCATTATCACTCTCACGAAATATATAACTTCTAACTTTTTTTGTTGTCTGAAGTGGTTAGCGCAGCTCGCAGTCGCATAGAACACCTTCATTTACGTTGATTACAATTCACAATATGCTCGCAGAACCCAATCCATATGTCGATACCTGTTTCGTAACTCTGTACTTAATCGTCAGCCATCAATAAAAGCTCACACAAAGACAGTATACAGTGCCTCATGGTCGAGGCTGGAACTGAAACTGAGGGTACCAAAGAAAAAGCAGAAATGCTGAGTTCCGTTCCAAAATACGATGCATACATATTTGAAGGATCTTTTCATCGTACTTTGGAACAACACAGGCACTGTAGTATCGTATTTTTTATCCGCCGACACCCAGGAAGCGACTCTCTAGTAAGACATCTCCCATGTACATATGGATGTTCGAGTACAGATCGTAGACACGTGGTTGAAGACATAATGGAAGTCTGGGCCTGGTGGTGAGTCGTGCTCCGACAGCATAATGGAAAGGCAACCACTCGCGATAAGCGAAAAATTCGGTTTCGATTTCTGGTCGGGCACACTGTAAGAGATCCATGATTAAGGAAATTATTGCTAGCGCACTCGAGCAAGTGTAATTTTGATGGATTGCTCACGCGCTGCCTGCGATATGTAATCTATAAGAGAATCTCAGACCAGAGAGCAGTGTTGGCTGCAGTAGGAACCGTGTGGCCGTAGGTGTAAGTAGTAGCTAGCAGTGATGTGTATTGAGTTGGCTGGGCTGGTCGTGGGGAGCGATGGCGGTGCCTGAGCGTTGTAGTATAAGGTGAAACTTCCCCTTTTGAACAATTATACAAGACTGTGCTTAAACTGACACACAATGTTTTTAGCGCAACGCAATCTGACTTTCAAAAATCCCTACAAAGGAATGGCCCTGACTAACATTAACCTATACGTTTCACAACTCACTTACCTCACAAAAATCTTCGCTACTCAAGCTACTGCAATACAGCGAGCGCCACTACTGCCAGCTAAATAAAAGATTCAAACTACTGAAGGCACTAACTACTGATAGGGATAGTTAGCAAATGAAAGATATTAATAGAGAACAAACAATGTATTTACCTTGATATCATCATATATAAATATAGCACTTCATGACAAATTTCAAAACTCCGCCATCTCTCTCCCCACATCCACCACTGCCGGCGGCTCACCTCCAACTGCGCAACGCTATGCGCTGTTCACAGCCAGCTGCCTAACACTACAATGGCAGACAACAGTGCAAAACTAGCCACAGACTGCACACAGCACAGCCAGTGATTTTCATACAGAGGTGGCGTTACCAATAAAAAAAACTTAAACAACCTACTTACATAGCCCCCATGCTCCACACAAAAAATTTTACAAATTATTTTGGTCAGTGGCCAATAATGATTTGATTAAATT
The DNA here is from genome assembly GCF_023864345.2 of Schistocerca serialis cubense. Taxonomy (NCBI): domain Eukaryota; kingdom Metazoa; phylum Arthropoda; class Insecta; order Orthoptera; family Acrididae; genus Schistocerca; species Schistocerca serialis. The sequence continues at coordinate 386,331,547 of NC_064644.1, read as the reverse complement.
TTTCATAATTACAATAACAAAGATATCAAATGCACACACTTATTGATACAATGTTGGTCAAAAGCTAAAATTTTCTCACAGTCCATAAAGACAGTCCTGATCATTCATCACAGTGAAATAGTAGTGTTTTTCTCAAAGTCTGAGCAGTAGAAGAAAATGCACACGGAAGTAGTGGATTTCCATGCAGTCTTGAAGAAGTACTGTTGTCCTTCCAACTGAAAGACAGTGCTGACTCTTGACATGCTGACAGGTAATGGGCCACAACAGAGCAAACCCACAGCAGAGTCATTCGACAGTTTGAAGAAGATTGGTAGGTAGGTCATCACAGAGCAGACCCACTGTAGTCCTGGTAGAGAGTATGGTATTGGTGGGCCACCAGAGGTGCAGACCCACTGTAGTCCATGTAGAGACGGCCAGCAGCCATCTGTTGCGACTGTGCAGGTGCACAATCACCATCGAAGAGTCTTGCGGAGAATATAGCAAGTCCATAACCACCACTTGTGCACTCACAAAGTGTTTTGGAATTGTCCTTAGAACGAGCAATGCTGTTATCCAGTCCCTTGCTGAATTATCAACACACGTGCAAACGCTAACAGTCCCTACTTCTCACATATTGTCCATATACTATGACCAACAGAAACGTGTGCAGTGAAATGGAACTTACAAGTTACTTAATTTGATTAACTGGTGCCAATTACAATATTATAACACGAAAATATAATCACAAAGGTACAAAATACATCATTAAAAACATAACAATACAGATAACATTTGTGGTACAGGCTTTACAAAAGAATAGAAATAAACATATACATCAGTGTTACAGGAATTTTGACATGAGTACAAAAATAAAAGATCAGAATCACTTTCGAAACATCAACTTCACACATGAGCATTAAAACGAAACAGAATAAATAATGTGTAAGCATATTTATAAGGTAAATAACATATTATTAATGCCAATTATATTTGAGGATAACAGTATTCCTTATCATAGTGAATGTATCTTAGTACTAGAAAAATTCTACAATTCTTATCAGATAAACACATAAAGACAGGAAAAACACAAATACACAAGGGTACACAAACGTATAGAGGGATGACACAAAAGGAAAGGACAGGGTTTGTTTTACTGCAGTATTTTGCATGGAGATCTCCCTTTGTTCATCATTATTCCCAATTGTACTATCTAAGCCTGCTGTCTGTATTCTGTTCACATCCTCTTTCAAAATAGTTTTTCTCCACTGCACAATACTCATTTTGGTCCAAATCTTTTTCATATAACTTCTCAATGCATTTTTTTCCTATTGTCCATAGTCAGTTTCTTATATAGTCTACCCCCTCTTAAGCTAACTTAAATATACTGAGCTCAGATGCTAAACTAAGGGACGAGGCAATGCAGCATCACATAAAACAATTAATATAAACAGCAATGAAAAAAATGGAAAATCGCAAAGCAAGCTACAGTAAATCTAAATTACCAAGCAATTCAACATTACAACTAATATGAGGCAATGCGCAGCAAACAAAAAAATAAATCTGGCTTAGCAGAGTAACACAAATTAAAGTTCAGTAGCATTATGCCTGGCAAATAGCAGCTTATATCTAAACATGACATAGCTCAAGCAGAAAAAATATTACAGTAAAAACAACAATGCAGATAAGGGAAATGTATATTCACATCTTAATGTCTAAGTAATTAAAGTGGTGCACCACAAAACTAATTCTACAAAAAATTACCAAGTACTTGAAAAGAATATTATGTGTCCAGTTACTGTTACTAGTCCCTTCTTATTGTTCTTTCCTTTCCAAGTGCTCCTTTTTTGAAGAATGTGGATCAGAAAATAATTATTTAATAGATCTGTTGACAGAAAGTGTTCACATTAGCAAATGCATTTAATTTTATTTTATGGAACCAATGCTGCAACACAGCTGGAAAACAGATGTCAAATGAAATAAGCAATTACGCAAACCAAAGCATAAAAACATCATTCAATAGCTATGTGGCATTTCGTAAGTCAGTAGCTCTCAACTCTCGTAGAAAGACACTTGTCATTATCAGGTTTGCAGATGTAAGAATATTTCCCATCAATTCATAAGCATTTCAGTAAATATCATAAATTAAGAGCTCCACAGTGTAATCATATGTTTTCAAGTTCGACCGTGTCGTTTTTGCGATGCTTTCTACAAAGGAACGTCAATAGCGAGGATAATGGCCTCCCCTATTTTTTTCTACCTGTGCCGCTGAAAGGCTAATGGCTTTTTTTCGGGCGGCTGTCGCCCAGGTGGGTGCCCGCGATGCATTACATGCAGGTGGTCACTTAACTTTCTTACGGAAATATTTACGACAGCAGTTTCCGCTACAGTGACAGTCTCACATAAAAATATTTCACAGGTCAAGAATTAGCGTTGCAAATCTGTAGAAAGAAAATCCTATAAATATAAGTGTCCAAATAAAATATTCGTCAGCATTGTGATACAGTTACGCATTTACGCACATTTCATAACTCTTAAAGTACGATTCTTGGTTTCCAACATACTTCTTATTCCTCATATACGGTAGCATCATCTTATTGATCATAAACATATCTCAACAGCATAGTACACATCGTCGTCGTAATAAGAACATCATAACACCTCAGTCAAATCTCAAAATCGTCGTAGCTTCCTCCAATAATTTCAAAACCTAAAAAAATTCTCTACTCATGTCAAAAGTATCATCTGCCTCAAACGCACTTTAAAAATCATAATCCCATACCAAATACATCATTCAAAGCTCTCATAGTATCACAATGGTTCCGAAGAAATATGAACAGTTTACAAAGTACAGACAAATACAGTTTCATAAGTGTGAAGTTATCCAACTGTGTAATTGCGTAAACATCTGTCACTGACGTAGTAAAAAAAATGTTTATCTCTCAGTTAAATGATCAGATAGCTGTGTAATTTGTGTGTTAGAGAAATATGGTACCGATGTGTAAAGTTGTATAAGCAAATACCATATTAGCTAGGGTTCCTTGTGCTTGCCAAACACGTGATACACAAAGTAAGTGTGTACCGCCCTGAGGATTAATGTAATTATACCCTCAGGTGTTACAGATTACAGCAATGGAATGAAATGTATCACGGAAAACTTTCTTTGTAATTCAAAAATCTTTAAAAATAAATGTTTTAAGTACAAAATTAATCACTCAAATACGTGTCCTGTACCGCTAAACTGTGTGTCTTGTTGCAACATATTCTCTGTGGAAGTGTCGTAGTTATCGTCCTCCGAAAGCTAAGTTCTGCAGAAGTCAATGTACTTACCTCATGATAAACGAAAGTGAAATGCTTTGTGTATAGATATCTTAGTTATTACGCTTATTGCCATGATGAAGAAAGTACTGTGCTATAACGTATTGTTGTGCTATGGAAAAGGCAGTCTCATTGTAGCTATACCACAAAAGTTACTACTGAAACCTGTTTTACTTTCCAGAATAAAATAGAAAACTGTGCAGATATAAAACAGAAACACTGCAAAAGCAACATATTAAATTGTCACTCATTAGTAGCGTCGTGATAAAATCGTGTAGCTGTCACATAAACTAACCACTGTGTCATCTGGTATCTCACAGAAAGTACTTTAAATCCAGAATATATTTTCAAGTAAACCAAAATGTTGCATTAAAATCTCCTTAGCAGTACTGGTAAATGTTCTAAGTATGTAAGCCTTATAGTCGTTCCATAATCGTGCAACTAACAAGCAAGAATGTACACACACAATAACACTGTGACGTCTGTTCACTATAACAATGCATTCATCATTTCTGTTTAAATAAGTTCTCTTGGTTCTTGACTGGATATTTAACTTCAAACATTGTTGCATGTTAACAGTTTCTTAAGTCTTACAAAGCATACTAGTAATGTAAAGTGAAAAGTTATATGGCAAAGACAAAGATAAAAAGCAGATTATCTTTCAATAAACGGTTTTACATGTGAAGTGTGGTGCAGACCTTTACTCTTCATAGTACTCAGAGTTTGAACTTGAATGCAATTGTCAGGCGGTATACGTCGGTAAAGAATACTGGAATTTTTCTCAAGGTTAGCGTCTATGTTATTTTTCTCTGAGCCAGGCGGCACACGTGGGTGCCTGCGGCGCGAGTCATTGTCCGTCTCTTTGTTGGCTCGCGTCGTTATTGGGATTAGGAGACCTAACCTCTACAAATTCACCGTGACGAGAATCCTGCCAGTTTTGATGCAGTTCAGGTCTGTCGTTACGATCATATCGTCTGTCGTCATGTCGGTAGATTCCATAGTTTCTTTCTTGTCGGTCATGTGGTGGAGAATTTCTCCCTGAGTCGTAACTGCGCGCTGGACTGTTGCGCCTAAAGTTATTCTGTCTCCCTTGATAATAATTGTTTTGGTTCCCATATTGTCTGTTTCTCTGATTGTCTCCGTGACAGTCATTACCACGGAGAGGTGATCTTTCCCTGTAATTATTACTTATCTGCCAACGGTTGTGATACGGGTGGTGTCTGTTTTGGTCACGATTTGTGTTGTGAGAATAGCCTTGTCGCATCCAGTTATTATCGAGGAATTGTGACGGATGTGACCTGTAATTGTTGCGTTCCTGTTTCCGCATTCCACGATTGTCAGTGTCAATTTCCAATTCTTGTAACAGTCTCTGAAAAGCTTCAATGTCGTCTTTGCAACGTCCTGCCAAAATAATGTGTCGTAAATGTTCAGGCAATTTGATTAAGCAAATGCGGATAAGTTCTGAGGGGCTGTATGGGTTTGAAAGATACTGATTCTTATGCAACATGTCTTCAAAATATTTCATAAGACTGGAAAATTCAGATTGTTCGAAACGTTTCATCATTATGATGCTATGTTTTACTCGGTCTTGTGTGGCTTGAGACCAATATGCTGAGAGGAAGGCATGGTAAAACTCTCCTTCACTGTGGCAATCGTGAATGACTGATCGCATTCTTACAGCTGGTTCATTCTCTAAGTAGCCACACATAAATTCTAATCTGTGTTCTAATGACCAGTTGGGAGGAAAATAATGAGAGAATTGATGGAGCCACGCTTGTGGATGAATGTCGTTGGCAGAATTCTTAAATGTTTTGAATTTACCTGTACTAATGAACAGCTTATAGTCAAAGTCATCATGTCAGCGAGTAGCATAACGGTCATTGTTACGTCGTGTCGGCGGTTCCATCTCAAAATTCGGTCCACCTTGCCAATTCCTTTCATAATTACCGAAATGCCCTGTGTTATTATTTTGTGGCTTTTCCGTATTTCTAGGTTCCTCTTCCCGTGTTGGAGCGCGAGTGTCCTCTGAAATATGTAATTCTTGTATCACCTGCGGCAACTGATCTTGTACTTCCCGGATTTCTCTTTTGTACTGTGTATTGATTTGATTTTGATTTTGTTTGAATTTTCTTATTTGTTCATACTCTTCTGTGTCAGTGAAGGCTACGGGTCTTGTGTCATTCAGATCATCATCTACCTTTGTAGATAAGTTAGTGACCTGATCCGAAAGTTCGGCTACTTTCTCTGATAGTGAACACATTTCCTCAGTGTGTTTTTCTGAACCAAGTTTCAGAGTGTCCATTTGTGCTGAGATCGAATCTACTGTGTCCTTTAAGTTTTCCTGAGTTTTTGCAAGTTGTGTAACCGAATCGGTAGATGCAACTGAGTCAATTTTAGCCCACAAGGTCTCATGATTTTCATGAACAATGGTTTGCAGTTCTTTTATGGCTGCTTCGTGATTCTGTAATGCATTTTCATGCCGCGAGAAAATAGGTTGAAAATACTCACAAATTTGTGTTTTTACGTCATAAAAGACTTTTTGACATTTCGATTCAATGTTATGTAACTCAGTAGTTAAATCTTCACGTGTTTGTTCAAGCGTGGTGTGAAGATTTTGTTCCATTGCGTCTATCTGTTGCTGTGTTTGTCTCTGGTGTTGTTCCATTGTGTCTAACTTTTGAAGATTTTGTTCCACTGTGTCCAACTATTGCTGTGTTTGTCTCTGATTTTGTTCCATTGTGTCTAACTTTTCAAGCTTTTGTCCCATTTGTTCCATTAATTGTAATAACAATGCACTGGTGTCTGAAACATGTTCCTCAGTGCTTTTCGGCAGTGAATTTGCACCGGCAACATTCACATTTTGACAAGCGGAAAATGTGTCTTGACTCATTTGAGAAAACGGTGAGGACGCAAAACCTGAATCTACAGTATTTGCAAAATTGTGTCCTGTCATTTCGGATTCCTGAGGCGAGCTGTTGCCGACCGATCGATAATGCTTCCCTGTTCACTAATTGTTTCACTGTCTACACCATTGTTTGCAGCCCGCTCCATTTCCCTATGTACAATTACCATATTACTACTTTGAACATCAGTTAATTCATTACTCGGTGGCGCTAACACACTGCTTTCATTTTCACTGTCATTTCTCAGTTTACTTTGTTGCCTAGTATTACGTTTTTCACACGCCATTATTGTCACAGTATTTCACACGGCAACACAGAAAAGCACAATTTTAAGAGCAAAAATAAGAGAACACATTAACATAGAACTGAAAATAATCTCTAGTTAATTGCAGCTGCGAAATACTTGGTGCAAATCTACATGCATGCCACAACTGTTTTACTGTGCAACAATGAAAAACCACAACTACCAAGGAGATTCTCTCTACAATTACGCAATAGTGATAAACAAAATCTACACTAATTACACAAACTACAAGAAAAAAATCAGAAGATTTCAGTGAGTTATCCTCGGCTAAGGGTCGACATATGAAACTTCCCCTTTTGAACAATTATACAAGACTGTGCTTAAACTGACACACAATGTTTTTAGCGCAACGCAATCTGACTTTCAAAAATCCCTACAAAGGAATGGCCCTGACTAACATTAACCTATACGTTTCACAAATCACTTACCTCACAAAAATCTTCGCTACTCAAGCTACTGCAATACAGCGAGCGCCACTACTGCCAGCTAAATAAAAGATTCAAACTACTGAAGGCACTAACTACTGATAGGGATAGTTAGCAAATGAAAGATATTAATAGAGAACAAACAATGTATTTACCTTGATATCATCATATATAAATATAGCACTTCATGACAAATTTCAAAACTCCGCCATCTCTCTCCACACATCCACCACTGCTGGCGGCTCACCTCCAACTGCGCAACGCTACGCGCTGTTCACAGCCAGCTGCCTAACACTACAATGGCAGACAACAATGCAAAACTAGCTACAGACTGCACACAGCACAGCCAGTGATTTTCTTACAGAGGTGGCGTTACCAATAAAAATACTTAAACAGCCTACTTACAAAGGTAAAAGCAGCCTTGCGCATATGTACTATTGTTATCTCAAGTCCCAGTCGACGGATATCGCGTATACATCTGCTCCTATAAGAAATTTTTCTGGCACAGCCCAGTACAATGCTGGCCTATAGATTTGTTATATATAAAAAGAAACGACTGATTTTTCATTACAATAATCGGGATGACAATGGATTGGAGAAATCAGTAAATTCTTTAAATTTAGATGAATGATTGTCAAAACTTAATTTTTATAACAAAGATTATTATTAAGAGATTTTTTTTAAAAACGTTTACATGGGACTTGATATAGCAATAGTACATATACGCAAGGCTGCTTTTACCTTATACTACAACGCTCAGGCACCGCCAGCGCTCCCCATGACTGGCCCAGCCAACTCGATGCACCAGACTCCTTGCTACTATTTACTCCTACTGCTACACAGTTCCTACTGCCGCCAACACTGCTCTCTGGTCTGATATTCTCTTATAGCTTACATATCGCAGGCAGCACGTGAGCAATCCATCGAAATTACACCTGCTCGAGTGCACTAGCAATAAATTCCTTAATCATGGATCTCTTACAACAGATTTTCACTGTAGTCATACCATTATACAGTTGATGGTTGTCCATATTCGCAACTGCGAATACATTTCAGGTACCGTTATCAAAAATTCCTTCGTAGAACAAAATCCAAAGATATTGCACCAAATTAGATCTCACGCCACTGTAAAGATGACTGAAACACTTATTGGTACCGTTGACGATAAGAAACTGTTGAAATCGCTAAAAATGAACGAAGCTCCAGGGCTCGACAGAATCAGATTCTATAAAGAATTTGCGTCTGTGTTAGTCCCTCTTTTAATCATAATACACCGTCGATCCGACGAACAAATAACAGTGGAAGTAAGCACAGGTCACAGCCATCTACAAACAGGATATTAGAACTGATCCACAAAACTACCGTCAAATATCCATGACACTCAATTGTTATTGAACTGCTACCGGCAAGCTTGATCAACGCGCTAATATTATGGAAATATATTCCTGACATGTTCGGTCTAGCGGTGATTAGAATTTATCGTAACTGAAGAAAATATCACAAGCCAACAACGCAAAAAAAGCATTTTTTTGGATGACCACTTTCGACAGAGCTATGATGTTATCACCAGATCTTATGTTTTGAATTTTTACAACATATAATATGTTGTAGAAAATTTGGAGAACCGACATTTGAAGCGGACTGTAGAACGATTATGCTGCCACCAGCGTAAATTCCGCGTAAGGACCACGAAGATAAGGTAACAGAAACTAAGACTCATACGGAGGCATTTAGACAGTAGTGTTACCCTCGCTCTTGTATTCGCAAATCGAACAGGAAAGCACTATGACTGGTAGTGGTATAAGATACCCTCCACCAGGCACTACATAGTGGCTTTTGGAGTGTGTATGTGGATGTAGAAACTTAAAACATATTCTCATCTCAAATATAATGAGATATCACGAACAGAGTGACCTCCATGCCAACTGGTACGGGTTCCTAAAACATCAGTAATGTGAAACGCAAGTCACACTGTTCTCAGATGACATCATCAAAGCCATGGATTAAGGCAGTCAGATAGATGCAGTATATCTTGATTTTCGAAAGCGTTTGACTCGGTACCACAGTTAACTTTTACTATCGAAAGTACGTTATCGAAAGTACGGTCGCCTGGTGTACTAAGCGAAGTTTGTAATTGAGTCATTAATGTATTGGTATAAAGGACACAGTATGGGTCAAGAGCCATAGACAGATGCAGAAGTAATTTCATGTGTGAAATATTTTGAGACCCTTTCCATATCATGTATCAATGACTTTGCAGACAATTGTAATAGTAACCTACGACTTTTCGCAGACGACGCAGCGTACTTACAATGAAGTGCTGTCAAAAAACAGCTCAACAAATATTCTGACAGACCTTGATGCGATTTCAAAAGTGGCGCAAGGTCGACAACTTCCTTTAAAAGTTTAAAAATGTAAAACTGTGTACTTCACAAAGCAAAAAAAAAGTAGAATCCTGTGACCATAACATCGACGAGTCACAACTGGACCTTGAAACTCTTAAAAATGCGTAGATGTAAAAGTTTATAGCAATATAAAATAGAATGATTACATAGAGTCTTTCGTAGGGCAATCAAGTAGCAGACTTCGTTTCATTGGCAGAATACCAGGAAAGTGCAATCAGTCTACAAAGCAGATTGCTTGCTAAACACTTTCGCGACTCGTCCTAGAAAATTGATGGACTGTTTTTACGCGTACCACACAGGACTAACAACGATTGTTGGCAGATGTTTGAAGATAGACGCTGTAATTAAGACTATGATACAATTGTTTGGTAACCATCACGGTACATGATACTTAGTATGTTACTCGCTACAAGGCGTCTTTTATTATGTCATCTTACATTTACGCTTGTGTTTCTTTCCAGTCTTAGTTATAAATTTTTATCTAATACTACTTGGAACAATTAAATGCTCTGTAAATGACAGTCATGCTAATTCATTTAGAAAAATAACACAGCTTGAGATTTCATATATGCACGCTCCTTAATAATTTCTAAACCAGAAAGATGACGATTCACTCAGGTAGCAGAGTTTTTTTATCAAATTAACGAACAGAAAGTTATAAAAAAAGGCACTGAGTAACGTCGAGTATGATTATTGTAAGTGTAAACAGTCCTGTGTGTAATAATATTTGACATGGTTCGTAAATGAGACTCACCAAATAATGGGACAATAGTGCTGAAGCCTCCGTAATTGGTAGTAACTAAAAAATTAAGCGCCTTAGAACCAATCTGCATATTTGTATAGTAGACTAATTGTTAAGATTAGTTTTACGAAATTTGGAATAGAAAAACTTAGAAATTTTCAAAATCGTTTCTTGAAAAATTTATTTTTACTTCTTCCCCTTGATGTCATAAATGAAATTATTTGTATTAATCCTTTTTCGTTGCAGTTAACATACAATGTGCATTTCAATAATACTTAAACTTGTTACATTGTCGTAATATTACTTAAGGGACCACTCGCATGTAGGATCAGTATCAGTTTTAATTTTCATTTTTCAGTCTAAATTTTGCTTAGTTTCGTTACAGTTATCAATGTTTGTTAGTGAAAAGTTAGAGTTCAATAAAGAATGCATGGAAAGAATGTAGTTGTTGGAAATTCATTAATTAAGCCGCAAGAATGCAACGCAAGTCAGTAACATTCATCTCTATACTATCTGTGGCGAACGACTATTGAATATCAATATCGGGCACCACCAACTGAGGAAGTTAAGTCTTCGACGAAATGTTTCTGCTCTAGGAAACTTCATCCAATTACATGCGGGAACTCTTACTCAATGCAGTGTATAATGCAAAGAACAACATTTGATATCTACATTGTCTGTGAGTGGGGTAACTTTTCAGTAGAAAGCCCACGGGTTGTTGAACATATACAAAAAATGACAGCACATGGTTGTTTGACACATCGGAGAGGGTGAAAGAGACGGTTAAAGAAGTTAACTGGGAGACGCTTGAAGACAGAAGCAAACTACACTATGTGATCAAAAGTATCCGGACACCTGACTGAATATGACTTACAAGTTCGTGGCACCCTCCACCTGTAATGCTGGAATTCAATATGGTGTAGGTCCACTTTTAGCCTTGATGACAGCTACCACTCTCGCGGGCATACGTTCAATCAGGTGTTGCAAGGTTCTTCACGGAGTGCTGCGATGAGGAGAGGTATCGATCATTGCAGATTAAAACTATGTGCCGGACCGAGACACGAACTCGGGACCTTTGTCTTTCCCGGGCAAGAGCTCTACCATCTGAGCTACCCGAGCACGACTCACGACCTGTCCTCACAGTTTCAGTTCTGCCAGTACCTCGTCTCCTACCTTCCAAACTTTACAGAAGCTCTTCTGCGAACCTTCGCAGAAGAGCTTCTATGAAGTCTGGAAGGTAGCTCAGATGGTAGACCTATTGCCCGCGAAAGGCAGAGGTCCCGAGTTCGAGTCTCGGTCTGGCACATAGTTTTAATCTGCCAGGAAGTTTCATATCAGCGCACACTCCACTGCAGAGTGAAAATCTCATTCTGGAAACATCCTCCAGGCTGTGGCTAAGCCATGTCTCCGCAATATCCTTTCTTCCAGGAGTGCTAGTTCTGCAAGGTTCGCAGAAGAGCTGCTGTGAGGTTTGGAAGGTAGAAGACGAGGTACTGGCAGAACTGAAACTGTGAGGACGGGTCGTGAGTCGTGCTTGGGTAGCTCAGATGGTAGAGCTCTTGCCCGCGAAAGGCAAAGGTCTTGAGTTCGAGTCTCGGTCCGACACACAGTTTTAATCTACCAGCGAGTTTCATACCAGCGCACACTCCGGTGCAGGGCGAAAACCACATTCTGGAGAGGTATCGATGTCGATCGGTGAGGCCTGGCACGAAGTCGGCGTTCCAAACCATCCCAAAGGTGTTCTACAGGGTTTAGATCAGGACTCTGTGCAGGCCAGTCCATTACAGAGATGTTATTGTCATGTAACCACTCCGCCACAGACGTGCATTATGAACAGGTCGTGTTGAAAGATGCAATCACCATCCCCGAATTGCTCTCCAACAGGGGGAAGCAAGAAGGTGTTTAAAACATCAATGCAGGTCTGTGCTGTGATAGTGCCTCTCAAAACAACAAGGAATGCAACCCCTTCCATGAAAAACACGACCACATGCTAACACCACGGCCTCCGAATTTTACTGTTGGCACTACACGCGCTGCAGATGACATTGACCGGGCATGCGCCATACCCACCCCCTGCCATCGAATCGGCACATTGTACCGTGATTCGTCACTCCACACAACAGTTTTCCATTGTTCACTCGTCCAATGTTTACACTCCTTACACCAAGCGAGGCGTGTTTTGGCGTTCACCGGCGTGATGTGTGGCTTATGAGCAACCGCTCGACCACGAAGTGCAAGTTTTCTCACCTCCCGCCTAACTGTCATAGTATTTGAAGTGGATTCTGATACAGTTTGGAATTCCTGTGTGATGGTCTGGATAGATGTCTGCCTATTACACATTACGACCCTCTTCAACTGTCGGCGTTCTCTGTCAGTCAACAGACGAGGTCGGCTTATACGCTTTCGTGCTGTACATGTCCCTTCATGTTTCCACTTCACTGTCATACCGGAAATAGTGGACCTAGAGATGTTTAGGAGTGTGAAATCTCAGCTGGCCGGAGTGGCCGTGCGGTTCTGGGCGCTACAGTCTGGAACCGAGCGACCGCTACGGTTGCAGGTTCGAATCCTGTCTCGGGCATGGATGTGTGTGATGTCCTTAGGTTAGTTAGGTTTAATTAATTCTAAGTTCTAGGCAACTGATGACCTCAGCAGTTAAGTCGCATAGTGCTCAGAGCCATTTGAACAACTTTTTTTTGTGAAATCTCGCATATAGACGTATGACACAAGTGACCCCCAATCACCCGACCACATTCGAAGTCTGTGAGTTCCGCGGAGCGCCCCGTTCTGCTCTCTCGCAATGTCTAATGACTACTGAGGCCGCTGATATGGAGTACCTGGCAGTGGTGGCAGTACAATCCACTTAATATGTAAAACGTATGTTTTCTGTGGTGTTCGAATATTTTTGATCACATAGTGTATCTTGTAAGAGTTTACTTGCGATGTTTCAAAAAAGACCTTTTAATGATGACTCTAGGAATGTACTACATGCCTGTACGTATCATTCGCGTGGGAACCGTGAGGAAAAGATTAGACTAACCACAGCGCACCCAGAGGAGTTCATACGCTCAATGTTTCCGCGCTACATACGTGAACGGAACGGGAAGAAACCCTAATAACTTGTATAATGAGAAGTGCCCTCTGCTACGCAATTCACAGTGGTTTGCAGAGTACGGATGTAGCGCTGAAATGCACATGAAATGGCAGTGAGTGGGACAAATGGATGGTAGATGGTACAACAAGTATCTGCGCTGGATTGAGAGACGTAAAGGGCGAATGCGGTGACAACTGTAAGGGAAGCTAAATTAGAAAACAATCAGGAACAACATAGATGTGAACAGATTGCCGGAAAATCATTAGTACACCCTTTTAGAGGTTTTCAGATCACTCAAAAATTTTTTGTTGCAACAGAGCATATGGAGTACATGAAATGATTACATTTACAGCTCAGTAGCACAAGTGGTTCTGATGTACTAGGTATCGACCCTTGCTGCAACATCCATTTTAGTATCTGGTGTAGCTTCGAAGGGCAGCATTGCAGGCGCTTACTCTGGTATCCAGTCGATCGTACAGATGGCCACGCTTCCTTCACGTCGTTCTGTAAGAGTTGCGGGTTGACAAGTCGCTTCTCGTTCCATCATTGTCCACACGTCCTCGATGGGAGAGAAGGGCGGAGATCGTGCGGGCCAGGGTTGTTGCTGAACATTTTGCAGAGCACGTTGAGTTCCACGTGCAGTGTGTGGTCGAGTGTTGTGCTGTTGGAACAAAACATCACCTCCCTGTTGCAAGAACAGCAAAAGAACGTGTTTAAGAACATTCCGAGCTTTGGTTAGGGTTCCCTTCAGAAACACCAAAGCTGTACGAGAATAGTAGTTTGTTGCACCCCAAAGCATAAGGCATGGGGTGCGGCCAGCGTGTCTTGGACGAATGCACTCTACGAGACAGTGCTCAAAAGGTCTACGACGTCCGCGCAAACGACTGTCACTTGGGTGCAAGCAGAATCCGCTTTCATTGATGAAGGCCACGGCGCGCCATTCCAAATGATTATCTGACATCACCAGTCGAACCGTGCACGTCGATTTTGTGGCGTGAGTGGAAGAAGGGGTACAGGTGTGAGTTCCCATAGTACCATTGCTAATAAGCAGTCTGAAACAGTCCGTGTCGACACAACACGCTGTGGTAGCGGTTCGATCTGCCGCTCTGCCCCTACAGTACGACGATCCTAGCGGGGGTCTGTGCTGCGTGGACGTCCAGAACCTAGCCTACGGATGTGAAATTGTTCACGTGACCACTGATGCCAACGTCGTTTCACAACTGATGCAGCACGTCCAACTTATGTGGCAATTCTGCGAAAGAATAATTCCTCCACTCGGAAGGCCGCAAGTTGACCCCTTTCAAACTTGCTCAGTCGGCTGTAAGAAGCAAGAGAGCGTCTCTGTGGTATGGCTCAAATGGCTCTGAGCACTATAGGACATAACATCTGAGGTCATCGGTCCCCTAGAAGTTAGAACTACTTAAACCTAACTAACGTAAGGACATCACACACATCCATGCTCGAGGCAGGATTCGAACCTGCGACCGTAGCGGTCGCGCGGTTCCAGAATGAAACGCCTAGAACCGCTCGGCCTCCCCGGCCGGCCTCTGTGATATGGCTACCTACTTTATTATTTTTTCATTTTTTATTTTTTATTTTTTTTAATTTTTTTATTCTTTATTCAAATTAATTACAAGGATACATATTAACCCACCACCTTACTACATTAGTGGATCCTAATATTACAATCATATTAAAAAGAACAGCAGCTTAATTGTTAACCCTACAGGTATGCATATTGTACTGGTACTATTATTTCTCTACAGTTGTTTTTGTTGATGTATATGCTACTGTCTATACCTAGCTAATATACACTGCCTGCAGCGTCACAGATGTTCTAGCGTTTAACAAACCTGTGTTGTTGTTGGCCTTGCCCACCGAGCTGACCCCAGTGGTCGTGCCCCGCACACTGGGCTGGCCGGAGACGTTAATCGTTACAGTACTATCCTAAGAGGTTTTCCTAGCTTATCATGCAACTAACCTATTTCTTATCTATACTGTCTTTGTCGGTACGTGCCATGTTCGGTGAAAAGTGTGCACCTCCCCTCCCCCCCCCCCCCCCCTTCCTACTCCGAGACATGGCGGATCCCAGTCGTGAAGCGGCTGGCCAAGTCCACGGCCCGGCGAACAGGCTGGGTGCACGGAGTCTAATTCGGGTATTAAATATTATTGATTGTTCCGTAAAAATTCTTTGAGAACTTTACTGGAAAATTCATTTGAAAGTTTATTCAGGACGTGAAATGTGTTCTCATGCCTGAGCAGATGGTGCGTGTCGTGGTTAGGAAGTCGTTTAAGTTTCTCAGCAAAGTCGTCGAAGAGGGGGCACTCATACACCAAATGGTCTGGAGTGACTGGCACGGCACCACAGTCACACGCTGGTGTAACGCGCCTCCCGAACCGACATTGGTATGTCTGGTAGGGTCCATGTCCGGTAAGAAAGTGCAGCAGTCCTCTGGCTGGTCTGAGGTATTTAAGCTGTAATCGCTCCTCAATGTGTGGCAACAACTCATACGTTCTTCACCCCGTTTCATCGTTATCCCACTGCTCTTGCCGCAATTCTTCCCCCTTCTTTTTATTCCAAGCTTATCCCCAATGTATACCGCCATTATTTCCACACGGGTGCCTACTTACTTCGCACGATTGTACCAGCGTTCCCTATTAAAGGATAGATACAGATGCCGCTCTAGTAGCTATGCCACTATGCTATTTGTTGGCGGACGTCGATAAATCCATTACCAGTAAGTCTACTATATGCCAGGCGGCATTCGCCGTCATCGGATCAAAATAGATCTTTCTAGGTGAACTAATTTTTTTCCGGCAGTGTAGCTAGACACCGTAATGTATGAGAGTGTCCAAAGAAGACCTTTTTTTCGGTAGTGAGTGTCAAGTGGCTGATGGCATCTATAAGACCTAATTAAGGGGAGGTTTACTATCTTTGGCCCGAAAAAAAGATTGTCTTTTGAGAATTTTCTTCTCGGGAAGTCTTCTAGATATCAATGTGAAATTTGGTCAAATTGTTTATTTATATTTCCTCTACAAACTGGAATGTTTTAGACCGGAAATGTCGAAGAGCAAAGGCGAAAGTGCCGTCGAAACATAACAAAATTTCGATGTAGACCTCCACCCGCGGTATGTCCCAGGCCAGCAGGCTGAAATCAAAATTGAGTTGACGTTAGCGAAGTATATAAGATTCTAAAGTAGTTGTACCTCGCTTAAGTTATATGGACCATAGGAAACACAGTGGCGGCGATTTGAAAAATAATTTTTTTCATCGATTTTTCGACTTCGTCAGCTAAGTAAAAATATTTATAGTTGATGCATCGGAATAAAAGTGGTACAACTCCTAGACAATTTAGTTAGCTTCGTCGGAAACAAAGAATCATGCCAATCGGTTTAGTACATTTAAAGTTACCATACCGCGCAGTAAAAGAAAACGTCATTTCGAGAAGAACGCGTTTGAATTTTTGACTACATATAAGATCAATGTTATGCAACTTACGTTCAATCTCCTATTCCGGGTCCTTAAACTAGTCCTTCCTTTCCCTCATAGAGGGCGTTCTGCTCGATCTGGGCCATCTTGCGCTGCTCTAGAGGCATTCGTACGGCCGGTGACAAGCGGTTTTCGGCCGCTTGAATTCGGTGGTCGTCCGAATGCTTTGAGAACTACGTCGAATAGAGTCCCAGGGACGCGTCCATCGCTGTCATGGTCTTCAGGATTGCTGAATACCCTTCGTTGAAGCTGCTCACTGCCAGGAAAGTCGGAATCTCCACAGTCTTCGTACCAGAATGCAAATGCTTGGGGGCTAACTTCCAAAAACACGAGTTCAAACTTTCATTTGAATTTTGTGTGTTTCCCCGCTAGCACAGGTGCAATAAAACGTCTTCCGAAAGAAAAACACCAGTGCGTGAAAAAGGCCGATTTCAGGCAGGAGCATTTTTTGTTCAACAAGTGAATAACAAACATTTCCGTTCCGTATTCGGGAAAACCGTTTCAGGGGTGGATTCTAAACACTTTTATGGATCCAAAAAGGCAATTTAAAAAAATCGATTTTTTTAACCAAAAGATAGAAAATCTCCCCTTAAATAAGCAAAAAAAGGTTAGTCTTATGTGAAGTAACTTTACGAGTAAAAAGTAGATTAAAAAATAGGAGCATTTTGTAGAATCACTACAAAAGGGAAGCTTAACAGAAGAAAGAACCGAGAAGATATGTAAACAGCGCAGCAAGGTGTGAAACTTTGCAGACTGTGTACAAGGCTATGCAACAGCGTGAGTTTCCTGATTTCCTGACCGGAGCGCTAATAAAGCTACTGCGAGGCGAAACATACAATTTAGTTACAGGAGTGAAGTTTTAGTCCTCCGTGGAGGTGGCACCGCAATCTTTCCGCAGAAGAAAGGGTAGAAACGTGCACCCCTTCCGTAGCGCGGGATGAGACGGCAGAAAAGTAAGGAGGGAGCAGTTCGCAAGGCGCAGCTGCCGACTTCTTTTGTGCCGAGTAAGCAGCACAGAGGGCGTAAAGCAGCCAGTGCTGTAGGCGGAGAGGACTGCCGGCCAGATAAGCCGCTAGGAGACACGCGGACTGCACTTTACGTGGACGCGCTCCGCCGTATTAAAGCCACTACTCTCTGGGGGGATGGCACGGTCTCCTACAAAACGCCCGCACAGCCCAGTGGATTAATTCGTAAATTAATTATCGCCAGATTTTCAGATTAAAGGATTAAATTATAGAGTTAGCCCTCAAAGGGGGAAGGCATTGGGCGACAGCGTATCGATCTCCGCGGCACTGATAGAGTTGTGAATCGGCTACCGTGCGAGGCCATCGCCGGAGTAACCTCGACTCGGAGAGCCTAGAATGCCTAGACTCTGGACACGATTTTTCTGTCTTTGTAGGCGTTTCGCGTCGCCACATTCAGCCTAATGGCGAGCTCGAAATTGCTCCAGTGCTCTCATTGCAGGCTGGTAATTGGACTCCATCTCTCCAGCTGCTTGCTGGCAGTGTACAACGCTCGGGACGTTCTTTGTTCGCAATACGCAAAATTACCCCGGAGTGACATTTGTCTCGGTAGCTGGGTTAGCTAATGTGTTTCACTGATGAGGAACTCGAATTAATGGTGGGCGAAGAATGTCTGTTAGTGATAGAAATTTTCAGCAAATGCAGAGATGCCGACACACAGTCACTGATCCCCATACTATGCGCTACCTTCTGGCGTTTTTACTCGATTATCTATGCATGTCCCTACATAATGTGATAGCATACTGATGCTGTCTAGTTTGTTTAACAGGAAGATGAATTCATTTGTTAACTGCAGGAATATAACTAACCAAGATAACTGTTTTCTTAAAAAAAAAATAGAATTCATCCGTTTTGTAAGGCTGCCAAATTACTCTGCACAATACAACTAAAGGGTCACTTTTTTTGAAACCCCGTCAGTTTCTCTCACTGCAACTCAGAAGTTTGAAATTTGACTCTTAGGAGCCTACAAGCTTCCTTTGTAAAGGTGCGAAAGCGTGGCACATTGTGGCGTCACTTTTGGGCTCAACGGCGCTTCATACACCAAGATGTCGACACAGAGCTCAGAACTTCATTCGAGGTGTAAGGTTCAAATTTCGTTGAATGATTTTGAACGGTCCAGTTTGATTCCATCCCGTATATCATGACAGATATGGCGGTAAAGCTCCACTCTGAAGGTATCAGATCACGTTCAACGGGGTTGCGGGCACCAGGATGACCTTAGAGGAGGGTTGGTTGGACCGATGGTTGTCAAGAACGTCATTCTGTTGCGTATCATATAGCAAAACGTCGTTTTAGGCCGTGAAATATGTGTAGAAGAACGGCCCAAAGGTAGGGCTCTTTTGGGTATTAGCGCTTTCAGACAAACACAGTATCGGAAGCACATTCTTACCAAGGCACTTTTACTGTTATCATTCTCCTGAAAGACTCTGTACTGTCTATGGCTTGCTCTAGTAGCATGAATGTACAGGATGTTTCAGAAATAGATGGCATAAATGCAGGTCTGTATTCCCAACTCGTAGAAAAATATTTGTTATAACAGTGTCCGAAAGTGTTTGGTTTCCGAGTTGTGGGTTTGAAAAGAGTAACATTGCATTGGGGCTTAATTAAATAGAATGCAAATAATTTTAATTTTAGTAGCTGTCTGTCAGGTTACGCAGTCTCGTAACCGGTTGGCCCTGACTAGCATTAGTACGCAATCTGACTGCATAGAATAACAACAAAGAATGAAAGAAATTTCCGTTAACACAATTAATTAATTAAGTCCCCAGCAACTATAAAAGCTACGAAACAAAAACTACGAAACAACAAGGCACAAGTGTAACTGTTCTGTGTGTGGAAGTGTGATTCAACGTACACATCTGGCACGGTTCTTCCTCAATAAGACAAGGTATTTTAAGCACCTTTTACAATGAAATAATAAAAAAAAACAGAAATACTATAATTGCACATAGAAACCAGAATTACACTCTAATACATGAACACAAGCCAGATGCTTTGTTGACTGAACCTGTGACCAAGAGACATTGTTGATTAGGAAATTTAAAAAAATAAAAAAAAATGTTTTTTACCTTCATATATATTGACGAAAAATACACTCTGATCATTACAACATCTCCATTCGAACAGCATCGGCTGTCTAGCCCATCAGAACAACTGCACACGACATGCTCACAACTAGTACTGCTATCGACATCCTCTCAACAAGCACAGACTACGGCAACCTCAGAACTACGACTTCCCACAGCAACTTCCGAACAAGCACTGCCAGTGGAGGCGGCGGAATAAAACTCTTTGGCGCAATCTCTGGCGGTGTGACTCAGTGTAGCCACCTTTTATATGCCCCTCCTCCACGGGCTAGTATTTGATGGTATTTTTGCCAGCATTGGTGGTGAAAATACCACCAAATTCGTCCAAAAAATACAGACAAAAATGAAAGATAATATTAATAAGTAAATATCACATAACTAGATAAATTTTGGCTTTGTACTGACTCTTCAATAACCTAATATAAAATACAGTAGTGAATACAAATGTGATTTACATAATAGTTTACACAAGTATCATTCAATCAATGGCACCAGCAATGACGAATAGATGTTGGTAAGAGTCTTATAACATTTCATAAACAGTAAATACACAAAAAATCTGTTTATACAAATATTCACATAAAATCCTTTCAATAGTTCAATAAATAAGTAGCACTCCTCAGAGTAGTTGACAGTTCCAACAGTAGCACTCAGCAATGGTCAACAGGTGCAAATAACAATCTCATAACATTTTATCAGCAGTAATGAAACAGCCCCAACAGTGGCACCTAGCAATGTTGAACAGGTGCAGACACCAACAAGTGACATTATGTCAGTAGAAGCAGTTCCATCAGTGGCACCCAGCAATGATGAACAGGTGCAGACGCCAACAAGTGACATTATGTCAGTAGAAGCAGTTCCATCAGTGGCACCCAGCAATGTTGAGCAGGTGCAGACTGCAACAAGTGACATCATTTCAGTAGAAGCAGTTCCATCAGTGGCACCCAGTAATGTTGACAGGTGCAGGTAACAGTCCATAATATTCACTATCACTAATTAGACAGTTCATCAGCAGTAATTAAACATTTCCAAGTGGCACCCACCAATGTTAATACGTGTAAGCACGAACAACGGTTTGAATGCACACACAATTGCTTTTACAAAATTATTATCAATGCTCTTACACTAAACATACAAATTATAATAAACACACAAATAATATCAGGTAATTGTCTTATTAACTATTACAAATATACAAATATCAGTAAACCTATAGTATTTATGGGTGTCAGTGCAAGCCGCAACAAACAAGTAAAATAATATTTAGGAGATAGGTCGGTACCAATAATTTGGGATTAGGAAAGGAAAACACACAAAACACACTCACTCATCTTTCATCCACATTATGTACTACTGTGTAATTGAATAGTGTTAACTGCGTAAATGCTATTCTGTCAAAGATTTGATGTTCGACATGTGTATCAAGTAGTAGTGGCAGCAACGTATAACAGTCAATAATAGTTAGTCAACGTCATAGTCATCACGTCAAGACCAATGTTTGCAAAGCCAGATCAAAATGTACAGTTGCTGAACAACTGTCAGTGTGCCAAGATATGTAAATACTTCCTCTCCCCAAAAGAAAGTATATACTGCTTATTGATTTAACAAAGTGTGTGTGTAGACAATCTTCCTTCCACTTGAGTGTTCTAGTCTGCCATCTTCATCCTCCTTGTTCCATATAGACCAACAAAAAAAAATGCTCCTCACTTACTTCGCCTCTTATCCACCAAAACTCCAATAATCATCAGCATCACATAATCTTAATACTTCAATAATACCTCTTACGTCGATACATATAAACCTTATCATCAATATCATTTACCTTACCTCTTGTCCACCAAAACTCCAATAATCATCAACTTCACACAATCTCAATACCTCAATAATACCTCTTCAATACGTCGATACATATAAACCTTATCACCAATATCATTTCACTTCCATAACAACTCTTTCCTCTAGTCAGTCTCGTCGAACAAGTACAGATAAAATCCTAGTGCAAACATCAGTTCATCGTCCCATGCAATCTGAAGACACAATGTCGACACACAACCTCTGTGTAATCGATCTGGCCCAAATCTTCTACTCATTATGAATTATAAATACATTTTGGTTACCTTGTCCATCATTAAATAAAAGAAATGCATACATGACCTCTAACAGCCTTTAGTTCGAATAACTTTCAGTAAGTAAGTACGAGTACGGAGTGTGAATGATCATAATATTTCACAGTGTGTACACCACTTCAAAAATCATGGCAAAACAGAAGCAAACATGTGGAGTAATTTTTTTTTCTGTCAAGTGTCACTTCCTATTTCAATTGCTCACGAAGAATGCAGTGTAATAACTGTCAATGGTCTAAACCTAGTGTTGGTATGTCATGTCGTTAGCTTCCTTTCTATTAGCTTAAATTAATACAGCTTCCATAAAACCTCCAGCTCATGTGACTTCCATCAAGTTCCTTGTACCAATGTCGTTCCTAGAATTATAGCAGTTCATTTTGTTATCTTAAAATATAAGGCACTAAGCGTAAGCAAAACATGCAATAGCGAGTAAATATACCAGTACAGAACACAATGTTAACAAGTGGATGTAGCACAATCCCTATAACGAGGCTCTGCCAAGCGAACAATCTATAATTAATACCATAGTGTGACCTAAACTCCATGTTTGTACACCGTATATCAGCATTTCTATATACCAAATTAAAGAGTAGTTATGACAACAAAACAAATGTGTAAATATGCAATCCATACGCAAAGCAGCAAATATATATATATATCTTACATAATAAACAGGTCATTGGCATCATATCAGCGTAAGCAAATAAATGTTCATATGTAATCTTAATACCTAAACATGAAGGCGAAAGCAGATAAATCACAAAGTATAACCTACACATAACCATATAAGCACAATTAATCAGGTGACAATTATAATTTAAATAAATAAGCACAGCAGGCACATAATAAAAAAAATATGACATCAGTGAAAAAGTAGAGCAGCCAAGCGATGCATAATATACATAAGTAATAACCCTGTTCATTAATAAAACATTGTCAAAATCAGCAAATGTACGCAAGCACGTCGCTTCACAAGTAAATTCATAGAACATAAAATTTAGCACAAAGTACAAATCACGTAATCGCGAGCAGCAAATTACGTCTAAAGTACGTACCTAAGTGGAAATACGTTACCTGAAAGATCAACTCAATTAATAGTTACCTTTTTATCAATTAATAGTTACCTTTTTAGTTTATTAGCTTCATCTTCGAAATTACATTGTTCCTGAAAATTTCTCGATGTCAAGTCCTCTTAACGTCGGACACACACAGAATTTACCTGAAGTTCTTAAATATTTTATACAACCATATCCTGAAAAATACTGAACGTTAATAACATAATTTATCAAGTCACTATAGCTTTATACTGAATTGAATCAGAGAAATTAGACTGTGTATTTGTTTACGGCTGTCAGTGCATTCGCACTGAGCGCTCGATCAGCTGCAGGTACGCGTGACGTAGGAAGTAAGTGTTTGCGGTCAACGACTGCCTTGTGCGCCGCGCAGACTTGACTTGCTTTGAGTATGTGCCGCCGCCGGAACACGGCGCGGTATCCCTGTACTCTCCGTGTGTTTACGTATAACTGTTAGTTTCTCATAAGTATGTCATTCCACAAAAATTTTAACGTTCGATATATGATGTATTCCCTTAGAGCGCCGAGGTTTAAGAGTTTCTACTTCGACAGTGTTATCATGAATAATTTTGCTAACTCTATATGGACCGTTATAAAGCAGAAAAAATTTGCGACACAAGCCTTTTCCTTTGTGAGACAAACGGTGAGACTTAATTAACACCTTTTGACCAACTGACAAGATTTTTAAACGACCAGGACATTTAGCTGATTTCTCTCTTCTAGCAGCCGCAAATGCAATATTTTGTAGAGCCAGGTTGACAACTTCAGAATGCCGCAGTTTCCGTGAAGGTGGAAAAGTAACGATTTCAGAAATGCGATTTGTCGGTGCTTTATTTTTTAATATCAATATAGGCAGTAAATAAGTTGAATCATTAGGGAGTTCATTCAGAATGTTTTGAAAAATATGAAGATACTGATCCCATGTTCTGTTATTCTGATGACAAAAAAGTCGACACAATTTATTGATTTCCTTCATCCATCTCTCTGAAGCGTTAGATTGAGGGTGAAAAAGTGAAATGAAAATTGGTTTCATCTTACGACGCCGTAGAGTACGAAGCCAAATTTTAGAGCAAAACTGGGATCCATTATCTGATATAACCTTATCAACATGACCCACTTCTTTAAGAAAATGTTTGATGAAGGCATTAGATACTGAACGAGCTGTTACTTTGCGTAAAGGTGTAAAACACACATATTTTGATGTCAGTTCCACTACTACCAAAATGTATGCAAAACCATTAGTAGAACGAACCACTGGACCGAACAAATCGACTGCAGCCATCTCCTTTAATTTCGCTGGAATGATAGGAAACAACGGTGCTCTGTGAGAAATAGTTGGCGGCTTAGCCTTTTGACATAATTTGCATTTGGCATGAACAGATTGAATACGTTTTTCCATATTACTGAAGTAGCAATTTTCTCGTAATTTATGAAAGTATTTTCTGGGACCAAAGTGTACATAACTGAAATGTGTATACCAAATCAATTTATTAACCCACTCATCAGGAATGCAAACTAACCAAACAGAGTTGTCGACCAATTTTCGTTTAAAACGAATATCATTGCGAACTAAATAATACTGTCTAATCGCTACGCTTTCCTTCCTCCTCCACTTCTCCTTAATGTCCTTCCAGATTGGATCCTTGTTTTGCTCCTCAGCGATGTCCTGGAGCGAAGACGAAACAAAATTTTCAAACGCAACACCTTTAATATACATCAAAGAATAATTGTTTTCTTTGCAGTCCTCCTCAGGACTTTGTTTCAAACCCATAGGTGCATGTGATAAAGCATCAGCAATAATATTTGAAGAACCCTGGATGTAAACAGTACTAAAATGAAATTCCTGTAGATACAGCGCCCATCGTGACAATCTTCCATGTATTAATTTTGTTGACATAAGAAATTCCAGAGCTCGATGATCGGTGTAAACCTTAGTATGTCTCCCACACAAAAATGTCCGAAATTTTGTGAAAGCCCAAAGAACAGCCAAGGCTTCAAGCTCCGTAATCGAATAATTCTTTTCTGATTTAGAGAGAACACGACTTCCAAATGCAATAGTTTTCTGTACTACAACGCCGTTCTCTTCTATCTCTTGAAATAAGTGTGCACCTAGGCCTTTGTATGATGAGTCCGTCGCCAAACAAAAATCTTTAGATAAATCCGGATGTGAAAGAAGTGGAACAGCAACTGAAGCATCACCAAGTTGTTCAAATTCTGATTGAGCTTCCTCATCCCAACACCAATTAGAATTCTTCCCAGATAGTTCACATAAACGAGGTGTGGCCAAATTGTCCATTCTAACAAAGCGTCTAAGAAAATTACTGACACCAAGGAAACTCCGAACATCACGTTTTGTAGTAGGAACACTATAATTACGAACAGCGTCTAGTTTCTTTGGATCAGGAAGAATACCTTATGTAGAAATAATATGACCAAGAAATTTCACCTGAGAACGACCAAAATCAGATTTTTCCAAGTTCACTGTAATGCCAACTCTTACAAAAATACGTAATAATGAATCCAAAATTTTGTTGTGCTCACTCCAAGAACGTTTAGCAATAAGAATATCGTCAACATATGAAGTAATATTGTCTCGAAGATAAACAGGTAAAATTTCGTTTAAACTACGAATGAATACTGCTGAAGATACAGTAAGTCCAAACGGTAATTTCCGAAATTGGTAACAGTTACCAAAGGCTAAAAATGCAGTGTATTTTCTACAATCAGGGTGGAGTTCTATTTGCCAAAAACCTGCGCGCATATCAATCGTGGATAAAACTTTAATTCCATGGAAATGTTGAAGAAGTTCATCTAAATTTTGTGTACGGTCAGTTTCAGGAATGATGATATTATTTATCTGTCCGGAATCCAGAACCAAACGAATTGACCCATCCTTTTTAAGAACAACATGTAATGGGCTAGTATAAGGACTGACTGCTGGCTCAATAATGCCTTGATCTAACATGTATTGAAGTTCACTCTTAACCTTGTCTCTGTAAGCCAAAGGAATAGCGTACGTTTTTCCTCGAAATGGTGTGTGTTCTTTTACTTTGAATAAATATTGTAAGCCTTGTATAGTTCCTGTGTGATGACTAAATACTGTAGCATGTTAAGTCAAAATTTGGTGCAGTTCTTCTCTTGCGACGTCATCGGGCACTTCAGCTTTCTTAACCTTTTCATTAATTAATTCTTCGCTATTAATTATATCATCCATCGCGTCTCTGTATCTATTGTCGTTGTCATGAATGAACACATTTTCGTCATAATGCTCAGCGAAAACATCAGAAGTAAGAAATCTTAAACATTTTGTGTCTGATTCAGATTTTGTTAAACACTCGAAAAATTTCAAACATCTCGGCATTCCGGCAACAGTCAAATTCACACTTCCTTCCTTAAAGTTTAAAATTGCCTTATGTGTGTTAAGAAACTCCATACCTAATATAATTTGTGTACTGAGTAATGGAACAATAATAAAATTAGCAGAAAATTCATATCCTTGACAAATGAAATTTAAATTGGTCTGTTGTTTGACTTCCACACTTTTTCCAGAAATAGCTCCTCGAATTGTAGTTTTAGAAACAGGTAACACAGGACAAGCAATAGTTTTTACACATATACGAAAAACTGATTCACTAATAACATTCAATGGGCTCCCAAAATCTAAAACCGCGGTGAACTTATTCTTACCCACACATACTTCAGTAACAGGATGTAAAAATGCGTCTACATTATTTTCCTTTTCGTCTAGCAAAATGTCTCTCATGTCATACAGGCGTACGTAGTGTAAAGTCGTAGTGTCATTACTTTCTGAACAGTCTATATTGCTGCCAGAAGCCGAAGCTACAAGTCATTGTCGATTGTTTGTGTCACGTCTTTGATTATTCGCATCGCTTCGCGGATCAATTTCTACGATTTGCACTTGTCTCTCGGAATTTCTGTCACGCGGAGGATGCCAATTAGGTCCCTCTTGTCTGTTAGATGTAAATTCTTGGTTGTGTCTGTTATTAAAAATTTTATTTTCCTGTCTATCTGCATGACTGCTTCTTGTGTAATTTTGAATGTCACTTCCGAAATTATTGTTTTATCTACTACCCTGGTTACTTCTGTAGTAAGAATTTCTATTATTGTATGAATAATTTCTGTCTTGATGATACCGATTACTGTTTCCGTATGATTGATCATTCCGGTAGGAATTTCCGTTATTATAATTGTCTGTGTAATTTGTTAGAACGTCTGCTATTGTCATAAGGCTGGTATCTATTGTCCTGTCTGTTTCGTCTGTCATTCTCAAAATTACCCATATAACGTCCGTTCAGATCATTATCCCTTCTCTCTGAAAATCTATTGTGATTACCGTTACTGAAAAAATTACAATAAGTCCCGTCGTCGTTGTCATACTCAAGTTCTTGTAACAAAGTCTTAAATGTCTCAATGTCTTTTTTACATCTTCCGGCTAAAGCAATTTGTCTTATGGATTGTGGCAGCTTAACTAAACAAATGCGAATTAATTTAGTCGGGCTATAAGGGTTGGAAAGGAACTGATTCTTTCGAATCATGTCTTCAAAGTATTCTGCTGGCGTGCGGAACTCAGACTGTTTAAAATTACGCTGCATAATAAGACTATGTTTGACTCTGTCTTGCGTGTTTTCGGACCAATATGCCGATAGAAATGCATGATAAAAATCATTTTAATTATACAATTTCTAATAAGTGCGCGCATGCGCGTCGCCGGTTCGTTTTCTAAATATCCACACATAAATTCCAGTTTGTGACTTAGTGGCCAATTTGGTGGAAGTGCGTAAACAAATTGATCTAACCATGCACATGGATGTATGTCATTCTTAGAATTGCGGAAGATCTTAAGTTTCCGAACAGTTAAAAAGTGTTTATAGTCAAAGTTTTCGCCTCGTGGCGACAAAGACCTACCCCGTCTATCCCAGTCCGAAAGTCGATTATTGTCAAGTTCGCGCGCCTGGCGCTCTCTTGTTGCATCACGTAAATGAAATAAATTATTTTCTTCAAAACCCGCTGCTATCGGTGATTCCAAATTTCTTCTACTGTCTTTTCGTACGATTTCGCTATCAATTTGTTTAACTTGCTTTCGTAACGCCTCAAATTCCCTTTTAACGCGTTCATTAAATTTTCCCTGATTTTCAACATGTTTATTTATGCTCTGGTACTCTTCTGTTTCTGCAAACGGCAAGGAGCTGTATCATCTAAATCTCTGTCCCCATTTAAACTAAGACTTGTCAGTTTATCTGAAATCTCCTCAACTCTTTCCGATAAGTCACCTATCTGTTCTTTCTGTTTATTTACGTCTTCCGTAAGTGTCGCGACTCGGGTTTCAGTATTGACACATTTAGTAGTTAACTGTTCATATTGTTGTGTTAGGTTATTTATTCTGTCATTTGGTACGGATACCTCGATTCTTTCAAATATATCTTCCTTATCGCGTGCACGTTATAAATTTAACTCTGAAAATTTTTGTACTATCACGCGATCTCTTTCTTCCTGTTCTCTATCCTGTTCCTTTTGTCTAATTTCTATTGAAATTAATCTATTATTGTGAGCATTCAAAATCGGTTGTACTTCTTCTCTAATTTCTTTGTTTAATTCGTCTTTCGTATTTTTGAAACATGTCCCTATTCGTGAGTCTAACCGTGTTTCCATTGTTTCCATATCTGTTTTAACTGTTCCTAGTTGTGAGTCTAACCGTGTTTCCATTGTTCCCATATCAGTTTCTAACCGTGTTGCCAATGTTCCCATATCTGTTTTTAATTCAGATCCCAAATTTAATATTGCACTCATCAACTGCTCCATATAAACCGGTTCGAAATTCTTTATGCTCCTAACATTTCCCGCAAAACCAACTTCTTCCGTCAAAGCTGTAAAGCTATCTGTGTTCAATACTATTCCAGAATCTTCTGTCGTTAATCTCGTATTCTGAAAATTTATTGATTGTGAAAAGTTTTGAACTGATTCCGGACTATTTTCCCTGCTTATTAAATTATTTTCTACATCATTATTCATCATACTATTCTCCTGCGTTGGCGAGTTCGCCATGTTAACAATTTAGTCATTCTGACTATCCATCATTTTTTCCTTTTTCATCGATCACGTAATCATTTACAAAACATACAAAACTCGTCACTATTCGAAAATTACACAATGACACTTTATCACCAACAATACTATTCACACGATATGCATCCCGACAAACACGTCTAACGAACAATTAAAACCTTCACAATTGCCCAAGATTGTCAAACCCGTATACAAGACATCAAAAATTAAATTCTGCAAAAACACCGTCAGAAGAATGACAAGACAACTACAAATGTTCAATTACCAAATGTACACATGCAATATAGACTACAATTACTAAACTACAAATTACTACAACAATACTACTGTCTGCTATTTTTACTATCAAAAGAATTCCAAGGGACGATCCGAAGCAGCGGTCGCCACGTGCATGGGGGCTTAATTAAATAGAGTGCAAATAATTTTAATTTTAGTAGCTGTCTGTCCGGTTACGCAGTCTCGTAACCGGTTGGCCCTGACTAGCATTAGTACGCAATCTGACTGCATAGCATAACAACAAAGAATGAAAGGAAATTTCCGTTAACACAATTAATTAATTAAGTCCCCAGCAACTATAAAAGCTACGAAACAAAAACTACGAAACAACAAGGCACAAGTGTAACTGTTCTGTGTGTGGAAGTGTGATTCAACGTACACATCTGGCACGGTTCTTCCTCAATAAGACAAGGTATTTTAAGCACCTTTTACAATGAAATAATAAAAAAAAACAGAAATACTATAATTGCACATAGAAACCAGAATTACACTCTAATACATGAACACAAGCCAGATGCTTTGTTGACTGAACCTGTGACCAAGAGACATTGTTGATTAGGAAATTTAAAAAAATAAAAAAAAATGTTTTTTACCTTCATATATATTGACGAAAAATACACTCTGATCATTACAACATCTCCATTCGAACAGCATCGGCTGTCTAGCCCATCAGAACAACTGCACACGACATGCTCACAACTAGTACTGCTATCGACATCCTCTCAACAAGCACAGACTACGGTAACCTCAGAACTACTACTGCCCACAGCAACTTCTGAACAAGCACTGCCAGTGGAGGCGGCGGAATAAAACTCTTTGGCGCAATCTCTGGCGGTGTGACTCAGTGTAGCCACCTTTCAACATTCATCACAATATGTTTCTTCACGCAGGTTGTTGCTTTTGCAGAAGATGCTTAAAATGTCCACCTCATGATTCAGTACAGGCCTCACATCGCTGTCTCATGTATCTGCCAACACGATCCCAATATGGAGGACTCATGTGCATTTCCTCACAACCTGCCAGTCTGCATTATTAGGATGTCAGGCGCAGGAGACGAATACACCGATGATTTTAAATGTCCTCACAAATGGAACTCAACAAAGTTGAAAACAGTTGAGCGTGAAGGCCAAGAAACTGGGCCACTTTTACCCACACATCGAACAGAAAACATTCGATCTATGTATCGGCGAGATGAACGACTGAAAAATCTGCAGGAGCTGTATCGTCCAACAAGTGATGATACTGGCAAATGATCAGTGGAGTGTCTTAAAAAAACTGGAGTATCGTGTTTTTTCCACCAAGTTTGTCTACGTCTACCTCGTAAACCTGCTTACAAATATATAGGACTCAACTAACCAATCACTAATGATTCAAGCCAAGATATTGAACGAGAAGCGCACTTGGTGATTATATGGAACAGTTTCTTGTAAGTTTTCATGTGTCTGTGCCTGCTGATTGTGGAAGTGTTTAGTACCTGTCGTAAGAATAATAGTAAGGCAGGGAAGTTCGGATTTGTAGCTAACTGCTGCAAGAATTCTGGCAGGACATAACTCGTGCAAGTTAATCTGCTAGTGACAGATCTTCCACACGTTGTGAATGGTAAGGATGCAACTGATGCTCTCACAACAGTCTACAGACAGTCGTGTGAGGAACATTCAGTTGGAGCGCAGACCTTCGTGTAATGAAAAAAAAGGAGTTGTGCGGACAGAATGCAGATTCGATTCCCGGCGGGGTCAGGGATTTTCTCTGCCTCGTGATGGCTGGGTGTTGTGTGATGTCCTTAGGTTAGTTAGGTTTAAGTAGTTCTGAGTTCTAGGGGACTGATGACCATAGAAGTTAAGTCCCATAGTGCTCAGAGCCATTTGAACTATTTGAACAGAATGCAGAATCTCCTCCTCTACTTTTGGAGCGGTAGATCTTGATCGTCCCAACTCCGGAACAGGAGACCTAAACTTCCCATGAGCGCACAGACGGCTATGGAGACGTTCAAATGTCTTTCGATCTGGACACCTTGCTGTGGATACCTCTCTAGGCACAAACGATGAGCCAGCGTTGCGTTGCTGTTCACCTTACTGTCCATAAAGCTCACTTCCGCCAGCTCCTGATTTGAGTATATAACGAACGCCGAAAAGAACACTCAACGTACCTTTCGCCTCGGAATTAACTGTCCCATTCGTATCATCTGTCACAGCTACTACTTGAGGGAACAAAACAAGTTCCGGTGAGTGTCGCTGTTTTGAAGGGTGTGACTTGGAGACCACGTTTTTCCGGATACCTGTTACAATGAACATTTTATCATCATTTACTACGGGGCATACATCGTTCATTCCTTAATGTGTTAACACGTATCCTCCCGTCCTGAACGTTCGATTTAGTGTTTCCACCCGCTTTTGTCCTCGTAGATTCTGTTGAGAACTTCCTCATTTCCTACCTGTCGGTCCAGGTGGTTAGCTCGTAAAGCACTTGTCTGAAAATCGAAAGATCGCTCAACCGAATCTCAGTCGGACCACGGAATGTTTCAGACTGCCTTCAATCAAGCATTCACCTCTTCATCCTGTGTAGAGGCGGCTGGAACGACATGTGGTTCGAATTCCACGTTAAACTGTAGGCGCCATTTCCCCAATAGGTTTACTGCGGTAGGTTTGGAACATACAGGTTGCTGAAGTGGCGTCCAATTTAAAGACTTGCCTCGGGCTGTTGAGCCACAAGAAACTGTTAAAGTCTCTTATGACTCGACTTAATTTTCAGGGTGCATTTATTAATCTGATACGAAGCAGGTGAGGTGAGTGGTAAGGTGCCGGGCACATTAAATCCAAAATAATTTAACGCACTTTATTAAGACATTAATTAAAGTACACTTGAACCCAAACAATACAGGATAAATAAAGACTGAAAATTTAAAACAATTGCTATAAAATCTATGTTAATATTGGGATCAATTATTATGTAACTCATTGGCCAAAAGATTAATTACAGTTTTAAGTTACAGGTTCAAGTAACAATTTTTCTCCATCACTCACTGTCATACAACTCGGTTCCTACACTGATCGGCCCTTAACAAGTTTTAAATACCACACCATGCGAATTCAGATACAAGCTAGTAAAAAATGCCGCCCATATAAGAACCAGAAGAAAGAACTTCCAGGACAAATAATGTTCGTTAAGAAAACCTTGAATTTACTTACGTAATGTAAATCTAAACAGAATTGAGCTTTAAACGTGACGAAAGTCACTTCAAGCAATCAGTACAAATTATCCACCTACAATAAAGGCCTAATGTAAGTATAAGCTACATCTGTTTACACTATTTAAGGGGTACAGTACAGAATTTTAATTTTTAGAGGCGCCAACTAAATGAGGATCATTAGATTCGTTACCCCAAGCAGAGAGATATCAGAGGCGCTTTTCAATTACGTAACCTCTTATTCACAGTAACAGACAACTGCAAATTAAGTTTGATACAGTAAGTGACCAGACATCATAAATAACGACATGATCGGTTACTGTCATAAAGTGAGACGGTCAGAAAGATTTGAGTTGTTAACAGCGCCTACCAAATATCCAGAAATTTGAGACGCTATTTATAGTCGACGAACTCTGAAATGAAAGGAGCACAATAGTATGTGAACAAGTCAGTCGGAGGAAAACATGCCGCAATGCAAGCAAGTAATGGCGTCGACAGCAAACACATTGCATAATAATAATAATAATAATAGTATGGCACCTGCATATGGAAACACATCCCGTGACGGTCACACAGTTTAGTCACGTAATTCGGATAGTAATGTACAAAAAAACCTACCTAAGGACTACCGTAATCAGACAAGATTAAATAATAGTGAATGGTAAAGAAACATTCAACTTTTGAGATAGCAGCAGCCGCAACTTACTAATAGCTGCAAACGTACAATCAGCAAGACCATTCGTTTAAGATCTCCACAGAAAATTTTAAAGTTGTTGTCTAAGTACAAACTGCGCGTCAAGGTTTTGATGGTTGGGAAACGTAATGTCGTGGCTCCCTGAAACTTATGCCACATATTACACATACGAAAGAAGCAACACAAAGCTGCTGGAAATTGATTGTCCCAAATGGTGTAATTGCCACACACTTATGCACACAATACAAACGCTAGCTACAATTACTAGCATATTATAGCGGCAAGACAAATTAATACATCTTCAAACCCCAATAAGTGGTACGCATCTTCTATAGTCAATGTACACGACAATGACACCTGGTGAACGGAATGTTGAATCATTAGAGACCGTCTAAATCCACAGATCCGTCATTTACCAGGAAGTGCAGTTCTGAACGAATCCACGGTGCGCCCACTCAACGGATCTTAATTCAAATTTGAGAGCAACAGCAGACTGTGCAGTTCCCAGTATCGGCTGCCGCCATCGGCATTGTTCAGTCGAATGTGTAAACGTCCTCTCCATGGTCTTGCACTCGCTTTTATGCGTCCCCTCAGTTGTTTACACTCACAGCGTACCTTCGACAATCTCCATCTGCTCTCGCTCGGCTCCTTTGTCAGCCAGCTGTACTGACCTCTCGCTGCCAGCCATCCGCCAAAGATGTTCCACCCTGCCTCTACACTAATCTCCAAACACATCGATATAACTGGCGCACGGCACAAGTGTGTACCCACATCTCAAATGCTATGACTGTTCTTTTCTCAATTTTTCTTCAGTATACTATTTACTTAGATAATATGTTGAGTTTCAGACTTGTGTTATGAGAAATTTATTTCACAGCTGAAGGTGTATGTTCGTATGTTGTATGTTAACCGGGGACCTAGAAACGACGGATAGGCTCCGTCCCCGCCGCAGCCGCAGTGGTCCACAACCCCACGACGACTACCGCAGTCCACTTCACCCTTCCGCCGCCCCACACCAAACCCAGCGAACCCAGGGTTATTGTGCGTTTCTGCTCCCGGTGGACCCCCTGCTCCCTCACCCCCCCCCCCACCCCCCCGCGGCCCCCTAGGGAACGTCTCACAACAGACGAGTGTAGCCCCTGTGTTTGCGTGGTAGAGTAAAGGTCGTCTACGCACACGTGGAGAACTT
This sequence comes from Schistocerca serialis cubense, assembly GCF_023864345.2. Lineage (NCBI taxonomy): Eukaryota > Metazoa > Arthropoda > Insecta > Orthoptera > Acrididae > Schistocerca > Schistocerca serialis. The sequence continues at coordinate 386,297,161 of NC_064644.1, read as the reverse complement.
GTTTGCGTAGCAATCGCCGACATAGTGTAGCTGAGGCGGAATAAGGCGAACCAGCCTGTATTCGCCGAGGCAGATGGAAAACCGCCTAAAAACCATCCACAGACTGGCCGGCTCACCAGACCTCGACACAAGCCCGCAGGACGGATTCGTGCCAGGGACCAGGCACTCCTAACCCGCTCCGGAAAGCCGTGCGTTAGATCACTCGGCTAACCGGGCGGGCAAGGTGTACGTTTGGTAACAGCAGACCTCTTTTGTCCAGGAATTTGCTCATGGTCTGTGCTCTTGTCTTCCTTACTCCATCCATTGTGCGTTGTCCTGTATCAAACGTAGCAGAATGAGTCTATGTTGTCTATTGCGTATTGCTTGATTCTCATGTTACGCTTTCCACAGATCTTGTTCTCGCTGCTCCTAAATGGCTCCGTCCTTTTCTCTAGCCGTTTCCTGTGGCCAATGGACTGTTTCGTTCCATTCATTACGTCGTTTTGCAACAACACCCTCCAGCAAATACCGTTCTATCAGGCCCATGGGCATCCTTCTGTGTGCCATACCGGCACTCTATAAAACTGTGTCAAACGGTCAAAATACAATATCGTTCACATCACCTTAAAGTGGTCCTCCTCACGCGGGACGAGGCAGCTAACGTTGACGCGGACGCGGACTGGACATCCGACCTGTAGAATGGCAGCCTCATCGGCGCACAGGACGAGTTCGTTAACGTCATTTGTACTCTCCAGTGGCCATTGTCCGCTGTATTTGGCTCGCAGACCACATACTTTCCGTACGAAAATGAATGCACATACAATAGCTGCATTAACTCCGACGATAGTGAAGAAGATTGTGGAGGCGTCGATGGCTTGAGCAACAAGTGCTGCTAGAGGAATATTACACAATGCTGTATAATGATCTGAGATACTTATTAGTGGAAGTTGTTCGTTAACTCAATGAATTTTCACTCCATTTTCGGTTATGAATTGAGCATAGTTAAAGTTCAGTCTGTAATGTCAGTTTGCGCATGCCTAATACCCAAGTTCTCGATGTTTCCTTCTCTACCATCACTCTCAAGTATCGGTAACGTACTTCATCACACACATTTCAAGATCGAGATTCGTTTCGTAATTTCCCTTGAATGAAAGAGGAGATTTTCTTCAAAGCTGCTCACCATAACTGAAAAAAAATTCCCTTGAAGTTACAAATATGAGGCAAGCACTCTAATCATTACAATCTCTCCACACCGACTCGTTACTATCACATCTCAACCAGAATTCTCCAATATCACATCTCAGCAAGCACTGCCTACAAACACTCTCTGCTACGAGTTCTTAACAAGTACTGACTGCTACGTGTTCTTAACAGGCACTGACTGCTACGAGCTCTCCCCAAGCACTGTGTAGACGGCTTAATAATACTCTTTGGCGCAATCTCTGGCGCAGTGGCTCAGTGTAGCCACCTTTCATATGCCCCTCCTCCACAGGCCAGAATTTGATGGTATTTTTGCCAGCATTGGTGGTGAAAATACCACCAAATTCGTCCACAAAAATACAGACAAAAATAAAAGATAATATTAATACCTAAATATCACATAATTAGTTAAAATTTTGGCTTTGCACTCACCGGGCTTAATTAAATAAAATGCAAATATTTTTGGTAGCTGTAAGTCCGATTACGCTGTTTCGTAAACGGTTGGCCCTGACTAGTATTATTACGCTATCTGACTGCAAAGAACAACAACAAAGAATGAAATGAAAATTTTCGTTAACACAATTAATTAATTAAGTCCCCAGCAACTATGAAACCTACGAAACCAAAGCACAAATATAACTGTTCTGTATGTGGAAGTATGACTCAACGCACATCTGGAACGGTTCTTCTTCAACAAGACAAGAATTTTTAAATACCATTTATACTGAAGTGATAAAAAAAATAGAAATACTATAATTGCTCAAGAAAATCAGGATTGCACTCTAATACAAGAACACAAGCCAGATGCTTTGTTGACTGAACCTGTAATGACGCATTATTTAGGACACTGAAATAATGAGAAAAAAAAGAAAAGTAGTTTGTTACCTTAATTTATATTGATGAAAAGCACTCTAATCATTACAATCTCTCCACATCGACTCGTTACTATCACATCTCAACCAGAACTCTCCAATATCACATCTCAGCAAGCACTGCCTACAAACACTCTCTGCTACGAGTTCTTAACAAGTACTGACTGCTACGAGTTCTTAACAGGGACTGACTGCTACGAGCTCTCCCCAAGCACTGTGTAGACGGCTTAATAATACTCTTTGGCGCAATCTCTGGCGCTGTGGCTCAGTGTAGCCACCTCTCATATGCCCCTCCTACAAGGGCCAGAATTTGATGGTATTTTTGCCAGCATTGGTGGTGAAAATACCACCAAATTCGTCCAGAAAAATACAGACAAAAATAAAAGATAATATTAATACCTAAATATCACATAATTAGTTAAAATTTTGGCTTTGCACTGACCTTTCAATAACGTAATATATGAAATACAGTAAGCGATACAAATTCTTTCATACATGTGACTTTACATAATAGTTTACACAATACACAAAAAATCAGTTTATACAAAAAAAACACCAACAGGTGACATCTTTTCAGTAGAAGCAATCCATCAGTGGCACCCAGCAATGTTGAGTAGGTGCAGACAGCAAGAAGTAACATCATTTCAGTAGAAACAGTTCTAACAGTGGCACCCAGTAGTGTTGAATAAGTGCAGACACCAACAAGTGACGTTATTCCAGTAGCATCAGTCCATTAGTGGCACCCAGCAATGTTGAGCAGGTGCAGACAGCAACAAGTGACATTATTTCAGTAGAAGCAGTTCCATCTGTGGCACCCAGCAATGTTGAAGAGGTACACACAGCAACAAGTGACATTATTTCAGTAGAAGCAGTTCATCAGTGGCACCCAGTAAAGTTGAGCAGGTACACACAGCAACAAGTGACATTATTTCAGTAGAAGCAGTTCATCAGTGGCACCCAGTAATGTTGAGCAGGTACACACACCAACAAGTGACATTATTTCAGTATAAGCAGTTCCATTAGTGGCACCCAGTAATGTTGACAGGTGCAGACACCAACAAGTGACTTCATTTCAGTAGAATCAGTTCCATTAGTGGCACCCAGCAATGTTGAGCAGGTGCAGACACCAACAAGTGACATTATTTCAGTAGAAGCAGTCTATCAGTGGCACCCAGCAATGTTGAGCAGGTGCAGACACCAACAAGTGACTTCATTTCAGTAGAAGCAGTTCCATTAGTGGCACCCAGCAATGTTGAGCAGGTGCAGACACCAACAAGTGACATTATTTCAGTAGAAGCAGTCTATCAGTGGCACCCAGCAATGTTGAGCAGGTGCAGACACCAACAAGTGACTTCATTTCAGTAGAAGCAGTTCCGTTAGTGGCACCCAGCAATGTTGAGCAGGTGCAGACACCAACAAGTGACATTATTTCAGTAGAAGCAGTTCATCAGTGGCACCCAGTAAAGTTGAGCAGGTACACACAGCAACAAGTCACATTATTTCAGTAAAAGCAGTTCATCAGTGGCACCCAGTAAAGTTGAGCAGGTGCAGACACCGACAAGTGACATCATTTCCATAGAAGTAGCTCCATCTGTGCACCCAGTAATGTTGAGCAGGTGCAGACACCAACAAGTGACATCATTTCAGCAGAAGCAGTCCATCAGTGGCACCCAGCAATGTTGAGTAGGTGCAGAAACCAACAAGTGACATTATTTCAGTACAAGCAGTCCATCAATGGCACCCAGCAATGTTGAGTAGGTGCAGACACCAACAAGTGACATTATGTCAGTAGAAACAGTTCCATCTGTGGCACCCGGCAATGTTGAGCAGGTACACACAGTAACAAGTGACATTATTTCAGTAGAAGCAGTTCCATTAGTGGCACCTAGCAATGATGAGCAGGTCTAGAGAGCAGTCCATGATATTCACTATCACTGATCACACTGTTCATCAGCAGAAATTAATCATTTCTAAGTGTCACACATCAATGTTGAATAAGTGCAGGTAACGGTTCATAATATTCACTATCACTAATCAGACAGTTCAGGCATAAACAATAGTTTGAATGCACATACAAATGCTTTTACACTAAACATACAAATCATAACAAACACACAAATGATGTCAGATAATTGTCATATTAACTATTACAAATACACAAAAAACAGTAAACCTACAATATTTATGGGTGTCAGTGCAAGCCACTACAAACAAATAAAATAATATTTAGGAGATAGGTGGGTAGGATTAGGAAAGGAAAACACACAAAACACACTCACCCATCTTTCATCCACATTAAGTACTACTGTGTAATTGAATAGTGTTAACTCTGTAAATGAAATTCTGTCGAAATTTCATGTTCAACATGTGTATCAAGTAGTAGTGGCAGCAATGTATAACAGTCAATAACAGTTAAGTCAACGTCATAGTCATCATGTCAAGACCAATGTTTGCCAAGCCAGATCAAAATGTACGGTTGCTGATCAACTGTCAGTGTGCCAAGATATGCAAATACTTCCTCTCTTCAAAAAAAAGTATGTACTGCTTAGTGATTTAACAAAGTGTGTGTATAGACTATCTTCCTTCTACTTTAGTGTTCTAGTCTGCTATCTTCATCCTCCTTGTTCCATAAGACCAACAAAAAAAAATATGCACCTCACTTACTTTACCTCTTATACACCAAAACTCCAATAACCATCAGCATCACATAATCTCAATACTTCAATAATACCTCTTACGTCGATACATATAAATCTTATCATCAATATCATTTACCTTACCTCTTGTCCACAAAACTCCAATAATCATCAACTTCACATAATCTCAACAATACCTCAATAATACCTCTTCAATACGTCGATACATATAAACCTTATTACCAATATCATTTCACTTCCATAACAACTCTTTCCTCTAGTCAGTCTCCTCGAACAAGTGCAGATAAAATCCTAGTGCAAACTTCATCATCCCATACAATCCGAAGACACACTGTCAACACACAACCTCTGTGTAATCCATCTGACCCTAATCTTCTATTCATTATGAATTATAAACAAAAGAAATGCATACATGACCTCTAACAGACTTAGTTCAAATAACTCTCAGTAATTAAGTATGATTACGGAGTGTGAATGATCATAATATTTCACAGTGTGTACACCACTTCAAGAATTATGGCAAACAGAAGCAAACATGTGGAGTATTTCTTGTGTCAAGTGTCACTTCCTATTTCAATTGCTCACGAAAAATGCAGTGTAATGACTGTCAATGGTCTAAACCTAGTTTTGGTATGTCATGTCGTTAGCTTCCTTCCTATTAGCATACATTTATACAGCTTTCATAAAACCTCCAGCTCATGTGACTTCTATGAAGTTCTTGTACTAATGTCGTTCGTCGGATTATAGCAGTTCATTTTCTTATCTTAAAAATATAAGGCACTGAGCGTAAGCAAAACATGCAATAGCGAGTAAATATACCAGTGGAGAACAGAATGTCAACAAGTGGATGCAACACAATTCTTACAACGAGGCTCTACCAAGCGAACAATCTGTAACCCATCCCATAGTGTAACCTAAACTCTATGTTCGTACACTGTACATCAGCATTGCTATATACCAAATTAAAGAGTAGTTGTGACGACAAACAGAAATGTATAAATATGCAATCCATACGCATAGCAGTAAACATATATCTTACGTAATAAACAAGTCATTAGCATCATATCAGCATAAGCAAATAAATGTTCATATATCATCTTAATAAATAAACATGAAGTCGCAAGCAGATAAATCACAAAGTATAACTTACATACATATCAGCACAACTTATCAGGTGACAATTATAATTTAAATAAATAAGCACAGCAGGTACATAATTAAAAAAATATGACATCAGTGAAAAAGCAGTGCAGCTAAGCGATGCATAATATATACAAATAACAACCCTATTCAATCATCAATCATTGTCAAAATCAGTTAATGTACGCAAGCACATCGCTTCACAAGTAAATTCATAGAACATGAAATTAGCACAAAGTGTGAATCACGTAATTGCGAGCAGCAAATTACGTCTAAAGTACGTACCTAAGTGAAAATATGTTACCTGAAAAATAAACTCAATTAATAGTTACCTTTTTAGTTTATTAGTTTCTTCTTGGAAATTACATTCTTTCTGAAATTTTCTCGATAGCAAGTCGTCTTAACGTCGGACACGCACAGAATTTACCTGAAGTTCTTAAATATTTTATACAACCCTATCCTGAAAAATACTGAATGTTAATAACATAATTCATCAAGTCACTATAGCTTTATACTGAATTTAAACGGAGAGATTAGACTGTGTATTTGTTTACGGCTGTCAGTGCATTCGCACTGAGCGTTCGATCAGCTGTAGGCGCGAGACGTAGGAAGTAATTGTTTTCGGTCAACGACTGCCTTGTGCAGCCCACAGACTTGACTGTTGCTTTAAGTATATGCCGCCGCCAAAATACAACGCGGTATCCTTATACTCTCCACATGTTTACATCTAGCTGTTAGTTTCTCAAAAGTATGTCATTCCACAAAAGTTTTTACATTAGATATACGATGTACTCCCTTAGAGCGTAGTGATTTAAGAGTTTCTACTTCAACAGTGTTATCATGAATAATTTTGCGAATTCTATATGGACCGTTATAAAGCAGAAAAAATTTGCGACACAAGCCTTTTCCTTTGTGAGACAAACGATGAGACTTAGTTAATACCTTTTGGCCAACTGACAAGATTTTTAAACGACCAGGACGCTTAGCTGATTTCTCTCTTCTAGCAGCCGCAGATGCAATATTTTGTAGAGCCAGGTTGACAACTTCAGAATGCCGCAGTTTCCGTGAAGGCGGAAAAGGAACGATTTTAGATATGCGATTTGTCGGTACTTTGTTTTTTAATATCGGTATAGGCGGTAAAGAAGTTGAATCATTTGGGAGTTCATTCAGAATGTTTTGAAAAATATGAAGATACTAATCCCAAGTTCTGTGATTCTGATGACAATAAAGACGACACAATTTATTGATTTCCTTCATCCATCTCTCTGAAGCGTTAGATTGAGGGTGAAAAAGTGAAATGAAAATTGGTTTAATTTTACGACGCTGTAGAGTACGAAGTCAAATTTTAGAACGAAACTGTGATCCATTATCTGATATAACCTTATCAACATGACCAACTTCTTTAAGAAAATGTTTGATGAAAGCGTTAGATACTGAACGAGCGGTTGCTTTGCGTAAAGGTGTAAAACACACATATTTTGACGTCAACTCCACTGCTACGAAAATGTACGCAAAACCATTACTAGGACGAACCACTGGACCGAACAAATCGACTGCAGCCATCTCCTTTAATTTCGCTGGAATGATAGGAAACAACGGTGCTCTGTGAGAAACTGTTGGCGGCTTAGCCTTTTGACATAATTTGCATTTGGCCAGAACAGATCGAATACGTTTTTCCATATTACTGAAGTAGCAATTTTCTCGTAATTTATGAAAGCATTTTCTGGGACCAAAGTGTGCATAACTGAAATGCGTATACCAAATCAGCTTATTAACCCACTCATCAGGTATACAAACTAACCAAACAGAGTTGTCGACCGATTTTCGTTTAAAAAGAATGTCATTGCGAACTAAATAATGCTGTCTAATTGCTACACTTTCCTTTCTCCCCCACTTCTCCTTAATGTCCTTCCAGATTGGATCCTTATTTTGCTCCTTAGCGATGTCCTGGAGCGAAGACGAAATAAATTTCTCAAACGCAACACCTTGAATATACATCAAACAATAATTGTTTTCTATGCAGTCCTCTTCAGCACTTTGTTTCAAACCCATAGGTGCACGTCATAAAGCATCAGCAACAATATTTGAAGAACCCTGTATGTAAACAATACCAAAATCAAACTCCTGTAGGTATAACGCCCATCGTGACAATCTGCCTTGAGTTAATTTTGTTGACATAAGAAATTCCAGAGCTCGATGATCGGTGTAAACCTTAGTATGTCTGCCAAACAAAAATGTCCGAAATTTTGTGAAAGCCCAAACAACAGCCAAAGCTTCAAGTTTCGTAATCGAATAATTCTTTTCTGATTTAGAAAGAACACGACTTCCAAATGCAATAGTTTTCTGTACTACAACGCCGTCTTCTTCTATCTCTTGAAATAAATGTGCACCTAGGCCTTTGTATGATAAGTCCGTCGCCAAACAAAAATCTTTAGATAAATCCTGATGTGAAAGAAGTGGAGCAGCAACTAAAGCATCACGTAGCTGTTCAAATTCTGACTGACCTTCCTCGTCCCAACACCAATTATATTTTTTTCCAGATAGTTCACATAAACGAGGCGTGGCCAAATTGTCCGATCTAACAAAGCGTCTAAGAAAATTACAGACACCAAGGAAACTACGAACATCACGTTTTGTAGTAGGAACAGCATAATTACGAATAGCGTCTAATTTTTCTGGATCAGGAAGAATACCTTCTGTGACCGAGAAATTTCACCTGAGAACGACCAAATTCAGATTTTTCTAAGTTCACTGTAATGCCAACTCTTGCAAAGATACGTAATAATGAATCCAAAATTTTGTTGTGCTCACTCCAAGAATGTTTAGCAATAAGAATGTCGTCAACATATGAAGTAATATTGTCACGAAGATAAACAGGTAAAATTTCATTTAAGCTACGAATGAATGCTGCTGAAGATACAGTAAGTCCAAACGGTAATTTCCGAAACTGGTAACAGTTACCAAAGGCTAAAAAGGCCGTGTATTTTCTACAATCAGGGTGGAGTTATATTTGCCAAAAACTTGCGCGCATATCAATTGTGGATAAAACTTTAATTCCATGGAAATGTTGAAGAAGTTCATCTAAATTTTGTGGGCGGTCAGTTTCAGGAATGATGATATTATTTATCTGTCTGGAATCCAGAACCAAACGAATTGACCCATCCTTTTTAAGAACAACGTGTAATGGGCTAGTATAAGGACTGACTGCAGGCTCAATAATGCCCTGATCTAACATGTATTGAAGTTCATTCTTAACCTTGTCTCTGTAAGCCAAAGGAATAGCGTACGTTTTCCCGCGAAATGGTGTGTGTTCTTTTATTTTAAATAAATATTGTAAGCCTTGTACAGTTCCTGTGTGATGACTAAACACTGTAGCATGTGAAGTCAGCATGTGGTGCAGCTCTTCTCTTGCAACGTCATCTGGCACTTCAGCTTTCTTAACCTTTTCATTAATTAATTCTTCGCTATTAATTATATCATCCATCGCGTCTCTGTATCTATTGTCATTGTCATGAATAAACACACTGTCGTCATAATGCTCAACGAAAACATCAGAGGTAAGAAACCTTAAACATTTTGTACCTGAATCAGATCTTGCTAAACACTCGAAAAATTTCAAACTTTTCGGCATTCCGGCAACAGTCAAATTCACACCTCCTTCTTTAAAGTTCAAAATTGCCTTATGTGCGTTAAGAAACTCCATACCTAATATAATTTGTGTACTGAGTAATGGAACAATAATAAAATTAGCAGAAAATTCGTATCCTTGACAAATGAAATTTAAATTGGTCTGTTGTTTGACTTCCACACTTTTTCCAGAAATCGCTCCTCGAATTGTAGTTTTAGAAATGGGTAACACAGGACAAGCAATAGTTCTTACACATATACGAAAAACTGATTCACTAATGACATTCAGTGGACTCCCAGAATCTAAATCTGCAGTGAACTTATTCTTACCCACACATACTTCAATAACAGGATGTAAAAACGCGTCTACATTATTTCCCTTTTCGTCTAGCAAAATGTCTCTCATGTCTTCCAGGCGTACGTAGTGTAAAGTCGTAGTGTCATTACTTTATGAACCGTCTACATTGCTGCCAGAAGCCGAAGTTGCAAGTCATTGTCGATTGTTTGCGTCACGTCTTTGATTATTCGCGTCATTTCGCGGATCAATTTCTACGATTTGCACTTGTCTCTCTGAAGTTCTGTCACGTGGAGGATGCCAATTAGGTCCTTCCTTTCTGTTAGATGCAAATTCTTGGTTATGTCTGTTATTAAAATTTTTGTTATCCTGTCTGTCTGCATAACTACTTCTTGTGTAATTTCGACTGTCACTTCTGAAATTATTGTTGTATCTACTACCCTGATTATTTCTGTAGTAAGAATTTCTATTACTGTATGAATAATATCTGTCTTGATGGTACCGATTACTGTTTCCGTATGATTGATCATTCCGGTACGAATTACCGTTATTATAATTGTCTGTGTAATTTCTGTTAAAACGTCTGTTATTGTCATAAGGCTGGTATCTATTGTCCTGTCTGTTACGTCTGTCATTCTCAAAATTACCCATATAACGCCCGTTCCGATCACTATCTCTTTTCTCTGAAAATCTATTGTAATTACTGTTACTGAAAAAGTTACAAGAAGTCCCGTCGTCGTTGTCATACTCAAGTTCGTGCAACAAAGTCTTAAAGGTCTCGATGTCGTCTTTACATCTTCCAGCTAAAGCAATTTGTCTTATGGATTGTGGCAGCTTAGTTAAACAAATGCGAATTAATTCAGTCGGGCTATAAGGGTTGGACAGGAACTGATTCTTTCGAACCATGTCTTCAAAATATTCTGCTGGCGTGCGGAACTCAGACTGTTTAAAATTACACTGCATAATAAGACTGTGTTTGACTCTGTCTTGTGTGTTTTCGGACCAATATGCCGATAGAAATGCATGATAAAAATCATTCAGATTATTACAATCTCTAATGAGTGCGCGCATCCGCGTCGCCGGTTCGTTTTCTAAATATCCACACACAAATTCCAGTTTGTGACTTAGTGGCCAATTTGGTGGAAGTGCGTACATAAATTGATCTTACCATGCACATGGATGTATGTTATTCTTAGAATTACGGAAGATCTTAAATTTCCGAACAGTCAAAAAGTGTTTATAGTCAAAGTTTTCGCCTCGTGGCGACAAAGACCTACCGCGTCTGTCCCAGTCCCAATGACGATTATTGTCAAGTTCGCGCGCCTGGCGCTCTCTTGTTGCATCCCGTAAATGAAACAAATTATTTTCTTCAAACCCCTCTGCTGTCTGTGATTCCAAATTTCTTTTGATGTCTTTTCCTACAATTTCGCCTTCGATCTGTTTGACTTGCTTCCGTAATGCCTCAACTTCCCTTTTAACGCGTTCATTAAATTTTCCCTGATTTTAAACTTGCTTATTTATGTTCTGGTACTCTTCGGTTTCTGCAAATGGCAATGGTGCTGTATCATCTGAATCTCTGTCCCCATTTAAACTAAGACTTGTCAATTTATCTGAAATCTCCTCAACTCTTTCCGATAAATCACCTATTTGTTCTTTCTGTTTATTTACGTCTTCCCTAAGTGTCGCGACTCGGGTTTCAGTATTAACACATTTAGTAGTTAACTGTTCATACTGTTGTGTTAGGTTATTTAATCGGTCATTTGGTACGGATTCCTCGATTCTCTCAAATATTTCTTCCTTATCTTTTGCACGTTGTAAATTTAACTCTGAAAATTTCTGTACTATCACGCGATCTCTTTCTTCCTGTTCTCTATCCTGTTCCCTTTGTCTAATCTCTACTGCAACTAATCTATTATTGTGAGCATTCAAAATGGGTTGTACTTCTTCTCTGATTTCTTTCTTTAATTCATCTTTCATATTTTTGAAACATGTCCCTATTCGTGAATCTAACCATGTTTCCAAAGTTCCCATCTCTGTTTTAATTGTTCCAATCTCTGTTTTAAATCCAGATCCTAACCGAGTTTCCATTGTTCCCATCCGTGTTTCCATTTGTGAGTCTAACCGTGTTGCCAAAGTTCCCATCTCTGTTTTTAATTCAAATCGTAACTGTGATCCCAAATTTAATATTGCACCCATCAACTGCCCCATATTAAATGCTTCAGAATTCTTTTCGCCCCTAACATTTCCCGCAAAACCAGTTTCCTTCGTCATAGCTGTAAAGCTATCTGTGTTCGATACTATTCCAGAATCTTCTATCGTTAATCTTATATTCTGTGAATTTTCTAATTGAGAAAAATTTTGAAATGGTTCCGGACTATCTTCTCGACTGATTAAATTGTTTTCCACTGCATTATTCATGATACTGTTTTCCTCTGTTGGCGAGTTCGCCATGTTAACAATTTCGTCATTCTCACTATCCATCATTTTTGCCTTTTTCATTGATCGCATAATCATTTACAAAATATACAAAACTCGTCACTGTACGAAAAGTACACACAATGACTCTTTATCTCCAACAATACCATTTACATAAAATGTTTCCCTCAAACACGATTAATCGAACAATTGAAATAATTGCACTAAATTATCAAACCCGTAGACAAGACAACACAAATTAAATTTTGAAAAATACCATTAGAAGAATGACAATTACCAAATCTACACAGCAATACAGACTACAATTACTAAACTCAAATTACTACAACAATACTACGGTCTACTATTTTTACAATCAGAAGATTCCAAGGGACGATCCGAAGCAGCGGTCGCCACGTGCATGGGGGCTTAATTAAATAAAATGCAAATATTTTTGTAGCTGTAAGTCCGATTACGCTGTTTCGTAAACGCTTGGCCCTGACTAGTATTATTACGCTATCTGACTGCAAAGAACAAAAACAAAGAATGAAATGAAAATTTTCGTTAACACAATTAATTAATTAAGTCCCCAGAGCAGGTACACACAGCAACAAGTGACATTATTTCAGTAGAAGCAGTTCATCAGTGGCACCCAGTAAAGTTGAGCAGGTACACACAGCAACAAGTGACATTATTTCAGTAGAAGCAGTTCATCAGTGGCACCCAGTAAAGTTGAGCAGGTACACACAGCAACAAGTCACATTATTTCAGTAGAAGCAGTTCATCAGTAGCACCCAGTAATGTTGAACAGGTGCAGACAGCAACAAGTGACATTATTTCAGTAGAAGCAGTCCATCAGTTGCACCTAGCAATGATGAGCAGGTCCAGAGAGCAGTCCATAATAATCACTATCACTGATCACACTGTTCATCAGAGTTTATTAGCAGAAATTAAACATGTCTTAGTGGCACCAATCATGTAGAAAAAGTACAAGTAACAGTCCATACTATTTACTATCACTGATCACACAGTTCATCAGCAGAAATTAATCATTCCTAAGTGGCACCCATTATGTTGAAAAAGTGCAGGTAACAGTCCATAATATTCACCATCACTAATCAGACAGTTCAAGCATGAACAATAGTTTGAATCCACATACAAATGCTTTTACACTAAACATACAAATCATAACAAACACACAAATGATGTCAGATAATTGTCATATTAACTATTACAAATACACAAATATCAGTAAACCTATAATATTTATGGGTGTCAGTGCAAGCCACTACAGACAAATAAAATAATATTTAGGAGATAGGTGGGTAGGATACAAAACATACTCACTCATCTTTCATCCACATTAAGTACTACTGTGTAATTGAATAGTGTTAACTGTGTAAATGTAACTCTGTCAAAATTTGATGTTCATCATGTGTATCAAGTAGTTGTGGCAGCAATGTATAACAGTCAATAATAGTTAGTCAACGTCATAGTCATCATGTCAAGACCAATGTTTGCCAAGCCAGATCAAATGTACTGTTGTTGAACAACTGTCAGTGAGCCAAGATATGCAAATACTTCCTCTCTTCAAAAAAAAAAGTATACACTGCTTAGTGATTTAACAAAGTGTGTGTATAGACTATCTTTCTTCTACTTTAGTGTTCTAGTCTGCTATCTTCATCCTCCTTGTTCCATAAGACCAACAAAAAAAATATGCACCTCACTTACTTTACCTCTTATACACCAAAACTCCAATAATCATCAGCATCACATAATCCCAATACTTCAATAATACCTCTTACGTCGATACATATAAATCTTATCATCAATATCATTTACCTTACCTCTTGTCCACATAAACTCCAATAATCATCAACTTCATATAATCTCAATACCTCAATAATACCTCTTCAATACGTCGACACATATAAACCTTAAATATCATTTCACTTCCATAACAACTCTTTCCTCTAGTCAGTCTCCTCGAACAAGTACAGATAAAATCCTAATGCAAACCTCATCATCGCATGCAATCCGAAGACACACTGTCAACACACAACCTCTGTGTAATCCATCTGAGCCATATCATCTACTCATTATGAATTATAAACAAAAGAAATGCATACATAACCTCTAACAGACTTAGTTCGAATAATTCTCAGTAATTAAGTACGATTACGGAGTGTGAATGATCATAATATTTCACAGTGTGTACACCACTTCAAGAATTATGGCAAACAGAAGCAAACATGTGGAGTATTTCTTGTGTCAAGTGTCACTTACTATTTCAATCGCTCACGAAAAATGCAGTGTAATGACTGTCAATGGTCTAAACCTAGTTTTGGTATGTCATGTCGTTAGCTTCCTTCCTATTAGCATACATTTATACAGCTTTCATAAAACCTCCAGCTCATGTGACTTCTATGAAGTTCTTGTACTAATGTCGTTCGTCGGATTATAGCAGTTCATTTTCTTATCTTAAAAATATAAGGCACTGAGCGTAAGCAAAACATGCAATAGCGAGTAAATATACCAGTAGAGAACAGAATGTCAACAAGTGGATGCAGCACAATTCTTACAACGAGGCTCTGCCAAGCGAACAATCTATAATTAATCGAATAGTGTGACCTAAACTCTCTGTTTGTACACAGTATATCAGCATTTCTATATACTAAATTAAAGAGTAGTTGTGACGACAAACAGAAATGTATAAATATGCAATCCCTACGCATAGCAGTAAACATATATCTTACGTAATAAACAGGTCATTAGCATCATATCAGCATAAGCAAATAAATGTTCATATGTCATCTTAATAAGTAAACATGAAGGCGCAAGCAGATAAATCACAAAGTATAACTTACATACCTAATCACAGTCAGCACAATTAATCAGGTTACAATTATAATTTTAATAAATAAGCACAGCAGGCACATAAGAAAAAAAATATGACATCAGTGAAAAAGGCACAGCAGCTAAGCGATGTATAATATATATAAGTAACAACCCTTTTCATTAATCAATCATTGTCAAAATCAGTTAATGTACGCAAGCACGTCGCTTCACAAGTAAATTCATAGAACATGAAATTTAGCACAAAGTCTGAATCACGTAATCGCGAGCAGCAAATTACGTCTAAAGTACGTACCTAAGTGGAAATACGTTACCTGAAAAATAAACTCAATTAACAGTTACCTTTTTAGTTTATTACTTTCTTCTTCGAAATGACATTCTTCCTGAAAATTTCTCGATAGCAAGTCGTCTTAACGTCGGACACGCACAGAATTTACCTGAAGTTCTTAAATATTTTATAGAACCGTAAACTGAAAAATACTGAATGTTAATAACATAATTCATTAAGTCACTATAGCTTTATACTGAATTTAATCGGAGAAATTAGACTGTGTATTTGTTTACGGCTGTCAGTGCATTCGCAATGAGCGCTCGATCAGCTGTAGGCGCGTGACGTAGGAAGCAATTGTTTGCGGTCAACGACAGCCTTGTGCGGCGCGCAGACTTGACTGTTGCTTTGAGTATGTGCCGCCGCCAAAACACAGCGCTGTATCCTTGTATTCTCTGCATGTGTACATGTAGCTGTTAGTTTCTCTAAAGTATGTCATTCCACAAAAATTTTAACGTTTGATATATGATGTATTCCTTTAGAGCGTCGAGATTTAAGAGTTTCTACTTCAACAGTGTT
This sequence comes from Schistocerca serialis cubense, assembly GCF_023864345.2. Taxonomy (NCBI): domain Eukaryota; kingdom Metazoa; phylum Arthropoda; class Insecta; order Orthoptera; family Acrididae; genus Schistocerca; species Schistocerca serialis. The sequence continues at coordinate 386,281,273 of NC_064644.1, read as the reverse complement.
ATCATGAATAATTTTGCGAATTCTAAATGGACCGTTATAAAGCAGAAAAAATTTGCGACACAAGCCTTTTCCTTTCTGAGACAAACGATGTCACCTTCGGACCAACTGACAAGATTTTTGAACGACCAGGACGCTTAGCTGATTTCTCTCTTCTAGCAGCCGCAGATTCAATATTTCGTAGAGCCAGGTTGACAACTTCAGAATGCCGCAGTTTCCGTGAAGGCGGAAAAGGATCGATTTCAGATATACGATTTGTCGGTGCCTTGTTTTTTAATATCGGTATAGGCGGTAAAGAAGTTGAATCATTAGAGAGTTCATTCAGAATGTTTTGAAAAATATGAAGATACTGATCCCACGTTCTGTGATTCTAATGACAATAAAGACGACACAATTTATTGATTTCCTTCATCCATCTCTCTGAAGCGTTAGATTGAGGGTGAAAAAGTGAAATGAAAATTGGTTTGATTTTACGACGCAGTAGAGTACGAAGCCAAATTTTAGAACGAAACTGTGATCCATTATCTGATATAACCTTATCAACATGACCAACTTCTTTAAGAAAATGTTTGATGAAAGCGTTAGATACTGAACGAGCGGTTGCTTTGCGTAAAGGTGTAAGACACACATATTTTGACGTCAACTCCACTGCTACGAAAATGTACGCAAAACCATTAGTAGAACGAACCATTGGACCAAACAAATCGACTGCAGCCATCTCCTTTAATTTCGCTGGATTGATAGGAAACAACGGTGCTCTGTGAGAAATTGTTGGCGGCTTAGCCTTTTGACATAATTTGCATTTGGCCAGAACAGATCGAATACGTTTTTCCATATTATTGAAGTAGCAATTTTCCCGCAATTTATGAAAACATTTTCTGGGACCAAAGTGTGCATAACTGAAATGCGTATACCAAATCAGCTTATTAACCCACTCATCAGGAATACAAACTAACCAAACAGAGTTGTCGACCGATTTTCGTTTAAAAAGAATGTCATTGCGAACTGAATAATGCTGTCTAATCGCTACGCTCTCCTTTCTCCTCCACTTCTCCTTGATGTCCTTCCAGATTGGATCCTTATTTTGCTCCTTAGCGATGTCCTGGAGCGAAGAAGAAATAAAGTTCTCAAACGCAACACCTTGAATATACACCAAACAATAATTGTTTCCCTTGCAGTCCTCTTCAGCACTTTGTTTCAAACCCATAGATGCACGTGATAAAGCATCGGCAACAACATTTGAAGAACCCTGTATGTAAACAATACTAAAGTCAAATTCCTGTAGGTACAACGCCCATCGTGACAATCTGCTGTGAGTTAATTTTGTTGACATAAGAAATTCCAGAGCTCGATGATCGGTATAAACCTTAGTATGTCTGCCAAACAAAAATGTGCGAAATTTTGTGAAAGCCCATACAACAGCTAAAGCTTCAAGTTCCGTAATCGAATAATTCTTTTCTGATTTAGAGAGAACACGACTTCCAAATGCAATAGTTTTCTGGACTACAACGCCGTCTTCTTCTATCTCTTGAAATAAATGTGCACCTAGGCCTTTGTATGATGAGTCCGTCGCCAAACAAAAATCTTTAGATAGATCCTCATGTGAAAGACGTGGAGCAGCAACTAAAGCATCACGAAGTTGTTCAAATACTGATTGAGCTTCCTCATCCCAACACCAATTAGATTTCTTTCCAGATAGTTCACATAAAAGAGGTCTGGCCAAATTGTCCAATCTAACAAACCGTCTAAGAAAATTACAGACACCAAGGAAACTACGAACACCACGTTTTGTAGTAGGAACAGCATAATTACGAATAGCGTCTAGTTTCTCTGGATCAGGAAGAATACCTTCTGTGGAAATAATGTGACCGAGAAATTTCACCTGAGAACGACCAAATTCAGATTTTTCCAAGTTCACTGTAATGCTAACTCGTGCATAATTACGTAATAATGAATCCAAAATTTTGTTGTGCTCACTCCAAGAATGTTTAGCAATAAGAATGTCGTCAACATATGAAGTAATATTGTCACGAAGATAAACAGGTTGTTGTTGTTGTTGTGGTCTTCAGTCCTGAGACTGGTTTGATGCAGCTCTCCATGCTACTCTATCCTGTGCAAGCTTTTTCATCTCCCAGTACCTACTGCAACCTACATCCTTCTGAATCTGCTTAGTGTATTCATCTCTTGGTCTCCCTCTACGATTTTTACCCTCCACGCTGCCCTCCAATACTAAATTGGTGATCCCTTGATGCCTCAGAACATGTCCTACCAACTGATCCCTTCTTCTGGTCAAGTTGTGCCACAAACTTCTCTTCTCCCCAATCCTATTCAATACTTCCTCATTAGTTATGTGATCTACCCATCTAATCTTCAGCATTCTTCTGTAGCACCACATTTCGAAAGCTTCTATTCTCTTCTTGTCCAAACTATTTATCGTCCATGTCTCACTTCCATACATGGCTACACTCCATACGAATACTTTCAGAAATGACTTCCTGACACTTAAATCAATACTGGATGTTAACAAATTTCTCTTCTTCAGAAACGCTTTCCTTGCCATTGCCAGCCTACATTTTATATCCTCTCTACTTCGACCATCATCAGTTATTTTGCTCCCCAAATAGCTAAACTCCTTTACTACTTTAAGTGCCTCATTTCCTAATCTAATTCCCTCAGCATCACCCGACTTAATTAGACTACATTCCATTATCCTTGTTTTGCTTTTGTTGATGTTCATCTTATATCCTCCTTTCAAGACACTGTCCATTCCATTCAACTGCTCTTCCAAGTCCTTTGCTGTCTCTGACAGAATTACAATGTCATCGGCGAACCTCAAAGTTTTTATTTCTTCTCCATGAATTTTAATACCTACTCCGAATTTTTCTTTTGTTTCCTTTACTGCTTGCTCAATATACAGATTGAACAACATCGGGGAGAGGCTACAACCCTGTCTTACTCCCTTCCCAACCACTGCTTCCCTTTCATGTCCCTCGACTCTTATAACTGCCATCTGGTTTCTGTACAAATTGTAAATAGCCTTTCGCTCCCTGTATTTTACCCCTGCCACTTTTAGAATTTGAAAGAGATTATTCCAGTCAACATTGTCAAAAGCTTTCTCTAAGTCTACAAATGCTAGAAACGTAGGTTTGCCTTTCCTTAATCTTTCTTCTAAGATAAGTCGTAAGGTCAGTATTGCCTCACGTGTTCCAGTGTTTCTACGGAATCCAAACTGATCTTCCCCGAGGTTGGCTTCTACTAGTTTTTCCATTCGTCTGTACAGAATTCGTGTTAGTATTTTGCAGCTGTGACTTATTAAGCTGATAGTTCGGTAATTTTCACATCTGTCAACACCTGCTTTCTTTGGGATTGGAATTATTATATTCTTCTTGAAGTCTGAGGGTATTTCGCCTGTTTCATACATCTTGCTCACCAGATGGTAGAGTTTTGTCAGGACTGGCTCTCCCACGGCCGTCAGTAGTTCCAATGGAATATTGTCTACTCCGGGGGCCTTGTTTCGACTCAGGTCTTTCAGTGCTCTGTCAAACTCTTCACGCAGTATCGTATCTCCCATTTCATCTTTGTCTACATCCTCTTCCATTTCCATAATATTGTCCTCAAGTACATCGCCCTTGTATAGACCCTCTATATACTCCTTCCACCTTTCTGCTTTCCCTTCTTTGCTTAGAACTGGGTTTCCATCTGAGCTCTTGATATTCATACAAGTCGTTCTCTTATCTCCAAAGGTCTCTTTGATTTTCATGTATGCGGTATCTATCTTACCCCTAGTGAGATAGGCCTCTACATCCTTACATTTGTCCTCTAGCCATCCCTGCTTAGCCATTTTGCACTTCCTGTCGATCTCATTTTTGAGACGTTTGTATTCCTTTTTGCCTGTTTCACTTACTGCATTTTTATATTTTCTCCTTTCATCAATTAAATTCAATATTTCTTCTGTTACCAAACGATTTCTACTAGCCCTCGTCTTTTTACCTACTTGATCCTCTGCTGCCTTCACTACTTCATCCCTCAAAGCTACCCATTCTTCTTCTACTGTATTTATATATAAACAGGTAAAATTTCATTTAAGCTACGAATGAATGCTGCTGAAGATACAGTAAGTCCAAACGGTAATTTCCGAAACTGGTAACAGTTACCAAAGGCTAAAAAGGCCGTGTATTTTCTACAATCAGGGTGGAGTTATATTTGCCAAAAACTTGCGCGCATATCAATTGTGGATAAAACTTTAATTCCATGGAAATGTTGAAGAAGTTCATCTAAATTTTGTGGGCGGTCAGTTTCAGGAATGATGATATTATTTATCTGTCTGGAATCCAGAACCAAACGAATTGACCCATCCTTTTTAAGAACAACGTGTAATGGGCTAGTATAAGGACTGACTGCAGGCTCAATAATGCCCTGATCTAACATGTACTGAAGTTCATTCTTAACCTTTTCTCTGTAAGCCAAAGGAATAGCGTACGTTTTTCCGCGAAATGGTGTGTGTTCTTTTACTTTAAATAAATATTGTAAGCCTTGTATAGTTCCTGTGTGATGACTAAACACTGTAGCATGTGAAGTCAGCATGTGGTGCAGCTCTTCTCTTGCAACGTAATCTGGCACTTCAGCTTTCTTAACCTTTTCATTAATTAATTCTTCGCTATTAATTATATCATCCATCGCGTCTCTGTATCTATTGTCATTGTCATGAATAAACACACTGTCGTCATAATGCTCAACGAAAACATCAGAAGTAAGAAACCTTAAACATTTTGTATCTGATTCAGATCTTGTTAAACACTCGAAAAATTTCAAACTTATCGGCATTCCGGCAACAGTCAAATTCACACCTCCTTCTTTAAAGTTCAAAATTTCCTTATGTGCGTTAAGAAACTCCATACCTAATATAATTTGTGTACTGAGTAATGGAACAATAATAAAATTAGCAGAAAATTCGTATCCTTGACAAATGAAATTTAAATTGGTCTGTTGTTTGACTTCCACACTTTTTCCAGAAATCGCTCCTCGAATTGTAGTTTTAGAAATGGGTAACACAGGACAAGCAATAGTTCTTACACATATACGAAAAACTGATTCACTAATGACATTCAGTGGACTCCCAGAATCTAAATCTGCAGTGAACTTATTCTTACCCACACATACTTCAATAACAGGATGTAAAAACGCGTCTACATTATTTCCCTTTTCGTCTAGCAAAATGTCTCTCATGTCTTCCAGGCGTACGTAGTGTAAAGTCGTAGTGTCATTACTTTATGAACCGTCTACATTGCTGCCAGAAGCCGAAGTTGCAAGTCATTGTCGATTGTTTGCGTCACGTCTTTGATTATTCGCGTCATTTCGCGGATCAATTTCTACTATTTGCACTTGTCTCTCTGAAGTTCTGTCACGTGGAGGATGCCAATTAGGTCCCTCCTGTCTGTTAGATGCAAATTCTGGGTTGTGTCTGTTATTAAAATTTCTATTTTCCTGTCTGTCTGCATAACTACTTCTTGTATAATTTCGACTGTCACTTCTGAAATTATTGTTGTATCTACTACCCTGATTATTTCTGTAGTAAGAATTTCTATTACTGAATGAATAGTTTCTGTCTTGATGATACCGATTACTGTTTTCGTATGATTGATCATTCCGGTAGGAAATACCGTTATTATAATTGTCTGTGTAATTTCTGTTAGAACGTCTGTTATTGTCATAAGGCTGGTATCTATTGTCCTGTCTGTTACGTCTGTCATTCTCAAAGTTACCCATATAACGCCCGTTCCGATCACTATCTCTTTTCTCTGAAAATCTGCTGTAATTACTGTTACTGAAAAAATTACAATAAGTCCCGTCATCGTTGTCATACTCAAGTTCTTGTAGCAAAGTCTTAAAAGTCTCAATGTCGTCTTTACATCTTCTGGCTAAAGCAATTTGTCTTATGGATTGTGGCAGCTTAGTTAAACAAATGCGGATTAATTCAGTCGGGCTGTAGGGTTGGAAAGGAACTGATTCTTTCGAATCATGTCTTCAAAATATTCTGCTGGCGTGCGGAACTCAGACTGTTTAAAATTACGCCGCATAATCAGACTATGCTTGACTCTGTCTTGCGTGTTTTCGGACCAATATGCCGATAGAAATGCATGATAAAAATCATTCAGATTATTACAATCTCTAATGAGTGCGCGCATCCGCGTCGCCGGTTCGTTTTCTAAATATCCACACATAAATTCCATTTTGTGACTTAGTGGCCAATTTGGTGGAAGTGCGTACATAAATTGATCTAACCATGCACATGGATGTATGTAATTCTTATTATTGCGGAAGATCTTAAATTTCCGAACAGTTAAGAAGTGTTTATAGTCAAAGTTTTCGCCTCGTGGCGACAAAGACCTACCGCGTCTGTCCCAGTCACAATGACGATTATTGTTAAATTCACGCGCTTGGCGCTCTCTTGTTGCATCCCGTAAATGAAACAAATTATTTTCTTCAAACCCCTCTGGTATCTGTGATTCTAAATTTCTTTTGCCGTCTTTTCCTACGATTTCGCCTTCAATTTGTTTGACTTGCTTTTTTAATGCCTCAAATTCTCTTTTCACGCGTTCATTAAATTTTCCCTGATTTTCAACATGTTTATTTATGTTCTGATACTCTTCGGTTTCTGCAAATGGCAATGGTGCTGTATCATCAAAATCTCTGTCCCCATGTAAACTAATATTTGTCAGTTTATCTGAAATTTCCTTAACTCTTTCCGATAAATCACCTAATTGTTCTTTCTGTTTATTTACGTCTTCCGTAAGTGTCGCGACTCGGGTTTCAGTATTAACACATTTGGTAGTTAACTGTTCATATTGTTGTGTTAGGTTATTTATCCTGTCATTTGGTACGGATTCCTCGATTCTCTCAAATATTTCTTCCTTATCTTTTGCACGTTGTAAATTTAACTCTGAAAATTTCTGTACTATCACGCGATCTCTTTCTTCCTGTTCTCTATCCTGTTCCCTTTGTCTAATCTCTACTGCAATTAATCTATTATTATGAGAATTCAAAATCGGTTGTACTTCTTCTCTGATTTCTTTCTTTAATTCAACTTTCATATTTTTGAAACAAGTCCCTATTCGTGAATCTAACCGTGTCTCCAAAGTTCCCATCTTTGTTTTTAATTCAGATCCGAACCGTGTTTCCATTGTTCCCATATCAGTTTTTAATTTAGATCGTAAAGTTCCCATCTCTGTTTTAATTGTTCCTATCTCTGTTTTAAATTCAGATCGTAAAGTTCCCATCTCTGTTTTTAATTCAGATCGAAACTGTGTTCCCAAATTTAATATTGCACTCATCAACTGCTCCATATTAAATGGTTCAAAATTCTTTTCGCCCCTAACATTTCCCGCAAAACTAGTTTCCTTCGTCATAGCTGTAAGGCTATCTGTGTTCGATACTATTTCAGAATCTTCTATCATTAATCTCGTATTCTGTGAATTTTCTGATTGAGAAAAGTTTTGAACTGTTTCCGGACTATTTTCCCTACTTATTAAATTGTTTTCCACTACATTATTCATGACACTGTTTTCCTCTGTTGGCGAGTTCGCCATGTTAACAATTTCGTTATTCTGACTATTCATCATTTTTGCCTTTTTCATTGACCGCGTAATCATTTACAAAACATAAAAAATTCGTCACTGTACGAAAATTACACACAATGACTCTTTATCTCCAACAAAACCATTTACATGAAATGTTTCCCTCAAACACGATTAATCGAACAATTGAAATAATTGCCCTAAATTGTCAAACCCATAGACAAGACAATAAAAACTACATTTTGAAAAATACCATTAGAAGTATGCCAATTACCAATCTACACATGCAATATAGACTACAATTACTATACTACAAATTACTACAACAATAGTACTGTTTACTATTTTTACCATCAGAAGATTCCAAGGGACGATCCGAAGCAGCGGTCGCCACGTGCATGGGGGCTTAATTAAATAAAATGAAAATAATTTTTAAATTTTTAGTTTAGCTGTATGTCCGATTACGCTGTGTCTCGTAAACGGATGGCCCTGACTAGTATTACTACGCTATCTGACTGCAAAGAACAACAACAAAGAATGAAATGAAATTTTCGTTAACACAATTAATTAATTAAGTCCCCAGCAACTATAAAACCTACAAAACGAAGGCACAAGTATAACTGTTCTGTGTGTGGAAGTATGACTCAACGTACACATCTGGCACGGTTCTTCTTCATAAGACAAGAAATTTCAAATACCATTTATACTGAAGTGATAAAAAAATAGAAATACTATAATTGCTCAAGAAAACCAGGATTGCACTCTAATACAAGAACACAAGCCAGATGCTTTGTTGACTGAACCTGTAATGACGCATGATTTAGGACACTGAAATAATGAGAAAAAAAAAGAAAAGTAGTTTGTTACCTTAATTTATATTGATGAAAAGCACTCTAATCATTACAATCTCTCCACACCGACTCGTTACTATCACATCTCAACCAGAACTCTCCAATATCACATCTCAGCAAGCACTGCCTACAAACACTCTCTGCTACGAGTTCTTAACAAGTATTGACTGCTACGAGTTCTTAACAGGCACTGACTGCTACGAGCTCTCCCCAAGCACTGTGTAGGCGGCTTAATAATACTCTTTGGCGCAATCTCTGGCGCAGTGGCTCAGTGTAGCCACCTTTCAACTTCCAGACAACATTTGGAGGGAATCCACCTGATGTCAAGAGCATTAAAGCCTGGTATGAGAGGTTCAAGAACACAGGATCGGTTGCTGACCTCCCGGGGTCTGGTCGACCAAGAACCTCGGCAGACAGGGTGGAAGCTGTAAGGCAGTCTTTTCTGCGAAGTCCGAAGAAATCGGTGCGCAGGGCCTCACGTGAATTACCGATGCCAAAAAGCTCTCTCCATGACATTTTGCACAAACATTTCTTGTTTCATGGATACAAAGTGCAAATCGTTCAGGCCTTGTTGCCCAATGACAGTACACGTCGATATGACTTTGCGGTCGAAATGCTCTCACGTATTGAGGACGATGATGGCTATCTCAGACGAATTGCCTTTTCCGACGAAGCGACCCTTTTTTGTCAGTGGAGCAGTGAATCGCCATCATGTGCGCATTTGGGGTTCACAACCCCCTGGCGAGGTCATGGAGTGCATCAGAGGCAGTCCAAAGGTGAATGTTTGGTGCGCCCTATTGCACGATCGAATTATCGGGCCATTCTTCTTCGCTGAGGCTACCATCACATCTTCAGTGTATCTGGACATGTTGCAACTGTATGCTGTTCCTTAGCTGCTTCAGTATCGCCCCGATGTCTTGTTTCAGCAAGACGGTGCACCGCCTCATTGCGGTTTGGACGTCCGTGCCTATCTCGATATGATCTTTCCTGGTCGATGGGTTGGTCGTGAAGGGCCAACAGTTTGGCCTCCACGCTCTCCTGACATAACCCCATTAGGATTCTTTTTATGGGGTTATGTCAAGGACGAGGTCTATCGAACACGTGTACCAGATCTTGAAACCCTGCGGCAACGGATAACCACAGTCATTGAATCGATCCCTCCAGTGATGTTGGCTAATGTGTGGACGGAAACTGAATATCGCCTAGATGTGCTACGTGCTACCAAGGGCGCTCATGTTGAAATTCGCTGATGTGTGAAAAAACTTTGATAGTTTGTACACAATTAGACACCAGTTTCATATTTGTATCTTACTTCTAGCCTGAGTTATCAATTTATGTAATCAGGGAAAGACTTTTTGGACACCCTGTACTCATTTTTCTGGTGCTTTGAAACAGCTTATATTCACACCACATTTTCAGTGAGAAAGAACATCCACCAAATTCTATTTTTAACACGACACGATGTGGTTGATCCTATATTCTGCTTGTAAAGTCGCATCTCACTGGCTATGTTCCTCTCCATGTGGCAAAAATCTAAAGCCCCAGTAGTAGGCAGATAAGGGGAATGCTGGGACAGTTTTAATTTATTCATGATGGCGAGTCTCCCTGTGGGGTCCCCACACCTCCTGTCTGTGAGGGGTCGATGCGGCAATGTTGCACTGATGCCCTCTTCCACTCCTCTCACCTCCTCCACTTTCCCATTTCCTTCCCCCCCCCCCTCTTGCCCCCTACTAACCCCTTCTTCTTCTCCTCTCTCTCACTTATGAACTGGCAGGAAACAGACTCAGTCTGCACAGAGCTGCTGGAGAGGAAGGACATAAGGTTCAGTTTTGGGAATTATGTTCATTTATTTATATGTGTGTTATCCTGCTGGAAGAATTTCCTCAATCTTGAGGAGGAAAATCTAACTGACAATTACCCTGCAGCCTCAATCGCTTAAATCTGGCAAGACGATAGAAAAATGCTTTTGTGAGAAAACAAATGTCCACACATAGAAAAATGCTCAATAACCGATAACTGAAACAAACCACAGCCTCGTCCACATATCGAAAAACGCATTGTAATTCACCGCAGAACTTCGAACTAGACATAGAAAAACATTCGAAAAACTTCGACTAAAAGACACCTCTTCTAATAACACACTGCTTACTACAGATATAAGAACTTCGTCTTTACAGGTATAAAAACACACACACCGGGAAAACATCAATGAAACTGTCACAACAAAACCGGACATTACGAGAAAAACATCAATGAAAATTATCCTAATTACACAATGCTAAATATGGTAGGGGTGAAAAACCATAAACTGGTCTACACACACAAAACAGTATGTCGTGAAAAAAGAAAACGCTCACCATGCATAAACTGTTGTATCATGAAGAAACAGATGTTAAATAACTTTGATAAGATCCCTCTAATGCAATACACGTAGCAGCTGCCGCCCGCGATTCTACATAAATTACCCACCACAGCTGTTGGTGTTCCCACACCCCTGCCGCCACCACTGTATCTGTCGTTGAACTGACAGCACTGGCCCAACCAGCACGCTGCCTGTGGTGGGCTCCCACAGCCACTACTCCAACTAGCACGAAACTATTGTATCAGTCTGCCGCGGCCTGTAATGCGGTACTTGCTCGATGCTTTATTTCACCCCTGCTTGCAGCCTGGATGGCCTGGATTGTCTCAGCTTGTGTGTGTTTGTGTGTGTGTGTCTCGCTGTGTGAGTAGACTGCGGGAGAGAGTGTGTGTGAGGTCTCAGCTTGTAGATCCAATACACAAAATAGCGCAACTCTACTCTGCTTTGTGTGTGTTTACAATAGAGTAACGTCAACAGTATATCTCACTGCAGTAATCCATTTACATGCATGTGTGTTTTTGCATTGGGGGCATTGTATCGGAGTTGGATGATACAAACATAAATATCAAGCCACCTCTGGTAAGCAGTAAGTGGATATAGGTATGGTTAAATATTGAAAGTATGGAAAAAGTCACAAAATCAGTAAAATTCTATTATGATATGTTATTGCTGGATATCTTCATTTACACTTACAGTGTAGGGGAAATGCGTGAGTTCACAGAATAATTGTTTGGGATTATATCGATCATGCTGCATGTATGGATCTCTGATCAAAGTTGTTTCCATAGACATATTGCAGACTTGTGTAAATTTTTGTCACATGCACTAGAGAAAAGCCGTCAGTGTGCAGGAGGGTGGGCTTAGAGCATCATGGGATCGAGCATGATGAGACTTTTGTTGATGCGACACGTCATACAGAGAAGTGGTTTGGAACCCCAGTAATTGAGAAAAATGCGCTGAATTATGGAAAACCTGGTAAAATTGCAAAAATTGATGGAAAAGAAAAATGAGGAAAAATTTGGCAAAAATTAGATTATTCACTTGTTTGCCTATGTCGATGAAAATCGTTCCATTCCTCCACTGATGAGAATGACAACTGATGGTGCGTACTATCCATGATCTGTAGGTTTAAATTCTGCAGAATACACCCTTATTCCACATGTAGTTATGCATTACAAGTCATATAAACTTGGGCAAGATACTTTGAAATTGCAGAAAACCTGGTAAAATTGGGACCTTTTTGGGAAGGAGTGGGCCAGCTTTTCGGAGATTGGTCCCCTATAGTACAACATTATGTACTTTTCTATATTATATGTCCGCAGTCGTTTCATCTGCCTTTGCTTCCTGTACAAGCCGGAAAATATATAAAACTGAAGAACATATTACAAGGAATAAGAGTACTTAATTGCCTTCCTGTGTCTATGAAAAAAATCATTCCATTCCTCCACCAGTGCAACTGGCAACTGATAGTACATACTATCCACGCTCTATGGTTTAAGTCCTGCAGAATATAGCCTGTTCCACGTGCAGTTAAGCATTGTAAGCCAAAAATTAGAGACATGATGTCCAATGATTTAGAGGTCAGGATGACAACACCTTGGACACCGAAACAGTGATCACGTACCTGGGTGGTCTCTTTGAAGATACAACTGCAACACATCTGAATCCTATTACTGGGGAACATGAGATTAAATGCAGAGACTTCACGATGCTGCAAACTCTTCCAGTTTCCACATGTTGTGATACCTTCCACATTTATGTCAATATGAAGCATTGCTTCTGTCTTTTTTTCCACCACTCTTGTGTGCTGTGGGAACAGCAAACCCTACACCATGTGATTTCCAAGTTTCTGAAGAGCCAATGGATCAAAGCATGTTAATGTTGGTTTACGCCTGCCATAGAGGCCTAGGTCTTGGCGTGAAAAGAGAATGTATGGCTATGGACAAAACTGTAGTCATACAATGCTTGAATGTGTTACAGGAAAAGAAGAATGTATCAAACTGTTTATGAAACTACAATACAGGAACCATCTGGGATTCACTGGGATGGGATGATCCTCACAGACTGCCAAGCCTATGTTTCTACTTTTACCTTAGTTGCCACTCGTATGGAATTCTACTCTAAACCTTTTTGGGAAGGAGTGGGCCAGCTTTTCGGAGATTGGTCCCCTATAATGCAACATTAGGTACTTTTCTATATCATATGTCCGCAGTCGTTTCATCTGACTTTGCTTCCTGTACAAGCCGGAAACCAGCAATTGCTTATAGCCATTAACCACCGCAACCCGTTTCAAAACGTTTAACTCTTTATTAACTTCGTCCTCATTTAGGGACAAACTCAACATTCCTGCAACAATAGTACAAAACTGTGTGTCTAATGGAATGACTGGAATCATTTGCATATTATGGCATCAGACAGCGTTGGCTTCTGACGAATGGAGAAGCCAATTCTCTCATGACTTTTCACAATAAGAAAATCCAAAAAAACTCAGTTTCCTATAAACTTCAACTTCCAACATGCACTTAACCTTCGGATGCTGCTCACTGACTAAATTAAAAATTGACACTATCTTGTTATACGTGCCCTACACAATCATGAAAACATCGTCAAGATATCTTTTATAAAAATCAGTGTCATTAGAGAGATCTCAATTCAGTTTAAAACTTCTACTCTCCAAATTATTAATAAAAATGTAATCCAAAAAGCCTCAGAAACAATTGCCCATTGCAAGGCCATCTAGCTATTGGTAGATTTCATTATCAAAAAGAAAGTAATTAAATGACAGACTGAACTGTAGAGAACAGGAAACTCGATTATCTCCCCACTGCTCGTAGCAGCATTATGCAAAATGTTAATCTTGATAGGGGAAAGGGTTTCCCATATTGGGATATTGGTGTACAAATTAACGATATCGAAAGAAGCCAATTGGTTGTGTATCACTCTCCATGTTTCATACCTCCTGATGCAGCCTTGTCTAGTATTAATTTTACTTTATTTTATTAGTTTTGTTTATTAATAGAAACTGTTATGTAGGCATGCTATTCCTATTTTGTGCTAAAGGTTTTCCTGTCAACTCCATTGTTATTTATGTACTGTTCAGTTTTTACTATTTCATTGCAAAGATGTTACTTACTGTATGTTTCCACTTCAGTCTAGATGTGTTACTTCTCCTATAATGTTGTCTGCTAACATTTAACTTCTTTGGTGATAATACTCAGTAAATGTCTGAAGATGGCCTTGTAAGCCGAAAACCGGTTAACAATAAAAGTAATATTGTAGAACAAAAGCAAACTGGTACTTTTCATTTATTATAATGTTGTTCTACCAAGAACCGACGGAAGATTCTGTTAATACTTTCTTCAGCTTTATGAAACTTTATATGTGCGATAAGAACAGGTAAATTTCGAGTCATGCATATCAGATTCCGTTTTTTCTTGTTGTCATCAAGTACTGCAAACCATTAATTTTCTTTTTTAAAACTCTGTTCACAAACTTTGTTGGATCCCGTCGTATACCATTATTTTTCAAAAAATCCAGGACCTTTTCCCTTCAAATTATCCCTGATGAGACGACTAATGTATTTCCTTTATCAGCATTTATTATTAAAGCGTTCTCTCTATTTAAGTTACAACTGATGCCCGCCAAAGCCTGTTGCTCACTATGCCTAGACTTATTGCCCTTAGCGCTGAGACCCTCCTAAACTAACAGTTCCTGTGTTTTGACAGCAAACGTCTCCTCAAGAGAATCTAGTTTGCCGTTGTGCATACTGCCTTAACTTCAGCGATCAAATGCCCACCATCGCTCTCAGACATAGGTAACTGAAAGTAACCTGGCCCTTGTTAAGAAATAGCATTTCCTCATCAATAACTGGGTATAAATCAAATTAACAACCCTTTAGGCGAAAGATTGTGACTCAGGAACAGCGCTATTTACAGCCCTATCATCTAAACGTATTATTCCGTATGCTTCGTATTTCACTCCACCTTATCCAATACACGTTACCAATGTCAAATGCAAAAAATTTAAGTCTTAGGTAAGTTTGTCTTTTGTACCAGGGCCATCTTAATATCACTCCAAACCGACATGTCTTCTGCCCTCCCTTTCACCGTCACTGCAATTCTAGACTTGTTGCCGATAATCACCTTTGCATACTTCGGAATCATACAATTTTGGAGACATCTTCGATCGATCGAACTGTATCTTCGCTCGGGCCTTTGCCAGTTTCAGCCTTCTGTCGACACAGGCATATGCATCCCTTAATGCCTGACCTGGCATATATTTACGAACTTCCAGCATGCTGCAGTAGCTGTGGCTCATCAATTTCTGATAATCAGTACAGGGAGAAAACAGTCCAAAGTTGCCAATTGTACTTTTTCTATTTTCTGGATGACAAGTTTTCTGGCCGAAACCCATTTTCAAATCACCCTACATTCATGTATAATATGGGTATTACCAAATTTTTAAGCAAAAGTAAAAAATACAGAACATACCGTAACATAGTCAAAAATAGTACTTTAGAAGATGCGAAAACCATGTCAAAAATGTACAACGAACAGTCGCGGCGTATACAGGTAACTGGCACTACTCCTTCCGCAGCCGCAAGGAAACATCGGGAAGTGGGTGCTCTGTCACCATATAGGAAACCTTAATTTTATCTATTAAAATGTTCTCCAACCATCAAGAATACAATAATTAATATAATAACTATACAACAATAAAATTAATACTTTTCAAATATTCACCTTCCAATAGCACCGCATTTGGACAGCAATTAAAAAATGAAGACCGAGTGAGGTGGCGCAGTGGTTAGCACACTGGACTCGCATTTGGAACAACGACAATGGCTCTAAGCACTGTGGGACTTAACATCTGAGGTCATCAGTCCCCTAGACTTAGAACTACTTAAACCTAACTAACCTAAGGACATCACACACATTCATATGCCCGAGGCAGGATTCGAACCTGCGACCGTAGCAGCAGCGCGGTTCCGGACTGAAGCGCCCAGAGCCGCTCGGTCACAGCGGCTGGCAGGACGACAGTTCAGACACGCTTCCTGCCGTCCTGATTTAGGTTTCCCGTGATGTCCCTAAATCGCTTTAGGCAAATGCAGTGATGGTTCGTTTGAAAGGCCTTCCTCATCCTTCCCTAACCCTATGGGACCGATGATCTCGCTGTTTGGTCCCCCTCCCCCCTGATTTTTCGTTGTAATGCTTAACAGAATTTTCTGATCCACAGCTATTACAGTATGCTGGAAGTTCGATAAGTGACCGTGATTATTCGTTCCACGATCGGTGTCTTCCGGACAGCAAAACAACGAGGCAAACCGACTCCAGTCACCTGTAGAGGAATTGTCCATGCCTCCTGTTGCTGAGATCTAACAGGAACTCTGATCACTGGTTTACTACGTAGTCTGACTCTTACACCAGTCGCACACCTACATTTAGTAGAACAGCTGTTCGGTTGTGCGTGCGTGGAAGGATCATGGGACGCTATGGAGGCGCGCATAAACTCGAAATAATAACTGCCCGGCAGAAAAGTTGTGTAGCTCAACATAAAAATAACAAAACCTCATCCATCCTGTTTCCACTGGATAGCGACAAGACACTTGTATAATTATTGGCCTACAACCATTTGTACATAGCTGCGTATTGAAGGATGCATGCTTTTGACTAAATAATTGAGTCTTGATTATTCAAAATTCAGTTTTTCAAACTACCACGACGTGAAACGTGTTAACGATGCAGATAGAATGAAAAATATATCTCTTCTTGGAATTTTATTACGGTAATGGAATACACTGTTTCATCCTTGTCCCACATGTCGTATATGCTTATTCGGATATGAAAAGACGAACTTCCGCATAACTAAGCAGTCATTTTCATGTTCAGAAGAGATAAATCCTAAGTTCTAAATACCCTAATTGACCAAAACTAGCAATCGGATTTTGGAAAACGGAACGCCATTCACTTTTTTTTTTGTTTCACAACTGTGATACTAGCAGCAAAAACAACTGAGGTTCCATTTGAAAAATCGAAGCTGATAGCATTTTCTCTGTGATTAATGTAGCTATTAAAAGAGATTATACGTCTTTTCGTTAGGATGAAAACAGAAGTATGATATCTCAAACTGTTTCGAAAATATTTGAGGTGAGCAGGTTAGCTGAAGCGATCCTTTACACGAAAAGTTTCAGTTGTGAACCAAGCAAAAGAGGGCAGAAAACACCGTACATGCTCTTGGCTTGGCCGGCAGCTCTATTCATTCACTTATGTGAGCTTTGCGCGTGCCTCTTCCGAAATCCGTGCACGGTTACCTGTTCGGGCTGGAGGCGTTTTCCTGTGGACGCCCATACAGACAAGAAACTTTCCTACTAATTAATGACTAAACCGTTGGTGTAACATAAAAATGGAACTGGAATTTTTGTCTGCAAATTGTCGGTATTTTCTGCAGGCAATATTTCCGTATGCATTGTGAAGTAACTCTGTGTAATACTATTATACAGGCTCTTTGAGTATCACAGGTACAGACGGAAGGAGCCACCAGGGGAGAATGAAACAAGCAAATTAATCTTAATAAAATATACTGACGGAAAAAATCGCAGCATCAAGAAGGAGTTGTGCAATATAAACGAAATATAGTAGGCGTGTTTCTACATCTGAAAAATGATGTCTATTAAAATCTCTCGCCAATCGCATAAGCGTAAGCGTTAGCTGTCTGAGATTGGACGTGGCGAGTTGACGTTAGTCAAAAGTGCCTTTAACGCGACAAAGGTGTCATTATCAACACCCTACTGAGATTGAATGAGGTTGTGTAATGGGGGTAAGAGAAACTGGACGTTCCTTCTGAGATACTGCGGGAAAACGTGGCAGAAATCTAGACATTGTACGTACATGCTGACAGCGGTGGCCACAAGAATGCCAGCCGCGGTGGTCTAGCGGTTCTAGGCGCTCAGTCCGGAACCGCGCGACTGCTACGGTCGCAGGTTCGAATCCTACCTCGGGCATGGATGTGTGCGATGTCCTTAGGTTGGTTAGGTTTAAGTAGTTCTAAGTTCTAGGGGACTGATGACCACAGATGTTAAGTCCCATAGTGCTCAGAGGCATTTGAACCATTTTTGAGCCACGAGAATGTATGGTCACGAGGAGATCGGGCTCCGGACGGCCACTTGGCACCACCGAGTGGAAAGACCATCACGTAGGGCGTATGGCTCCGGGGTATCGTGCCGCATCTGCTGCAGAAATTTGAGCAGCAGTTGGCACCACAGTGGCACAACAACCTGTTACAAATCTATTACTTCAAGGACATCTCCGAGCAAGACGTCCTGTAGCGTGCATTTCACTGACCTTTAGCCACCACCATCTGCTACTTCAGTATTCACAAGCGAGAGTTCATTGAAGGGCAGGATAGAGGTCTGTTGTGTTTTCTGATGAAATCCGATTCTTTCTCGGTGCCAGTGATGGCCGTGTGTTGGCTAGGAGGAGGACAGTTGGGGGCTTGAGATCAACCTGTCTGCGCGCTGGACACACTGGACCTACAGCTGGAGTTACTGTATGCGATACGATTTCATATGAGAGCTGGAGCACTCTCGTGGTCATCCCACGAACCGTGACTGAAAATTTTTACGTCAATCTGATGATTCGACTTGCGTTGTACAGGTGCCGGACGTCAGTCTGTGGAATGAAGTCCCATGATCCCTGAATGGAACCCGTTGGACTTTTTGTCTGGAGATATTTGAAAGCTTTAATGTATTCCTGCCCTATTGACAGCACGATGAATTCAGCGAACGCATTGCGGATGGTTGCCATGCTTTCGGAACACGACTGGGATTTTTGAAAGAGTGCAGGCATCAGGAGACGTGCTGGGGTCTGCGTTCACATGAATGGTGGACACGTGGAGCATTTATTGTAATGTGTTTGTCCTCAAGTGTATATATGAAGATTGGATCCCCGTTGACTGTGTTATAAGATGTTCATTTATTCAGCCATAATAGGACGTAGTAGGGATGTTTATTAGGATTAATTATTTGTTGGATTTGGATTGGATTGTTTGGGGGAAGAGACCAAACTGCGAGGTCATCGGTCTCATCGGACTAGGGAAGGATGGGGAAGGAAGTCGGCCGTGCCCTTTCAAAGGAACCATCCCAGCATTTGCCTGGAGCTATTTAGGGAAATCACGGAAAACCTAAATCAGGATGGCCGGACGCGGGATTGAACCGTCGTCCTCCCGAATGCGAGTCCAGTGTGCTACCACTGCGCCACCTCGCTCGGTTTAATTATTTGTTTCCATTCACTCCTTTTCATATGCAGTTTTAGTGTCCAATCTCCCCATATGCTTCATTTCCTTTGCACTGATCCACAAATAACTCGTTGAGATAGTCTTCGTTCCTCCAATAGTCTCGGAACTTCTGTTTAGTTAAAATATCCACGGGTGTACTTCCGGTCTACAGTGTCCAACGGGCACAATATTTCGGCGAATATATATGTCGCCATCATCAGGTGAACTGACGGACTGAGCTCCTGTGAACGTGCCGGCACGGAGATCCGTACGCTATGGCTGCTCAGGGGGAACTGGGTTCGGTCGTTGCTGCTCACATCTTTTACTTTCCCCTCTTTGGGGAAGTGTGTGTGGGGGAGTCTGTAGCCTTTCGGCTTTTACTCCCCTGTGAACGTGTGTGTGTGATTTTTCTATAGTTTTTTGGTGTCTGTGACTTGTGATGTTTGTTGTGAGTGAGTCTAGTACTTGCCTGAGGTAGGCGAAAAGATTGGTGTTATATGGGAAGGAACTGGATTAGGGATTGGGTTTTGGGATTTTCTCTTCGACTTAATCGTCGAAGATCGTCATAGGGCGCTTATGCTTATCGCGGGACATGTCATACCGACCTAGGGAGTGGATGAGCGCGTTTTCGGATCTGGAAGAACCCTCATAGAAGGCCCTTGCCAGATCCTGGAAACGTTCTCTCAGGAGTGGGATTTCGGCTGCGGCGTGCAGGTCGTCTGTGGGGAATCCAAGAGGTAGGTGCAGTGCCCTTCTGAGGGCGCGGTTCTGCAGCCTCTGGAGTTTGTCCAGGTGCTGCTTTGCCGCGTATCCCCAGACAGGGCACGCATACTCCATTACTGGCCGGATCAGGGCCTGATAGACATTTACTGCTACTGGGAAGGGAAGGGAGCTGTTTGTGTTCAGGATAGGGTATAGAATGGACATTCTGGCGCAGACCTTCCTGTGGACCTCGTCTATGTGGGGTTTCCACGTAAGACGAGAGTCCAAGGTTACGCCAAGGTACTTGGCGGTTCTGCGCCAGGGGAGTTGGATTCCATTTAGGTGAAGGTGGAGGGGGGGTTCGGTCGTGGCGGCAGCCGATATAAATACCCTTCGCCCGCGGCGCGCTCCCTCCGCTGTCCACGCCCCGCGCCACGGTCGCGCGGTGGAACAGATTGCGACGGCGTCTGAGATAACGTTGGTGTGATGGCTCTGTCCGCCGTGGTCGTCAGAACTATACGTTTGCTCGATTTACTCTTGATTAACCCAATCGCTGGTTTCCAAGCCTTGCTAAGATTATAGCACAGTCACGGTTTATGAGGTCGTCATTGGTGCAAATTTCGATGGCCTCTCTAACAACGCTGTCCCAGTATCTCGACGTCTGTACCAGAATCCTCGTACGTTCACACTCCATAGCGTGATTTTCCGACAAACAATGTTCAGCGACCGCCGACTTGCTCGGATACATCAAACGAGTGTGCCTCTGGTGTTCACGGCATCGATCCTCTACGGTACGCATCGTCTGACCAATATACGACTTGCCACATTGACACGGAATCTGGTACACGCCGGCTTTCCTCAAACCGAGGTAATCTTTGGCGCTCCCCACCAGTGCACGAGTTTTATTCCGAGGACAAAACACAGTTCCGACCCGGTGTTTCTTCAAAATGCGGGCGATTTTCCCCGAGAGTGCGCCTGTATATGGAATAAACGCAGTGCCTACCTCCTCCCTCGTGATTTTATCCATCTCCACAGGTTGTGCTGTAGCGGTTGGGCGGAGAGCACGTTGAATCTGCCACTCTGAGTACCCATTTTTTCGAAACACTGTTCTCAAATTTTCCAATTCCTGGGGTAGAATATCTGCGTAAGAGATAGTGCGCGCCCTATGTACTAGAGTTTTAAGTACCCCATTCCTCTGTGAAGGGTGGTGGCAGTTGTCTGCGTGCAAATACAGATCAGTGTGCGTTGTCTTCCGATACACCCCATGACCTAGGGTGCCGTCAGCCCTTCTCTTGACCAAGACGTCAAGGAAAGGTAATTTACCCTCCGTTTCAATCTCCATAGTGAATTTGATGTTGGGGTGTATGGAGTTTAGATGTGTAAGGACGTCAAGGAGTTTATACATAAAATGTGGCCAGATGACGACCGTGTCGTCCACGTAACGGAAAAAGCAAGTAGGTTTCCATTCGGATGACGACAGGGCTTCCTCCTCGAAGTTCTCCATGTACAAATTAGCTATCACCGGTGAGAGTGGGCTACCCATGGCGACTCCCTCCGTTTGTTCGTAGTATTCTGCATTAAAAAAAAAAAAAATACGTGGAAGTCAAGACATGCCTAAAAAGTTCAGTAGTCTTCTCGTCAAACTTCTGACTAATCAATTCTAGTGACTCTCGCAGGGGTACCCTCGTAAACAGGGAAACGACGTCAAAACTCACCATGATATCTGACTCATCCAACCTGAAGCTATCAAGGCATTTAACAAAATCCACGGAATTACGGATGTGATGAGGGCATTTACCCACATAAGGACTTAATATTCCCGTCAGGTATTTGGCCAACAAATATGTAGGTGCCATGATGTTGCTGACAATGGGGCGTAATGGTACCCCCTCTTTGTGAACCTTCGGGAGTCCATATAGTCTAGGCGGTACCGGATTAGGTTAATCAAGAGTAAATCGAGCAAACGTATAGTTGTAACGACCGCGGTGGACAGAGCCATCACACCGACGTCATCTCAGACGCCGTAGCAATCTGTTCCACCGCGCGACCGTGGCGCGGACAGCGAAGGGAGCGCGCCGCGGGCGGAGGGTATTTAAATCTGCCACCGCCGCGACCGAACCCAGTTCCCCCTGAGCAGCCATAGCGTACGGATCTCCGTGCCGGCGCGTTCACAGGAGCTCAGTCCGTCGGTTCACCTGATGATGGCGACATGTATGATAGCCGAAATATTGTGCCCGTTGGACACTGTAGACCGGCAGTACACCCGTGGATATTTTGATTATCAAATACGCTGGGAGAAACTCAAGAATCACTTCTGTTTAGTTATCTAAATCACGCCCAATAATCCTCACTAGGTACCATTTTTTCTGGCCTCAGGCTATCCGCCCAAAAATACGCATGCGCACAACATGAAGGGTGCAATTAGTCAAACGAGATGGTGCGTTAATAATAAACATTGTAAGTGACTACAATAGTAGGGATGCGTCAGTAACTGACCGTATTGGACATCCTATTTTGCTTCCCCGAAAAGATCTGCACCACAGCAATATGAGTAGATCTATAATGTCACAATGATTGCTGCACTAATACGATGTTTCAGTATCCAACAATCAAAATATACCGGTGAAAGTTAATGTGTAATTAAAAATGATTTACCGATGTTTCTTCTACTTTCTGCATCCGAATCTGTCCAGGAAGATACAACTTATGAGCACACGTCTTTCCAGAATTCGTTTTTGGAACTGGTAACGTAATACTCATTTAGTGACTTTTAAATACAGCATGTATCCCTTTAATACACTGTCCAGAAATAAAATTCCATTTCCCCAATGGTATTGCTGCCATTTTGAAAGTTTCAACAATGAGCACGGTCCCCTCAGCACATTACCATTTGCTGAAAACCTGTCTAAGATATGTTGAACCACTCACGAACCAAGACGGATGTCAAGTCCAACGTTACATAGTGTTTAGTGATGCAAAGATGCCATAAGTTTTTTTTTTAAATTGACTTGTAGTCCGGGGTGATATGTTACAATACAGCATTACCGGTCTGGTGCGGTCTAAGTACGAGGACTTGTAGTCCGGGGTGATATGTTACAATACAGCATCACCGGTCTATTGCGGTCTAACTGTGTTGGTGAGGCAGTAAATTTCCACAGGGCAGTGACTGCGTCACTGCAACTCACTTTGGAGGTGTGGCGGTGGGACTTGTAGTCCCGTACCACCCTCTCACGGTGATAGTACTACATGAGTCAGGCAGAAAAATTTTGCCTAACATGGGCGGGTGAAGGTGTGGCGGTGGGACTTGTAGTCCCGTACCGCGGTCTAAGTAACTGGACTTGTAGTCCGGGGTGATATGTCACAATACAGCATCACCGGTCTATTGCGGTCTAACTGTGTTGGTGAGGCAGTAAATTTCCACAGAGCAGTGACTGCGTCACTGCAATTCACTTTGGAGGTGTGGCGGTGGGACTTGTAGTCCCGTACCACCCTCTGACGGTGATAGTACTACATGAGTCAGGCAGAAAAATTTAGCCTAACATGGGGAGGTAAGCGGTCTAAGTATTTTTTTTTTTTTTTTTTTTTAATGGACTTGTAGTCCGGCGTGATAAGTTACAATACAGCATCACCGGTCTATTGCGGTGTAACTGTGTCGGTAAGGCAGTAAATTTCCACAGGGCAGTGACTGCGTCACTGCAATTCACTTTGGAGGTGTGGCGGTGGGCCTTGTAGTCCCGTACCACCCTCTGACGGTGATAGTACTACATGAGTCAAACAGAAAAGTTTTGTCTAACATGGGCGGGTGAAGGTGTGGCAGTGGGACTTGTGGTCCCGTACCGGGGATGTGTTTTAGCGGTGTAAGTATTTTTTTTTTTTTTTTTTTTTTTTTTTTTTTTTTTTTTTTTTTTTTTTTTTTTTTGTGATATGTTACATTACAGCATCACCGTTCTATTGCGGTCTAACTGTGTTGGTGAGGCAGTAAATTTCCACAGGGCAGTGACTGCATCACTGCAATTCACTTTGGAGGTGTGGCGGTGGGACTTGTAGTCCCGTACCACCCTCTGACGGTGACAGTACTACATGAGTCAGGCAGAAAAATTTAGCCTAACATGGGCAGGTACGATTGGAAAGTATTGGACGTAGAATGGGGGCTAGTCCCGCCAAAGGATGCGTCCGTGGTGGGCGTGCCAGACCTATCGTTAGCCATGGTCGGAATCCGTTTCCTCTAGGATGGTTAGTGGAACCGGATGTCGATGCCAGCGGCGTGGAAGTGTGGTCCCAACGTGGCGTAACCCATGGACAGTGTCCCGCAAGGCATCCACTTTCTCATAGAGCCGCCGCGCGTTGTTGCGTATGGTCGTCTTTAGGGGGACGATATCTGCTTCCTCGTGGAGAGTAACAATTCTCGTGAGTGGCGGGGCGTTCAGGCTCCAGCTGAGCACCTTGTTCTGCAGGCGCTGCAATGTCCGCATCCTGGTGACACTAATCGTGGCCCATGCAGCAGATCCATACGTGAGGGCAGGCAGGATAACTGTTCGGTAAATGCGGAGCTTGGTATGCAGGTTAAGATCCCTACTGCGAAAGAGCGGGTACAAAGCCCTGGTTAGCTTTTGCCCCTTGGTGGTGACATACTCCGCATGACAGTGGAAGAGCAACTTGTGGTCCATCTGGACCCCGAGATAGGTGGTTGTCGGGGACCAGGGCACCTGCACACCTGCAATTGAGATATTGCGGCGGAGGACTGGGCGCCGTTTCGTGAAGTAAACTGCCGTAGTTTTGGCGGCATTGAGAGCTATTTTGTTTGTCCGGCACCAGGTGATAGTGGCGTCCACCTGTCGCTGGAGGCGGGCGACGACGGCGTCGGTAATGCGGCCAGTGGTGTATAGCGCTGTGTCGTCAGCGTATTGTGCAAGGTGGCACTCGGGGATGACCGGCATATCATTGACATAGATATTAAATAGGATGGGAGATAGCACCGATCCTTGCGGAGTGCCTGCCGACAACTGGCGAATGCCAGAACGCATTCCCCGTTGAGCCACTAGGAAAGTCCTACCACGGAGGAAGTCATCCACGATCTTGACATAAATATCCGGTATAGGGGTCTGAGTCAGCATCTTGTGTACGAGGTTGTCTTGCCAGATTTTATCGTAGGCGTTTTGCAAGTCCAAAAAAACGGCAGCTGTCGACTTGGCAGTGTTGAAGCCTTTGCTGATGTGTTCAGTGATCCGTAGGACCTGAAGTTCAGCCGAGAGGTGCGAAGTGAATCCAAACTGTTCAGGACGGATCGTCCCAGCTGCTGCAAGAGGTTGGGAAAGTCGGTGAAGGATCACAGATTCAAGGACCTTCGCCATAGTGTTTAGGAGGCTGATGGGCCTGTTGTTGGTGGGGACTGTAGGGTCTTTGAACCTCTTGGGGATCGCAATCAGCTTGGCTTGTTTCCACTGAGGGGGGAAAAGGCCAGATGTGAGACAACAGTTTAAAATCTTGGTGAACAAGATGAGTGGTGTGCGGGGAAGGTGGCAAAGATGTTCATTTAAAATTCCGTCCAATCCAGGGGCCGACCGGCCACGTTTCCGTCGAAGGATGCGCTGAATTTCTGCCATGGACGTAAGAAGGGGAGCAGACTGGGGTGGGCGGTTGCGGAATGCAGCAACAGCTGTCAGGACTTCATGTTCTTCCTGTAGTTCGTTCGGAGAAAGGTCCTGGACCAGAGGGCAGTTTTGGGCCTCGAACGCATCTGCCAGCGTTTCGACAATTTGCAGGGTATCATATGACAAGCCCGCTGCTGTGCGAATAGGATGGGCAGTCGCTGGCTTAGAACGCCGCAGGGTGCGAATTACAGCCCAGTCAGATTTTTGGTGGAGTAGGAAAGTGGACATCCTGTCCTCCCACTGTTCAGACCTCCATTCGGCGAGCCGGTGGCTGAATTCGCGTTGGAGGCGTCTCATTTGGCGTTTGTCCTGGGGGTCACGAAACTGCTTCCACCTCCGGCGGTAGCGGTTCTTTTGCACCTTCAGCTCTCGTAACAGAGGGGGCAAGTCGTCCAGGGATGTTAAATTTCGAGGTGGAGTGGAGGTGGAGAGTTTCACTGCTTTCTGTATTTTGGTGGTAAGGTAATCCACAGCACGGACTATATTGGCCGGTGTTGTCAAATCGAGGTCGTGTCGAGTGGTGTTATTAAGAACCCTGGTAAACTTGTCCCAGTTGGTGAGGGTCGCGGTGGAACGAGGATCAAATGAAAGGGCAGCATTGGTGAGGTGCAATAGTACTGGCTCATGGTCAGAGGCCAGTTCGTGGATAACTTCCAGCGAAAACTGAGCAGTGATGTTTTTGAAGATGGCCACATCCAGAACGTCTGGCTGGCAGTTAGTACGGACTGGGATATGGGTAGGTTCGTGGGGGCCATAGACTGATAGTGCTAAAGTATCCTCCAGGTCAAGGAGGAGCCGGCCTTTGGGGTTAGACACGCGAGAATGCCAAGCTGGGTGCTTGGCATTGAGATCTGCCCCAATGATAAGCCTGTCAAAGGATGACAATGTGCGTAGATCTGCTTCCAGCAGTGGCTTGTTTGGGCTCAAATACGCTGCTGCAAAGGTAATCGCACCAAGGCGTGTGGAGATGGTAACTGCTGTGGCCTCTATGTGTTCCATTGCGACGGACTATTAATACGACGATAAATGTAAAATACCTGCGCGAGAGATAAATACTCTGTGGAATTTTAGCATCTACGTGCGAACTCGATAACAAAGATATACAGACTGTATTAAGCTACGGTAAAGACATAATTATTCCATGTTGGACATTGGATTGAGAGGAGATTGCTAGAAGCCGTCATTAAGGCAGTAATCTATGTTTTATGGTATTGAAGAAAATAAATACATATAAAAGCACAAAAGGAGTATCAGATGTGTAGAGTTCTTAACCCTTAATCATTTCAAAAGAAATATTCCGTGATTATAAAGACGCAAGTCATTCGGAAGTGTTGTGTGGTTTGGTGGTACGAACCTGCAGTTTTACACGGTTTTGGGATTCGTCGGAAATATTTCTCCGAAGACCTAGATAATTTCACGAACTAAAGTTGGACGTCACATTCCATACACATGACGTAGCATAGCACTTGGCTGTACCGATCGATTTCCGTAGAGCGATAAATTATCTTTAGCGATTTCAGGTGGAGGAGTTCCAGCAAGGAGACTCAACAAAATCTGCTGCGGCGAAACGCATATGGTATGACCGTATTATTTACCTTACGGAGAACAGTAAGCAATATAGACTTCATAACCACCGCAAACATAATTAAAAGGACTCAAATAAAAGAAGCAAAGAGTGGAAAAGAATCGCAAAGCCATACCATAAATAAAAATCAGTTGATAATAATGCGCAATCACATTAATAAAACGTTAATTAAATAATAGAATAAAAATAAGAACTTTAAAATAAGGACACGCCACAGGGAGACCCTAGGTACACTGTTTCCCCATGACTGAATCTCTCTGCTGCAGAATTCCCTTGTGGTCGTATCTTGTGAAGATGCACTTGGGAGAAGATATATTTCTTTATCTCGTACTGGCAGGATTTTTCTTGGCGGGTAAGCCCTATCGTCAAATAAGACTAAATGTGGAAATGTCAATGAGAATCGAGAATTTAATAACCATCAAATATGAAAAGTGAAAATCTTTAGCAACTGTTTGAAGACAACAGGCTCATTCTCTGACGACTAATGAGCGCGATTCGCTTAATTGTTTCAGTTGTGCATTGTGTGTCTAGTGTTTTGGCGGTTTTATGTAATTTTTTATGTCTGCAAAAGAGGTAAAAGTTTGTATTGTCTTTTTCATGTTGTTTGCTAGAAATATACTAATCTGTGCACATATTCATTGATAAATTACTCTTAAATTCGTTTAATGGTTTTGCCTTATGGCCAGAGTGTGTAGAGAATTTGTATTTGTGTCTTTTGCTCATATTTGTATCTAAATTTTTACATCTAAATATTTTATTCTGTGCTGTACCCTTTACGTTATTTCCATTGATTTCAAATCATACGGAAAACTTCACAAATTGGTGGTCTGTTTTTTGTGATAAATGGTTATCTTCTCCTTTATATTTCTCCCAATTGAAAGCTTCCCTACAAGAGCAAGGTGAAAAGAAAGTTCGTCACGTTTTTCTCCATTAATAGAGTACAACATCATGAAATTGTTTACTACTGCAACGTCCAGAACAAAGTAAAAAAGACGCCGCCGCCATCTGAGTGACCTACTGCCAACAGCATCCACAAAAAAGTAAAATAGACGACACTTACTGCCGATAGCATATCATTCTCTCCGATAGTAGGGGTGCAGGACAGGATATAGCTGACGTTGTATCACATCTTTATTTTTTCTTGTGTTTGGTGAGCAGTTGAGGAAACTAACTGGGTTCTTATCTTGCCATTTTTCTGCAGTTGCTTTCGGCTACCAAAGACAGCATTTCCCTGGAACGCATATGTTACAGTCTCCAACAATTTTGTGAAAGACAGTAGAGTCGTTGGGGCTACAACATATGGGAGGTATTATCTTTGGTAAGGGAAAGCGACTGCCTTTAGTTTACTTCTGTATTCTGTGGGTATACCATGCCATTATGAGATGTTCTAGGAGGAGTTTTATGTTTGACACTGCCTGGGTTTTTGCCTCTGACGGTGCCTAATTGCTTAGTAGCTTTTCCGTATGTTTTACTACAGGGCGATAAAGGTACGAGGGCGTATTGAAAAGCAGAGCCTCCGAAATTTTTATTCCGTTCTTAGTACCGGTTGAAATATTACGTGGCTTGCATATTACTCTGTCAAAATTCCCGCTTCACTGACGGAAGTCGCAGCCCTCTGCCACTAAAGGTCTCCCAATTGTAGCTTGTAACATGGTAGCGTGTAACATGGTGGTGTGTAACGTAACTGTATTGTTACGTTGGAAACAACATGCTGTAACGGAGATTATAATAGTACAAAAAGTGTCTTCATAGAAGAATGAATGCTGTGTACCGTGATGACTGTATCGAAATTAGTAATTCTGTCGCGTCTGTAGTTTCCTGCGAGCGGATCAGGATGGGAGTCAGACGCTAAATCCAGTAATGAGGTGGCTCGTCCAACTCGAAGCCCTGGTACTGGTAAACAAGCTGGAAATTCTTTGCAGATAACGGAACTCGGTGAGATAAAGGACGTATACTTCCGATGAAATATGTCGGCCGAGGTGGCCGAGCGATTCTAGGCGCTACAGTCAGGAACCGCGCGATCGCTACGGTCGCAGGTTCGAATCCTGCCTCGGCCAGATGAAGCACGAGGTAAGATAAGATCACTGTCGAACCCTAAGAGGCACCAGCACATTGAATGTAAGTTGAGCAGTCCTGCATGTACCCTGTGCAGCTAAGTGCCACGAGAAACTAAGTCCAGTCCTGAGGGCAGAGTAACTCAGGTCCAGCGTATGAGGCAACTGTCGAAGGAATCCCCCTTGCAGCACCTACGGTCGCAGGTTCGAATCCTGCCTCGGGCATGGATGTGCTCCGCGATCACGCGCGTCTCCCGTGTCCTGTCGCCCTTCCAGAACATTCCGTTGTAGGTGGTCATATAGCTCCAGTGTTCCTTTCCACAAAAAAACGCAACCTCTCCTGCTTCCCAGTGCCCTGGCAGACGTTAGGTTGCTTTCCTACATGTTCATCTTATGCAACCTTATGCATTCCTTCTCACATCCGCGACCCATTCGCAACAATGTGACAAGTGATGAAAGCTGGATCCACCATTTTGACTCCAAAAATAAGATCGCATCAACAGGTTTCCACCACAAGAGATCACCGACGCAAAAGCTTTCAATACCATGCTCTCAGTGTTCTGGGATATTCCAGATGTGATGCATTTGGAATTTATGCCTAAATGTGCCATCACAATCTCTGCGTGGTACTGTGAGACTCTCAGAAAACTGAAAACATGAATTAGAAGCGTTACTCCACACATGGAGCACCCTCTCCTTCATCATGACAATATCAGACCACAAACGAGCGCTGCGACATCTGCAACAATCCGACGCCTGGGTTGTCATCGATCATTCTCCATACAGTCCCGACCTGTCCCCATCCGATTTTCATCTGTTTGCAAAACTTAAGAACATCTTCGAAGACTTCACTCTGGTAGTGATGAAGCGGTGCAAGCAGAGGTGAGGTTGTGGCTCCAACAACAAAGTCAAACATTCTGGAGTGACGGTATCAACAAACTGATCTCTCATTAGGAGAGATGTGTTCATCGCCAGGGCTACTAAATTGAGGAATAAATATGCAGGCATGAAGAATAAAGGTGCAGAATGTCAATAGAGTTGGTTTTATTTAAGCAGCTTTAAGAGTTTTCACATAAAAAATTCGGAGGCATTACTTTTCAGCAACTCTGTATTTTTATGTGATTGTCAGTACATGTAGTATTAAGATGCATTGGTTACCCAGTTGCGTACATTGTGTATGTTTCCCCAACTCCACTTAGTCTAAGTGTCGATTCATCACTGAAGACGACGCGATCCAAAAGATCTTCATCTTCATGCAGCAACATTTCGTTTACGAAGTTGGCACGTAAACTATAGTCTGTAGGCTTTGGAACTTGTAAGAACTGAAAACGATAAGGACGTAGTTTAAGCGTCTCGTTAAAAGTTTCCACACAGACTCTCTGGAATTGCTAATTCACGACTAGCCTTCCGAAGGGGTTCCTCGGGTCTCCGCGTGAAAGATTCTCATTAGTTCAAAGCGTCCTTCAGTTACTCTTGGTTCTTCCATACTCTTCTCTTTGCGCAAAGATATACAAACAAAACTGTTTGAGTTGCTCTTTCATTTGATGTACAATTTATAGTTTTGAATATAATAAGTATTAGAAAGCGATAAAACCCGCATATTCATTTTGAAACACCCTGTATAACTGTAACGTAACATTCTCAGTTCCAGTTTTCCCTTATTCATGGAATCGTACATTTAATCAACTGTAGCATTCCGAAGACCGGTTATTCACGTGCCGATGGACGCAGCCTTACGCTATCGTCTGTA
Source organism: Schistocerca serialis cubense (assembly GCF_023864345.2). Taxonomy (NCBI): domain Eukaryota; kingdom Metazoa; phylum Arthropoda; class Insecta; order Orthoptera; family Acrididae; genus Schistocerca; species Schistocerca serialis. The sequence continues at coordinate 386,250,479 of NC_064644.1, read as the reverse complement.
GGCGAGATAGTCGCTAAGGTTTCGCTACCACTTGTCTACACATAACATGGAGTCTTAACTGCTTTTTGAAAGTACTATAGCCCCAGGGGGTTCTGATGTGAATGTGTTACTCACTGATAAACTGGAGATACTATAAGGAAAAATAATCAGTTACCTGCGTTTACAGGATACGTTATCACAGGACACGTAGTTACGGAGACGGTGCCACTTCGACATTAAACAATCGTTAGCACGCTACCATTGCTTAGAACTTTGCAACTGCAGGTTAGGAGCTAGTTTACAAAACTTTTTAGGAAGCAGAATCCAAAACACATCGTCGTAAATACTAAGACTAACTGTGAAGTTTTTATCTGCTTGCGACGTATGCAGGGTATTTCAGAACGAACAGAAAATATTTTAGGTGATGGTAGTCTTGACTAATTCGAATAAAACATTCCATATGACGTCTAATTTTTACTGTCGACAGAAATGTTTTCATTTCGTGTGTTGGTACTCCAGTATTTTAGACTTTATTAATCGACTGTTCTTTTTTTATTAGGAAATACAGTTTGCGAAATTATGCCTGGGTTTGTGTAATTCAGTTTCTTAGCTTTGAATGTGATTTGTTGGTAAATTCCACAGTATCGTTTAAGTATATAGGACATATCTAGGAAAGCTGAGTGACCCAACATAATATTTGTGTACAAATGGATAGATTGCTGCTGCTTGCAGAGAATACGGTAGACGATTTCCTAGCCGCAGAGTACCATATTAGCACATTTCGTGTGAGACCCAACTCGCGTTATTTGTTCATGAGACCCAGGAAATATTAGATACAGGCTCCCAGGTAGATACCATTTTTCTTGACTTCCGGAAGGCGTTCGATACAGTTCCGCACTGTCGCCTGATAAACAAAGAAAGAGCCTACGGAATATCAGACCAGCTGTGTGGCTGAACTGAAGAGGTTTTTAGCAAACAGAACACAGCATGTTGTTCTGAATGGAGAGACGTCTACAGACGTTAAAGTAATCTCTGGCGTGCCACAGGGGAGTGTGCTTTTCACAATATATATAAATGACCTAGTAGATGGCGTCGGAAGTTCCATGAGGCTTTTCGCGGATGATGCTGTAGTATACAGAGAAGTTGCAGCATTAGAAAATTGCAGCGAAATGCAGAAAGATCTGCAGCGGATAGGTTCTTGATGCAGGGAGTGGCAACTGACCCTTAACATAGACAAATGTAATGTATTGCGAATACATAGAAAGAAGGATCCTTTATTGTATGATTATATGATAGCGGAACAAACACTGGTAGCAGTTACTTCTGTAAAATGTCTGGGAGTATGCGTACGGAACGATTTGAAGTGGAATGATCATATAAAATTAATTGTTGGTAAGGCGGGTGCCAGGTTGAGATTCATTGGGAGAACCCTTAAAAAATGTAGTCTATCAACAAAGGAGGTGGCTTACAAAACACTCGCTCGACCTATACTTGAGCATTGCTCATCAGTGAGGGATCCGTACCAGGTCGGGTTGACAGAGGAGATAGAGAAGATCCAAAGAAGAGCGGCGCGTTTTGTCGCAGGGTTATTTGGTAAGCTTGATAGCGTTACGGATAGGTTGAACTAACTCAAGTGGCAGACTCTGCAAGAGAGGCGCTGTGCATCGCGGTGTAGCTTGCTGTCCAGGTTTCGAGAGGATGCGTTTTTGGATGAGGTATCGAATATATTGCTCCCCCCTACTTATACCTCCCGAGGAGATCACGAATGTAATACTAGAGAGATTCGAGGACGCACGGATGCTTTCCGGCAGTCGTTCTTCCCGCGAACCATACGCTACTGGAACAGGAAAGGGAGGTAATGACAGTGGCACGTAAAGCACCCTCCGCCACACACAGTTGGGTGGCTTGCTGAATATAAATGTAGATGTAGATTGTTCAGTATGTGTTTGGGTTACATTGTAACAGCTGTATTTCACTAACCAATAAAAATTTGGCACGTGTTATATAGAATGTTTCATTCGAATTATTCAATACTAACATCTCCAAAAATATTTACTGACCTTCCCTGTACGTTCCTCCCAAATTTGTGCGCCCTCTCTCAGAAAGCGTTACTGCTTGAATTATTGGGTCTATAATTAATATATGATAGGAAATTTCAGTTCAGGGCATATTCAGGAAACACACGTGCATGTGCATGCAATCAAAGCTCAATAAAAAAAATTACAATCTTTGGGCGCTAGAGACTTCGATGTCGTGTGTTCAAGCAGTTTGAAACCCATTAGCCAGGCTGTCGTTTAACATTAATTACCTTATCCATTCTTCGATTGTCTGCTGTTCGTGGTTTCGCGGTTCCGTTCTCGCTTCCCGAGCACGGAGTCCTGGGTTCGATTCTCCGCAGGGTCAGGGATTTTCACCTGCCCCGAGATGACTGGGTGTTGTTGTCTTCATCATCATCATTAATCCCCATTACGGTCGGAAGAAGGCAACGGCAAACCACCTCCATTAGAACCTTGCCTTGTACGGCTGTGCGGGTCTCCCACATCGTTCCCCTACGATCTGTCAAGAAGAAGGGGACTTCATTTCCATTCTAACTTAGAATACGTAATGCTTTTTTTTCTTTTAGCTCTTTTTGGAGTAAAGCACACTTTTATATTCAAATGGGGCACAGATAATTGTAGAGGTTACAAAATATTCAAATGGGACACACATGATTGTAGAGGTATCAGAATCCCACTAATAATGTAAATCCGGTTAACTGAGTTTATCTGACGGGCAGACAGGAGGAGCGTCGTTTTGCGCACACTTTTTGTTAGGTTGCGAACACGAGGTGAGACAGCTGACTTGTGGAAGTGAGAGCCCATCTCCGCTTTGCAGATTTCAGCTTTCGCTTCTCCGGGCGATGGTTGCATTCCACTTTCTCGTGGCGATGAATTATGGGAAGTTCATGCGGCCAAGGCGAATGTGGAAGGAGAGTGACAAGACAGTTTCTGGCGCGTTTCTTTGTAAAGTTAAGGGAACGTTTTTAGGAATTACGCTTGGTGTTCAATGGCTTACTCATCACTCTGGTACTTGGGGTTCCTGCACTTTATATCCTTTACGTCACAGTAGATAGATGCAATCATACTGTCCCGTTCGGAATCACTTGTTTAATTTACTATGGTGGAGTGCAGGTTAAATGCCACATTCTTTTCTCTACTCCTTCCCCGTTGGCTTTGTCATTAAATCGTTGTATTTAATTGACATTATTATAAGGATTTTGTATTCCAATTTTCCTTGATCTCCATTGGCTTGGAAAAATTACTGTCGCATTTCTAAATCGTGGTTTTGTTTACCTTTTGCATTTTTATAACAATAAACTTCGGTCAAAGTGGACATATGTTTGATTTCCGTAGATAGAGGAACCCCATAAATCCATTTATTACTACTGATTTTCGCAAAGTGGTGTATCTAAGAGTTTTGTTATCACCTAATTATGTATATTATAGAGAGGATTATAAAAGTTAATATGCTTTAGTAAAGAAAGAAATATGACAAAATATACAGGAAAGTTGAGACCGTTATCAAAGCGAAAAATAACAAGGTATTCATGGAACAAAAAAAAAAAAAAAGCATTCAAGATCATGAGACACTGAATAAACAATAACTAGATTCTTTACAATTATATGTCAGATACGAAAAATAATGGTTAAAATACTTTAAATATCTGCGGACTGATAATGAACAAGAACGAGAGATAAATATCAATACCTGCGACTCTGTAGGTCTGATAATAATGGAAGATCCAGGAAATGTGATGAAAGAGACAGAAAAAGAAATGTCTCCTGGCACTGATAACATAAACATGGAGCTAATTAAATATGCATCAGATCATATAAGCATAAACTCTTAAATTTTATGAATGTTTGCTGATTGAGCGGACATGTACCAGACGAATGGAATGAACCTTTAGTATAAATCAGAATGCGCAAATTGCCGAGGAATAAGTCTACTAAATTCCTGCTGTAAACTATATGCTTCAACTATAAGCAAGAGATTAGTACTAAAGCAGAAGCGCATATGACAGAAGTGCAAAATGGTTTCAGAAAAGTTAGGTCATGTTCTGACTGTCCTTGCAGTTTGGCACAAGTAACCGAGAAAAGAAAGGAATTTATGTTGTCAGTTTATTATGTTTTTATCTAGTGTGAAAAGATGTTTGACAGGGTGAAGCGGAAAATCCCATGGGAATCACTTACGAAATTGAAAGTTCCAGCACATTTGATTACGGCAATTCGGCCATTATACAAAAATAGTAAATTAAGGATCCATACTGTGAGGGTGGGGCAGAATCTGCCGATATCGGATAAGGGTGCCCACTGTCCCCCGCCCTTATAACGCTGCACATTGACGATATCATTCGGGAATGGTGGATTTTATAAAATGTCACATTAAAAAGTGACAACTTTGCTTTTATGATGCTGCCAGTTCCTGATGATCAAAGGTGAAGAAAAAGTTCATATTTCAGAATAGAAATTGAATCAAATTGCCGCTAAGTACAGAATGAGAAGATCAACGAACAAAAGTAATGACATTTCAAGGACTGGAACCCATAAGAGCAAAAATTTTTATAGATGGACAAATAATTGAACAAGTAAGAGAGTTTAAATATTTAGGGTGTAGTTTTAAAATTCCCCAGTCAAATGATGCAAAGCTAAAAGTGGCCAGGTTCAGACATTCCTGTGGAACTGTGCGATGTAGACTAAAATACAACGTACCGAAAGAAATATTAATGAAACATTATAAAGCAGCAGCGTTGCCTCTGCTGCTCTATGGGAACGAATGTTGGATCCTAACATATCAATTCCGACGAATCGAGTTATCAGAGATGAAGTTCCTTCGCTTTGTAGCGGGATATTCATTTTTGGACCATAAAAGAAATACCGGTATTAGACAAGGACTAAACGTTGAACCTAATAGAAATATGACTGAAGAACATCGACTGAACTGGAAAGACCATGTGCAATGTATTTCTAATGAAAGAATAACTAAAACAGTAATGCAATATAACACACGCTGTAAGAGGAACGTTGGACGTCCCTTAAACAGATGGCGTGAACAATTCTGAGGTGAACCAGGCCAAAAGGCCTAATCCTTGAAGACGATTATGATGATGGCCACAATTTCCAAATCGGTTCCGTTGCACACAGTCTCGGATTATTGTAATTTCTTATATTTGTGGTACGTGAAGTCAGATACCGCTCTTCCATAGCAAATGGATGGAACTCTCAGAAATTCTCGAGAAAATCAGCTTTGAAGTTTCCCCATCATTTTAACATGGTACAGCAAGACTAATGTACAAGCAGCGTGTCTCTGTAGCATGATATCAGCCGGCCAACAGGTTGATTCTGGGTTCGGTTTCCAGCATATTCCTATTTTTAAGGAAAGTGCATGTTCTACGAGCATTTGCGTGAAGTGTAAAATATAAAAAATGGAAAAAATTATTAATATTTTTAAAAATTTAAACAAGCTTGGTTAATAAGCTTTTATGAAAGGTCAGTAATTAACAGTTTACATTTGAAATGAGAGAAATAAAATGTATATTTTTCATAAAAGTAACAGTGGGATATGTGTTAATTAGAATATATTTGATGAATTTTACGGATGAGTCAAACGCAAATATTAAATATTTTTTAAAAAATACTATTTACTGTGCAGAAGTGGTACAAAGCTGTATCACTTTTCAACATAATCTCCCCCACGCTCAATGCAAGTCCTCCAGCGCTTACAAAGTGCATAAATTCCTTTAGAAAAAAATTCTTTTCGTAGTCTGCGCAACCACTCGTGCACCGCGTGCCGTATCTCTTCATCACGACGGAACTTCTTTCCTCCCGTTGCATCTTTAAGTGGTACAAACATTTGGAAATCACTTGGTGATGAGGAATGACGTCATTCCTTGCTCGCTCTCTTCGTTTCCGGTTGGTGGAAGTAAACCCAGGTTTAGTCCCCAGTAACGATTGTTGCAAGGAAGCCATCACCTTCTCATTCAAAGCGCCGAAGAAGTTCTTCACTAGCGTCAACACGTCGTTCTCTCATTTCAGGAGTCAGCTGCCGTGGCACCCATCTTGCAGACACTTTGTGAAACTGGAGTACATCAAGCACAATGTGGTGTGCTGACACATGACAAATCTGTAAACATGCTGCAATGTCATTCAGTGTCACTCGGCAGTTTTCCTTCACTATGGATTCAACTGCTGCAATGCTCTGTGGAGTCATAACTCGTTGTGCCTGACGACGAGGAGCATCTTCCACTGACGTCACACCATTTGCGAACTTCCTACTCCATTCGTAGACTTGCTGCTGTGACAAACATGCATCTCCGTACTGAACCTTCATTCGTCGATTAATTTCAATAGGTTTCACACCTTCACTAAGCAAAAACCGAATAACAGAACTCGCGAATTTTCGATTCGTTATTACAAATTTAAAGGTTTTCATTTGATTCACCCTCGTATATTTCACTGATGTAGGTATTCGACCTGAACAAAGAAAAATGAAAGAAAATTAGTGGCCTCGAATGTTACCAGTTTTCTTCCACCTTCATGTGTTTTACGCTTTACGGAAATACTTGTAGAATAAGCACTTTCGTTTAAAATTTTGCATCGGCCAGGAATCGAACGCAGGTGCTGTAGGTAGAAGGCGAGCACTCTACCATAGAGCCTCACTGCTTGTCGGAAATTTGTTCTTACTTCAGTGTGTTCAAGGTGCTCGGAAAATCTCATAGTCGATTCACGAGATTTTTAGAGAGTTGCGTCGAACATTTTTAAGATATTGATATGAGTTTCGAACTTCACGTACATTAATTATAAAACATTTCAAAAATTCGATTGCCATGTGGCCTCTAGTTGAGTCGGCGCGAGGCCATCTTCGTGTCGCGTAGCAATGAGTCTAGTAGATGTGGTGTCACCGCCAGACACCACACTTGCTAGGTGGTACCCTTTAAATCGGCCGCGGTCCGTTAGTATACGTCGGACCCGCATGTCGCCACTATCAGTGATTGCAGACCGAGCGTCGCCACACGGCAGGTCTAGTCTAGAGAGACTAACTAGCACTCGCCCCAGTTGTACAGCTGACTTTGCTAGCGATGGTTCACTGTCTACTTACGCTCTCATTTGCAGAGACGACAGTTTAGCATAGCCTTCAACTACGTCATTTGCTACGACCTCGCAAGGCGCCATATTCAGTTAGTAGATTGTATTCTGAACAGATAATATTGTGAATCATGTACCATCAAGAGCAACGTTCATCATTAACAGATTAAAGTTAAGTATCAAACTAATTACGTCCGCTTTCTGAATTTTAATTCCTTGTCATGTTCCAGACCTCACGTCAGTATAGTCCTTCCCCTCTCACGCCAACCTGCGTGAGCTAAAACGCGTGCATTTCGGCCTCCTCTAGTAACACGGTGTTGGCACTTCTGCCAACACAACAGTAGATATTTGACTCTTCGTCAATTTTCATTGCCTTATCGCAAGCAGTTTCCAAAATATCGCTGATTAACGCATTTCAAGCCATTTCTTTTCCGGGCGCCTAGCTCTCTCATATCTTACTGAAGACCCTACCTTGTATGTATGTTTTCTTACTTGCTTGTCCCAAGTTCCCTGTGCAGCAGCACTGTACGCTCTCTTGGTGTACTCACGAAGTTGCATCTACATGTTACAATGTTGCCCGTTAATAATAGGTTGAGTTATTTCTCCTAGGAAGACCTGATCCCACTCACAAAGCTAGTTCTGCGAGTTCGTATTTTGTTCACTAAGCAGTGTATTTGGATATCGTAGACGAATAGAGCGAACCGAATTTTACTTGATTCTTTCTTTCTTTTCTTTTTTTTTTGGTAAACGTGAAATGTCCCCTTTTGAAAAATTATACATGACTATGCTTAAACTGACACACAATATTTTTTTAGTGCAACGCAATCTGACTTTCAAAATTCCCTACAAAAGAATGGCCCTGACTAACAGTAAACTATACCTTTCACAAATCACTTACATCACAAAAATCTTCGTTACTCAAGTTACTGCAATACAGCGAGCGCCACTACTGTCAGCTAAATAAAAGATTCAAACTACGGAAGGCACTAACTACTGATAGGCATAGTTAGCAAATGAAAGATTTTAATAGAGAACAAACAATGTATTTACCTTAATAGTGTTGAAAAATCATAATATATAGCCGGCCGCGGTGGTCTAGCGGTTCTAGGCGCTCAGTCCGGAACCGCGCGACTGCTACGGTCGCAGGTTCAAATCCTGCCTCGGGCATGGATGTGTGTGATGTCCTTAGGTTAGTTAGGTTTAAGTAGTTCTAAGTTCTAGGGGACTGATGACCACAGATGTTAAGTCCCATAGTGCTCAGAGCTATTTTCATAATATACATAGCAGTTCATGACATCCAGTCTTACAAATTTCAAAACTCCGCCATTTCTCTCCCCACATCCAGCACTGCTGGCAGCTCACCTCCAACTGCGCAACGTTACGCGCTGTTAACATCCAGCTGCCCAACACTACAATGGCAGACAACAATGCAAACTAGCCACAGACTGCACACAGCACAGCCAGTGATTTTCATACAGAGCGCTACGTAACGTTGCCAATAAGAAAACGTATACAGTCTACTTACATAGCCCCCATGCTCCCCACAAAAAATTTTACAAATTGTTTTGGGCAGTGGCCAATACAGATTTGAAAAAATTTTTCATAATTACAATAACAAAGAAATTAAATGCACACACTTATCAATACAATGTTGGTCAAAGGCTAAAATTTTCTCACAGTCCATAAAGACAGTCCTGATCATCACAGTAAAATTGCAGTGTTTTTCTCAAAGTCTGAGCAGTAAAAGAAAATGCACACAGAAGTAGTGGATTTCCATGCGGTCTTGAAGAAGCAGTGTTGTCGTTCCAACGGGAAGACAGTGCTGACTCTCGACATGCAGACAGGTAATGCGCCACAACAGAGCAAACCCACAGCAGAGTCATTCGAAGTTTTGAAGAATATTGGTAGGTAGGTCATCACAGAGCAGACCACTGTAGTCCTGGTAGAGAGTATGGTATTGGTGGGCCACCTGAGGTGCAGACCCACTACAGTCCTAGTTTGCATTGTTGTCTGCCATTGTAGTGTTGGACAGCTGGATGTTAACAGCGCGTAGCGTTGCGCAGTTGGAGGTGAGCCACCAGCAGTGGTGGATGTGGGGAGAGAAATGGCGGAGTTTTGAAATTTGTAAGACAGGATGTCATGAACTGCTATGTATATTATGATTTTTCAACACTATTAAGGTACTTTCGGATCAGTTCACTAACTTATCTACAAAGGTAGATGATGATCTGAATGACACAAGACCTGTAGCCATCACTGACACAGAAGAGTATGAACAAATTAAGAAATTCAAACAAAATCAGAATCAAATTAATACGCAACACAAAAGAGAAATCCGGGAAGTACAAGATCAGTTGGCACAAGTAATACAAAAATTACATATTTCAGAGGACACTCGCGCCCCAACACGGGAAGAGGGACTTAGAAATACGGAACAACCACAAAACAATAGCACAGGACACTTCGGAAATTATGAAAGAAGTCTCTTGGGACCCCTTGTCAGAACATCGAATGGATTTTCGTACGTTCTAGTCGCTGTTGAACTTACTTCAAAATTTGTTTCTTTCACTCCGTTACATAAAGCCACTGGACGGTCTGTATCCAACGCCTTTATTAAAAATTTCTTACGTGAAGTTGGCCACATTGCTAAAGTCATTTCAGATAACGGACCGCAATTGAGATCTGCTGTTTGGTCACGCATGCTTCGGAATCATAAAATCAAACCTTTTTTTATTTGATTGTACTCACCACATTGTAACCCGTCTGAATGGATTATGAAAGAAATCAATAAGTTTTGCAGACATTATTGTCACAGAAAGCATTAGCATTGGGACAGATATTTACACTTAGTTCAAAATGTGCTGAATGAAATGCCTCATGATTCCACTGCTTTACCACCTACTCTTGTACTGAAGAATGAAGAACCACCGAACAGAATCAGAGAGCTTGTACCTTTCCCGAATACACGTAAACTTCGACACAAGGACGTAATTGATTTGGCTATTAAAAATATAAAATCTGCAGCAGACAAAAGGAGAAAACGACACGGTAAAGCAAATGCAAAGAAATTATACATTGGTCAGAAAGTTCTCATTAAAGCTCATTCATTATCACATAAAAAGAAACACTTGAGTCACAAATTCTTTCTAGTTTACAATGGACCTTACAGAATCCGACGTATACCACATGATAATTGCGTTGAAGTTGAAACTCTGCGTACTAGGAAGAGTAAAGGATTGCGCCACATTTCACATGTAAAACCGTTTATTGAAAGATAATCTGATTTATAACTTTGTCTTTGCCATATAACTTTTCACGTTACATTACTAGTATGCTTGTCAGACTTAGAATCTGTTAACATGCAACAATGTTTGAAGTTAAATATCCAGTCAAGAACCAAGAGAACTTATTGAAACAGAAATTACGAATGCATTGTTATAGTGAACAGACGTGTTAGTGTTATTGTGTGTGTACATTCTTGCTTGTTAGTTACACGATTACGTAACGACTATAAGGCTTACATACTTAGAACATATACTGGTACTGCTAATGAGATTTTAATGCAACATTTTGGTTTACTTGAAAATACATTCTGGATTTAAAGTACTTTCTGTGAGATACCAGACGACACAGTGGTTAGTTTATGTGACAACTACACGGTTTTATCACGACGCTACTAATGAGTGACAATTTACAATGTTGCTTTTGCGGTGTTTCTGTTTTATATCTGCACAGTTTTTCTGCATTATTCGGGAAAGTAAAACATGTTTTAGTAGTAACTCTTGTGGTATAGCAACAATGAGACAGCCTTTTTCGTGGCACAAATATACATTACTGTACAGTACTTTCTTCATCACGCCAATAAGCATAATAACTACGATATCTATACGCAAAGCATTTCACTTTTGTTTATCATGAGGTAAGTACATTGACTTCTGCAGAACTTAGCTTTCGGAGGACGATAACTACGACACTTCCACAGAGATTATGTTGCAACAAGATGCACAGTTTAGCGCTACAGTACACGTATTTGAGTGATTAATTTTATACTTAAAAATTTTGTTTAAAGATTTATGAATTACAAAGAAAGTTTTCCGTGATACATTTCATTCCATTGCTGTAATCTGTAACACTTGAGGGTATAATTACATTAATCCTCAGGGGGTACATGCCTACTTTGTGTACCATGTGTTTGGCAAGCACATGGAGCCCTAGCTAATATGGTATTTGCTTATACAACTTTACACATCGATACCATATTTCTCTAACACATAAATTACACAGCTATCTGATCATTTAACTGAGAGATAAACATTTTTTTTACTACATCAGTGACACATGTTTACGCAATTACACAGTTGGGTAACTTCACACTTATGAAATTGTATTTTGTCTGTACTTTGTGAACAGTTCATATTTTTTCGGAAGCATTGTGCTACTATGAGAGCTCTGAATGATGTATTTGGTAAGGGAGCATGATTTTAAAGTACGTTTGAGGTAGATGACACTATTGAAATGAGCAGAGAATTTTTTTTAAGTTTGGAAATTATTGGATGAAGCTACGACGATTTTGAGAGTTGACTGAGGTGTTAAGATGTTATTATTACGATGACTACGTGTATTATGCTGTTGCGGTATGTTTATGATCAATAAGCTGATGCTATACGAGTTATTTGATTATGCTACATATCTGTTATGATTAAATATTGAAGAAGTGTCGATGAATAAGGTAAGGAATAATGAGTAGTGGTTAGGGACTCTGGTTTGTGAAAAAGGTTGTTGGAAACCAAGAATCGTACTTCAAGAGTTATGAAATGTATGTAAATGCGTGAATGTATTACAATGCCGACAAAAATTTTTTAGACACTGTTATATCAATAGGATTTTGTTTCTACAGATTTGTACCGCAAATTCTTGACCTATGAAATATTTTTATATGAGAGTATCACTGTAGCAGAAACTGCTGTCGTAAATATTTCGGTAAGAAAGTTAAGTGACCACCTTCACGTAATGCGTCGTGGGCACCCAGCTGCGCGACAGACACCTGGAAAAAAGCCATTAGTGTGTGCCTTTCAGAGGCACAGGTGGAGGAAAAAAAAAAGATGCCATTATCCTCACTACTGACATTCCTTTGTAGAAAGCATCGTAAATACGACACCCAATGTGGAATCCTGGCAGGGTCACCATATGAAACGTCCCCTTTTGAAAAATTATACATGACTGTGCTTAAACTGACACACAATATTTTTTTAGCACAACGCAATCTGACTTTCAGAAATCCCTACAAAAGAATGGCCGTGACTAACATTAACGTATACCTTTCACAAATCACTTACCTCACAAAAATCTTCGTTACTCAAGCTACTGCAATACAGCGAGCACCACTACTGTCAGCTAAATAAAAGATTCAAACTACGGAAGGCACTAACTACTGATAGGTATAGTTAGCAAATGAAAGATTTTAATAGAGAACAAACAATGTATTTACCTTAATAGTGTTGAAAAATCATAATATACATAGCAGTTCATGACATCCAGTCTTACAAATTTCAAAACTCCGCCATTTCTCTCCCCACATCCACCACTGCTGGTGGCTCACCTCCAACTGCGCAACACTACGCGCTGTTAACATCCAGCGGCCCAACACTATGATGACAGACAACAATGTAAACTAGCCACAGACTGCACACAGCACAGCCAGTGATTTTCATACAGAGCACTACATAATGTTGCCAATAAGAAAACTTATACAGTCTACTTACAAACGTACTGATACCTAAAGAGAGATTTTTTGGTCTCTAAAAAGATTATCATAAGTAAGTAAACATCGTATAACAGAATTAACAGAATGACCCTCAGCGGTCAGAGCCAGTTGACCTAAAAGTGTTCTGAGTGAGGTACTACTCATAATGTAAAAAAGTATAGTGGAGAGACCAAAGTTTCGAATGAATCGTTTGTTTCTCCAATATATTTTTTTTATATTACGATGCACTACTATACTCAGAAAAGTATTATGTCAACTATAGATCATGTTCTCTAATTTATATTTGTATATAGATTAACATCGACAGCAGAGCCCTTTGGTAACATGCAACTCTCCGATGGCGCTTTCTATTGTGATAAGAGCAGAAAATGAGACTGCTGTAATTTTTCCAGTGATTTTCCTTAATGGCCACAATTTCAGCATCACCAGATAGCAAGAGCATACCGATAAATACATGGGAGGGCACACAGCTGATTTTCCAGAAACAAAACAATTATCTTCTCAAATCGCATCTTTAATCTTGCTCCTACATAGCCTGATGTTTCCACTCAGTAATAGTTGAACAAAGCCTGAACCTGGGATAGATACTGATTAGTAGCAAGTGTATCCGGAGCCATTTCTCATGAAACATGAAAAGTATTTGGTTGTTCGCTGCTATTCACCTTGCAACTGAAAATGACAGATGTCTGTGGTCTAAAAGCTTCTAGTTGAGTTTACATTCAGTTTGATAAATTTGCTCTTCTGTTTGCTGTGAAGGCCATAAATTAGTAAACTGTGGATGTAAAACAGTGTTTGCAGATTTCTGATCGTTACCTACCAGGCAGTAAACCGTACACAGTTAACTACATTGCTGGCAGTACATCTACGTTACTAAAAGGCTAACCTAGTTAATGGCTCATCGTTCAGTTGTACAGTCCCAGTTTTAGGTTGCGTTTGTAACGGCTTCAAGGGGCAATAAAAATTTGCTTTTCAATATTTCATGTAATTACTGGCTGAATTCAAAAGTTTAAAGTGCAGTCATAATCTGTTTCGCAAAAGGTATAATGCTATGTTCAATGTTTCACTCAATCAACATCTATATCTTCATATACATCTACATACATATTCCACAAGCCACCGTAGGGTGCTTGGTGGAGGGTACCTTGTACTACTACCAGTAATTTTTTTTCTGTTCCGCTCGGAAACAGAGCTAGGAAAAAATGACTGTCTGTATGCCTCCGTACAAGCCCTAATTACTATTATCTTCGTGGTCCTTACGCGAAATCTACCTTGGCGGTAGTACGGGGTGTTCAAAAAGTCTCTCCGCAGTGCCGTATGATTGTTAGCCGCGCGTGCCGTACGATTGTTCGTTTGTCTGGGTTTTTCAACGAAACAATAAACGCACAACGGTACTGCAGTGATATTCATTCATAGGAGCACTTGTGTTAAGCAAAATACTGAACGGTTATTTTCAACAAGATGGTGCAACCGCGCATACAGCTCGCGTTTCAATGTCACTGCTTGCTGTTGTTTTTGATGATCGCATAATTTCACAGGTACTTTGGCCTCCACGATCGCCTGACCTAACACCATCTGACTTTCTTCTGGGGTGCAGCGAAAGCAACTGTCTATAAAAACCGTCCAAAATCTATGAATTGAAAACTGAAACATCCTCTTTCACTGCTTCTGTTACAGAAGAAATGTTACACCTTGTGTTTGGAAACATGATTAGACGAATTGAATTGTGTATTCAACAACAGGGGGGACTCTTTCAACATTTAATGTGAAAATTTGTAAGCAAAAATGAATATTCAACAAATTAATAACTTGTATTTCACTGAGTTTCATTTCGGTATATTCACTGCGGCACACGGCACGCACTGCTAAAAACCATACGGCACTGCGGAGAGACTTTTTGAACACCCCGTAGAATCATTCTGCAGTCATGTTGAAATGCCAGATCTCTGAAATTCCTCAATACTGTTCCTCGAACATATCGACGTCTTCCTTCCAGGGATTTCTGTTTGAGTTCCCAAAGGATCTCCATAATACTGGAGTTTTGATTGAACCTACCAGTAACAAATCTAGCAGTCCTTCTCTCAATTTCTTCGATGTCTTCCTTTAATCCGACCTGATGCGGAATCCAAACACCCGAGTAGTACTCAAGTATGGTTCGCACTATTGTTCTATACATGGCCCTTTATACAAGTTCCTCTGTACAAGGCGACCCTCAATTTCCTGAAATTCTCCCAGTAAAATGAAGTCAACCATTCGCCTTCGCTGCTACAATCCCCACACCCTCGTTCCATTTCATATCAGTTTGCAACGTTACGCCGAGATATTTTTTATCGACGTGACTGTCAAGCAGCACATTATTGACACTGTATTCGAACATTACGAGATTGTTATTCCTACTCGTCAGCATTTACTTACATTTTCCTGCATTTAAGCTAGCTGCCATTCATCACAAGGACTTCAAATGTTATCTACGTCACCTTGTATCCTCCCACAGTTACTCAATGACGACACCCTTCCGTACACTACGGCATCATTAGCAAACAACCGCAGATTTCTGCTCACCCTGTCCGTCAGGTCATCTGCATATATAGAGAATAATATCGATCCTATTACACTTCCCTGTGGCACTCTTGACGGCACCCGTGTCTCTGATCACTCGCCATCGATGACAACGCACTGGGTTCTGTTACTTAAAAAGTCTTCGAGACACTCTCATACACTCCTGGAAATGGAAAAAAGAACACATTGACACCGGTGTGTCAGACCCACCATACTTGCTCCGGACACTGCGAGAGGGCTGAACAAGCAATGATCACACGCACGGCACAGCGGACACACCAGGAACCGCGGTGTTGGCCGTCGAATGGCGCTAGCTGCGCAGCATTTGTGCACCGCCGCCGTCAGTGTCAGCCAGTTTGCCGTGGCATACGGAGCTCCATCGCAGTCTTTAACACTGGTAGCATGCCGCGACAGCGTGCACGTGAACCGTATGTGCAGTTGACGGACTTTGAGCGAGGGCGTATAGTGGGCATGCGGGAGGCCGGGTGGACGTACCGCCGAATTGCTCAACACGTGGGGCGTGAGGTCTCCAGAGTACATCGATGTTGTCGCCAGTGGTCGGCGGAAGGTGCACGTGCCCGTCGACCTGGGAGCAGACCGCAGCTACGCACGGATGCACGCCAAGACCGTAGGATCCTACGCAGTGCCGTAGGGGACCGCACCGCCACTTCCCAGCAAATTTGGGACACTGTTGCTCCTGGCGTATCGGCGAGGACCATTCGCAACCGTCTCCATGAAGCTGGGCTACGGTCCCGCACACCGTTAGGCCGTCTTCCGCTCACGCCCCAACATCGTGGAGCCCGCCTCCAGTGGTGTCGCGACAGGCGTGAATGGAGGGACGAATGGAGACGTGTCGTCTTCAGCGATGAGAGTCGCTTCTGCCTTGGTGCCAATGATGGTCGTATGCGTGTTTGGCGCCGTGCAGGTGAGCGCCACAATCAGGACTGCATACGACCGAGGCACACAGGGCCAACACCCGGCATCATGGTGTGGGGAGCGATCTCCTACACTGGCCGTACACCACTGGTGATCGTCGAGGGGACACTGAATAGTGCACGGTACATCCAAACCGTCATCGAACCCATCGTTCTACCATTCCTGGACCGGCAAGGGAACTTGCTGTTCCAACAGGACAATGCACGTCCGCATGTATCCCGTGTCACCCAACGTGCTCTAGAAGGTGTAAGTCAACTACCCTGGCCAGCAAGATCTCCGGATCTGTCCCCCATTGAGCATGTTTGGGACTGGATGAAGCGTTGTCTCACGCGGTCTGCACGTCCAGCACGAACGCTGGTCCAACTGAGGAGCCAGGTGGAAATGGCATGGCAAGCCGTTCCACAGGACTACATCCAGCATCTCTACGATCGTCTCCATGGGAGAATAGCAGCCTGCATTTCTGCGAAAGGTGGATATACACTGTACTAGAGCCGACATTGTGCATGCTCTGTTGCCTGTGTCTATGTGGCTGTGGTTCTGTCAGTGTGATCATGTGATGTATCTGACCCCAGGAATGTGTCAATAAAGTTTCCCCTTCCTGGGACAATGAATTCACGGTGTTCTTATTTCAATTTCCAGGAGTGTAGTTGGGAACTTGCTCCGTATTCTCGCATCTTCGTGAACAGTCTACAGTGAGGCAACGTGTGAAACTCTCTTCGGAGGCAATGAGGCAAGTATTACAGTTAGGAACAGTGTATATATCCCCGTTAGATTATATGTTGACTATGCTACAAATATCATTCTTATCCGTCATCTATCAGAGATCATTGCGCTACGGTCGCAGGTTCGAATCTTGCCTCGGGCTTGGATGTGTGTGATGTCGTTAGGTTTAAGTAGATCTAAGTTATAGGGGACTGATGACCTCAGATGTTAAGACCCCTAGTGCTCAGAGCCAGAGACCACTGGAACAGCGGAAAGTTCCACGGGACTGGAAGAAGGCCCAGGTCACATCAATCTATAAAAAGGGTAGAAAATCGGATGCACATAATTACCGGCCAGTTTCACTGACATCGATTTGTTGTAGAATCATAGAACATATTTTGTGTTCAGACCTTTCTAGACTCTGAGAAGCTCATCTGCAGAAACCAGCACGGTTTTAGGAAACAACGGTCATGCGAGACACAGCTGGCCCTTTTTATATATGATATACAACGGGCTCTAGATACCGGCTCCCAGGCTGATGTCATATTTCTCGACTTTCGACAGGGGTTCGACTCAGTTCCGCACTGTCGCTTGCTCCAAAAAATGCGCACTTACGGTCTGTTCGATGACATATCCGATTGGATAGAAAGCTTTCTAACAGACAGGGAGCAGTATGTCGTCCTGAACGGGATAACTTGAACAGAAACAAGATTAACTTCAGGTGTGCCCCACGGCAGCGTAATAGGTCCGCTGCTCTTTACGATTTACATAAACGATCTGGTTGATGGTATTGACAGCGGCATTAGACTGTTTGCCGATGATGCTGTGGTCTACAGGAAAGTAGTATCACACGAAAGTTGTGAACAAATCAATGAGGATTTGCAGAAAATAAATGCGTGGTGTAATGACTAGCAGTTATCTCTCAATATTAGTAAGTGTAACCTACTGCGTACAACATGGCGAAAATCTCTATTAATGTACGAGCACAAAATAAATGGCCAGTCTTTGGAAGCGGTACAATCCGTCAAGTATCTAGGTGTGACTATTCGAAATGATCTCAAATGGAATGATCAGATTACACAAGTAACGGTTTAGGCGAACTCTAGATTGCGGTTTATTGGTAGAATCCTGAAGCGATGCAGTCCTTCAACAAAGGAAAAAGCTTACAATACGTTAGTTCGTCCAGTCTTAGAGTATTGTTAGTCTGTATGGGACCCTTACCAGTTGAATCTGATTCAAAAGATTGAGAAGGTCCAAAGAAAAGCGGCAAGATTCGTGACTGGTACATTCAGCCATCGCGAGAGTGTTACAAATCTCATAGAAAGTTTGAAGTGGGACACACTTGCAGATAGACGGCGCGCTAAAGTGAAGGGTCTGCTCATTAAATGCCGAAATCTGATCTTCACCGAGGATGCAGGGCATATATTATTACCACCAACTTTCAAATCGCACAAAGATCACCATTCAAAGATAGGGAAATTAGAGCTCGTAATGAGGCGTTCAGACAGTCGTTTTTACCTCGCGCGATCCGCGAGTGGAACAGAGGGGTGGAAATATGACTTTGGCGCAAATTGTGCCCTCCGCCATACACCGCTTGGTGGCTAGCGGAGTATATATGTAGTTGTAGATGCAGAGGTAGCATAACTGACAGCATACCAATTACTCACACTACATTAATCCAGTGTTTAAAGAATGAGTGCACTTAGCTGCTTCGAAGAAATACTGAAAGTAATTTAAAACCCTTTTTAAACTTTTTCTCACTTATATGCTGAAAGATGTGTGCATGTTTAAAAAGGTTCAACCACTATCGTATGAGCAGGCTCTAATATTCAAGTAATGCACGAAACGATATATGTAAGAGCTATGAAAAAGTTTCTAGCGGCATCTCTCATGAATAAACACATCTAAAATAGTCACACAGCACACACTTCATTAAAAGTAGCGTAACAGGATGAAAAGGGCCTGCATATCGCAAAATAACACGCAGCACGTTAGTGAATAGCTTCAGGAAAACAACAAATATTACTAACATGTGTTACCTACTCTCTTATAGCGATCTTTTGTCCCATGGGTAGTTTCCCCCATAATGTACTCATCAGTTCACAGTGAATGCTGCAGTTAACAAAGTAAAAAATAAATTGATAATGCACCAATATCTATTGTAGGAGATATGATGATAATTCAGTGACAAAAATTTTACCACAAAAAACCAACGACCGGCGACACGACAACATACGTCGTCTTACCTTATTCAGTTCTTGAAAAACTAGCTTTTCTGGAAAAAGTAGCTAGAATGCAAAGAGATTGTACTTAATTCTATTGTTAGATTCAAATATGTCTAACAGCGCGTGAAGTTAATCATCAGCATAAGTTTGACCTCAGCCGTCACTTTACCTAAGATCACGACGAAAAGATGGCGGTATCCTATTTGAGGCACATTAAAGTATGAGTAAAAGGAATGACGTTTCTGGTAAATCAATATGCAAACCATGTATTTGATGATATAGTAGAACGTCGGTAATACGTCTCTAACGTACCTCGGCGTGATCGGAATGCAAAAACGGTCGGATGCTATTGACCCGTGACATCAAAATACAGTACAACACAGCTTCAAATTTCAACTGGAAGTACTGTCTGAAATATTGTTCCACGTCAAATAGTAACGAAACAAAAAGAAACCTCTGAAATATTAAATAATATTACACGAAAACGTGATGTACATAATTTCCTGTATAGTACTATATTCGGAAGTTTAGCATCTTTACATACCTTATTACGGCACTGCATTGAAGAACAAATGATATGCACTTAACTGTTGAAAACATGAGAACTCACACAGTAAAAAATGTTCTTAAGCAGGTAGAAAAAGTCTGTAAAATTGTTTTGGTTATCAGGCGTAAACCGTGGTTCTGCCCCGATGTTCTGCGATATCTAATACACAAGATGTCTGTTGGGACAGACACAGAGCATTATTCGATGTATTGAAGGGCTATAACAAATACATTTTTAGTACCTGTAAGTAATACTCGAGCGTAAGGTTCTTCTTTGTTGTTGTCACAATCTTTCTCGTTCTCATTGGTTAGTCGATTTACAGCTTCACTGAATTGGTCACCTGTTACTTCTGATTGTGTTGTGCAGTCAAGTTCAACTGTACCTATCCTCCCACTCGGGCTACTGGACTTAACATCCTGTTGTAAAGACAGCATCACATGTTTACGTTCAGCTGGTGCCATAATTTAGTTTTACACACTTACATATGGAAGATAAACACTATCACTAATGTATAAAAGAAATGCTTACACAATAACATTTATTGATCGAGTTAGAAACTTGTTATTTCATACCAAAACTAGCAGACCTATCGCACCTGTCAACAGTAAACTGCCTACTGACTAATATCGTAGACAAGAAGTCCTGTAGCAGCGACCCAGTTACGTAAACAAACACCGGAGGTTGGATGGTCGGATTAATCGGGGAGTCGGACTGTTTGGGGTCGGATTAGCGAGGTTCTACTGTAAACGTACGCTACTGGCCATTAAAATTGTTACAACACGAAGATGACGTGCTACATATGCTAAATTTAACCGACAGGAAGAAGATGCTGGGATATACAAATGACTAGCTTTTCAGAGCATTCACACAAGGTTGGCGCTGGTAGCGACACCTACAGCGTGCTGACATGAGTACAATTTCCAACCGATTTCTCATAAACAAACAGAAGCTGACCGGCGTTGCCTGGTGAAACGTTGTTATGATGCTTCGTGTAAAGAGGAGAAATGCGTACCATCACGTTACCCACTTTGATAAAGGTCGGATTGTAGCTTATCGCCATTGCGGTTTATCGTATCGCGACATTGCTGCTCGCGTTGGTCGAGATCCAATGACTGTTGGCAGAATATGAAATCGGTGGGTTCAGGAGGTTAATACGGAACGCCGTGCTGGATCCCAACGGCCTCGAAACTCTAGCAGTCGAGATGACAGGTATCTCATCCGCATAGCTGTAACGGATCGTGCAGCCACGTCTCGATCCCTGAGTCAAGACAACAACCATCTGCACGAACACTTCGATGACTTTTGCAGCAGGCCGCGCGGGATTAGCCGAGCCGTCTGGGGCGAAGCAGTGCGGCTGGTTCCGGCGGAGGTTCGAGTCCTCCTTCGGGCTTGGGTGTGTGTGTTTGTCCTTCGGATAATTTAGGTTAAGTGGTGTGTAAGCTTAAGGACTGATGATCTTAGCAGTTAAGTCCCATAAGATGTCACACACATTTCAACATTTTTTTTTCTTTAGCAGCAGCATGGACTGTCAGCTCGGTCACCATGGCTGCGGTTACCCTTGACGCTGCACCACAGACAGGAGCGCCTGCTATGGTGTACTCAACGACGACCCTGGTTGCACGAATGGCAAAACGTCATTTTTTCGGACGAATCCAGGTTCTGTTTACAGCATCATGATGGTCGCATCCGTGTTTGGCGACATCGCGGTGAACGCACATTGGAAGCGTGTATTCATCATCGCCATACTGGCGTATCACCCGGCGTGATGGTATGGGGTGCCACTGGTTACACGTCATTGGTTACACACCTCTTGTTCGCACTGACGGCACTTTGAACAGTGGACGTTACATTTCACATGTGTTACGACCCGTGGCTCTACCCTTCATTCGATCCCTGCGAAACCCTACATTTCAGCAGGATAATGCACGACCGCATGTTTTAGGTCCTGTACGGGCCTTTCTGGATACAGAAAATATTCGACTGCTGCCCTGGCCAGCACATTTCTCTCACCGATTGAAAACCTCTGGTCAACGGTGGCCGAGCAACTGGCTCGTCACAATACGCCAGTCACTACTCTTGGTGAACTGTGGTATCGTGTTGAAGCTGCATGGGCAGCTGTACCTGTACACGCCATCCAAGCTCTGTTTGACTCAATGCCCAGGCGTATCAAGGCCGTTATTACGGCCAGAGGTGGTTGCTCTGGGCACTGGTTTCTCAGGATGTATGCACCCAAATTGCGTGAAAATGTAATCACATGTCAGTTCTAGTATAATATATTTGTGCAATGAATACCCGTTTATCATCTACATTTCTTCTTGGTGTAGCAATTTTAATGGCCAGTAGTGTATTATTCCTCACAAGCATGGACACAAAAACGAGTACTACCAACATTAATCGTCAGAATATCAAGCATCTGTAGCCGCGGTGACTCAAGACTATGAATGTTGCCGAAGCCGAATGCATGCTGACACCAGCAAGGTTAACACTTAAGCCATGCCTGCAGCTCTGTCCTTCGCTGTGGTGGTAATTGCCATTTTGACACATGTTGATGGCACGTAGCTGGTCGCGTACAGCAAGAAGACCGGCCTTATCTTGTATAGAACATAGCCGTTCGGCCAGACTGGGCACGTCGAAAATGCCGGATTTTGAATCGGTATCCCCCGTGTGTTGGCTTACGCCATGAAGCCTACAATTTCCGTTCACCATTTCGGCGGGACCCCCTGCTGTGGTCCAGCCACAGCAAAGATTGCCCGTGGAGATGAGTACCGTTCTATAAGGTTTGAGCGACCTGTGCACTTCAGCGTCTGCCTCCACCTCCGACTCACTAGCCAGGCTTCCGAAATTGGGCTCTCGCCAACCATTGCCAGATCTACACACTGGCCCGTTCCGACGGCAGTAATGAGAGCAGAACGGTGCTTCCTGACACAACATGGGGCCAAACGATGCTAGCGAGGTCGTTACCATACCACACTGACAGAAGCTGTGACACTGGCGTGTTCTGGCCTGCCGTCCTGGCCTTGTTCGCCAACCTCCGCCCTATCTGGAGTGTGTGGTCACTGTATCTATGCCGGTCCAATCCAAAAGTCAATAAACTGTTTGTCACCACTGACTGCCTACATAATCTGTAGCAACCCACAGCTTCAACCACAGAACCACTCGCCTACACGCTTCTACAAGTGGTGTCAGAACATCTGTTGGTGGCTTGGAGTAATAAAGGTTGGCATCCTACGAAAATGTCCTTCTAAACTCCGACATTCAGCTTCTTTCTGTACAGTAAGTTCCTGTCTTACCTATTTTATTCTTTTTTGGGATATATTTTATGATTTTGGTAGTAACAGTAGAGGAATATGGCAGTATTTTAAAAAAAGACAACACAGGAAACAATTCAGTACTTGCTAAATCAGTTATTTCAAATGCTGATTGATAACGAGGTTTTACATAAGGACGTAGACAGACAGAGGGAGGAAAGAAGAGAAATGTTAATTTTTAACATACCCCCTCCTTGTCCTACATGCAAGCACCGCCTCATTAGTGACTCCATTCCCGGGTATGTCTGGAGACGATATTTTGGTTTCATTTCTTTGTTTTATATAGTATACATTCAGAATGACTGCAAAATAGGGAATTCAAATGACGAGCAATTAAGTATGGCTCGACAGAAATTGGCAGGTGATACCTGATTATGCGTGATGCTGCACCAAAACTTGCGAAATGCTCAGTCTTTCTGGGGTTTGCAGGGACTAGTGGAACGTTATTCAAGGTGTTCCAGGAGGAATGGTCAATATTCAGGGATATGACAAGAACGATTATTCGAAGAACAGGAGTCAACTAAACATGGAATCTAAAATGCTATACTTTATGAGCTATGAGCACTACTTCATCTTCGATATTGTGAAACAAATCTAGTCTTCTACAAGCCCTTTGCTTTCCATATTTTGAGAGCTGGTAATACGGACCAAAATTATATATATATATATATATATATATATATATATATAGTAAATATGGGCGCTAAAGTGCGGACCTTAAGAGATACAAGCACATGCTTATTTCCGCTACTGTGAAACGCATACGCATGTCTTCTACTGAACAAGGTATGCGTTTCAGAGTCCTTATTTATCAATTTTTTCTTGTTTTAGTCCACACTACCTTCTCCCAAAATAAGGACAGCGAAAAGTTTGCAGTGCAAGACATATGTTTCACAGTTGTGAAGATGAGAAGTGGTCATAGCTCTTAACGTACGTATTTTGGAGCTCATAATTACTAGACTATTTTGCGTCGAATGGCCGGCCGGAGTGGCCGAGCGGTTCTAGGCGCTACAGTCTGGAACCACGTGACCGCTGCGGTCGCAGGTTCGAATCCAGCCTTGGGCATGGATGCGTGTGATGTCCTTAGATTAGTTAGGTTTAAGTAGTTCTAAGTTCTAGGGGACTGATGACCTCAGAAGTTAAGTCCCATAGGGCTCAGGGCCATCTGAACCATTTTGCTTCGAATGATCGTTCCTGTCATATCACTGACTCATTGTAGAAGAAAGAACTCTTATGAATACTGTCAACAACAACTTACTGGGATAACTCTGAGACAGGAGCGTATTTGGAGAGTCGTGTGGAATGCAAATTAAAGTAAACATTAATACTTACGAATTGACAACTCCAATATGGCTATTTTGTAGGATGCAGAGCAAAGAGCACTAGATGGGTTTTTGCGAGGGTTGCCTACTGAGATGTCACATAAAGTATGTATGGAGTTTCCTCAAACAGTAAACGAGGTGATAACGGACAAAGCAACATTAGCAGACATCGATGAAGTAACGAAGCCTAGAAAAGGAAAGTGGCTTTTAGTACTGCGACTGTGAACTATAGATGCGCTCAGTGGTGTCACATTCATTGTTGTTGTAGGAAGTTGTAACGTAAGAAATGTAAACAACTTGGACATCGAACGTGATTAACGGCGCTGGGATACTTGAACAGGAGGATGGGGAATGCATGGCAGATCTCACACCCAAATGTTAAACTAAAGATAGAACAATGCAGCTCTGCGTCATTCCCAGTGAGTGTTAGTACAAGGCAGCTCCTTGTGGAAGCAGTGGCAACTTATTGCTTGACTGGCTGCAAATCTTTGCTACATGTAGGATGGCAAGTATCTATAGCCAGTCAGGGACTACTTAATCTTCAGCATTTAAAACCACCTCAGTGCCAGGTGAATATTGTGGGTGGAGGTATTATTCACTTAGTCAGTTCAGCGGAGTTGGGACTTCGAGTGGGGGGGGGGGAGGGAGGGGTGAAGACTTCCTCACTTGAGTGGAAGCTCCCTAGCATAGCTTTAAGCTGCAACATCATACTTGGGCTAGATTGGTTGACTGAACGTCATCAAGCCAAAGTGAATGTACAACAGCTCATAGTGGAGCTGGGTGGTTCTACTGCTGAAAGAACTGAACTGACGGAAGGTACACCCATGGCACCAGGGAAGGCAGAAAAAATGTGTCGTACATCTCTTAGAATCGACTCATGGAATGTAATACCGAGAGATACAGGGATGATAGTGTGGATGGATATAGGAGCGGACATGCCAGTTTATACTTCATTTGGAGGAAACTGAAGCACTGGATGAGGTACAGTGTTTTTTTCGCCACAGTTTATCCTGTATACAAGACACTGATGGAAGCTGGGTAATGCCTGTCACCGTGGATAATTTTGGTTCACTAGAAGTGAAGGTATCAGGAGGTGCGCTAATTGCTAACTTGGAAGTTTTTGAAGAGGACGAGTTAGATACAGACATTATGGAAGAATATTCCACCCAGGACAGCATATCGACTTAGTCCCACAGGGAGAAGGTGCTGCATTTGGAAGAATGTGGTATGGAGAAGATGAAAAAATTATTAGAATAATATCCAGACTTGAAATTAAGTTTCCAAAACTGAAGTTTTATAGCCCAAATCACAAATGATATATATCAGTAGATGCATATCTTGATTACTA
This sequence comes from Schistocerca serialis cubense, assembly GCF_023864345.2. Taxonomy (NCBI): domain Eukaryota; kingdom Metazoa; phylum Arthropoda; class Insecta; order Orthoptera; family Acrididae; genus Schistocerca; species Schistocerca serialis. The sequence goes on along the minus strand of NC_064644.1, from coordinate 386,224,668 downwards.
GTTTCAGCAAAGTTATACATCCATCTTCAGATCGTCGGATACGAGAATTGTAAAGCGCTGCAGCTGGCTCATAGTCCTCTGGCCACTGAAACATTTGCTGAAGCAGTGAATGCAGTTTCAATGAATTCCAGAGTGTGAAGAATTCATTATTATGAAAAAGAGTTTATATTATGATCCAATTATAGCAATCTTGTCTTGGGATACATCCTGATCAGAAAATTGATAGAGTAGAGCACTCAATTGCCTATACTTATTGACAACTAAATGAGGGAGAGAAAAATCTATCTAGATACTGAAAAAGGGACGCTGAGTTTGATATATGGAAATACTGATCTGTATTGTTACTTGAATGGTCGATGGCTTAGAGTTATAACAGATCATGATGCACTGAAATGGCTTCTCAAGCTAAAGAACCCATCTATCCGCCCGACATAGGGATTTATACATGTCAGTGATTTTGATTTTGAGACCACACATAGTCCTGGGAAGAATTATAGGAATGCATGTTGGTTAAGTCACAAGATACATGCCATAGAACACATTGGTATATCCAGGAGTGAGGGACAAATGTCTCAGGATACTGCCTGCGTGAATATGACTACACAACGTGAATTAAGAGGTTTTGAATGTGGAATCGTAGTTGGAGCTAGAGCCATGGAACACTGCATTTCTGACACCGTTTGGAAATTCAATATTCTGAAATCCACAATATCTAGAGTGTGCTGAGAATACCAAATTTCAGGCATTACCTCTTACCACAGACAATGAAGTAGCTGATGGCCTTCACTTAACAACTGAGACTAGTGTCATTTGCAGAGAGTTGTCAGTGCTAACAGGCAAGCAGCACTGCATGAAACAGCAGAAATCAATGTAGGACATACAACAACCGCATCCGTTTGGGCAGTAGAACAAAATTTGTCATTAATGAGCTACAGAAGTAGACAACCAATGCAAGTGCCTTTGCTAAAAGCATTACATCACCTGTAGCACCTCTCCCGGGCTCATGACCATATTGGTTGAATCCTAGACAAATGGCAGAGTGGCCTGGTCAGATGAGTCTCGATTTCAGTTGGTTAGAACTGACAGTAGGGTTCGAGTGTGGTGCAGACGTCATGAAACCATGGACCCAAGTTGAAATCAAAGCTTTGCGCACGTGGATGTGTGTTATGGTCAAACTGAACTGCTCATTGACTGGAAATGGTTATGTTAAACTACTTGGACACTATTTGCATTCTTTCCTAGACTTCAGTTCCCAAACAATGATTGAATTTTTATGGATGACGATGGTCGATGTCACAGTTGGTTTGAAAAACATTCTCGACAAATTGAGTGAATAATATAGTCACCCACACTGCCTGACACGAATCCCAATGAACATTTGTGGGATATAATCGAGAGGTTAATTTAAGCACAAAATCCTGTACTGGCAGCATTTGAACAATTAAAGATGGCTTTGGAGGCAGCATGGCTCAATATTTCCACAGGGAACTCCCAACAAGTTATTAAGTACGTACCACATCGAGTTTCTGCGCTACTCCTGGCAAAAGGAGATTCAACACAATATTAGGATGTGTCCCTTGACTCTTCTCACATCTGTGTACAGCAATAAAGTGTTAATGTACGCCCATAACTTTATATTAGCACAGTATGGAGGCCAATGAGCAGTGGAATAATGTATTTCTGATAATTTTTGTTCAAAAATGAGGAAACAAGATGTGGTAAATTACGTTAAAAATTGCATACCTTGCACACAAATAGCCGGCCGTAGTGGCCGAGCGGTTCAAGTCATTACAGTCTGGAACCATGCGACCGCTACGGTTGCAGGTTCGAATCCTGCCTCAGGCATGGATGTGTGTGATGTCTTTAGGTTAGTTAGGTTTAAGTAGCTCGAAGTTCTGGGGGACTGATGACCTCAGAAGTTAAGTCCCATAGTGCTCAAAGCCATTTAAACCATTTTTTACACACAAATAATTGAGCTTAGTTAACAATAGAATCCATTGCAAAGGTTGCCTGAGGCCAGCAAACTATTCCAAATGATTGGTATTGGTATTATTGGCTCCTTTGCACAGACACCAGTTGGAAATCAGTATGTGATTTGTTATAATTGATATTTATCACGGTTTCCGCCCATGATTGCAGTACCAAATCAGCAAGCACAAACAGTAGCTCCTACAATGATTAATCACTAATTATTAAAGTTTGGGGTGTTGGAAGATCATGATGATAGATGTGAACACTAATTATATGACTGAGCTTATGAAGCAATTGTACTTACTTTTGTAAATTAGGTATTTGCACTAGTTCACTACATTCACAGGTCAACAGCAGAACAGACAGGATGTCAGGATGTATTGAACAATACGGAAAATATTATTACGTGAAGTGTCTGGGATGAACGGCTATCATATGTGGTAGTGACTTGTAATTCAAGAGTACATGAAAGTATAAGGTTATCACTGCATGAAGTTGTTTTTGGGGCAAACATGTATTTCCCTTTTGAATTGTGTAAACCAACCCCTGGGAAAGGTGTACTTTCCATACAGAATTTTGCTAAGAGATGAAAGGTATATGGGTGCAGGTTTACAAGCCTTGGTGCAGTAGAAGACTGTACAGAATGGGAAAAACATGTTATCATAGTATGAAACTCGATAGTGGGTTAAGCTGACTAACCATTATGTACCAAAAGGGAAAACATTTACATGGTACCAAGGGCCTCATTAAGTAATTGAAATGACTTCTCTGCAACTATGAACTTGCACCTCTCTTACTGGTACTCCACTGCAAGAGGGGAGGGTGGAGTGACAAGGAAGAAATGTTACGTGAACTAGCAGAGTGGTTTTCTTCTTACCCCTAGGGCACGATAAGGACACAAACCAATATCAGTCCATGGAGGATGAAAGGTTATAAGTGAGCCACAATTTTTTATTGAGAGATTAGTCACATTTTATTATTGATAGGTCACACAATTTATTTATTGGGAGGTTACGCTAAATGTCAATGTTATAGTTATAAAAATATAACTACTGTTGGGAGGTTTCGGAACTTTTCTGTTGGGAGGTTACACTAAATGTGAATATTATTCATATTATTTTTTCTGTGGGGAGGTTACAATACTAAGACAGAAACGCATGCTACAGGTGTGCTTTAATCGTACAAGCAAAATGTTATATCATCGATTAATGACGACCTGACCTGTCGGTATCATAATCGTGGAGTTCTTGCACAAAATGGGTTCGGTGGGGAAGGATATGATTGGGGACAGTGACGCCTCCCGACATTACTTATTGTATATCGCCGTCCTGAACGTCTTTTGTCGTGAGCATTGTCCACAAACCTGAACAGTTCAGTTAAACGGCCAGTCATTCTTTGATTAGGTTTATCTTAGTCTGAATGTCGCCTGTGATATTCTGCTGCTGCTTCACAATGACTTATGCCTGCCTACACTGATGAGAAATAGGACGTTGCAGTGGTGGCTGGAATGCGTTAAGTCTGCATTGCGCCGAGCGTTAATTGCATACGGAAGAGAGCAGATGATGTGGAGGCGGCACACGACGGAATTTTATTTTACGATGCTCTGCGAACTTTCTGTACAAGCACCTTCACAGGAGCGTAGTACCGGTATAAAACGAGCACAGGCCCAAACAATTTCCATAACGCGCCGTCTGGAGGGTGTCGCAATCCGTGCAAGGGCCTTTGAACGAGTCCGTGGAGAATCACCGTCGATGTATCACGTTATCAGGGAAAAACAACGTAGCCGCAGAACCTTAATACAGATGGTCTTACTGCCAGATGGTCGCCGTAAGACAATGCAAAAAGACATTGCCAACGCTTTTGTGGAACACTACTGTCATCTCTATGAAGAAGCGGAACACGATCAGGCAGCCTTTCATGAGGTCCGACTAACGCTCTCCGTGTGTCTCGACGAGACGGCCAACCGGGAGTTAACAGGGGAAGTCACAGTTGACGACGTAATGGAAGCGCTTGATAAGGGAGCGTCGCACAAATCGCCGGGGCCCGACGGGTTTCCGTTAGAGTTTTATCGTACATTTAAAGATCTCATGACTCCACGATGGACTGTCATGTACTGCGAATTGATGTCTGCCAACGTGCCTCTTCCACCCTCCTTCGTGGAAACAATGATCATCCCCATCCACAAACCATCCCGCGGCACAGGGATACAGGCCTACCGGCCACTGACCCTTCTTAATTGCGACTACAAGATCTACACCAGGATACCTGCAGCACACTTTAAACGCGTAATACGACAAATGATATCACTCGACCAAACCCAGCTAGGAGGAGATAGTAATATACAAACGGCACTCAGCGACTACTGCGATGTTATCGCACTGGCACAACATGCCGTCTCCGGGGTGCATTGGTATCGATAGACTTCGACACGCCTTTGACAGGCTGAGCCATGCTTACCTCACAGAAGTGATGACGCAAATCAAGTTTCCGGAAAGTTTTGTCACCGTCGTTGTGAGACTACTCCACGGAGCCGCATCCAGAATGCTCATCAATGGACGCTTGGTGGGGCCCATCACCATCTCACTATCTGTCAGAAAAGGGTGCCCGCTGTCGACGAGTCGACGGGGGCCCATCACCATCTCACGATCTGTCAGAAAAGGGTGCCCGCTGTCGACGATATTGTATGCCATCGCTGTCGAGCAGCTGCTCTGCGGGCTCCGGAATCGACTCCAAGGAATGACCATAAGGCACAACAAGTTTATATGCAGAACATACGCGGATGACCTAGTGTTTTTAGCATGGTTAGGCGACGAGGCAAGAGCGGCCCTGCATTGCATTAATTTGTATTGAATGGCTACGGGAAGTCACCTGAACACGGCACAATCGGGAGCGATGAACATCGGGAGAGGTCTCCCGACAGGAAGTGTAGCACCATTACAGTCAAGATGAAATGCCTAGGAATTATCTTCACTACAGATGTTCGACGCACGGCGGCACTGAGTTACAGACATCTTCTACAAACAATTTGTGCGAGTGTCCGAAGTCACAGGTTAAGGGCACTGGATATGATACAATGGGTCACCTTTGCCAACACTTATCTAGCTTCTCACATCCCCAACCTGGAACAAGTTCTTCTTATGCCGGTGGTGTTGGCCGCCGAATCCTGGCGGCATTAGGATATTTTATGATCACAGGCCTGCTTTTTAAGGTCGGATACGAAACCCTCACCCTTCCTCGTAGTCGTGGAGGTCTTGGACTAGTCCATGTACGCGACCGAGCAGCGGCTATTTATGTAACCACGATGATGAAGATGTGGACACGACACCCGACAAGTCTGACGGGCACCTTGATAGACGAACTCGCTCCATCTTCTCGTTCGGCTCCGGTAGCGGTGTCTCACATCTCACCATCGTTTGCCATTATGCGAACCTTTTTTGTGAAACACAGTTATGTACATATGGAACTACCGACTACCAGGACGGATATGGCACGTGATATATATCACATCTTGACTCGACGACGGCTGAATAATGCCGTAGAGCGCCGCCAACCAACAGTTATGTGGTAAGTGGTGTGGCGTACAGTGCACCACCCACACCTTGATACGGGAACGCGCGCACTGTGGTATCAGGTGGTAAATGGGGAATACGTGACTCGTACCAGGTTGCATACAGCTCATATGGCGGACGAACTACTGTGTCCGCAGTGCGATTTTATAGACACAGGGGAACATCGCCTGATATGCGGGCCTTTGGCGGACGTATGGTGTTTGGTAAAAAAAAAATTATCGCCTTCCTCCTTCGGGTGGTGCCGCAAGCAATAGAACCACGGATACTACTTCTCCCAGATATGACCTGTTATCCCCGAATAAAGACAAACGCAGTGACTTGGATTCGAGGTTTGACTGTGCGTTATCTTTTCAGAGACGGCAGTAAGAATGTACTCGACTTTTGGGGCTTACTACAAGAACATCACTCACAGAACAAGAAAGGACGAGGACAGTGGAGAGGATCCACCACCACACCACACCAACGCGAGGTATAACGAGATTAGCGAGGTACGCGCCCAAGAAGAGGAACGTGGTCCGTTATTGTTTTGTACTAACAGAAGCAGGATATTTTTTCACTATTATGTAAAAAAAAAGTCCACTTATTTACGTTTCCCAGCAACGTCTTATATATTTAAAAAAGGGTCAGCCCTACAGAATGTCAATCATAAGGGCCCGGGTTCGATTCCGGGCTGGGTCGGAAATTTTCTCCGCTCAGGGACTGGGTGTTGTATTGTCCTAATCATCATAATTTCATCGACGCGCAAGTCGCAGAAGTGGCGTCAAATCGAAAGACTTGCACTCGGCGAACGGTTTACTCGGCGAGAGGCCCTAGTCACACGACATTTACATTTTAACGGCGTGAGAATGCAGAAGGCAGTGGAAACCACTGCATTAAAGACACGTGACATGTATTCACAGGACACGTGGCCTGTAACTGAAAAAGTGTCATGATGATCTCTTCATTGACAAAAGATTCCGGAATAATCGCCCATTCGGATCTCCAGGACAGGACTGTCAATGGGGAGGTGACCATGAGAAAGAGATTCAGTAACCAACGAAAGGATAACGTCCTACGAGTCGGGGCGTGCAATGTTAGAAGTTTGAACGTGGTAGGGTAGCTAGAAAATCTGAAAAGGGAAAAGCAATGGCTTAAGCTAGATATAGTAGGGGTCAAGAAGACAAGGTTTTCTGGTCAGGTAAGTATAGGGTAATATCAGCAGCAACAGAAAATAGTATAACCGGAGTAGGATTCATTATGAATAGGAAGGTAGGGCAGAGAATGTGTCACTGTGAACAGTTTAGTGGTAGGCTTGTTGTTATCAGAATCGACAGCAAACAAACACCGAAAACAACAGTTCAGGTATACATGCCGACGTCGCAAACTGTAGACGAAGAGAAAGCATACGAGGATACTGAAACGGTAATACAGTCCGTAAAGGGCAATGAGAATCTAATAGCCATAGGGGACTGCAATGCAGTTGTAGAAAAAGGAGCAGAAGAAAAGATTACAGGGGACTTACGGCTTGGGACAAGGAAAGGGAGCGGAGAAAAACTAATTGAGTTACGTAATGAATTTCGGTTAGTAATAGCGATTACTCTGTTCCAGAATCACAAGACTTAGTGGTAAACTTGGAAAAGGCAGGGCGATATGGGAAAATTTCAGTTACATTACATCACGGTCAAACAGAGATTCCGAAATCAGATATTGGATAGTATGGCTTACCCAGGAGCAGATATAGACTCAGATCACACTGTAGTAGTGGTGAAGAGTAGGCTGAAGTACGGGAAGAAGTGGGATGCCGAAGTACTGAGGAATGATCAACTACGTTTGAAGTTCTCTAAGGCTGTAGATACAGCAATAAGAAATAGCTCGGTAGGCAGTACAGTTGAAGATGAATGGACATCTCTAGAAAGGGTAATCATAGAAGTTGGAAAGAAAAGCATAGGTGCAAAGGAGGTAACTGCGACGAAACCATGGACAACAGAAGAAATACTTCAGTTGATCAAAGAAAGAAGGAAGTACAAAAATTTCAGCGAAATTCAGGAATACAGAAATACAAGTTGCTAAGGAATGAAATAAATAGGAAGTGCATGGAAGCTAAGACGAAGTGGCTGCATGTAAACTGTAAACAAATCGGAAAAGAAATCAGAAGGACTGACTCACCATATAGGAAACTCAAAACAACCACCGGTGAAATTAAAAGCAAGGGTAATAACATTAAGGGTGCAATGGGAATTCCGCTGTTAAGTACAGAGAAGAGAGTGGATAAGTGGAAAGACTGCATTGAAGGCCTCCATGAGGGGGAAGATTTGTGTGATGTGATAGATGAAGAAACAGGAATCAGGAATCGATTTAGAAAACTTGGGGCATCCAGTATTAGAATCAGAATATAAGAGAGCTTTGGAGGACTTAAGATCAAATAAGCAGAAGGGATAGATAATATTCCGTCAGAATTTCTAAAATCATTGGAGAAAGTGGCAACAAACCGACTATTCAATTTGGTGTGTAGAATGTATGAGCCTGGTGACATACCATCTGATTTTCGAGAAAATATCATCAACACAGTTCCGAAGACTGCAAGAGCTGAAAAGTGCGAGAATTATAGCACAATCAGCTTAACAGCTCATGCATCCAAGTAGCTTACCATAATATTATACGGAATACTGGAAAAGATAATTGAGGATATATTAGACGACGATCTGTTTGGCTTTAGAAAAGTAAAGGCACCAGAGAGGCAATTCTGACATTGCGGTTGATAATGGGAGTAAGACTAAATAAAAATCACGACAAGTTTATAGAATTTGTCGACCTGGAATTGGCGTTCGACAATGTAAAATGGTGCAAGATTTTCGAAATTCTGAGAATAATGTGGATAACCTATACGGAGAGACGGATAATATACAATACGTACAAGAGCCAAGAGGGAATAATAAGAGTGGACGACCAAGAACGAAATGCTAGGATTGAAAAGGGTGTAAGACAGGGATGTAGTCTTTCCCCCCTATGTTCAATCTATACATCGAAAAATCAGTGATGGAAATAAAAGAAAGACTACAAGTGGAATTAAAATTCAAGGCGAAAGGATATTAATGATACGATTCGCTGATAACATTGCTACCCTGAGTGAAAATGAAGAATTACATGATCTTCTGAATGGAATGAACAATCTAATGAGTACAGATTATGGATTGAGAGTAAATGAAGAAAGGCGAAAGTAATGAGAAATAGCAGGAATGAGTACAGCGAGAAGCTTAACATCAAGATTGATTTCACGACGTAGATGAAACTAAGGAATTCTAGTACCCAGACGTTAAAATAACCACTGATGACGGAGCAAGGAGGATATCAAAAGCAGACTAGCACCGGCAAAAACGGCATTCCCGGCCAAGAGAAGCCTGCTAGTATCAAACATAGGCCTTAACTTGAGGAAGAAATTTCTGAGAATGTACCTTTGGAGCACAGCCTTGTATGGCAGTGAAACATGGACTGCGGGAAAACCGGAACGAAAGAGAATAGAAGCATTTGAGATGTTGTGCTTCAGACGAATGTTGAAAATTAGGTGGACTGATAAGCTAAGGAATGAGGAGGTTCTGCACAGATTCGGAGACGAAAGGAATATGTGGGGAACTACTGACAATGAGAAGGAACAGGTTGATAGGACGTCAGTTAAGACATCAGGGAATGACTTCCGTAGTACTACAGGAAGCTGTAGAGGGCAAAAACTATAGAGGAAGACAGAGTTTGGAATACATCTAACAAAAAACTGAGGACGAATGTTGCAAGTGCTGCTCTGAGATAGAGGTTGACACAGGAGATGAATTCATGGCAGGCCACATCAAACCAGTCAGAAGACTAATGACTCAAACAAAATTCATTAATAACGGGATCTAAGTCTTTGTTTCTAATGAAATAAGACTATTCATCACCAAATTTGACTTGTGTTACGAGTTCCTTAAGACGAATACTTAGTTTTGGGATGAAAATGAAGATTTCATCAACGCTCTACACGAAGTCAATAAGTACAAAACTTCTACATTTACATCTACTCATATATCAGTACTGCGCAGGCCACCTTACAGTGTGCAGCGGAGTGTACTTTATGCACCAATGTCACGTATCTTTTTCCTGTTCCAGTCACCTACGTTTCGTGGTAAAAGCGGTTGCTGGTAAGCTTACATGTGGGCTTGAATCTCTCTCAAAACTTTAAATGATCCGGCAGCAAGAGGAGTCATGGAGGACTACAATAAATTATTAACAAAAAGAGGCACTAAGTGGTTCAGGTTATCTATAGGGCATGACAAAGGGAATAAGGAGTTATAGAACAAAATTTGATTTTCTCATCTTGTTTGCTTCTCAAACATTGTACAGAGAAGTGTTGTTGATTGAGTTATTTAAACTAATACAAAAAATTTAATCACTAAGCTGAAAGTAACTGGACAAACAACAACTTCAGTACAATATTTTCTGAGGTTTTTATGTGACTTTTCGTTTCTTTCTTTTTTTCCAAAATTTAGTGGCCTAGGAGGCACAGCTTTCCGTTTTCTATGTATCCACAACTACACACAACCCATTTTTTCGAGTAATGGAACAAAAAAATCAAACTTGAAAAATAAGAAGTACCTTAATGTGCATGGGTATAAGTAAGGTATCATGGTAAAATGTTTTTTTTTTTTTAATAAAAGCTTTTTAGTCGTAAATGTAAGTTAAAATTCATTCATGTGGAAGTAAGTCTTATGAAACTGGGTGAATCTTTTTTTAATTATCGTGTATTATTCCAAACTCTATCAACATTCGACGTTTCTCCTGGAGTGCCACGTCTGTTTGACGATGGGTCACATAAGATCTACATACAGGGGTTTCAAAAATACCCTGCCGAACAAAAACAGTGAAGCACCAAAAAAGTAAGGAGGAAGCATAATGAAACTTCTTAAGGTGAGAGGGTACGTTATGTTATTTGAGTGATTACGCAATGGGGTCAAATTTAATACAAAGAGCAGTGTGAGCTCACTGATAACTACGACGTTGCTCCACCTCTGACCTGAATGCATGCACAGTTTGCGACAGGGTGTCTCAAAGCCATTGTATTCTCTCCTGATGCAAGCTGGTGCACAGCTGGCCCATCCTGTATTTGCTATTGGGATGGAGTTGGTATCCAAGCTGGTCCTACACATGTTCTATCAGGAAAAGGTACTAACATCTTGCTTGCCACAGCAGTACCTCAACATCATGCAGACAGTTCATAGACACCCGGGCATTGTGGAGAGGAACACTTCTTGTTGAAAGATGGCACCAATACATTCTCGCATAAGAGATGGCACATGAGGAGTCAGGGTGCCCGTGATGAACCGTTGTGAGATCGCACTACGAGTAACAGTACGTGCCTCTCCAAAACATTTGAAGAATGGAACCTTTCCCCAGACCACTGCGATACACGTCGACGATGGTAAACCGGGTTAGTGCAGAACAGCAATTCATCACTAAACACAATGCGATTCCACACACGAGCAGTCCATACCTCCTCGTCATCGCATCACTTCAGATGCACCCGTTTGTGTTGGCGTGTTAACGACAGCCTACACATGGGACGGTAATTCTCTAGTCCGGTTGCTTCTAGTCTCCAACCAACGGTGCGGCATGACACTTTTGCAGGGAGTCATTGTTCTCGGATGGCAGTCTCAGATTCCAAGGGGTTACATTGTACTTGCTGCGCAGTACCGTGATCCTCCCCTGTGGTGGTCGGAAGCGGTCGACCAGAACCGAGACGACGTGTGAACCTGCCCTCAAATTTCCATGCTGCCCAACATTGGATCACTAAAGCATCCAAAAGAATCCCAATGAAACTGGTTGCTGTGTAACTTGACTATCAGGCCAAATGGAGAGCCACAATGATTACCCTTTCAAACTCTGTGAGGTGCTGATTTTGTTTTGTGGTTTTCAGAGTGGTCACCTAACATTCCAGTTCACGCCCAGTTGCTAAATGGCGATGCAATTATTTAGTCTCAGCCGGCCATTGTGGCCGAGCGGTTCTAGGCGCTTCAGTCTGGAACCGCGCGACCGCTAGTGCTCAGAGCCATTTTTGAACTATGGGACTTAACATCTTAGGTCATCAGTCCTCTAGAACTTAGAACTACTTAAAACTAACTAACCTAAGGACATCACACACATCCATGCCCGAGGCAGGATTCGAGCCTGCGACCGTAACGGTCGCGCGGTTCCAGACTGAAGCGCCTAGAATCGCTCGGCCACTCCGTCCGGCTAAGTCCCACAGTGCTCAGAGCCATTTGAACCATTTAGTCACATGCTGCAAAAGGGTGCCCACTACAGAAGGTGTTCAAAGTTTTGTCCGAATGCATGGAAACATACTTGACATCGACGCTGTGCTGAACGGCGCATCCTCTCAAAGGTATCTGGTGTACCTTGAAGGCATCCTTCTGCTGCAACAGTCCTACCTCCGGTTATGTAACAGGTGTTTCATACACAAGTCCCTATAGGTGCCCCGACAGGAAATCATCGATTGGGGACAGATCGGATGATTGAGGTAGCCATGTGACTGGCCCACCTCGACCAATCCAGCGGCCGGAAAAGATTGCCTGCAGACGTGCCCTACTTGACTGTTGAAATGCACCTGTGCTCCATCGTGCTGAAATCGAATGCGGCAACGAATAGGCGTGAGAACATCATTCAGCATGTCCGACAGAGCCTCTCGCAGGAATACGAGATGGGTGCGACGATCACGTCGGTCCGGGAGAATGTACCGCCCAGTTAAACAGTCTCCGACGATGCCAGCCCACATGTTAAACCTAAATTTGCGTTGAGAGTCATGCGTAGGTGTAGCATGTGGGTTCACATCCACTCACATATGACGGTTGTGAACGTCCGTCACACTCTCGAGTGAGAACGTAGCCTCATCGGTAAAGAGAACACTCACTTTGGTTTGAAGTGGATAACTGCAGAAGCCACCACGCAAACCCCTTAAGGTTGTTGTAGTCTCACGCTTGCAATGAGAAGGGCGTTGGAAATGAAACAGGTGCAATCCTTCGTCGTGTGGAATGCGGCAGATGGAGGGTTGGGTGATATCTGTGGCGCGAGTTACACCTTCTGTAGTTGTTGACCGTGTACGATGCACCTTTCCGAGAACGCTTTCTTCCGCTGCAGTTGTCCGTATTGGTCGTTGGCCACCAGAATCCCGCTTGTGCACATGGAGTGAGGCATTTTCGCACAATCGGCGATGCAGGGTGTTGAATGATGTGCGGTACGGCACCTTTCTATCGGTATATTTCGCACGATACCTTCGCACGGCTTCCCGTCCATTGCTATTGGTCGCGCCGTAAATCAAATGCACCTCAGCCTATTCACAGTTCGTGTAGCTCGCCGTGTTACTCCCAACGCGTTCACGGCGTGAATGGCGACGGTCTCCGTGCGCTCCGCCGGTGTTTGTATAGTAAGGCCCTCTCGTGGTGTTTGCGACCCCGTTATTGTATTCCCAATTTGCCATGTCAGTTTGTAAATGTTTTTCTGAATCACACTGTGTACTCTACCAGGCCTAGTAACACCAATAAACATCCCAGCACTAGTGCACTGTGGTGGCCGTTCTACTTGTCACAAGGAATTGCAACTCTTAATCAGTGACATACCAACCAATGAAGCGACGCTGACAACGACCACATTTTCCCGGTGATTCTTTCAGACAGTGTAGTTCCTTCCGCACAGTGTTACACGAAGCATTCACACCGAGCAACAGAACAGAAGCGTACGGGCCAGAAACTTAACATCACTGTGATCTTGTCACTGGAACATTGTGGAGTCGTTGCCACGGCCGACCTAGTTCATGTCTGATGTTGTGCCCCTGGCAGAAATGCCAAAAGTGCATCCACGTCCCTCCATCCTCCCAATGTAAAAGTACCTTTCTTTCTGCAGTTTCTTTCTCGTATGTTCCCAAATTTTGTAAGCGGGTTTAATAACAATTTAGCTTTATTGAACCATACTGCTAAAATGGGGTATACCGACGAAAAACATTGTACACAAGACATTAAGTGTATTATTTTAGTAAATCAATTACAAGTACTATGAACTTTCTGAAAAATTAAATTGAAACACAATCTGTCTCTTATTGTTTATAGCATCTACTGTACATATTAATGATGCATGCATGGTGAAGAACACGTTTTGCTACCTCGTCACGAATTATTAATAGTGCACAAATTATTAACTGTAAATAAAGAAAGAAACTCTATAATTAAGAGCTGAGAAAATATCTCTTACAAGGAATTATGCTTTTATTATAGTTTTACTAGTTCTTACCTGCAGTTGCGTTCACACGATAGTAGTTTTGCTACGATGAGTGACTGTGGGTAGACAAGCTAGTAATTTACAAATGTCTGTATGTAGTGGTTAAGACGTATGTATGGAAAATGTATGCAGGGCCGGCATGAAAGTACATAATTAATGTGCCCCTGTTATTTTGGTGTATGTCGTATCTGAAAGCATGCATTATATTTTCTAATTACATTCAAAAGATGCCTCCATTCATTTCAGTGGTACAGAAGTAGTTTTTAGGGGTTCCTCTGGCTCATCTAGCACAGAATATGAGATTTTGCCACCAGAGCAACACATACCAACCGCTTCTTCCTCCCATTTCAATGTACTGCAGTGCCTACAGTTTTTATTCGTACCCTAATATGACTAATTTTTGATTAATATAGACAATTAATAGATCACAGTGAAATGCAGTCTTGCCGAAACTTTCCCACGTTCGACATGTACAGGTAAGACGTCTCTCCGTTTGTCGTGCAGCATTTAAATGACGCCGCGGTTGTGAGTCTTCAAGCGTCTTGGAAGTTATGAGAGATACGTGACTCCCAGCGCCTAAATTGTGATGGGCTTGTTACTGCTCTGATGTCTTTGTAGCACTTAATAGCCGGCTAACGTTCTGCACGAAGTTCAGGAGGACGTGAAGTTGCTCCGAGGATAGTTGGATCGAGCAACTTCGGTAGCTCGAGCTCTCTTAGAAAACTATATTCACTAAATCAGATTTTCGAGACTTACCGTAATAGTTTTAAATATGGTTCTCGGGTTTACTTGTGTCGCCACAAAACCTCTCCAGCTATGTCATGTGGTGTAACACTCAATGTCATAAACAGCGCGCACAATAATATTGGTTTTGCACTGTCACAGAATAATCCAGAAACACTATGAGTCGCCGACCATTGTGCGAGCTTCGTCTGTATGCCACTCACGTATACCATATTTAAATATGTTAACAATACTCAAAAAGATAAAACTTCCTACAGTATCCTACGATCTTCCCTAGGTTTCAACTCATCTCCATACCAGATTTCATTGGAATCGGTTCAGTGAAAGAGCCTTCAAAACGTAACAGACAGAATTTCCCGCGTTTAATAATATTGGTATTAGTATGAAAGTAAAGATTTGAAGAATCTTTGTATTGATTACGTCAAATCATGTTACGTTGAACAAATTAACCAATGAAAGCATTTTCACAAAAGTGATGAAGTGAAAGAGTAAATAGCTTTTCCAACGAGTAACTATTTCGCGCAGCATTCTTCAAATTAATCAGTGTATTGTGCTATACACTTTGTAAAGCAGCCATTGTTCGCTCTCAGGGTTCAAGTTATCAAGAATTTTCATGGACGTCGGTTCAGAGCTCTGTTCGTGAGAACGTAACAGAGTTACTTTAGCGTTTATAATATTGGTATGGAAGTATGGATTGATATGGATTAAACACGTTGAGGATTGTATGAGCATTGTATTATAGACATTATCCGCGGCAGCTCTCGCGTATCAGTAAAATTAAATGAAATATGCATTTGGCGTTATTGGCCGAGATACCCCAATTAAGGATATTCGGAAGCTTGGTGCAACTATTTTTATTTGATGCCACTTCGGCGACTTATTTGTCGATAATGATAAAATGATAACAGAATACATATCCAAACGTGATGCGGAAAAAATCTGACCTAGATGGGTTTCGAATCTAGGATCCTTTGATCGAGAATCGACAACGCTTACTGCATAACCACCATATACTTCCAAAAACACTCTCCTGCCTTAGAAGGCATAAGAGATCCGTGTCGTTCACTCTTTGAAAGAGTACGGGCTCGTGACAATGGATTAAACACGTAGAAGGTTCTACAAGACTTGTATTCATTGCTTTGAATGGTATTGTGTAGAACACATCAAACAACAAAATCATTGTCACAAACATGATAAATTTCAAAAGTCAGATTTTTGAGAGAGAAATCTTCAGATCAATTGATATATTGCAAGCCACTTTTAACAAAGTAGCTATGTTCTTCGTGAGCGTTGAACCTATCTCCATACGAAGTTTCAACAAAATCGGTTCAGCTGTTTAATCGTGAAAGCGAAACACACAGGGTTACTTCCTTGTTTATGATATTAACATGGTTTTAGCATTCCCTTAGTTTAAGCGAAGCAAACACATTGATTATGTAACTGACACCAAATGTAGCAGCTACGTTGTTTTCTACCGACAAAAAACTGAATTTAACAGACCTTAAGTGTTTATTTGATGATCTTTAATTTGCTGAAACTGTCTGCACAAGATGCTGCAGTGTTATAAATATCTCCAAACTCATTTCAACATTTGGTAAGAATCTCTTACCCTATAATTTGAAAAAAAAAAAAACCCTGAAGAACAGAATCAGTGTCAACCCTCTACATCTGCGTTCGTTAAATAGCTGCGCTGGATCAACATCTCTGCTAAGTTTTGTATCAAAATCAGCTGCACAATTATCAATAAAACATACAGTTAGAAAGGATTTCTAATGAAAACGTTAGACACGAACTAAATGTTTTTGCAGTAACTGACAAAACGGAAGAACATAAAAAAAGTTCGAAAGAATAACGATTCTAAATATGACCTACTATTGCAAACCGAAAGAAAAGAGGAACATAGAGCGGACAGTTAAAGGATGGAACTGAGGCCTGAACAGGTCGATAGGTCTAATCTGTGAAAGAAGAAATGAAATGATCGTATGGCTTTGTTGGCCGGGAGGCCCCATTCGGAGGAGTTCGGCCGCCGCATTGCAAGTCTTTTTTAGTTGACGCCACTTCGGCGACTTGAGAGTCAATGACAATGAAAATGATGATTAAGGACACATAACACCCAGTCCCTTGCCGAGAATCGAACGCGGGCCCTCTGCGTGGTTTGCGGTAACGTTACCGCTACGCTACGGAGGCGGACTGTGAGAGCAGAAGAAGACTCAGAGCTTTAATTTGGGGCGGTTCCTGATTGGTAATGAAAGTCAGATGAAGTGGTGGGACATACGTGAGGTACTCTATCCATTCAACTCACTATTCTATCAGACATCTTGTAGCACTCTGGCTCAAACAGTGTCGCTCCAGTTCTCAGTCGGTAGAAATCAACCAAAATCGCAACCTTTCGGTCAAATGGTTCAAATGGCTCTGAGCACTATGGGACTCAACTGCTGTGGTCATAAGTCCCCTAGAACTTAGAACTACTTAAACCTAACTAACCTAAGGACATCACACACATCCATGCCCGAGGCAGGATTCGAACCTGCGACCGTAGCGGTCGTGCGGTTCCAGACTGTAGCGCCTTTAACCGCTCGGCCACTCCGGCCGGCCCTTTCGGTCAAGTGGCGTAATTGCTTCGGCTCCCGCTTGCTGACTTTTAAGATCTTGCAGTACCGTAGCGATGTAGCACCAAGACCTTCTTTACTGAAAATGATCGATGTGTGGGCGGCAGTTGTGGGAGCCAAGGGCACTGTAGGTACGTAAACCGTGTTAGCGGCAGACGTCTACTCGGTAGTAGTCGTTTCTTGGTACCGAGCAAGGCAGCGCCGTAGTTGGCACACTGGACTCGCATTCGTCACGTTCATTCAGATTTGGGTTTTCCGTGGTTTCCCTAAATTGCTTAAGGCAAATGCCGGGCTGGTCTCTCAGAAAGAGCACGGCCGATTTCCTTCTCCGTCTTCTCTAATGACCTCGTTGTCGACGGGACGTCAAATACGAATTACTTTTCGTTTCTTTGTTATGCTCTTTGCACGAAATGACACTGTAAAAATGATAGTGTACCAAACAGCAGCGTGTGTTTACAGTCACAGATGGAGGCAAAAACTGCGTCTCGTAAGCGGAAGATAGCAACGTGATGGGTAAGAGGATTCACGTACCTCTGTCGGTTATTTCTTAGCCAGTGCACCCTCCTGAGTAATGTGGCAAATTATGTAGCGCGTGGCAGGTCTAGCTAACAACTTCAAGTGGAACACATACGGCCTAAACACCGGACTGGGGCAACGTAAGGAGCTTGTGGCAACTCGACGATACGAAATGTCATAATAGGAATATGTCTGGGAATCTATGATCTGAACGTAATTCTATGATCTGAACGTAAGTTTCGAAGAACTTAAAAATTTAATAATATTCAACTTGTGCTGGGCGAAAATACACTCGTCGGTACGACGGTAGGTTTTTTACGTTGCTCCAGGAGGAGACCGAGTGGTTACTATGACACATAAAATATTAATTCTCTTTATTACATCATCGATAGGAAGAGTTACTTAATTTTGTACAATCCATTCCTACAGGAATGTCATGAGTATTTGTAAGTGACTCTGAACATACTGAAAGGTTCCCTCTGCTTCTTCAGTTTAACACCACGCGCAACGGATTTGTTTGTGGGACCTTTGCATAAATGCCCTAACTTGAAAGCTATGTCAATTCTGCTTGGCCCAATTACCGACATTCAAACATATAGTAAAATCATTAAATAAAATTTCTTTTTTCAACAGATAATAAAATAAAATAATGAAAGATTTGTCTAGTCTTATAGAAAGCATGTTCCGACTCAAATTTGAATTTTATATAACAAATGGCTTATTCACTAAACATTTCAGATAATTATGAGAACAAAAAAATTCACTTCTTTAAACAAATCTTAACGCGTCTGATCTTTACACAGCATGAAATTTGCATCAGATTCCACAACGTAAATTAAATGCATCTGACTATGTTAGTAACAACGTAAAATTTAACGCACTTGACTTTGTATTTAAATTTATCGTTAACGCATCTGACTTTTTTACTAAAACTATGGTCTCCTCAGAATGGTATCTGTTATTACCACAAATGCCCACTTTTGGATCGGAAGAAAAGGATATTCCACAACTGTTTCCATTAATCAACATGCACATACAATTACTGCACCAACATATGAACAGGAGAAACGTAAGGATTGAGCCGTTAGCAGTTCCGATATTCACCATGCAGTACCTATCTCTATTCAAAATTATCCCTCTGAAAACCAAAATTATCACATATAAATTCCGCGTCTATTTTATCGTTCACTTTAATAGCCACTATTGTACTGGTGCCTACTCCCGACACAAATTCACCCATTGAAATATGAAAACGCTTACAAAATTACACACACAAAATAACCACACTCAAATTGAACTACTTACTTTGTTGCAGACAAAGTTCATGGCTACGTTATCAGTTTACTAATCTCTTTCCCCACTTTGCAACATTAATTACTCAGAAAATTTTCCCACGGACTCTACATTCCAATAAACATGAATAAGCAGGCATTATCTTGACTTGGTTTGCTAAAATCCGCCGGCCGAAGTGGCCGTCCGGTTCTAGGCGCTGCAGTCTGGAACCGCGAGACCGCTACGGTCGCAGGTTCGAATCCTGCCTCGGGCATGGATGTGTGTGATGTTCTTAGGTTAGTTAGTTTTAACTAGTTCTAAGTTCTAGGGAACTAATGACCTCAGAAGTTGAGTCCCATAGTGCTCGGAGCCATTTGAACCATTTTGCTAAAATCCGACACACCCTTTCACACGAGATACCACGTGTCCTTAACAAAGGATCCACGTTACTAAATCTTTCAAGATTGCAGATATGTAAGAAAATTGAAAAATTATAACAGTACTTAATTCCACACGCATATTTCATGTAATAGCACACTTCCTACTTACATGCTATAGGTCCCTAGCACTCGTGGCTCTAGTAGTTATAAGGTTCTTGATCAGCCCCACGTAGTGAGTGCCAGGTGTAAAACTAAGTAAATTGTCACACGCACTTAATATTTAATTTTTTCTAATGAACTTGCTTGCTCAATAAATTAAGATTAAATTATTCACCGCGAAATTGTTATAAAATCCCAAAATTGCTAATTACTATTACAAAGCAAAGCAACATTTCTACATCACCTACTACATTACCTACCTACATAAATTTCGTTCCCCCAAAATATTAATATTACTTTACGTCTAGCTGCAAAAAAAGGGTTGTACACCTAATGTGAAACCATTAATCATACATATAGCACATTTCCCACATTCAAATCGAGCTTCGCTCGACCCGTCTCAGAAACGCGTCCTCTCTCGTCCAAGTCTTCAGCAGCAGTCCACGACTCGGACCCGCGCTACTGTTCTGCCCGCCTGGCCGCTCATGATGGGGGCGGCTCCCAACCAATCATCAGCTCTTAACTTCCCCGGTTTAAAGTTGCCGGTCAAACCGCCCTTCTACACAATGGGAAAGACCCCGCGCTTTGCCTCCCAAACACTGAAACGTAAGTTTTGTCGACTATCCAACCTTCCTACACCTTGCTACAGCCAAAGGCTGAAATTTCAGAGCTTCCATAATCGCTGCCTATCGACTAGTTGTTTCCTATCTTACACTCGCAATCGCTAAATGTCGTTCGATCCTTATTCTCTTCCCAACTTTTCTTCCTGCAATTATTTTCATACATTCATTTATTTCTCGTACCTGCTGTGGACTCAATAGGATAAGGAAATACAGGAAACAGTGGGAATTCTTAACTTATTGAATCAATAAAAACAGTTCGATTCCTCTGGTTATTCTTTTATAACTTGTTGTTGGTTTGCAGACACCGACAGTAAGTCTTTGCTAAGTAAATTAAATGATATTATTACGATCAGAAAATGATGTTACGACAATCAAACTCGTGTTCTCAGAAGAACACGACGGTAAATTGCCTTAAATATTGTTACATTATTAGAAATATAAGTGAGAGTTGCCATTGCCTAAGACAATGGCCACCTCTCAATACATTTAACAACAACATTCGCTTATAATGCTGCCTAAGCTGCTGAGTACACAGCTAGCCTACTAGAAGACGATGCTGTCGTCTTAATCGATGATCGTGGACTGGGGCAGAGCGGTAGGCGGTAGGCGGTGGCGTAGCGAAACGTTTCTAGTGTGACTACGCCGCTCATTCGTTGACGCCGCTTGCGGCGATTATCTTTTCATGTGGTTGGGTTTGCGAGGCACCAATCATGCTTTTGCACCTGGCTGCTCTCCGGACGACACCAAACAATGGAACGTTACCAGCTATTGCATTATGCATTTTCTGTCGCTGACCTGCAAATTTCAACCTCATCTGCGTTCTTAATGCAGCATGTCATCTGCAAAACAGGCAAAACTCTGTATTGGAAATTTCAGGCCTAGATTATAGCATTAAAGGTCATATATTCAAGTGAGAAAGGTAGAGTGTACCAGGTTTGACGCTGTGCTGGATGTTTTTTTGGGTTGTGGTAAGAGGTCACTACCCGTCTACGAATTGTTACTACCAGTTACTGGTGTAGGCCAGAACGGTGATGATTCTATTGTGTGAGTTGGCTTGGATATGTGTTGCATGTGTTTTCACAGTTCAGTGTTATCAGGATCTTATTCTGAAATTTATGTTTGTCTTTCACAGATATGCTGAATGACAGTCATTGAATGTTACTTGACATACGACCGCTTTGTTGAATTTATTTGAAGTTGTGCTCAGTGTTCCTAATTTTGCTCTCCAACATCGCCACGAATCGTCTCGAGTAGGGAATAGAACTTTTCTCTCTTCATTTCATACATTCGTAAAACTTGTTGGGTTAGTCTTATAACTAAGGGACGTGCGTACAGTACTCGCCACTTTCTTCTAGAGGCCTATACGGCTCATTCCCGTGCATTCGTTGTCGTTTTAATAGCAAACGCCGCTTGCAATACTCCTCTCTAAGCTTAAAAGTGTCGTGGCATCCATCTTGCCAAAAACTTTCGGTGATAACGGGCTACCTCTGGCAATAGTTGCCACTGTGACAGAACCATCAAACTGTCGGTAATTTCCAAGAAGCCTTGGGTATCGATGTCGCCCCTCGGGTATGGAAGTCGCGCCCTCGCTGGCAGCTAGAAGTATCGAACTCCGGACGTCGAGGCTTTGACAACATACACTAATCGCCGTAAAATTGCAACACCAAGAAGAAATGCAGATGATAAACGGGTATACATTGGACAAATATATTATACTAGAACTGACATTGTAAGTAGGCTGTTTAGGTTTTCTTAGCGCTCTGTATGAACATCACTGTGTGCAGTCTGTGGATGGTTAGCATTGTTGTAATACTCGCCATTGTAGCGTTGGGCAGCTGGATGTGAACAGCGACCCTATTTGCTGGCGTGGGATCTCGGCGCAGGTCGGCATGGACGCCTCGCCGCGCCTCTGGGCACCAGGGGCCTGTTATGCCAAACCCAGTGGATGTTGACGTCGCCTGGACCAGGTTAGCTAGGTCCAGACCACTGAACGACTGTGTGACCAGCCAACCACTTGCGTAGGAGTGGGTCCAAGGCTGAAAGTTCGAAGCTTGGGCTAGTAGGCGGCGAAGGGCGAGAGGTGCATCCACCTCTCTGGAGTGGAGGTTTTACTTTCTGGGTGAGTGTTGGGAGAAAACGTCAGTGACTGGACCATTGAAGGGGACCAGTGCGCTGGCAAAGGGTCTGAACCTGCATATCATTGGTGACCTTGGCCTAGGGGTTGAGGTTGCTGGGAGAGCTGCCAGTAATCCCACCCAACCCCTCTCTGCCAGAGTAGCTGGTCCTGTGTAACACACCTGGCTCCAGACCTTTTCGCTTGTCTTGCTTGAGAGTGCCCCCTGAAAGGGCTTCTACGCTGCTTACAGATCCCTCCCCACAGCAGGGCTGGGGACAGGTCAGAGAGACAGACTATGTCATGGAAAGGAACTCCAGGATCATTCAGATCCTGGAACAGAGTGCAGTCCATTAAAAACGATTTGGCTGCCTGGCCCACAGCGAATGCTAAACTAGAGGGCAGACTGGAAGAACTGGAAAAGGAGAATGAGAGGCTGAGAACGCAACCCGTTAAGACATAGGCGGAGGTGGCTGCGCAGGCAGCACCCAAACCACACACAACAAAAGAGACGATTGCTAAGATATCACAGCGACTGGACACGGCGGTGCCATACATGTCGAGACCGTGACCCACAATCGCTGGAAGTACTTAACAATCTCATTGGAACGGAACATAAAAGATTCCACCTCCTGCAAAACTAACTGAACTATACCATTATAGTATCCTCACCTCGATCGTGGGTTACATCTCAGGAGTTTGGGCACACAGGTTCAAGAGGGTCATTCCTGCCATGGTCGTGTAAAGAATGCAACAGAATGTGCTACTACATTCAATCAGGACATACAGGACAAGTCCAGGAGGGGCCTCGCTAGTCATAATGGGGCTTTCTTTGCCCACTGGCATCAAATACGAGAGCAGGCAACCTGGTAGTGGGTGAAGAGAGGCAGAATTGGAAAGACAGCTGAGATCATGTCGGTTCAAGTAGGGGACAAAATTTCGATTAGATGCGAGGGGAGGAGGTGTGGCAAGAGGCCTGGGAGACAGACGAGACAGGACGTAGAACATATCAATTCATCAGGGAACAGATGCATCTTAAGTATTTTCAACCTAGCAGAGGTCTGTTGCATTGTCTCACGGGACAGGGGCCCTACCCGACATATCTGTGTCTGTTTGGGAGCCTTGGAGGGCACTCCTGACCACATGGTATATGAGCGCCCCATACAAGACGATGTGGAAGCTGAACTGAGACATGACCATGACGCCCATCACGCGATCGGGCATCAGAATACCGTCGAGATACTCAGCAGCTTGGCCAACGAGGTATCCGCTGTGATCTTAAGTGAATAATTGAAGGATAACCAATAAAGGTAAAACTGAAAAGAAAAGTACACACACACTTCCCTTGTGCTGCCAGGGAGTGGACTGGCCGATCGCCGTTAGAGTTGGAATCCGCCACGTCACAGACTAGGAGTTAGGTGCGTTTCTCACAGACAGAGGAAACTGCATTAGTTTTAAGTTAGTAATAGAGCAGATAAGAAGAAGTAGATATTTGAAACCAGTAGTTATTATCCTGTGGAGATAGTCAAGTTCTTAGGGCCAGTCCAGTGCCAGGGGACGCCCACTGGGGTTAGCTCGGTGGGAACTGCGAAAATAGTAGGTTTATAGCTTGCTGGCACACCTGTAACGCTGCAGATAGTGTAGTGCAGTATGAAAGTAGTCTAATTGTAGTTTTCAGTAGAGTAAATAGTACAATAGTAGCTTGCCTAATAGAATTAACTGCATTAACACAGCCAGACATTAGCTGCATGTTAACTCTATTGTAAATTCGTGGGAGCAGCTAATTAGTTAGGTAGTGAGTTATTGATGTATCATTAACATTGATATGAATATGGAATTAAAAAAGAAAAAAAGGAAACTATATCCAAACTCACCGCCTCAACACTCGGCGTGGCTGTATGGGGGTTCTTTAGTAGATCTGGCAAATTTTCATGAAAGAATGTAACATTATGTTATGATTACCCTTTACAAGCTGTGTGGTTCTTTTGTGGATATAGAAGCGAAGAACAGACCCCGTTTACGAACAGAAAATTCAGATATTAATTTATTCTGTGTCTAATACCAAACAATCAAAGTAATACATACTTTGTTGGACAAGTTGCAGCGTCAGTTGCTAACAGTAGATATGAATGTAGAAATACATGCAGATACAATGGATTTATAAATCTATCATTCTTTAGTGAAAAGTCAATTCAGAAAACGTCGAGTCCTGGCCAACATTGAAAGTCTGCGAATGTTATTCTGCTGGCAAACACACAAAACAGGGTCAGTATATGAATGTTCGAACGTAAGTTCACCCGCCGCTTGAGCTCCGGAGAGGAGGGGATGCGTACATCTCATTGGCAGTGGCGTCATCCGGCACAACATTTCATCGCAGTGTCTGGTGATGCTAAATTGCAGCTCAGAAGACTTCAGCGCCGATTTGTGACTGTTAATGAATGGATCCATCATTACGCATTCAGAGTAAAAACTGCCGTCAGCAATGGACTAAGGCTGGTGAAAGTGCACAGAAGAAGGCAAAGGCCGTTTTATCAAATGGTTCAAATGGCTCGGAGCACTACGGGACTTAACATCTCAGGTCATCAGTCCCCTAGATCTTAGAACTACTTAAACCTAACTAACCTAAGGACATCACACACATCCATGCCCGAGGCAGGATTCGTACCTGCGGCCGTAGCGGTCGCGCGGTTCCAGACTGAAGCGGCTAGAACCGCTCGGCCACCAGAGGCCGGCGCCGTTTTATCAGCTGGTAAGGTGAAGGCTACTGTTTTTTGGGATTCTCAAGGAATGATTCTCCTAGATTACTTGGAAAAAGGCAGAACAATAACTGTATCTTCCTATGCTTCATTGTTGAATCGTTTGAAAGCAGTTTTGGCTGAAATGAGACAAGGCTAGCATGCAAAGAAGTGCTCTTTCCCAGGATAATGCTCCATCTCACACATCGGCGAAAACAACGACGAAGGGGAATGAATTAGGTTTTGAATTGGTTTCTCATCCACCCTATTCCCAAACGACTTCTTCCTGTTCACTAACTTGAAACTTTGGTCTCCTCGGAAGAAATTTTCATCAAACGAGAAAGTGATAGCCGCAATCAACGAGTATTTTCCGAAGTTTCATGTCAGCGCACACTTGACTGCAGAGTGAAAATGTCATTCTGGAAACATCCCAAAGGCTGTGGCTAAGCCATGTCTCCGCAATATCCTTTCTTCCAGGAATGCTAATTCTGCTAGGTATGCAGGAGAGCTTCTGTGAAGTTTGGAAGGTAGGAGACGAGCTACTGCCGGAATTAAAGCTGTGAGGACGGGTCGTGAGTCGTGATTGGGTAGCTCAGTTGGTAGAGGACTTGCGCGTGAAAGACAAATGTCCCGAGTTCGAGTCTCGGTCCGGCACACAGTTTTAATCTGCCAGGAAGTTTCAGTATTTTCCGAAGTTTGACAGATGCTAGTTTTTCCGGATGAATGAAAAAGCTGGAGGGTCGCTGGACCAAGTCTATGTACATCAAGGGAGACTATGCCGAGAAGTAAGGTGATTTTTTTACGAAACAAAATTTTTTTCTTGCTTTTTTACCAGACTTATCAAACCACCCTCTTATATCGCTCGCAAGGCTCCTAGGAACTTACTGGACGCTCTTTGTTTCTGTCTTTTGTTTGGTTATTCTTGTGCTCTATGTGTGCCTGCGCTATTGATGGGAGGCTACCTCATCACTCCCTCGGTGCTGCCCTGTTCACATCGCCTCTGAGCTACATGAAGTGCGTTTATTTTCCCCCCTAGAAAGGGAAACGTTGTGCATGCGACACCCCTCTCACTTACAAGGGGACGAGGAACGAACACAGATAAACAACGCTGGCTGGGCAATCTTTATCTCACGTTTCGTCACGGCGGGATAAAAGGAGAAGTAAAAAGGAGGGACACCCGGAACTGGCCGCCGCTCATTGCGATGTAAATGCAAGAGCGGGATTAAAATATGGCCGTTCCCTTTGAATGAGCCGGGGCGTCGTAAAGGCCAGCCATTGCGGCTCCAGTTAGGAAAGCCCCCGACGGCGCCTGATGCACAGTCGGGCAGGTTCAAAGGCAGCGGGCACTGTGTTTGCTTTTAGCTGGACGCGCATTGTTTCCACGTCACGGGAAGGTCGGAACGTTGTTCACGCAGCGGGACCGATTGTCTACCAGCGCCGCGTGGATTTGTCTATCACATACGCGGCAGAACAGCAAAAAAAGGAAAAAAGAGAACGGAAAGCGGAGACAACAGGGCTGTCACCTCTTTGCACGGTACCCATTTGAGCGGACTCGCTTTGTTCTTTGCAGAAAGGACGCCATTTTCTCTCTCAGCTGCAACCGCTGTCTGAATAGGCACCAAACGCCAAGTTTATTCGGCAGAATAATTCATTTAGAATGTAACTGCTTGATTACGCTGGCTGAACATCGGACTGCTTTATTTTTTCCTGTTTAGTATTTCAAGTAACGTGGATACACGTGATATTTTATAAACGGATCAGTATATGCAAATACGACTTTGAACAGTTGATAGTACTGAAAGGAGTATTTTGCTGTGTGGTCGGCGCCTGTATTTCTGATACTGTGAGTGTTAAGAATATCGTACAACTGAACATTTCAGTTTCGGAGACTGCTTAGGAGATGAATAACAGTTGACAGAAGAACCTGCTGCACCCTACATTTAGGTGACTATGGGTAAATCTTTTTTATGCTTATGGGCCTACTTTGCTCTAGAGCTGGGGGAGTTAATTTACGTTTGTTGTCGACGAACAGTACACGTAAGTACAGCGAACTACAATCACGGGCATTAATTATAGTACTGGGCCTGAATGTGGCATTTCCAATCGCAAAACTGAAAGATTAAGAGTACTATCTACACGAATGTAATTAATATTCATCGCGACTGCTTAATGTATGTTTATTATTGTTTAGAATTAAATAAAGATATCGTGCACTTGAATCAGTCAGTAATTTCAACATATTAGTTAATAAATTCTAAAAATCTCAATCACCACCACAACTAATACTCTGATACTAAAATGTAAACTTTCACGGCCGGAAATATCATGTCCATTATAATTATCCGGGCTGTTATGCCGTGGTCGGTTGATGAATTCTGTGGTGATTCCCAACGTTTCATCTCCGACTGCGGGAGACATCTTCAAGGGGGTCCGTAGCTTGATGGAAGGTCCAACACACACACTGGCTCGCTACTGACTGCCGCTAAATTCCGTGTCCGCGCTCCCCCGCGCCGCGGCGTGACGTCACGTGTTTTGAAAACGTCAGTGCAATTGACCGCTGTCCGTCGCCGTCGATCGCCGTTGCCATCACCCAGTAGTGGACGGGTGGTACACATCTTCTTTAACACCGGCATCCATATACCGTTTAATTTGACGCCCTCCTCCTTTCGGTTGAAATTATTTGGGTGTTTAGCGATTTCGATTGCCTCCCTGTAGAGCCTTTCGTAGTATCCGCTCGTGGCCGCTAGTACTTGCGTCTCCTCGAAACGAATATTGTGGTTCCCTGGCTGGAAAGCATGCTCCGCAACAGCTGATCGTTCCGTTTCTCCTCTTCTACAATTTCCCTTGTGCTCTTCCAAACGTTTAGAAACAGTTCTTTTGGTGGTACCCACATAAACATCACCACAGCTGCATGGGATCCTGTACACTCCAGATTTTTCCAATGGTTTGCGAGCGTCCTTGGCAGGCCTAAGGTATTCCTGTATCTTCCTGGTGGGCTTGTAAATTACGGTAATATTCCGCTTCGTCAAGATCCTCACTATTCTTTCCGTTACATTTTTAACAAACGGCAGGAAAACCTTAGATTTTGCAGTAGCCTGTACGTCAGTATGATTTCTGCGTGGCTGCCTCAACGCACGTTTTATTTCGGCGGACGAATATCCGTTCTTCGTTAGTGCATTGTGCAGATGTTCCATCTCAGCGTCGAGCAACTCAGGTTCACAAATATTTCTAGCTCTGTCCGCTAACGTCTTGATAACACCCCGCTTCTGTTGTGGGTGGTGGTTCGAATCCCGGTGCAAATAACGGTCCGTGTGCGTGGGTTTGCGGTACACTGAGTGGCCCAAACTACCATTTTCGTTTCTAAACACAAGCACATCGAGGAAATGTAGTTTGCCGTCTACCTCCTCCTCCATTGTAAACTGAATTCTTGAGTTTATACTGTTCAGATGTTCGTGGAACCGGCTTAGTTCCTCCCTACCATGTCTCCACAACAGAAACGTGTTATCCACGTATGGGAACCATACATTTGGTTTCTTGCTGGCAGTACCTAAGGCCTGTTCTTCGAATTTTTCCATAAAGAAGTTTGCAATTACGGGACTTAGGGGGCTTCCCATAGCCACGCCATCCGTTTGCTCATAAAACTGTTCATTCCACTTGAAGTATGTGGTCGTCAAACAACACTTAAACAGCTCTAAAATATCGGCAGGAAAAATTCGATCCAGCTGTTCCAACACATCATTAAGTGGAACCATGGTAAACAGCGATACCACTTCGAAGCTGACCAATATGTCCTCCGGCTGGACCACTATGCCATTCAATCTGCTGATGAAATGTGTCGAATTCTTTATATACGAGTCCGAACGGCCCACATGTGGTTTTAACAGCGTAATCAAAAACTTGGCTAACGAGTAGGTGGGCGAACCAATGGCACTTAGTATCGGTCTTAACGGAACATTTTCTTTATGAATTTTGGGCAATCGATAAAGCCTCGGTGGTAGCGCAACCGAACTGCAGAGACCTTTCTGTACACTCTCTTCAATGGAGGACTTTTTTATTAACCGCGACACAGTTGTGAGAACGTTGTTACTGGGGTCCTTATTCAGCTTCCTATATGCTTGCGGATCCAGTAGATCCGTAATTTTTCTCTGATAGTCGGCCACATCCATAACCACCGTTGCGCTTCCTTTGTCAGCTGGGAGAACCAAAATACTATCGTCGTCATTCAGGAGTTTTAAAGCTCTTCTCTCACCCACAGTTATATTACTTTTCGGCGGTTTTGCATTGGCTAATATTCTCACTGTTTCTATACGGATTTCTTCAGCTGTTACAGAATCTACACTGCGAATTCCTGCTTCTACATTGGCTATAATTTCTTCCGTGGGCACAAAACGCGGACTAACAGCAAAATTTCCTCCCTTGGGAAGCACAGATGTCTCATCGTCAGATAACGAACGTTTGGACAAATTGATAACGGTCCGGGAAACGTCTAAATGCCGAACAGTCTGATTAGGTAGCAAATTATCAAACTTCTTCTTCTGTCTACTAGACGTCGTCAACATACGCTTCCCCATGGTATCATGCAGTAGTCTATCAATTTTATCCCAGTCACCGCTGCACAGTTTATTACTGATTGTAATATGGAGAGACAGTAACTTACAGTTTGTGCTTGCCAAGTCCCGTCGGGTCTGCTGAATGCGCTCTCGTAGTAAGGCCTCCTCAGTCCGTTTGAAAATGCGTTGTGCCTTTCCCGAATAGAACAGTCGCTTTATCTTCAGAAACTTCGGTATAACGCCGACGGCTCTGCAACGAGACAGGAATGTGAGGGAACACAAAAGCTGCAATCTCTTCTTCTGGAGTCTTCCAGGCGTCGCACTTCTCTTGACATCTCCTCCCCGTAGAGGCGTCTGATACTAAAATGTAAACTTTCACGGCCGGAAATATCATGTCCATTATAATTATCCGGGCTGTTATGCCGTGGTCGGTTGATGAATTCTGTGGTGATTCCCAACGTTTCGTCTCCGACTGCGGGAGACATCTTCAAGGGGGTCCGTAGCTTGATGGAAGGTCCAACACACACACTGGCTCGTTACTGACTGCCGCTAAATTCCGTGTCCGCGCGCCCCCGCGCCGCGGCGTGACGTCACGTGTTTTGAAAACGTCAGTGCAATTGGCCGCTGTCCGTCGCCGTCGATCGCCGTTGCCATCACCCAGTAGTGGACGAGTGGTACACATCTTCTTTAACACCGGCATCCATATACCGTTTAATTTGACGCCCTCCTCCTTTGGGTTGAAGTTATTTGGGTGTTTAGCGATTTCGATTGCCTCCCTGTAGAGCCTTTCGTAGTATCCGCTCGTGGCCGCTAGTACTTGCGTCTCCTCGAAACGAATATTGTGGTTCCCTGGCTGGAAAGCATGCTCCGCACCACCCACAACAGAAGCGGGGTGTTATCAAGACGTTAGCGGACAGAGCTAGAAATATTTGTGAATCTGAGTTGCTCGACGCTGAGATGGAACATCTCCACAATGCACTAACGAAGAACGGATATTCGTCCGCCGAAATAAAACGTGCGTTGAGGCAGCCACGCAGAAATCATACTGACGTACAGGCTACTGCAAAATGTAAGGTTTTCCTGCCGTTTGTTAAAAATGTAACGGAAAGAATGGCGAGGATCTTGACGAAGCGGAATATTACCGTAATTTACAAGCCCACCAGGAAGATACAGGAATACCTTAGGCCTGCCAAGGACGCTCGCAAACCATTGGAAAAATCTGGAGTGTATAGGATCCCATGCAGCTGTGGTGATGTTTATGTGGGTACTACCAAAAGAACTGTTTCTAAACGTTTGGAAGAGCACAAGGGAAATTGTAGAAGAGGAGAAGCGGAACGATCAGCTGTTGCGGAGCATGCTTTCCAGCCAGGGAACCACAATATTCGTTTCGAGGAGACGCAAGTACTAGCGGCCACGAGCGGATACTACGAAAGGCTCTACAGGGAGGCAATCGAAATCGCTAAACACCCAAATAATTTCAACCGAAAGGAGGAGGGCGTCAAATTAAACGGTATATGGATGCCGGTGTTAAAGAAGATGTGTACCACCCGTCCACTACTGGGTGATGGCAACGGCGATCGACGGCGACGGACGGCGGCCAATTGCACTGACGTTTTCAAAACACGTGACGTCACGCCGCGGCGCGGGGGCGCGCGGACACGGAATTTAGCGGCAGTCAGTAGCGAGCCAGTGTGTGTGTTGGACCTTCCATCAAGCTACGGACCCCCTTGAAGATGTCTCCCGCAGTCGGAGACGAAACGTTGGGAATCACCACAGAATTCATCAACCGACCACGGCATAACAGCCCGGATAATTATAATGGACAACTAATACTCTACAAAAATGTCTACACCAGCGAGCGGTGCTTGCCGGAGGGTACTTTGTACCACTAGTAGTCATTTCCATTTCGGTTCCACTCGCAAACAGAGGGAGAGAAAAATGTCTATTATATGCCTCTGTACAAGCGCTTATTTCTCTTACCTTCGTGGTCCTTACGAAACGCACGTTGGCGGCAGTAGAATCGTTGTGCAGTCAGCTCCAAATGCCCGTTGTATAAATTTTCTCAATAGTGTTCGACGAAAAGAACGTCGACTTCTTTTAAAGTTGCTAGCTAGTTGTTAAAAATAATATTGGGGGTTTTATTTTTTACTCATCGTAATCTGTCGCAGCCATGGTCCTGGATTCTTCAACAGTCACTGTACAATGTAACTATAAAGTTAAATGAATATTTAAGCAAGTATAATATTTTAACGGAGTGTTTATTACGATCTCAAAGAAAATCAAAGCATCTTTACAAAACTCAAATAAGTAGTAACATACTTAAAATAATGAAATGAATCTGATTCAACAAGCTACATGTTTTCTGTCCAACTTCACACAAAGTACTGACTTCTCACGCCAACATGGCTCCCACTATATGTATGATTTAAACAATCCTAATTCTAGGTATTGTTACAAGATGTGCTCTTTAACAAAATTACAATTAAAACTTTCGTCTTAAAACCAATGACACATTTTAATAATTACCTTGACTCTTACATATTAAACACATGAGTGAATTCTAGCATGTACATTAATTCAAGCGTTTATAAACGCTTAGGTATCAAATGTTAACAATACACTTGTTGTATTTACTAATTAGCGAAGATTAATATCATATCAAATGTTCCTAAAAATTAACGAACTTCTACATATTAGTGTAATTATGATTCCGAAATTACTTTCTTCGTAACTTTTTCACACGTACATATTTGCCTACACCTCTACGTCAGAACTTACTGTTTATGGTTAAAATTTACGTGTTTAAATAGGGTTAATTACACTCTTACGTCTCATTCTCTCCAGGGATTCTCCTTAGAGTTCAAGAAACATATGTATTACACTCACGTGAGGGGCGGTGAACTGTCGACTTCGGTTTATTGCGAGAATTTTAGGAAAGTGTGGTTCATCTGTAAAGGAGACAGCGTATAGAAAACTAGAGCGACACATTTTTGAGTACTGCTAGAGCTCGAATAAAAGGAAGAGACCGTAGCAGTTTAGATGCGTGCTGCTAGATTTGTTTGCATTAGATTCGATCGAATCTACAGCAAACAAACCTAGCGGCACGCATTTGAATTGCTACAGTCTCTACCTCCTATTAGAGTTCGAACGGTACTCGAGAACGAGTCACTCTAGTATTCCATACGCGGTCTCCTTTACAGATGAACCACAGTTTCCTAAAATTCTCGCAATAAACCGAAGTCGACAGTTCGCCTCCTGCGCTACAGTCCTTACATACTCGTTCTATCTCATAACGCTTTGCAACGTTACGCCTAGATATGCAATCGGCCTGACGGTGTCAGGCATCACACTACTAATCATGTATTCAAATATTACAGGATTGTATTTGCTACTCATCTACATTAACTGTGATTTTTCTATATTTAGAGCTAGCTGTCATTCATCTCACCGACTAGAAACTGTGTTAAGTCATCATGTATCCTCCATAGCTATTCAACGACGACACCTTCCGATACACTACAGCATTATTAGCAAACAGCCGAAGACTGCCGCTCACGCCGTCCGTTATAGCATGGAAAATAACAGCGGATTTATCACACTTCCCTGGGGCACTCCTGACGATATCCTTGTCTGTAATGGACACTCGTTGTCGTGAACGACCATGAAACCGTGCTCCGAATTACGACGTCTCTTATGAATCAATGGAATATATATGCAATGTTCAATGACGCTCTAGACCAATGTTTCCGTATATGAGGTGTGTGGAAAGAGTTATGAGACTGGTTTTTTATCCGCCATAGTTTATTTCTGAAACAACAATATTGTATCCTTCAAAGTAGTTCCCTTCGGCAGCTATACATTGCAGGAGTCGTTTTTCCCAGTCTTTGTAGCAGCACTGAAAGGCTTCAACTGCTAGGGCCTTTAACATGTCGGTCACATTTTTTTGAATGTTCCAAAATGACGTCCTTTTAAGATATTTTTCAGTTTTGGGGTAAGAAGAAAGTCACAAGATCGGGTGTATAGGGGAGCTGTGGAACAACACAAATGCCTTTTGAGTCTAAATTTGGTGATGAAAGTGGTCGGGTGACATGTGGCGTTGATGTCTAGTCTCACCCTTTCCTAAGCCTTTATAAAACACTTGGTTAACAGTTTGTCCCCGAGGAACAAATTTTTTATGCGTGGTACCCTTACTGTCAAAAACTAAATCAACATTGTTTTGATCTTTAATTTGCTTTTTTCAGTCGAGGAGATGTCTCAGCGTACGATCCTCACATTGCCTCAGGATCGGACTCAAAAATTCAGCATTCATCACCTGTGATCACACGACTGAACCATTGTCACTGGCAATGCTCTCAAGAAAATCAACATACACATTTCTTCGATTGTTCTTCTGCTCAGTTGTGAGGTTCTTCGGCACCATTTTGGAGCAGACCTATCACATGTGAAGTCTTCGCTCAATCTTTGGCGTAATGTTTAAGTCTAAGAAGGCACCCATCATCCTTATTGTTAATCATCGGTTTGATCTCACAAGAGCACGCATGCGATCCACGTTTTCGTCAGTACTGAAGGTCCCCTTGAGCGAAGTTACTCTTCAACGTGTTCTCTGCCTTCCAAAAGTGATTTGTGCCAGCGAAAAACTTGTGCTCTTGGTAAGGAGTGTTCCCTAAGGGGCTGGTTCAACTTTTCAAGTTTCACGTTCGTGGATTTCCGAAGTGTAACACAAAACTTGATGGCATGACGTTACTATAAATTCCGCTGTTCCATTTTCCTAACACACGGCAACAACACAACTTCACTGATGGCGCTCTCAAATATCACGTGATGGTTGTACGGAACTGAAACTCGGACAGAACATCAGAGGGCTGAACACAGTAGTCTGCACTAGTAGAACAACACAGCATTGCAATATCGCTCGCAGTGGTGGCAGTCTCATTACTTTTATCATACGCCTCGTATATACACTACGTGATAAAAAGTATACGGACACATGGCTGAAAATGACTTAAAAGTTCGTCGCGCACTCCATCGGTAATGCTGGACTTCAATATGGTGTTGGCCCACCCTTAACCTTGATGGCAGCTTCCACTCTTGCAGTCATACGTTCAATCAGGTGCTGGAAGGCTTCTTGGGAATGGTAGGCCATTATTCACGGAATGCTGCACTGAGGAGAGGTATCGATGTCAGTCGGTGAGGCCTGGAACGACGTCGGCGTCCCAAAACATTCCAAAGGTGTTCTATAGGATTCATGTCACGACTCCGTGCACGCCAGTCCATTACAGGGATGTTATTATAGTGTAACCACTCCGCCACAGGCCGTGCATTATGAACAGGTGCTCGATCGTGTTGAAAGATGCAATTGCCTTCCACGATTTGCTCTTTAACAATGGGATGCAAGAAGGTGCTTAAAACATCAGTGTAGGACTGTGCTGTGATAGTGCCACGCAAAACAACAAGGGGTGCAAGCCCCCTCCATGAAAAACACGTCCACACCATAACACCACCGCCTCCGGACTTTACGTTTGGCACTACACACGCTGCCAGATGACGTTCACTGAGCATTCTCCATACCCACACCCAGTCATCGGATCACGACATTGTGTACCGTGATTTGTCACTCCACACAACGTTTTTCCACTGTTCAATCGTCCAATGTTTACGCTCCTTACACCAAGCGGGGCGCCGTTTGGCATTTACCGGTGTGATGTGTGTTTTGTGAGCAGCCACTCGACCATGAAATCCAAGTTTTCTCTCCTCCCACCTAACTGTCATAGTACTTGCAGTGTATCCTGATGCACTTTGAAATTCCTGTGTGATGGTCTGGATAGATGTCTGCCTATTACATATTACGACCCTCTTGGTCGGTCGGCGGTCTCTGTCAGTCAACAGACGAGGTCGGCCTTTACGCTTTTGTGCTGTACGTGTCCCTTCACGTTTCTACTTGACTATCAGATCGGGAACAGTGGACCAAGTGATGTTTAGGAGTGTGGAAATCTCACGTACAGACGTATTACCCGACACCCAATCACCTAAACACGTGCGAAGTCCGTGAGTTCCGCGGAGCGCCCATTCTGTTCTCTCACGATGTATAATGACTACTGAGGTCGCTGATGTGGAGTACCTGGCAGTAGGTGGCAGCACAATGCACCTAATATGAAAAATGTATGTTTTAGGGGATGTCTTGATACTTTTGATCACATAGTGTATGTAAACCACTGACTATACTTCAACCAAACTTGGCACACGTATCACTTACTGTCTAGAATGAATTGCTTTGGGGGTAAGAACCACCTGCATACCAAAGGTTGGGGGTGAAAGTGAGTGTCAAACATGGAGTGAAAGGGAGGAGATGAAGAATAAAGTGATGGACACAGAACGGAGGAGAAGGAGATGAGCAGAGAGGGCAGATGTACATGAGTGGCGAGTGGGGAGAGGAGGAAATAGAGAGAGGAAGGAGAGAGGAGGGGATGAACGGAAAAGGGGAGGAGAGAGTCTGTCAGACATGTTGACTATATGAAATATGTTTGACATTTGTGTATGTGGGAAAAGCCACAGGTAAAAAGCTCATCCCAGATTGCTGGAACTGTTTCAGCCAAATTTGGTACACATTATCATGGCCAGGATTCGAACCTGCGTCACCAATCTGGCAGTTCCGTATTCTACCACAGAAGCATGCGGTCTGTTAAACAAAGTCAGTCTTGCTGTACGGTAATAACGACACTCTGAAAACTTCGAAGCTCGTTTTCTCGCGAATGTTTTAGAGTTTTGGGAAATTGATATTTGAACTCCGGACTTCATGTACCTTAAATATTAAAAATACAAAAATCCGATTGCCGTGTGGTCCCATTGGTAGATTAGTCTGGGGACCAGGGTACCTTTGATGAATGTGTGTCTGGGAATGGCGCAGGTGCGGTAACTGAGCAAAAGTGCTTCAGATTTATTGTTTTCCCTAACTTGGTGCGGAAACAGTAAAGCCTGTAACAGCAATAGATGGTACGGACACAATTCGAAGCTTATCTTCACGGTAAGGAAAACTGTGATTATGGGCTCTTTATCGTAAGCCGTAGTATTACATAAGTCTGCCTCGTTTGCATGTTACCAGGTCAGAAATTGAAGTGTAGCAGACAGTCATAGGAATATAAAAGCTTTTAGTATTTATTTTCACTACGTGGCGCTAACAGTACATGATTGTGTATCTTCACTAATTACGCTGATACCTGACGACAACAAACCAATGAAAATGGCTTATTTTCGTCTGCGAACGTGGACGTCGTGGGTGGACGTGTCTGGGAACGGAGCAGGTGCGGGAACCGAGCGGCTGTGCTTCAGACTTCTTGTTTTCCCAAAGGCAAGAGAGAAGTGCTGCAAACAGCGCTCCGAAGTACCGTTTTGTTTGCACTCGGCCTTCAGATGATATCGATTTCCTATACTTCTGTGTGCTGCGAGCTCCTGCAGGCGTTTGAGATTCCTCTTTCTCACTTGGACTGAAAAGCAGAACAAGCAGGCCATTCAACGACATTTTCGTTCTGGCACTATTTACTGGCGTGTCTGTAGAACAGGAAGCTCGTATGGGTTAGGCTGCCAGTCCGCAACCGTTATATCCCGAGGAGCCAAACTTTTCGTCCTTGTTGCTAACGATAAATTGGTGGAAGGTGGCCAACTGGAACTGTCGCCACAGGAATCTGGATAGACAAGCAAAAGATTAATTGGCTGAAGTGCAGTTTAAATAAATATATTTTACTCAACTTGTTGCTGAAGAACTGCTACACTGTTGATAACTTGTGGCTTCAAATGGTTCAAATGGCTCTGAGCACTATGGGACTCAACATCTTAGGTCATAAGTCCCCTAGAACTTAGAACTACTTAAACCTAACTAACCTAAGGACATCACACACACCCATGCCCGAGGCAGGATTCGAACCTGCGACCGTAGCAGTCCCGCGGTAACTTGTGGCAGCCATGGGTATAAGCAGAGGCTCGACAGGGGCGGGCAGCTATGTACACAATGTTTGCCAGTAGAGCTAGGTATTAAGTGCCCCGGGTAACGTTTGGCACCAACTAGCAACTTGGAAGTAATCTCGAACCAGCAAAAGGTACGCAGGTGCCCGTCGCTTTTGACATCGTCCTTGCGGTCTTCATTAGTCAGCGCCCTAGAGGTTCTTCATTGGTGACGAGCGCCGCTCACGGGATCTGCAATAATCTTCTAGGTGCCGGCTCCGGCAGTATCGATAAGCTACAATAAAACAGTATGTCACCTCTGACTTTGTGTGTCATATCTAATGGTAACTGTCGCTACTGATACTGTAGTTTGGATTGCGAGAATAAATTACGTGAAGTCATTTTATTTGTTGTGGATACATACTGGCAACATGGTAGGAAATGAAATGAGTGTCAAACTGGAGGACATAGGGGATCTATTGTTACATAGTTTGACAGAGCTGTGGAAGACTTGTGGTCAAACAAGGTAAACAGAAAACATTCCATGATTCTGACAAAAATAATGTTTCGAAGAATGGAAAAGGAAACTGAGGTATCCTAATTGACACAGTTTTGCTTCAGGAAAGGTAAAGACACCAGAGAGACAAAGGAGTTAAGGACAGTCAAAACATTTTCGTGGTATACCTCGACCTAAAACAACATTCGGAGCTATTATTTGGTGCAGTACTTTTAACGGCTCATAAATATAAGTGACTAAATAATACACTGTCAGAAAACAATCGCAACGCCAAAAACTAATTAAATGTAGAGTAATGAAATTGCGGAAATCAATTTGTCTAGGTAACATATTTAAATGTTTAACATTGCAAGATCGCAGGTTAATGGAAGTACGAGACTGCAAATGTGAAATGCTAGTACATTAATAACCGGCGTAACCGCCAGAATGTTGACTGCAGGCATGCAACCATGCATGGACAGGGTTGTATAAGTGCCGGACGTCAATTTGTGTGATGCATTTCCATGCCTGTTGCACTTGGTCGGCCAATACAGGAGCGGTTATGCTGTTCGTGATGACGCTCTAATTGTTGTCAATGATGTCCCATATGTGCTCGACTGGAGATAGATGTGGCGATAAAGCAGGCCAAGAAAACTTGTCGACATTATAGAACATGTTGGGTTACAACAGCGGTATGTGGACGGGCGTTATCCTGTTGGAAAACACCCCCTGGAATGCTCTTCACGAGTGGCAGCTCAGCAGGTCGAATCACCAGGCTAAAGTAGAAATTTGCGGTCAGGGTATGTGGGATATCCACGAGGGAACACATACTGTCATACGAAGTCATTTCCCAGAATATAAATCAATGCAGAACGATTCTACTGCCAGCAACATACATCTTGCGTAAGGTTGGAGAACGTAAGGTAAGAGGGAGGGCTAGTACAGAAGCATTTCACTCGCTCCTTTTGGGACTGGAACATGGATCGGAATGACTACCATTTCCACATGGTATCCAGCGCCATGCACCATTTGGTGGCTTGGGGAATATGCAACTAGATGTAGGTGCAGAAGTTATTGCAAATATACGCGGTCCGGTCACTTTAACGTGACCCCCACCTATGTTCTAAGTAGACGTGCAATAACCACTCGTAGAAGGCAGGTGGCAGAACTAGCGATGGGAGGATATATCAAGCGTGTTGGGGGGACAAGGAACACAGTGCAGTCGTTGAAATACGACGTCCAAAACCTCATGAGCTTAGGTTTTCGGGCCACGGGTGGAAGCATTTCCTATACAGATAAAGGCACGTACCGCTGTGGGATTAAAGTACACCGTCCGTGGCGAACTGGTACTACCCAAAACAGGTGCTGAGGCAACTGTGGTGCACCACCAGCCACATAGATGACATGGGTGCAAGACGGCTTTGGAGATGTGTATGGCCCATATGAACTAAAGGGCTAACAACAATGTCTCCCCAACGACCGTTGACGAATGTTGCTGCGTATGGTCTCCTGTAGCAGGCGCCAGGTTCATGCACCCATGCTGACTGCTGACGGCGACGAAGATTGGGATTTGCACGTAAGTACAACAAGTGGACGTCCACTGAGTGGCGGTAGTTGGCCTTTTCAGATGAATCACGTTTTATGCTCCTACAGACATACGGCCGTTGGCTTGTACTGCGTGACATATCAGAATGTGAACACCCTGCAACAATCGTCGGACGGATCCAGGCCGGAAGGCTCACACTGGTAATTCCGTCATTCTGGAAGGTACAATGCATCAACGCAACTATGCATCTATCCTTCGAGGCCATGACCATCCTAAATGCAACTTGTCTTTCATCAGTACGATGGAAACCATGAGTAGGACATGTCACACAGCTCGTAGTGCATGTGTGTGGTTCGAAGAGGACCAGGAGGAGTTTATCATCCTCCATGGCCAGCAAACCCCCGGATTTAAAAACAATCGAGAATCTGTGGGACCACCTCGACCAGGTTGTTCACATTATGTGCTATGTCCGCGTAAGCAGAAGAAACTAACGATCAAAGTCCGAAAACAATTTATTGGACTGTTCAATTAACCGAAACAAATTCTCCAAGTATAACACCAACGCAAAATCCGTCTTCGAATCACAACTACATACAAGAATAATACAGAAAACAACAGAAATAATTTCCTCCTAGTCTCCGCCAGAGACTTCTCCAATATACCAAGCCTTATCAAGAGGTCAGCGAGAAGATCCAAGCCGGGCTGCCGGGGCGGCAGCTATCCACGTCTGTTGGCGGTCGATGAACTGCCGATGTGCGGCCAAGCGCCGGCCTTTATAGCGCTTCGGCGTATGAGTACCTTGGAACTATTTTCCATCACGTTGTTTGACGTGTGAAAATAGTTCCGGGATCTGCTGCGACCTCTTCCTTATGTTTATGTGGACCGGTAGTGGCCCCTGGTGGCCGCTGGTGTCTTTGCAGTGGTGTTGTTGTTGTTGTTGCTGTTCATCAATATTGCCTGTCGGTTGTGTAGTGCTTCGGTGTGCCTGCGAGCGAGCAACCCTCGGCTGCAGGCTTTCAGTTTGGTTGCTGATACTCTAGGCGCCGTGATGTCTGGTGGAGAAGGCCATAGCACTATGGGTTCTCAAGTGGTTCAAATGGCTCTAAGCACTATGGGACTTAACATCTAAGGTCATCAGTCCCCTAGACTTAGAACTACTAACCTGAGGACATCACTCACATCCATGTCCGAAGCAGGATTCGAACCTGCGACCGTATCAGAAGCGCGGTTCCGGACTGAAGCGCCTAGAACCACTCGGCCACAGCGGCCGGCTATGGGTCCGCAACCGAGCTGCCACGGCACGGTTCCTCATACCTGTCGGTACCTTCCAGAATCTCACCGACTATCTCCCTGCCCAACTTGCAGCGGTCTGGACAGGCTGGACAGTGAAGGGGGAGGCTTGTTTATAGCATTAAGAAGTGCAATAGTATCGAAGGAAATTGACGGAGATCCGAAATGTGAAATAATTTGGGTGAAGGTCACGGTTAAAGTAGGCTCAGACATGGTAATTGGATGTCTCTATAGGCCCCCTGGCTCAGCAGCTGTTGTGGCTGAGCACCTGAAGGATAATTTGGAAAATATTTCGAGTAGATTTCTTCACCATGTTATAGTTCTGGGTGGAGATTTTAATTTGCCGGATATAGACTGGGAGACTCAAACCTTCATAACGGGTGGCAGGAACAAAGAATCCAGTGAAATTTTTTTAAGTGCTTTATCTGAAAACTACCTTGAGCAGTTAAACAGACAACCGACTCGTGGCGATAACATATTAGACCTTCTGGTGACAAACAGACCCGAACTATTTGAAACAGTTAAGGCAGAACAGGGAATCAGCGATCATAAAGCGGTTACTGCATCGATGATACCAGCCGTAAATAGAAATATTAAAAAAGGTAGGAAGATTTTTCTGTTTAGCAAAAGTGACAAGAAGCAGATTACAGAGTACCTGACGGCTCAACACAAAAGTTTTGTCTCAAGTACAGATAGTGTTGAGGATCAGTGGACAAAGTTCAAAACCATCGTACAATATGCGTTAGATGAGTATGTGCCAAGCAAGATCGTAAGAGATGGAAAAGAGCCACCGTGGTACAACAACCGAGTTAGAAAACTGCTGCGGAAGCAAAGGGAACATCACAGCAAACATAAACATAGCCAAAGCCTTGCAGAAAAACAAAAATTACGCGAAGCGAAATGTAGTGTGAGAAGGGCTATGCGACAGGCGTTCAATGAATTCGAAAGTAAAGTTCTATGTACTGACTTGGCAGAAAATCCTAAGAAATTTTGGTCTTACGTCAAAGCGGTAGGTGGACCAAAACAAAATGTCCAGACACTCTGTGACCAAAATGGTACTGAAACAGAGGATGACAGACTAAAGGCCGAAATACTAAATGTCTTTTTCCAAAGCTGTTTCACAGAGGAAGACTGCACTGTAGTTCCTTCTCTAGATTGTCGCACAGGTGACAAAATGGTAGATATCGAAATAGACGACAGAGGGATAGAGAAACAATTAAAATCGCTCAAAAGAGGAATGGCCGCTGGACCTGATGGGATACCAGTTCGATTTTACACAGAGTACGGGAAGGAACTTGCCCCCCTTCTTGCAGCGGTGTACCGTAGGTCTCTAGAAGAGCGTAGCGTTCCAAAGGATTGGAAAAGGGCACAGGTCATCCCCGTTTTCAAGAAGGGACGTCGAACAGATGTGCAGAACTACAGACCTATATTTCTAACGTCGATCAGTTGTAGAATTTTGGAACACGTATTATGTTCGAGTATAATGACTTTTCTGGAGACTAGAAATCTACTCTGTAGGAATCAGCATGGGTTTCGAAAAAAACGGTCGTGTGAAACCCAGCTCGCGCTATTCGTCCACGAGACTCAGAGGGCCATAGACA
Source organism: Schistocerca serialis cubense (assembly GCF_023864345.2). Classification (NCBI taxonomy): domain Eukaryota; kingdom Metazoa; phylum Arthropoda; class Insecta; order Orthoptera; family Acrididae; genus Schistocerca; species Schistocerca serialis. The sequence continues at coordinate 386,182,288 of NC_064644.1, read as the reverse complement.
CGGGTTCACAGGTAGATGCCGTGTTTCTTGACTTACGCAAGGCGTTCGATACAGTTCCCCTCAGTCGTTTAATGAACAAAGTGAGAGCATATGGACTATCAGACCAATTGTGTGATTGGATTGAAGAGTTCCTAGATAGCAGAACGCAGCATGTCATTCTCAATGGAGAGAAGTCTTCCGAAGTAAGAGTGATTTCAGGTGTGCCGCAGGGGAGTGTTATAGGACCGTTGCTATTCACAATATACATAAATGACCTTGTGGATGACATCGCAAGTTCACTGAGGCTTTTTGCAGATGATGCTGTAGTGTATCGAAAGGTTGTAACAATGGAAAATTGTACTGAAATGCAGGAGGATCTGCAACGAATTGACGCATGGTGCAGGGAATGGCAATTGCATCTCAATGTAGACAAGTGTAATATGCTGCGGATACATAGAAAGATAGATCCCTTATCATTTAGCTACAAAAAAGCAGGTCAGCAACTGGAAGCAGTTAATTCCATAAATTATCTGGGAGTACGCATTAGGAGTGATTTAAAATGGAATGATCATATAAAGTTGATCGTTGGTAAAGCAGATGCCAGACTGAGATTCATTGGATGAATCCTAAGGAAATTCAATCCGAAAACAAAGGAAGTAGGTTACAGTACGCTTGTTCGCCCACTGCTTGAATACTGCTCAGCAGTGTGGGATCCGTACCAGATAGGGTTGGTAGAAGAGATAGAGAAGATCCAACGGAGAGCTTTACAGGATGATTTAGTAATCGCGAAATCGTTACGGAGATGATAGATAAACTCCAGTGGAAGACTCTGCAAGAGAGTCGCTCAGTAACTCGGTACGGGCTTTTGTTGAAGTTTCGAGAACATACCTTCACCGAGGAGTCAAGCAGTATATTGCTCCCTACTACGTATATATCGCGGAGAGACCATGTGGATAAAATCAGAGACATTACAACCCACACAGAGGCACACCGACAATCTTTATTTCCACGAACAATACGAGACTGGAATAGAAGGGAGAACCGATAGAGGTACTCAGGTACCCTCCGCCACACAGCGTCAGGTGGCTTGCGGAGTATGGATGTAGATGCAGATGTAGATCCTGGGTACGGAGGCTTCCTTAATACCACTTTCTTGTCCCACCTTCCTTATTGACCTAGTTTTACCCGCTATCGCCTTAGCTAGTAGGACTGCTTATTGTATATCGCCTGTGCTGTGTGTGTGGCCCTCCGGAACGTCTTTTGTCGTGAGCATTGTCCATAAACCTGAACAGTTTCATTAAACGGCCAGTCATTCTTTGATTAGGTTTACGTTAGTTTGTACGTCGCCTGTGATATTCTGCTGCTGCATCCCGATGACTTACGCCCGCTTACATGGATGAGAAATATTTCTGCCTCCTCCTGATATACTGTGCGAGTCACTACACTGCAGTACAGCACCACACTATGCAGCTTCGATAACTAGCGCCACTTTAACGTCCTTATGTCGGAGTATGTTCATGAATTTCCTCACAGGCAACCGGCAATGTGGCGCTACGTACTTCACGCGACTACTCATTTCGACGGTGTGGTGATGATGGGTCCATCCTCTCGGTGTAGTTTTCACTATCGCCACTGGTACCGAGTTTGTCCTATGCGACATGAGTTTTGAATCAACTCAGTCCGAACAGCCCTCGGAAGGCCCAACGGTAAGGACCGAATGCCGTGTCATTCTCAGTCGATAAGGGTCATTGGATGTGGATAAGGAGGGTCCTGAGATCAGCACATTGCCCTCACAGACGTTGCCAGTTTTCGGACAGGAGCCGGTATTTCGCGATTAAGTAGCCCGTCAATTGCCCCCACAAGGGCTAAGTGCAGCGCGTTTGCCAACAGCGCTCGGCTGATCCGGATGGCCACTCATCCAAGTGCTAACCTAGCCTGACAGCGCTTGACTTCGGTGATCTGGCAGCAACCGGTGTTTAGCACCCCGACAAGGCCGTCGGCATAGTTATGAATCACTCTCCATGTACTTAAATTCCATGCTGCGTAACAGGTCCACAAAACTTAAATGAAAGGTACTAGCTGACTTATTATTTGGAAATCTTTCAATTTATTCGTTCCAGGTACACCATACAAATTCATAAGTGTCAATAGTGATCACTTATGGTTTGGAAACCAGTCTTCATCATCACAACACAATGGATAATACAACAAGTATTAGCAATAAAAGTCTGAAGTGAACCGAGAGATACTAACAGAATAGTGAACGATGCGGTCGCAGCCGTGTTAATTTTATACCTTTCGGACAATCAACTTACACTCATCTCTTTCTTATTACATGCGATTTTATAATTCCAGTAATTTTGACAACAGGTTTCTTAGCATAGATTACTGACATTTTTAAACAACAAATTAATCTTTTAATTAAACGTTTCGCTGATACATTTTTTTAAATCTTATTTTCTTCGTTTTAGTTCGTTGCATTTGCTCGGGGCGGACGTCGCAAGACATCAGTTTCAGTTAGTCGTTGGTCCATTAACTCAGTTTTTTTTATTACACAGGAAAGCTAACCGTCTGAAGGAACACGCTGAGCTACCGTGCCGGCTGGGACATTGAAGTTTCTTTTTATTATCTACGATAATGATGGAAGACGACGAAATGAATTAAAATTTGTGCTGCGGCCGGGACTCGAATCCGGGTGTTGGTGTTTGCTAGGCAAAAATGTTAACCATTACACCAACGCAGTATTTTTGTTAACATTGCTGCACGAACTACCTAAGCTGAGTGCCCTCCCCAACACAAACTTCAATTCATTTTTCCCTTACATGTTGTCACTACTGCCAGGGCTCTCCGATATTGGTAAGCACCCCAGCGTTGGACGTAATGGGACGTCCTTGTATCATTGGTGATCTTATAGATCTTATAACAAATTTTAATTCATTTCGTCTGTTTCGATCATTATCGTAAACAAAATTAATATTAAAATTTTTATTAACATTAATTTTTACTAACAACATTACAAAATCCCCCCATTACTGTCTTTCGCTTCACTCCATCCAACACTTTTATTTCCTACGATGGGGATTAACATTCGTCCACAAGAATTTTAACACTGATAACTGTGTTTGTTCTTTCAGTAAGTACGACTGATAGAAAACTCAGGTCCTTTTAGGAAAATTACGTGAATTAAGTGACGCATTATTTCACGTATGTTCGTTATTGATTGACATTTCTAGCTTCTAAATTTACTAAATAAGGAATATAAATTAAAGAAGAAGTATGGAGAAATATTCGAAACTGGAAAGAACAGAAATGCATGCTAGTTATTAAAACATAAACTCCGAATTCAGAGTGCTGTGTGTCGCGTTCTCTTATACTACATGCACTGTCCAGTCACATTAATGTGACCAGCCAGCCAGTGTGGCTGAGCGGTTCTATGGGCTTCAGTCTGGAATTGCGCGACCGCTACAGTCACAGGTTCGAATCCTGCCTCGGGTATGGATGTGTGTTCTGTCCTTAGGTTAGTTAGGTTTAAGTAGTTCTAAGTTCTAGGGGACTGATGACCTCAGATGCTAAGTCCCATACTGCTCAGAGCCGTTTGAACCATTAATGTGACCAGCTGTTAAAAGCCTGAATAACCACTCGTGCATTGCAGATTGCTGCGAGTCGTGCGGGAAGAGAGACAATAAGGTTGTGGGACGTACCGACAGGAAAGTGGAGCCAACCCGACTCCCGTGCTGCGGACAGCTGTGCTAGGTTACTTTATTGATGGCCCATAGCGCGAACAGCACGATAGCGGTGAACCCACAGATTCTCCACAGGGTTTAGATCTGGGGAGTTTGATGACCAGAGGAGCACGGCAAACACATCATTGTCCTTTTCGAACCACTTACGTAATACTGGAAGCTGTGTGAGACGTTGCACTCTCCTGCTGGTAGATGCCATCGTGTCGAGAAAAAAAAAAGTTGCATGTTGAAACACGTATGTAACATAGCAGCGATGGCGAGGCATTGTAGCATCTGTGACCAGAGAGTATGCGCTTGACCGCGCGAGTGTTGCGAGCGGTTCTCAGTCTGTCAGTCAGTCGTTGCGAGTCTGTAGCTCCGTCTAGTTGGGTAGAGTACGCCAGTAGTCGTCATGCAGAGCGGTCGGTCAGTGGTAGCAGCCCAGTGGGGTTGCGTGATGTGGTCTGTCGGCAACACTGGTCAAGATGCTGAATGAGGTATACTGTTAATTAAGATAATCATCGGATAATGTAAAGTTTAATTATTGTAACTAATTTTCAACAAGTGCCCCCAATAATAACTTTGATTTCAAAAGCAATTTTACATAAAATTTTCATTTAATTGAAGTAACTATTTCGTTCCACTTCCCCTAAACAAAAGTTTCAGTTTTCAATTAGATTACAAAAGAGAAAAAAAGGGAATATTATTATTTGCAATGCAGTTCCTCCAAGCGGTGCGCAACAACAAGAGCAGAAATTTGACTAGGTGTTGCAATGAGGTAAGAATTTAATTTTGATTTTTCCACAGGGCCAAAGACCGATATTTCGGTTTAATTGAATAATCATTATCACTGAATGGACTTTCATTATTTTAGTGGGAGCTTACACCAGAGTCAGATTGCGAATTTCACATTTTGTTGTCATTAAATTTAATTGCAGGGAGGTTACGTTTGGCTCCCATTCATTTATTATTTCTGTCTTTAAAATTTCAGTGGAGAGGTTACACTTAGCGCAATGTCCATTGGCATTCCATAAATAATATTTCTGTCATATAAATTTTTGTGGGGAGGTTACACTTGGCGACACCCAGTCCAGGATCGTATTTCGTTGAGAGTCTTTTCAGCAACAGTCAGATATCTGCTCTTATTTGCTTAGATATAATTAGGATTTGGCGCAACGCTTTTACTAATCTTGTGACTTTCTTTCTACAGGTCAACGGCAATTCGTTGCTCTGTTGTATTTATGTGTTGCTTTTGCATTGTGCGTATTTATTTTGTGAAAAATTTTTGACTGTTGTTAAAATGCCGCGAAAGACTGTGAATAGTGTATCGCGAGGTATTATGAACGAAATAAGCGAATTAAATAACTTCACCAATAATACTAGTGACACGCAGTGTAATCATGACAATCCTGCGTTCACTAACAATCAGTGCATTCCAACCACTAATGATGACTTTTGTCTTAATGATGAACAAACGAACTCGGTTATGTCCTCTGTTGATTTGACGACAATTGATGACGCAGAACGCTCTATTGTAATGAGTGCTGCCGAGCTTAACACAACCGATTTAGTAAATTCACGTGACGAGCAGACAAATTTGTCTAATGAAGATGAACAGATCACACAAAGTAGGACGGATTTATTTAATTCCGAAACAATGACTGACAGTGTACGTCCGACTGATAAACCTTTCTGTGAATTACAGAATGACCAAATGGTCACGCAAAACGAGACAATTCCAGATCCACCACTAAACAGCACAGAGAATATAAACGCTAGTTTTGACTTGGTACGAATTATGAGAAGTTTGCTACAACAGCAAAGTGAGAAAACAGACAACAATTTCAAACAACTTAGTGTAGATATCAAACACTTAAATGAGAAACTTGACAATAATGACGAAAATCTCAAACAAATTAATGAGCAGGTCAAACAACAGAGTGAAGATTTCAGACAACTTAGGGAAGATAACAAACAACAGAATGAAAACCTCAAGCAACTTAGTGAACAGGTCAGACAACAAAATGAAAAATTTGACGACAATTCGAGGCAGCTTAGTGAACAAATTAAAGCTGTTGCCGCGCAGTGTCATGACACTAAGGAACAGTTGCGCTCGGAAATTGAAGCTTGTTCAAAAAAAGGTAGCGAAGAAATTAAGTCTGTTGCTCAGGAATTAAGGGAATTGCAAACAGCCGCCACAGAAACACTCAGAGACGAAATTAACGGAGTCGCTAAACAATGCTCTGAAAAAGCTACACAATTACGGGACGAGTTTAAAGCAATGACGGTAGAACTTTCGCGCACAATGGACGCAAAGATAGACGCGAAATTCGAACAGCAAAACACTCAGATTAACGAGCGCTTTAATCAGCACATACAAAACAGTGATACGCGTTTCCGCAAATTTATTCAAGATCAAAACAAAGCAAAACGACAAGTCATGGAAACAATCACTGCACAAAGACAAGAGGACAAACGTAAAATGTTCGCGAAAGCGAAGACGTATGTAGACAATAATATTACTACAGTGTCCGACAAAATTAATACCATAGAACAATTGAACGCGGAATTACGGGATGAAATTTCTGATCTTAAATCAAAAACAGATACACACACAGTAAATATTCAAACAGTGACAGACAGATTCAAACAATTAGAACTAACACAGGATTGCGATGTCATCAAAGCTGATGTTAAAAAACTGAGCGAAACTACGCGTAAGTTGCAAAAACAGATTAATGCGTCTGATTCTAAAACCGATGATCAGGTTAAAATACTGACTGAAAAATGTGATGAATTGGCCAGTCGTATTGATGTTATCGAAAATACTAATGACAATAAATCAGACGATACTGCACCGGTTTCATCTAACCAAACACCTGAATTTCAAAATTTACAGCAAACAATTAATGAGATCGATTCGTCTAATAACACGTTGCGTAGAAAGTTATCGAGTTTACAACAAGAAGTAACAGAGATGAAAAGTATTTCAGTTAATAACACATCACAGAATCCGCCACGTTGCGAACATTTGTCTGACTAACGCAGCGTGTATAATGTGAACAATTTACAGAGACTACGCGAATTAAAATCCGAAAAGCTACGCGACTTAAAATCTGAAAAGATACGCAACTTGAAGTACGAAATGACACAGACAAACAAATTCACATACAAACCCGAACGTGTTTACAAATTCAATGACGAGAACGTAGATTACGAGCAATTTTTATCCGACAGAAAATGTAAAGTATTTAATAATGACAGCGTACAGGTACACACTTTGAGCTGTATACGACAATTTGTTTTTATGCTTTCACCGCTATTGCGTGTAATGCAGAAACTAGCTTTGAAACAGATGCGACAATTTATTTTTGTATTTACAACAGCATTGCCTATAATGAAGAAACTGGAATTAGCAAGAATACAACAATTTGCTTTTGGATTTTTACCGCTATTGCCTGTAACGCAAAAGCTAAAATTTATTTGCAGTGCGTAAAGACCTCAGGGGATTCATTACGCTTTAATGAATATGTGCCGTAGCGAGCATAGGGCCCCGAGCTGTAGTAGTGCTATTTCATCTTTAGTTTTCTGCACTGCTGCCTTTTCTTCTACTATCCTTTATATCTATCAAAATAGCTCTTTAACTATTGCTCTACCTAGAATTAAGAAAAATGACTAAAGAAAACCCGATATGAGAAATATTTTACCGAATGTGACAATTTTCATTAGGCACTCCAGAATCACGAGAACTTTAATAACAGATAAAATCGTAATCATCAGTATGTATAAAATTTTGAGCAGTCGGAACCACATTTTTGTAACAATAGATGTTTTTCACCACAATAGCATGAAAGTCAACCGCTTAGCATACCTAACCAACAATGCAGTCTACAAGGTCAACCAAACTTTAATGTTTCGCCGCGTGCACGTATAGTTCCAGCTCCAACAAATGGTAACGCATGGCAGCAAGGAAACAACTACGTACAAAGAAGGCAGTATTTCAATTCCTATCGTAATGCACCGTATAGGAATGACTATTACGACAGACGTAAAAATAATGAGGACAATTTTCAGCGAACATCTAACAACAGTCGGTCATACCAACAGCAAAATCATACGCAAGAACATATTCTCATGAATGAACCCGACAGTAGGTACCATCCAGAGCGTAACACGTCTGGAAGAAGTAATAGAACAGTTCAAATAGTAGAAATGCCACAGAATCCTCCTAGTAATAATAACACGTCAGATAGAATCTGACTAGATACTGTGCAGATCGCATCTTCCAATAATACAAGCACTACTTCAGACACGCAAAATGTTGTTCACGAAAATGTAATTACTTTTGACGATATCAGAGACACTCTTTTGCAGGAAAGACCATTTGTTCAGAAAACTATTTCACATCCTATTATCGAAATTAAAATTGGTTCATCGAAATTCTCAGCAGTAATTGATTCCGGCTCACCTATATCAGTAATAAATGAGGAGACTTTCAACGAGTGCAACAAAGGGAATACTTATCCGACATTACCTTTAGGCAAAACAAAAGTGAAGGGAGCAGTATCGAGTAAAGGAGTAGACGTTAAATTACAGACGCATTTATCATTTTGTATTGGAGGTCATACTTTCCACTCTAATTTTTGGATTGTTCCTTTATTGACAACAGACGTAATTTTAGGTACTAATTTTCTGGTACAACACGACGCAGTCATTGATTTTCAGAATTCTTATTTAATGTTAAAGGATGAAAATGTGCAATTGGCTTTAGAATTTCAGCACTCTTTATCTGCGGAAGAACAAACAATTAACCGCACAGAGGTCATTTCCGCAACACGTAACATAGACTGTAATCCCACATTGTTCACGGATACGTACGTGCACAACTATAATACTCCAGACGAAGCTGACTACGACGTAATGCAATTGATTTCTGATAAGGTTAAAGAGAGCAGTGCAACTACAGACGACGAACGAACGCAATTACACAAAATTCTTTTACAGCAAGTTCCAATTTTTGACAACATTCCTGGTACTATGTCCGGATTTATGTATGAATTTCAAGTGAAACAGCACGACACATTTAAAGCAAAGCATTATCCCATCCCATATATTCACAGAGAACAAGTTAAAAAGGAATTGCAGGATATGCTTGACCAAGAAATTATTGAACCAGCAGCTAGTCCGTACATAGACCCACTACATATTGTTAAGAAAAAAGATGGCTCACTTCGCCTCGTACTTGATTCATGTCACATTAATGACATTATTATTAATGAAACTGATCGACCACAGACATTAGAGGAACTTCTACAGAAATTTCACGGTACAGCTATTTATTCTACACTAGATTTGAAATCGGGATTTTGGCAAATTCAACTTCATCCGAATTGTAGAAAATATACAGCTTTTCTCTGTTTCGGCGACTGTTATCAATTTTGCAAATTACCGTTCGGCTTAACTATTTCTTCTGCAGCTTTTATTCGCGGTTTGAACACAATACTTCCGACAGAACTTAAAGACAGAATCACGACGTATGTAGACGACATTCTTATCGCAGAAGCTAACTGGTCTGAACACAATCTGATTCTTGAACAACTGTTACAAACTTTCCATGCACAAGGACTTACAGTTAACCTCAGTAAATCGCACTTTGGCAAAACTTCCATAAAATTTCTTGGACACGTGATTTCAGCAGAAGGCATTCCACCTGATCCAGAAAAACTTCAAGCTCTACGTGACATTAGTGTTCCTACGACGAAGAAACAATTACGCAGTTTTTTGGGCTTAATTAACTTTTTTCGTAAATTTATTCATCACTCTGCTTTAGACACACCCAGATTATGTCAATTAACAGGTAAAAACACTATTTGGTCTTGGGATAAGCAAGCACATTCTGAATTCATGAACCTGAAGCATGCTTTGTTGAATGCTCCACTTTTATCGCACCCCGATCTTACTAGAAATTTTTCCATTGCCACCGACAGTTCTAACACCGCTTTAGGCGTACATATTTTCCAGGAAATTGAAGAAGATGGTTCTACAGTAATTAAAAACATCGCGTTTGCAAGTCGCATTTTGCCACCTGCTGAACGAAATTATTCTGTTACAGAACTTGAAACATTATGTGTTGTATGGGCTTTTACGAGATTTCGGCACTTTCTTTATGGCAGACATACCACCGTCTACACAGACCACAGAGCAATACAATTTTTGCTTTCAGCTAAATTTACTCACGACAGATTAAGCAGATGGAAGCTTTATTTGCAAGAATTTAATTTTACGATTGTTCACATTCCCGGCACACAAAATGTTATAGCAGACGCACTATCGCGTTCTCTCGGCAACAATCAGCAAGACGTAGCAACCAACTTCTGCAAAACAAATTTCAGTGTCATGTACATTCAGCAAGTTGCATTTGAAAATTTTATTTCATCGTCATTACAGGACATAGCACAAGAGCAAAATAAAGACAATGTGTGGAAAGAAATTAAACACCTTTGGCAAGATAGGAAAAATGTTACGATTAGGAACCACTACACTGTACGCAATGACATTCTGTTTCGCCGCTCTCATCCTGACAGCAACAATTGGTTACTATGCATTCCTGACGAACTGGTTAACAAATTAATCTGGTACACTCATCTAAGTTACGCACATTACGGAGCACGAAAATGTTTTCTTATACTGAGACAGAACTCTTATTTTACTAACATGGAGAAACGTATACGACGAGTTTTAGCGTCTTGTAAAATTTGCCAGAAAGCTAAATCAGACACCACTTCACATATTCCTCCATTATATCCCATTATACCTGTTAAATTAAGACACATGGCCGCAGTAGACATTTTTGGTCCGATTCCGAGAACTAACAGAGGTTTTTGCTACATCTTTGTCGCTGTTGAGCTCACTTCAAAATTTGTTACTTTCACTCCGTTACGCAAAGCTACTGCTAAAACTGTTTCGAAAGCATTTGTAAAACATTTTCTATTTCATGTAGGGCATGTGATGAAAGTAATTTCTGATAATGAATCACAATTTCGATGTGGCGTATGGACACGTATGTTACGAGCTAGTAACATTTCTCCGATTTATGTATCCAAGTACCACGCTTCTTCGAACCCCTGTGAACGGTTAATGAAAGAAATTGGTAAGCTGTGCCGAATATACTGCCACAAAAGACATATTGATTGGGATACACACATACTCTCATTCCAAGATGTAATTAATTCCATTCCAAATGAATCCACTATGCTATCTCCGTCTATTATACTGAAAAACGTTGAACCACCGAACAAAATTAAAGAATTAGTAAACTTCCCTAAATGTCGTCGACTAAGACACCACGAAATAATTGACATTGCGCTGAACAACATCAAACGTGCCGCAGAGCGCCGGAGAAGACGGCAAAAACAGGTTTGTAGACGCCGAGACTTTCACGTTGGACAGAAAATATTAGTACGTACACATTATTTATCCAGTAAATTAAAAGGTAAGTGCAGTAAATTTGAACTTCTATACGCAGGTCCATATCGGATTCGCAGCATCCCTCACCCCAATGTTGTACACGTCGAAACTTTGAGAACTAGAAAATCGAAAGGCAACCACCATATCTCAAACATTAAACCGTTTATTGAATGAAGACACTTTATGATTCAACACACTATGATGTCATTTATTAATGCAATTATTTCACTTGACTAATTACTGATGATTATCGCATTTTTTCTTGGCAAGTGCCCGGCAAGGTAAGGTTAGCAGGTCGCTTTTCTTGTCGTTACACATCAGACCGTGCACATTTTCCACTTTTTTTGTGTATATGATTGTACTCCAGTTTTGTTTGTATGCACTGTGAAATAGTTAAGATATAACACACCTGTTGACTTTGACATTTTTTGCCTTATGACATCTCAACATCGTGACTGTTTTACATTTTTTCTGCTACATTGTGATATTATCTGTACATTTTGCCTCTGAACACTGTCAATGCCTTTGACATATTACGTTTTCTGTCATGGTATGCTGTATGGTTAATTATGTTACCATAAACCAGTCATTATTTAGTGGGTATATGATTTAAATGCAAGACATTAATCTCTGTTCATCAATTTCAGTAAGAAATGGTGCGTGTAAGAAATAAATTCAACAGAAATGGGAATTTCACCTACGGAATAAACGAAAGAAGATGCAATAACTTTATGAGGAAGAGTAAATGGATCAGGATTAACAAGCATTAACAAGAATATACTATACTCATCATAGAATAGCAGCCTTAGCTAATTTTTTCTTTCAGAATACAAGGTGATTGATGCAGGCTGTCAGACTGAACTACACATCTTAGTTTTAGTGATGAAATATGCTAGAGATAAGGAATAGTTGTACAATGAGTAATGAAGTGATTTTTGCAGATGATAATGAATACTGATGAATAATGATGAAGGATATGGTATTTTGAATAATGAGTTTTTCTTTACAGGTGATGATAATAATGAAGTTATGATAATATGGATAATGAAGTGATTGATAATGAAGTTTTTTCTTTACAGATGAGGATAATGTTGGAGTTTTATATTTATGCTATGTAGTTATTTAAGTATTTGTTGCAGTTTGTTTTGACAGCAGGTGTTATATTGCATAGTGGGATGACGGAAAGTTTTGGAAAGGACAGCTATGGAACACATTTTATACACATTTCACTACTTGTTAATTCGAAGTTCACTACCTTTCAGCATAGTGTGCGTTTCTTCTTTCAGGTCAATAATCCATTTTGTATTTTTTCCAGGAGATGCTTGTCATGATACTTACTAAAACTGTTACTTATTATATCTGTTCTAGTACTTGCATTTTTATTTTTTTTACCCATTTGTGTTTACCATTTATAAATGTAATCACATATACTGCCTTGTTACATAACCTTGCTACAGCTGACTCATGACGAATGACGTTACCTATCCTCATTGGCAGCAATAGGTCAAAAGCAAAAAGTGTTATGCCTCAGCAATTAATTATCGATCCCAACGCAATGCATTGCTAACAAAAAAAAAAAAATGTATTAACAGTCCCAAATAGTGATACCAGTTTGAGAAAATTCTGAATAATACTGATTAGCTCTGAATAGTATGTCACTTGAGTAATGACTTCTTAATGAGACAACAAAAATACACACATATATATAAAATAATGCTTAGTAACTGGCTAGTAATTGCCACTGTTATTGTAATGAGACTATTTATAATCCCCATGATTATTAATGCTATGACTATAATTAACTGATTTTTAATAATGACTTCGTAATGATCTGAATAATAATGAATGAGGAACAATGCTTTATACTATTCGATACCTGATGGCCACTGAGTGCCAATAATTAGTGTCACTTAATGAATTGTTATTAATTATGCCATTAATTAGCTCTTGTTTTCAATGTTCATACTTTGTAATTGGAAATGAATGTGACTGTTTAATAATGCTTTGTAATTAGAAGAAGGCTAATGATTCTTACTAGATTAGAATGACACATAATTAATTAACTATGCTATTGTTTCATAATGCTTTGTGATTAGGAAAAAGGTAATGATTATTACTATTGGAAGACAAATGATTAATTAATTATGCTATACTTTATAACTGGAAATGAATGCGATTGTTTCATAATGCTTTGTAATTAGAAGGCTAATGATTCTTACTATTGAAATGACAAATGATTAATTAACTATGCCATACTTTGTAACTGGAAAAGAATGCGATTGTTTCATGATGCTTTGTAATTAGGAGAAGGTTAATGATTAATACTATATTGGAATGACAAATGATTAATTAACTATGCTATACTTTGTAACTGGAAAAGAATGCGATTATTTAATAATGCTTTGTAACTAGGAAAAGAAGATTACTGATTCTATGTAAAACAATTAATGAACATTTTTCTGTAATACTACATACATGGTACAGAAATGTTCAATAACTGGGCTATGAATGCCGCAAACTACTACTGTAATTGACAATATTATGTGACTTAATGTCCTTCACCTCATAAGCTAACTACCCTGAATTACTGCGATGTCCATTTGTCCTGTTTATCCTAGCGATCATGGAGCACTATATTTGGTTTTGCACTAATTCTACGTTGATGTGCCGTGTAAGAGCGTGGTGTTGACACGACATGCTGTCCACCACCGTGAGCGATGAAGACGTTATTATGGTCCCACTGTTTGGTGTACGTAATATACTGCCAAAATAAAAAAAAAAAAAAAATGGAATATTACTACGACAGTTCAGTGTCTTGGCTACACTGATAAATTTTGAGGGGAAAAGAACTTCAAGTTTTGTCACTTGGTGTTGTACTTCTGTGGAAAGATATGGACTTTCAAAACAGCTGTGTGCAATCTAAAGTGCTACAACCATGATGCAATCCTTCCCTTTCCTATCCTAATTCTTGTCACATAGTAAAATCATTTTTGCTATTTATGTTCATGGCTATACATTTTTTTTCAATTCGCTAAACTCCAGTGCGAGTACACTTATGTCACTGGTCGACATGATTTTTTTTTGCTATTATGTTTATTTATTGCCAAAATGCTAAAGACATTTTTTTTATTTGTTCTGAAGTACAGTATATGTGCACTTTTGTCTTTTATATTGTACATACATTTTTTATTTTTTCTGAACTACAGTGCATGTGCACTTCTGTTAGGTGTTAATATGTTTTCTACTGAACTTCAGTCCCTGTACACTTTTCTCATTTTTCAATATGATTTCTACTATTCTGTATATTCAATACTTTAATGCGAATGCACTTATGTCATTTGTTACTAATTGTACATACATTTCATCAATTACTGATATGTTCTCAACTGCAGTGCATGTGCACTCATGTCACTTGTCAACATAATATTTTGCCAGTCTGTTTATTTGTTCTGAATATGCTAAAGAATTTTTTTTTTCAGTGCCTGTGCACTTTGTTATCTGTCAAATAATTTGTATATACATTTTTCTGATTTGCTACTATGTTTTGTACTCACATTTTGTCTTTGTCTGATATATTTTGTACTTAGTGCGTGTGCACAACATTTAAATATTCTGTAAGTTGTAGAATTTTGTTAATTAAAGAAAAATTTTGCCGCGCTTGGCAAGTCCAAATGACTCACCATCGCTGCCAAATTTTTGCCCCCCCAGTGGAGGGTTATGAAACACGTATGTAACATAGCAGCGATGGCGAGGCATTGTAGCATCTGTGACCAGAGAGTATGCGCTTGACCGCGCGAGTGTTGCGAGCGGTTCTCAGTCTGTCAGTCAGTCGTTGCGAGTCTGTAGCTCTGTCTAGTTGGGTAGAGTACGCCAGTAGTCGTCATGCAGAGCGGTCGGTCAGTGGTAGCAGCCCAGTGGGGTTGCGTGATGTGGTCTGTCGGCAACACTGGTCAAGATGCTGAATGAGGTATACTGTTAATTAAGATAATCATCGGATAATGTAAAGTTTAATTATTGTAACTAATTTTCAACAAGTGCCCCCAATAATAACTTTGATTTCAAAAGCAATTTTACATAAAATTTTCATTTAATTGAAGTAACTATTTCGTTCCACTTCCCCTAAACAAAAGTTTCAGTTTTCAATTAGATTACAAAAGAGAAAAAAAGGGAATATTATTATTTGCAATGCAGTTCCTCCAAGCGGTGCGCAACAACAAGAGCAGAAATTTGACTAGGTGTTGCAATGAGGTAAGAATTTAATTTTGATTTTTGCACAGGGCCAAAGACCGATATTTCGGTTTAATTGAATAATCATTATCATTGAATGGACTTTCATTATTTTAGTGGGAGCTTACACCAGAGTCAGATTGCGAATTTCACATTTTGTTGTCATTAAATTTAATTGCAGGGAGGTTACGTTTGGCTCCCATTCATTTATTATTTCTGTCTTTAAAATTTCAGTGGAGAGGTTACACTTAGCGCAATGTCCATTGGCATTCCATAAATAATATTTCTGTCATATAAATTTTTGTGGGGAGGTTACAATGTAGAGATGGACATGGTCCCCGACGATAGATGCACACCCGTTTTGCCCCACTGTGCCTTCCAGAATGATGCGATAACCGAGGGAATGTCACGAAACCTTTCCACAGATCGTAACGATCCCTCCTCCGGTTTCGACCCCGCCGAAGATTGTAACGGAGTGTTTTTTTTTTTTCAGACATTTGACGCCAAACACGCCGACGACCATCTGTCCGATGGATCATAGAAAGTGATTCATCTGAAAAGGACATCTACTGTCATTCACTGGAAGTCCAGTTGCGGTATTGTCCTGCAAATTCCAGCCTTCGTCGCCGATCAGCAGCAGTCAACCCGGGTGCATGAGCGAGGCACCAGCTGCGGAAGACCATGTGGAGGAACATTCAGTGGACGGTCATTGAGGAGATATCGCACAGTGGTTCAAGTGGGCCATTACTCGCTGAACAGTTGCACGTCTTTTCGCCCGTACACATGTCCTCGACCGTTATGCACCCCTGTTATCTATGGCGTATGGTACACCACAGTTGTCTCGGCGTCACTTTTAGATAGCGCCATTTTGCCATACACGGTATATACCTTAACCATGGAGCTACGCGAACAGCTTACAAATTTAGCCGGTTCGGAAACGCACCTAACCTTGGCTCAAAAGCTACTGATCGCGCCGTTTTGGATGTCAGATAAGTAACTCTGTTTCTGCATTAAGACAACGACTAGCCCTACCCCCCCCCCCTCCCCCACTTTCCACCATCGACCCCATCCCATCCCCGGCAAGCTTTATACACCGGAGCGCCAAAGAAACTGGTATAAACATGCGCATTCAAACACAGAGATATATACAGGCAGAATACGGAGCTGAGGTTGTGGAGCACTTGTTAGACCCATTCCTGCTGGTACAATGGCAGGTTATCGAGATTTAAGTGATTTTTGAACGTGGTGTTATAGTCGGCGCACGAGCGATGGGACACAGCATCTCCGAGGTAGCGGGGAAGTGGGGAATTTCCCCATACAGCCACTTCACGAGTGTACCGTGAATGTCGGGAATCCGGTTTTAATATTTCTGTGGGATCTGAAATTTAAAAACCTCTCTCACACCGACCTGATTTAGTTTCACTGGCCAGGATAGTAAAAAACATGCGTATATTAAGGGAATTTTCATTCACAAAGCAGGCTTATCACATTCACACAGTTCAATACTGTTCTGTCCTGATTAAATTGAGCTTAACTTAAATTCCTAAGGCAGTGAAGCAATTTCGAAGTCTCGGTGCGACGAAAATTGTCAGTCGATCTCCTGAAAACATTTGTAATAATTATTAACTTTCGGTGATCACATGGGGAAGACCGGAGATCTGCTGGTAAGACCGTGTTAGCCCATTTATTGAAAGTAATAAACTGGATATCTTGAGCGTACAAAACGGCAGGTTCGTCCAGTGTAAATCAGACGTTCCCCACTGATCCCGTGCAACACAGCGTAGTAAGCAGACACTGTCAATAATAATCAGTTAAATAATACGCGAACACACTTACTTTAGTTTAGTTCATGTATTAAATTCCTTCTCATACAGAATCTCATCAAGATGGCGACTAGCTCAACAATACATACATATACATCCTCGTTATTTCACGGCTAATCGGCAAGATCTGAATCATTCTTTTCATAAGAGAAAACATAGATAGCAGAGAAGCTATTCCATGAAGTAAATGCGCGCTCCAAGGAATAATAGGGCTTGAAACATTGATAATCATCGTATATTAAAAGTTTAGGAATCGGTAAGATAAGAAGAGATATTTCGAGATATGTACTGAGTTATATAATTTATAAAATTTCTGAAAATATCGCGGAGAGACCGCTGCAAGAGACATTACGCGGTAAAGTATCAAATATACGACATCGCTGCGGCTGGAAAAAGATCCTGCAAGAACGGGACCAAAGACGCCTCAAGATAATCGTTCAACTTGACAGAAGTGCAACCCTTCCGAAAATTGCTGCAGATTTCAGTGTTGCGCCATCAACAAGTGTCAGAGTGCGAACCGTTCAACGAAACATCATCGATACGGGCTTTCGGAGCCGAAGGCCCCACTCGTGTGCCCTTGGTGACTGCGCAGCACGAAGCTTTGCGCCTCACCTGGGCTTGTTAATACCGACATTGGACTGTTGGTGGCTGGAAACATGTTACCTCGTCGGAAGAGTCTCGTTTCATATTGTATCGATTGGATGGACGTGCATGGGTATGGAGACAACCTCATGAATCCATGGGCCTTGTATGTGAGCAGGGGTGTTCAAGCTGGTGGAGGATCTGTAATGGTGTGGTGCGTGTGCAGTTGGAGTGATATGGGACCCCTGATACATCGAGATACTACTCTGGCAGGTTACACGTACGTAAGCATCATGTCTGATCACCTGCATCTATTCATGTCCATTGTGCATTCTGATGGACTTGGACAATTACAGCAGGACAGTGCGACACCCCATAGGTCCAGAATTTCTGCAGACTGGCTCCAGGAACATTCTTCTGAGTTTAAACACTTCCGCTGGCCACCGAACTCCCCAGTCATGAACATTATTGAGCATATCTGGTATGCCTTGCAACGTACTGTTGAGAAAAGATCTCCACCCCTTCGTGTTCTTACGAATCTATGGACAGCCCTGCAGGATTCATGTCGTTAGTTCCCTCCAGCATAACTTCGGACATTAGTCGAGCCCTTGCCACGTCGTGTTGCGCCACTGCTGCGTGCTCGTGAGGGCCCCAATTGATATCAGGCAGATGTACCAGTTTGTTTGGCTCTTCAGTACATACCGTCCACTATTAGTGCTGTAACCTTCCGTCTGTGATTTATTATTGCGCGTTGGCGTCGCATTAGAGCGCTGGTCACACTAAATTGGGAGTTACATTAGAAATTTATGAAGATTCCTTGTAGGCATGAAACTTTTCTAGTATTTTCGACTGGTGAAGATGAAGAAATTGAGTAAGTATCTTACGTAGTTCGAACAAAACGTTTCATGAGAAAGAAGTCTAAGTAGGCCAGCACCGTGCGACGTCGATGGAAGCGGCTGGACGGGCAGCTCTATTTACGTTCTGCCGAGACGCAGGCCGGCGGAGGCGCGACCGCGTCAGCGCTTCCTTTGAAGCAGCAGCAAGGAGGCGCCCGATCGGCCGAGCGCCGCCCGCCGTATCGCCGGCCAGGCTCTCGTGACCGATGAAAAGCCAACCAGCCGTGGCCCGTCGCTCCGCCACAAAGCGGCGGCGGCGGTGGCGAAGGCGGCCTTATCTCACCTTGCATCTTCCGCTGCTCGCCTCGTGTCTTCGAACGACAGCTCAAAACCCTCAAGATAGCGACGACAAAGTTTTCCGGTATTCGATATTGACAATCGCAAACTCGAGTGGTTTGCTATCATCGCATTTTTCTGCTTTTATAAATCAATCTTTTCACCACTGTACAGTTCTTCCACGAATTTCCTCAATAACTCCGCCTAAGTACACTACTGGCCATTAAAATTGCTACACCAAGAAGAAATGCAGATGATAAACGGTTATTCATTGGACAAATATATTATACTAGAACCGACGTGTGATTACATTTTCACGCAATTTGGGTGCATAGATCCTGAGAAATCAGTACCCAGAACAACCACCTTTGGCCGTAATAACGGCCTTGATACGCCTGGGCATTGAGTCAAACAGAGCTTGGATGGCGTGTACCGGTACAGCTGCCCATGCAGCTTCAACACGATACCACAGTTCATCAAGAGTAGTGACTGGCGTATTGTGACGATCCAGTTGCTCGGCCACTATTGACCACACGTTTCCAATTGGTGAGAAATCCGGAGAATGTGCTGGCCAGGGCAGCAGTCGAACATTTTCTATATCCAGAAAGGCCCGTACAGGACCTGCAACATGCGGTCGTGCATTATCCTGCTGAAATGTAGGGTTTCGCGGGGATCGAATGACGGGTAGAGCGACGGGTCGTAACACATGTGAAATGTAACGTCCACTGTTCAAAGTGCCGTCAATGCGAACAAGAGATGACCGAGACGTGTAACCAAAGGCACCCCATACCATCACGCCGGGTGATACGCCAGTATGGCGATGACGAATACACGCTTCCAATGTGCGTTCACCGCGATGTCGCCAAACACGGATGCGACCATCATGATGCTGTAAACAGAACCTGGATTCATCCGAAAAAATGACGTTTTGCCATTCGTGCACCCAGGTTCGTCGTTGAGTACACCATCGCAGGCGCTCCTGTCTGTGATGCCGCGTCAAGGGTAACCACAGCCATAGTCTGCGAGCTGATAGTCCATGCTGCTGCAAACGTTGTCGAACTGTTCGTGCAGATGGTTGTTGTCTTGCAAACGTCCCCATCTGTTGACTCAGTGATCGAGACGTGGCTGCACGATCCGTTATAGCCATGCGGATAAGATGCCTGTCATCTCGACTGCTAGTGATACGAGGCCGTTGGGATCCAGCACGGCGTTCCGTATTACCCCCCTGAACCCACCGATTCCATATTCTGCTAACAGTCATTGGATCTCGACCAATGCGAGCAGCAATGTGAAACACGTATGTAACGCAGCAGCGATGGCGAGGCATTGTAGCATCTGTGACCAGAGAGTATGCGCTTGACCGCGCGAGTGTTGCGAGCGGTTCTCAGTCAGTCAGTCAGTCGTTGCGAGTCTGTAGCTCTGTCTAGTTGAGAGCAGAACTCAGTCTGTAGTCGTCATGCAGAGCGGTCGGTCAGTAGTAGCAGCCCAGTGCGGTTGTGTGATGTAGGCGGTCGGCAACACTGGTCAAGATGAGGAATAAGGTATACTGTTAATTAATATAATCATTAGATAATGAAAAATTTTATTTATTGTAATTATTCTCCAACAAGTCTCCCAATAATAATTTTTTTATTTCAAAAGCATTTTCTCAAAAATTTAATTTTTTATTGAACTCAAGATTTCGTTGCACTTCCCATTTCATTCCACTTCTTTTGAAGAAAAATTTCACTAGAATCAAAAAAAAAGAGAATATTATTATTTGCAATGCAGTTCCTCCAAGCGGTGCGCAACAACAAGAGCAGATATGTGACATCCATTTATTCTGAGGTAAGACTTTAATTCTGATTGTTTTACACAGGGCCAAAGACCGATATTTCGGTTTAATTGAATTTTCTTGTCACTGAATGGACTTTAATTTTTTGAAGGATTTATATTTGAGTCAGATTGCGAATTTCACATTTTTGTTGCCATTGTCAGTACATTTCATTGTGGGCAGGTTACGCATAGAGCAATGTCCATCAGCATTTCTAATTAGTATCGTCCTTTCTTTAAAAAT
The DNA here is from genome assembly GCF_023864345.2 of Schistocerca serialis cubense. Taxonomy (NCBI): domain Eukaryota; kingdom Metazoa; phylum Arthropoda; class Insecta; order Orthoptera; family Acrididae; genus Schistocerca; species Schistocerca serialis. The sequence continues at coordinate 386,161,260 of NC_064644.1, read as the reverse complement.
TTTGTGGTGAGGTTACACTCGGCTCCCATTTGTATTAAGTATTGTCAACATTTCTTTTAAAATTACGGTGGGGAGGTTACACTTGGCGACACCCAGTCCAGGATCGAATTTCGTTGAGAGTCTTTTGAGCAACAGTCAGATATCTGCTCTTGTTTGCTTAGATATAATTAGGATTTGGCGCAACGCTTTTATTAACTTGTAACTTTTTTTCTACAGGTCAACGGCAATTCGTTGCTCTATTGTATTTGTGTGTTGCTTTTGCATTTGTGCTTATTGTTTTGTGAATATTTGTGACAGTTGCAAAAATGCCGGGAAAGACTGTGAATAGTGTATCGCGAGGTATTTTGAATGAAATTACCGACTTAAACAGCGTGACCGATAGTAATTGTGACACGCAGTGTAATGATGACAATCCTGCGTTCACTAACAATCAGTGTATTCCAACCACTAATGATGACTTTTGTCTTAATGATGAACAAACGAACTCGGTTATGTCCTCTGTGGATTTGACGACAATCGATGACGCGGGACGCTCTATTGTAATGAGCGCTGCCCAGCTTAATACACGCGATTTCGAAAATTCAAGTAACGTACAGACAAATTTGTCTAGTGAAAATGAACAATGTAATGAAAGTAGGACGGATTTATTTAATTACGAAATAATGACTGATAATGTACATTCGACTGACAAACTTTTTTCTAAATCTCAGAATAACCAAATGGTTACAGTAAGCGAGAAAGTTCCAGATCCACTATTAAACAGTACAGATAATAGGAATGGTAATTTTGAATCGGATCCAATTATGGCATTTTTGCGGGAAAATTTCAAACAACTTAATGAACAAGTCAAACAACAGAGTGTAGATAACAAACAATTTAAAGAGAATTTCAAACAACAGAATGAAAATTTCAGACAACTTAGGGAAGATCACAAACAACAGAATGAAAACCTCAAGCAGCTTAGTGAACAAATTAGTGCGGTTGCCGCGCAGTGCCATGACACTAAGGAACAGTTGCGCGCGGAAATTGAGGCGTGTTCACAAAAAAACAGCGAAGAAATTAAATCTGTTGCGCAAGAATTAAGAGAAATGCAAACAGTCGCAACAGAAACACTCAGAGACGAAATTAGCGGAGTCGCTAAACAATGCTCTGAAAAAGCTGCACAATTACGGGACGAGTTTAAAGCAATGACGGTAGAACTTTCGCGCACTATGGACGCAAAGATAGACGCGAAATTCGAACAGCAGAACACTCAGATTAACGAGCGCTTTAGTCAGCACATACAGAACAGTGATACGCGTTTCCGCAGATTTATTCAAGATCAAAACAAAGTAAAACGACAAGTCATGGAAACAATCACTGCACAAAGACAAGAGGACAAAAGTAAAATATTCGCGAAAGCGAAGACGTATGTAGACAATAATATTACTACAGTGTCCGACAAAATTAATACCATAGAACAATTGAACGCGGAATTACGGGATGAAATTTCTGATCTTAAATCAAAAACAGATACACACACAGTAAATATTCAAACAGTGACAGACAGATTCGAACAATTAGATCTAACACAGGATTGCGATGTCATCAAAGCTGATGTTAAAAAACTGAGCGAAACTACGCGCAAGTTGCAAAAACAGATTAATGCGTCTGATTCTAAAAACGACGATCAGGTTAAAATACTGACTGAAAAATGTGATGAATTGGCCAGTCGTATTGATGTTATCGAAAATGCTAATGACAATAAATCAGACGATACTGCACCGGTTTCATTTATCCAAACACCTGAATTTCAAAATTTACAGCAGACAATTAATGAGATCGATTCATCTAACAACACGTTACGTAGGAAGTTATCAAATTTACAACAAGAAGTAACAGAGATGAAAAACTTTTCAGTTAATAACATACCACAACAGACGCCACTTTATGAACATGTGTCAGACTCACGCAGCGCGTATAATTTGGGTAATCTGCAGAGAGTACGGGACTTAGATTCCGAACAACCACAGTTCAATAGATACTCTTACGATCCTGAACCTGTTGCATCACACAGAGATGATAATTTCGACTACAAACATTTTCTGTCAGTGAGAAAGTTTAAAGTTTTTAAAAACGATAGAACGCAGATTCACCCACTGGATTGGATTCAACAGTTTAGCTTTGCTCTTCCACCGACTTGGCCTGTAACACATAAACTTGAATTTATTTGCAGTTTTTTGGAAGGCGAACCGGCAACTCGTATGAGACCGATCGCGAGACAGTGTTACTCGGTAGAGGAATTTCAGAATGCTTTTCTGTCAGCGTACTGGTCGAAGACGACACAGCGCGGAATTAAAGATCAACTAATTAGTTTGCCAAACTATGAAAACTCAAATTTTCCCAGTGTAACGCAATTTTTTGAGCACATGGTACAACAAAACCAGTACCTAAGTGAACCGTACAGTGAATCCGCACTTATACAACTATGCATCTCTAAATTACCACGGTCATTACGAATGTCACTTCTAACGGGCCATCAAAAAGAAAACATTTCAGCATTCAGAGATCTTTTACAGCTCTTGGAAGTACAGCAATCTGATTATTCTTTTGTAAACAAAAACTTTTTGAGTAACAACCAAGGTCAACAACAGTACTACAATTATGATCAGGGACGTAATTCCAATCGGAAAGATAACAGACGTTTTAGGAACGACAACTACCAAAACTTTAATAACAGGCAAAATTCTAATTATCAATACCGTCAAAATTTTCAGCAACAGGAACAACACTTTAGTAACAATAGAGGTGTTTCACAACAACAACATCAAAACCAGCCGGTTAACATACCTAACCAACAATGGAATACACAAGGTCAACCAGGCTTTAACGTTTCGCCGCGTGGACGTATAGCCCCTGGTCCAACAAATAGTAATGTACGTCAGCAAGGAAACAACTACGTACAAAGAAGACAGTATTTCAATTCCTATCGTAATGCACCGTATAGGAATGACTATTACGACAGACGTAAAAATAATGAGGACAATTATCAGCGAACATCTAACAACAGTCGGTCATACCAACAGCAAAATCATACGCAAGAACATATTCTCATGAATGAACCCGACAGTAGGTACCATCCAGAGCGTAACACGCCTGGAAGAAGTAATAGGACAGTTCAAATAGTCGAAATGCCACAGAATCCTCCTAATAATAATAACACGTCAGATAGAATCTGACTAAATACTGCACAGGACGCATCTTCTAATAACACAAGCACTACCTTTGACACGCAAAATGTTGTTCACGAAAATGTAATTACTTTTGACGACATCAGAGACACTCTTTTACAGGAAAGACCAGTTATTCAGAAAACCATTTCACATCCTGTTATCGAAATTAAAATTGGTTCATCGAAATTTTCAGCAGTAATCGATTCCGGATCACCTATATCAGTAATTAATGAGGAGACTTTCAACGAGTGCAACAAAGAGAATACTTATCCGACGTTACCTTTAGGCAAAACAAAAGTGAAAGGAGCAGTGTCGAGTAAAGGTGTAGACGTTAAATTACAGACACATTTATCATTTTGTATTGGAGGTCATACTTTCCACTCTAATTTTTGGATTGTGCCTTTATTGACAACAGACATTATTTTAGGTACGAATTTTCTGGTACAACACGACGCAGTTATTGATTTTCAGAATTCTTATTTAATGTTAAAGGATGAAAATGTACAACTTGCTTTAGAATTTCAGCACTCTTTATCTACGGAAGAACAAACAATTAACCGCACAGAGGTCATTTCCGCAACACGTAACATAGACTGTAATCCCACATTGTTCACGGATACGTACGTACACAACTATAATACTCCAGACGAAGCTGACTACGACGTAATGGAATTGATTTCTGATAAGGTTAAAGAGAGCAGTGCAAGTACAGACGACGAACGAACGCAATTACACAAAATTCTTTTACAGCAAGCTCCAGTTTTCGACAACATTCCTGGTACTATGTCCGGCTTTATGTATGAATTTCAAGTCAAACCGCACGACACATTTAAAGCAAAGCATTATCCTATTCCATACATTCACAGAGAACAGGTTAAAAAAGAATTGCAGGATATGCTCGACCAAGGAATTATAGAACCAGCAGTTAGTCCGTACATAAACCCACTACATATTGTTAAGAAAAAAGATGGCTCACTTCGCCTTGTACTTGATTCACGTCACATTAATGACATTATTATTAGTGAGACAGATCGACCACAGACACTGGAGGAACTTTTACAGAAATTTCACGGTACAGCTATTTATTCCACATTAGATTTGAAATCGGGATTTTGGCAAATTCAACTTCATCCGAATTGCAGAAAATACACAGCATTTCTTTGTTTTGGCGATTGTTATCAATTTTGCAAATTACCGTTCGGCTTAACTATTTCTTCTGCAGCTTTTATTCGCGGTTTGAACACAATACTTCCGACAGAACTTAAAGACAGAATTACGACGTATGTAGACGACATTCTTATCGCAGAAGCTAACTGGTCTGAACACAATCTGATTCTTGAACAACTGTTGCAAACTTTCCATGCACAAGGACTTACAGTTAACCTCAGTAAATCGCACTTTGGCAAAACTTCTATAAAATTTCTTGGACACGTAATTTCAGCAAAAGGCATTGCACCTGATCCGGAAAAACTTCAAGCTCTACGTGACATTAGTGTTCCTACGACGAAGAAGCAATTACGCAGTTTTTTGGGCTTAATTAATTTTTTCGTAAATTTATTCACCATTCTGCTTTAGACACGCCTAGACTATGCCAATTAACAGGTAAAAACAGTATTTGGTCTTGGGATAAGCAAGCACACTCTGAATTCATGAACCTGAAACATGCTCTGTTGAATGCACCACTTTTATCGCACCCAGACCTAACTAGAAATTTTTCCATTGCTACCGACAGTTCCAACACCGCTTTAGGCGTACACATTTTCCAGGAAATTGAAGAAGATGGCTCTACAGTAATTAAAAACATCGCATTTGCAAGTCGCATTTTGTCACCCGCTGAACGAAATTATTCCGTTACAGAATTAGAAACATTATGTGTTGTATGGGCTTTTATGAGATTTAGGCACTTTCTTTACGGCAGACATACCACAGTTTACACAGATCACAGAGCGATACAATTTTTACTTTCGGCCAAATTCACGCACGACAGATTAAGCAGATGGAAACTATATTTACAGGAATTTAATTTTACAATAGTTCACATTCCCGGTACACAAAATGTTATAGCAGACGCACTATCGCGTTCTCTCGGCAACAATCAGCAAGACGTAGCAACCAACTTCTGTAAAACAAATTTCAGTGTCATGTACATTCAGCAAGTTGCATTTGAAAATTTTATTTCATCGTCATTACAGGTCATAGCACAAGAACAAAACAAAGACAATGTCTGGAAAGAAATTAAACAGCTTTGGCAAGATAAGAATAATGTTACGATTAGAAACCACTACACTGTACGCAATGACATTCTGTTTCGCCGCTCTCATCCTGACAGCAACAATTGGTTATTATGCATTCCTGATGAACTGGTTAACAAATTAATCTGGTACACTCATCTAAGTTACGCACATTACGGAGCACGAAAATGTTTTCTTATACTGAGACAGAACTGTTATTTTACTAACATGGAAAAACGTATACGACGAGTTTTAGCGTCTTGTAAAATTTGCCAGAAAGCTAAATCAGACACCACTTCACATATTCCGACATTGTATCCCATTATACCTGTTAAATTAAGACATATGGCCGCTGTAGATATTTTTGGTCCGATTCCGAGAACTAACAGAGGTTTTTGCTACATATTTGTCGCTGTTGAGCTCACTTCAAAATTTGTTACTTTCACTCCATTACGCAAAGCTACTGCTAAAACTGTTTCGAAAGCATTTGTAAAACATTTTCTATGTCATGTAGGGCATGTAATGAAAGTAATTTCTGATAATGGATCACAATTTCGTAGTAGCGTATGGACACGCATGTTACGAGCTAGAAACATTTCTCCGATCTATATATCCAAGTACCACGCTTCTTCGAACCCCTGTGAAAGATTAATGAAGGAAATTGGTAAACTGTGTAGAATATACTGCCACAAAAGACATATTGATTGGGATACACACATACTCTCATTCCAAGATGTAATTAATTCCATTCCAAATGAATCCACTATGCTATCTCCGACTGTTATACTGAAAAACGTTGAACCACCGAACAAAATTAGAGAATTAATAGAATTTCCCAAAAGTCGTCGCCTACGACACCACGAAATAATTGACATTGCGCTGAACAACATCAAACGTGCCGCAGAGCGCCGGAGAAGACAGCAAAAACAGGTTTGTACACGCCGCGTCTTTCACGTTGGACAGAAGATACTAGTACGTACACACTATTTATCCAGCAAATTAAAAGGTAAGTGCAGTAAATTTGAACTTCTATACGCAGGTCCATATCGGATTCGCAGCATCCCTCACCCCAATGTTGTACACGTCGAAACTTTGAGAACCAGAAAATCGAAAGGCAATCACCATATCTCAAACATTAAACCGTTTATTGAGTGAAACCACTGTATGATTCAACACACTATGATGCCATTTACTAATGCAATTATTTCACGTGACTAATTACTGATGATTATCGTATTTTTTCTTGGCAAGTGCCCGGCACGGTAAGGTTAGCAGGTCGCTTTTCTTGTCGTTACACATCAGACCGTGCACATTTTCCACTTTTTTTTGTGTATATGATTGTACTCCAGTTTTGTTTGTATGTATTGTGAAATAGTTAAGATATAACACACAACAGTCGACTTTGACATTTTTTTTGCCCTATGACATCTCAACATCGTGACTGTTTTACATTTTTTTTTGCTGCTGCATTGTATTATTCTGTGTACATTTTTGCATCTGAACACTGTCAACGTCTTTAACATATTACGTTTTCTGTCATGTTATGCTGTATGGTTAATTATGTTACCATAAACCAGTCATTATCTAATGGGTATATGATTTAAATGCAGGACATTAATCTTTGTTCATCAATTTCAGAAAGGAATGATGATTCTAAGAAATAAATTTAACATAAATGGGAATTTCACCTGCGGAATAAACGAAAGGAGATGCAATAACTTTATGAGGAAGAGTAAATGGATCAGGATTGGCAGGCATTAACAAGAATATACTATACTCATCGAAGAATAGCAGTCTTAACTAATTTTTTCTTTCAGAATACAAGGTGATTGATGCAGGCTGTCAGAGAGAACTACACATCTTAGTTTTAGTGATGAACTATGCTAGTGATAAGGAATAGTTGTGTAATGAGTAATGAAGTGATTTTTTGCAGATGATAATGAATACTGATGAATAATGATGAAGGATATGGTATTATGAATAATGAAGTTTTTCTTTACAGGTGATGATAATAATGAAGTTATGATAATGTGGATAATGAAGTGATTGATAATGAAGTTTTTTTCTTTACAGATGAGGATAATGTTGAAGTTATGTATTTATGTTATGTTGTTATTTAAGTATTTGTTGCAGTTTGCTTTGACAGCAGGTGTTATATTGCATAGTAGGATGACGGAAAGTTTTGGAAAGGACAGCTATGGAACACATTTTTATACACATTTCGCTACCTGTTAATTCGAAGTTCACTACTTTTCAGCATAGTGTGCGTTTCTTCTTTCAGGTCAATAATCCATTTTGTAATTTTTCCAGGAGAAGTTTTTCATGATACTTACTAAACCTGTTACTTATTATACCTGTTCTAGTACTTGCATTTTTATATTTTTACCCATTTGTGTCTATCGTTTATAAATGTGATCACATGTACTGCCTTGTTACATAATCTTGCTACAGCTGACTCATGACGAATGACGTTACCTATCCTCATTTGCTGCAATAGGTCAAAAGCAAATAGTGTTATGTTTCAGCAATTAATTATCGATCCCAACGCAATGCATTGCTACCAAAAAAATGTATTACCAGTCCCACATAATGTCACTAGTTTATGATAATTCTGAATAATACTGATCAACTCTGAATAGCATGTCACTTGATTAATGACCTCTTAATGAGACTATATTCAAAATGATGCTTTGTCACTATCTAATAACTGCCACTGTTTATTGTAATGATACCACTTATAATGCCTGTGATTATTAATGATTTGACTGTAATTAACTGATTTTAATAATGACTTTGTAATGGTCTGAATACTACTGAAGGAGGAACACTGTTTATTGTAATGATACTACTTATAATGCCTGTGATTATTAATGATTTGATTGTAATTAACTGATTTTTAATAATGACTTTGTAATAATCTGAATAATACTGAATGATGATTCTATTCAATACTTGCTGGCCACTGAGTGCCAATAATTAATGTCACTCCACGAATTGTTATTAATTATGCCATTGATTAGCTCTTGTTTCCAATGTTGATACTTTGTAACCAGAAAGGAATGTGACTGTTTAATAATGCTTTGTAATTAATTAAGGCTAATAATTCTTACTATATTGAAATGACAAATGATTAATTAACTGTAATTAGGATGTTTTGTAATTAGAAGGCTAATGAATCTTAATTACTGTTTAATAATGCTTTGTAATTAGGAGAAGGGTAATAATTCTTACTACATTGGAATGACACATAATTAATTAACTATGGTACTGTTTAATAATGCTTTGTAATTAGGAGAATACTAATGATTCTTACTATATTAGAATGACAAATGATTAATTAACGACAAATGATTAATTAACTGTAATTAGACAAATGATTAATTAACTGTAATTAGACAAATGATTAATTAACGACAAATGATTAATCAAATGTAATTAGGAAAAGGCTAATGATTTTTATTGGAATGACAAATGATTAATTAACTGTAATTAGGAGAAGGTTAATGATTCTTAATTATACTCTGTAACTGAAAAGAATGCGATTATTTCATAATATTTTGTAACCAGGAAAAGAAGGCTACTGATTCTATGTAAAACAATTAATGAACATTTTTCTGTAATATTACATACTTGGTACAGAAATGTTCAATAACTGGGCTATGAATGCCACAAACTATCAATGAAGACTGTAATTGTCAATATTATGTGACTTGATGTCCTTCACCTCATAAGCTGACTACCCTGAATTACTGCGATGTCCATTTGTCCTGTTTATCCCAGTGATCATGGAGCACTATATTTGGTTTTGCACTAATTCTACGTTGGTGTGCCTTGTAAGAGTGTGGTGTTGACACGACATGCTGTCCACCACCGTGAGCAATGAAGACGTTATTATGGTCCCACTGTTTGGTGTACCTAATGTACTGCCAAAATGAAAACATGGAACATTACTACGACAGTTCAGTGTCTTTGCTACACTGATAAATTCTGATGGGAAAAGATCTTCAAGTTGTGTCACTTGGTGTTGTACTTCTGTGGAAAGATATGGACTTTCAGAGCAGCTGTGTGCAATCTAAAGTGCTACAACCATGATGCAATCCTTCCCTTTCCTATCCTGATTCTTGTCACATAAAGAAAAAATGTTTTGGTAACATCATTTATGTTCATAGGTTATACATTTTTCGATTCGCTGAACTCCAATGCGAGTACACTTATGTCACTTGTCAACATAATATTTTTTGCCAGTCTGTTTATTTGTTCTGAATATGCTAAAGAATTTTTTCAGTGCCTGTGCACTTTATCTGTCAAAAATTTGTATATACTTTTTTCTGATTTGCTACTATGTTTAGTATTCACATTTTGTCTTTGTCTGATATATTTTGTACTTAGTGCGTGTGCACAACATTTAAATATTCTGTAAGTTGTAGGATTTTGTTAATTAAAGAAAAATTTTGCCGCGATTGGCAAGTCCAAATGACTCACCATCGCTGCCAAATTTTTGCCCCCCCAGTGGAGGGTTATGAAACACGTATGTAACGCAGCAGCGATGGCGAGGCATTGTAGCATCTGTGACCAGAGAGTATGCGCTTGACCGCGCGAGTGTTGCGAGCGGTTCTCAGTCAGTCAGTCAGTCGTTGCGAGTCTGTAGCTCTGTCTAGTTGAGAGCAGAACTCAGTCTGTAGTCGTCATGCAGAGCGGTCGGTCAGTAGTAGCAGCCCAGTGCGGTTGTGTGATGTAGGCGGTCGGCAACACTGGTCAAGATGAGGAATAAGGTATACTGTTAATTAATATAATCATTAGATAATGAAAAATTTTATTTATTGTAATTATTCTCCAACAAGTCTCCCAATAATAATTTTTTTATTTCAAAAGCATTTTCTCAAAAATTTAATTTTTTATTGAACTCAAGATTTCGTTGCACTTCCCATTTCATTCCACTTCTTTTGAAGAAAAATTTCACTAGAATCAAAAAAAAAGAGAATATTATTATTTGCAATGCAGTTCCTCCAAGCGGTGCGCAACAACAAGAGCAGATATGTGACATCCATTTATTCTGAGGTAAGACTTTAATTCTGATTGTTTTACACAGGGCCAAAGACCGATATTTCGGTTTAATTGAATTTTCTTGTCACTGAATGGACTTTAATTTTTTGAAGGATTTATATTTGAGTCAGATTGCGAATTTCACATTTTTGTTGCCATTGTCAGTACATTTCATTGTGGGCAGGTTACGCATAGAGCAATGTCCATCAGCATTTCTAATTAGTATCGTCCTTTCTTTAAAAATTTTGTGGTGAGGTTACACTCGGCTCCCATTTGTATTAAGTATTGTCAACATTTCTTTTAAAATTACGGTGGGGAGGTTACAAATGTCGCGATACGATAAACCGCAATCGGGATAGGCTACAATCCGACCTTTATCAAAGTCGGAAACGTGATGGTACGCATTTCTCCTCCTTACACGAAGCATCACAACAGCGTTTCACCAGGCAACGCCGGTCAACTGCTGTTTGTGTATGAGAAATCGGTTGGAAACTTTCCTCATGTCAGCACGTTGTAGGCGTCGCCAACCTTGTGCGAATGCTCTGAAAAGCTAATAATTTTCATATCACATCATGTTCTTCCTGTCGGTTAAATTTCACGTCTGTAGCATGTCGTCTTCGTGGTGTAGTAATTTTAATGGCCAGTAGTGTAATAGTTTTAGGGAAAACTTCAGTGTCCAGTCATATTAATGTGAGCACCAACTACGTTCCACATCCCGTGCAATAACCACTCACAAACGTTAGGAGGCAGCACTGGCAGCGGAGGCTATATAAATCGTGTCGGGAGAATTTGAAAAACAGTGCAGTCGTTGTCGTAATAAGGAAACCAAATGCGTGTGATCACTGGTTTTCGGGCCAGGGTGGAAGCATTTCCGAAACGGTTAAGTCCGTAAACTGTTCTTGTGCCGCCGTGGTTAAAGCACACCGTGCATGACAAAATGGCGCTTTCCAAAACAGGCGCCAAGGCAACCGTGTTGCACCACTGGCCATAGATGGCAGGAGTGAACAACAGTTGTGCGGATGTGTAAGCGCGAAGAGACGTGTAACTCTCGAGCAGTTGATTTCCCAGATAAACCGAGGGGCTACCAGCAGTCTCCTCAATGACGTTCAGCGAACAGTTCTGCACATGGGCCTCCGCACCGATGATGAGCGCCGTTCATTGGCGACGAAGGCTGGAATTTACACGAAAATACCGCAACTGGACTGCCAGCGAGTGCGACAGATGATCTTTTCAGATGAATCGCGGTTTATGCTCCGTGGGACAGGCTGCCGTTGGCGTGTGCAGCGGGAAACATCTGAAATCAAACACGCTCCAACAATCTTTGGAGGGATTTATAAGAGAGAAGAGGTCTGGGGAATCTTTTAGTTGCATTCATTTTGTGATCTCGTCATTTTACGAGGCGTCTTTTTTAAATTAAGTACCGTTTTGAAATTAAAAAGAGACGTGCTAAGATATCGCAATAATTTTATTTTTACATGATAGCCTGTACCTTAATCTACGCACTGACACCGTTATAGTTTGATTCTTTCTTGTTTACGTTGTGTACTGTGTGCTTAAGATGCCTCCGATAATCATGAGTCCCGACGACTGTGAAGTACGAGCTGTTATACGATTTCTTAGTGCTAAAGGCCTAAAAGCGATCGATATTCGTCGTGAGAACTGTGCAGTTTATGGAGAAAACATTATGAGTGATGGAATGGTAAGAAAGTGTGTGAGAGCATTTAAAGATGGCCGCACAAATGTGCATGATGAACAAGAGATTGGGCGTCTTCGGTCGTTATTGAAAGTTTGGTGCAGGAAGTGGACAATAAGGTGAGAGGAAACAGACGCTTTACGATTTCCTCCTTGCGGGATGACTTTCCTGATGTTTCTCGTAGTTTTTTGCATGGGACTGTGACCGAGCACTTGAATTACCGAAAATTGTGCGCACGTAGGGTACCGAAAATGTTGATGGATGTGCACAAAACCAGACGTTTAGACAGTGCATTGACTTTCCTTGAGCGGTACCACAACGACGGTGATAATTTCTTAAGCCAAATTGTTACGGGCGATGATACATGGGTGGCCTACGTCACACCAGAACCAAAGCAACAGTCCATGGAAGTTGAGCAAGGGCATCATTTTGCTGCAGGACAATGCCCGTCCGCATCGGGCTAATCAGACCAAAGATCTCATCACATCTTTTCGATGAGAAACTCTAGATCATCCTCCGAACAGCCCCGAACTTCCGGCCAGTGACTACCATCTGTTCCTGCACTTGAAGAAATACCTGGGCGGTCAGCGTCTTCAAGACGATGACGAAGTCAAAACAGTGGTGATGCAGTGGTTAACAAATCAGGCGGCAGACTTCTATGAGGAAGGTATTCAAAAACTGGTACAACGTTGTGACAAGTGCCTCAATATTGTCGGAAATGATGTAGAAAAGTAGGTTAAGGTACACGCTTTCATGTAAAAATAAAATTATTGAGGTATCTTAGCACGTCTTTTTTAAATTTCAAAACGGTACTTACTTAAAAAAAAGCACGCATCGTAGAAGGCACAATGGATTGTTGGGAACCATACCCTTCCCTACATGCAGTTTCTTTTGCCTCGGCATGACGACGTCTACCAGGAGAACAATGTAACGTGAAACAGCTCGCAGTGTACGTGCAAGGTTCCAGGAGTACGAGGACGGATTTACCGTACTTTCCCGGCCACCAAACTCCGCGGATTTAAATCCAGTCTAACTGTGGGACCACCTTGGTCTGTTTGTTCGTGCCATGGATCATCAGTCAGGAAACCTAGCACAGATGGCCATGCCACTGGAGTCCAGAACCTCATTGACTCTCTTCCTGCAAAAGGTGGCTATTCAGAGTTTTGACAGATGTTTGGACAGTGTATTTCTCAACGTCCTGATGTGCTTTAACCGCGATTGTTACAGTACGTACTGACCATCGAGCACTTCAATCGCCGGATCTTTGCACCTAGGAAAAATTAAAGTCCAAAGGAAAATAAACGGTCTAAGGAACTGACAAGTGGAGGCCAGGGTCTATGACTGGATGCGATCTATGACAATTGATAATGAAGTTCACAGGTTCCCGCATGACATAGGTCATGGTTGTACAAATATCCTAGGGATACATTTAAATCACCTGTAATCGCGCATTGCTGATAGGTTCAAAATCCGCAGCATTGTAGCAGAACGAGGTGGGGAATTAGGCAGAATCTAGCGGAGCAGAGTGATTCAGTACCCAGTGTCCCTCGGCGTTGGTGGTGAGAAGACGACGTACTGTAGCTGGCTACGATGTAATTGATACAGCTGTCTGAAGAGAACAGAGTTCCATTAATGACCAATGACAACCACTTCACCTGAATTATAACACATTTAGTATGTTACGACCGGTTTCTTTCGTCGAACATCTTGAGGTTGCCGTATTTCGTCTTGTCTGTTGAACTGGAAGCACTACTCCCTTTGCCTGGTCAGGCAGGCAGAAAGTAACCTTAATCATGTTGAGCACTACAGCTCAGACTAAAGCTGATGGTTAATGAAAACCACCTCAGCTGTGTTATTAGAGGTCCAAAAAGATGTGTACGCTATTGTAACTTCAGCCGGCCGCTGGTGGCCGAGCGGTTCTGGCGCTACAGTTTGGAACCGCGCGACCACTACAGTCGCAGGTTCGAATCCTGCCTCGGGCATGGATGTGTGTGTTGTCCTTAGGTTAGTTAGGTTTAAGTAGTTCTAAGTTCTAGGGGACTTATGACCTCAGCAGTTGAGTCCCATAGTGCTCAGAGCCATTTGAACCATTTTTTTATTGTAACTTCAGTAGCTAAGGAGATATTAATTATGTTGTTCTCATGACTTGTGTGTGTAGCCGCTTCTGTTTCATTTGACAGTCACTACACGTAAATAACAAGAAGGCTGGAAATTTGTCATTGGAGCAAAGGAAGTGGATTCTAATGTGTTACTGTAAATGTGAAACCCCGAAAGAAGTGTATGGTGGGCAGAGTTTGATACTGCGCCACCGTCACGTGTAACAAAAACGAAATTACGTAACAGATCAGAGAAGGAAGGAAGTAGGCGTAATCTGATGAAGATGGCGTGGCAGGAAGAAATCAGTAGCAAAAAGAGGGATGGACGCAGTGGCAAAAACTTTCACAAAATCCCCAGTCCATACGGCAAGCTGCACGTGAATCAAGTGTAAACAGCATATTGGTGCAAGCAATGTGGAAATCCTACATTTCGAGGTTGTTTCACACGATAAACGAGGACGATCCTGAACGGCACCTCGTATTTTGTGAGCTGATTTGCATTATTGAACAGGTGACTGACGGTTTAAACTGAATTGAACCATTAATCGCCATAACTCTGTTTACGAGACAATAGATAATGCCCATGTTACAGAACAACGAGCTTTTAATCTGCCTGCGTCATCAGAATGGTGTGGTATGTTCGTCAGAAAACTTGCAAGGCCATTCGTTTCTGAAGGAACAGTGACAGGTATAAAGTAACATACCACGCTGCAAGAATGAATAGTAGAAGCTGTACATAGATGAAAATAACCTATTTCAACAAGACTGTGCAATGTAACATTAATATCGAGACGTGGAGGAATTACTCGACGAAACATTTCTCGGGAGGTGGATAGGCAGACAGATAAGTGTTGAATTTCCACAATGATATCGCGATCTAACACCATTAGGCTTCTTTCTGTTGGGAACTCTGATGGACACCATCTACGTCACAAAGTAACTTACGCTGGATGACATGAGAGAGGCGATTGTAATTGTCTGTGAATCCATTCCAATGGGAATCACAACATATGTGTCTCGATCTGTTCTCCAGCCTTGCAGACGCTGTGATGTTGCCGATGAAGGACGTTTTGAACATCTTCAGCAATAAAACGTCTTCAGTAATGTCGTGACTACGCAAGGTACTTAAAAAATCAAATTTTTTTATATTTTTGTTTGAGTTAATGAATTTCAAACAGTGTAAACCCATTTATGTTACGATAGGTTTCATTCGTAGACATTCTTCAGTTTGGCAATTCCAGTCTTATGCGTTGAACTGCAGTGTGATCAATATTGCTTTCTGTGATGTTTAATAATACAGCTGGGGTGAATTTTCATACTCATTAATTTTAGTGTCAGCTATGGTGCTCAAGAGGACCAAGAACTGGCTTCCGTTTACTCTGCGGTCGGTTGTAGCACCATCTTCGTAGTTCATTAGCCGGCTGACTTGCATAGCCAGCGGCGAGGCCCACGAGAAAGACGCGCCGTGGTGCGTACACTTCAGTATGTGACTCGGCAGGTCCTACGAGGCCCAGCAGCCGTCTCCGTCGTAGTCGCTTCACGCCCAAGCACCAGGAAAAATGGCGTAAATCCTGTGGTGTCTCGTTTGACGGTGTTGAAGCAAACGTCACGAAAGGTAGCAACTCATCCCAATTGCTCTGCTCAGCGTTGACGAACATTGAAAGCATGTCGACCAAGGTCTTATTAAGGAGTTCAGTAAGCCCGCTAGTTTGCGGATGGTAGGTAGTCGTCATGTGATAAGTAATGTTGCACCGACGGTTTACCTCTGTCAAAAGATTAGGTTGAAAAACTTTCCCTCGATCCGTAATTAATGACCTTGGGGCACCGTGTTAATGAATTTGGTTACCTCGAATGCTTCGGGTCTTTTTTTTTTTTTTTTTTTTTTTTTTTTTTTTTTTTTTTTTTTACATTGATACTCCGCAAGCCACCCAACGGTGTGTGGCGGAGGGCACTTTACGTGCCACTGTCATTACCTCCCTTTCCTGTTCCAGTCGCGTATGGTTCGCGGGAAGAACGACTGTCTGAAAGCCTCCGTGCGCGCTCTAATCTCTCTAATTTTACATTCGTGATCTCCTCGGGAGGTATAAGTAGGGGGAAGCAATATATTCGATACCTCATCCAGAAACGCACCCTCTCGAAACCTGGCGAGCAAGCTACACCGCGATGCAGAGCGCCTCTCTTGCAGAGTCTGCCACTTGAGTTTATTAAACATCTCCGTAACGCTATCACGGTTACCAAATAACCCTGTGACGAAACGCGCCGCTCTTCTTTGGATCTTCTCTATCTCCTCCGTCAGACCGATCTGGTACGGATCCCACACTGATGAGCAATACTCAAGTATAGGTCGAACGAGTGTTTTGTAAGCCACCTCCTTTGTTGATGGACTACATTTTCTAAGCACTCTCCCAATGAATCTCAACCTGGTACCCGCCTTACCAACAATTAATTTTATATGATCATTCCACTTCAACTCGTTCCGCACGCATACTCCCAGATATTTTACAGAAGTAACTGCTACCAGTGTTTGTTCCGCTATCATATAATCATACAATAAAGGATCCTTCTTTCTATGTATTCGCAATACATTACATTTGTCTATGTTAAGGGTCAGTTGCCACTCTCTGCACCAAGTGCCTATCCGCTGCAGATCTTTCTGCATTTCGCTACAATTTTCTAATGCTGCAACTTCTCTGTATACTACAGCATCATCCGCGAAAAGCCGCATGGAACTTCCGACACTATCTACTAGGTCATTTATATATATTGTGAAAAGCAATGGTCCCATAACACTCCCCTGTGGCACGCCAGAGGTTACTTTAACGTCTGTAGACGTCTCTCCATTGATAACAACATGCTGTGTTCTGTTTGCTAAAAACTCTTCAATCCAGCCACACAGCTGGTCTGATATTCCGTAGGCTCTTACTTTGTTTATCAGGCGACAGTGCGGAACTGTATCGAACGCCTTCCGGAAGTCAAGAAAAATAGCATCTACCTGGGAGCCTGTATCTAATATTTTCTGGGTCTCATGAACAAATAAAGCGAGTTGGGTCTCACACGATCGCTGTTTCCGGAATCCATGTTGATTCCTACATAGTAGATTCTGGGTTTCCAGAAATGACATGACACGCGAGCAAAAAACATGTTCTAAAATTCTACAAGAGATCGCCGTAAGAGATATAGGTCTATAGTTTTGCGCATCTGCTCGACGACCCTTCTTCAAGACTGGGACTATCTGTGCTCTTTTCCAATCATTTGGAACCCTCCGTTCCTCTAGAGACTTGCGGTACACGGCTGTTAGAAGGGGGGCAAGTTCTTCCGCGTACTCTGTGTAGAATCGAATTGGTATCCCGTCAGGTCCAGTGGACTTTCCTCTATTGAGTGATTCCAGTTGCTTTTCTATCCCTTGGACACTTATTTCGATGTCAGCCATTTTTTCGTTTGTGCGAGGATTTAGAGAAGGAACTGCAGTGCGGTCTTCCTCTGTGAAACAGCTTTGGAAAAAGGTGTTTAGTATTTCAGCTTTACGCGTGTCATCCTCTGTTTCAATGCCATCATCATCCCGTAGTGTCTGGATATGCTGTTTCGAACCACTTACTGATTTAACGTAAGACCAGAACTTCCTAGGATTTTCTGTCAAGTCGGTACATAGAATTTCACTTTCGAATTCAATGAACGCTTCACGCATAGCCCTCCTTACGCTAACTTTGACATCGTTTAGCTTCTGTTTGTCTGAGAGGTTTTGGCTGCGTTTAAACTTGGAGTGGAGCTCTCTTTGCTTTCGCAGTAGTTTCCTAACTTTGTTGTTGTACCACGGTGGGTTTTTCCCGTCCCTCACAGTTTTACTCGGCACGTACCTGTCTAAAACGCATTTTACGATTGCCTTGAACTTTTTCCATAAACACTCAACATTGTCAGTGTCGGAACAGAAATTTTCGTTTTGATCTGTTAGGTAGTCTGAAATCTGCCTTCTATTACTCTTGCTAAACAGATAAACCTTCCTCCCTTTATTTTATATTCCTATTAACTTCCATATTCAGGGATGCTGCAACGGCCTTATGATCACTGATTCCCTGTTCTGTACATACAGAGTCGAAAAGTTCGGGTCTGTTTGTTATCAGTAGGTCCAAGATGTTATCTCCACGAGTCGGTTCTCTGTTTAATTGCTCGAGGTAATTTTCGGATAGTGCACTCAGTATAATGTCACTCGATGCTCTGTCCCTACCACCCGTCCTAAACATCTGAGTGTCCCAGTCTATATCTGGTAAATTGAAATCTCCACCTAAGACTATAACATGCTGAGAAAATTTATGTGAAATGTATTCCAAATTTTCTCTCAGTTGTTCTGCCACTAATGCTGCTGAGTCGGGAGGTCGGTAAAAGGAGCCAATTATTAACCTAGTCCGGTTGTTTAGTGTAACCTCCACCCATAATAATTCACAGGAACTATCCACGTCTACTTCACTACAGGATAAACTACTACTAACAGCGACGAACACTCCACCACCGGTTGCATGCAATCTATCCTTTCTAAACACCGTCTGTACCTTTATAAAAATTTCGGCAGAATTTATCTCTGGCTTAAGCCAGCTTTCTGTACCTATAACGATTTCAGCTTCGGTGCTTTCTATCAGCGCTTGAAGTTCCGGTACTTTACCAACGCAGCTTCGACAGTTGACAATTACAATACCGATTGCTGCTTGGTCCCCGCATGTCCTGACTTTGCCCCGCACCCGTTGAGGCTGTTGCCCTTTCTGTACTTGCCCAAGGCCATCTAACCTAAAAAACCGCCCAGCCCACGCCACACAGCCTCTGCTACCCGTGTAGCCGCATGTTGCGTGTAGTGGACTCCTGACCTATCCAGCGGAACCCGAAACCCCACCACCCTATGGCGCAAGTCGAGGAATCTGCAGCCCACACAGTCGCAGAACCGTCTCAGCCTCTGATTCAGACCCTCCACTCGGCTCTGTACCAAAGGTCCGCAGTCAGTCCTGTCGACGATGCTGCAGATGGTGAGCTCTGCTTTCATCCCGCTAGCGAGACTGGCAGTCTTCACCAAATCAGATAGCCGCCGGAAGCCAGAGAGGATTTCCTCCGATCCATAGCGACACACATCATTGGAGCCGACATGAGCGACCACCTGCAGATGGGTGCACCCTGTACCCTTCATGGCATCCGGAAGGACCCTTTCCACATCTGGAATGACTCCCCCCGGTATGCACACGGAGTGCACATTGGTTTTCTTCCCCTCTCTTGCTGCCATTTCCCTAAGGGGCCCCATTACGCGCCTGACGTTGGAGCTCCCAACTACCAGTAAGCCCACCCTCTGCAACTGCCCGGATCTTGCAGACTGAGGGGCAACCTCTGGAACAGGACAAGCAGCCATGTCAGGCCGAAGATCAGTATCAGCCTGAGACAGAGCCTGAAACCGGTTCGTCAGACAAACTGGAGAGGCTTTCCGTTCAGCCCTCCGGAATGTCTTTCGCCCCCAGCCACACCTTGAAACGACCTCCCACTCCACCACAGGTGAGGGATCAGCCTCAATGCGGGCAGTATCCCGGGCAACCACAGTCGTAGTCCGATAAGGGGATGCGTGGGACGAGCTGGCCGTCCCCGACAAACCCCCATCCGGACACCCACAGTGATGCCCATTGGCAACAGCCTCAAGCTGTGTGACCGAAGCCAACACTGCCTGAAGCTGGGAGCGAAGGGATGCCAACTCAGCCTGCATCCGAACACAGAAGTTGCAGTCCCTATCCATGCTAATGGCATAGTGTGTCAGATAATCAGTGTAAGCAATAATCCATCTATTGCCACTAGCAGACGTTGGAAATCGTCTGAGGTGGTCAATCCCAACACGCTGGAAAGGCGTTTCGGCTGGTGGAATTAGTATGAGTCGGCCAGGCAGTGTCTGAGGTACTGACTTTCTCATCTGGCTCTCTCGACAGTGTGACACATAGTGACGGACACTCCTGAATAAACCTGGCCAGAAAAATCTCTTGCGGATCCTAACATATGTCTTAATAAATCCTAAATGTCCGGTATCATTTGTCTCATGGAATTTCTGTAGAACATCTAAGCGTATGTGTATAGGAATCACTGGTAGTCACCTCTTTCCAAACGGATCAAGGTTTTTCTTGCAAAGTAATCTATTAACTACCTTAAATTTGCCTTTCAGATTCTCAGACCGATTTAAGGCAAGCACAATTTGAGATATCTTGGAGTCCTTCTTCTTCTCATGTAAGACATCGTGGTCTCCTGACCTTCATTGCTTACATATTCCGCCATCACAATCATATTCTGCACATCAAGACGCTTCATTCAAACCCAAACTCGATAAGATAAAGTCAATGTTGTATGAATTCATGTAAACGATATGCAAATAACAAGTAAATCGCAAATGTTCACCAAGGTTGAAATACTCGAGGCAGGTGTACACACACATTCAAGACACAACAGTCAGAAAAGCTTTTAGTTTGGGAGAGGCAAACCGCATGCAAGGAGGCCGGTCCGTTCAGAGGACAAGTCAACCTATCTACGTCAGCTGGCGACCGCCCATAAAGCAGACAGCGTTTGCCCTAGTGAAAGGTAGAACGAACCCATGTTCGGCTTAAAAGCAAATTCCGCTACATTGTGTGGGAGCGCCCAGACTACGCATTCTTTACAAACATAGCATGCAGTTTCAGAGGTTTTCACAGGGAAACAACAAACGCCAAACGCCGATGATCCAGATTTCAGGATTGGTCGCCTTAAACAGTACATCATTCTCCTTTTTTAGAAGAGCAATACCGATTGGCAGATGATATGCCGGACGCCTTGAGCTGAAGGAGTAATGGAAAGACCGAAAGATATTCCCCTTCACGTCTGGCTTGGAGAGGGGCCGTTCTGTTGTCGCTCTTGTAGCGAGAACAAGTAACAGGTCTCTCCTCAGTACTTCACTGGGAGAGCACCTCTGTCGAGGTCGAATCGGAGTGTGACTCTATATTGAGTCCTTGCAATTAAGCGTTGTTCACTGTGTTGGTCGCCACACTTACTGTGCGGTGTGAATGGACAGAGTTATAGTTAAACGCCTGCGACTGAATTTTTGAGTGGCATCATGGTGGACTGGTTATCTGACCGGTGTACCACGCCAATAGTTAGACTAGGGGCAAATCGGAGTCCTTCACTTCATCAAGGCATAGGGAGAATTTGATTAGCGAAGGTAAATGCAGATAGAATGAGAATTATTTTATTTGTCTGCAGCGAGCGGCGCAGACAGCAGTCATCGCAGCTTACGGTATTGTGCGCTACAGCTCTTGCAAGCCCCATATTTCCTCTACAACAGTACACTTCACTGCATTTCACACGCAACAACCTCGACCGTACCTAGCAACATTCTAACGGATAATTATTCAAGTTGAGTAGGTGCGGCTCTCAGCCATTCTGCCAAGTCAATAACAATCTTAAACTTTGTGTAGAAGTTTAATTAGCGAATCCTATCCTTAAGAGGGATCTTCACATTCTGGAAAGAACCCAGAAATAACTTGTTCAGTTCATAACTAAAAGTGCCGTTGTGATTTCTCAGAATTTTTGAAAAAAAAAATAATTTTCGTTAGTTTCATGTTTTTCTTACACTAACTAACACTATTCCAGTATCCAAGTATCCCACTAGTTACGTAAGAAATTTTGTGAATTTTTGTGTCATTTCCTTACAGCGGACGACTCCAGAAGATATATATTGCTGAAAGTTTTTCAGGCATTTCTCTTTAGAACGTTAGGAGCGTCTGTCTGACTTCTGTAGTAGTATGGGGGTGGAAATTACATCTTGCAGGAGCCACTGGGTAAAGGGTACATGTCAGATTAATCCGTGGCACAGAATAACAGAACAGCACCCACACGTTCGCTCACAAAAAAATGGCGACCCTGGCACGGTAGGTAAAATAGATAAGCTATCAGGATTGGAAAGTGTCAAGATAGTTAGGTACGGCAGGTCATAGCAGTAGCACTTTGAAGAACTTTCTTTCATGTATTAAATAGCTATTTGCATAGATTGGGATCAGAATAGATACAGGTAGTGAAGAAAGAAGAATTGTTGGGAAATGGGCGTGTGTTATTGTGTTGGAAAATTTTGTATTTTGGTTACGATTTTTGTGTAGCTGTTAGGGCATATGATTTTCAGGTGATAGACACAGACTCAGAGTGACGTAGAGACGCAGTATGACACAGCATCATATATGTTAGAATTAAGAAATAACATTTTTCTCCCTTTGCAAGTGTACAGGTGGAAATTGGAGACTATCCCACAGCAGACAGAACATTAGCAGACAAGCCACGACGTTGTTGTTGTCGGTTCAACCAACTGGTAAGTGGTCGTACAGTTTTGTAGATAGGGTTGTGGTGTGTTGAGTGAATTTCCATGTTAATGAGAGCACATGCCAAAAGGTTACGTGAGAGACAGCAAGTAGACAAGATGGGGGAGAATCAACCAGATAGACAGCAAGTAAACGAGCTTATTGAGAATAGGTGGACCTGAGAATAGGTTAGACGGTGAATCAGAGAATAGGACAGTCGGGGAGCTGCAGAATCAGCAGGCTCAGTTAGACTGGGAATAAATTGAGACAGATCAGACAGATGGGAATCGAAGTGACGAGAGCATTGAATTTCCAGAATATGAAATTCCAGGTAGGGCACATTCAGAGCCAGAAATAGACAGCCCACGTAGGAAATGGCAAAGATTAGAAGCGAAACGAGCACAGGAAACGCGTTTGTTTGCCGCATATTCAGGGATAGAATATGCGTCAATACAGTCATTAAACCGGCAGTTAGCTAACGTTCAAAGAGAAGTAGACAGTGAGGAAGAGGGGGAACATTTAGAACACGTCGAACCTATCGTACACATTCTAAATATGCCCCAACAACAGACACAGAAATTTGCGGAGTTACGAGCGCCACGAAAAGGTTTCGTAACAGACGCAACTGTACCTGCAAACAAAAGACATACACAACAGAGAGGGCAGAATGCTCAGTTGTTTGCGCCACGTAGTGGTTCAATGACAAACGCAACTAGTCCTCAACACAGACAGCACGGGTTATTGCAGTTATCAAACTTAGAAACGCCACAAC
Organism: Schistocerca serialis cubense; assembly: GCF_023864345.2. Lineage (NCBI taxonomy): Eukaryota > Metazoa > Arthropoda > Insecta > Orthoptera > Acrididae > Schistocerca > Schistocerca serialis. Next base: position 386,137,886 of record NC_064644.1, on the reverse strand, counting down.
ATAGCCCAGTAAACGACGTACCTGACCGAGTAGAAAACAATAGATCGAGAATACATAGTTCAGCAGAAGGTAGTTTTACAGGACAGGACGCGATCATGGAGATGTTACGAAAAATGAACGCTCATATGACGAAACAGAATCAGGATATTAATATACAGATGACAAAACAGTATCAGGAATTGAAACAGGATAATCAGGCTATTACGACACATATCCAACAGGTTAAAATCCAGATGGAAGAAGGGATCGCCAAATTTGATAGTCAGATCTCTCAGATAAATATAGAGGCGAAAGAAACTACAGAAAGAATTCAGGTACTAACACAAGGTCATCAGCAATTACGCACTGACATGGACAAGGTCCCATTGGACATCGTAAACGTTGACAAAAAGGTGAAACGTTTTACGAAAAAAGCCACTCGAGCAGCAATACAAATTTCGGAAGAACAAGCAATTCAAAGCAAGGTCGCAAAGGTTTCACTGAAAAAATATGATCAGCGGATCAATAAAACAGAAGTTAAAAACAAAGATCAGTTTGAAAAGCTTCGAACAGAGTTGATACAAACTATCGAAGAAAAGATCGAGACCGATTACACCTGTAGCGAAACAACTTACACGTCAAGCATTAATTCAGTACACGAACACGCGCCGTCTAAGAAAGTTCAAGTAGAACCAAAGCTAGACGTAACAAGGCTAGACGTAACACTCGCACAGAAATCGAAACGGAAAACCCCGATTAAAGTAATACATGACATGCCACAGGACCAGGCACAGTATGTAGAAAAACGGAACACATACATTCAGCCGATACCAGTAAATCCAATGACACAACATAATAGCAGCACAGGATCTATACCGTGAACGACAAGAGTAGAAACACACGTAACAACCCTTTTGTTCACTAGTGATACAATATGACGCGGATATGAGTCAGGAAACTGAGAATAGGCAGACAGGCAGTAGATTACCAGAGAATAAACACGACGACACAAGCAGTGGCATATTGTTTGAGTCCATGAATCAGCCACAAACCGGATTTATGAGTAGGTATGATACAGACCACTTCCTTACAGTTAGAAAATTTCAACATTTCAAGGAAGAAGGCGGTAGCTTGCATGCACGCACATTCATGGATCAGTTTCAAGTAGGCTTACCAAAATACTGGAACGTAGCTCACAAACTTGACTTCATTTGTGCACACATGTCAGGGACAGTAGCAGAGGTGATGTAAGAGATCGCGGCTACCTGTACGTCTTACCTATAGTTCAGAACAGCATTTTTCCAAAGATATTGGTCTATGGAGGCGCAAAACAAAATTAAATACGAGTTACTTCAGATGACACCATATGAAAACTCAGGAGAGAAAAGCGTGGTAAAATTCTTTGATACAATGGACAAAAAGAATCAATGCCTAGACAAACCATACAGTAACGGAGAGCTGATACGTCTATGTAGAATGAAATTACCGGTAAAACATCAACAGGCGACAGTAGGACAAAATGAAAATACCGAAGAATTCAAAGAGGTTTTAAGGGAACTTGAATTTATGTTTAAAGATGACGAGGTGAAAGAAAAAAGAAAGGAAAGGGAGCAGCAAAAGGAGAGGACTAGGAACGAATATTCCAATAATAATAATCGTAATCCTAACACCAATAATTTCAGGCACTTTAAGAGACAAGGACAGTTGCACACTGGAGACAATTGGCATAGAAAAGATAACCAGAATAACTGGTACCGAAATGGGAACGGTAATGGACACTCAAACAGTGGCGGATATGGGTTTAGGAATCAAAATGTCAACGGTCAAGGGTACTTTGAAAGAGGCACGATGTTTGAAACAGCAACTGGCGAGCCCAGGGCGCGAATAATTACCGAGGAAATTATGGACCACAGAGACAAGAACAACACAGCAAGGGGAAACCAGAAGTAGAAATTAGGCCACCAAATCTTGAAAAACGTAAAGATTGACGGGAAAATCCGGAAGAGGTTAAGCAAACTGAGGTCCATTCATTAAAACAATCAAAAAAGGACATTCATGTTTTGGAAGTAGTTAGATCAAAATTAGAAAAAACTGAAAATAACCGAAATTCAGACAAACAAGGACTTACGAAAATTTCCGATAAAGAGTCAGCACCAGATACACTTGAATTACGCTACATCACTCAAGACAAAGCTGCCACAAAGAAACGCTTCACACTGGGCCAAAAGGTATTCGTAAAAACTCATTACCTTTCACAAAAGAGTCAAAATAAATGCAGTAACTTTTTTGCAATCTATAAAGGGCCAATGATAATTTCCAGGATATCTCACGAAAATGCCGTAGAGCTAACGAACCCAAAAACAGGTAAAAGTATTGGCATCTACCACGTGAGCCACCTAAAAGAATGTGAATGAAAGAAATGGTAAAAGAGAGGAAAGGGAATGAGAGAGAGGGGCAATCGCAAATCGTGTACTAACCACTAAATCAAAAAATAAATTAAGAATCAACAAAATAACACATTAATTAAAAGAAAAAGAGACACATTACACACTAACAATCTCTTGTAGTAAGTACACTACAACATGCACACAAACAATAAATGGTACACAACAATTAAAAGAATGAAGAAGTGGTAGACTATAAAAAGATAGATATATGCTTCAAGTAAATTATCATATGAGAAGTAAATAATAATTTTCTTCATTTTTATAAACATTACATTGTATAGAGTCAAAATCTCTTGTTGTTTGTATAAAACAAAACATTGTACAAAATTTCTCTACACGAAAAAAGGGACATCGGCACCAACACCAGTCACCAGCTCCCTTAACACCAGATGCTTCGAGATAGAGACGGAGATGTTACAGACATGTTGAGAAATCACTTAGGGCAATAACAACAACATGAAGACCAACGCCACACTGCAAATGCAGGTTGCAACCAGGTTGGACATCAGGAGGACAACATGCAGCATGGGCATTTCATATGTCACGGCACTGCTACACAACGGAAGAGCGTGGGGAAAATCATAATACGACGAGACGACAATGGAGGTACAAAAAATTACTTAGATCTACAAACTCATCAAGTAACATTTGGAAAGGCAGTTATTGCTTACAAATCCTATATCACTCCTACACTAAAATTTACATATTCGTAGCCCAAGAAGAACAGAAGAATGCAAGAAAGAAGAGAAGAACAGAAGATGCAAGATGAAGAAGGGCAGGAGATAGCAAGATACCTTTCTCTCCTATACTACAAAGCGAATTGCTACAAACGTCCTTCCATGAACTTTGAGGTATGGCAACTACTAAAACCACCTCTCCAAAAATAAACATTGAATCGTCAAACAAATACAAGCGAACGGCAAACGGAATATTAAGTAGTACCAACCAACATTATCTAGAGATAGATTCAGCAAAATAAACAGTATTCTCCCTACCACATCATCAAATTGCCATACCGAACCAGGTGTAAAGTACCAAGACGTCACAGCACAACATTGGGTGACAATCGTTGGTAGTCAACTACAATCGTCGAACTGCCATACCGTCCCAGGTGTGACAGCAAAGGAGTACCAAGACATCACTGTTGATGCGGTAAACCGCAGTCATCATCATCGGTTAAAAGTACCGCTCCATGATGATAGTGTCAACATGTAAGACCTGGCATCGCATGCTAGAGTGCTTCTCTCATGATTTGTGACACCCATTCAAATGAGTCGACGCCTTCCAGTATTTCAGTGGGGATCATCAAGCACAGAAACTGACCCAGCAGAAAACGAAAAGACTGATAAAATACAAATGTACAGTTAAGAAAATGAAATATTTGTAAAAATATATTTTTCCTGTTTTGTAAAAGTAATTATTTTATCATATATGTGAAGCCCATAATGTGATAGAGAGCTTACACTGTACACTAACTTGTTTAGAAAAATTAATATTGTAAAAACAATTTTTGGAAATGCTAAAGAAAAACAGAGGCACGTACTGGCAACGACAAAGAATAACAACCTTGGTAAAGTCTATATTTCCCTAATAACAAAACATAAATTGTAGAATTAAACATTAGAAACAATAGCTATAAAGCAATCTTTAGAAAAAATTGTTAAGAATGGCTGAGAAAAGATTATTGGAAAATCTAAAAGAACAATTTTTGTCTGACTTTGTCAATGTTTTCCTCAGCATTGACAAACCCCAGACAAAAATTTTCTCAGGAGGAGTGGTCTCCTGACCTTCATTGCTTACATATTCCGCCATCACAATCGTATTCCACACATCAAGACGCTTCATTCGAACCCAAACTCGATAAGATAAAGTCAATATTGTATGAATTCATGTAAACGATATGCAAATAACAAGTAAATCGCAAATGCGCACTGAGGTTGAAATACTCGAGGCTGGCGTACACACACACATTCAAGACACGACGGTCACAAAAGCTTTTAGTTCAGAGAGGCAAACTGCATGCCAGGAGGCCGGTCCCTTCAGAGAACGAGTCAACCTATCGACGTCGGCTGGCGACCGCTCGTAGAGCAGACAGCTTTTGCCCGAGTGAAAGGGAGAAGGAACCCATGTTCGGCTTAAAAGCAAATTCGGCTACATTGTGTGGGAGCGCCCAGCCTATGCATTCTTTACAAACATAGCATGCAGTTTCAGCGGTTTTTACAGGGAGACAGCAAACGCCAAACGCCGATGATCCAGATTTCGGGATTGGTCGTGTTAAACAATACGTCATTCTCCCGTTTTAGAAGTGCAATGCTGACTGGCAGAGGATATGCCTGACGCCTTGAGCTGAAGGAGTGATGGAAGAGACCGAAACATATACCCCTTCACGTATGGCGTGGAGAGGGGCCGTTTCGCTGTCGCTCTTGGAGCGAGAACACGTAACGAGAGCGTGTGCGCCTGTACGTGTACTCAAAGAGCGAGGAACAAGTCTCTCCTCAGTCCTTCACTGGGAGAGCACCTTTGTCGAGAGCAGATCGGAGTGTGACTCTATATTGAGTCCTTGCGATTAAGCGTTGTTCACTGTGTTGGCTGCCACGCATATTGTGCGGTTTGAATGGACAGAGTTATAGTTAAACGCCTGTGAGCGAATTTTTAAGTGGCATCGTGGTGGACTGGTTATCTGTCTAGTGTACCACGTCAATAGTTAGACTAGGGGCGAATAGGAGTCGTTGACTTCATCAAGGCGTAGGGAGAGTTTGATTGGCGAAGGTCAGTCCAGATAGAACGAGAATTATCTTATTTGTCAGCAGCGAACAGCGCAGACAGCAGTCATCGCAGCTTACGGTATTGTGCGCTACAGCTCTTGCAAGCCCCATATTTCCTCCACAACAGTACATTTCACTGCATTTCACATGCGACAGCCTCGACCGTACCTAGCAACATTCTAACAGATAATTATTCAAGTTGAGTAGGTGCGGCTCTGAGCCATTCTACCAAGTCAATAACAATCTTAAACTTTGTGTAGAAATTTATTTAGCGAATCCTATCCTTAAGAGGGAACTCCACATTCCGGAAAGAGCCCGGAAATAACTTGTTCAGTTCATAACTAAAAGTACCATTGTGATTTCTCAGAATTTTTGAAAAAAAATAATTTTCGTTAGTTTCATGTTTTTCTTACACTAACTAGCACTATTCCAGTATCCAAGTATCCCACTAGTTACGTAAGAAATTTTGTGAATTTTTGTGTCATTTCCTTACAGCGGACGACTCCAGAAGATATTTATTGCTGAAAGTTTTTCAGGCATTTCTCTTTAGAACGTTAGGAGCGTCTATCTGACTTCTGTAGTAGTGTGGGGGTGGAAATTGCATCTTGCAGGAGCCACAGGGTAAAGGGTACATGTCAGATTAATCCGTTGCGCAGAATGACAGAATAGCACCCACACGTTCGCTCACACTGAGCAGAGAGATCCTGGAGTGCAGCGAGACAGTCACTATCTTCATCAAGTCTTGATGGTCTTGCACAGGCTTTCTTGAGAGGCAGTCGCCATCTTGGTGTTTTCTCCCACTTTTGTACACCATGGTAATGTCATACGTTTGAAGACGTAGTGCCCACCTGGCGAGTCGTCCTGTCGGATCCTCAAGACCTGTCAACCAAAAAAGTGAATAACGGTCTGTAACAACAGTGAATGACCTTCTGTGGAGATACTGTCGAAATCTGCGCATGGCCCATGTCACAGCAAGACATTCTCTTTCTGTAGTTGACTAGTTTCTCTCGGCTTTTGTAAGTGTCCTAGAAGCATAGGCTATAACCTTCTCTTTTCCATCCGGAATTTGCACCGGAACAACACCGATCCCATACCCACTGGCATCTGTGTGTAGTTCTGTAGGTGCTCTCGTATCATACAGACCAAGTACAGGGTCAGTCTGCAGAACTTTTCGCAGCACGTCTAAAGAATCTTGTTGAGCACCACCCCAGATAAATTTTGCATCGGCTTTTAACAACTCTTGGAGCGGCCTGGCTTTGATACAAAAGTCTTTGATAAAACGATTGGGAATGCTGAGTCTATCATCTCTAATACTTTTAGGAATAGGAAATTCCGTTACAGATCTCACTTTTCTGGGTCTGGCCGCTAACCTTCGTTTGACACAATGTGTCCAAGTATTTTGATTTATTTTGCTCCAAAGAGACACTTTATTGGATTAAATTTCAGTCCGCCTTGTTGGAGACACTTGAGAACGGGCCTCAGTCTTATGTGTTCATCAAATGTCGCTGAGAACACTATAATGTCATACAAATAAGAAAGACACATCGTCCACCTCAGGTGACTTAGAAGATTATCCATCATCCGTGCAAAGTTTGCTGGTGCATTAAACAAACCAAACGGCATTACTTTAAACTCATACAGACCCTCAGGGGTGATGAATACAGTTTTCTGCCGATCAGTCTCATCTACTTCGATGTGCCAGTATCCCGAGTACATGCCATGGTTGAGAAAAACGTAGCCCCCTTCGGACAATCTAGTGTATCGTCAGTTCGTGGAAGAGGGTAAATGTCCTCTTTAATTATCTTATTGAACTTCCTGTAATCAGCACAAAAGCGCCCACTGCCATCCTTCTTCCTGACGAGGACCACTGGTGACAACCATGGGCTCTGCAAAGACTGAATGATGTCATTCTTCATCATTTTCTCTACCTCGTCGCGAATTATTCTACGTTCCCTTGCTGACACACGGTATGCTCTCTGGCTTATTGGCTGATGGTCTCCAGTGCTAATCCGGTGCTTCACCGTCGATTTGTCTAATTTGATCTTCACCTGTGGATTAAAGAATTCAGAGAACTCTTGAAGAATGGCAATTAGCTTCTTCTGTTATTCCTGAGTGAGATCTGGTGATAGTCGAGCTAGAAGATCTTGACTTGTAGTGGTAGCGCTAATTTTGCCCACAGGATCGGCATGGGAGGTTTCTATGACGCTGAGCTGTTCTGCAATTAACGGCTCGAAGTTTGCTATGCACATGCGTCTTGGAAGGATCTGCGGTTCTCGGCGACAGTTAACTATCCCCAGTTCACCGTATCCGTTCTTAAACGAGACGACAGAGGCTGGGATGACCAAGTTATTCTTCAGTGGTATGCTTCTCTTACATTCCACTACAAGATCCATGGGTTGATGCGTGGCATGACACATGACAGTTACCTTTCTAGTGTTGACTACAGGAATGACCACTTCATCCAGCACACACAGTCTCCACACACTCGGATGCGCATCTTCCTGTCCACAATATCTCATCTCGTCTAGCATAATTTTCGAGCGACCACAATCTATAATTGCCTGAGAAGCTTTCAAAAAGTCCCATCCGAGAATGACGTCATGACTACACTCTTGTAAGACGATTAATTCTAAGGGCTGCGTATGGCCACTTACACCCACACGAATGACACATCCTCCTGTAGGTCTTACAGTAGCCAACTTCAGCAGAGATGTTTTGTTGTCGTCGAATACCGTTTTCTGCAACTGGCGACGGTACTTCTTCGAAATGATTGAATATGACTTTCCAGAGACCACAAGAGTTTGGGGTGGTCGGTCACCCATGAGAATATCGACGTAGTTTCCCATCATCTTTGTAGTCCGACCCAGTAGCTGAGTGGTCAGCGTGACGGATTGCCGTCCTCTGGGCCCGGGTTCGATTCCCGGCTGGGTCGGAGATTTTCTCCGCTCAGGGACTGGGTGTTGTGTTGTGTTCATCATCATTTCATCCCCATCCGGCGTGCAGGTCGCCCAATGTGGCGCCGAATGTAATGAGACCTGCGATATGGCGGCCGGACCTGCCCCGCGAGGGGCCTCCCGGCCAATGACGCCAAACGTTCATCATCATCATCTTTGTAGTGATCGACGGCGCAGAATTTTTTCTCTTCGGCGGCCTCGCCTCCAAGGAAAGTCACACCCTTTAGTTTTCCAGGTTGCGGCGGCTAGGTCATTGGCTGGAGCTTCTTAACGGCGATGGAGACCTTGATCGGCGTGTTGGGGAGCGTCCTCTCCAGCGGCTAGCTTGTGGCGATGGTGACTATGTCGTCCTGCACTCACATCATCTTGCTCATCTTCGTCATCCCGTAGTTGGCGTCGGCTAAGAACGGTCTGCTGTCTTCTGGCGCGGGCGTCATCAAATATCCGCCGCCTCTCTCGACAATAGCGCACATGTTCCGGTCGTCTGCAGTGGAAACATATGGATTGGTTATCCTGAGTCCTCCAGAAGTCAGTCTTCCTTGGTGCCCAAATAGGTTCCTCATGCGGCATTGTGGGAAAGAAACTTCGCCTCGGTCTCGACTTTTTCACCGTTTTAAAGGGAAATGAAGGGCGAGAGGTTGGGTTCCATGTCCGTTCCACTTCCTCCCTTTTGACCTCTTGAAGCGTCTCGGTTTTTTGCTCGCCGTGCATTCTAAGTGCCTTCTGAGCTTCCTCTCTCACTATCTGACGAAGAACGCTTGTGAAATCAGTTTCTTCCTCCATCACAGACATCGATACGGCGTTTGGAAGCCGTTCAAACTTCTTGCGTGTAATTCTTTTTTGATACATTGTCTAGATATACTGGCACCATTTTATGGAGTCGTCTGCTGTCGAAACCTCGTTCAGGAGTAGGGCTTGATACAAGTCCTCAGCAACACCCTTCATGAGATGTGCAACCTTATTTTCCCCTTTATCCTAGGATTCACTATTTTACACAGCTCCGTCTTGAATGGAGGATGCTGTAGTTTCTCCTGGACGCTGTGCCCTGCACTTTAATTTATCTTCAGCTTTGCACTTCTGTCGTTGTGTGTCACCGAAATACTTGCACAGTTCCGCCTGGAATACTTCCCAGTTTGTGAACTTCTCCTCGTTGTTCTCACACCATTGCTTCGCAGTGCCCTCCTAGTAGAAAAATACGTTAGCCAAGCACAAGGTGTCATCCCATTTGTTAAATTTGGCTAGACGCTCATATACCTTCAGCCATTTGTTTGGATCTTGGTCATCGTCACCAGAGAACCCGGAAGGAAGTCTCAGGTGGTAGCACGCAGTTTCTGTCATCGTAACGTCCTCTTCTTCTTCTGTTTCCGATAGATTGCAGTCTGCTGAATATGGCTCTAATTCGGGTTTCTCGCCACGTAAAAGGCGGCTCTGTCGTGGCCTGATGGGAGCCACTGCGTCGTCGATAATGTGCGCTAGTTCCAATACCCGACGCCTCCACCAGAATAATTGCACGTAGAAGAAGGTGTACTTAGATGAATGACGAATGCTAGTTTCACTTAACGAAGGTTTACTCAGCACTTGGACATACAAGAGCGCGGAGCGACTGCCTCCGGCCCGAACACATACGGTATATATAGTAACAGAACATTCCAGTACAATGATTCTTGATATTTGAGGATACTTCTAGAATGTCCTCGAACCGAATATAGAAATTAGAATTTTACTGTTCAGGTGAGTTTTGAACTCACGACACTCTATGCAGCAGTCTACTACCATAACCGCTACACAACATTGACGGCGCTACTCAGCTTCTTCTGCGCCAATATACATAATTGTTCCTTGTAAAAATTCGATCAATTCCGTGTTCTTTAAGGAAAATAAATGTAGTTGTAAATCTTTCTAACGGTATTTACCAATTAAACAGTCACACTCATCAGGCGCCTTTCCCATCATCATGTTTTGAGGGGAGCTTTGATCAAATAATTTGATGAATATGAGAGGCCAGCCACCCCACGTAGGATTTATATCAGGGCCATGATAATATAGCGATATGCAACTTCTACAGATTCAATGTAAACCCACTTGAATGTGATTTGCATAACATCCTGATTCTGCCCCGTAACTTGCTTATGAGTTAAGGGTCACACTATAGCAAATACGTGACTAGTTTTCACAGGTTGCCTTCCAGGGCAAAAAAATTTAATTTTCAGTATTTCATATAATTATTCACCGAATTCAAAAATTTCAAATTCAGTCATCATATACTCATTAGGAGGTATAATCTTACTTTAAATGCTTAATAGAATATGTCAAGTATTGAAGTTAGAAACTGCGTGCATATTTTGGGACAGAGTTAACTCACGACTCGCAAATTACCCACATTTAAGAATGACAACAATTTTTAAGTTACAACAAGATCTACCCACAATGTCAAACCTTTCCGAAACTTTTTTAGCTGACACTGCCCACAAAATAGTGAAAGGGAAAGACGTTTATCGTGTACTGTATCTTCGCTATCGTGCAGGAAATCCACGACACTGGGCATGCCGTTTTATTTTGTTTATTCTTTACTACTAACTCTATTCGTAAGATTGTTTTAAACCAGTATCCACGTACTCCACTGAATGCACCTGCAAACTTATATCATTGTACGAAACATATCTAGGGCGTTCCGGTCATGGACCCGCGGCTGGTCCCGGCGGAGGTTCGAGTCCTCCCTCGGGCATGGGTGTGTATGTTTGTCCTTAGGATAATTTAGGTTAAGTAGTGTGTAAGCTTAGGGACTGATGACCTTAGCAGTTAAGTCCCATGAGATTTCACACACATTTGAACAACGCGAAACATATTTTAGTAGATACAAGGTCATAAACAATGAGAAGCGGGTAAAACTAGTATTTCTTTTAAAGCGGCGCTCTTTTGTACAGGGCAGTTCGATTCTTTAAAGAAACAGGGTTTGAGAAGGGGGATTGCTGACGTGTAATAAGCAGTTAAATTTTGTAGTTTAAGTTGTCATCAATACATACACTAAAAGCCATAAACTTTCGATCTTATTAAATATATCTCAATGTTAACTACATTTATCGACAGTCTTAGAACATCCACAATCTTAACTGGAAATGACATTTCAGGGCAGTGTTGTTGTCGATATAAAGACATCGTCTGATAATGCTATTGTTTGGAGAATACAATTGGGGCTGTCGTCTCTGATTTTATTCCTGAATTCGAAATTGATTTCTGCGACAGCGAATGAGCTTTCGCTTCTTTCCCTTCAATAAAAACATCCTCCAAGCGCTGGCTTCCTTTTGAGCTCGGCAAAAGTGTGACGTCTGGTCTAGTTACGAACCTGTTTTTCTCTTCACTGTGTAGCCGGAAAGAGCAACGGACGCTAAAAGGCAGCCGATAAAAGCGGGGGCTCGCTTACTTCCAATCGCACATACCATCGAGGGAATGGCCGCCTCTTACGCCGGAAGTCTCGTATGGCGTCATATTTAACTCGCGGCTCTAACTTTGCGACATTCACAGTTACGGTAGCGGCGGCTCCGGGTATTGGCCAAGTTTGATGGCGCCATCTTCGCTTTATCAACTCTCTACGCGGCCCGTATATCGCCCGAGTTATTGGCTCTAACCTACAGTGCACCCAATTGCAATTTTATTACCTCGGGATTTCTTTCGCAGCGGATGGAATGAAATGTAAAAGTCCTGTTCCTCATTCGCATTTACAGCAGCTCTCATACCACGAGAAAGACCAACACCAGACGTGGACGAAGCAGCTGAAAGGGCTTTTCATTTATTTGTTACACCATATGAGGAGTTGTTATTAACGGGGACACTATGTTACTGCCGTGGTATTCTAAGTATTTTCGATGGTCAATAGGACGGGATATATACATAAACTTATTGTGATATGCCCTTCTTCCATGCAATACCACACGTTCCTCAAGGTTTAAAAGCACGTCAAGTAGAAACAGAAATACTTCTCTTCATACGATCTCTGACGGACTCTACTTTCAATTCGAAACATTGTAATAGCGCAGAATAATTTTTGCGTGGCAGCATAGAGATACAAGAAATGAAGCAGGCTGAAGGAAATACAGATGTCTAAAAATTAGATTGCCAGAAAGTGCAATATGGTTAAGCAGAAATGGCTAGAGGACATTGTACGGCTGTAGAAGCACACGTAAGTAAGGAAATAATAGGTGCAATCTATAGAAAAATTGAAGAGAGCTTTGGAGGCAACAGAAGCAGCAGTATGAATATTAAGAACCCAGATAACAAGGTCGTATTAAGCAGAGAAGAGAAGACTGATACGTTGAAGGAATACATAACAGGGCTAGAGAAGAGAAATAAAATTCAAAACAATATTATAGAAAAAGAAGAGGAAGTCGGTGAAGATGAGGTGAGAGGTATGACACAAAGAGAGGAATTTTACAGAGCTTTGAAAGACTTACGTCGAAAACGCTTCCGGAAGTAGACGACACACGCCCATAATGACTGAGGTTTTTTTTAAAGAAAGCCAGATACGACAAAACAATTCCATCTGGTGTGCAAGATATATCAACATGTGAAACAGTTTAAGACTTCACCAAAGAATGTAATAATTCCAATTTCAAAGAGGACAGACGCTGACAGGTGTCAGCAGTATCGAGTTATCAGTCATATTAGGTTGGTGCATTAGTTCGTAGCATTCTAGTTTTGCATGGTGATATTTCTGTTGCTATGAATTTATCAATTGTCGATTTTTATTTGTAGTTCACTGTTGCTGTTTCGGTTTACATACACTACTGGCCATTAAAATTGCTACACCAAGAAGAAATGCAGATGATAAACGGGTTTTCATCGGACAAATATATTATACTAGAACTGACATGTGATTACATTTTCACGCAGTTTGGGTGCAAAAACCCTGAGAAATCAGTACCCAGAACAACCACCTTGATACTCCTGGGGACTGAGTCAAACAGAGCTTGGATGGCGTGTACAGGTACAACTGACCATGCAGCTTCAATACGATACCACAGTTCATAAAGAGTAGTGACTGGTGTATTGTGACGAGCCAGTTGCTCGGCCACCACTGAGCAGACGTTTCCAATTGGTGAGAGATCTGGAGAATGTGCTGGCCAGGGCAGCAGTCGAACATTTTCTGTATCCAGAAAGACCCTTACAGGACCTACAACATGCGGTCGTGCATTATCCTGCTGAAATGTAGGGTTTCGTAGGGATCGAATGAAGGGTAGAGCCACGGGTCGTAACACATCTGAAATGTAACGTCCACTGTTCAAAGTTCCATCCATGCGAACAAGAGGTGACCGAGACGTGTAACCAATGGCGCTCCATACCATGACGCTGGATGACGAATACACGCTTCCAATGTGCGTTCACCGCGATTCGCCAAACACGCATGCGACCATCATGATACTGTAAACATAATCTGGATTCATCCGAAAAAATGACGTTTTGCCATTCGTGCAGCCAGGTTCGTCGTTGAGTACACCATCGCAGGCGGTCCCGTCTGTGATGCAGCGTCAAGGGTAACCGCAGCCATGGTCTCCGAGCTCATAGTCCATGCTGCTGCAAACGTCGTCGAACTGTTCGTGCAGATGGTTGTTGTCTTGCAAACGTCCCCATCTGTTGACTAAGGGATCGAGACGTGGCTACACGATCCGTTACAGCCATGCGGATAAGATGCCTGTGATCTCGACTGCTAGTGATACGAGGCCGTTGGGATCCAGCACGGCGTTCCGTATTACACTCCTGAACCCACCGAATCCATATTCTGCTAACAGTCTCTGGATCTCGACCAACGCGAGCAGCAATGTCGCGATACGATAAACCGCAATCGCGATAGGTTGCAATCCGACCTTTATCAAAGTCGGAAACGTGATGGTACGCATTCCTCCTTCTTACACGAGGCATCACAACAACGTTTCACCAGGCAACGCCGGTCAACTGCTGTTTGTGTATGAGAAATCGGTTGGAAACGTTCCTCATGTCAGCACGTTGTAGGCGTCGCAACCGGCGCCAACCTTGAGTGAATGCTCTGAAAAGCTAATCATTTGCATATCACAGCATGTTCTTCCTGTCGGTTAAATTTCGCTTCTGTAGCACATCTTCGTTGTGTGGCAATTTTAATGGCCAGTTGTGTATTATCATTTTGTAATTTGGAGATAGTGAGTGAAACTGCGAACGCTAGACAATGGAGTGCCCGCATCTCGTGGTCGTGCGGTAGCGTTCTCGCTTCCCACGCCCGGGTTCCCGGGTTCGATTCCCGGCGGGGTCAGGGATTTTCTCTGCCTCGTGATGGCTGGGTGTTGTGTGATGTCCTTAGGTTAGTTAGGTTTAAGTAGTTCTAAGTTCTAGGGGACTGATGACCATAGATGTTAAGTCCCATAGTGCTCAGAGCCATTTGAACAATGGAGTGCCAATTGATATCGAAACATTTCCGACATATTCTTCTGTTTATGTTCAGTGGAGGGGTGACAGCAGCGGAGGCAGAGAGAAATATTAGCGCCGTGTGTGGGGTAATACCATTGACAGAGCACGGCAAGAAATGGTTTTATCGTATTAGGGAGGATCGATTTGACACTAGTTAATGTCCACGTTCAGGAAGACATTCGGGGTTTGATGAAGATTGTTTAAACGCATTAATCCACAATGATGCACGTCAATTTGCTATAGCTCAACTGTGATTAACTATGATCGCCTCAACATCGTCCGACTTCTGCAAGCAATGGGGAAGATTCAGAAATCGCTTGTATAGGTTCCGCTTCTCTACGCCAAAGTCATAAAAATCTGCTTGTTCGCCTTCAATTGGCTCATGAACGACACCGACCATTTCTATCCTGTGTCGTTACTGGTGACGAAAAATGGTGTTCTTATGTTAACATAAGGAAGAGAAACGAATGGTTGAACCCAAACGAAGCAGCAAGTCGCTCTACAAAGACCTACGCGCGTCCACAAAAGATAATGTTATGCAGATGGTGAAACAGCGACGGCGTGGCGTACTACGAATTGCTTCCCCGAGGTGTTAACGTCACTGCTTACATTTATTTTATTGTCAACAACGGAGACGTCTTGCAGACGGAATCCAAGAGCAACGACCAGGAAGACAGCGCCACTCCACGATAACTTCCGCCGGCGTTCTACTACACTGTTAAAAAACACTATACAGAAGTTGGACTGGGAAGTCATTCCCCTCCCACCTTATTCACCTGATCTCAGATCTTTACTTTTTCCGCTCTCTATCGTACAACCTTCAAGGAACTTCCTTTTCCGATGAAAATGTGCTTCGAACATGGCTCTACGAGGTCTTCGCCTCAAAACCACGTGATTTCTACAGTCGTGGAATCGGAAAACTACCCCAGGGTTAGCAGACTGTTGTAAATAGTGAAGGATAATATACACTCCTGGAAATTGAAATAAGAACACCGTGAATTCATTGTCCCAGGAAGGGGAAACTTTATTGACACATTCCTGGGGTCAGATACATCACATGATCACACTGACAGAACCACAGGCACATAGACACAGGCAACAGAGCATGCACAATGTCGGCACTAGTACAGTGTATATCCACCTTTCGCAGCAATGCAGGCTGCTATTCTCCCATGGAGACGATCGTAGAGATGCTGGATGTAGTCCTGTGGAACGGCTTGCCATGCCATTTCCACCTGGCGCCTCAGTTGGACCAGCGTTCGTGCTGGACGTGCAGACCGCGTGAGACGACGCTCCATCCAGTCCCAAACATGCTCAATGGGGGACAGATCCGGAGATCTTGCTGGCCAGGGTAGTTGACTTACACCTTCTAGATTACGTTGGGTGGCACGGGATACATGCGGACGTGCATTGTCCTGTTGGAACAGCAAGTTCCCTTGCCGGTCTAGGAATGGTAGAACGATGGGTTCGATGACGGTTTGGATGTACCGTGCACTATTCATTGTCCCCTCGACGATCACCAGTGGTGTACGGCCAGTGTAGGAGATCACTCCCCACACCATGATACCGGGTGTTGGCCCTGTGTGCCTCGGTTGTATGCAGTCCTGATTGTGGCGCTCACCTGCACCGCGCCAAACGCGCATACGACCATCATTGGCACCAAGGCAGAAGCGACTCTCATCGCTGAAGACGATACGTTTCCATTCGTCCCTCCATTCACGCCTGTCGCGACACCACTGGAGGCGGGCTGCACGATGTTGGGGCGTGAGCGGAAGACGGCCTAACGGTGTGCGGGACCGTAGCCCAGCTTCATGGAGACGGTTGCGAATGGTCCTCGCCGATACCCCAGGAGCAACAGTGTCCCTAATTTGCTGGGAAGTGGCGGTGCGGTCCCCTACGGCACTGCGTAGGATCCTACGGTCTTGGCGTGCATCCGTGCGTCGCTGCGGTCCGGTCCCAGGTCGACGGGCACGTGCACCTTCCGCCGACCACTGGCGACAACATCGATGTACTGTGGAGACCTCACGCCCCCACGTGTTGAGCAATTCGGCGGTACGTCCACCCGGCCTCCCGCATGCCCACTATACGCCCTCGCTCAAAGTCCGGCAACTGCACATACGGTTCACGTCCATGCTGTCGCGGCATGCTACCAGTGTTAAAGACTGCGATGGAGCTCCGTATGCCACGGCAAACTGGCTGACACTGACGGCGGCGGTGCACAAATGCTGCGCAGCTAGCGCCATTCGACGGCCAACACCGCGGTTCCTGGTGTGTCCGCTGTGCCGTGCGTGTGATCATTGCTTGTACAGCCCTCTCGCAGTGTCCGGAGCAAGTATGGTGGGTCTGACACACCGGTCTCAATGTGTTCTTTTTTCCATTTCCAGGAGTGTATTATTGACGACTCACGTCTCTGTTATGTGTATTAGTTGTGTTTAATTAACTCATGTAAAAACGATACGAACTTAATGTACCAACCTAATATAAATAAGAATTATTTACAGAGTAATAGAAAAGCTGATAGAAGTCGACCTCGGTGAAGATGAGTTTGGGTTCGGCAAGGAGGCAATACTGATCCTATGACTTATCTTAGAAGATAGTTTGAAACAAGGCCAGCTTAAGAGGGCGTACCGAAAAGTAATGCCTCCGGTTTTTATAAATTCTGTTCTGGATTTCTTTTCAGATATTGCATGTGTATATTACTGGGTAGAATTTACCACTTCACGGAAGCAGGTTGCAACCATCTGCCGTTAGACGGTTCCGAATTGTAGTATGTAACGTGGCGATTTCTAACGTAACTGTGTCGGTGCGTGAGAAACAATATACTGTAATCGAATTTCGAATTCGAAGAGTTCGCCCACACTTGGAACACCCTCTGCTTCAGTATGAAAATCCCAGACCACGAACAAGTGCTGCTCCTTCAGCGACAGTCCATCGTCTTTGCTTCCCCGTCATCGATAATCCTCCATAGAGTTCCGATTTCGCCCCATCCGGATTTCAACTGTTTCTAAATTTTAAAGAATACATTCGAGGACTTTGATAGTGATGAAGCGGTGCAGGCAGACGTGAGGTGGTGACTCCGTCAACAGAGTGGAACATTCTGCAGTGAGGGCATCAACAAACTGGTCTCTCACTGGGAAAACGTGTTCGTCGTCAGGGTGCCCATGTTGAGAAATAAATGTGCATACATGCAAAACAAAGATCTAGAATGTTAATAACGTTCGTTTTATTTAAAAAGCTTTGAGAGTTTTCACATAAAAAATTCAAAGGCGTTACTTTTCAGTACGTTATCTTTCGTCTGTAGCATTAGTACAATCAGAAAGCTTTTGATGATGTCGACTGGAAGACTCTCTTTGAAGCTGTGAAGATAGCGGCGGTAAAATATAGGGAGTCAAAGGTTACCTACAACTTGAACAGAGACCAAACTGCAGTTATCATAAAACGGAAGCAGCTATTGCGGATAAAGAGAATTTTAGCCTATTTCTGATACTACTTAATCTGTGCAGGCAGTAAGCGTCAAAGAAACCAAGAAGAAATTTGTAAATGTAATGAAAGTTCAGGGCGAAGAAATAAAAATTTGAGATTTGCCGATGACGTTGTAATTATATCAAGAAAAAGCAGAGGACTTAGAAAATGAATTGAACGGAATGGGTAGCGAGTTGAAAAGTGCTTACGAAATGAACACCAACAAAGGTAAAACCAGGGCAATGGAATGTAATTCAGACGATGCTGAGGGGATTAGATTAGGAAATGAGTCACTACATTTATTGAGCAGTTCTTGAACAGCAAAATAACAGATAACAGCCAAAGTACAGAGAATATAAATACAGAAAAAGTATTTTCGAAAAAGGGGAACTTACTGATATCGGGTGTAGTCATTTTTAAGTCTGGAGTATATACAAGTACGTAAGTAAAACGTGAACGATAAACAGTTCACACGAGAAGAGAGCAGAAGCTTTAAAAGTGTCGTGCTGTAGAAGAATGCTGAAGACAGTTAACTAGATCTAATAAGTAATGAGGTGGAACTGAATCTAAATGGAGACAAAAGAAAAGTGTAGTACAAGTTGACCGAAGAAGGATTTGGTTGTAGGACACGTCGTGAGGCATTAAGAAATTACCAGTTTAGTAACAAAGGGGAGTAAACACTGTGTAAGGTAACCAAGACTTCAATGCAATAACCAGGTTGAAATTGATATAGCAGGCCGAAGTGGCCGCGC
The DNA here is from genome assembly GCF_023864345.2 of Schistocerca serialis cubense. NCBI lineage: Eukaryota > Metazoa > Arthropoda > Insecta > Orthoptera > Acrididae > Schistocerca > Schistocerca serialis. The sequence goes on along the minus strand of NC_064644.1, from coordinate 386,119,095 downwards.
GGTTCTGGCGCTGCAGTCTGGAACCGCGAGACCGCTACGGTCGCAGGTTCGAATCCTGCCTCGGGCATGGATGTGTGTGATGTCCTTAGGTTAGTTAGGTTTAACTAGTTCCAAGTTCTAGGGGACTAATGACCTCAGCAGTTGAGTCCCATAGTGCTCAGAGCCATTTGAACCATTTTTTTGAAATTGATATATCTTGTAGAGATGAGCAGACGTGCGCAGGATAGACCTACGTGGAGAGCTCATCGAACAAGTATACGGACTGAAGATCATACTGTGCGGCTGGTCCCGGCGGAGGTTCGAGTCCTCCCTCGGGCATGGGTGTGTGTGTTTGTCCTTAGGATAATTTAGGTTAAGTAGTGTGTAAGCTTAGGGACTGATGACCTTAGCAGTTAAGTCCCATAAGAGTTCACACAAATTTGAATATTTTTTTGAAGATCATAATAACAAAACCGACGACAAAGTGATGTTTACTACAGAAGTTATCGTTCATTTCATCTGTCACGAATGTCATACTATGCTACAAAGTGGCATCTCTCAAAACTATGGTTGTAGCCAATTGAGTAAGCTTAATTACTTAGTGACATCTGAACTATTTTGCGATTTCAGGTTACAAGCTGACAGTAGATAAACTGGTTGAGGACTCTACACCGAAATCAGACTGCAAGCAGTGTAAGCATAAATTTAGATTACTGCGCTTTATTATCATTATTTCAGTTGTTAAATAAAAAGAAAAAACTTTGGTGCTACAACCAAGGCTGCCGACACTAACACAGTACTGATGGACTTGCTGCTACGAGCTGTCAGTCTTGATAGAGACAGAGATTTCCAAGACCAGAATTTTGCCGGCAAGGGGAGATCAGATGGTGGCTTGGTTCCTGATCATCACACTGTTTGACAAAATCGTGGAACGGAGCGAGTTGGCACGATGATGAGACACTGGTGCTGCATTCGGGAGGACGGCGAGTCAGATTACCTCAGGGCATCTAGATTTAGGTTTCTCTGTGGTTTCCCGGCGCCAGCCGTCGTGGTATAGTAGTAAAGCGCGTGCCTCCAACCCTGGACAGACTCGGGATCGAACCCGGGTTGAACTACAGAATTTTCAGTTTACCTATAACCAAGCCTTCACCTCTCAATAATATGAACGAAGGAAAATTGGCGGGGAAATTCGTATAGTCGCAAATTTTTATATACAGGTGGGAGGGAGTGTCATGAACATCATACCAAAAATCCCCACACGTGGGTTGTGAACTTGTTGAGGGGGACGGAGAGGGTGGGGGGGCGGGACTGTCCGTTTAAAGTTCACTTCCTTACGTTTTTCTTGAATAACTCGAAAACTGCGGCTTATATAAGGGGTGTTCAAAAAGTCTCTCCGCAGTGCTGTATCATTGTTAGCCGCGCGTGCCGTATGATTGTTCGCCTGCCTGGGTTACTTCCCTTCAAGTGGACTCTCCCAACATTCCACTGTTTCGTTTATCTCAGCCAGCATTGGAAGTATCGTTGGTGTGTGTCGTTTAGTTCCTTTGTTCGCTTGTTTCGTTTTTGTCACTCTTAAAATGCTAACCATTGAAGAACGTCTGATTTTAGTCGAACAAGTGTTTGACTGTAAATACACAGTTTCAGTTCGTCAAACATTTAATTCAGCTTTCCCGGAGACAACACTCCCACATCGCGATACTGCACGAGATTTGATTAACAAATTTCGAAGAACGGGTTCAGTGACAGATGCACCGAGAAGTGGTCGTCCTAGCGTTTTGTCTGAGGATAAACTACACGATATTTCCGATAAAATGTCCATGAGTCTGAACAAGTCAGTAAGAAAACTCGCCCAGGAAATCGATGTTAGTGTCGGAACGGCCCACACAGCTGTAAGAAAAAAATTAGAACTTTTCCCGTACAAAGTTGACAGTCGTGCAAGAACTGAAAAATACTGATCACGCCAAGAAACTGCATTATTGTCAATGGTTCAAAAATTTCGATATTCTTAATCAAACGATTTTCACTGATGAGGCGTGGTTTCATTTATCCGGGCACATGAACTTGCAAAATTCTCGTATTTGGAGTACTGCAAATCCACTGTGTATTCATGAGGAACCACTTCATTGCGGAAAATAGGAGTTTGGATTGCAATTTCTAGACGTCGGATTGTAGGACCCATATTTTTCAACGAAACAATAAACGCACGATACTGCAATGATACTGTACCCATTCATTGGAGAACTTGTGTTAAGTGAAATATTGAATGGTTATTTCCAACAAGATGGTGCAACCGCGCGTACAACTTGCGTTTCAATGTCACTGCTTGCTCATGTTTTTGGTGACCGCATAATTTCACAGGTACTTTGGCCTCCACGATCGCCTGACCTAACACCACCTGAATTTTTCTTCTGGGGTCAGCGAAAGCAACTGCCTATAAAAACCGCCCTAAATCAGTTGATGAATTGAAAACTGCGATATCCACTTTCACTGCTTCTGTTACAGAAGAAATGTTGCAGCTTGTGTTTGGAAACATGTTTAGAGGAATTGAATTGTGTATTCAATAACAGGGCGGACACTTTCAAAATTTAACGTGAAAATTTGTAAGGTAAATTGAATATTCAATAAATTAATAACTTGTATATCACTGAGTTTCATTTCAGCACATTCACTGCGTCATACGTCACGCGCGGCTAACAATCATACGGCACTGCGGAGAGACTTTTTGAACACCCCGTGCATTAAATATCCTATAACAAAGGTTCAATCGATATTTTATCTAGGAGAAATAGTTTCCGTGTAGCAAAAATTGCAGAATATTAAAAATAGGGTTTGAAAGGTATAAAATTCAGTTTACTGTTAAATGAAGTGGGTTAAGAACAAATGTTAAATGTGTGCACGACGTATAAGTACAGCAGAGCCGTATTAAGGGATAAGTTGTGTTCCGGGGGTGTAACAGGCTGGAGGGGGCAGGAGTGGAGAGTGGAAACGCGAGGGAACGTAGGTCGCTGTAACTCGCCATTTCTCCGCTGTATAAATACGAGTTCAGTCAAGTTACACAGAAGAGGGCTGGATAGTAAATGCTGGGAGCTACAGTCTGTCTGCAGAATGAAAAGTGAGCAGCACTCGTAGTTGCCTTTTACGAAAGAATGCTTTTGCTCCTATACAGGATGGCCTACTGTGTAGAACAATGTGCACAGATTTACAAGGATGCGCTACATAAGCGTTTGTTGCTTTAGTACTGTTAGTAACTCTTATCAGTATTCCTTATGATGTAAATACACATTGTGCAAAATAAACACACCTGGGCACGTCTGCGCACTGCTTCACCGGACCCAATCAGACGATAGATGTAACTAACAATTAAACTTACCCAAGTGATACACTTCGATTTTGACTATGTTGTAGTGTAGGGAAAAATGCATAAGACACACATTAAAACAGGTCTAGCTGGTCGCTGTGGCCGAGCGGTTCTAGGCGCTTCAGTCTGGAACCGCGCGACCGCTACGGTCGCAGGTTCGAATCCTGCTTCGGGCATGGATGTGAGTGATGTCCTTAGGTTAGTTAGATTTAAGTAGTTATAAGTTCTAGGGGACTGATGACCTCAGAAGTTAAGTGCTCAGAGCCATTTGAAACAGGTCTATTGTTGAAACTTCCTGGCAGATTAAAACTGTGTGCCCGACCGAGACTCGAACTCGGGACCTTTGCCTTTCGCGGGCAAGTGCTCTACCACTGAGCTACCGAAGCACGACTCACGCCCGCTCCTCAGAGCTTTACTTCTGCCAGTATCTCGTCTTCTACCTTCCAAACTGTACAGAAGCTCTCCTGCGAACCTTGCAGAACTAGCACTCCTGAAAGGAAGGATATTGCGGAGACGTGGCTTAGCCACAGCCTGTGGGATGTTTCCAGAATGAGATTTTCACTCTGCAGTGGAGTGTGCGCTGATATGAAACTTCCTGGCAGATTAAAACTGTGTGCCCGACCGAGACTCGAACTCGGGACCTTTGCCTTTCGCGGGCAAGTGCTCTACCAGATGGTAGACGCGGCCTTTGGCCATTATCAGGTGCTGATATTATAGCTTTAAGCCATGTCAGCGTAATGTAAGCTGACGCACAAATGTGTTGACATGGCTTAAAGCCACCAGATGGTAGAGCACTTGCCCGCGAAAGGCAAAGGTCCCGAGTTCGAGTCTCGGTCGGGCACAGTTTTAATCTGCCGGGAAGTTTCGTATCAGCACATACTCTGCTGCAGACTCAAAATCTCATTCTGGAGGTCTATTGTTATTTGCATTTCTGGAATTTGCACATACTTTGGATGTCTCATACGCTAGGCGACAATTTTGAATTTGCTGATTAATCGCGCGCAGTCTTTGGTCAGAGTAGCTTGTACTTGTTTTGTCATTGGCGCTTAGCAGCGAAGAGCGCGGGAGTTCTCTGGTAAGGAAAATAATGAGACAGACGCCGAGCACAGAACTCGTGGCAACTTAGACGTAAAGTTAAGTGCGTCTGTTTTTTGAAGTAAATTGATTTGTGTTTGAATATTGTGAAACAGAGGAGAAACATTTGATCAGTGATTTCGAATGAAATGAGATGTAATGAGATCAGAAAAGAGTATGAAGAGGAATGAAGGTAATAATTTTATTTGGTGGCATTGCAGCCGCGCGTAGTTTAAAATCATTGTTGAATGAGACATCTATATCAGGAAACTTTAGATTTTTCATTAAAGATTGTATAATTTTCACTGAAAGGTTTTTTTTGTATGTTTATAAACTGCTTGTCTAACATTTGTGGGAGTAAGATTGTGATATCAATGAGACCCTTTGTCAATGTTAATGAGCGTCGTAACACGAATTTCATACAATTAATAATTATCAGCTAGTTTAAATACAGTTTACACTTGTTGTAGCTGGGATTCACAGTCATAAAATTTTTTTTGAAGGACATCTTCTTTACGCTAGTAACTGTTATAAGTTTTTATTGCACTATTGTCATTTCGGCCTTAGGCCATTATCAGGTGCTGATATTATAGCTTTAAGCCATGTCAGCGTAATGTAAGCTGACACACAAATGTGTTGACATGGCTTAAAGCCACAATATCAGGACCTGATAATGGCCTAAGGCCGAAATTATAACAGTGTAATAAAAACTTACAACAGTCACTGGCGTAAAGATGATGTCCTTTAAAAACAGTTTGTTAAAAGAATATTTCACCTAAGAGTATTGTCCGTCCGCATCTCGTGGTCGTGCGGTAGCGTTCTCGCTTCCCACGCCCGGGTTCCCGGGTTCGATTCCCGGCGGGGTCAGGGATTTTCTCTGCCTCGTGATGGCTGAGTGTTGTGTGATGTCCTTAGGTTAGTTAGGTTTAAGTAGTTCTAAGTTCTAGGGGACTGATGACCAGAGATGTTTAGTCCCATAGTGCTCAGAGCCATTTGAACCATTTGAGTATTGTCCACATTTCTATTTAAAGGACATACAGTGATGCGTATAAAGTAGTTTACATGTCTTCTGGAGCACTGCGCTAAGGTTTCAGCAGCCGTAGTCAGAAATCCGCAGATGGCGTACAGAGAGCAGCAAGCACAACGTTTCCAGGTAGTTATAAGGGACAGTCAAATGAAACCCGGTCACTTGCGTAAAGTAACAGTAACGATTTTATTAAGTCAAAAAAATGGCTCTGAGCCCTATGGGACTTAACTGTTGTGGTCATCAGTCCCCTAGAATTTAGAACTACTTAAACCTAACTGACCTAAGGACACCACACAATCCATGCCCGAGGCAGGATTCGAACCTGCGACCGTAGCGACTGCGCGGTTCCAGACTGTAGAGCCTAGAACCGCTCGTCCACTCCGACCGGCTTTATTAAGTCAAAAATGTAGTTATACACAGTGCACATACTCAAAAATAGTCGCCAAAACTGTTGGCACATTTATACCATTACGACAATAGCGTCATGTATTTTACACCCTGTTTTTAAAGTACTTCCACCTCACTACGTTAATTTAAATTACTAGTGGCACTGAGTTGCTGCTTTGCCTGACGGTGAGCGGCGCTAGCAGCGCTTATCAATACATCCCCTCTCGTAGTATCTTTGCTCGACTGCTGTTACTTCCCGTCGTTGTCTGACGTGGGGAAGTTCGTCCCCAGTTCGGGTCGCGAGTTCGGGTCTACCAGTCAGATGGAACGCGTCTCAAGCGCAGTTCGGACCTGCCAGTCGGGGAGTTGCAATGCGGCACTAGTGCAGTCGGGTTGGAGCAGCAGTGAGGTCTGCGTCGTCATCGCTCGCCCGACCAATGCCGCCACACGTCACTTGAGCCGGGCCACGGCCTTGGTGGATCGTCGGTAGGTCGCCTATCGGACGACGCGTTTTGGCTCGCCGATCGTTCATGAGTCAGCTGTGTGTGTGTGTGTGTGTGTGTGTGTGTGTGTGTGTGTGTGTGTGTGTGTGTGTGCGCGCGCATTGACTCCCGATTTGTCTTCGTGTGTCCTTAGTTACTGTTGGGTATAGTCCAGGTCTTCGTGCTGTGTTTGTCAGTATGTGAGTGTGGTTGGCATTATTTCCACTGACGACTATTTTAGATGTTGTCGGCATTCTGAGGGCAGTCGGTCGGTTGCTGCGGACCAGGGAAGATATCTCCGCGCGGTGCAGTCGGCTGGGTCCGCTGGCGGTCCCTGCGTAGTGTCGGATCGTGTGTGGAGCTGTCGGATCGCTACGGGCTTCGTGCCTCACCGACACAGGACGTCAAAGTTGAGTGGTGTTTTAAGTACCCAAGCCACGTTCATTCATGTTGTGTGGTTCGTTTCGGTGGCTCACTGTTGGGGAGGTTTTCCTGTGTGCAACACCGAGTGTTTGTCTTGCTGAAATTTATCCGTCATGCGGTGGAATTAACTATATTGGTTGACTACAAGTCAAGTTCACCAGTGGAATTTTCTGCCTTGTGGTCGTTAGTGTTCCGGTTACCTGCTCTGGCCACTAACGTAATTTCAGACAGTGTCCTTTCCTCACCTGTTGTCGCTGCCCAACACGGTGCCAGCTTAGTACGTATACATATTCGATTGTGGATAATCACGCCCCTAACATTTGTGTTTGAATTCTCATGTACCGATTGGTGTCAAGCAAGTCGTTTGTCGGTCGGTCCGTGGCTCTCCCTTGGTTGGGTTCCGATGGATCAAGTGTAGTTGGGCTCACCACCTGTCTCATCTAAGTGAATGAGGGCAGACCGACCCCCTGGAGGCTTCTGAGTGCTGTTATCTTTACTGTCTTATCACCGGTGTTTAATTGTCTGTTTATAATCTATCATAGCCAATGATAAAAAATTCTTGGTTTTACTGTGTTTTATGCAAGTTTGTTTGAATTCCGGCTAGTGGATATTTGCCGAAAGGTTTTTGCGGTTGTGTTGTCTTTTCTTTTAGTCCAGTTTCAGCTGCTTAAAACTTAAAGCTTTTGGTTATATTTCTTTAAAATTTTGGAAAATTAATTGTGGGCCTTCTTAAAATTATCTTTCAAGTTTAAACATTGCGGCTTGGAACCTTATTCTTAAAATTTCCTTTCAAGCTTAAACATTGCGGCGTTCTGCCATTGAAAGGTTATGGTAATTTATTTTAAAATCTTGAAAATTTTATTGTGGGCCTTTAGCCGTTTGTATTGCATCTTGTTTGTATGTGTATATTTTAATTATTTTTTTTGTAATTGTAACTGTGTATTTTTAGTCATTTGAAATTACCTTGTTGATTTTTTAAGATTTCTTGTTTGGAGGCCTTCAGCCGTGAAAGATTCGGAGTTTGATGTGTTATTAAATTACAATAAATTACAATTTTAAGATGAAACTGACTCCAACCTTATTTGGCCCTTTCCACAATCCTTATCACCTGTTCTGCCCAGCGGGTTTAGCGGACGTCTTAGATTCCATCCTTGAAAAAGTTAGTAGACTGGTATCGGATCCAGGCCTGGACCCAGTCACACACTTCGTCGTCAAGTTAATACCCAGTAAACGATGGATCTCGTCCACGGTGATTCTGCGATTCTCCAAAACTAAAGCATTCACTTCCGCAACCATTTCCGGTGTGATGTCATGATGAGCCTGTCCAGGACGAACATCGTCTTCCAGTGACTCGCGCCCCTCTAGGAATCGTCTGCGCCACTCCACAACACTTGAACGACTCAGACTGTACTCACTGAACACAACCTTCATTCGTCGATACATTTCACGGCCTCCGACTCCCTCTGCCGCCAAAAATCGAATCACTCCTCGTTGTTCCTGCTTATTCGCCTGCCTGTTCTTTAGTGGACGATAACTTGGGTGACCACTTTCTCTTCAGCGTGAAACCACACGGGAGCTTTGCAACATCAAACGCTGCGCTTGCGTCAGTCTCTCTACCAATTGATGGCGCCACTATACCCGCAGTTACGTGGTGGCACGTTACGTGTAAGGCAAAGGTAGACGCACTGACCAGGTTTCATTTGAATGAATGTCTTATATTACGAGCTAAGATATTTTCATTTCAGGATCAGTTGGCTAGGAACATTATCAACGCACAGAGACCATTTCTTGAGCAGCATTATTACGCAGATCATTAACGCACAGGGACCACTTTGTTCAGCTAAAGAAATTAATTACAAAGTTCAGGATTTAATCATTTTGGATATTTTTAGAAAGATTATAGAGCTAGGCTACATCAGTGTTATATTTTCACAGGCAGATATATTTGGTTTCTTCCTTCAACATTTTTTTTATATATCCCCCGACGGCCGTTAATGGGACTGAAACGTCCCCTTAGAAAAATTGTACAAGACTGCCCTTAAACTGCCACACAGTATTTTTAGCGCAACGCAATCTGACTTTCAATAATCCCTACAAAAGAATAGCCCTGACTAACATTAACCTATACCTTTCACAAATCACTTACCTCACAAAAGTCTTCATTACTCAAGCTACAGCAATACAGCGAGCGCGACTACTGCCAGCTAAATGAAAGATTCAAACTACGGAAGGCACTAACTACTGATAGGCATAGTTAGCAAATGACAGATTTTAATAGAGAACAAACAATGTATTTACCTTAATAGTCATAATATATATAGCAATTCATGACATCCAGTCTTACAAATTTCAAAACTCCGCCATCTCTCTCCCCTCATCCACCACTGCTGGCGGCTTACCTCCAACTGCGCAACGCTACACGCTGTTCGCATCCAGCTGCCCAACACTACAATGGCAGACAACAATGCAAACTAGCCACAGACTGCACACAGCACAGCCAGTGATTTTCATACAGAGCGCTACATAACGTTGCCAATAAGAAAACATAAACAGCCTACTTACATAGCCCCCATGCTCCCCACCAAAAATTTTACAAATAGTTTTGGGCAGTGGCCAATACAGATTTGAAAAAAATTTTCATAATTACAATAACAAAGAAATCAAATGCACATACTTATTGATACAATGTTGGTCAAAGTCCATAAAGACAGTCCTGATCGTTCATCACAGCAAAATTGCAGTGTTTTTCTCAAAGTCTTAGCAGTAAAAGAAAATGCACATGGAAGTAGTGGATTTCCATGCAGTCTTGAAGAAGTAGCGGTGTCCTTCCAACGGAAAGACAGTGCTGACTCTCGACACGCAGACAGGTAATGGGCCACGACAGAGCAAACCCACAGCAGAGTCAGTCGAAGTTTTGGAGAATACTGGTAGGTAGGTCATCACAGAGCAGACCCACTGTAGTCCTGGTAGAGATTGTGGTATTGGTGGGCCACCAGAGATGCAGACCCACTGTAGTCCTTGTAGAGACGGCCAGCAACCATCTGTTGCGACTGTGCAGGTGCACAATCACCATCAAAGAGTCTTGCTGACAGTATAGCAAGTCCATAAACCACCACTTGTGTACTCACAAAAATTTTTTTTGAAATGTCCTTCGAACCAGCAATGCTGTTATCCAGTCCCTTGCTGAATTATCAACACACGTGCAAGCACTAACAGTCCCAACTTCTCACATACTGTGCATATATTATGAGCAACAGAAACGTGTGCAGTGAAATGATAATTAATTTGAAGAACTGGTAACAATTACAATTTGATAACATAAAAATACAATAACAAAGGTACAAAATACATCATTAAAGAACATAAAAATACAGATAACATTTGTAGTAACACAGGCTTTACAAAAGAATAGAAATAAACATATACATCAGTGTTACAAAAATAATGACATATGTACATACGTAAAGATCAGAATAACTTTTGAAACATCACCTTCACATATGAGCAACAAAACAGAATAAATAATGTCTAAACATCTTTACAAAGTAAATAACATAGTTTTAGAAAAATTCTACAACATAGCTCTCATCAGCTAAACACTTAAAGACAGGAAAAACACAAATACACAAGGGTACACAAACACATAGAGGGATGACACAAAAGGAAAGGACAGGGTTTGTTTTACTGCAGTATTTTGCATGGAGATCTCCCTTCGTTCATCATTATTCCCAAAAGTCCTATCTAAGCCTGCTTTCTGTATTCTGTTCACATCCTCTTTCAAAAATAGTTTTTCTCCACTGTACACTACTTTTTTTTGGCCAAACCATTTTCTTATAGCTTCTCAATGCATTTCTTCCAATTCATCATAGTTAGTTTCTTAAATAGTCTACCCCTCTTAAGCTAACTTAAATCTACTGAGCTCAGAGATATATATAAAGGGACGAGGCAATGCAGCAGCACATAACAAATTAATACAAACAACAATGACAAAAATTCAAATTGGCAAAGCAAGCAGCATAAATTAGCAAAGCAAATGCAACATTACAACTAATATAAGGCAAGGTGCAGCAAACAAGAAAAATAAATCAGTAGTAAAACTAGCTTAATACAATGTAAAATTCAGTAGGACTATGCCTGGCAAACAGCAGCAGCAAATGCAATAACTTATACCTAAACATGACATAGCTCAAGCAGAAAAAATATTACAGTAAAAATGGCCATTTTTAATACCTATGTCACATCTTAACACTAGAGTGATGCATCACGAGAACTTACACTAGCAGATAAGTTACCAAATCATTAAAAAATTATTTATGCAATTCCTGTGAAGGGAAATGTCTTTTGTGCTCCTTCATAAAGTTATTATTTACTGGATCTGTAGGCATAAAATATCTATATTAGTACATCTATTAAATTTTATTCTAACCAATGCTGCAGTGCAGCTAGAAATTAGATATTAAACAAAATGAGTAATCCCTCAACTAGAAAGACAATAGATGTAAAATGTTTCTCATCATTTCATTAGGCATTTTAGAAAATATCATAAATTAAGAGCTCCACAGTGTAATCATATGTTTTCAAGTGTGGGCGTGTCGTATCTGCGATGCTTTCTACAAAGCAATGTCACTAGCGAGGATAACGGCCTCTTTTTTTCTCCACCTGTGCCTCTGAAAGGCACACACTAATGGCTTTCTTTTGTCAGACGACTATCTCTCAGCTGGATGACCAAAACGCATTACGTCAAGGTCACTTACCTTTCTTAACGAAATATTTATGACAGCAGTTTCTGCTACAGTGACAGTCTCATATAAAAATATTTTAACAGGTTGAGAATTTGCGTTACAAATGTGTAGAAAATAAAATCCTATAAATATAACAGTGTCCAAAAAATTTTCGACAGCATTGTAATATATTCATGCATGTACACACATTTCATAATTCTTAAAGTACGATTCTTGGTTTACAACATCCTTTTCCACAAATCAGAGTCCCTAACCACTACTCATTATTCCTTACCTTATTATACATATACATATTCGTCGACACTTCTTCAATATTTCATCATAAGAAATATGTAGCATAATCAGATTCCTCATATACGGTAACATCATCTTATTGATCATAAACATACCTCAACAGCATAATACACATAGTTGTCGTAAATAACATCATAACACCTCAGTCAAATCTCAAAAACGTCGTAGCTTTCTGCAATAATGTCAAAACCTAAAAAAAATTCTCTGCTCATTTCAATAGTGTCATCTACCTCAAACGTATCTTAAAATCATGCTCCCTTACCAAATACATCATTCAAAGCTCTCATAGTATCACAATGGTTCCGAAAAAAATATGAACAGTTCACAAAGTACAGACAAAATGCAATTTCATAAGTGTGAAGTTACCCAACTGTGTAATTGCGTAAACATGTGTCACTGATGTAGTAAAAAAATGTTTATCTCTCAGTTAAATGATCAGATAGCTGTGTAATTTGTGTGTTAGAGAAATATGGTACCGATGTGTAAAGTTGTATAAGCAAACACCATATTAGCTAGGGCTCCTTGTGCTTGCCAAACACATGGTATGCAAAGTAAGCGTGTACCCCCATGAGGATAAATTTAATTATATCCTCAGGTGTTACAGATTACAGCAATGGAATGAAATGTATGACAGAAAACTTTCTTTGTAATTCAAAAATCTTGAAAAATAAATGGTTCAAGTACAAAATTAATCACTCAAATGCGTGTCCTGTAGCGCTAAATGTGCGTCTTGCTGTGAGATAATCTCTGTGGAAGTGTCGTAGTTATTGTCCTCCGAAAGCTAAGTTCTGCAGAAGCCAATGTGCTTACCTCATGATAAACAAAAGTGAAATGCTTTGCATATAGATCTCTTAGTTATTACGCTTATTGCCATGATGATGAAACGACTGTGCTGTAACGTATTGTTGTGCTACGGAAAAGGCTGTCTCATTGTAGCTATACCACAAAGGTTACTACAAAAACATGGTTTACTTTCCAGAATAATACAGAAAAACTGTGCAGATATAAAACAGAAACACTGCAAAAGCAACATTGTAAATTGTCACTCATTAGTAGTGTCGTGATAAAATCGTGTAGCTGTTACATAAACTAACCACTGTGTCATCTGGTATCTCACTGAAAGTACTTTAAATCCAGAATGTATTTTCAAGTAAACCAAAATGTTGCATTAAAATCTCATTAGCAGTACCAGTATATGTTCTAAGTGTGTAAGCCTTATAGTCGTTACATAATCGTGCAACTAACAAGCAAGAATGTACACACACAATAACACTGTGACGTCTGTTCACTATAACAATGCATTCGTAATTTCCGTTTAAATAAGTTCTCTTGGTTCTTGATTGGATATTTAACTTCAAACATTGTTGCATGGTAACAGTTTCTAAGTCTGACAATGCATACTAGAAATGTGAAGTGAAAAGTTTTATGGCAAAGACAAAGTTAAAAAGCAGATTATCTTTCAATAAACGGTTTTACATCTGAAATGTGGTGAAAACCTTTACTCTTCCTAGTACGCAGAGTTTCAGCTTCAGTGGAATTATCATGTGGTATATGGTACATCGGTAAAGAATGCTAAAATTTTTCTCAAGGTTAGCGTCTATGTAATTTTTCCCTGAGCCAGCCGGAGCACGTGGCTGCCTGCGGTGCGAGTCATTGTCTGTCTCTTTGTTGGCGTGCATCGTTATTGGGATTAGGAGACCTAACTTATACAAATTCACCTTGTCGAGAGTGCCCTGCTCTGTTTGAATCCCGCCAGTTCCGATGGAATTCAGGTCTGTCGTTACGATCGTCTGTCGTCATGTCGGTAGATTCCATTGTTACTTTCTTGTCAGTCACGTGGTGGAGAACTTCTCCCTGAATCATAACTGCGCGCTGGTCCGTTGCGTCTAAAGTTATTCTGTCTCCCTTGATAATATTTATTTTGGTTCCCATATTGTCTGTTTCTCTGATTGTCTCTGTGATAGTCATTACCGCGGAGAGGTGATCTTTCCCTGTAGTTATTACTACTCTGCCAACGGTTGTTATACGGGTGGTGTCTGTTTTGGTCACGATTTACGTTGTAAGAATAGCCTTGTCGTGTATTATTTCTGTCATCGCGGAATTGTGACAGATGTGACCTGTAATTGTTGTGCTCCTGTTTTCGCGCTCCGCGATTGTCAGTGACAATTTCCAGTTCTTGTAACAGTCCCTGAAAAGCTTCAATGTCGTCTTTGCAACGTCTTCCTAAAATAATATGTCGTAAATATTCAGGTAATTTGATTATGCAAATGCGGATGAGTTCTGAGGGGCTGTATGGGTTTGACAGGTACTGATTCTTGTGCAACATGTCTTCAAAATATTTCACAAGACTGGAGAATTCAGATTTTTCGAAATGTTTCATCATTATGATGCTATGTTTTACTCGGTCTTGTTTAGTTTGAGACCAATATGCTGAGAGGAAGGCATGGTAAAATTCTCCTTCACTGTGACAATCGTGAATGACCGATCGCATTCTTACAGCTGGTTCATTCTCTAAATAGCCACACACAAATTCTAATCTGTGCTCTAATGACCAGTTGGAAGGAAAACAATGGGAGATTTGATGGAGCCACGCTTGCGGATGAATGTCGTTGCCAGAATTCATAAATGTTTTAAATTTACGTGTAGTAATGAACAGCTTATAGTCAAAATCATCATGTCGGCGAGTCGCATATCGGTCATTGTTACGTCGTTTCGGCGGTTCCATTTCAAAATTCGGTGCACCTTGCCAATTTCTTTCATAATTTCCGAAATGCGCTGTGTTATTATTTTGTGGCTGTTCCGTATTTCTATGTCCCTCTTCCTGCATTGGAGCGCGAGTGTCCTCTGAAATACATAATTCTTGTATTACCTGTGTCAGCTGATTTTGTACTTCCCGGATTTCTCTTTGGTGTTGCGTATTAATATGATTCTGATTTTGTCAGAATTTTATAATTTGTTCATACTCTTCAGTGTCCGTGAAGGCTACAAGTCTTGTGTCATTCAGATCATCATCTACCTTTGTAGATAAGTTAGTGAACTGATCTGAAAGTTCGGCTACTTTATCCGTTAGTGAAATTATTTCCTCTGTGTGTTTTTCTGAACCAGGTTTCAGAGTGTCCAGAGTTTTCCTGAGTTTTTGCAAGTTGTGTAACCGAATCGGTAGATGCAACTGAGTCAATTTTAGCTTGCAAGGTGTCGTGATTTTCATGAACAATAGTTTGCAGTTCTTTTATGGCTGCTTCGTGATTCTGTAATGCATTTTCATGACGCGAAAAATTGGTTGAAAATGCTCACAAATTTGTGTTTTTACGTCATTACAGGCTTTTTGACATTTCGATTCAATGTTATGTAACTCAGTAGTTAAATCTTCACGTGTTTGTTCAAGTGTGATGTCTAACTTTTGAAGCTTTTGTTCAATTGTGACTAACTTTTGAAGCTTTTGCTGTGTTTGTCTCTGATTTTGTTCCACTGTTATAACTTTTGAAGATTTTGTTCCATTGTGTTTAACTTTTGAAGCTTTTGCTGTATTTGTCTCTGATTTTGTTCCATTTGTTGCATGAATTGCAATAATAATGTATTAGTGTCTGGAATGCGTTTCTCTATGATTTTTGGCAGTGCATTTTCACCGGCAACATTCACGTTTTGACAAGCAGAAAATGTGTCTTGACTCATTTGAGAAAACGGTGAGGACCCAAAACCTGAGTCTACAGTATTTGCAATATTGTGTTCTGTCATTTCGGATTCCTGAGGCGAGCTGTTGCCGACCGATCGATCGATAATGCTTCCCTGTTCACTACCTGTTTCACTGTCTACACCATTATTTGACGCCCGCTCCATTTCCCTATGCACAATTACCAAATTACTACTCTGAATGTCTGTTAGTTCATTACACAGTGTTGCTGATAAACTATGCTCATCGTCACTATTATTTCTCAATTCACTTTGGAGCCTAGTGTTACGTTTCTCACACGCCATTATTTCCACAATATTTCACACGACAACACAGAAAAGCACACTTTGAAGAGCAAAATAACAAAACACATTAACATAGCATTGAAAATAATATCCAGTTAATTGCAAGCGCAGCTGCGAAATACTTGGTACAAATCTACATGCATGCCACAACTGTGTACGACAATGAAAAACTACAACTACAAAGGAAACTCTCTCTATTTACGCGCTAGCAATAAACAAAAGCTACACAACTTACACAAACTACAAGAATAAATCAGAAGATTCCAGTGAGGTATCCTCGGCTAAGGGTCGACATATGAAACATCCCCTTAGAAAAATTGTACATGACTGTGCTTAAACTGACATACAATATTTTTAGCACAACGCAATCTGACTTTCAATAATCCCTACAAAAGAATAGCCCTGACTAACATTAACCTATACCTTTCACAAATCACTTACCTCACAAAAATCTTCGTTACTCAAGCTACAGCAATACAGCGAGCGCCACTACTGCCAGCTAAATAAAAGATTCAAACTACGGAAGGCGCTAACTACTGATAGGCATAGTTAGCAAATGAAAGATTTTAATAGAGAACAAACAATGTATTTACCTTAATAGTCATAATATATATATAGCAGTTCATGACATCCAGTCTTTTAAATTTCAAAACTCCGCCATCTCTCTCCCCACATCAACCACTGCTGGCGGCTCACCCCCAACTGCGCAACGCTACCCGCTGTTCGCATCCAGCTGCCCAACACTACAATGGCAGACAACAATGCAAACTAGCCACCGACTGCACACAGCACAGCCAGTGATTTTAATACAGAGCGCTACGTAACGTTGCCAATAAGAAAACATAAACAGCCTACTTACAGGATGAAACATTCCCTTGAACAAAAGTAAATTAAGTACTTCTGAATGAATTCCGTTGAAATGGAACACCTGCCGGATTAGGCACGCAGCACGAGTTAGCAAAGACCCTGCGTTTTGTGGGAGAGGGCAACGTGCTTGGGCGCGGAAGCTCCTGTCAATTTAGAGGTTTTTTTCGTTTTTCTTTTGACAGTCATTTCAAGTACAGCATTTTTTGTTGCAAGTAGACTAGTGAAAAAAGTGAACTATTTCACCATTTGGTTAAGCTCGCAACATTCTGCCAACTTTCCAACTGGCTAGCAATAGCTTCTTAGAGACCTTTAGTTCATGCAACAAACCACCTGCATGTAACCAACGTCACACAGCACGACAATTGTTGTTGTTGTTGTTGTTGTGTTGTTGTTGTTGTGGTCTTCAGTCCTGAGACTGGTTTGATTTAGCTCTCCATGCTACTCTATCCTGTGCAAGCTTCTTCATCTCCCAGCACCTACTGGAACCTACATCCTTCTGAATCTGCTTAGTGTATTCATCTCTTGGTCTCCCTCTGCGATTTTTACCCTCCACGCTACCCTCCAATACTAAATTGGTGATCCCTTGATGCCTCAGAACATGTCCTACCAACCGGTTCCTTCTTCTGGTCAAGTTGTGCCACAAACTTCTCTTCTCCCCAATCCTATTCAGTACTTCCTCATTAGTTATGTGATCTACCCAACTGATCTTCAGCATTCTTCTGTAGCACCACATGTCGAAAGCTTCTATTCTTTTCTTGTCCAAACTATTTATCGTCCATGTTTCACTTCCATACATGACTACACTCCGTACAAATACTTTCAGAAATGACTTCCTGACACTTGAATCTATACTCGATGTTAGCAAATTTCTCTTCTTCATAAACGCTTTCCTTGCCATTGCCAGTCTACATTTTATATCTTCTCTACTTCGACCATCATCAGTTATTTTGCTCCCCAAATAGCAAAACTACTTTACTACTTTAAGTGCCTCATTTCCTAATCTAATTCCCTCAGCATCACCCAACTTAATTAGACTACATTCCATTATCCTCGTTTTGCTTTAGTTGATGCCACCTTTAGAATTTGAAAGAGAGTATTCCAGTCAACATTGTCAAAAACTTTCTCTAAGTCTACAAATGCTAGAAACGTAGGTTTGCCTTTCCTTAATCTTTCTTCTAAGATAAGTCGTACGGTCAGTCTTGCCTCACGTGTTCCAGTATTTCTACGGAATCCAAACTGATCTTCCCCGAGGTTGGCTTCTACTAGTTTTTCCATTCGTCTGTAAAGAAATCGTGTTAGTATTTGCAGCTGTGGCTTATTAAACTGACTGTTCGGTAATTTTCACATCTGTCAACACCTGCTTTCCTTGGGATTGGAATTATTATATTCTTCTTGAAGTCTGAGGGTATTTCGCCTGTTTCATACATCTTGCTCACCAGATGGTAGAATTATGTCAGGACTGGCTCTCCCAAGGCCGTCAGTAGTTCCAATGGAATGTTGTCTACTCTGGGGGCCTTGTTTCGACTCAGGTCTTTCAGTGCTCTGTCAAACTCTTCACGCAGTTGCGTATCTCCCATTTCATCCTCATCTACATCCTCTTCCATTTCCAAGTACATCGCCCTTATATAGACCCTCTATATACTCCATCCACCTTTCTGCTTTCCCTTCTTTGCTTAGAACTGGGTTTCCATCTGAGCTCTTGATGTTCATACAAGTGGTTCTCTTATCTCCAAAGATCTCTTTAATTTTCCTGTAGGCGGTATCTATCTTACCCCTAGTGAGATAAGCCTCTACATCATTACATTTGTCCTCTAGCCATCCCTGATTAGCCATTTTGCACTTCCTGTAGATCTCATTTTTGAGACGTTTGTATTCCTTTTTGCCTACTTGATGCTCTGCTGCCTTCACTACTTCATCCCTCAAAGCTACCCATTCTTCTTCTACTGTATTTCTTTCCCCCATTCCTGTCAATTGTTCCCTTATGCTGTCTCTGAAACTCTGTACAACCTCTGGTTTAGTCAGTTTATCCAGATCCCATCTCCTTAAATTCCCACCTTTTTGCAGTTTCTTCAGTTTTAATCTACAGGTCATAACCAATAGATTGTGGTCAGAGTCCACATCTGCCCCTGGAAATGTCTTACAATTTAAAACCTGGTTCCTAAATCTCTGTCTTACCATTATATAATCTATCTGATACTTTTTAGTATCTCCAGGGTTCTTCCATGTATACAACCTTCTTTCATGATTCTTAAACCAAGTATTAGCTATGATAAAGTTGTGCTCTGTGAAAAATTCTACCAGGCGGCTTCCTCTTTCATTTCTTAGCCCCAGTCCATATTCACCGACTACGTTTCCTTCCCTCCCTTTTCCTACACTCGAATTCCAGTCACCCATGACTATTAAATTTTCGTCTCCCTTCACTATCTGAATAATTTCTTTTATTTCATCGTACATTTCTTCAATTTCTTCGTCATCTGCAGAGCTAGTTGGCATATAAACTTGTACTACTGTAGTAGGTGTGAGCTTCGTATCTATCTTGGCCACAATAATGTGTTCACTATGCTGTTTGTAGTAGCTTACCCGCATTCCTATTTTCCTATTCATTATTAAACCTACTCCTGCATTACCCCTATTTGATTTTGTGTTTATAACCCTGTATTCACCTGACCAGATGTCTTGTTCCTCCTGCCACTGAACTTCACTAATTCCCACTATATCTAACTTTAACCTATCCATTTCCCTTTTTAAATTTTCTAACCTACCTGTCCGATTAAGGGATCTGACATTCCACGCTCCGATCCGTAGAACGCCAGTTTTCATTCTCCTGATAACGACATCCTCTTGAGTAGTCCCCGCCCGGAGATCCGAATGGGGGACTATTAGAAATGTAAAATCGCAGGAGTGTTGACGTTGGCAACAGCGATTCAAAAAGGGCAGTCGACCCAAGTCCCAAGAGGTACAGACATCTAGCTAATGGTGCTTGGAGGCCAAACGTCAACTTCTTTTACAAAGTAGAAGCATATTAAGTGGGTGACATCGATTTTACATAGTGATCCCGAAGTTGCTGACTGAAAAGCGGGAATCACTGAAGCATACGGTAAGGTCCTTGTTTGTTTGAACAATTATATACGCCGAAGTTTAAACAATAAAACAGTATTTTGATTCTCGGTATGTAACTACGCAGAAATCAGATGTTTGTGTTTGATATCATCATAAAACACTATAGTTGGATGATTTAGAGTACAGTTGTCATTTATTTAGCGCTCAGAATTTGTTCACCCTTAGTACTGGTATACACTAGAGAGTTTTTAATACCGCAATGGAGCGTCATCGACTTTAAGTCATATTTTAAAGAGGAAAACAAAACACTGGTGAAATAACAACCTTGCAATCGATTTTGTGTCAAAATCTGAGCAATAATTTTGATATTGCGTAGCTTTGACCATCTGTGATGTACGGTACATTTTAAGCATTAGCACGTTGCAGTACCCCACCCCACAGTATCCCCTTAATTGTAAATTGTGAAGCACGAAACAGCTAATTGGTTAAACAATCATTTTAATTACAAGTTAATAATTTTCAGTTTACAAATCTGTTGCGTTGAAGACTGGTGTAGCTCTTGAATCTGTACTTCACATTAATATTGTCAGCTTTACAATTAAAAGGAAGTGTTTCCTTAACAATATTTCAAAGGACGACGATCCGGATTGACGTCCACCCAGCTACTGAAGACATTGGCATCGAAAATCATTCAATATAGGACATAGCTCTGCAGCATACAAGCCGGTACTCTTTCAGTCGTATGCCAAGTGGTTTCGACTTCATTGTGAATTTATACATACAATAAAATCATAACTTGAAGATGTCTGTGCGTAGGAGATATTTAACTGCGTAGGAGATATTTAACCCGGAGAGGATGTGGTGCAAAAAGGGTGCATCAAGGATGTGGAGGGTCATATTGACCTTGTTTTTCATTTATATTTTTTAAGTATTTATTGGAACTTTGTAATAAAAGATGAGAATTAAATTTATGAATTATTTTTTAATTAAAGGATTTTCATAGAAATAAACACCACTAAGTTTAAAAATGTTTTATTACTTAATTTTTACATAAAGTCTACAAAATTGTCATTTTAACATCTCTTAACGTTACATATGTTTTAAAATCTACAAGACCATAAATTCTCATCAGTAATTCGAATTTTTTTCTACGTTTTACGAGATAAATCTTCTTTGAACACAAAATGCCATAGCAAATTTTTGGCAGAACAGAACAAAGTGTTCTTGACAAATATACTTATGACAACCTTCACAAACATGAGGTGTCTTATAATGTCTAATATAGGGTCAGTCTTGAAATCGTTTACGTACACTTTGGAATACGGCAGTCGATTCTTGCGAAGATTCTCCACTAAATTCTCTGATGACCTTACTCAAAGTGCTTGGCAGTTTAGGTATTTCTTGTCGGGCACTCAAATGTTTACCGACGAGCATACGGCCTAGTGTTTTTATGAAATTACGACGCATTTGGTTTTTATTGTTACTTGATCGCTGAGCAGTAGCAGAACTTATGCTGGCGATATTCACTATTGTGTAGAAGACAGACTGAGGCCACTTTTTTTGAATTGCAGCTTACATCATAAGTCGCTGACATCTCACCTGCAACATCAACTCCACGTTTCGTAGAATTATAAAACATGTTTATCTCTGGTTTCTTTTTATTTCCTGTCAATTCATCAGTTTCAGCATTGTGGTGAAGCAATGCGATTTTGTTTTTCTTTGGTATATGACCAACAGATGTAATATCCTTTTGGAAACCGAACTTAGATGAGTAGATATCTCTACCACGAGTTTTGTAAAAGTCAGGACGGATTTGCCTCTTGTTCTTACGCACTGCTGCCACAGAAGTTAGCTTGTGTTCTTTCAGCAGATGTGACACTAGTACATAGCTTCTAAACCAATTATCAAAAGTCACATTATTGCTTGTTTTTTAAATGGGTTGCACCAGCCGATTCACATCATCAAATGGTTTATTTGTCAGTGAAAACGGTCCCTCTGGCTGCTTCCCAGCATATATTTCGAGTTTGAAGATGTAGAAATTCTTTGCGTCGACCAGGGCAAATATTTTTATGTTATATTTGGCCGGTTTTGATGGAACGTATTGTCTAAATTTGCATCTACCTCTGAACGCAAACAGCATTTCATCCATGGTTGTATATTCTCCTAGTACATAGACTTTCTTGCAGTTTTCGACGAATATTTCAAATTTCTGACGTATTGGTGCTACGTTGTCCAGCTGGTTTCTTTCTTCACTTGTAGATTTATGGTCAAAACGAAGACAGCTTTGAATAAAATGAAAACGTTGCCCTGTCATTGTCAGCCGAAAATTTCAGCGCCTATTCCGTCTGAAGCCCAAAGGTCAATGGTGTTCTGCCTCTCAGATCGTTAAAATCCAGCAATGTACAACAAGCCTATATAAGCTTTGAGCTCGCTCATGGTCATTTCCTTCATAGTGATTGGCAACTACTTCACAAGTTGCTTTCCTTTCTGCAATTTGCAAATTTGTGTATTTCGAGATAGTACTAAGCACATTTTAATTGCAAAACACACACCAGCATTCAAGCTCTGCATTTGCGAATCCTCATACTAAACTTACGCCAGGCACCTGCCTGATGTTATTTTCAGAAAGGGTCTGAACTTGTTGTTGAGGTGGATTTTTGGACCACTTGGATCCATCTTTACCAAAATAAAATGAACTGCGTACCTACTATTCCTATCGCTCAACTAATTCTGGTAACACAACATTGTGGGAAGTATTTTGTAGCTCATTTAGTAGTATATTATCTTCTTCGTCACTGCCTTCACTTGAATCTTGCTCAGTGCCACTACTGTCACTGCGCTCGCTTACAGAATCTTCATTTTCACTGCCATCTATCGTAAAGTCGTTTTCACTGCCTGATAATTCCGTCAGCCAACGGCGTGTACTCTCAGCCTTCCTTTCTTAGTTATCCATTTTGACTAAAAACAGCAAAAAACACGAAACATTCAAGGAAAAATTGAACAATGGCCCACAAATACTACTTTGTGGTTGTGGAAGGGTAAAAAATACACTCTTGCCGTTTGCACTCGTTATTCTCTTTTCACGGACGGCAGCCGACTGAGTGTGTGCACGAATTAGGGGGGGGGGGGGGGGTAGTTCAATAATTAGAGCTACTGAGAACTTCGACAATGTGCAACTGCGCAACAAAGAATTGCCAACAAAACTAAGTGGGCAGTGTCAAATTGACCCTACCACAAACTCGCCGCGTTAAGAAAACTGAGTATAAGGGTATTTTTATAAGAGCTATTGAAGCAAAAAAGATTATTTTTAGAATTTTTGTGTGTTCGTCTGTAAAACGTAAAAACTAATGCACAGAATGGGATGCGATTTTCAGTTGTATTTTTGCAGGTTTAACTTAAAATGTGATGCAGCTTTAATTTTGACTTGCCGGGTAGAATAAAAGTTGTCGCAATTTTGCCATAACAGCATGTGCTGTTACACACCACACGACATTGTCGCTTGCTGGAAACAATAAAATGTGCCGGCAGGACGGCAAAGCTTTGTGAGCCGCCGCCCGCTCCGGCGTCTTTTATACGCGGACGAAGTCACGGGTACAAGCTTGTTGCAGTATAAAAATGTACAAAGCTGCCTCTGGCACCAGTATCAGACTAATAAAGAGCGTGAACAGTCTCGAAACTATATTTCACGGGAAATGGCGAAAAAAATACGTGTACAGGAGAGCGGTTAAGTGTGCTTGGCACTGGCTTTTTTTAATGTCCGTTGAAAGAAGCTGCGCACACAACTGTCACCATTTAGTAAATTTTTAGCAAAGGGTGTTCGTTGTGGTTCATGGTGTGGGTTCCTGTTGTCATGTCCTAGTTCATGAACCACGGGCAACGTGTGAGTGGCCAAGAAAGTGGTCCACAGTCGGGATACCAGTTACTTTGGAATAAGGCTGGGCATCTCGGACATATTATGAGTCGTGGCCACCTTTGTGCTCATACGGCAAAGACCACCAAATCCACCGGTTAGTCCCTCAACCGTTAGGGGTAAAACTCAATGGGACTCGGGGCAAGTAAGGCTAGCAACCTGCTTCCCTGGTACTTTAAATATGATGCTGGCAACAATCAGAGCAAAATGCCTCGGATCTTTGGAGGTGACGGAGTCCCACCTCTAACTGACAAACCAGGGACTCCTAAGATACGACTTGGCAAACAAATGGTAATGAGATGGGGAGCTATTAATATCAATGGGGGCTACTCTGGGAAGAAGGTAGAGCTGGCAGAGGCTGCAAGTAAGATGGGCTGGACGTTTTAGCTGTTAGTGACATTCGGGTAAGGGGTGAGAAAGAAGAGGAAGTGGGAGAATACAAGGTCTACCTGTCAGGAGTCAAAGCAGAAATAGCACAATGGGGTGTAGGGCTTTACATCAGGAAAGAAATGGAACCCAGCGTAGTTGCAATAAGGTATGTAAATGAACGACTGATGTGGATAGATTTGACAGTGTCTAGCAAGAAAATTAGGATTGTGTCAGTATATTCGCATTGTGAACGGACAGATGAAGATAAGATGGATAGTTTTTATGGCACACTCGGTGATGTAGTTGTTAGAGTAAAGGACAAGGTTCAAAATGGTTCAAATGACTCTGAGCACTATGGGACTTGACATCTGTGGTCATCAGTCCCCTAGAACTTAGAACTACTTAAACCTAACTAACCTAAGGGCATCACACACATCCATACCCGAGGCAGGATTCGAACCTGCGACCGTAGCAGTTGCGCGGCTCCGGACTGAGCGCCTAGAACCGCGAGACCACCGCGGCCGGCAAAGGACAAGGACAGTGTTCTGCTCATGGGTCATTTTAATGCCAGGATTGGAAATCGAACAGAAGGATATGAAAATGTTATGGGTACATTTGGAGAGGATATGGAGGCCAACAGGAACGGGAAAAAACTCTTGGATTTCTGTGCCAGTATGGACTTAGTAATCACAAACTCCTTTTTTAAACATAAGAACATTCACCGGTATACTTGGGAAGGCAGAGGAACCAGATCTGTCATTGACTATATAATAACAGATCAGGAATTCAGAATGGCTGTGAGGGACACACGTGTATTCAGGGGTTCTTTGATGACACTGATCATTATTTAATCTGCAGTGAAATTGGTAATGTGAGGCCGAAAGTGCAGGAGGTCATGTCCATATGTAGGAGGATAAGAGTGGAGAAACTTCAGGATAAGGAAATCAGGCACAAGTACATAACAGTGATCTCAGAAAGGTACAAGTTAGTTGAATGTAGTCAATTACAGTCATTGGAAAAGGAATGGACAAGGTACAGGGACACAGTACTAGAAGTGGCTAAAGAATGTCTTGGAACAGTAGTGTGTAAAGGTAGGATGAAGCAAACAGCTTGGTGGAATGACACAGTCAAGGCAGCCTGTAAAAGGAAAAAGAAGGCGTATCAAAAATGGCTTCTTACTAGAACTCAGGTAGACAGAGAAAGTTATGTTGAAGAAAATTACAAAGCAATACAGATAATTGCAGCATCCAAGAGGAAACGTGGGAATACTTTGGAAACAGGTTGGAGACTTTGGGTCAAGCTGCTGGAAAACCATTCTGGAGTGTAATTAGCAGTCTTCGAAAGGGAGGTAAGAAGGAAATGACAAGTATTTTGGACATGTCAGGAAAACTACTGGTGAATCCTGTGGATTCCTTGGGCAGATGGAGGGAATATTTTGAAGAGTTGCTCAATGTACGTGAAAATACGATCAGAAATGTTTGAGATTTCGAGATACAATGTGATAGGAATGATGATGGAAGTAGGATCACATTTGAGGAAGTGGAGAAAATGGTCAATAGATTGCAGTGCAATAAAGCAGCTGGGGTGGATGAAATTAAGTCGGAACTCATTAAATACAGTAGAATTTCATGTCTTAAATGGCTACACAGGATAAATGAAATGGCCTGGGAGTCGGGACAGGCTCCATCAGACTGGACAAAGGCAGTAATCACACCAATCTTTAAACATGGAAACAGAAAAGATTGTAAGAACTACAGAGGTATCTCTTTAATCAGCGTTGTGAGTAAAATCTTCTCAGGTATTGTTGAAAGGAAAGTGCGAGTATTAGTTGAGGACCAATTGGATGAAAATCAGTGTGGGTTTAGGCCTCTTAGAGGTTGTCAGGACCAGATCTTTAGCTTACGGCAAATAATGGAGAAGTGTTATAAGTGGAACAGGGAATTGTATCTATGCTTTATAGATCTAGAAAAGGCATATGACCGGGTTCCTAGGAGGAAGTTATTGTCTGTTCAACGAGATTGTGGAATAGGAGGCAAACTTTTGTTAGCAATTAAAGGTCTTTACATGGATAGTCAGGCAGCAGTTAGAGTTGACGGTAAATTGAGTTCATGGTTCAGAGTAGTTTCAGGGCTGAGACAAGGCTGCAACCTGTCTCCACTGTTGTTCATATTATTTATGGATCATATGTTGAAAACAATAGACTGACTGGGTGAGATTAAAATATGTGAACACAAAATAAGCAGTCTTGCACATGCGGATGACTTAGTTGTGATGGCAGATTCAATTGAAAGTTTGCAAAGTAATATTTCAGAGCTAGATCAGAAATGTAAGGACTATGGTATGAAGATTAGCATCTCCTAAACGAAAGTAATGGCAGTGGGAAAGAGATATAAACAGATTGAGTGCCAAATAGGAAGAACAAAGTTAGAACAGGTGGACGGTTTCAAGTACTTAGGATGCATATTCGCACAGGATGGCAACATAGTGAAAGTACTGGAAGCGAGGTGTAGCAAAGCTAATGTAGTGAGCGCTCAGCTACGATCTACTCTCTTCTGCAAGAAGGAAGTCATTACCAAGACTAAGTTATCTGTGCACCGTTCAATCTTTCGACCAACTTTGTTGTATGGGAGCGAAAGCTGGGTGGATTCAGGTTACCTGATCAATAAGGTTGAGATTACGGATATGAAAGTAGCTAGGATGATTGCACGTACTAGTAGATGGAAACAATGGCAGTAGGGTGTCCACAATGAGGAAATCAAAGAAAAACTGGGAATGAACTCTATAGATGTAGCAGTCAGGGCGAACAGACTTAGATGGTGGGGTCATGTTACACGCATGGGAGAAGCAATGTTACCCAAGAGACTCATGGGTTCAGCAGTAGAGGGTAGGAGGAGTCGGGGCAGACCAAGGAGAACGTACCTGGATTCGGTTAAGAATGATTTTGAAGTAATAGGCTTATCATCAGAAGAGGCACCAATATTAGCACTGAATAGGGGATCATGGAGGAATTTTATAAGGGGGACTATGCTCCAGACTGAACGCTGAAAGGCATAATCAGTCTTAAATGATGATGATGGGTGTTCGTTAATGTGTTGTTTTCAATTATTCTAATTTCTCCGACAACAGAAACAAGTCTGGGCTTATCCGAGACAGTTCCTTCCCGCATTGGACAGCCCTGGACGCGATCAGTGCGAAGACAAATCCGGAGAAAGCCAGACTTGTGACAATTCTAAACGAATAGGCAATCTTCTTCCTCCTGGTTTTATCGTCATTCCGGAAACGGCCCTCTTTATTTCCAAGTTCTTCATTCATTGACAAGGTTTTGTGACCTGAAAACTGTTACGGAATGTAAACTAATCTACTGTAATCTTGTATGATTTTAGGAAACACGTCGTCTCGCGACATATCAGTATTCTTTGTCTATAAAATGAACTGCCTGCTAAAATATGATCCCCGTAAAACAAAACTTGCTCATCTCGTGCCCTAATATGCACGTCCCTTCTTTTAAAAGTAGAAACAGAGGCGACAGCAAGTGTTGATCTGCAGATACCGTTGGCATGTTGTGTGGCTATATATACACGTAATATTAATGACGCACGGACGGCACGAGTGTGCCGTCTTTCATCCCTATTTGATTAGAGGATGTGATTTCTAAAATGCGCTTATACATATTCTGTCTATCGAAAACTCACATCGGCATAGTTGTTGAAAAATTCTTCACACACAGTAATTATGAGTGTTTCGTAGCGATACCTAGTTGCTTTGATGTAGTAAGATGAGTTACCTTCCGCACCACAATAGAACTCTTATTGAGTACGTACACCTATGTAACAGATTATTTTAAAAAATTGACCCACTTGTATTGTGGCTATAACGTCCCATTGCTCAATATGTTAACGCCGCGTACCGTCACGTTATTGTAGCATACGATATTAAATTTATGTAGATCGATTATGGTGACATTCGAAAACATTTCCACATTCGTACATCGCTTTCTACCGTGTTTCCTGTTAATTTACAGATCGTTTTTGTTATATCAATTAAAAAATCTTCTTAACGGCCCTGAAAGATTTTCTTCTTTTTAGTCTTCCAGAAAGTGACAGACCGTTTCGTATACTCCTTCGCTATCATCTCGAGCTGTTACTGATGATTTTAAATCTTCAGGACAGTCTCCATTATCACTTACTTCCTCATTTTAGCGTCCATTATTCTTAAAGAAGCATCGAACGTTAGTCTATTATTTGCATCTTCATTTGGAAAGCTGTCTATGACATCTGCAACCAAACTGAAACGTATAAATAAGAGCGTAAAGAAAAGCCCATACACTTCCATTTGCATGTGAAATATCCGGAAAACAATGACTTTAGTCAGTCATGCCGGCCGGAGTGGCCGTGTGGTTCAGGCGCTACAGTCTGGAACCGCGGGACCGCTACGGTCGCAGGTTCGAATCCTGCCTCGGGCGTGGATGTGTGTGATGTCTTTCGGTTAGTTAGGTTTAAGTTGTTCTAAGTTCTAGGGGACTGATGACCTCAGAAGTTGAGCCCCATAGTGCTCAGAGCCATTAGTCAGTCATGTATTTACTAGCTCTCGCTATTTTACATTCAACCGTTTCAATTTGACTGCCTTTCCATTCATACCCAGGAACAGCCGCACTGTACCTCGTAGGTAGCTGATAAGTCGAGGTTACGTACGTACTTCGCGGTTAGGTTTAAAATGGCTGCAGTGTGACAGAGCGAATGACGAACAATCATTGCGCGCAAGTATAGTCCGGTCTTAACTGCATACTTTCACTATACGGCTCACGTTCTCACGCTAGATAGTTTGTGGAAGCCGACATTTTACGAACGTGCTTCCCTTACTGAATATAAAACATGATGCCAAGTGGATGAGGTTTTGTTGAGAGCGCTAATTACGAATAACTTAAAGATTGCCTGAGTTCGTATTGATGGGTAGATAACAGCTGAGAGCTCACTCTTAACTCGTTTTCTTCTTCTTCCTGCATAATTTTTATGGGCGGATATTCAATAGATCTCGATAGACGGGTAGCTGTAGTAGTCTAGACCTTTGGAAGGCGTTTGTTGGTTTCGCCCCACTCTCGTATAGTGCTAGCGAGCACTCTCTTTTCTGCTTACACAGCTCGTATCATTCGCTAATGTTCTGCAGGTGGCAAACACTCATATATGCAGGGTGGTCCGCTGATAGTAACTGGGCCAAATATCTCACGAAATAAGCATCAAACGAAAAAACTACATAGAACGAAACTCGTCTAGCTTAAGGGGGAAACCAGATGGCGCTATGGTTGGCCCGCTAGACGGCGCTGCCATAGGTCAAACGGATATCAACTGCGTTTTTTAAATAGGAACCCCCATTTTTATTACATATTCGTGTAGTACGTAAGGAAATATGAATGTTTTAGGTGGACCACTTTTTCTGCTTAGTGACAGATGGCGCTGTAATAGTCACAAACGTAGATGTACGTGGAATCCGTAACATTCCGCCAGTGCGGACGGTACTTGCTTCGTGATACATTACCCG
This sequence comes from Schistocerca serialis cubense, assembly GCF_023864345.2. Classification (NCBI taxonomy): domain Eukaryota; kingdom Metazoa; phylum Arthropoda; class Insecta; order Orthoptera; family Acrididae; genus Schistocerca; species Schistocerca serialis. The sequence goes on along the minus strand of NC_064644.1, from coordinate 386,089,613 downwards.
TGTTAAATTGGACCGTTTACCAATTGCGGAAAAGGTCGATATCGTGTTGATATATGGCTATTATGATCAAAATGTCCAACGGGCGTGTGCTATGTATGCTGCTCGGTATCCTGGACGACATCATCCAAGTGTCCGGACCGTTCGCCGGATAGTTAGGTTATTCAAGGAAACAGGAAGTGTTCAGTCACATGTGAAACATCAACCACGACCTGCAACAAATGATGACGCACAAGTAGGTGTTTTCGCTGCTGTCGCGGCTAATCCCCATATCAGTAGCAGACAAACTGCGCGAGAATCGGGAATCTCAAAAACATCGGTGTTGAGAATGCTACATCGACATCGATTGCACCGTACCACATTTCTATGCACCAGGAATTGCATGGCGACGACTTTGAAAGTCGTGTACAGTTATGCCACTGGGCACAAGAGAAATCACAGGACGATGACAGATTTTTTTGCACGCGTTCTATTTAGCGAGGAAGCGTCATTCACCAACAGCGGTAACGTAAACCGGCATAATATGCACTATTGGGCAACGGAAAATCCACGATGGCTGCGGCAAGTGGAACATCAGCGACTGTGGCGGGTTAATGTATGGTGCGGCATTATGAGAGGAAGGATAATTGGACCCCATTTTATCGATGGTAATCTAACTTGGCAATGTATACTGATTTCCTACGTAAAGCTCTACCGATGTTACTACAATATGTTTCACTGCATGACAGACTGGCGATGTACTTCCAACATCATAGATGTCCGGCACGTAGCTCGCGTGCGGTTGAAGCGGTATTGAATAACATATTTCATGACAGGTGGATTGGTCGTCGGAGCACCATACCATGACCCTCACGTTCACCGGATGTGACGTCCCCGGATTTCTTTCTGTGGGGAAAGTTGAAGGATATTTGCTATCGTGATCCACCGACAACGCCTGACAACATGCGTCAGCGCATTGTCAATGCATGTGCGAACATTACGGAAGGCGAACTACTCGCTGTTGAGAGGAATGTCGTTACACGTATTGCCAAATACATTGAGGTTGACGGACATCATTTTGAGCATTTACTGCATTAATGTGGTATTTACAGGTAATCGCGCTGTAACAGCATGCGTTCTCAGAAATGATAAGTTCACAAAGGTACACGTATCACATTGGAACAACCGAAATAAAATGTTAAAACTTACCTACGTTCTGTATTTTAATTTAAAAAACCTACCTGTTACCAACTGTTCGTTTAAAATTGTGAGCCATGTGTTTGTGACTATTTCAGCGCGATCTACAACAAAGCGAAAACAGTGGTCCAACAAAAACTTTCATATTTCTTTACGTACTTCACGAATATGTAATAAAAAGTGGGGGTTCCTATTTAAAAAAACGCAGTTGATATCCGGTTGACCTATCGCAGCGCCATCTGTGGGCCAACCATAGCGCCATCTGGTTTCCCCCTTCAAGGTGGACGAGTTTCGTTCCGTGTAGTTTTTTCGTTTGACGCTTATTTCGTGAGATATTCGGCCCTGTCACGATCAATGGACCACCCTGTATATAGCTTAGAATTTGCTCAGTAAACTGGCACTAGGTTCAATAGAAAATGAACGTATATTATTAACATGGGCGATTCTAGAAGTCGGGCAAGGGGGGATGGCTAATGGGGGGTGGGGGAATGGAATATGGCTTAACAAAAGGAGAGTTGGGGTCCTCTACCGACAAATTGTGTTGCTTGAAGTAGTTTTTGGTAATTGTTTTGGAGTTCAGGGTAAAAAATGTGTATTAATAAATAATAAGACGCCTATTTTAATTTAAATGATATTTATTGGTTTAGGTAGTAACTTATTTGTCACTCTTATTCTTTTGTTAAAATATCTTTAGAATACATCGCAACCTATATTGTTACATACTTATTAAAAAAAGATTAAATCTGTTGGAGTAATATATTCGCTGATTTCTGAAGTCATTTTATCCAGTGTAATATGATACTCCATGATGGGGGGAGGGGGGTGGGGGGTAGTTGACTGTAAGGGTGATAGTTACACTACCTTGCCACCGCCCCTGATTATTAATGATACTTACGCGTTAAATAGTGTTCCATTTTATTTTACGATTTATTTTCCCTTCCACACAGATCGAGCTAACCATCACGAGAAGCAGGCAGAGGAATACTGGAGGCCACTACGCTTCCGCAATTGCAAAGCATAAAGCTATAGATGGAAAGGAGAGAAAGACATATGCTGTTACATTTAAAACACGTAAACTGTCTCAGGTTTTTTATGTTCATAATGATTTTGTCGAATATACAGAAAATGAAGTACAAAATACAAAAGCTGTAGTTGACTGTAAGGGTGATAGTTATACTATCCAAGATTCACCACAATATGTAACTTTTTCCGATGCAGTTACGTTTTCCACAAGTGATACGGCAATTGAACAGATGGCAAGTCTTCCCAGTTCAGCCATATCGTCTCCAACCCAAACTGAACTGAAAAGCATAGGTAGACCGATTGGCCCAGAGACCTTACCTTCAAGACAGGCTTCTGATGTTACTGCATTTTGTGCGAGTGTAACACAAAGTGAAAGTAAAATGTATTCTAGCGATATTGGTGAGTGCCCAAACAACTTTGATAGAGATTATTGGTTTATGAAAGGAAGTAGCGAAGTTCAGCATGTGAACAGTAGTTTTTTGTCTTTAATGAAAATGTATGAGAAGGATTCTGTAGAAAGACGTCTCTGAGATATAAACATAACTAACGAATAAAACTTACATGAGAGATTGGTTTGAGCCATTAAGATAGCAAAGAGCGACTTCTCTGTTTTGTTTGCAAGGTGGCAGGTTCTGGCGGCTCGCCACGGTTAACGAAAGGCGGATTAAATGACTGGAAGAATGCAAATATTTTGCTGAAGAGACACGAAGAAAGCAGTTCGCATAGAAATGCGATAATTTCCCAGTTAGTTCTAAAACATAAGGATGCACGTCTCGATTCTCAACGTGTACGCCAAATTTAGAGCGAACAAAAGTATTGGCGAACACTTTTAGAACGAATTCTTGCAGTTATAAGTTTCTTAGCTGATGACCTCAGACGTAAAATCTCATAGTGCTTAGAGTCACTTGAACCATTTGAACCATTTGGCCCAGCATATACGTATTCATGCAAATAAAGGAAAGGGACATACGTCATATTCGTCAGAAACAACGTTCGAGGAATTGACCCATCTAATAGCATCAGGCATACTGGGTCATGTTACTAGCGACATTAAGAGATTCAAATACTATTCAGTCTCAATGGATTCTACTCACGTAACTTACTCTGATAGTGCGCTATGTCCTACCATCCTGACCAGTGGTAAGATTTGTGAAGTTTTTGGATATGAAAGGTCATACTACAGAACAACTCTCCCAAAGCTTACTATCTTTTTTAACAGAGAATGGCATTAATATCAAAGACTGTCATGGGCAAAGCTATGACAATGCCAGTAACACGAGTGGCAGGTACACCGGCTTAGAAGCACGAATTAAAGATATAAATAAGTACGCTGAATATATTTCCCGTTTTTCACAGTGGCTAAATTTAGTCGCCAAGTATGCTGTAGAATGTTGTACAGATGCATACATTTTCTCTGATTTCCTTGAAAGTCTCTGTACATTTTTTTCTGCTTCTACTTATCGATGGGGCCTTCTTTTGAGAGCACTGAAAGATGATAGTACTAAAATTCCGAATTTGAAAGGGATATCGCACACTAAATGGTCGACCAGAGCTGATGGCACAAATGCGCTGTTATTTGGTTTTCAGACGATCAAACAAGTTTTTAATGACTTATCTACTAATATGGATCAAAAGGTAAAGTGCCACAATCAGGCTTACGGACTTGTATTGAAAATGAGTAATTTGGAAATGGTAATAATGTGTGTCGCATGGAACAGAATCCTAGAACACTTGCAAACGACTAGAATTTAGCTGCAGGCGTCTGATCAAGATCTGAGCACAGGATATGCACTTTATCAATCCTTACATGAATATATCTAAGCAATGAGGTTCACACTTTCAGAAATGGAGACAAAAGCCAAATCCCTGACTAGCTGTGAAGAATACCAGTTTTAGAAATTGAAGCTAAAGCTACATCCCTTACTTGCTGTGAAGAATACCTGCAACAAATTTCAGGACGAGACTAGTGCAATACAAAGTACGACCATTTTAGTAAGTCATCTACACTCAATGAAGTTGTAGAAAATCAAACACCTGGAGAACATTTTGAATTCCAGGCGTTTATTGTGATAATTGACAATGTACTAGCTGCATTAGCTAAATGCATGAAAAAATACCATCACCTGACAAGCGTTTTTGTAATTACTGGACTTTAAATCTCTTACAGCAGAAGAGATCTAGAAATAACTCGTAATATTGTGAATGCTGACCCAGATGACTGAGAAGAGTCATTAGGCGACGAACTGGTAGAGTCCTCTGAGCTGCTGAAAACTGTTATCGCTGCTGCCATTGGCTGAAAGAAAAACGAAGCGTTGGAACTACAAATTTCCAAATTTTTTATGGAAAATTCGTTAGGGTCGCGTTTCGAAAATGTAGAAATAGCCTTACGGATTTAATTATCTTTAGGGATTACCAACTGCAGTGGAGAACGTTCTTTTTCAACGTTAAAGTGCATTAAAAATGAATTAAGAAATACGGTGGGACAGGAACGTCCAAATGACCTCAGTATAATGAACATTGAATACGATATGCTTAAAGACATTGATATAACTTGTATTATTTCTAAATTTGCCGAAACTAAATCTAGAAAAGTTTATTTGTAACAATCTTGTTTTACTTTATATCCTAAATCATACGACCTAAACAAACCAAGGGCACCTTATCAGGATTTGCTATTGGCCCCACGCTTGGTTAATCCGGCACAGTTAATAAAAGTTGCTTCAAATAAAAGCTCTATCGATTATAATGTATTTTATAATGGTGCACTTAGATTTGTCGAAAAAGTAACTTTTTTAAACCCTTGGTGCGCTGAATGAAAGTGCATTCAGATTTTTTTTTTTTTTTTGAGTGAAATAATTCTGCACATCCTTCTTATTGTACAGATTTACAGTAGCTTGTAATAATAATGTAATGACAATTTCAAATATAAAATAATTAAATCTGAAAATGTTACAACTTAAAAAAATACGCCAAATATAAAAAGAAAACACAAACACAACACAAGATTAAATGAGTTATAAAATTAAAAGAAAAATATACATAGAACAATATATGTAGAATAAACATATAGTATATATTTAGCTGGCAAATACTTATTAAACAACTCTTTGGCATTGAAGCGGACATGTATCGGGCGCGCTACAGCGATTTAGAGATATTTCTAGCTCATTTCTAACAAACGCGTCTTTGGAATTCCGCTTTATCATATACGACTGAATTTAGTATTACCGACGCTACAAGTTTTGCTGTTTGCCAAACGTCTAAAAGAGAAACAAAGTAGTGGTGGCGGGGGAAGTGGCGTGTGCGATCTCGAAAAAATGACTATTTCGACAGATCTGGGTGCACCATTGTATCGGTGATAAAAACCGTGGGACTTTTTTTGAAGTTTTTTTGATATCTGTTACCGTTTCGACAGCCTTAATTCAGAAATGTTAAACCCAGTTTATTTCAAGGATGTGTTTCAGCCCTGTAACCGCTGTATGTGCAGGTATAAAAAATATTTCTCTCTTATCTTGCTCAACACTACAACCCATTCGAAGCAGATCAAAATCGAAGAGTATCGTCTCAGTAGGTTTACTTGTAAGGGAAACATTCTACCTACATGAATCATCTCACACAACGTAATTATAAAACATGGTAAATCTTCGTTCACTACAGTTTTCCATCTCGTCGCATACTCTTATGGTCTATTTTAATCTTAATCGTAACTTTGAACACAAAAGGCTCCAAACTGGATCAATTTTCATTGCAGCTCCAAACATCTATTGTATCTGGATGTAAGGAAATTCTTAATTTAAATGGTCCTTCAAAATGTTTCTGCATAATCTACATCTAAATAATTTCAACTTCTGAAGTTATTGTCTACAGTAAACATTTTTGATATAAAAGCCAGCAACCTCCATGGCTTGTGATGACTGTATATTGTATACATTCAACTCGTGCAAGACCACGTACTGCTATGTAATCCTCTGCTAACAACGTAATTGGATTTGCATTTATGTATAAAATCCACACACCACTCTGCAATGAATGGTGAAGAATGTTTCACATCATCATTAGCGAATTTCAACCCCGTTTTATGCAGCTGACTGCCTATATGCATCGATAGTGTGGCGCAACGCTTCATCATGTTGCCTTAATTAGGGGCACTAGAATGATTCTGCAACCTTTCTAAATTTGTGCAGCGGAGTTTCACGAAAACATAACCTTCTTTAAAAGTAAGGGTTACGTTTTTTATGGGCTGTCGGGATACTACCTTCCCATTTCCGCATATGCTCAAGCATCTTTGATCAACTGAAAAAAAAACTGATTACACTAGAATCTCCCATGGATTTGTGCCAAACCGATCAGGCTTCCATTTGCCTTCCCTACTACTAATTTCAAACACTTTCTATTGCTTACCATTAACACGGTAAGCTGTTCCACTTTTTTAAGTCCAAGTCCTTTTGCAATCATCCTGTAGATAGCAGCAAACAGTCTGCATACACATTTTAATAAATCTTTTAAAGAAATTAGTATGACTTCCGGAAATCCAGGAAGACGAATCTACTTATTTGCAAGTTATCATACACGAAAATTGCAGTCTGTGTTGTTGCCTCCAAATTTTGGAAGTATTATGTTCTTTAGGGTCGTGCACCAGATGCATATCAGTACTATCAGAGAGAAAATACATGCTTTAATCCACTGAGAATATATCTGTCTTGTGAAACACAATTAGCTCTTTATTCTCACGAAGTAACGTATGCTACTGACAGGGGAGTCACTTTTATTCAGTATTTTTAGATTTCCAGGAGGATTTTGACGCCATCCTTCACGAGTGCATTCAAACCAAAGTGCTTGCCTGTGCACTGTCGTCTCAGTTGTGCAACTGGATTCACGGCTTCCTGTCAGAAGGGTCACAGTTTGTAGTTAACTGATGGAAAGTCATCGGGTAAAACGGAAATAGTATCTAGCGTCCCCAAGGAAGTGTTACAGGAGTCGGCCGATGTGGCCGAGCGGTTCTAGGCGCTTCAGTCTGGAACCGCGCGAGCGCTACGGTCGCAGGTCCGAATCCTGCCTCGGGCATGGATGTGTGTGATGTCCTTAGGTTAGTTAATTTAAGTAGTTCTAAGTTCTAGGGGACTGATGACCTCAGATGTTAAGTCCCATAATCCTCAGAGCAATTTTTGAAGTGTTACAGGCTCTTTTTTGTTCTTCATCTATATACACGATTCAGGATGTTGTCATTTACTGTCTTGCAGAGTCATCAGATGATCGAAACAAATAACAAAACGATTTAGACAAGATATATCCATGGTGCTAAAAGTAGCAGTTGACTCTAAATAATGAAAAATGTGGTCATCCACGTGAGTACAAAAAGGAATCCGCTAAGTTTCGGACACAATAAGTCACACAAATCTAAAAGCTTATAATTCAACTAAATACTTAGGGGCTACAATTACGAATAACTTACGTTAAAATAATCACATAGATAATGTTGTCTATGAAGGAAACAAAAGACTACGATTTATGGCAGAACAATAAGAAAATGCAACAGGTCAATTACATAGACTGGCTATACCACGCTTGCAGTCCTCTTCTGGAGTACTGCTGTGTGGTGTTGGATCCGCGTCAGGCTGAATGGAGGACATCGAAAAAGTTTAAAGAAGGACAGCTCGTTTCGTAGTATTGTAATAAATTTATACAAAATTGTAACAAATTGCCCCAAAATTGCAACAAATTGCCCTCAGAACTGGAAGAAAAGTAACTATAACAATTAACCCATGTTACAGCAAAAATTATAACAACTGTAATTGTAACAGCTGTAACAATTGATCATACTTACATGAAAAATTGTAAAACTATAATGAGTGTAACAATTTGTCTCAAAAGTGTAACAACAGTCTGTATCAACAATAACTGCAACAACTGTACGAATGAGTGGAATCTGTTCTTTCGAAAGAACAGACCCCAAGTGTAATATGCAGCTGTGATACAATATATGTGTAAATTGAAGCTGGAGGGGGTAGAGAGTAATGAAAGGGATTGGGCTAGCGATGTCTTCTGGATCGGTATTTTACACGAAATCAGTGGCGATGAGTGGAAATGTATTACAGACCGGGATTCAAACACTGTATCTCGCACTTACTACGTAGTTGTGCTAACCACTGCACTACCCAGACACAATGTTTATCGCTACTGCACAGGCTATCTCGGCACGCCTCTCTGCTGACCCACACTCCCACCTAGAGTCATCTATCCGCACTCCCTGTCCACGTTCTCCATGCTCCCTATTTAGGGATTCCCTCAGGAGGTCAGACATATTTGCGCATCTGCACTGAAGAAGATGGATTCGTCGCCCATCAACGCAAATTAATCAAAGAACTGACACCATGCATTCATATACTTGATTCACCTCATTTAGGCAATGAATCCACCTTCTGCAGAACGGATGCACAATTACCTCTGACCGCCTGCACGAATCTCTAAGTAGCGAGCGTGGAAAGCACCGACAGGTATTGTGGATAGGTGGCGTTAGGTGGAGTGTGGGGCACCCGAGAGGCATGCTGAGGTAGTCCGCGCAGTTGCGTTAAACACTGTACGTGGGTGGTGCAGTGGTTAAAGCAACTGTCTGGTGTACAGGAGATCCCAAATCGAATTCTCGTCCGGCATACATTTTCACTCGCTGGCGAAGATTGTGCATAAAGTCCTGATGCAACTGACATTGATAGTCGCTTTCTTTCCTTCCTTTCTCCTCCCTCTTCCTTCACTTTACGTTTACGGTAACAATGTAACAGTAGACCCATGTTACAGCAAAACTAATAAATTACTCCCAAACGCCAACAAATTTCTCCCGAAATTGTAAAAATTGCCCTCAAACCAATAACAACTGCACTGCAACTGTAACTGTAACACCAATAACAATTGGTCGATATCACAGCAAAACTGTAGCAACTGTAATTGTAAAAAGTGCAACCATTGGCCCTGTTACAGTTACTGTAGCAATAACAACCGTAAGAGCTGGCCCATGTTACAGCAAACATTGTGTCAAATGTAACTGTAGCAACTGTAACGGATTGCTTCAAAGTTGTAACAACATACAGTAACAATCTTAATTGGTGGAACTGCAATTGCCTCATGATGAATGTAAACTGAAACAAAGTTGTTCTTCATGTTACAAAGAAATTGTAAAAAATTGACCCAAAGTTGGAACAAATTGCCCAATGATATTGTAACTAATTCACACACAAGCGAACAAATTTCTTCATCACTTGATGACTCAGCTGGCAAGTAGTTCCAAATATTATTATGTACAATATTTTCACACTTGTCTCATCAACACCTCTTTCTCTGATTTATACACAACTGTAAATTTTCTATCTCTTTAATTGTTACTTAAACCAGACTGCAGCATAATTATATGTTACTGAAGGAATTCAGTATTTCTGTCAATAGCTGACACATATTGCAGTGTGAGACCAGGTCTTGGCTTGGTAAGTCGCAAGTTCTTTTTGATTGTTGCAATTCGTCAGAACAAATCTCAAGTTGGCTAGTATGCAATGTAAAGAATTTGATGTGATTTAGACCATTCATTATTTATTCACAATAACCAGAGAATAATAATAATGACAAAAATAATGATAATAGTAATAATAACATGTAACTACAGACTTTTGAATTATTAATTAAAATGAACTTCCTTCCACATTCTCTAATCTTTAAATGCATGATAGCCATAAGAGTTGAAACTGTCAGCCACAGAAGTCATTGTTGGTGGAAAAGGTTGGTGACACAGCATCGTGGCAATGTTAAGCTTCAATGCAACAACTGATTTACATCATAATGACAATGATAATTTGACTTAAAAAAGAACATTACGTTGGACACAATTCAATTGTATATTTATCTAAATATACTCTTGAAATCAATAATGATGGCACACCAAGTATTCAGAACGAAAATCAGGTCCAGCATGTGACAGTACATTTAGTCCTGCCCCACTACTGCAGTGCCTCTAGCACATAAAACAGCTGAGTTTCTTAGTGTGTGAGAACATGTGCAAAGAATCATATAGTGTCACACAAGCGAAACTTCATCATCTTGCACTGCGCCAGAAATGGATAGCAAAGTGCTAGAGTCCATCTCATGTAAATGGAAAATTCATCATAGAGCCTGCTTGTCACCATGTGGGTTCATCACTGACCTATATCTTTGTCGCATACTCAGTAAGATAGTGACCCTCTAGAAAATAAATTCACTGTATCATGGTCCAACAGTATATATTATTTACATTTCTACTTTCGTGTCACCCTCACTGATCTCAAGTGTTTTTAGAACAAATGTTTATATCCTTTTATAGGAACCATATCCATACTCTGTTGCAGAAATATTTTTACAGTCGTCATAATAGTTTTCTTTGATGACCCTAGCCGAATTTCATAAAATCTTCGCATACTCAGTGCACCACTATTTGTGTAGACTAGGAGAACATCATCTTTTCATAGGAAAATATCAACCACTGTGTAGAGCGCTATGATAAAATCATTTACGAAAATCGGCAAAACAAAGAAGAAGAACGATATACACTCTCATAGCTGAGCAGAACATTTACTTAGAACCCACGAAGGACTAATGTAATCATCAAAAGCCCACATACGCTACTAAGATTTCTATTAACATGACTGAATAGTATTAATACTAAATCAAATTCCCATCCTTGTCAGGTAGTAACATTGACATTTTACCAATTTACAAATAACTGCTTATGTTGGTACATCGTTATTATGTTAGTCTATCATTTCGCTTATACTTCGAGTACTGGGGAGATACACGAAGAAATGATCCTTGCAGCTAAATACTTGAAACAGATTGTGCACACAGTGGAGAGCATAGACATACTAATCTCTGATGGGATGGTGTCATTTCGCTAATATTAAACAACTGTAAGTAGCGATGTCTCTTGCTGATGCTTGAGTCAGTATGTGAAATATGTGGAGCACCACAACATGTAACTTTTGTCTATTACAGTATACTGTTCATGCTGTGTTTGTAATAGTGCTAAAGTGTGTTTTGGACTTACATTTCTAATAACTAATACATACAAGCACATATCAGCTTGTGCTTGAGTAATGAAGGTAATGCTGCACCTAGCAAACAATTTATTTGCCATATACAACTAGTGACTGAAAATTTGCTTCAGCTGTACATCACTAGTCTAAATTTTCTCCTCGTAAGAATTGTCTACAAAGTAATGCTACTAATCACACAGTATTTTTTCACTTCATATTGATACTTTGCCTACATATGGCTCTATAAGTTACTACTAGCATCACTGGTTAATTCAGTTACTAAATCAAAATTGATAATTAACTTATGTGCAAAAATTCGATACAATATCAATAAGATTAAGTGTTAATGTAGGCAGTTTTTAAGGCGTTAATGGGTATGTAATGCCTTAATTTTGTTGGTTTTACGAAAAGCAAGGAGACAGCTTCTCTCATATGGGATCCCAACTTTTTTATGAGGATCAGTGTACAATAGCTGCCATTCACAATTCCTTCTGTGAAGAAGAGAAGTTTGTGGGCGATTCTTCAAAAAATACTTTCTCCTTGTAATGTCTACTCATCTGCCATAGTTTCCCATCTTAGTACATCTTTCTTAAGTGATCTATACTAAGCCTTGTCTTACCTTTTCGTCCCAGGAACATTCTTCTCTCTGGAGACAGGGAAGTGACTATCTGCTCATTCTCCTCTTTCAACTTGCATTCTAGTTTAGCTGCTGTGAACTGTTATTTACAATGGCAAATCGTTTACAGTCTGTTCAAATAACTCTAGATATTCTGTTCAATGTGTCTACTGACTGTGTGCATATGTTTGTAGAACCTACTGAACTGATGGAAAATTCTCGATGTGGGATTTCCTTGTGGGTGATATCATGGTATAAGCAAGTGTTTGATTTGATATTCATGTCGAAATATTTTCCATGCTCGACAAGTGAAATTTAATGCATTGTCTCATAGCAGGGCGGCAGTCTTGGCAGCTGTAGACATATAATCTTTTACTATTTTTTTAATGATTGGGCCTGCTACAGAATACTTTGTATCACATAGTTTAACACATTTTATGAAAATATTGTAAAGTACTACTACATACATATATCCACCTCTAGCTGAGGACCAGTGTCCTGCAGCATGAACTAATGTGATCTATAGAGGTATTGTTGGTACGATAGGTTGTAGTTCTCAATGACAAAATTTATTCACATAAGACACATTTTAAACAGCTGTTATATTTGTCTTTTCATGTTGGGAAAATACCAGTACAGATTAATCTTCTTGCACAATTAGTTGCACAGTAACAGCCCTATGCATGATGTCTATACTGGATTGTCACATGTGGCTGGAATACAGACACTCCATTTGTTAAACTGTACGTCGTGTTTATAGAATAAACCTCATTATGTGTTTTGCAATGTTGTTCTAATTTTTCAGCAGGATTTTGTGAAAGTAAATTTGTTCCCATATTGGTCATCTTTTATAAATTAGCCATATTTTTGCAGATATTTAAATAATACTATTCGTAATTACTGTCCTCTATTAACAATATGGGAAAATTAGTGATTTGTTCTGAAACTTCTGTGTACTCATGTGAATTTTGTGGTATTTGTGAGAGAGAGTCTACCACTATAATTATTATCTTTTCCTGATGTATGTGATTTCAGAACTGTACCCTTCAAAAACAGTGACCACATATCATGTGTGTAAGGAGTAGTTTGCAAGTCATAAGAAAGCTTAATGCTTGATAATCACAGAAACCTCAGATGTTTCTACCTTAAATGTAATAGCTGAACTTCTTAAAGACCCAAACTACTGCTAGAGTTTCCAACTCAGTAGCAGAATACACTCTCTCGCACTCTGACAATGAACAGCTAACAAAACTTTTAACACAAATCTCCATTTGAGTCATGTGATGCCTGTGACATCACTAGCTAGGTCACTGCTCCTACTATCATAAAGCTCATTCATAGTGATATCATGTTTTGGAATTAACATTTCGGAAAATTGGTTAGAAATTTTGTGTATGCCAAATTGTACAAGTACTTCTGTAAAAGCTCCAGGAAAATTGATCTGAGGGAATTACATTTTGCTGCAGGCAAGTGAGTCTCAACTTTACTTGCAATTGGGACACAAGTTGAAGTAATGAATTAAAATTTATGCTAAGCCTGAACATGAACCCAGATCTCCTGCTTACTGAGTAGATGTGCTAACCACTACACCACTGAGACATTATGACTCAGACAGTTGCACAGACTACCCCAGTCTGATGCTCTCCCTAACACAAACCTCATTCAAGTCTTCAGCTCATTTCCCCCTTCTTAAATCCTCAGTGATGCCACGGCTCTCAGATGTAGGAATAGCACCCAGTTTTGTACATAATGGGGACATCTTGTCTGTACCTCAGGTGTAAGTGATATATTGGTCTGATGGAATTAGATTTTGCTGGAGACATGTGAGTCTCAACTTTATCTACTTAAAACAGTATCAACATTATCTACTTAAAACAATATCGACTGGGTTTACTTCAGTCTTGATTACTTCTTATGAAGTTCCATTCTGAGATGAAAATCAAGCAGCAGAAGGCAGCACTATTTGTGACAGTTTTGAAACCAAGGTTTCATTATTGTTAACTGACGTTTCTGTGAAGTTTGGTTCCTGTTTGGATGGCAGACGATGTGGCTTACTTAACGCTTGATTTATGTTAGATGATATATTCTTACACATAGACAATATTTCATTGTATCGAATTAACAATTCATTTAGATTAGATGACATTTCATTGTTTTTAGTGCACAATTCATTACATTTACTGGATATTTTAACTAACTGAGTTGATATTTAATAATATGTGGATGACATTTCATTAAACTGATTTGACATTTCATTTATATTTAAATGAAATTTCATTACTGCTTTCACTCAACAACTGATTTGATATTTCTTTTCAGTTGATAATTGATCTGAGATTTCAGATAAGAATTCACTTTTAATTTGCTTAAAGCCTGTCTTTAGCAGTGCTTCAAACTCACAATAAAATCCTTTAATTTGTTTTATAGCTGGAGGCTACATTAATATACTGATTATGAGTAGTATTTTCATTTTGGTGGACTTTCCTTTTTCTACCATAACTCAAATGTTGGCTGAATTCAAGTGTGTGATATCACATATGTTAGTTTAACATCAGCACATAAGCAGCGATATTACTGAACACAAACATTCTGAAAAGCCAACATTATTGGGTTGGAACAATAAAGAAGTAATTGATAGTGCTAATGTATTGTTTCAAAGCAACAACTGCTATGCATGATAATAATAGCGATAATTGGACTTCATAAAGAATATTAGATTGCAGGCTCGACTTGTGAAAATGAAAATGGATAAATGATGGCATGCAATCATCTACAACAGAACTAATCACTTCCAACAAATTCAGTTGGCTGCAACATAGATAAAAATTTTAAAAGTTATTAATAGATGAAGTTAACTATGGCCTTATTAAATGAAAACACAGTTACAATAAATCGTTCTTATTGTTGAAACCAAATTATAGATAGTAAAAGATGCAAGACTTTCCTGATAGACAGTCTGGATACAAAAGCGAGCAAAAAGATGACATTCTTCTCTGTTTTTACAAATATATAAAATGAACAAAAATCGAAAGCAGATATATGGCATGTAAGACAGCCAATCAGTTGCAGTAAATGTTGGTTTTCAATTAATCCTATGGTTTCATGGGATTTAAACTGTATTCTTCGGAATGACAAGAAACCCATGTACAATGCGATGACATAAATTATAATCAGAACATCATGGACCAGTACTAGGATCATAGAGAAACTACTGCCAACAAAAGAGGAGGCATTTCACAAAAGACATGAAATATGCTAACATAGGACAAGTAGTTCTTACAAATTTCACATTAGCAAACAGCCAGTTAGTAAAGTAATCTAGTATCTCCACATGAAATGTGTCAGCAACGATCTGGGCATTCAGTTGTTGAAGTTAAGACCCCTAAAATCAAGAACTTGTCACACGAGCACCAATAAACATGTCTTCTTGGCGGGATAAATATGAAATAAGTGTAAGTACATTGAAATAACTAACAGAATTACCGAATTACACCATAAAAATCAACGAGTATAGAATAAAATGCTGAAGAAGATCAAACAAAAAAAAAACATACTAGCATACTTTAAGAGCCTTATAGGACCATCAGTTCAGTACCGTACAGGAATATGATGTATGTGCATAAGTGCATTATTACAAGTATAATTGATTGCAAAGAGTTTAATGTCACCTCCAGTGCATTATCGTAGGAAAAGTAATAAAGCTAGTGCAAAAATTATTTAATGGGATTTTGAGGGAATGAAACACTCTCAAAGGCTACCCACACTCGTATGAAGATTTTTTTTGCGAGCAGTATGGTTTGAAACCATCGGAAAATTTTCTACAGTTGGTCGCTTAGTAAATTTCTATCTTTGTGCTCTAAATGTTCATAGTTTCTAATTCTTCCCGAAGGTCCATCCTACGCCCTTTGATTTCTCTTCGAAGAATAACTGTCTTCCAAATTTTTTAGTGTATGGTTGGCAATCATTAGATGTTCAGCATACATAGAGTTCTGTATGTTTGCTGCTTTCTTTCCTAAAAGATGCTATTTGTATCTCGTCCTCACAGCTTTGCCTGTTTGACCAAAGTAATAGCAAGGGCAATTGTTGCATGTTAATTTATACATACCTGAAATGGAAAACGAGTCGCTAGTATTTTCCACTGTATGGAAAAGCTTCTCTGCAAACTACTGTCTGTAGAGAAAGAGTTATTACAGTTTTTTCTTCACTAGAAGACGTTTAATCCTATAAGAAAAATTTCCTAAGAAGAGAATGCTTATCGATTTCTTATTGTGGGAGGAAAGGTCGTTCCACAAAGCCGAAAATTTTGAGAGGTTTTCTTTCTGAAGGTGTGATTTACCATGCCCTGGTCGTAACCGTTATTGACTGTGATCGAGTTAACGACATATAGGTGATTGACAGGCTATAAAGAGGCTGTTACAAGACGGTGCATGGCGGAATGAAACAGCGCTAGTTTACGAGCTTTCGGATGCATCGATCAGTGGGGATAATGTTGTCTGAATAAGTTTGCTTAAGGAAGATGCTAAAACTGAAAGAACCATTTTCTACAGAAATTGTTAAATCAAGAAAATTTAGTTCTCCTTTTTCATTCTGAAGTTCTTTCGTGAAGCAAATTTTCTCATGGAAGTTGTTGAATAGCTTTAAAACCATCTCCAACTCGTCATCATTGCCATCAAAAGTAATGATAATATCCTCAAAATAACTCGTTTAAAAACGAATTTTTTGACGTAGTCCCAAACTGGAATTGAAGAATGTTCTTTCAAGCTCGTTGATGATGACACAAGCTAAAATACCAGCAAGTGGACTCCCAATAGCCAGTTTCAATTCACATTTGTTTCTGTCGAATGTGAGATAGTTATATTACAGTGCAATTTCAGTAAATTGATGAATTTACCAGTCTGTATTGTACTCATTATGTCACAGTTGGTTGCTCTCAAGGTGAGCTATAGCTGTGTTGACAAGAACATTAGCATACAAGAGACCAATCTAGTATCAGCTTTGCACTGATTCATTTGAATTCTATCAATTAAATCTATAAATTTTTTAACAGAAAAGTTCAATCTGCTACGAAAGACGTAAGTGTTGCTTTAAACATAATGATTCGATCGCTGACATTGCGGAACATAGGAATTTGGTACACTAGTCAACATCATGAGTAGAGTTGCTGTAGTTGCTGACATCTGCACATGTGCATTGATGCAGTTGGCAAGCATGTCATATTTCGCCGAATATTGAGGGCTTATCTGCAACCAAATGTAAAGAGGCAAGATACGCAGAATTACCTGCAGATTTTTTATGACTTTTTACGGCATAATAGCCTGACTTCCATTGTAAAAGAAAATTGAAATGTACAAAAAGAAGGCAAACAGGGACTCAACACCAAAAGAAACGTCCATGGAAATGGCAGAAGAAGTAATTACTAGTGCTTCACTGAAGAAGACCACTAATGAATACGAAATAAATTCCAAGATGCTAAGCGATTCTATTGAAAATGGAAAGCTGATTATGGTTGTAGGAATTTATATATTGCATACAAAAGGCAACGCCCTTGCTGACTGACTCATCACTGACCTGCCCAAACCGCAAAGGATGTAAACTTGAAATTTGGTGAGGATGTTGATCTTATACTTTAGGCATCACTTAAAAAGAATTTTTTAAAATTTCGTCCTTAAGGGAGTGGAATACGGGATGAAACGTTTTTCAAAAATATATCGCTATCAAGACAAATTTGATGCTAGACCTACGGAAATTGGTATCTCGTTTCTCGACCAGAAAGAAAACAAACACATTTTCCGTTACTTTTGGAAATTGAGCTCTATTGAAGTAAAGAACTGGGTAAAAATTTGTTAAAAATAAATCGTTATTAAAGAATTACGAAAGACTTTTTAAAGCTGCAGCTATGAGATTTGGTATTTAACTTCTCGGTTGGCCACAAAAAATAAGTGTTTTAGCGTTTTTGGAAATTCAACCCGAAGGGGGTGAAATAGGGGTTGAAAGTTTTGATGGAAATAGTTCATCTTGGAAACATTTTTTGGAGATGAACCTACGAAAATTTGAAATTAGTTTCCAAGTTGAAAATAAAAAAAAATCTGTGTTTGGAAATTCGACACCTAAAGGGGTGAAATAGGGCCAGCTTGATTCACTGACTCATCAGCACCCAGCCCAAATCACTAAGGATTGGAACAGGGATTGTTTAAGAAGGGAGCGTTCGAAATCCCACTCCTAAGGGGATGAAATGGAGGATCATAGGATTTTTGAAAATTTGTCACTATTACGGCAATTATGTAGTTATAACCACCAATAACGGTGTTTAAATCACTCAGAAATAAAAAAAAAACAATACTTGATTCATCATTTTCGAAAATTGAACAGTTTAGGAAGTAAAATAGTGGGTGAAAGATTTTTGGAAATAAATCGGTTTTAAAGAACTACTAAAGCGTTATTAAAGCTACAGCTACGGAAACTGGTATTTGACTTCTCGATTAGAAACAAAAAAATACATGTTTCGTTGTTTTAGGAAATTCAACCCGCTAAGAGAGTGAAATAGGAGATGAAAGGTTTTATGAAGTTATTTCATTATGAAAACGTTTTCAAAGATAAATCTATGAAAATTTGTATTCGACATCTCTGAAAAAAAGTACAAGTTTTCTTAAATTCACCCTGAAAGGGGCGAAACAGGGGATGAAAATCTTTAAGAAAATACTTTGCTACCTTAAAAAAAAAAAATGAACGTTCCTGTCGTACTCCTGCAGTTTCACCATTCTTCCTGGGACACCCTGTAGAGTTCAATATATGGTACTCAAGTCATTATAACTGGGCCTTTAAGTCTGCAGAAGGTAAGAGGAAAATTATTGACCAACCTGTCAACATCAAGTACGCCAAGGACCGAGAAACAAACCAGTATTGACAATAACACCTTCTTGAGCCGAACTGTCCTGATATTTGAGTGCAGCGGAATGACAAAGCGCGGATAACATAAGAAAAGCAAATAAGACGTGAGTAGAGACTGGCCGCGCCCGAATAAGAGTTCACCGTTTCTGCGCCACGCCATCTCGCTTGGTAACTGGGGAGAGAAAATGGCCGCCGTGAGAGAGCGGGCTTATGGGCGAGGCCGTATAACTCCCATGAAACGAGGCGCGTTGCGCGTGGGAGGCCAGTAAATGCCGCCATCACTCTCGCGCGGCAGCCATCCCAGCAACACATGGACTCATTGTTACCAACCACCTAGCCCACGCGTGTCACATATCACCGGCAGTGTTGCCAGCTGAAAAAGTTATGCCGCACTTTTTCTCTGCCCAAAGTACGATACATCTACGACTCTCACTGCTAAGCTGTCTCAACGACTTTTTCCTTCATTGTCAAAGCGTTCTTTGTGCAGTTTCCCTGTTTCTTGAAGACGTAATTTTCTTGCTGAGCTTGGAGCATAGATTGATATCCTGCCTATTGACGTTTCATTCAGTCGGCACGGAAATAATACCGGTACGTTTTTTCTTCGCCAGGCTGTTTCAGTTGCCGTAGCTACATTAATTTCAGCATCTACGTATGTGTAAAATGGTGAACATTAATGGAATATGAGCCCTTGTTAAAGTAACCCCTTAAGCAGATTTACAAAATCCCAGGAAATAACACAGTTTGTTTTTCCTGTCAATACATACGTCTCCCATAACATATTTCGTGGCCTAATAAATTTTCTTCAATAAAATACTCACAAGTGAATGGTCCTTAAGACATGTTGAGAAAACGAAAGAAATGCACAGTCAAAATTTTTGCTGACGCACTGCAAGTATTAAAAAAAATAGCTGAAGATAGCCAAATTCGTAGCGCGCCAGGCGGCGATAGAAATGTACTCCACTACTGGCGTTGTAGCAACTGCGCATACGCAACTAGGCACGTAAACACGCTCGCGCGCGCGCCGAGGTCGGCGGTATGTTTCTAAATCGGACGCACGAGACAACCCGATGGTAATTTGTAAAGGACGTTTCAGGTTACCGTTCGTTGATAGTTTATCTGATACTACAGTACACAGTTACTACTCTCTCGAATGAGCACTCAAGTAGGATCTATTACAAATTATCAGCTGCTTTTTGCAGTATTGGTTAGTGTTGACAATACAGATAAAGCTGAATTGCCATTTATTTTCTTTCGTGAGGCATGCCTTGCTAATAGTACCGTTTTTTCCTTCCAGTTTGACAGTAATGTAGAATCCAATTAACGTTCTCAATTTAGCAACGATGAAAATGAAGACCGTGGTTTCCAGCCAAAATCACCTACTTCTCCTGAGGATGTACATATGTGTAATTTGTTAGTTGATTTTCTTGACATTCATTCGAATGATATCGACATTGCGTTTGAAATTGTGGATACCTTCGAAAGAATAGGAAATAACTATGACGATTCCATGAATTGTGGTTCGGACAGCGTCAGTTGTGCCAATAATAGTTTTGAAAAAGAATACCTTCCAAGCCTAAAAAACTCGTACTGCAACAGCTTTTAGCGACAAAGAAAAGGCAGTGAATATTGGACAAACGAAGGACGGTAAAAACGCTTGAAGTTACGCAGTGAGCAAAGGCGTTTTGTTTCGTAAAATCGGAGCTGTACAAATGGAAGAATGAGTTACATGAAGGAAGAAATACGCGCAAACGGAAACCCGAAACCATCTGAATGAAACAGTGTTCGAAAGACTTAGAACTGCTCGTGAGAGGCTACGCAACGTTACCGATGGAGGTCTACGAGACTGGGCCCTCCGAATTGCATCTGACATGGACATTGCTAATTTCCAGGCTTCGTCGACCTGGCTCTGCCAGTTCAAGAAATTGTACAGAATAGGAACTCGCAAAATTACCATGTTTTCGACACGTAAACGTGTAGAGTAGCTGGCAGTGATAGACAATGCTATAGAGAAATTCGTTGCTGACGTAAAGACGAAAATTGCTGTTATCCCCGCAAATGTTGTTTATAACGCTGGTCCGTCAGGTTTCGTGAAAGAACTGGGTGCACACCGCACTTTATCGTGTCGGGTTGAAAAAAAAAGACGAAGTCGATTGCCCAAACAATGAATGCAATGACACAATCATTTACCATAATGCCAGTGATAAGTCTGAGTGGTTTACTGTTTCCGGAGCTGTATATCTGTTTTCAAGAACCGCATGGCAAATTAGGACCAAAAAAAAAAAAAAAAAGGAAAAAACGGCCTGTTTAGTTGCAAAAACCCTGTAATTGACGTATCAAAATCTGGAAAAATGAGAAAGAATAATTTTCAACATTTTCGTTCTAAACGTTTTCCTACCAGCCGCAGAAACTAATTCATTGCTTTTCTTGGATTCATGGTCTGGATATAATCACGCCTCTGTTTTTGTGGAGGACGACGAAAAATCGGTAATCTGGGTTCCGCCTCGAATTCCTAGTGGGATTCGACGTCTCAATAAAGAATTTTTTCGACAGTAGAAAGCATTTTCTCGACAGTAGAAAGCAATTACAAGACAACATAATTTCCGACACCTCCCTCTCATTTCAGCTTTATCAGCGAAAGAGTATTTTTAAGCTCCAGTCATTTGTGCATTACCAGTTTTCTTTGCCATGTTTTACGAATTTGATCAGGTATTCCTGGTATGCAGCGCAGTATGCAGGACAACAGCCGGGACAGTTTCTGACTTCATCCCAGTTCTGTATAAAGAAAACTAATGTTTACTGCGAAGTGCCTGACTGCATCAATTTTTCCGTTGTCTGGTGTGCCTGATGCAAGAAAAATGTTTGGTTTTGTCCTTCAATAGACACTTCCCATTTTTGTGACGACTACAGGGAATAAACAAAGAACCGTTTCACTGATAGTCAAATGTACAACATTCGAACATTATTATAAGGAATGGCCTACAGGAATTGTTATAAAATGTAGTACTGAAAGACACATTTCATTTCAACAAATTTGATGTCCTCATTGATGGAAGTAGTCTGTGACATCAAACACTGCTATGATTTTATTTTATCTGCTAGCCACTATTATCAGAATTACATGCGCAAGAATTGAATTGTCTGTATGAAGTTATCCAGAAAAATGTTTGTATAGTTTAAGCCAGGTTTTCACCGGTGCAAACAAGCTAACAAACACGAGCAAAAGAAAATTATGTCTGGTCTATCCGATAAGCCTCTTGCAGGTCTTTCAACTGGACGCCACTACTGCTACTTATGTGTCGCTAACCTTCCCCAGTTTCCTAATCGGAAAATTGAGACTTGCAGTTTAACGTGAATTCGGACCACATGTCTTTCGTGGCCACTGCAACATCTGTGAAAAATGAATACCCGGTTAAAAATCATAGTGAAAAAGTTGTGTCTGAACGGGATTTGATCCCGCGCTCTCTGGATGATGTAACTCGCACTTTGCCGCTAGACCATTTTTGTTTTAGAAAAAAAAATCAAAATATGACCATTAGACCTTACACACGTAATGGAAACGCTATCCATGTCACGTCTTTAGATGATGTTCGACGTCGGTAATTAATGCTCTGCTTATAAATTTCCCCTCAATGATTATGAGAATCCAAGGAAAAATGGCAGCTGACATACAAGGGAAGTTTTGGACCAGTGCTAAGGAGAGATGGCGAAGCAATTCCGTGTAAAGCGCACGATCTCCTGGCATGTCACTTCCATACAAATTGAGATACTTCCCTACGTCATTTTGCATACTCCGTGAAGAATAGAACGTTCACCATGCAAAATAACCCTCACTGAATAGCAAAGTTTCACATTGTGGCTCTAACAAGATAGAATTGTATTCCGTATGCCGAATATTAGCTCCGAAAACTGAAAACTAATAAAACAGCGTTCATAGGCAGTGTTTACTACGTCTCCTCTTCCGTTCCCTCTAAACGATTCTACCCATATACAAACGAATGATAGTGATTTTTTTGCAAATGCTCATTCGCACGTGTTCGCTTCCATTTGCTCCATAGTAAACTAGGCTTTAGGTGCTTAAAATTGGTGTCTGTGAACTTCGGAGAATTCCGCTACGCGGCGCTGCGTGAGTGATTCGCCGAATCGCGCTCTAGGCGGGCAGGGCTCTACAAACCGACGTTATAAGCTGTTCTTCGAGCGGCAGAAATGTGTACCGTAACTTTAACATTTTTAACAAAATACTTGCAGTGCTTCTTAGCAGCTAAAATTACGGCAGTGCATTTCTTTCGTTGCCTTCCTCCCGTGTAAAAAATTTCAGGGTAGGTTTCGATATGTCTTATTGGACCATTCCCTTGTCAGTAATGTTAGTAATCGTTGTGTGAATGTTCATTGTCAAATACAATGGAAGTTAATAGGCATCTATGATTATTACCTTCTTCTTCACAGAAATCGATTACATAGACGCTAGACATTTATAATTTTGCTGTTTTTGTACATTTAGAACAATATTACTTATTGATAAAAAGCATCTCACAGCACAGGATATATTGAAACACTCACACTGTTTTTTGCAGTGTGTGGCTGGCGCCAGGGAGAACAAATACTGCTCATCCCGTCTTTCAGGCGACGCCCATTATCGACGGAAAGCGTCGGTTTGTTTCCTGTAAAACGGAATTCTACGTTCCCATTCGATAGCGACTTTCCCAAATTGTCTAGTGCGAGATTCGTTTTATCGTTATGTGTTAACAGGGGCAGAGAAACACATACAATAACCAACAATCCAGCAACGACTGACTAGCGCTGCTACATGGCGGTAGCAGTCAGCGAGGGCCAGGGTGGTGCTGTCGCTACTGGAATGCCCATTATTATTCGTGCATTACGGTCTGTATTAATAAAACCACTTTCTGTCGACTATGAGCTTCGGATGGGGTTGAGCAGTATTTGTTGGGGTGAGTCCGGATATACATTACAAAAACAAAATTGCAAACATCTGCTGAAAGACCAGGATGAACGCGCTTAACGACTTAAAAGAGTGACATGCTAGACAGGAGGTGAACCGGAACGGCACCAAATAATTCCCAGATAATGTTTAGGGATGTCTTCTTACAAGGGAACTTCCCATCGCATCGCCCTCAGATTTAGTTATAAACTGACAGAGTGGATAGGCCTTGAAAAACTTGACACAGATCAATCGAGAAAACAGGAAGAAATTGTGAGGAACTATGAAAAAATAAGCAAAATATACAAACTTAGTAGTCCATGCGCAAGATAGGCAACATCAAGGACAACGCGAGCTTTGGAACGCCGTGGTCCTGTGGTTAGAGTGAGCAGCTGCGGAATGAGAGGTCCTTGGTTCGAGTCTTCCGTCGAGTGAAAACTTTACTTTCTTTATTTTCGCAAAGTTACGATCTGTCCGTTCATTCATTGACGTCTCTGTTCACTGTAATAAGTTTAGTGTCTGTGTTTTGCGACCGCACCGCAAAACCGTGCGATTAGTAGACGAAAAGACGTGCCTCTCCAATAGGAACCGAAAACATTTGATCGCAAGGTCATAGGTTAACCGATTCCTCCACAGGAAAACGCGTCTGATATATTCTATACGACACTGGTGACGGCATGTGCGTCACATGACAGGAATATGTTGTCAACCCACCTAACTTGCACACTTGGCGAATGGGTAAAAAGATTCTTCTACCTAGCCCGATTTAGGTTTTCTTGTGGATGTGATAATCACTCCCAAAAAAGTGATGAAAACATAAGAGTTTGTCAGATAAACTGCAGCAAATGAATGCAACAGTTTCACAGTCGCACAGTTTTCCCTGTGCTCTGTCAAAACATATGTTTTTTACGTTTTCAAATGTTTCTGTCTGTAGACCGTCAAATCCTGCGTATGTCCAAGCAAATCTGAACAGGGCCTGGAATTTTGGAGACAGAAGTTGATTATGTGTGAGTGCCTGAGCTTTGATAATTGTCTGAAAATAAAAAATTAAACTTTTCACTCGAGAGAAGATTTAAACCAAGGACCACTCGTTCCGCAGCTTCTCACACTAACCACGGGACCACGGCGCTCGTAAGCTCACACTTTCCTTGATGTTGCTTACCTTGCGCATGGACTACTCAGTTTGTATATTTTGCTTATTTTTTTCATAGTTTCACACAACTTCTTCCTGTTTTCTCGATTGATCTGTGTTCAGTTTTTCAAGGCCTGTCTCTGTGCCAACTTATAACTAAATCTGAGGGGGGTGCGATGGGGAGGTTCCCTTGTTAGTATTTCACTATAAGGCAACCACGGTATCTCGCAACTCGTTACAGGGTTTGGTTTCGTGCCCAGATTAGCTTTGTATCTCTATTGCACTGGAAGTACCGCAAAACAGTGGAAACGCCGACGGTATGCTCTGTGTGAGGCATATGTGGAAACAAGGTCGTTCCATTCACTCGCGGTACCTGCTATTGACAACAGTAATGCGCACTTGTCCGCCCGCAAGCTTTCATTCAGTGCTGCTCGGTTTGTGTCAAGTTTTCCTTTTACTACGGCATTAGCTATACGTTAACAGTGACAAACAATTGTATGGATAGTTTCATTGATAAAGAGGTGTTTCATAGACATGTCGTGTGTGTTCACTGAGTCCAATGGAACAGCGGCTTTACGACACTACACTGATCTGTTCCCACAGCATCGGCAACCACCTCACAGTACTTTCATATCTGTACACAGGCGCCCAAGATAACCTGAATATTTCGTGTTACGGTGGTGGAATTTTACAAATTTTATCACTATTATGAAGATACTTGAAATGCCTGCGCTAGCAGGTTGTGGAAATGGGCCAAAGTGAGTTCCTGTCAGTTGCACTCAACATACAAACTTTATTTGTCCACACATCATATTACACAAGAATGTAAAACACTCAACGTTGCAATGGATCTCCTTTGATTAATTTTAGATCGGTTGAAGGCCACACTCAAAATCCAAGACGCAAGGCTTTGTAATATTAGTAATTTTCGCCTCACAAACATTAACAAACGCTCAATAGTAAATGCCTGATGGCCTAAAGTTATCGAATAATTGTAAAGTAAAAGAAATGAACCATCGCATAGCAGTGACAGAGTATATTATTCTTTATCTTTGCCGTTCTTGCGCGGTGCCTGTAAATCTCTATGTACATGTATCGATTAATGGTATAAACAAGAATTCTGTTGTTTCAAGACAAATGAGGCTTTTGGCGCCTCACCTTTTACTCTTTTTGGTATTCTATGAAAGGCGGACGCGGATTTGCTGCGTTCCGCAACAGTATTTTATATTCAATGTGAAAATATTGAGTGAATATGCTAAATGTTATTTTTTTCAATCAGAAAACATGTAGTTTCTTATAACTGATTACGAACAGACAGCATCAAGAGGACATTTTGACTGTTATGTATATTTAACCACAATGGTCATCTATTGTAACTTAATATGAAAAGAAATTACGATCACGCTGATGGGCCGAACGCAGCATGAGGCAGAAGGAACATTATCGTTTTCCTATTATTTCTGAACCAACTTTTTTGTGTAGTGTTGCATTTCTTTTAAAGTTTATAAATATTCTGGTCCCTTAGTGTTGATCCGGGTATGACTACATCGCGAATATAAAAATGCACAGAAATGATAATGTTTCTCTTATTTAGGTATTTAATGCTCAACGTATGTTATTATAATAGTGTAATCAATCCTTGATTCTGTTCCCAAGTGGCCCACCAAAATATTCACTTTTTCGACACTTAAAAAAAAAAAAACAATTCTTTTTCTTTTCGTCCCGCAAGAGCAACGCTACAGCTTGAGTAAGAAATTGAGATATAAGGTTCTTCTGGAGGTGTCACCCAAAAATGTTTTCTAAATCTTAAATCTAAACAGGCTGAAGGTCTTAGCACTTTAATCTTAACGGAACTCGGCTTGAGGCCGCATATTAACCAATAAGAAGTGTCTCAATCCTACGGCAGAAGGCCTTATCTTAAAACAATTGAAGCAAATTCGGCTGAAGGCCCCATACAAAAACATCACAACTGTATTCCTTAAGGGTAAGACAAGAACATTATTTAAGAGGTATTAAAACTCGGCTGAAGGCCACACATCAACACAATAATTTAACGGCTCAAGGTCTTAAAAGGTTTAATGTAAAATTCGGCCGAAGGCCTCTATAATAACAAAAATCTCATGCCTTAAGGGCAAGACAAGAACATTAATTCAGGATATATAAAACTCGGGTGAAGACCACACATCAACCAAAAAACTAAAGCACAAACAGGTATGTCACTATGTAACAGACACGGAACGGCGCTCAGAAGTTCCAAGGGTCGGCCTGGAATTGTAACACTAACGCCCGTTTAGGCGAGACAGGCAGCCTGACCAACAACCTCTTAATCAGAAGGCAACCCAACCGACAGACAGCCGACCGAGCAATCAACCAAATCAGTTCCACTCCACGCAACCGGCAAAACGACCAGAAAATTTCAATACAACGACACACAGGATATTGGAGCCCACAACGACCAACAACACCTCAGCTGTCGAACTACACCCCGCACTGGACAGCAACAACACGACGCTGCTTAAAATTACGTGTACGACCAGGGCAGGTCAATGGAACATGAATGGCCACAAGGCAGAAGATACCACTTGTGAACTTCAATAACAGAGAATAAATTAATCTAAGTTACATTGAACAGGAAGATGGCTGGAATCTTAGCCGACTTAAATAGACACACGTTGTTGCTTGCCGGGAAAGCGACAACCAGCACTCGCAAGCAGCACCTCACACTCCAACCGCGCGCGCACGCCGCCAACGGCTCCAACGCAACTCTGCATGACGGGGACTTCCTTGCTACTCCATGCCAACTGGCCTGCTGGTCCGTCCGTGACTGCTGCTCCATCGTGACTGCACTGCTGGTCCGTCTCGAACTGACTTCTGCCGCATTGCAACTCCAACTACCCCAGGTCCGAACTCACCTCACGACACACAACGACCAGTGACTAATAGCCATTCAGCAAAGATAATACGGCGGGGCTAATATCGATATGCGCTGCTGCTACCACTCATGGGCAGGCAAGACAGTAATTCAGTGACACCAATAATTGAAATTAAAATGACCATGGGGCCATACTGTAAAAACAAAATGTTAAATAATAGATGGCACGAACATGAGACACACATGGCTCAATATTTCCGCAGAAAAAATGGTGTTGAGCCCCCATTCATCTTCCCTACCGTAAAACACATCTCATCTGCTGAACAAGTGTTCGTAGGTCTTAATATACGCATTCCAGAGCCAATTTTTATTAGAATTTTTTTCTTGTTTTAGCCCATGATATCACTTCTGAAAGCTTTTCGTTGGAGCTATGAGTCACCCCCTATAGCCAGACCATTCTGTACAATGCTACGACAGTGTTAGATCTAAACTTGGGCGTGGACAGCAGTGCCGTCGTTGTCGTAATGAGGAAACGGAGGGATTTCTCTGACGTACAAATGTGTATGTTCATTGAATTTCAGACCAAGGGTGGAAGCATTTCAAAATGGCTAAGTTTGTAAAGTTGTTTGCATACCGCTATCGTTAAAGTATGCTGAGCACGGCAATACCTACAGATTCACATGTTTACCCATCTGAATTGTCGAGTACGGTTATAGTATGTACGGGGTCAGTGATGTTGAGCCATGGATCATTGGAAACGTGTCACCTGGTCGGGTAACACACTTCTCTTGTTACACCACGTCGATGGTCGTGTTTGGATACGTCGTCATCCAGGTGAGCATCCGCTTGAAACAAGCATCGCGGCATGGATGCTAGATGGTGGGGAACGTAAACATCAACATGGGTTTCCATGGCCTCTGTGGTTTTAATAGGAGGCGCCATGACTGCTACGAACTATGCGAATATTATTGCGGAGCACTGCATTACCTCTAAGGGTTATAATCTTCCCAAAAAGAAATGGCAGATTGAGCTGCAATGGTTCTATTATTTTGTGATATACTATTTTTTCCTTAAACATTATCAAACTCGGTGCCATACTGTTGAAGGGTACAATGATGGATGCCTTCAGGTCTGTTGCGCAGCAGACAAAGAAATAGTCGGTGAGAATCACTAAAATTAGTCAAGAAGCCTGTAATTGGTGCAAAACCTGTGAGGCAAAGCCAACCACATAGTTTTTCTTTATTTATTACTGAATAAGATCTTAGCGTTTCATTTTTGACAAAGAAAACGACTATATCTTTGCACTTCTGCACTATTTAAGAATCTAAATTATTAACATAAAAAAGTAGTGTTAAGGGGTGTTTCTCGGTTGTAGCAGCCGAGTGGTGGAAGAGATGTGAGAGTGGATCCTCTGCGACAGAAGCAAGCAGGTGTTTTCCAGATGTGGACTTGCCCTGTATCTGGGCTGACGCGTCTGCTGAAGGTGGTGCAGAAGAAGTACTCAGGTGTACAATGAATATGACGTTTATTGTTACACACGTAAATAACCTTCTCTGAAGAGAGATCATCTGAAACACAATAACGGAAAACAAGTCACTTCTAGAATACTGAATGAACATTAACAATATCTGAAAGCTGAAGGCCTTAAAATATCACCATAAACTGAAAGTTTCAAAGTCTAGTGTCTGTATACTAAGTGTGTCAAAAACAAAATCTGGAAGGGATGAGCAAAAGTTGAAGCCCCAAACGGATGCACAAAAGTTTAAGTCTGGAGTACTACCAATATAAAACAAAGACAAAAATTACCCTGTCCAGATGCTGGTAACAACGGCAGAGTCCACGACACTTCGTTGGGAGGTTACCAAATCTATAGGTTCATATCTGGCAGCTACCATAGCAGCTACCGATGCGGATGGCGTTGTTGTCATAAGGGCTGCTGCAGGGTGAGATTCTGTTTCTGGAATGTTTTCGCTGTCCAGAAAACTCACTCGGAGCGAACTCCCAAGTGTAGCATAGGTGGTAGGCTAAATACTGGCCTTGTGACAGGATAGGCCAGGTACGTGTCTCCCTCCTACGTATATCTCGCGAAGAGACCATGAGGATAAAATCAGAGAGATTAGAGCCCACACAGAGGCATACCTGATGGGATACCAGTTCGATTTTACACAGAGTACGCGAAGGAACTTGCCCCCCTTCTTGCAGCGGTGTACCGTAGGTCTCTAGAAGAGCGTAGCGTTCCAAAGGATTGAAAAAGGGCACAGGTCATCCCCGTTTTCAAGAAGGGACGTCGAGCAGATGTGCAGAACTATAGACCTATATCTCTAACGTCAATCAGTTGTAGAATTTTGGAACACGTATTGTGTTCGAGTATAATGACTTTTCTGGAGACTAGAAATCTACTCTGTAGGAATCAGCATGGGTTTCGAAAAAGACGGTCATGTGAAACCCAGCTCGCGCTATTCGTCCACGAGACTCAGAGGGCCATAGATACGGGTTCACAGGTAGATGCCGTGTTTCTTGACTTCCGCAAGGCGTTCGATACAGTTCCCCACAGTCGTTTAATGAACAAAGTAAGAGCATATGGACTATCAGACCAATTGTGTGATTGGATTGACGAGTTCCTAGATAACAGGATGCAGCATGTCATTCTCAATGGAGAGAAGTCTTCCGAAGTAAGAGTGATTTCAGGTGTGCCGCAGGGGAGTGTCATAGGACCGTTGCTATTCACAATATACATAAATGACCTTGTGGATGACATCGGAAGTTCACTGAGGCTTTTTGCGGATGATGCTGTGGTGTATCGAGAGGTTGTAACAATGGAAAATTGTACTGAAATGCAGGAGGATCTGCAGCGAATTGACGCATGGTACAGGGAATGGCAATTGAATCTCAATGTAGACAAGTGTAATGTGCTGCGAATACACAGAAAGATAGATCCTTTATCATTTAGCTACAAAATAGCAGGTCAGCAACTGGAAGCAGTTAATACCATAAATTATCTGGGAGTACGCATTAGGAGTGATTTAAAATGGAATGATCATATAATGTTGATCGTCGGTAAAGCAGATGCCAGACTGAGATTCATTGGAAGAATCCTAAGGAAATGCAATCCGAAAACAAAGGAAATAGGTTACAGTACGCTTGTTCGCCCACTGCTTGAATACTGCTCAGCAGTGTGGGATCCGTACCAGGTAGGGTTGATAGAAGATATAGAGAAGATCCAACGGAGAGCAGCGCGCTTCGTTACAGGATCATTTAGTAATCGCGAAAGCGTTACGGAGATGATAGATAAATTCCAGTGGAAGACTCTGCAGGAGAGACGCTCAGTAGCTCGGTACGGGCTTTTGTCAAAGTTTCGAGAACATACCTTCACCGAAGAGTCAAGCAGTATATTGCTCCCTCCTACGTATATCTCGCGAAGAGACCATGAGGATAAAATCAGAGAGATTAGAGCCCACACAGAGGCGTACCGACAATCCTTCTTTCCAGGAACAATACGAGAATGGAATAGAAGGGAGAACCGATAGAGGTACTCAAGGTACCCTCCGCCACACACCGTCAGGTGGCTTGTGGAGTATGGATGTAGATGTAGATGTAGAAGCCCTCGACACAGCATTGCTCCCCCCCAGCCCCCGTCCCAAAGGAGAAGAGAGGTAGTAGCACGTATTGATGTCCCTAGAAGGGGACGGATCAGCACTTGTCGAGTGGGGGGGGGGGGGGGGAGGAGACAGGGAGGGGGGGGGGGGTAGAGGTTGAGGTCAAACATCTTTGATGTTGGCAGTAATGTGGCGTGTGGAGCAGCTAAGGTCCCTACAGGGAACTGACCGCAGGCTGGGGCTGAGGTGGGCCGGCAATATCTGGGATGGGCATCGTGAAGAATGCTGCCTCTGTAATAAAAAACAATAGTAGACTAGTGGATCCAAGAAGGGACCAGGGCGTAGATGCAAATAATTAATATACTTATATGGATATGGTGCCTGTTCTTTCGGACACCTGCAGCCGTCTAGAACGAAATTAAAATTATATTAATACCTTCAGCTGCGATGGGCGTTGATATATATATCAAGGGGGACAGGTGAAAATTGTGCCCTAACCAGGACTCGAACCCGGGATCTCCTGCTTACATGGTAGACGCTCTATCCATCTGAGCCACCGAGGGCACAGAGGACAGTGGACTGCAGGGACTATCTCGCGCACGCTTCCCGCGAGACCCACATTCTCACCTTGTATGTCCACACACTACATTCTTAGTGTCCGTCCCCAACACACTCATTACTCCTGGAAGACATTCTTACCAAGTCCCGTAAGAGTTCAGGGAATATGTGTGCATCCGCACAGAAGAAGAAGATAATGGGTTCGAGTTCTTCAGCAGCTGAAGGTATTAATATAATTCTAATTTCGTTCTAGACGGCTGCAGGTCATCAGTGGCGAGTGTTCTTTCGGACATGTCCGAAAGAACAGACACCATATCCGTGTAAGTATATAGTTCTGTCAATACCGACCACGACCTTTTTCTTCTGTGCGGATGCATACATATTCCCCGAACTCTCACGGGACTTGTACGAATGTCTTCCACGAGCAATGAGTGTGTTGGGGAGGGACACTACGAATGTAGTGTGTGGACATACAAGGTGAGGATGTGGGTCTCGCGGGAAGCTTGCGCGAGATAGTCCCTGCAGTCGCACTGTCTTCTGTACCCTCGGTGGCTCAGATGGATAGAGCGTCTGCCATGTAAGCCGGAGATTCCAGGTTCGAGTCATGGTCGGGGCACACCTGTGCCCGTTGACATATATCAACGCCCATCAAACTTGAAGGTATTAATATAATTATAATTTCTCAAATAATTAATGTGATAACAGCGCAATATGCCATCTTAATGTGTCACTTTGGCCATGGTCTAGCTCAGAAGATTGGAAACGACCACATGAAATCAATGTTGGCGACCTTCAGTGAAGTCAAGTGTGCCCACTGGATCTTGCAGACAGAAACTGTGGCAGCTGGACTACCAAAAGGAGGAGTGGATGCTGATAGGATGGATTTAATAGATAATTGAGGCCAACGTATTTCAAATGGTTCAAATGGCTCTGAGCACTATGGGACTCAACTGCTGAGGTCATTAGTCCCCTAGAACTTAGAACTAGTTAAACCTAACTAACCTAAGGACATCACAAACATCCATGCCCGAGGCAGGATTCGAACCTGCGACCGTAGCGGTCCCGCGGTTCCAGACTGTAGCGCCTTTAACCGCACGGCAACTTCAGCCGGCCCAACGTATGTCACCAAGGAGTTTTCATCCTGGTGTTGATCCATACTGGGAAGTAGTACAATAAGATGCCCGAAAGTGCATAACAGCCTCATCCAAAGTGTCGTGGTGGTGGAGCTTGAACAGCTGGGATTGAAAGGTATGGACAGAGCTTTTAGCTAGATCATTAAAAACGAGATGAGACGTAAATTGTTTAATACGTAAAATATTAATGCAAGTACAAAGTGTTTGTGAAGACCAAGTCATTCAAGAAATATTTGTTGTTTGCAGTTAATGGTATTCAGGAAAACTTTTGAAAAACAGAACAGTAATTAGGAGATACTGATGTCCCTGGCGGCCATTATGTTTGACAGTGGCGTGACACTTTTTGTGCAGGTGTTCTGAGCAGAAGTTAAATGCCATTCGGTCTCATTGAAGAGAAAAAGCTGTTTAAGTGTCATGGACAATTTTTCGTGGCGACTAATGTAAGCAACTCGTCTGCCCAATGCATCCCAGAGATGAATCTCGTACTACAGCCTTTGTTTGACCTGCTTCATTGTATCCCATAATTCTTTATAAATTCAAACTACAGTCTGGATAACGTATTTGTGGCATTCTGCTATAGGTGTAAATGTGAAACGTAGTAAGTGGAAGGAAAGGGAAAGACTGGGTGGGAAACCGTAAGGGCTAGCAGCACAGGGCGTTGTGATAATGCAATGACGAAAGCTGAAAATTTGTGTCAGACCGGGATTCGCACTCAGATTTACTGCTTTCAGGAGCGGCTGCCTTAACCGCTTCAGCCATCTGGACAAAGTTCCTGACCGACTCAGATTACCGACTTATCACTTGCCGTCACGCAGCGTCCCTCGTCCACTGAACTCACTACTCGAAAATCCTGATTCTGTTGGAGTCGGACTTTATTTGTGGGCATTCAAGATAAAACAAATGTCGGGGCCCCGTGACCCTATATATATAGGGTGAAAATCATTGAATTATATTAAATAAAATCGTTATAAATTCTGGACGCTTTGCACTAGGACATTCAAACTGTACGGTTGGACGCGGGGCATGATGGGAATTAGTATGGTGTGTATGGCTTAGTTTGGCGACGAAGCCCACTTTCTTCTGCATGGGTTCGTGAATAAGTAAAAACTGGCACATTTTGGGGACTGAGAATACGCATTTCGCGATCGAGAAGTCTCTTCATACTCAATGGTTGACTGTGCAATGTCCATTCACGGAATAATCGGTGCGATATTCTCTGATGACACTGTGGCTGCCGAACGGCACGTGAACAGTTTGGAAGATGATTTCACCCGCTTTATCCAAAGTGATCCTGATTTCGACAAGATGTTCATGCAAGACGCAGCTCGATCCGATCGAAGCAGGAGAGCGTTTAATGTCCTGGAGGCCCACTTTGAAGACCACACTTGCATGGGCCTCGATTGGCCGCCACGTTCTCCGGATCTGAACACATGCGACTGCTGTTTGTGGGGCTACATGAAAGAGAAGATGCACAGCAATAACCTGAAACCCACTGCTGAGCTGAAAACAGCCTTTCAGGAGGTCATCGACAACATCGATGATCCGATACTTTAACGGGTCATGTAGTATTTCACTATTCGTCTGTGCCGCATCACCGCCATTGATGTCAGGCATATCGAACATGTCATAACATTTGCATGTTGAATAAACTAGTGCACGCCGTAGTTTGTAACTAATTTACGTTTCTTTTCATGTAGTTCAATAATTGTCACCGTGGATATATATACATCCATCCACGGTGCCAATGTCACCATGTATATGTCCACTCCCGGCAGCTGCGGCAGCTGAGTGGTCAGCACGACAGAATGTCATTCCTAAGGGCCCGGATTCGGTTCCCGGCTGGGTCGGAGATTTTCTCCGCTCAGGGACTGGGTGTTGTGTTGTCCTAATCATCATCATTTCATCCCCATCGACGCGCAAGTCGCCGAAGTGGCGTCAAATCGAAAGACTTGCACCCGGCAAACGGTCTAGCCGACGGAAGGGCCCTAGTCTCACGACATTTACGTTTATTTGCAAGTATATACAGGGCTATTACAAATGATTGAAGCGATTTCATAAATTCACTGTAGCTCCATTCATTGACATATGGTCACGACACACTACAGATAGGTAGAAAAACTCATAAAGTTTTGTTCGGCTGAAGCCGCACTTCAGGTTTCTGCCGCCAGAGCGCTCGAGAGCGCAGTGAGACAAAATGGCGACAGGAGCCGAGAAAGCGTATGTCGTGCTTGAAATGCACTCACATCAGTCAGTCATAACAGTGCAACGACACTTCAGGACGAAGTTCAACAAAGATCCACCAACTGCTAACTCCATTCGGCGATGGTATGCGCAGTTTAAAGCTTCTGGATGCCTCTGTAAGGGGAAATCAACGGGTCGGCCTGCAGTCAGCGAAGAAACGGTTGAACGCGTGGGGGCAAGTTTCACGCGTAGCCCGCGGAAGTCGACGAATAAAGCAAGCAGGGAGCTAAACGTACCACAGCCGACGGTTTGGAAAATCTTACGGAAAAGGCTAAAGCAGAAGCCTTACCGTTTACAATTGCTACAAGCCCTGACACCCGATGACAAAGTCAAATGCTTTGAATTTTCGGCGCGGTTGCAACAGCTCATGGAAGAGGATGCGTTCAGTGCGAAACTTGTTTTCAGTGATGACGCAACATTTTTTCTTAATGGTGAAGTGAACAGACACAATGTGCGAATCTGGGCGGTAGAGAATCCTCACGCATTCGTGCAGCAAATTCGTAATTCACCAAAAGTTAACGTATTTTGTGCAATCTCACGGTTTAAAGTTTACAGCCCCTTT
Organism: Schistocerca serialis cubense; assembly: GCF_023864345.2. Taxonomy (NCBI): domain Eukaryota; kingdom Metazoa; phylum Arthropoda; class Insecta; order Orthoptera; family Acrididae; genus Schistocerca; species Schistocerca serialis. The sequence continues at coordinate 386,053,836 of NC_064644.1, read as the reverse complement.
TTCTTCTGTGAAAAAAACGTTACAGGACACGTGTATCTGGACATGCTGGAAAATTGGGTCATGCCACCACTGGAGACCGACAGTGCCGACTTCATCTTTCAACGGGATGGTGCTCCACCGCACTTCCATCATGATGTTCGGCATTTCTTGTGATTGGAAAACCGATGGATCGGTCGTGGTGGAGATCATGATCAGCAATTAATATCATGGCCTCCACGCTCTCCCGACTTAACCCCATGCGATTTCTTTCTGTGGGGTTATGTGAAAGATTCAGTGTTTAAACCTCCTCTACCAAGAAACGTGCCAGAACTGCGAGCTCACATCAACGATGCTTTCAAATTCATTGATGGGGACATGCTGCGCCGAGTGTGGGAGGAACTTGATTATCGGCTTGATGTCTGCCGAATCACTAAAGGGGCACATATCGAACATTTGTGAATGCCTAAAAAAACTTTTTGAGTTTTTGTATGTGTGTGCAAAGCATTGTGAAAATATCTCAAATCATAAAGTTATTGTAGAGCTGTGAAATCGCTTCAATCATTTGTAATAACCCTGTATATATATATATATATATATATATATATATATATATATATATATATATATATATATATAAATATCGAAGCAGGAGAGCGTTTAATGTCCTGGAGGCCCACTTCGAAGACCACACTGGCATGGCCCTCGATTGGCCGCCACGTTCTCCGGATCTCTGGCTTCCGGCGGCTATCTGATTTGGTGAAGACTGCCAGTCTCGCTAGCGGGATGAAAGCAGAGCTCACCATCTGCAGCATCGTCGACAGGACTGACTGCGGACCTTTGGTACAGAGCCGAGTGGAGGGTCTGAATCAGAGGCTGAGACGGTTCTGCGACCGTGTGGGCTGCAGATTCCTCGACTTGCGCCATAGGGTGGTGGGGTTTCGGGTTCCGCTGGATAGGTCAGGAGTCCACTACACGCAACATGCGGCTACACGGGTAGCAGGGGTTGTGTGGCGTGGGCTGGGCGGTTTTTTAGGTTAGATGGCCTTGGGCAAGTACAGAAAGGGCAACAGCCTCAACGGGTGCGGGGCAAAGTCAGGACATGCGGGGACCAAGCAGCAATCGGTATTGTAATTGTCAACTGTCGAAGCTGCGTTGGCAAAGTACCGGAGCTTCAAGCGCTGATAGAAAGCACCGAAGCTGAAATCGTTATAGGTACAGAAAGCTGGCTTAAGCCAGAGATAAATTCTGCCGAAATATTTACAAAGGTACAGACGGTGTTTAGAAAGGATAGATTGCATGCAACCGGTGGTGGAGTGTTCGTCGCTGTTAGTAGTAGTTTATCCTGTAGTGAAGTAGAAGTGGATAGTTCCTGTGAATTATTATGGGTGGAGGTTACACTAAACAACCGAACTAGGTTAATAATTGGCTCCTTTTACCGACCTCCCGACTCAGCAGCATTAGTGGCAGAACAACTGAGAGAAAATTTGGAATACATTTTCTCAGCATGTTATAGTCTTAGGTGGAGATTTCAATTTACCAGATATAGACTGGGACACTCAGATGTTTAGGACGGGTGGTAGGGACAGAGCATCGAGTGACATTATACTGAGTGCACTATCCGAAAATTACCTCGAGCAATTAAACAGAGAACCGACTCGTGGAGATAACATCTTGGACCTACTGATAACAAACAGACCCGAACTTTTCGACTCTGTATGTACAGAACAGGGAATCAGTGATCATAAGGCCGTTGCAGCATCCCTGAATATGGAAGTTAATAGGAATATAAAAAAAGGGAGGAAGGTTTATCTGTTTAGCAAGAGTAATAGAAGGCAGATTTCAGACTACCTAACAGATCAAAACGAAAATTTCTGTTCCGACACTGACAATGTTGAGTGTTTATGGAAAAAGTTCAAGGCAATCGTAAAATGCGTTTTAGACAGGTACGTGCCGAGTAAAACTGTGAGGGACGGGAAAAATCCACCGTGGTACAACAACAAAGTTAGGAAACTACTGCGAAAGCAAAGAGAGCTCCACTCCAAGTTTAAACGCAGCCAAAACCTCTCAGACAAACAGAAGCTAAACGATGTCAAAGTTAGCGTAAGGAGGGCTATGCGTGAAGCGTTCATTGAATTCGAAAGTAAAATTCTATGTACCGACTTGACAGAAAATCCTAGGAAGTTCTGGTCTTACGTTAAATCAGTAAGTGGCTCGAAACAGCATATCCAGACACTACGGGATGATGATGGCATTGAAACAGAGGATGACACGAGTAAAGCTGAAATACTAAACACCTTTTTCCAAAGCTGTTTCACAGAGGAAGACCGCACTGCAGTTCCTTCTCTAAATCCTCGCACAAACGAAAAAATGGCTGACATCGAAATAAGTGTCCAAGGAATAGAAAAGCAACTGGAATCACTCAATAGAGGAAAGTCCACTGGACCTGACGGGATACCAATTCGATTCTACACAGAGTACGCGAAAGAACTTGCCCCCCTTCTAACAGCCGTGTACCGCAAGTCTCTAGAGGAACGGAGGGTTCCAAATGATTGGAAAAGAGCACAGATAGTCCCAGTCTTGAAGAAGGGTCGTCGAGCAGATGCGCAAAACTATAGACCTATATCTCTTACGTCGATCTCTTGTAGAATTTTAGAACATGTTTTTTGCTCGCGTATCATGTCATTTCTGGAAACCCAGAATCTACTATGTAGGAATCAACATGGATTCCGGAAACAGCGATCGTGTGAGACCCAACTCGCCTTATTTGTTCATGAGACCCAGAAAATATTAGATACAGGCTCCCAGGTAGATGCTATTTTTCTTGACTTCCGGAAGGCGTTCGATACAGTTCCGCACTGTCGCCTGATAAACAAAGTAAGAGCCTACGGAATATCAGACCAGCTGTGTGGCTGGATTGAAGAGTTTTTAGCAAACAGAACACAGCATGTTGTTATCAATGGAGAGACGTCTACAAACGTTAAAGTAACCTCTGGCGTGCCACAGGGGAGTGTTATGAGACCATTGCTTTTCACAATATATATAAATGACCTAGTAGATAGTGTCGGAAGTTCCATGCGGCTTTTCGCGGATGATGCTGTAGTATACAGAGAAGTTGCTGCATTAGAAAATTGTAGCGAAATACAGGAAGATCTGCAGCGGATAGGCACTTGGTGCAGGGAGTGGCAACTGACCCTTAACATAGGCAAATGTAATGTATTGCGAATACATAGAAAGAAGGATCCTTTACTGTATGATTATATGATAGCGGGACAAACACTGGTAGCAGTTACTTCTGTAAAATATCTGGGAGTGTGCGTACGGAACGATTTGAAGTGGAATGATCATATAAAATTAATTGTTGGTAAGGCGGGTACCAGGTTGAGATTCATTGGGAGAGTGCTTAGAAAATGTAGTCCATCAACAAAGGAGGTGGCTTACGAAACACTCGTTCGACCTATACTTGAGTATTGCTCATCAGTGTGGGATCCGTACCAGGTCGGGTTGACGGAGGAGATAGAGAAGATCCAAAGAAGAGCGGCGCGTTTTGTCACCGGGTTATTTGGTAACCGTGATAGCGTTACGGAGATGTTTAATAAACTCAAGTGGCAGACTCTGCAAGAGAGGCGCTCTGCATCGCGGTGTAGCTTGCTCGCCAGGTTTCGAGAGGGTGCGTTTCTGGATGAGGTATCGAATATATTGCTTCCCCCTACTTATACCTCCCGAGGAGATCACGAATGTAAAATTAGAGAGATTAGAGCGCGCACGGAGGCTTTCAGACAGTCGTTCTTCCCGCGAACCATACGTGACTGGAACAGGAAAGGGAGGTAATGACAGTGGCACGTAAAGTGCCCTCCGCCACACACCGTTGGGTGGCTTGCGGAGTATCAATGTAGATGTAGATCTGAATATACACTCCTGGAAATTGAAATAAGAACACCGTGAATTCATTGTCCCAGGAAGGGGAAACTTTATTGACACATTCCTGGGGTCAGATACATCACATGATCACACTGACAGAACCACAGGCACATAGACACAGGCAACAGAGCATGCACAATGTCGGCACTAGTACAGTGTATATCCACCTTTCGCAGCAATGCAGGCTGCTATTCTCCCATGGAGACGATCGTAGAGATGCTGGATGTAGTCCTGTGGAACGGCTTGCCATGCCATTTCCACCTGGCGCCTCAGTTGGACCAGCGTTCGTGCTGGACGTGCAGACCGCATGAGACGATGCTTCATCCAGTCCCAAACATGCTCAATGGGGGACAGATCCGGAGATCTTGCTGGCCAGGGTAGTTGACTTACACCTTCTAGAGCACGTTGGGTGGCACAGGATACATGCGGACGTGCATTGTCCTGTTGGAACAACAAGTTCCCTTGCCGGTCTAGGAATGGTAGAACGATGGGTTCGATGACGGTTTGGATGTACTGTGCACTATTCAGTGTCCCCTCGACGATGACCAGTGGTGTACGGCCAGTGTAGGAGATCGCTCCCCACACCGTGATGCCCGGTGTTGGCCCTGTGTTCCTCGGTCGTATGCAGTCCTGATTGTGGCGCTCACCTGCACGGCGCCAAACACGCATACGACCATCATTGGCACCAAGGCAGAAGCGACTCTCATCGCTGAAGACGACACGTCTCCATTCGTCCCTCCATTCACGCCTGTCGCGACACCACTGGAGGCGGGCTGCACGATGTTGGGGCGTGAGCGGAAGACGGCCTAACGGTGTGCGGGACCGTAGCCCAGCTTGATGGAGACGGTTGCGAATGGTCCTCGCCGATACCCCAGGAGCAACAGTGTCCCTAATTTGCTGGGAAGTGGCGGTGCGGTCCCCTACGGCACTGCGTTGGATCCTACGGTCTTGGCGTGCATCCGTGCGTCGCTGCGGTCCGGTCCCAGGTCGACGGGCACGTGCACCTTCCGCCGACCACTGGCGACAACATCGATGTACTGTGGAGACCTCACGCCCCACGTGTTGAGCAATTCGGCGGTACGTCCACCCGGCCTCCCGCATGCCCACTATACGCCCTCGCTTAAAGTCCGTCAACTGCACATACGGTTCACGTCGACGCTGTTGCGGCATGCTACCAGTGTTAAAGACTGCGATGGAGCTCCGTATGCCACGGCAAACTGGCTGACACTGACGGCGGCGGTGCACAAATGCTGCGCAGCTAGCGCCATTCGACGGCCAACACCGCGGTTCCTGGTGTGTCCGCTGTGCCGTGCGTGTGATCATTGCTTGTACAGCCCTCTCGCAGTGTCCGCAGCAAGTATGGTGGGTCTGACACACCGGTGTCAATGTGTTCTTTTTTCCATTTCCAGGAGTGTATATATCCATCCACGGTGCCAATGTCACCATGTATATGTCCATCCCCAGCAGCTGCGGCAGCTGAGTGGTCAGCACGACAGAATGTCATTCCTAAGGGCCCGGATTCGGCTCCCGGCTGGGTCGGAGATTTTCTCCGCTCAGGGATTGGGCGTTGTGTTGTCCTAATCATCATCATTTCATCCCCATCGACACGCAAGTCGCCGAAGAGGCGTCAAATCGAAAGACTTGCACCCGGCAAACGGTCTAGCCGACGGAAGGCCCTAGTCTCACGACATGTACATTTATTTGCCAAATATATACTCGTATATATACACAGGGTGAGTCCGGAGGAAAGGTACATGCTTTGAGGGGAGATAGTACTAGTGATTCTGAACAAAGAACATCATACGGACGTATGCCCTGTATCGAATGGTTTCAGAGATAAAACACATTTAGTATCACTTTTGTACGTTTTTCTTGAATAACTCGAAAAACGCACCATCCAGCGAAAACGTGTCGCAGTACAAAATAAACTATATTAAATTTCCTACAAAAAGGGTCCTATTCATTGTTTTCTCTAGAACTAAAGGTTTGTGCGAAGTTAATAAACTCGCTCGACGCGCATGCGCTGTACCTTACGTAGTTTTTGTAGGCCTATTTGAGGTAGTTACCCTACTTCATACACCACAAGTGTCCCGTATCAATCTGTTGGTCTCACCTTGCTCTACGCTACTGTGGTACATTGTAAAGAGTGACAATTTTTGGTAGTACAGAAAATAAACAACAATGAATATTGAATATGTTCTATCTCGGAAACCATTCGGAGTAGGGCATAAGTCGACATGAAGCTTTTATTAAGAATCACTATCACCCCTCAAAGCATGTACCTTCCCTCCTGACTCACCTTGTATATATACGAGTATATACAGGGTGGCAATTATTGAAAAAAGAAACGTAAATTAGGTGCAAACTACGGCGTGCACAAACTACAGGATGCTCCATTGATAGTGACCGGGCCAAATATATGGCGAAATAAGCATCAAACGAAAAAACTACAAAGAACGAAACTCGTCTAGCTTGAAGGGGGAAAACAGATGGCGCTATGGTTGGCCCGCTACATGGCGCTGCCATAGGTAAAACGAAAATCAACTGTGTTTTTAAAAATAGGAACCCCCATTTTTTTATTGCATATTCGTGTAGTACGTTGTAACCTTCCCGCAAAATGAAAGAGAATTTTATTTACATGTGAATATACATCGTGCAATGTGTAACCTCCCCGTAATTATTTTTAAATGATATCAATTGAATAAAAAATGCAAATATACCCATATGCTAGCTTCCCACAGTAATAAAAGTCAATGATAATAAAAATGTGCAAAAATGTTAAGTCCCCACAAAATTAATGTTAAGATCAACCTGATAAATTGATTCTGGGAGGAAAAGCAAAGGAAATATTGTTTCAATTGTAATGATTATTTTCTTAAAAGATTGCTTTCAGAACAAAATTATTATTGGGGCAATTCTTGAACAAATTAATTACAGTTAACATACATTACATTATCAGATGTGCGCAATGCTGCTTCATTACCTTCTTTAAAAAATATACCTCGTCCTGAACCTTGACCAGAGGGCCATGTCGACGCCCGCCGACTCCTCACACACAACTCCGACTGTCTCTCGCGCGCTACAAACACGAACGAACTACATGCTCTCGCGACTCGCTACGTACAACAACTGCTTCGCAACTGAACTGAACTCTCGCGCGGTCAAGCGCAGACTAGCAACGATAAATAACTCTCTGGTCAGAGATTCTGTCATGCCTCGCCATCGCTGCTACTGAATACATACGTGTTTCATAACCCTCCACTGGGCGGGCAAAAATTTGGCAGCGATGGTGAGTCATTTGGACTTGCCATGAGCAACAAATTTTTTGTAACTAATTAACTTTACAATTACAGCATATATACAGATATAGAACACGTAGGAAATATGGTGCACATGCATCAAGTACAAAACATTAAACAATAACAAAATGTGAGTACAAAACAAATGACATAAGTGCACACGCACTGAAAAACTCTTTAGCATTTTCACAAGAAATAAACATAATGGCAAAAAAATCATGTTGATAAGTGACATAAATGCACATGTGCTGCAGTTCAGCAAATCGAAAAAAAATGTATAGGCCATGAATATAAATGATGTTAGCAAAAAAATGATCTTCATTATGTTACAAGAATTAGGATAGGAAAGGGAAGGATTGCATCATGGTTGTAGCACTTTAGGTTGCACGCAGCTGGACTGAAAGTCCATATCTTTCCACAGAAGTACAACACCAAGTGAGACAATCGGAAATACTTTTCCCAGAAGTGTTTATCAGCGTAGCCAAGACACTGAAATGTCGTAGTAATATTCCATGTTATCATTTTGGCAGTACATCAGGTACACCAAACAGTGGGACCATAATAGCGTCTTCATCGCTCACGGTGGTGGACAGCATGTCGTGTCAACACCACGCTCTTACAAGGCACACCAACGTAGAATTAGTGCAGAAACCAAATATAGTGCTCCATGATCATGAGGATGGACAGGACAAATGGATATTGCAGTAATTCAGGGTAGTTAGGTCATTAGGTGAAGGACATTAAGTCACATACTAGTCTTCATTGAGAATTACATTAGTTTAACAGCTGATTTAAGTAATTGGTGGCACTCATCGCCCAGTTACTGAACATTTCTGTACCATGTATGAAGTATTACAGAATAATGTTCATAAATCATCTGATTATAGTGAACATTGGCACTTATTGGCCAGTTATAAACCATCAGAAGTCATCATTGAAAATGAGTCAATTATTGGCATAACATTAACATAATTCATTTAGTTATACTAATTATTGGTACTCATTGGCCAGCAAGTATTGAATAGTACAAAACATTTTTAATTATTGGCAGTCATTGGCCAGTTACAAAACATCAGAAGTCATCATTGAAACAGGAGCTAATGAATGGCATAGTATTAACATAATTCATTTAGTTATACTAATTATTGGCACTGATTGGCCAGTAAGTATTGAATAGTACAAAACATTTTTAATTATTGGCAGTCATTGGCCAGTTACAAAACATCAGAAGTTATCATTGAAAATGGGAGCTAATGAATGGCATAGTATTAATATAATTCATTTAGTTATACTAATTATTGGCATTCATTGGCCAGTTACAAAACATGAGAAGTCATCATTGAAAACAGGAGCTAATGAATGGCATAGTATTAACATAATTCATTTGGTTATATTAATTATTGGCACTCATTGGCCAGTTACAAAACATCAAAAGTCATCATTGAAAACAGGAGCTAATGAATGGCATAGTATTAACATAATTCATTTAGTTATACTAATTATTGGCACTCATTGGCCAGCAAGTATTGAATAGTACAAAACATTTTTAATTATTCAGTATTATTCAGAACTCTCTTAAATGGGTAGCATTATTTGGAACTGGTGATACATTTTTTTTTGTTAGCAATGCATTGCGTTGGGTAATTATAGGGGAAAGAAAGAGAGAAAAATTTGCTTCTGGGTTGTTCGTGTAAATGAAAATGTGTAACATCATTCGTCATAAGTCAGCTGTGGCAAGATTATGAAACAAGTAGAGTATATGTAATCACATTCATAGATGACATAGATTTAATGAACAACTGCTTATAGCACATTAATTTCATAAATAATTTCTCCTGCAAAAATATATAAAAAATGGATTATTAAGCTGAAAGAAGAAATGCATTTTGTGCTGAAAAGTAGTGAACTTCGAATTAACAGGTAGTGAAATGTGTGTAAAAAAATGTGTTCCATAGCTGTCCTTTCCAAAACCTTCAGTCATTATACCATGCAATATAACACCTGCTGTCAAAGCGAACTGCAACAAATACTTAAATAACTACATAGCATAAATACATAACTTCAATATTATCCTCATCTACAAAGAAAACTTCATTATCCATATCATCATAACTCCATTATCATCATCACCTGTAAAGAAAAACGTCATTATTCATAGTAGCATATTCTTCATCATTATTCATCAGCATTCATTATCATCTGTAAAAAATCATTTCATTACTCATTATACAACTATTCCTTATCTCTAGCATATTTCATCACTAAAACTAAGATGTGTAGTTCTGTCTGACAGCCTGCATCAATCGCTTCGTATTCTGAAAGAAAAAATTAGTTAAGACTGCTATTCTACGATGTGTATAGTATATTCTTGTTAATGGTTGTTAATTCTGATCCATTTACTCTTCCTCATAGGGTTTTTGCATCTTCTTTCGTTTATTCCGTATGTGAAATTCCCATTTCTGTTTAATTTATTTCCTCTACACGTTATTTCTTTCTGAAAATGATGAACAAAGATTAATGTCGTGCATTTACATCATATACTCACTAAATAATGACTGGTTTATGGTAACATAATCAAGCATACAGCATAGCATGACAGAAAAACGTAATATGTCAAAGACATTGACAGTGTTCAGATGCAAACAGTGTACACAGAATATCACAATGCAGCAGCAAAAAAAATGTAAAACAGTCACGATGTTGAGATATCATAGGGCAAAAAAAATGTCAAAGTCAACTGGTGTTTGCTATATCTTAACCATTTCATAGTGCATACAAACAAAACATGAAAACAATCGTACATACATAAACAAATGATGACAACTTGCCAACAAAAAATACGATAATCATCAATAGGTAGTCATGTGAAAATACGATGGCAGTTCAATAAGTAATGCAACACATTTTTTTTTCGGCCAATTTTGGTTGAAAAAACCGGAAATTTCTTGTGGAATATTTTAAAACATTCCCGCTTCGTCTCGTATAGTTTCATTGACTTCCGACAGGTGACAGCGCTGTACGGAGCTGTTAAAATGGCGTCTGTAACGGATGTGCGTTGCAAACAACGGGCAGTGATAGAGTTTCTTTTGGAGGAAAACCAGGGCATCTCAGATATTCATAGGCGCTTGCAGAATGTCTACGGTGATCTGGCAGTGGACAAAAGCACGGTGAGTCGTTGGGCAAAGCGTGTGTCATCATCGCCGCAAGGTCAAGCAAGACTGTCTGATCTCGCGCGTGCGGGGCGGCCGTGCACAGCTGTGACTCCTGCAATGGCGGAGCGTGCGAACACACTCGTTCGAGATGATCGACGGATCACCATCAAACAACTCAGTGCTCTACTTGACATCTCTGTTGCTAGTGCTGTCACAATTGTTCACCAGTTGGGATATTCAAAGGTTTGTTCCCGCTGGGTCCCTCGTTGTCTAACCGAACACCATAAAGAGCAAAGGAGAACCATCTGTGCGGAATTGCTTGCTCGTCATGTGGCTGAGGGTGACAATTTCTTGTCAAAGAGTGTTACAGGCGATGAAACATGGGTTCATCACTTCGAACCTGAAACAAAACGGTAATCAATGGAGTGGCGCCACACCCACTCCCCTACCAAGAAAAAGTTTAAAGCCATATCCTCAGCCAGTAAAGTCATGGTTACAGTCTTCTGGGACGCTGAAGGGGTTATTCTGATCGATGTCCTTCCCCATGGTCAAACGATCAACTCTGAAGTGTATTGTGCTACTCTTCAGAAATTGAAGAAACGACTTCAGCGTGTTCGTAGGCACAAAAATCTGAACGAACTTCTCCTTCTTCATGACAACCCAAGACCTGACACAAGTCTTCGCACCCGAGAGGAGCTCACAAAACTTCAGTGGACTGTTCTTCCTCATGCACCCTACAGCCCCGATCTCGCACCGTCGAATTTCCATCTGTTTGGCCCAATGAAGGACGCAATCCGTGGGAGGCACTACACGGATGATGAAGAAGTTATTGATGCAGTACGACGTTGGCTCCGACATCGACCCGTGGAATGGTACCGTGCAGGCATACAGGCCCTCATTTCAAGGTGGCGTAAGGCCGTAGCATTGAATGGAGATTACGTTGAAAAATAGTGTTGTGTAGCTAAAAGATTGGGGAATAACCTGGTGTATTTCAATGCTGAATAAAACAACCCCTGTTTCAGAAAAAAAAGTGTAGCATTACTTATTGAACTGCCCTCGACATGGTGCTTGCCTTCACTTTTTCTGGTTCTCAGAGTTTCGACGTGTACAACATTGGGGTGAGGAATGCTGCGCATCCGATATGGACCTGCGTATAGAAGCTCAAATTTACTGCACTTACCTTTTATTCTGCTGGATAAATAGTGTGTACGTACTAATATCTTCTGTCCAATGTGAAAGTCTCGGCGTGTACAAACCTGTTTTTGCTGTCTTCTCCGACGCTCTGCGGCACGTTTGAAGTTGTTCAGCGCAATGTCAATTATTTCGTGGTGTCGTAATCGACGAGATGTAGGAAAATTTACTAATTCTGTAATTTTGTTTGGTGGTTCAACGTTTTTCAGTATAACAGACGGAGATAGCATAGTGGATTCATTTGGTATGGAATTAATTACATCTTGGAATGAGAATATGTGTGTGTCCCAATCAATATGTCTTTTGTGGCAGTATATTCTGCACAGTTTACCAATTTCTTTCATTAATCGTTCACAAGGGTTCGAAGAAGCATGGTACTTGGATATATAGATCGGAGAAATGTTTCTAGCTCGTAACATGCGTGTCCATATAGCAGAACGAAATTGTGATCCATTATCGGAAATTACTTTCATCACATGCCCTACATGAAATAGAAAATGTTTTACAAATGCTTTCGAAACAGTTTTAGCAGTAGCTTTGCGTAACGGAGGGAAAGTAACAAATTTTGAAGTGAGTTCAACAGCGACAAAGATGTAGCAAAAACCTCTATTAGTTCTCGGAATCGGACCAAAAATGTCTACTGCGGCCATATGTCTTAATTTAACAGGTACAATGGGATATAATGGAGGAATATGTGAAGTGGTGTCTGACTTAGCTTTCTGGCAAATTTTACATGACGCTAAAACTCGTCGTATACGTTTCTCCATGTTGGTAAAATAACAGTTCTGTCTCAGTATAAGAAAACATTTTCTGGCTCCGTAATGTGCGTAACTTAAATGAGTATACCATATTAATCTGTTAACCAGTTCGTCAGGTATGCATAATAACGAATTGTTGCTGTCAGGATGAGAGCGGCGAAATAGAATGTCATTGCGTACAGTGTAATGGTTTCTAATCGTAACATTATTCTTATCTTGCCAAAGGTGTTTAACTTCTTTCCACACATTGTCTTTATTCTGCTCTTTTGCTATGTCCTGTAATGACGACGAAATAAAATCTTCAAATGCAACTTGTTGAATGTACATCACGCTGAAATTTGCTTTGCAGAAGTTGGTTGCGACGTCTTGCTGATTATTGCTGAGAGAACGAGATAGTGCGTCTGCTATAACATTTTGTGTGCCGGGAATGTGAACAATTGCAAAATTAAATTCCTGTAAATAAAGTTTCCATCTGCTTAACCTGTCGTGTGTAAATTTTGCGGAAAGTAAAAACTGTATCGCTCTGTGATCTGTGTAAACGGTGGTGTGTCTGCCATAAAGAAAGTGCCGAAATCTCGTAAAAGCCCATACAACACATAATGTTTCCAGTTCTGTAACAGAATAATTTCGTTCCGCAGGTGACAGAATGCGGCTTGCAAATGCGATGTTTTTGATTACTGTAGAGCCATCTTCTTCAATTTCCTGAAAAATATGTACGCCTAAAGCGGTGTTAGAACTATCGGTGGCAACGGAAAAATTTCTGGTAAGGTCTGGGTGCGATAAAAGTGGTGCATTCAACAAGGCGTGTTTCAAATAACATTCTCGTGAACAAGATTCTGCGTGTCAAAATTAATGCTTGCGTTACTGGAATATGCAAACTGTACTGTATGTGGTCAAATTCTATTGTACGTGCTGTTATTTATTTTACGGGAGGATGCTGTGGCATATCCACTATTTGAACTGCTCTGTTATTTCTTACTGACGTGTTACGCTATAGATGACACCTATTGTCTGGTTCATTCATGATTATTTGTTGTTGCTAATGTTCTTGCTGCTGATAAGACAGACTGTTATTAAATGTACGCTGATAATTGTGCTCATTGTTTTTACGTCTGTCGTAATAGTCATTCCTATACGGTGCATTGCGATAGGAATTGAAATAGTGTGTTTCTATACGTAGTTATTTCTTTGCTGCTGTGCGTTACTATTTGTTGTAGCTGAGACTATACGTGCACGCGGCGAAACATCAGAGCTTGGTTGACCTTGTAGACTGCATTGTTGGTTAGGTATGCTAAGCGGCTGACTTTCATGCTGTTGCGGTGAAAAACATCTATTGTTACAAAAATGTGGTTCCTGTTACTAATAATTTTACACATACTGATGATTATGATTTCAACTGTTATTAAAGTTCTCGCGGTTGTCATTTCTGGAGTGCCTAATGAAAATTGTCACTTTCGGGAAAAATTTGTCTTATCGGGTTTTCATTAGTACGTTTCTTAATTCTAGATAGAGCAATAATTAAAGAGCTATTTTGATAGATATAAAGGATAGTAGAAGAAAAGGCAGCAGTGCAGAAAACTAAAGATGAAACAGCACTACTACAGCTCGGGGCCCTATGCACGCTACGGCACAGATTCATTTAAGCGTAATGAATCCCTTGAGGTCTATTACGCACTGCAAATAAATTTTAGCTTTTGCGTTGCATGCAATGGCGGTATAAATTCAAAAGCAAATGGTTGTATCCATGTTAATTCCAATTTCTGCATTATAGGCAATGCTGATGAAAATACAATAGCAAATTGTCGTATCCAGTTCAAAGCTAGTTTCTCCCTTACAGGTAATAGCGGTGAAAGTACAAAAATAAATTGTCGTATACAGTGCAAAGCGTGTACCTGTGTTCTGTCATTATTAAATTCCTTAGATTTTCTTACAAATGCAAATTGCTTATAATCAACGTTCTCATCACTGAATTTGAGAACACGTTCAGTTTTGTGTGAGAATCTGTTTGTCTGTGTCATTTCGTACTTGAAGTTGCGTAGCTTTTCAGATTTTAAGTCGCGTAGCTTTTCGGATTTTAAGTCGTGTAGTCTCTGTAGATTAGCCAAATTATGCGCGCTGCGTGAGTCTGACAAATGCTCGCAACGTGGCGGATTCTGTGACGTATTATTAACTGAAATACTTTTCATCTCTGTTACTTCTTGTTGTAAACTTGACAACTTTCTACGCAACGTGTTATTAGATGAATCGATCTCATTAATTGTCTGCTGTAGATTTTGAAATTCAGGTGTTTGATTAAATGAAATCAGTGAGGTATCGTCTGATTTGCTGTCATTATTACTTTCAATGACGTCAATACGACTGGCCAATTCATCATATTTTTCAGTCAGTATTTTTGCCTGATCATCGTTTTTACTGTCAGAAGCATTAATCTGTTTTTGCAATTTATGTGTAGTTTCGTTCAGTTTTTTAACGTCAGCTTTGATGACATCGCAATCCTGTGTTAGCTCTAATTGTTCGAATCTGTCTGTCACTGTCTGAATATCTGCGGTGTGTGTATCTGTTTTTGATTTAAGATCAGAAATTTCATCAAGTAATTCGGTGCTCAACTGTTTGATGGTATTAATTTCGTCGGACACTGTAGCAATATTGTTGTCTACGTATGTCTTCGCCTTCGCAAACATTTTACGTTTATCTTCTTGTCTCTGTACAGTGATTGTTTCCATGACTTGTAGTTTTACTTTATTTTGATCCTGAATAAATTTGCGGAAACGCGTATCACTGTTTTGTATGTGCTGATTAAAGCGCTCGTTAATTTGAGTGTTCTGTTGTTCGAATTTCGCTTCTATCTATGCGTCCATTGTGCGCGAAAGTTCTGCTGTCATTGTTTTAAACTCGTTGCATAATTGTGTAGCTTTTTCAGAATATTGTTTACCGACTGTACTAATTTCCTCTCTAAGTGTTTCTATTGTAGCTGTTTGCATATCCCTTAATTCTTGAGCAACAGATCTAATTTCTTCGCTACTTTTCTTTGAACAAGCCTCAATTTCCACGCGTAACTGTACCTTAGTATCATGACACTACGCGGCAACTTCTCTAATTTGTTCACTAAGCTGCCTGGAATTGTTGTCTAATTTTTCATTAAGCTGTCTGGAATTATTGTCTAATTTTTCATTAAACTATTTGTTCTGCTCACTAAGTTGTCTGAAATCTTCACTCTGTTGTTTGGAATTGTTATCAAATCTTTCATTAAACTGCTTAGTCATTTGTAGCAACAATACCATAATTGGATCCGACCCAAAATTAGCATTTCTATTCTCTGTACTGTTTAATGGTGTATCTGCAATTGTCTCGCTTTCTGTAACCATTTGGTTATTCTGAGATTTACAAAAAGGTTTGCCAGTCGAATGTACACTGTCGGTCACTATTTCGAAATTAAATGTATCCGTCATACTTTCAGTACATTGTCCATTTTCATTAGAAAAATATGTCTGTACGTTATTTGAATTTTTCAAACCGGGTGTGTTAAGCTGGGCAGCGCTCATTACAATAGAACTTCCCACGTCATCAATTGTCGTCAAATTAACAGGGGAGACAATTGAGTTCGTTTGTTCATCAGTAAGATAAATATCATCATTAGTGGTTGGAATGCACTGATTGTCAGTGAACGCAGGATTGTCATCATTACACTGCGTGTCACAAGTACCATCAGTAAAGTTGTTTAAGTCGGTAATTTCGTTCATAATACCTCGCGATACACTATTCAGTCTTTCGCGGCATTTTTACTATAGTCACAATTATTCACAAATGAAATAAACACAATGCAAAAAGCAACAAATACAAATACAACAGAGCAACGAATTGCCGATGATCTAAGGAAAGAAAGTCATAAAAATTAGTAAAAGCGTTGCGCCAAATGCTAATTATATTAAGTAAATAAGAGCAAATATCTGACTACTTCTCAGAAGATTCTCAACGAAATACGATACTGGACCGGATGTCGCCAAGTGTAACCTTCCCGCAAAATGAAAGAGAATTTTATTTAAATGTGAGTATTCATTCTGCTAAGTGTAACCTCCCCACAAAAATGAAAGAGAAAATTATTTTACATGTGAATATACATCGTGCAATGTGTAACCTCCCCGTAATTATTTTTAAATGATATCAATTGAATAAAAAATGCAAATAGACCCATATGCTAGCTTCCCACAGTAATAAAAGTCAATGATAATAAGAATGTGCAAAAATGTTAAGTCCCCACAAAATTAATGTTAAGATCAACCTGATATATTGATTCTGGGAGGAAAAGCAAAGGAAATATTGTTTCAATCATAATGATTATTTTCTTAAAAGATTGCTTTCAGAACAAAATTATTATTGGGCAATTCTTGAACAAATTAATTACAGTTAACATACATTACATTATCAGATGTGCGCAATGCTGCTTCATTACCTTCTTTAAAAAATATACCTCGTCCTGAACCTTGACCAGAGGGCCATGTCGACGCCCGCCGACTCCTCACACACGACTCCGACTGTCTCTCGCGCGCTACAAACACGAACGAACTACATGCTCTCGCGACTCGCTACGTACAACAACTGCTTCGCAACTGAACTGAACTCTCGCGCGGTCAAGCGCAGACTAGCAACGATAAATAACTCTCTGGTCAGAGATTCTGTCATGCCTCGCCATCGCTGCTACTGAATACATACGTGTTTCAACGTAAAGAAATATGAATGTTTTAGTTGGGCTACTTTTTTCGCTTTGTGATAGATGGCGCTATAGTAGTCACAAACATATGGCTCAAAATTTTAGACGAACGGTTGGTAACAAGTAGGTTTTTTAAATTGAAATACAGAACGTAGGTACGTCTGAACATTTTATTTCGGTTGCTCCAATGCGATACATGTACCTTTGTGAATTTATCATTTCTGAGAACGCATGTTGTTGCAGCGTGATTACCTGCAAATACCACATTAATGCAATAAATGCTCAAAATCGTGTCCGTCAACCTCAATGCATTTGGCAATACGTGTAACGACATTCCTCTCAACAGCGAGTAGTTCGCCTTCCGTAATGTAATAGTCACAAAACTGTAAGTACGTGGTATCGCGTAACATTCCTCCAGTGCGGACGGTATTTGCTTTGTGATACTTTACCCGTGTTAAAATGGACCGTTTACCATTAGCGGAAAAGATCGATATCGTGTTGATGTATGGCTATTGTGTTCAAAATGCCCAACGGGCGTCTGCTATGTATACTGCTCGGTATCCTGGACGACATCATTCAAGTGTCCGGACCGTTCGCCGAATAGTTAGGTTATTTAAGGAAACAGAAAGTGTTCAGCCACATGTGAAACGTCAACCACGACCTGCAACACATGATGATGCCCAAGTAGACGTTTTAGCTGCTGTCGCGGCTAATCCGCACATCAGTAGCAGACGAATTGCGCGAGAATCGGGAATCTCAAAAACGTCGGTGTTGAGAATGCTACATCAACATCAGTTGCACCCGTACCATATTTCTATGCACCAGGAATTGCATGGCGACGACTTTGAATGTCGTGTAAAGTTCTGCCACTGGGTACAAGAGAAATTACGGGACGATGACAGATTTTTTGCGGGCGTCATATTTATCGAGGAAGCGTCGTTCACCAACAGCGGTAACGTAAACCGTCATAATGTGCACTATTTGGCAACGGAAAATCCACGATGGCTGCGACAAGTGTAACATCAGCGACCTTGGCGGGTTAATGCATGGTGCGGCATTATGGGAGGAAGGATAATTGTCCCCCATTTTATCGATGGCAGTCTAAATGGTGCAATGTATGCTTATTTCCCGCGTAATGTTCTACCGATGTTACTACGAGATGTTTCACTGCATGACAGAATGGCGACGTACTCCCAAAATGATGGTTTTTCGCCATATAGATCGCGTGCGATTGAAGCGGTACTGAATAGCATATTTCATGACAGGTGGGTTGGTCTTTGAAGCAGCATACCATGGCCCGAACGTTCACCGGATCTGACGTCCCCGGATTTCTTTTGTGGGGAAAGTTGAAGGATATTTGCTTTCGTGATCCACCGACAACTCCTGACAACATACGTCAGCGCATTGTCAACGCATATGCGAACATTACGGAAGGCGAACTACTCGCTGTTGAGAGGAATGTCGTTACACGTATTGCCAAATGCATTGAGGTTGACGGTTATCATTTGAGAATTTATTGCATTAATGTGGTATTTACAGGTAGTCACGCAGTAACAGCATGCGTTCTCAGAAATGATAAGTTCACAAAGGTACATGTATCACGTTGGAACAACCGAAATTAAATGTTCAAACGTACCTACGTTCTGATATTTTAATTTAAAAAAACCTACCTAAAATTGTGAGCCATATGTTTGTGACTATTACAGCACCATCTATCACAAAGCGAAAAAAGTGGTCCAACTAAAACATTCATATTTCTTTACGTATTACACGAATATGTAATAGAAAATGGGGGTTACGATTTAAAAAAAAACGTAGCTGATATCCGTTTGACCTATGGCAGCGCCATCTAGCGGGCCAACCATAGCGCCATCTCGTTTTCCCCCTTCAAGCTAGACAAGTTTCGTTCTTTGCAGTTTTTTCGTTTGACGCTTATTTCGTGAGATATTTGGCCCGGTCACGAGCATTGGACCACCCTGTGTATATATATATATATATATATATATATATATATATATATATATATATATATATATATATACATATGATATCTGTTCCATTGGACAGGTGCGACAGAACAGGTACCGCTCACATAGACAAACATTCTGTCATAGTCTTCACTGGAAGACTACGCTCTGTACCCACTTGTAATGGGGCTAATGAACACGAATGCGTATTAGTGCAGTGCAGGAACTGCCTCGAGTCCAAACGCACTTGCACCACTCTGGGTCTCTGTGCTCGCTGGCACGTGTGCGCGGCAGGGGAGCTCCATCATCGCTGTGGGGAGGCTGTTTCATCTACATCTACATCTACATCTATACTCCGCGAGCCACCTTACGGTGTGTGGCGGAGGGTACTTATTGTACCACTATCTGATCCCCCCTTCCCTGTTCCATTCACGAATTGTGCGTGGAAAGAACGACTGCTTGTAAGTCTCCGTATTTGCTCTAATTTCTCGGATCTTTTCGTTGTGATCATTACGCGAGATATATGTGGGCGGTAGTAATATGTTGCCCATCTCTTCCCGGAATGTGCTCTCTCGTAATTTCGATAATAAACCTCTCCGTATTGCGTAACGCCTTTCTTGAAGTGTCCGCCACTGGAGCTTGTTCAGCATCTCCGTAACGCTCTCGCGCTGACTAAATGTCCCCATGACGAATCGCGCTGCTTTTCGCTGGATCATGTCTATCTCTTCTATTAATCCAACCTGGTAAGGGTCCCATACTGATGAGCAATACTCAAGAATCGGACGAACAAGCGTTTTGTAAGCTACTTCTTTCGTCGATGAGTCACATTTTCTTAGAATTCTTCCTATGAATCTCAACCTGGCGCCTGCTTTTCCCACTATTTGTTTTATGTGATCATTCCACTTCAGATCGCTCCGGATAGTAACTCCTAAGTATTTTACGGTCGTTACCGCTTCCAATGATTTACCGCCTATGGCATAATCGTACTGGAATGGATTTCTGCCCCTATGTATGCGCATTATATTACATTTATCTACGTTTAGGGAAAGCTGCCAGCTGTCGCACCATGCATTAATCCTCTGCAGGTCCTCCTGGAGTACGTACGAGTCTTCTGATGTTGCTACTTTCTTGTAGACAACCGTGTCATCTGCAAATAGCCTCACGGAGCTACCGATGTTGTCAACTAAGTCATTTATGTATATTGTAAACAATAAAGGTCCTATCACGCTTCCCTGCGGTACTCCCGAAATTACCTCTACATCTGCAGATTTTGAACCGTTAAGAATGACATGTTGTGTTCTTTCTTCTAGGAAATCCTGAATCCAATCACAAACCTGGTCCGATATTCCGTAAGCTCGTATTTTTTTCACTAAACGTAAGTGCGGAACCGTATCAAATGCCTTCCTGAAGTCCAGGAATACGGCATCAATCTGCTCGCCAGTGTCTACGGCACTGTGAATTTCTTGGGCAAATAGGGCGAGCTGAGTTTCACATGATCTCTGTTTGCGGAATCCATGTTGGTTATGATGAAGGAGATTTGTATTATCTAAGGACGTCATAATACGAGAACACAAAACATGTTCCATTATTCTACAACAGATTGACGTAAGCGAAATAGGCCTATAATTATTCGCATCTGATTTATGACCCTTCTTGAAAATGGGAACGACCTGCGCTTTCTTCCAGTCGCTAGGTACTTTACGTTCTTCCAGCGATCTACGATAAATTGCTGATAGAAAGGGGGCAAGTTCTTTAGCATAATCACTGTAGAATCTTAAGGGTATCTCGTCTGGTCCGGATGCTTTTCCGCTACTAAGTGATAGCAGTTGTTTTTCAATTCCGATATCGTTTATTTCAATATTTTCCATTTTGGCGTCCGTGCGACGGCTGAAGACAGGGACCGTGTTACGATTTTCCGCAGTGAAACAGTTTCGGAACACTGAATTCAGTATTTCTGCCTTTCTTCGGTCGTCCTCTGTTTCGGTTCCATCGTGGTCAACGAGTGACTGAATAGGGGATTTAGATCCGCTTACCGATTTTACATATGACCAAAACTTTTTAGGGTTCTTGTTTAGATTGTTTGCCAATGTTTTATGTTCGAATTCGTTGAATGCTTCTCTCATTGCTCTCTTTACGCTCTTTTTCGCTTCGTTCAGCTTCTCCTTATCAGCTATGATTCGACTACTCTTAAACCTATGATGAAGCTTTCTTTGTTTCCGTAGTACCTTTCGTACATGATTGTTATACCACGGTGGATCTTTCCCCTCGCTTTGGACCTTAGTCGGTACGAACTTATCTAAGGCGTACTGGACGATGTTTCTGAATTTTTTCCATTTTTGTTCCACATCCTCTTCCTCAGAAATGAACGTTTGATGGTGGTCACTCAGATATTCTGCGATTTGTGCCCTATCACTCTTGTTAAGCAAATATATTTTCCTTCCTTTCTTGGCATTTCTTATTACACTTGTAGTCATTGATGCAACCACTGACTTATGATCACTGATACCCTCTTCTACATTCACGGAGTCGAAAAGTTCCGGTCTATTTGTTGCTATGAGGTCTAAAACGTTAGCTTCACGAGTTGGTTCTCTAACTATCTGCTCGAAGTAATTCTCGGACAAGGCAGTCAGGATAATGTCACAAGAGTCTCTGTCCCTGGCTCCAGTTCTGATTGTGTGACTATCCCATTCTATACCTGGTAGATTGAAGTCTCCCCCTATTACAATAGTATGATCACGAAACTTCTTCACGACGTTCTGCAGGTTCTCTCTGAGGCGCTCAACTACTACGGTTGCTGATGCAGGTGGTCTATAGAAGCATCCGACTATCATATCTGACCCACCTTTGATACTTAACTTAACCCAGATTATTTCACATTCGCATTCGCTAATAACTTCACTGGATATTATTGAATTCTTTACTGCTATAAATACTCCTCCACCATTGGCGTTTATCCTATCCTTGCGGTATATATTCCATTCTGTGTCTAGGATTTCGTTACTGTTCACTTCCGGTTTTAACCAACTTTCCGTTCCTAATACTATGTGCGCACTATTTCCTTCAATAAGAGATACTAATTCAGGAACCTTGCCCTGGATACTCCTGCAGTTTACCAATATTACGTTAACTTTTCCTGTTTTTGGTCTCTGAGGACGGACATTCTTTATCAACGATGATAATGTCCTCTCTGGTAAGCCTCATTTAACCAAATGGACGTCTCGTGCTCGCGGGTCGCTGCCTCTGGAGTGCCTGAGCGATTACCTGCCCCGACAGCGACTCTCTGCAAACAGAACGTGCCCACGTGGCACTAGGAAATGTTGCCTCTCCTATTTTGTGCTAACTGAGGAACCTAGCGTTGCCTGGGTATTTATTTATTCCAGTCCTCTATTAGTGCATCTTCTCCTCCTTCCTCTCTCTGTCCGTCTCCTCCACACCTCTTCATGTTTGTTTCATGTTTGTCTCCTGCACCCCCTCCCCTCTCAGACCATCTCCTCCACCCTCGCCCCTTCATTATCCATCACCAGTTTATCACCCACATCTCCTCTCTCACCCCAAACGGAGGTTGGTCGGTTTTACCCCCACAGTATTTTTTTTCCAGGTAATAACTAGTATGTGTACCAAATTCGGATGAAATAGATCCTTTGCCTTAGGAGGAGGTCTTAAATGTAAACGTATGTCACACATATTGCACACACGTAGTCTGACCCTCCACTGTTTTGCACCATACGACTCCAAAGAGGATGATAAATATTCCTGCGGTGTGCAACGTGACTTGATCTTAGGTCATGAAGGACATTGGCTGACTTACTGGCTCGCTGCAGCGCTCATTCTCGCGACAAGGCTGACTCAGTGAACAGCACAAATAAGAGACAAGTTGCACTTCACACTCTTAAAAGAAATCCAAGTCAACTAAATGTAGGAAATAAATGCGAAGAGGTCTTTTTTGGAAACTTTCGTGTCACTTCTTCGCATCCACACCCTCACCCTTAATGGTAGTGAGGGAATCTTACTCCCACACTGTTTTGATACAAATAATGAATCATGTACATTGACTGACACTGCTAAATGTCTTCCGGAGCTATGTTTCAACGTTACCATATTTTCCATCCCACCTCCATCAGATGTAGTTGGTTTTAACCCCACATACCTTCTTTCCAGGGGAATGAAATGGAAATAATGGAAGGAAAATAATGGAGGTCAGAGCACACTGTTATAAAGCACTTTTGTGACACAATACAGTCAATAGCAGTACTTCAATGGTTCACGGGCGTCGCGTCGAATGGTGTTGTGAAGGCTGCACAATATTTCAAAAACAAAGCTGCTCGTCATGCTTAGGTAAGCACCTGAAGATGACGAGCAGCTGTTTCTTTGAAATATTTCACAACACTATCCGACGTAGCGCCTGTGAACCAATGAAGCGGTTACTACGTCAGGGAATTCTCAAATAACACAATAGCAATACTAGTCTGACTCCAAGGTAATTCTCGCCTTGTGACACAACTAATAGTAATACTGGGATGCTGTTACCTAGCATTCTCGCGACGTGAAGCAGTTACTAATAATACTAATCGGACTCCAAGCTAATGGAGGTCAAAGAATTTTGTAATGTAGAACAGCGGCAAAAAAAGAAAAAAAAAAGACAAAGAAAAACCAAACATGGAAATGAGCGAGAAACGAATAATCCACACGAGTGAGCAGCGAATGTAGTGGTGCTTGGTGCCTGCGGCTGTTGTAACCTGGATGGTTTGTTTCCATGCTAAAAACGAAGTAAACGTTGGCAACCCTGACCCACTCGTGTTACTTCTTTTTGGCGGGGCAAGGATGATTTTTAGCTCTAGGGTTTTCCTCTCCAAATGGTGCCATCACGACAATATGCAGATAAACGTTTCTCTCTGCGACCAAGCGAGTTATGAATAAATTTTGAACGAAAATAGATTTCCTTAATGGTCAACGCTATAATGAGACTTTTAATAAGAGTGATGCATGGTATCTACATAATTATTCTGAAATCACCACCTGATACATCTATCCTTCCGTAACGCGCTACTAGCCTAATTTCAGAAATTCTCACTTGCTTAATTTACTAACAGATTTGCATATTAATTCTGTTTTCTAGCTTAATATACATGTAATCGATTAGATTCATAATTTCGTCAGCTGTGAAGGTCTGTGTAGAATTTGGTAATTTGAGTTGTGACAAGCTCTTTCTTGGAAAAGGAAGGAAGGATTATTGGGATTTAATGTCCCGGCCAGATTGTGGTCGTTAGAGATGGAACATGAGCTCGTAATGATACAAGGATGGAGAAGGAAATAGGCAGTGCTATTTCAATGGAATCATCCCTGAATTTGCCATTGCGAATTGGGAAAATGACGGAAAACCGAAATCTGGATGGTGGAATACGGATAGAAAGAGTCATTCTCCCGAATGCGAGACAAGTGGGCTGATCATTGTGCCATCTCGCTTGGCTGCACTTTACTAGTATTGAATGGATGTTGCTGTAGATTTGGCCTCACCAAAATGATCATGAATAAGTCTGCAAAAATCTGAGACCTGCAGTGCGCTACTATGTTGTGCGCAGAATTAAGAGTCCGAGAAGATGACACAGTTTCAATATGGTACTGTATGACGGCAATGCAGTCCCTCTAAGGACTGTGAGCTCTGCCTTCATTGTCGTACTTTAATATGGCAGCTTGCGTTTACATCTTACGGAAGTATATATGTTCAAACATGGGCAGTCGTAATGCAGAGACGACTTATCGAATGCCCGGTGCTGCCTTTATCTATTCATTGTTAATGAATTCTTAGGCGTGCCAATAATTAGACGTGAAACATATTACAGAAAGTTTCGGGATGTTGGATGACAAGACGATGTCTGAAAATTTGGTCTTTTTAATTAAGAGCCGCACTGGATTATCCGAGCGGTCTAAGGCGCTGCAGTCATGGACTGTGCGTATGATCCCGGCGGAGGTTCGAGTCCTCCCTCGGGCATGGGTGTGTGTGTTTGTCCTTAGGATAATTTAGGTTAAGTAGTCTGTAACCTTAGGGACTGATGACATTAACAGTTAAGTCCCATAAGATTTCACACACATTTAATTAAGAAATTTATGCTTAAATACGTATTTGAGCGACAAGTGTAGAGTCGGTTTGTTGCTTTCCACAATGAATTTGTTGGTAATGACTTTATGACACCAAGACGTAAAGTAAGTGCCTTCTACTGTACCTCATTACGGCTTTGTTGAAAGGTGTAAGTTGGCGATCCATAGGATGCGCTTCTGTCATCCTAGTATGACCGTACTGGATCACAGTACACGTTCATGGAAGTGTTGTAATCTGCATGCCATGTTTATCCTGCTGTGTACGTTAATGTTTGTCTCACATTTTGCTACTAGTTGATTTATGGGTGCTGAATAACAAGTTACATTCAAAAGAAGCAAGGTTTTTAATATTTTGCTGCGGTCGAGACTACTTTTAGGATTCATTTAATTACTAGCGAACTGCGCCGCCTTTGGAAGGGTAGCACTGAGTATCTACGACTCGAGGAATTGTCAGGCGTAGTGGTAACAAATTATGTACAAAGGTGATGGTAAGTGAAGTTCCAGTTTCAAAACGCTGTAAAGAAGGAAGAGAGCTCAAATTCTAACGGAGGGTACTATCGATAAAGGGGGAAACGTTATGGAAACAAAAATATTTAATAAAAATTTTACCACTAAACGATACTGCAAGTGTCATAACAAAATGGGTTCGGCTACAAATGACAGATGAATCACACTAGGACGCTTATGGGGCCAGTTGTACGTTAAATCAACTGCAAACGGCAATGTGCATAGTCAGAAAAGTTTTGCATTCAACAGTTGTGGCACTGTTAATTAGGTAAGCCCATCAATCACGGAGAAGTCATACCACATCAGATACTTGACGCCAAAAACCGCACAAAAAGCATGAACGACAGCGGTTGTCAGTTGTTCTGAATCCAAAACTCGCATAAAATGCAACGGTGCAACAGGGTTTTAATTCTTCTGAGACAAAAAAATCGTATAAAAAGCAAGAATGCAATCGGTTTTCAACTGTCGTCAGACCGACGGACATATTCAACATGCTGTCCACCACTTTCTGCCACAAGCTGAAATCGATATAGCATATTCCACAACAGATTGGAGCGTCTCAGGCGTCACGTTCAATATAAAGTTGAGTAAGGCGTGCCTTCAATTCAGCTATCGGCAAATTTGTAATCGGAGCGTTGAACGTAGTATCTTTCAGATAAACCTTTTGCCAGAAGTCACACGAATTAAGATTGGGTGATATGGATGGCCAGGCTGTGGGGAAATGACAGACAGCAATTCTAAAATTTCCGAAATGTCTCTGCAGCAGCTGCCCCACTTGCTGTGCAATGTGCGGAAGATCGGTGTCTTGCGTAAAAACGAACCTGTTCACATATCAACGCTACTGAAGAGTTGGAATGGCGTTAGCGCTTGGAAGACTCTCATAGTATTTACAAGTGACGCTGAAGATAACAGGACCCATATTCTCCAACAAATATAATCCTGCGATAATCGATGCCGTCCACCCGCACCACACAGTTACCTTTGCAGAACGAAGCGGCACCAGTTGATGTGCGAGCGCATTTTCCGATACCCATATTCTGCAATTCTGTGCATTAACTTGTTGCTGGAGATTGAAATTGGCATCGTCTGTCCACAGAATGATGGCCATTTATTGTCCCTTCGATGTGAACAAGTAATTCTAGAGCAAACATTCATCTCATCGGCATGTCAGCATGAAACAATTCATGTATATGGGTAATTTTGCTCTTCGAAAGAACCCATTTTTTTCGAATTTCGTCATTATTATCCCCAGACCCTTGGCAGACTTCGGACCAATGTCCTTTTTCAAACCCTTGAGTGTCCGGAACTTGTGCAGAGCTACTGGCGCATAGTCACTTTTCGTTTAGAAGAGTTTTACCAGCATGTCAGATACAAGCTGAGGAACAGCCGTGTACCTCAAGTCTTTTATTTTCATCTAGTGGTAAAGTTTTCATTGATTCTGTTTGTTTCCATTCATTATAATCACCATGTATAAACGATAAACCTTCCTCGTAAATAAGTCTGTCAATCGGCGAACACAATATCAAAATCCGGACGGACATAGCCTGCAAATTTTTTTAACACGCTCTAAGAGAAAAAAATAAGGGGAAAAAAGTGACGCACCACGAAGAAATTTTCCGAATGGTAGATGTGTTGTACAGACAAAGAAATGATTATAATTTCGGAAAAATAGGATGATTTATTCGCTAATTGAGGAAATCAGTAACATGTTCAACCTCTGGCCTTTATGCAAGCAGTTATTTACTTGGAATTGATTGATAGAGCTGTTTGATCTCCTCCTTAGAGATATCGTGCCGACGTACGTCCAAATTGTGCGTTAGATCGTAAAAATCCCGAGACGTTAGAGGGCCGTTATAGGGTTAGGAAACCAAGAAAACAAGCAGCAGAAACTCTCGCCGTGTGGGGGCGGGTATTATCTTGCTGAAATGTAAGCCCAAGATGACTTGCCATGAAGGGAAACAAAATGGGGCGTTGAATATCTTGGACGTACCACTGTCCTGTAACTGAGCCACGGATGACAACCGAAGAGGTCTTCTGCGAAAAGAAATGGCACAACAGACCATCATGCCTGCTCGTTCGGCCATATGGCAGGCGACAGTCGAGCTGGTTTCCCACCACTTTCCGCAGCGTCTTGCTGGTCATCGGAGCTCATTTTGAAGCGGGTCTCATCACTGAAGTCAATTATTCTCCAGTCTACAAGATTCCAGGCACAATGCGCCCCACGCCACTGAAGACGGGCTCGTTGTAGTACGGAGGTCAATTGTAGTCGATGCATGAGGCGCCGTGAGCTCAGCCCCCTTCCTGTGAGACGCCTGTTAATGGTTACTGTGATCATTGATGCAGCAGTTGCACGTCGGATCGACGATCATGATGAATCTGAGGCTCTGACGGCTGATCAGTTGTCACATTCTGTCGTGTGTCTTGGTCGACCGCCACCTTCTTGAAGCTGTGTTTGCCCGTGGTACACGCATTTCTGCCATCATAGTCGGATAGTGGCAGCGTTTCTATTGACATGTCGAGCGATTCGCCGATTACTCCAACCGGCTTCTTTAAGTTCAGCTACACGTCCACCTGATATGTTGACATCTTCGTATAACTTTCGCGCGCCTCACTGCGAGACATACTTTCTGTCCGACTAAGTACGCGGAATGAAATTTAAGAAACCTGTGTGCCCTGGTATCGAAATGTCCCCTCCTTACTACCTTTGCCGGTAGCGAGGTGAAATTGCGGTGTTGCATCATATATTCATCCATCGACAGCCAAAGTTTACGATTTTGCCTTTCCCGTCGATACCTGTATGACTATAAATTTGTGACCAATTTGCATAAGTCTTTTATAAGCAGTGGTTTTTTTCATAAAATGTGTTTATAACAGCTCGAGAGGTCTCTGTCGTACCCTTTATGCTATTTATCGCTTATGATAATAGTATTTTTAGCATGGTCAGTTGTATGTGTAGGTTTACTAACGCTTCTCTCCCAGTATCCCCAAAACTAAAACTATACTCCATAGTATTAGGACATAAGCTATACATTGTAACATGATTGGTGCAGATCACTTCTTGATCCTGTATCAGTTCACTTAGATTTTATTTCATATATGAGGCGAGCATTACTGGTTGATGGCTGGTGGCTGGATGGTTGAAATGCGAAGTTGCGGACTGACAGATGTCCCACGTCTACTGTGGAGTTGCAGGTATAAGTCTTTGCTCAAGTTAGGTGGAAATTCTGGGGTGGTTCTCACTCAGAAGTTGCGGGTTCCGGCAGTTGATCCCCGATGCACGACAGCAGTGGTGCCTCTGGCCCTGAGTATATTATTGGCATGGATGCGAACCGAGTTGGTGGCACTTCGCTCTCAGCTTCAGGCTGTGATGAGATCGGTTACACAGCTTGAGGCTGCAGTGGATGGGCACCACTGTTGTGGGCCGGCCGTGGGGATTCAACAGACGTCCAGCACGTCAGAGTCCTCCAATCGGTCTCACCGGTGGCCAACCCGGTTACTGCTGGCACTGAGGCCGACCCCTCACCTGTGGTCGAGTGGGAGGTCGCCCTGCGGCGAAGCAGGGGGCGAAAGACTTCCCAGGTGGCCGCACGTCAGGCCTCCTCGGTTTGTCTGACGAACAGGTTCCAGGTGCTGTCTGTGGCTGACACTTTCGCTGAGCCAGATGCTGTCGCCTGCCCTGTTTCAGAGGAAACCACTCAGCCTGCAAGATTCGGGCAATCACAGAGGGTGGGATTATTGGTACTTTGGAGTTCCAACGTTAGGCGCGTTATGGGGCCCCTTAGGGACAAGGAGGGTAAGAAATCCAATGTGCACTCCTTCTGTATACCGGGTGGAGTCATTCCAAATGTGGAAGAGATCCTCCCAGATGCCTTGAAGAGGACAGGGTGCAGCCAACTGCAGATGGTGGCTCACGTCGGCACTAATGATGTGTGTCACTTTGGATCAGAAGACATTCTCTCTGGTTTCGAGAGTGGTAAAGGCTGCCAGTCTTGCTTGCAAGATGAAAGTAGAGCTGACCATTTGCAGTATAGTCGACAGGACCGATTGTGGACCTCTGGTACACAGCCGAGTGGAGGGTCTGAATCAGAGGCTCAGACGGTTCTGCGACCGTGTAGGCTGCAGATCCCTCGAATTGTGCCAAGGGGTGGTTGGGTTTCGGGTTCCACTGAATAGGTCAGGTGTCCACTATACGCAGGGGGCGGCTACACGGGTAGCAGGTGCTGTGTGGCGTGGACTAGGAGGTTTTTTAGGTTAGAGGGTATCAGGAAAACACAAGAAGAACTTCAGTCACAAAAACGTAGATACAGGAATCATCGGTAAAACAGTTGTAAATTGTCGCAGCTGTGTTGGGAAAGTACCAGAGCTCCAAGCGCTAATAGAAAGGACTGATGCTCGCATCGTTATAGGCACTGAAAGCTGGCTAAAGCCGGATATAAGCTCAGCCGAAATTTTTGCGAAGAACCTAACGGTGTTCCGAAAGGATGGGCTAAACACGGTTGGTGGTGGCGTGTTTGTTGCTGTCAGAAGTACTTTAACTTGTAGCGATATTGAAGTAGGTACTTCCTGTGAGTTAGTATGGGCAGAGTTCATTGTTGGCGACCGGAATAAAATAATAATTGGATCCTTTTACCGACTTCCCAATTCAGATGATACAGTTGCTGAAAAGTTCAAAGAAAACTTGAGTCTGATTTCAAACACGTACCCGACTCATACGATAATAGTTGGTGGTGACTTTAATTTACCTTCGATATGTGGGCGAAAATAAATGTTTAATTCTGGAGGTACGCATAAAATATCATTCTCTGAAAATTATTTCTAGCAGTTAGTTCATGAGCCCATGCGAATAGTAAACGGTTGTGAAAAATTCGCTTGACGCCTTCCTGGTTAGTTCATGAGCCCACGCGAATAGTAAACGGTTGTGAAAAATTCGCTTGACGCCTTCCTGAGAGACAATCTCCACTCATTCCAAATTAATAATATAAGTGTAGACCAGATGTGGCTTAAATTCAAAGAAATAGTATCGGGAGCAATTGAGAGATTTATACGAATTAAATTAACAAACGACGGAGCTGATCCTCCTTGGTACACAAAACGGGTTAGAACACTGTTGCACAAACAACTAAACAATCATGCCAAATTTAAACAGACTGAAAATCCCCAAGATTGGCGATATTTTACTGAAGCTCGAACTTTAGCATGGACTTCAATGCGAGATGCCTATAACAGTTTCCACAACGAAACTATGTCTCGAAACCTGGCAGAAAATCCAAAGAGATTGTTTTCGTATGTGAAGTACGTTAGCGACAAGAAACAATCAATGCCTTCTCTGCACGATAGAAATGGAGATACTATCGAAGACAGTACTGCCAAGGCAGAGTTAATAAACACAGCCTTCCGAAATGCCCTCACAAAAAAAGACGAAGTAAATATTCCAGAATTCGAATCGAGAACAGCTGCCAACATGAGTAACGTAGAAGTAAATATCCTCGAAGTAATGAGGCAACTTAAACCACCTAATAAAAGCAAGTCTTCTGGTCCAGACTGTATACCAATTAGGTTCCTTTCATAGTATGCTGATGCATTAGCTCCATACTTAACAATTATATACAACCGTTCGCTCGACGAAAGATCAGTACCCAAAGACTGGAAAGTTGCACAGGTCACACCAATATTCAAGAAAGGTAGTAGGAGTAATCCACTAAATTGCAGGCCCATATCGTTAACGTCGATGTGCAGCAGAATTTTACAACATACATTGTGTTCGAACATAATGAATTACCTAGAAGAAACGGTCTCCTGACACACAGTCAACATGGGTTTAGAAAACATCGTTCCTGTGAAACACAACTAGCTCTTTATTCACATGAAGCGTCGAGTGTTATTGACAAGGGATTTCAGATCCATTCCGAATTTCTGGATTTCCGGAAGGCTTTTGACACTGTACCACACTAGCGGTTCGTAGTGAAACTGCGTGCTTACGGAATATCGTCTCAGTTGTGCAACTGGATTTTTGATTTCCTGTTAGAGAGGTCACAGTTCGTAGTAATTGACGGAAAGTCATCGAGTAAAACAGAAGTGATTTCTGACGTTCCCCAAGGTAGTGTTATAGGCCCCTTGCTCTTCCTTATCTATATTAACGATTTTGGAAACAATCTGAGAAGCCGTCTTCGGTTGTTTGCAGATGACGCAGTCATTTATTGACAAATAAAGTCATCAGAAAACCAAAACAAACTGCAAAGCGATTTAGAAAAAAATATCTGAATGGTGCGAAAAGTGGCAGTTGACCCTAAATAACGATAAGTATGAGGCCATCCACATGAGTGGTAAAAAGAACTTGTTAAACATCGGTTACACGATAAATCAGTCTAATCTAAAAGCCGTAAATTCAACTAAATACCTAGGTATTACAATTACGAACAACTTAAATTGGAAGGTGCACATAGAAAATGTTGTGGGGAAGGCTAACCAAAGACTGCTTTTTATTGGCAGGACACTTAGAAAATGTAACAGACATACTAACGAGACTGCCTACACTACGCTTGTACGTCCTCTTTTACACTCCTGGAAATTGAAATAAGAACACCGTGAATTCATTGTCCCAGGAAGGGGAAACTTTATTGACACATTCCTGGCGTCAGATACATCACATGATCACACTGACAGACCCACAGGCACATAGACACAGGCAACAGAGCATGCACAATGTCGGCACTAGTACAGTGTATATCCACCTTTCGCAGCAATGCAGGCTGCTATTCTCCCATGGAGACGATCGTAGAGATGCTGGATGTAGTCCTGTGGAACGGCTTGCCATGCCATTTCCACCTGGCGCCTCAGTTGGACCAGCGTTCGTGCTGGACGTGCAGACCGCGTGAGACGACGCTTCATCCAGTCCCAAACATGCTCAATGGGGGACAGATCCGGAGATCTTGCTGGCCAGGGTAGTTGACTTACACCTTCTAGAGCACGTTGGGTGGCACGGGATACATGCGGACGTGCATTGTCCTGTTGGAACAGCAAGTTCCCTTGCCGGTCTAGGAATGGTAGAACGATGGGTTCGATGGCGGTTTGGATGTACCGTGCACTATTCAGTGTCCCCTCGACGATCACCAGTGGTGTACGGCCAGTGTAGGAGATCGCTCCCCACACCATGATGCCGGGTGTTGGCCCTGTGTGCCTCGGTCGTATGCAGTCCTGATTGTGGCGCTCACCTGCACGGCGCCAAACACGCATACGACCATCATTGGCACCAAGGCAGAAGCGACTCTCATCGCTGAAGACGACACGTCTCCATTCGTCCCTCCATTCACGCCTGTCGCGACACCACTGGAGGCGGGCTGCACGATGTTGGGGCGTGAGCGGAAGACGGCCTAACGGTGTGCGGGACCGTAGCCCAGCTTCATGGAGACGGTTGCGAATGGTCCTCGCCGATACCCCAGGAGCAACAGTGTCCCTAATTTGCTGGGAAGTGGCGGTGCGGTCCCCTACGGCACTGCGTAGGATCCTACGGTCTTGGCGTGCATCCGTGCGTCGCTGCGGTCCGGTCCCAGGTCGACGGGCACGTGCACCTTCCGCCGACCACTGGCGACAACATCGATGTACTGTGGAGACCTCACGCCCCACGTGTTGAGCAATTCGGCGGTACGTCCACCCGGCCTCCTGCATGCCCACTATACGCCCTCGCTCAAATTCTGTCAAATGCACATACGGTTCACGTCCACGCTGTCGCGGCATGCTACCAGTGTTAAAGACTGCGATGGAGCTCCGTATGCCACGGCAAACTGGCTGACACTGACGGCGGCGGTGCACAAATGCTGCGCAGCTAGCGCCATTCGACGGCCAACACCGCGGTTCCTAGTGTGTCCGCTGTGCCGTGCGTGTGATCATTGCTTGTACAGCCCTCTCGCAGTGTCCGGAGCAAGTATGGTGGGTCTGACACACCGGTGTCAATGTGTTCTTTTTTCCATTTCCAGGAGTGTAGAATACTGCTGCGCGGTGTAGGATCCTTATCAGATAGGACTGATGGAGTACATCGAATAAGTTCAAAGAAAGGCAGCACGTTTTGTATTATCGCGAAATATGGGAGAGAGTGTCACAGAAATGATACAGGATTTGGGCTGGACATCATTAAAACAAAGGCGTTTTTCGTTGCGACGGAATCTTCTCGAAATTCCAATCACCAACTTTCTCCTCCGAATGCGAAAATATTTTGTTAACACCGACCTACGTAGTGAGGAACGACCACCAAGATAAAATAACGGAAATCAGAGCTCGTACGGAAAGATATACGTGTTCACTCTTTCCGCGCGCAATACGAGATTGGAATAATAGAGACTTGTGAAGGTGGTTAGATGAACCCTCTGCCAGGCGCTTAAATGTGATTTACGGAGTACCAATGTAGATGTAGATGCAGAACAAGAATCCTGCCTTTCCACTCCAATGTCACGTGAAAAATTTTGCTCCATCTCGACAGCAGCGTCCACAGTGCGACCAAATAGTTCATCTCGCTTATTCACCTTACGTTTGTACATCCCAGACTACATCCAACTACATGAACAAAAATCCAGGTAAGTGGAATTAGGACTCGTGCACCGAGGGTTCCGTACGAGGTTGATAACGTGTATAGATAGATAGCTCATCCATTCCGTGAACTGAGAATTTCGGCAATTTTTATCCGGTATCGATGTTGACACTGACAGGACAACAAAATATATGACACAAACGGACGTATCTTTCCCAGAATGAAATTTGCAGCGGAGTGCGCGCTGATATGAAACTTCCTGGCAGAATCAAACTGTGTGCCGGACAGAGACTCGGACTCGGGACCTTTGCAGTTTTAATCTGCCAGGCAGTTTCATATCGGACGTACCTTTTGACTGCATTGACTCAGAAGCTTAACTGTTCTGCAAGTAGGAAAGGGATCTTTAACAGACGGACAGACAGACTGACGGGTAACGAATGACAAAAAATCTTTTCGTGTGATATAATTACAAATTAAAGATTTTAGGATTTTCTCCTTTACTGGTACTGTGAAACCTTGCTTCTTGCACAATTTCACGACTCCAGGTCAACAGAAAGTCTCCTACAGGCTTAGAGTATCAAAACATGTGACATAAATGATCGTATCTTTTGATTACGTTGCCTTAGAAGCTTGCATTTACTGCAACACCAGAAGAGTGTCGACTTCAGTATGCGACATAAATTTCAAATTGACACGTCAACCTTTTTCTGAGGGAAGGAGTCTTAACAGGCGGACGGACAAACATCTATAAGAATTGACAAAAAAATTCGTATGGTATAATTACAACTTAATAATTTTCAGATTTTTCCTTCACTGCGAAACCTTGCTTCTTGCCAAATTTCACGATTCTAGCTCAACGGAAAGTACCCTATCATTTTTGATGAGTGAATTTCCGAGTATCAAAGTATGCGACATAAATGGCCATATCTTGAATTAGGAGCTTCAATTTATTGTATAATTAAGGAACAACAGACTTTAGTAAGTGACATAAATTTCAACTTGGTACGTCTACCCGTTCCTGAGAAACAGTGTTTTAAAAAGTCGTAGAGACAGGTAGGCGGATGGACAACAAAGTGATCCTACAAGGATTGCATTTTTATTGACTGAGTTGCGAAACCCTAAAAATCTAATGCCATGAGAACTGGCGATCTACGTGGCCAGTTTGTTGTACTACGTCGACCAATCCAGCGATTAGAGCAAGTGCAGCTGATACCTTCCCTCACACATCTGATAAAATTTGAAGGGGAAGTTATGCTGGAATTGAATTGCCGTTCGCGTGGCGAAAGAAACGTCCTCAAGGATTTCAACAACGAATTTTCCAAAAAGTGCAGGTAATTCCGCTCTTCTAAAACAAATGGAGCTGTCAGCATGTAACCGATCACGCAGCACCAGACATTGATCGACAAAAGGAATTTGGAAAATGGTTCCCACTGTAGCGCGGAACGACTAAGAAACAGATAGCAGTGGGGAAAAGTCGGTGGAGCAGTTTCCCGCACAAGGGAAGTTCTTGTGCGCACTGTATATTACTCCTCTTTCCCAAAAGCTTACAACTATTTCCAGAAAATTTCGATCGTGTTACAGCAGTTCACATTGTCGAAAGCTCTGTCTGGGTGGACCAATCGTAAAGCCAAGCTGGTCTTCATCTAATACATCCGTTTTTTCTTTTCTGTTGATTCATAAATTAGTTAAACAAAAGTCAGCTTTAATTGTGAAAAACGTAAATAACTTACAGAAATTTTTGATACCGCATTGAATGTAGTATATCTTCGTTTCATTTACGAATGTTCAATGTGGCTACCTTCTATAACACGACGAATGTCCAGCTGTAATTACTTTCGTGCAAAATCCTCTGGAGCAAGTCTTGATGTATGGTGGAAACTGCTTGGTGTTATCCGTTGTCACAGCTCGTCGACGTTTCCCGGAAGCTGAGGGACAAACTCTCTGTCTTTAACGTAACCCCACACACAGAAGACCATTGGGATTAAATCGGGTAATCGTGGTAGGGTGGTAGGCTGGAATTGTTCCAAAACGTCCAATCCAAGTCGGCACAGTCTTAAGGCGACACGTGACAACTTCATGATGATAATGTGATGGCGCTCCATCTTCCACTGTGTAACACTAGCCACATTCAATTCTAAGCAGCCACGTCTCGTTAATTTACCCAGACTGCTAGTGTAAGACTGCCGAACGTATTCAATTACTGCGTCGGAGACTGACGGTCGGCGCTGACCCGACGTCCTGTGTGATGCACAGCCAGTTTCGGTGAAACGATTA
Organism: Schistocerca serialis cubense; assembly: GCF_023864345.2. Lineage (NCBI taxonomy): Eukaryota > Metazoa > Arthropoda > Insecta > Orthoptera > Acrididae > Schistocerca > Schistocerca serialis. The sequence goes on along the minus strand of NC_064644.1, from coordinate 386,017,466 downwards.
TACCAATTTGTCTTTGAGGTGGTGGCTTGCGATATTTGGTGCTGAATTGTCTCTGAACTATAGTAGCGGATCTGGATTCACGAAATCATAAACAACACTGTGCACGCTCTGTGCCATTCTACGACTCCATGATGACTGTTGGAATAACTCTTTCCCTTTGTCATTTAGTGAGAACTCAGGGTTTTAGGCGGGAATAAAACTTGAGGATTACTGCATTCAGTGCTGTATCAAATAATTCTGTAAATTATTTACCCTTTTCACAATTAAATGTTACTTTTGGGTGGCTAAAACAGAAACACATTGTATTTTTCTCTTTTTTCTATTATTCTAGTAACTAACTTTGATACAGGAGCTGTGTCGAAGAGACTCCGTCGAGACTGTGTGGATAATATTCTCTATGAAGAACGAATAAAAACGCAGATTGTGGTTAGATGTTCGTCGACGGCGAGGTCAACAGAAATGAATGAATAATCTCCTGTCTCATACGTGCTACTTATTAACTTGAACGATCTTCTCGTTGCCCAGTTGCCAGATATCCAAAGAAACTTTGTTGGAAACTTTGGTCGGGTCGGTTGTAGATATAGAGGCAGGAAATAAAAGATTTATAATAAAAAATTGAGAGTTTTCATTTAAAAGCTTCTGTCTGTAAATAAAATATCAGTCCCCCCTCCCTCACCCTCTCCTAACAATTATGCTTGATGCTGTGTAGTAGCGTTGCGCTCTACGGTTCACCAGTTTTGCTACAGCACGTAAATGACGTAATGAGTGGTACGGTTACCGGCAATATCGGTAGCGTTGACGGAGAAAGAAACATAGATGAATGTGCGAGATAGAAGCTGCTGGCCCATGAGTCTTTATTATTTGTTTGTTTTACAAATAATTAGAACCGCACATCGTTTAGTGTTTGCCCGGTATGTATTTTATATACTTAACAATACGTATATTGCATTTTATAACTAATAAAAGTTAGATAATGGCATAACCTCTGCGCATTTACGTAACCAAAGCAATTACTTAGTACAGTTTACATGCACAAATATGAAAAAAATATAATTATTGTTCTTATTTTGTACACAGTAGAGTGTCCTTCTTGATGATCAAAGGTAAGAGTTTCATGTTATTATTGATACATGCGGAATTTGTTTGTAAATAACAGAAACATGTTTTATATATGCTCAAAAAAGTATTGAAGTTATGTTTGATATGTTTTTGTTATGTATTTTTTAAAATTTGACCTTTTTTTGAGTAAATTACGGTTTCTAGTTGTATGTGATAAATCTGTATTGTTTATTTTTATTTTTACTTCAACATCCATATGTTTCAAATTACAAATGAACAATTTTTGAATAAAATCTGAATTAAAAATTGACAATTTCGATTATGCTATAAATAATTCTTATTTTTAAGTACCAGATAGAGGATAACTACGTAGAAAAAACTGTTCCATGGGTTATGCGACACTTAATATTCCCTCGTTCAGTTTCTACATGCTTCGCCGCTTTCGATTTTAAGGGAAATTTAGCAAGAAAACAAAGTGGTCGAAATGAAGTAACGCCCAATACGTATGCAACACACCTAACGTAAAGGTATCGCGGTTACGATCTTAACTGACCAGGGCTGATAGGAAAACAACTATAGTCTATGTTTAGTTATCATAGTAGTAGTAGTAGTAGTCGAGGGTTTTGTGGAGGCACGACGGTAAGGTCTTCAGCGCCTGCTCAGTGACAGATTGAGACGGGTTAGTTATCATAGTCCATAGTAGTCTGCAGGAGTCTTACAACTCTACTGCATCTCTCTCTCTCTCTCTCTCTCTCTCTCTCTCTCATTCTTTCTCTTTCTCTCACTCTTGTGGGCCTTGCTCAGAAGAGACTGATCACAAACTGTGTAAATAAACTTGCCATTCTGCGCTTAGGGGCACGTACATCGCTGCCAGACAGTGGTGTGCGTCACATCAATTGCAGCGGAGCTGCAGACAGCCAGGCGCCTGTGGAGAGGGACTCTCGGAGTAGCACAGTGCGCGCCGCTCCTGGGTTGGTGAGTCACGGCGGCGGGTGGCGGCGCGGCGGCGGGCGTACGGCTGCGTGTGTTTTTTAATTAAGAGGATCGCTCATCTGGCGCCGGCCTCGTGTAATTAAAGAAACGCACAGGGGGAGCCGGCGAACAGGCAGCGCCGGCCCGGAGCCCTCCAACCTCACGAGTGGCCGCGAATTCTCTGGAGGGCGCGTGAATCACCCGAGCCGGGCTGCCGTCATCAAAGCGGCTCTTTCAAATCTCGTGCCTCTCTCTCTTCCTTCTTTTTTCGCGTGCGTGCTGAAATTAGGAGTTGGCGCCAATGACACGATGCGGAAAGGTATCGCTTTTCCGCTGGGCGGCGCCACGTTCATATTTTATGGCCTCCAAAGGGCCATCCCCTGACTCTGTAAGCCGCTTTCACTTTTGGTGTTAAAAGAGGTCTGGTTTAATTTGCATTCCTTTTTTTTTATTCGAGTTTAATGTTCACTGGAGCTCGGATTATTTTCTTTTCTTAAAGAATGGGAACCTGCAGGCTTTTGACCTATAAAGATCAGATGTCTTTCCTGCATTTTAGCATCAAAACGTAATATTCAGCTATAATAGTGGTTCAACTAAAGATTCTCTTTTATGGCCCCCTTTGTGCGCGATGCAATGCAGAAAACTCAGCCATTGAAGTCGCTTTCACCAGGCTTCAGAACGAAAATTTGTCATCAAGTTCTGGGGTTATTTGCAGCATACCTGTCTGACGCCTATGTTGCAGGCTGCCCGGTTCCTGCCGCAGAATTGCTTGAGTAGGAAGATGTACACTGAGGTGACAAGTCATGAGATAAAGATATGCAGATATACAGATGGCGGAAGTACTACGTACACAAGGTTTAAAAGGACAGTGCATTGGCAGAACTGTCATTTGTACAGGTGATTAACGGGAAAAGATTTCCTGCATGATTGTGACTACACGTTGGGAATTAACAGACTTCGAACGCGCAACTGTACTTTCCAAGATGCACAGTGTCAAGAGGGTGCTGAGAAAACCAAATTCCAGGCATACCTCTCATCACGGAAACGCAGTGGCCGACGACCTTTACTTAAACGGCCGAGACCAGTTGTGTTTCAATAGAGTTGTCAGTGCTAACAGACAAGAAACACTGCGAGAAATAACCACAGAAATCAATGTGGGACGTACAGCGACCGTATCCGTTAGGGTACTGCGGCGAAATTTGACGTTAATTGGGCTTTGGCAGCATACGAGTGCCTTTCGTGACAGCACGACGTCGCCTGTAGGCCCATCCTGGGCTCGTGACCATTTCGGTTGGCCCTAGACGAATGGAAAACAATGGACTGGTCAGATGAATCCCTATTTCAGTTGATAAGAAGCGATAGAAGGGCGCTGATTCCACGAAGCCATGGACCCAGGTTGTCAACCAGGCACTGTACAAGCTGGTGTTTGTAACATAATGCTGTGGGCTGGGCCTCTGGTCCAACTGTACCGATCACTGAGTGGAGCAGACCATTTGCAGTCATTTATCTAAATTATTATCGGTGAAATTTTCCGCGCCACTGGGCCTCAACGCGATTGGTTTGAAGAACATTGTTGACGATTCGCGGGAGTGATCTGGTCTCCTAGATCGCCCGACATGAAACCCATCGAACATTTATGAGCCGTAGTCGAGAGGTCAGTTCGAGCACAAAATCCTTCATGGGCAACATCTTACGCTACAGGCATCATAGCTCAGTATTCTGCAGTGGACTCTGAACGACTTGTTGAGTCTATGCTACGTCGAGTTGCTGCACTACACCGGGGCAAAACGAGGTCCGACGCGATATTAGTAGGTATCCCACGTATTTTGTCACCTCATTGCACACACGACAAGTTACTGACGCAAAAACTGCACCGGACAAATGCCTCTACCGGTTGAGCTGAGAGGGTTTATGCTGCCTCCAGCTAACTCTCTTATGAGGGGAGGTAGGCTGCCGCCACATCGGCTGTGGCATTGCGGGTCTTTGCTACAGCAAGTAGCAACAAGTTAAACCACTGACGGCAGAAAGCGGCATTGTAGGTAGCTATGTTAACACTGTTGCAGTACCCAGCTGCAGAATTACGGCGGTGACTTTTTTTTCATGACTCATTTGGTTGGTTGTGATGGCCTGCCTGAAACTCGTGTCACAACACACCCAATGTCTGGCCACTGATCCCCTGCATGCACGTAAAATCAACGCTCTGCCAGTATTTCAAGAAATCTTGAAATACATCGGGCTACAGCCAGCCTGCCGGTTTCATTTTTATTAAGGGTGCTAGTTGCCCAATCGAGAGAGAGAAAGGTGTCCGCCCTTGTTGTGTCAGTACAACGCGGGTTAAAGAACATACATGATGAGTTCCGAGGTGAAGATTCCATCCAGCAACAATACTTTCCCTTAATTGTACGTACCAGATTGCTTGAGTATTCTGGGTAGTACGCTTACTGTGTCATGGTGACACCGTTGTCAAATGATACTGTTGTGCAGAATATGCCAGTGTGACAGCTACCTGACGCCATCAGAAAACCGAGTTGTCAACACGGAAGGTCCTGTCTCCCATTTCACTAAGCCGATCACGCACTCCACATAAGATCTTGAGTAGGCGACGAGGAGGTCTACCTTGCACATTAGGCCCCCTCCTGAATTTCACCGCCTGACTGGCGCCCATACTTAGAGGTTACTGATCTGCGTTTTTGACAAGGGAAATGGTGCACTGCTGAGTGGACAATGTCCTAAAAGCCACAGCGGGAGAACTGGTGTCGACTTCCGAAGGGGCAAAAAACTGGAGTTCTTTACCATTGGGAAGGGCTTCCATAGCTTGCCTGTCTGAGGATATACACTCCTGGAAATTGAAATAAGAACACCGTGAATTCATTGTCCCAGGAAGGGGAAACTTTATTGACACATTCCTGGGGTCAGATACATCACATGATCACACTGACAGAACCACAGGCACATAGACACAGGCAACAGAGCATGCACAATGTCGGCACTAGTACAGTGTATATCCACCTTTCGCAGCAATGCAGGCTGCTATTCTCCCATGGAGACGATCGTAGAGATGCTGGATGTAGTCCTGTGGAACGGCTTGCCATGCCATTTCCACCTGGCGCCTCAGTTGGACCAGCGTTCGTGCTGGACGTGCAGACCGCGTGAGACGACGCTTCATCCAGTCCCAAACATGCTCAATGGGGGACAGATCCGGAGATCTTGCTGGCCAGGGTAGTTGACTTACACCTTCTAGAGCACGTTGGGTGGCACGGGATACATGCGGACATGCATTGTCCTGTTGGAACAGCAAGTTCCCTTGCCGGTCTAGGAATGGTAGAACGATGTGTTCGATGACGGTTTTGATGTACCGTGCACTATTCAGTGTCCCCTCGACGATCACCAGTGATGTAAGGCCAGTGTAGGAGATCGCTCCCCACACCATGATGCCGGGTGTTGGCCCTGTGTGCCTCGGTCGTATGCAGTCCTGATTGTGGCGCTCACCTGCACGGCGCCAAACACGCATACGACCATCATTGGCAGCAAGGCAGAAGCGACTCTCATCGCTGAAGACGACACGTCTCCATTCGTCCCTCCATTCACGCCTGTCGCGACACCACTGGAGGCGGGCTGCACGATGTTGGGGCGTGAGCGGAAGACGGCCTAACGGTGTGCGGGACCGTAGCCCAGCTTCATGGAGACGGTTGCGAATGGTCCTCGCCGATACCCCAGGAGCAACAGTGTCCGTAATTTGCTGGGAAGTGGCGGTGCGGTCCCCTACGACACTGCGTAGGATCCTACGGTCTTGGCGTGCATCCGTGCGTCGCTGCGGTCCGGTCCCAGGTCGACGGGCGCGTGCACCTTCCGCCGACCACTGGCGACAACATCGATGTACTGTGGAGACCTCACGCCCCACGTGTTGAGCAATTCGGCGGTACGTCCACGCGGCCTCCCGCATGCCCACTATACGCCCTCGCTCAAAGTCCGTCAACTGCACATACGGTTCACGTCCACGCTGTCGCGGCATGCTACCAGTGTTAAAGACTGCGATGGAGCTCCATATGCCACGGCAAACTGGCTGACACTGACGGCGGCGGTGCACAAATGCTGCGCAGCTAGCGCCATTCGACGGCCAACACCGCGGTTCCTGGTGTGTCCGCTGTGCCGTGCGTGTGATCATTGCTTGTACAGCCCTCTCGCAGTGTCCGGAGCAAGTATGGTGGGCCTGACATACCGGTGTCAATGTGTTCTTTTTTCCATTTCCAGGAGTGTAGCTTCATGTATCTATACATTTTTTTTAAACTGGGAAAATTAGGAGAATGTGTAAGTAGGCTGTTTATGTTTTCTCTATGTAAGTAGGCTGTTTATGTTTTCTTATTGGCAACGTTACGTAGCGCTCAATATGAAAATCACTGGCTGTGCTGTGTGCAGTCTGTGGCTGCTTTGCATTGTTGTAATTCTCGCCATTGTAGTGTTAGGCAGCTGGCTGTGAACAGCGCGTAGCGTTGCGCAGTTGGAGGTGAGCCGCCAGCAGTGGTGGATGTGGGGAGAGAGATGGCGGAGTTTTGTAATTTGTCATGAACTGCTATATTTATATATGATGATATCAAGGTAAATACATTGTTTGTTCTCTATTAATATCTTTCATTTGCTAACTATCCCTATCAGTAGTTAGTGCCTTCCATAGTTTGAATCTTTTATTTAGCTGGCAGTAGTGGGGCTCGCTGTATTGCAGTAGCTTGAGCAGCGAAGATTTTTGTGAGGTAAGTGATTTGTGAAAGGTATAGTTTAATGTTAGTCAGGGCCATTCTTTTGCAGGGATCTTTGATAGTCAGATTGCGTTGCGCTAAAAATATTTTATGTCAGTTTAAGCACAGTCATGTATAATTGTTGAAAGGGGACGTTTCATATGGCGACCCTGCCAGGATACCTCACTGGAATCTTCTGATTTTTCTTGTAGTTTGTGTAATTAGTGTAGATTTTGTTTTTTGCTAATGTGTAATTATAGAGAGAATTTCCTTTGTAGTTGCAGTCTTTCATTGTTGTACAGTAAAACAGTTGTGGCATGCATGTAGATTTGCACCAAGTATTTCGCAGCTGCGCTTGCAATTAACTAGATATTATTTTCAGTGCTATGTTAATGTGTTCTCTTATTTTTGATCTTCAAATTGTGCTTTTCTGCGTTGTCGTGTGAAATATTGTGACAATAATGGCGTGTGAAAAACGTAATACTAGGCTCCAAAGTAAACTGAGAAATGACAGTGAAGACGAAAGCAGTGTGATAGCGCCGCAGAGTAATGAATTAACAGACATTCAAAGTAGTAATTTGGTAACTGTTCATAGGGAAATGGAGCAGGCGGCAAACAATGGCGTGGACAGTGAAACAATTAGTTAAGAGGGATGCATTATCGATCGATCGGTCGGCAACAGCTTGCCTCAGGAATCGGGTATGACAGGACACAATTTTGCGAATACTGTAGACTCAGGTTTTGGGTTCTCGCCGTTTTCTCAAATAAGTCAAGACACATTTTCTGCATGTCAAAATGTCAATGTTGCCGGTGCAAATTCACTGCCGAAAAGCACTGAGGAACATGTTTCAGACACCAGTGCATTGTTATTACAGTTAATGCAACAAATGGGACAAAAGCTACAAAAGTTAGACACAACACTTGAACAAAATCAGAAACAAATGGGACAAAATCTTAAAAAGTTAGACACAGTGGAACAAAATCTTAAAAAGTTAGACACAATGGAACAAAATCTTCAAAAGTTAGACACCACACTTGAACAAACACGTGAAGATTTAACTACTGAGTTACATAAAATCGAATCGAAATGTCAAAAAGTCTGTAACGACGTAAAAATACAAATTTGTGAGCATTTTCAACCTATTTTATCGCGGCATGAAAATGCATTACAGAATCACGAAGCAGCCATAAAAGAACTGCAAATTATTGTTCATGAAAATCATGAGACCTTGCAAGCTAAAATTGACTCAGTTGCATCTACCGATTCGGTTACGCAACTTACAAAAACTCAGGAAAACTTAAAGGACACAGTAGAAAGACACATGGAGGAAATTAGTTCATTATCAGAGAAAGTAGTTGAACTTTCGGATCAGCTAAATAATTTATCTACGAAGGTAGATGATAATCTGAATGACACAAAACCGGTAGTCTTTAATAACACAGAAGAGAGTGAACAAATTAGGAAACTGAAACAAAATCTGAATCAAATTGATACGCAACACCAAAGAGAAATCCGGGAAGTACAAGATCAGCTAACACAGGTAATACAAGAATTACGTATTTCAGAGGACACTCGCGCCCCAATAAGGGAAGAGGGACATAGAAATACGGAACAGCCACAAAATAATAACATAGGGCATTTCGGAAGTTATGAAAGAAATTGGCAATGTGCACCGAATTTTGAGTTAGAACCGCCGAAGCGACGTAACAATGACCGACATGCGACTCGCCGACATGATGATTTTGACTATAAGCTGTTCATTACTACACGTAAATTCAAAACATTTAAGAATTCTGGCAACGACATTCATCCACAAGCATGGCTCCATCAATTCTCTCATTGTTTTCCTCCCAACTGGTCGTTAGAACACAGATTAGAATTTATGTGTGGCTACTTAGAGAATGAACCAGCTGTAAGAATGCGATCGGTAATTCACGATTGCCACAGTGAAGGAGAGTTTTACCATGCCTTCCTCTCAGCATATTGGTCTCCAGCCACACAAGACCGTGTAAAACATAGCATCATGATGATGAAACACTTTGAACAGTCTGAATTTTCCAGTCTTGTGAAATATTTTGAAGACATGTTGCACAAGAATCAGTACCTGACAAACCCATACAGCCCCTCAGAACTCATCCGCATTTGCTTAATCAAACTGCCTGAACATTTACGACATATTATTTTAGCAGGACGTTGCAAAGATGACATTGAAGCATTTCAGGGTCTGTTACAAGAATTAGAAATTGACACTGATAATCGCGGAACGCGAAAACAAGGACACAACAATTACAGGTCACATCCGTCACAATTCCGTGACGACAGAAACAATAACTTGACACGACAAGGCTATTCTCACAACACAAATCGTGACCAAAACAGACACCACCCGTATGACAACCGTTGGCAGAGTAGTAATAATTACAGGGAAAGATCACCTCCCTGCGGTAGTGACTATCACAGAGACAATCAGAGAAACAGACAATATGGGAACCAAAATAATTATTATCAAGGGAGACAGAATAACTTTAGACGCAACAGTCCAGCGCACAGTTACGATTCAGGGAGAAATTCTCCACCACTTAACCGACAAGAAAGAAACTACACGAACTACCGACATGACGACAGACGATGTGATCGTAACGACAGACCTGAATTGCATCAGAACTGGCGGGATTCAAACAGAGCAGGGCACTTTCGACAACATGAATTTGTAGAAGTTAGGTCTCCTAATCCCAATAACGACGCGCGCCAACAAAGAAACAGACAATGACTCACACCGCAGGCAGCCACCTGCGCCGGCTGGCTCAGAGAAAAATAACAAAGATGTGAACCTTGAGAAAAGATTTAGCATTCCTTACCGACGTGTAAAACATGACAATTGCTTTGCAGTTGAAAGTCTGCGTACTACGAAGAGTAAAGGTTTACACCACATTTCACATGTAAAACCGTTTATTGAAAGATAATCTGCTTTTTAACTTACTCTTTGTCATAAAATTTTTCGCTTCACATTTCTAGTATGCTTTGTCAGATTTAGAATCTGTTAACATGTAACAATGTTTGAAGTTAAATATCCAGTCTAGAACCTAGGGAACATTTTTAAACAGAAATTACGAATGCATTGTTATAGTGAACAGACGACACAGTGCTGTATTTGTACATTCTTGCTTGTTAGTTGCACGATTACGTAAGGACTATCAGGCTTACATACTTAGGACACATACTATACTGGTACTGCTAATGAGATTTTAATGCAACATTTTGGTTTACTTGAAAATACATTCGGAATTAAAGTACTTTCTGTGAGATACCAGATGACACAGTGGTTAGTTTATGTGACAGCTACACGATTTTTATCACGACACTACTAATGAGTGACAATTTACAATGTTGCTTTTGCGGTGTATCTGTTTTATATCTGCACAGTTTTCTGAATTCTTCTGGAAAGAAAAACATTGTTTAGTAGTAACTTTTGTGGTATAGCAACAATGAGACAGCCTTTTTCGTGGCACAACATTACGTTACTGTACAGTACTTTCTTCATCACGCCAATAAGCATTATAACTACGATATCTATACGCAAAGCATTTCACTTTTGTTTATCATGAGGTAAGTAAATTGGCTTCTGCAGAACTTAGCTTTCGGAGGAAAATAACTACGACACTTCCACAGAGATTATCTTACAACAAGATGCACATATAGCGCTACAGGACACGCATTTCAGTGATCAATTTTATACTTAGAACATTTATTTTTAAAGATTTTTGAATTACAAAGAAAGTTTTCCGTGATATATTTCATTCCATTGGTGTAATCTGTAACACCTGAGGGTATAATTACATTAATCCTCAGGGGGGTATACGCCTACTTTGTGTACCATGTGTTTGGCAAGCACAAGGAACCCTAGCTAATATGGTATTTGCTTATACAACTTTACACATCGGTACCATATTTCTCTAACACACAAATTACACAGCTATCTGATCATGTAACTGAGAGATAAACTTTCTTTATTACATCAGTGACATATGTGTACGCAATTACAGAGTTGGATTACTTCACACTTACGAAATTGTATTTTGTCTGTACTGTGTGAACTCTTCATAGTTTTTCGGACCCATTGTGATACAATGAGAGCTTTGAATGATGTATTTGGTATGAGATCATGATTTTTAAAGTATGTTTGAGGCAGCTGACACTTTTGACATGAGCAGAGAATTTTTTTAGGCTTAGAAATTATTGGAGGAAATTACGACGATTTTGTGATTTGACTGAAGTGTTATGATGTTATTATTACGACGACGATGTGTATTATGTTGTTGAGGAATGTTTATTATGCTACGTATTTCTCACGATGAAATATTGAAGAAGTGTCGACGAATATGTATATGTATAATGAGGTAAGGAATAATGAGTAGTGTTTAGGGACTCTGAGTTATGAAAAGGATGTTGGAAACCAAGAAACGTACTTTAAGAGTTATGAAATGTGTGTGTATATTCGTGAATGTATTACAATGCAGACGAAAATTTTTTTGGACACTGTTATATCAATAGCATTTTGTTTCTACAGATTTGTAACGCAAATTCTTGACCTGTGAAATATTTTTACGTCAGTCTGTCACTGTAGCGGAAACTGCTGTCGTAAATATGTCGGTAAGAAAGGTAAGTGACCGTGACGTAATGCGTTGCGAGCGGCCAGGTGTGCCAGTTGCCTGGAGGAAAAGCCATTATTGCGAGCCCTTTTCAGCGGCACAGGTAGAAAAAAAAGGGGACGCCATTAACCTCGCTTCTGACATTCCTTTGTAGAAAGCATCGCAAAAACGACACGGTCGAACTTGAAAACATATGATTACACTAGCTCTTAATTTACGATGTTTACTGAAATGCCTAATGAAATGACGAGAAATATTTTTACATCTGCACACCTGATTACGACAAGCGTCTTTCTACGAGAGTTGAGAGAATTTCTATTAACTTATGAAATGTCACATGACTATTGAATGATATTTTTATGCTTTGGTTTGCGTAATTGCTTATTTCATTTGATACCTGTTTTCCAGCTGTGGTGCAGCATTGGTTTCATAAAATAAGATTAAATGCATTTGCTAATGTGAACACTTTCTGTCAACAGATCTATTCAACAATTATTTTATGATCCACATTCTTTAAAAAAGGAGCACTTGGAAAGGAAAGAACAATAAGAAGGAACTAGTAACAGTAACACATAATTTTCTTTTCAAGTACATGGTGATATTTTTTTTACAATAAGTTGTTGTGGTGCATCACTTTAATTACGTAGACATTAAGATGTGAATATACATTTCCCTTATCTGCATTGTTGTCTTTAGTGTAATGTTTTTTTCTGCTTGAGCTATGTCATGTTTAGATATAAGTTATTTCTGCTGCTATTTGCCAGGCGTAGTGTTACTGAATTTCACTTTGTGTTACTCTGCTAAGCCAATTTTACTACTCAGTTATTTTTCATGTTGCTGCACATTGGCTCATATTAGTTGTAATTTTGCATTTTATCTGTTAATTTAGATTTGCTGCCGCTTGCTTTGCACATTGGCATTTTTTTGTCATTGCTGTTTGTGATAATTTGTTATGTGATGCTGCATTGCCTCGTTCCTTAGTTTAGCATCTGAGCTCAGTCGATTTAAGTTAGCTTAAGAGGGGGTAGCCTCTAAGAGAATGAGTTGCGATGAATTGGAAGAAATGCATTGAGAAAACAGGTTTAGGTAGGATTTTCTTGGAAATAAATGTTGAGGTAAGAAATGTGTGAACATATAAATACAGAAAGCATGCTTAGATAGAATTTTTTTGGTGGAAACAAAGGATGAAATAAGAGGAAAGATATATGAAGTTTTGGGTTGGACTGCAGTACCAAATGTTACACTGAAAACGAACCCTGTCCTTTCCTATTGGTGTTATCCCACTATGTGTTTGTGTACCCTTGAGTATTTGTTTTCTTCCTGTCTCTGTGTAGTTTCATAGAATTTTTTCTTCTTTTAATATGAAGCTACATTCACTATGATGAGGAATACTGTTATCCTCGAATATAATTGGCACTAATGATATGTTATTTACTTTGTAAAGATGTTAGACATTATTAATTCTGTTCTGTTTAATGCTCATGTGTAAAGTTGATATTCCAAAAGTTATTCTGATCTTTTATGTATGTACTTACGTCATAATTCCTGTAACACTGATGTATATGTCTATTTCTATTCTTTTGTAAAGCCTGTACTACTAATGTTATCTGTATTGCTATGTTCTTTAATGATGTATTTTGTACCTTTGTAATTGTATTCTTATGTTATAAAATTGTAATTGTCACCAGTTCATGATATTATTAACATGTTAGTTACATTTCACTGCACACATTTCTGTTGGTCATAGTATATGGACAATATGTGAGAAGTTGGGACTGTTAGTGTTTGCACGTGTGTTACTAATTCAGCAAGGGACTGGATAACAGCATTGCTGGTTCTAAGGACAATTCCAAAAACTTTGTGAATGCACAAGTGGTGGTTATGGACTTGCTATATTATTCGCAAGACTCTTCGATGGTGATTGTGCACCTGCACAGTCGCAACAGATCGCAACAGATGGCTGCTGGCCATCTCTACAAGGACTACAGTGGGTCTGCATCTTTGATGACCCACCATGCCATTATTTCTACAAGGACTGCAGTGGGTCTGTACCTCTGGTGGCCCACCAATACCACAATCTCTACCAGGACTCCAGTGGGTCTGCTCTGTGATGACCTACCTACCAATATTCTTCAAAACTTCGCATGACTCTGCTGTGGGTTTGCTCCATGGTGGCCCATTATCTGTCAGCATGTTGCTATTCTGCTGTTATGTACGATTAGGACTGTCTTTATGGACTGTGAGAAAATTTGAGCTTTTGACCAATGTTGTATCAATAAGTGTGTGCATTTTATATCTTTGTTACTGTAATTGTGAAAAATTTTTGTCAAATCTGTATTGGCCAGTGCCCAACACCATTTGTAAAAATTTTTGTGGGGAGCATGGGGGCTATGTAAGTAGGCTGTTTATGTTTTCTCTATGTAAGTAGGCTGTTTATGTTTTCTTATTGGCAACGTTACGTAGCGCTCAATATGAAAATCACTGGCTGTGCTGTGTGCAGTCTGTGGCTGCTTTGCATTGTTGTAATTCTCGCCATTGTAGTGTTAGGCAGCTGGCTGTGAACAGCGCGTAGCGCTGCGCAGTTGGAGGTGAGCCGCCAGCAGTGGTGGATGTGGGGAGAGAGATGGCGGAGTTTTATAATTTGTCATGAACTGCTATATTTATATATGATGATATCAAGGTAAATACATTGTTTGTTCTCTATTAATATCTTTCATTTGCTAACTATCCCTATCAGTAGTTAGTGCCTTCCATAGTTTGAATCTTTTATTTAGCTGGCAGTAGTGGCGCTCGCTGTATTGCAGTAGCTTGAGCAGCGAAGATTTTTGTGAGGTAAGTGATTTGTGAAAGGTATAGTTTAATGTTAGTCAGGGCCATTCTTTTGTAGGGATCTTTGATAGTCAGATTGCGTTGCGCTAAAAATATTTTATGTCAGTTTAAGCACAGTCATGTATAATTGTTGAAAGGGGACGTTTAAAATGATTTAGGTAATAAACTACTTTGTGGCAGAGAGATGGAAATGTTTGCTTTATGACCTCGTGTTAGAGACATTTTGTGTACCATGTGTTTGGCAAGCACAAGGAGCCCTAGCTAATATGGTATTTGGTTATACAACTTTACATTTCGGTACCATATTTCTCTAACACAGAATTACACAGCTATCTGATTATTTGACAGAGAACAAACAATGTATTTACCTTGATATCATCATATATAAATATAGCAGTTCATGACAAATTTCAAAACTCCACCATCTCTCTCCCCACATCCACCACTGCTGGCGGCTCACCTCCAACTGCGCAACGCTACGCGCTGTTCACATCCAGCTGCCGCTGCCCAACACTACAATGGCAGACAACAATGCAAACTAGCCACAGACTGCACACAGCACAGCCAGTGATTTTCAGCGCTACGTAACGTTGCCAATAAGAAAACCTAAACAGCCCACTTACAATTTCTAACATTTATTCTGATTAGACAACCAGTAATTTAAGTTTCTTTCCACATGGGGCATCATGTTAACTTCATCTTTGGCCGGAGATTGAAGGTAAACGAATTTTTTTGTTGGGACACGAAACTGTACAGCATTCTTGGTTTGGACACGAAGCACAACGGTCCTCGTGGTCGGGACGGAGCTGTAACAGTTCTGTTCCGCTGGGTAGGATTCGAGGCGAGAAATTCATCCTCTGCAGAGCTGCGGTCAGTACTTGCCGCCCAGGTTCTTTCTGATGTCATTGACATCGCAGCTCATCTTTTCGCCACTTAAAGTTGGTAATTTCTGGCAGCAAAGCGAAGTGAGAAGTAGAGCTAGAACGGGATAGGGGGGCCTTTTATGTTAAAGCATATAGGATCCCATATTAAATCGTGCTCTGGCATGATGGATTGATTTGAGTTTCGTTCCTATATTTTCCTAATACCACCAAAACGATATGACG
This sequence comes from Schistocerca serialis cubense, assembly GCF_023864345.2. Lineage (NCBI taxonomy): Eukaryota > Metazoa > Arthropoda > Insecta > Orthoptera > Acrididae > Schistocerca > Schistocerca serialis. Next base: position 386,002,117 of record NC_064644.1, on the reverse strand, counting down.
CGCGCAACCTTCCCGCGCCGGTACTGTGTGGCGCGAGGAGCGCCACTCAGGTGTCGCCCTCTGCCGACTGCCATGAGAGACGGCCCGAGCCGCTACAGGCAGAACGGTCGCAACGAGGGAGCGAGACGGAAGAGCGGAGCCCCAGACTGCGTCAACCTGCTACGTGACGTGTTCCGGACAGAAGAAGCCTGTGGTCGGTGTCGGTGAGACCATGGATAGTACCCATCATTAACCTTTTTGAATTATAGTGAGCATTGGTGATTGGAACGGTCGCCACCCAGGGGTCTGAATACCGGGCGTGTTCTATGTGAATCAGCTGCGGCGTATATTTAGCAGTCCGAAAACTTGTCATGCTACTCATATGTAATGTATCCAGATGGCTATTTTCGTGTCGCTTCCAGAGACAAATTCTGATAGTTGTGTTTCCTTTTGTAACTGTTTGCACTGAGGAAAAGCAATGGCCTTGCCGCAGTGGCTACACCGGTTCCCGTGATATCACCGAAGTTAAGCGCTGTCGGGCGTGGTCGGCACTTGGATGGGTGACCATCCAGGCCGCCATGCGCTGTTGCCATTTTTCGGGGTGCACTCAGCCTCGTGATGCCAATTGAGGAGCTACTCGACCGAATAATAGCGGCTTCGGTCAAGAATACCGTCATAACGACCGGGAGAGTGGTGTGCTGACCCCACACCCCTCCTATCTGCATCCTTCACTGAGGATGACACGGCGGTCGGATTGTCCCGGTAAGCCACTCGTGGCGTGAAGACGGAGTACTTTTTTGCATTGAGCAAAGATAGACAATAGAGGAACTACAGTAATTTTGATAGGATGAGCGCATGTGTTATATTCACTTCTGATTGTATTCTCTTGACCAGAGTACCACATTAAATTAAATTGCCTTTCCATTGTAATTTTTTTTGGGCATATTGTTTTAAATCAATTACTACGTGTAGTTTTCAAAAGTTTGGTTTTAATAATGTCAGTGGATTTTACTGGATGGTTAGTTGCAATAAAATTATTCTTAGAACTGTTATAGTACTCCTACCTCCCCCCACCCCCTCGCCAGCCCTTCCACTTAAGGGTCTGTTACAATTTTTGTGCCAAATTTTGTCTCCAATAATTATTACTTGAAACATGTTATCTCAATATGCCGAAACAAGTTTGTGCAATTAAAAATATTAGTTTTTGCGGAATAGACAGACTCAATTTCTCATAATTTAGGGTGCAAACACGACAGCTAATAGAACTTTAAAATCAAATGATGTTAATATTCTACAAAAAGGGGCTAATATTAAGTTCTGGTTTGCCACAAACCAAACATACCATCAGTACAGGGTGTCCATCAAGTCTACCTACGACCTGAAAGTATAGTAACTTAGAATGTATTACAGATAGAGTATCGTGGTTTGTTTTAAAGCGTTTAGCAGCTCTCAAAGATCTTTTCCTCGGTCCTCTGTTGCAGCTCCGAAGTGTATCAAAATCGCGAGAGACCAGGATATGACGCAATGTGACATTGCCCCCAAAAACCTTCACGAGACACTTACGTGGGTGCCTGAAGCTTAAAGTTTGATGCGGACTAATGCATGGTAGGCTGTAGGCCCAGTTTTGTTTGCACAGCAAAGCATAACGGGAATTATATACGAGGACATACTCAAACAATATCTGCTATCTCAGATCGAAGAGCTGCAGTTGCCCGTCATCTTCTAGCATGATGGTGCCCCCCAACACTGGAGTTTGAACGTACGGGTTGTGCTGAATGACACATTAGACATCCTTTTTGTGGGGTTAAGTCAAGTATTCCGTGTAAAAAACACCAATCAAGGACATTTCTACCAATCGCACACGAAGCAACGAAGCAATCAGGACTGTTGATCCTGCAATGCTGATCGTACAGAACTCAAATTATCCCTCGACGCTCTACGAGTGACAAGTGAGGCACACATTGAAGTTCTGGCGTAATAGTGGAAAAAATTTGAAAACTGTCAAATCTTACTTACAACAAACCATGATGCTCGCTCTCTCTGATCATGATCACCATATACATTACTTCTCATCGTTGGTTTTTGTCAGTGCGCCGTATCGCTTGTATTACTTAGTCAAAATTAGTGACTGAGACATTGTTTTCAAGATTAAATTGAATACTAATGACTAAAAATACACCAATATTTGTAAGTTGTTGTTTTAGTTTAAAAACTTTATATTGAAGCCATTTTCACAAAAACAGTCTATTAGGTGCCATCTATTGACAATCTGGCAACTAACATGCACGATAGCTGTTGCAGTTGTTTTACGCAAGCGTAGTCTATCACGCGATTTCGGTCGTACATGTCGATGTCAAGAATTCAGAAGGCGCCATCTAAGATTCCCAATTGTTATTTCATTGACGGACCTGGAGGCTCCTGTAAAACATTTGTGCACAACACTTCGTGTCACATTTTACGAGGTGAAAACACGGCTGTTTTAACAGTTGCATGGAAAGGTATTGCTGCCAATCTCCTGCCAGGCGGACGCTTATCACATTCGATTTTCAGACTGCCCGTACCAGTGTTAAAGACTTAGGTTTCACCAATTTGCAGCCACAACATTGACGCACAGCTTATCTGTGATTTTGATCTCATTACTTGGGACGAGATTTCAATGGCTCCCAAGGCGCTTCATTTACTTATATCTCCATTGCTGTATTACCTGTCGGTGATCAATCAGGGCAGACTGCGAATTATTTGCACGAGTCAACTGGTAATTTCCAGGTTATAGTTTTTTTTAATTGATTAGGGGACTTAATGGACATCCTATATCACCTAAAGTTAATTTATTCATAGGTATCGTCTTTGGGCTGCGTGGTTGTGAACTAGGTTGGTTGAAGGAATGCAGGAACAACTTATTTCTTTGTGTACCTATATGTTTACAAGAAGCAATTCGGGTTTTCACCCTTTTGAAATTACACTGCCATTTATAATCTTCGTCAGCACAACGTTTTCAGCAACTCCCCATTGAATTCTGCACCTAACTTTTGTTATGTAATCTGGCTGCTTCTGTCGCCTTTATTTGCACAGCTTTGACTCTGAGTGAGTCAGTTATATGCATCATTTGGTCCGACCGTTTATGTCGGTATTGTGAGTGAGTAAGCATAACGGATTTAGGACGCAGATATACGAGTTGTTTGGATGAGTATCAGTCCTGTTAAAAATGCGTCGTGGTAAACTACCATCAGTCTCGCAGTGTGATGCGGGTAGGCGAGCTCCCAGTCTCCGAGACGTCCATCAGCGCTTGTGCGTGCGCGCAGCCACAGGGGGAGATAAGGTTTCCATCAGCAGGCTGGCAGCGCACGCACCCTCAGATGACGCTTGTTTGTTCCTCACGCCGACAGCCGAGCCGGGCGCGGGGTTTGGCGCCCCGGCTTTTAAGCCACGTGGCCGCGACAGCCGATCGCGCGGCCTGTTTGCTCTGGCCATCACGCCTAACGGCGAAATATCGGACGCCATAACAGGACAATCTGTTAAGCAAACGGCTGGCGCGCTAACGGGCCGACAGCTCATCACGTGCCTAGTTTCCGGCACGTCGTGTAGCCTAAAAGCTGCAGTCCGAGACCCCTGCTTAGCAAGTAATTTCTTTTGTGTACCGAGAGGGGGCTCGTTCACTGGCGTCAGTGTCATTGTCTGCCGGCGAAAGACTGATATCGTGAAGAATATTTTGCTTCCTACTTTGACATAGCCGCACCGCACGTGTAGCCAGCACTTCCGACAACGTTACTGCTGGGTGATAAGTTTATTGACCTCAAATTGGAGCTGAACACTGTTTCCAAAAGTTTTTATACTGGCAGAAACGTCATCTTTCATATGGCATACTTGTAAATGGCTAACACTTACGGTCAATGCTACATACAAATGGCTGACTTCAAATTCTGTAACTTAAAGTATTGTATACTCACGAGCTTCTGAAATTTATGCTATAGCACTCCGTCTTCAGGCCAGAAGTGGCCCATCGGGACCATCCGACCGCCGTGTCATCCTCATTGAGGATGCGGATAGGAGGGCCGTGTGGTCAGCACACCGCCCTCCCGGTCGCTATGTTGGTTTTCTTTGACCGGAGCCACTACTATTCGGTCGAGTAGCTCCTCAATTGGCATCGCGAGGCTGAGTGCACCCCGAAAACTGGCAACAGCGCATGGCGGCTGGATGGTCACCCATCCAAGTGCCGGCCACGCCCGCAACGCTTAACTTCGGTGATCTCACGGGAACCGGTGTATCCACTGCTGCAAGGCCGTTGCCTATGCATTACTATAGGGCGTATCGTAACTGCGCAAAATGATAATTGTGAAACTGTATGACAACACAAGCAGATAAGTTGGAGTAAACATGGTTCCGCAACAAGCTGTTTGTGAACTAATTTCGAACTTTGTCGTTACAGGCCACTACTAATTTCATGTGAAGTATATTTCAGGTTAGTAACAATTTCAATTTTTCAATTAATTTCCGGCTTGATGGTGCTCATATTTATCACCGAGCTGGATGGCACAGTGGTTAGAATATTGGGTTTTTATTCTGGCAGACGACGGTTTTAATCCCCGACCAGTCATCCGAAAATGATGGAATAGTTTCTCTGAAAACGGCACGGCCGATTTATTTCCCTATCCTTTTGTAAACAGAGCTGGTTTCCCCGTCTCTAATGGGCGCGCTGTCGACAAGATGCGAAACTCTGATCTTTCTTTTCCCTTCTTCAAATTTGCAGTAAGCGCAAATAATGTTCATGAATTACCACATCAGCAGCTTTTCTCACTGAATGCACGGTTAGGGATACTAGGTAATTGTGTCATTGCGGCACCTGTTTATAATGTGCTGTCTGCTGAATTTTCTTGTTTTTGAACTTTAAAAAGTTGGCTTTGAACGTTAGTATGCGCAACACATTTTTTCTGTCCATGTGATATATCTGCCTGAAACGGAAAGTTAGGAAGAGAATCTGTGACACGCGAACTTCAATCTTCGTCATTAAAATTCCCGAGCCTTTATCTTGAAACAGGGATTGATGTATCTTTTACTTTGAAGAAGTATTGACAGGCTGAATAGCGTCAAGCCATTCCCAGCGTGGTAATTTTGATTTTTCCTTAATGTACAAATCACATCTGATAGTGATTAAAGTCACGTATATGCAGATCAACCCATTACTTTGCCTCAAAAGACGAGGGTTTCGAAAATGAGTGTAAATCTAGCCATCTTTATCAATCACTTTTCTATTTGGTAAATGGAAAATGGTGCATATACGTAGAATATTCTCTTGCAAACGAAACCACGAAGAGATAGCACTGTGCTCCGGCTCATGCTGACACGCAACTCCCAGGGGACCCCTAGAAGCAAAACGACATTGACGGTACACGTGGGCGCCCCCGGCCCACCGAAGGCAGATTCCCTGAAAATGCATTATCCTCCTGGCACAGCCGTGGCGGACGGAGCAAATTCTTTCCGAAAAGTTTGAAAGGCAAAGAACTAAACGTGGTCTCTCAAATATGTTAGAAAGATAGCCTTTGGTGACTCACTTTCCGCATGAAGATCGTTTAACAATATGTCTTTTCTAGCAGTGTGCTTTCAGCACAGGGCTTTGTGCGTTAGCTGGCGAATTCGTAGAAGGCAGGTGGAGTGACGGATAACTTCTCCATCACCCAGTCGTGAGTCGGGAAAGCTACAGCTTGGGTATTCTGAAAAAGAAAGTTAAGGACGTCGCTGACTGCTTTCCAGAAGTTTTTGAGAGGAAACTGTGTATCGTGAGTTAAAGCCTGTTTCGCGTAACTTCTGAAATGGAACGAGTGGGAAAGAAGACTGTCGGCTAATGATTTTAAGATGATTCATAACGTGAGTACATTAACATCACAATGATTGCAGGAATGGCTAGTGTCATGTGAACATGGTGATCATTAGTGGACAATGTTTGTTTCGGGGAGACTCTGAATAAAGCAAGCAAAATAGACAAGCCGTCTATCCATTCTCGTCACAGATTTCAGTCACGTAGCAGGATTACTGTTGGCAAACTTCAATCTAGTAGCATTAGCATTGTAAGTTCATTCGACCATCAGCTTTAGTCCCTGACAACAGATTTCACCTCTGGCAACACATGGCACGTACGTGGCATACTTAGATGTAGAGAGATGGAGTTCTCTTGCAAAGCCGACTGAGATGAGACATTCATCTGTAACACTGAATCGACGGGTCCACATGCACTTAATGATGAAAAAACCCAGCGGCATCAGTTGATTAGGGCAGAACGAAATTAAGCATCTGCTATGATTTTAGTAAGTTCACGCTGGCTTCTCACGAGTTGGCCAGGTGGGCAGGCAAGTTGCATCTCGTCCTATACCCTCTTTCCGATTGGCCATGCACTCACTGATTTAATTTTGAATTTAGAACTGTAATAAATATCGGGATAGATCAGGTGTAGTGTCACTACCCAGTTTCTAGCGAACGCAAGTGAACCGCAATGGTGTGTTGCAGTGGCAACCGTGGGTCGATAAGCGAAGTGTGGAACATATTCTTTAAAGTAACACACAAGCTGAAGAAATGCGAGACTGGCTAGCCATTCTCAGCAGTAACCTACGCGTTGCAGCGGTAATAGTGGAGTGGACAGGACCATGTCACCACACAAGAACTATACTGTGAGCTACGTGATCGAGGGCTGGGAAATAGTGCAATAAATGTGCTTCAGAGCCATATAAATAGGTGTGAATTTTGGGGCATATTCACTTGGAGTGTGGCAGCCCCACTGCAATGCCAGGTCACGCCAAATGACGAGACGGCAGAGCAACGTGGCTGCAGCCATGGGTTCAAGACCGGGTTGGGCAAGTCGTCACCTGCCCTGAGCCTCCTTGTGGGACTAGCTGCAATAGCGCCGCTGACCTACCGTCCACTGCCTCCGCAGTGGATGTGAGCAGGGCCTGAGTCGCAGTTTGCCAGCTGATCGACATAAGAACGCTGACACAGCTGAAGTAAATTATCGCTGACGTCAAGGCTATGGCCTACTGTCAGACCGCCTGCCGCTACAGCATCACAGGGCCTTTATGCGTGCGTCTCCTCGCCAGTGTGCATGCAGCTGCCTGCGAGCCATCACCAGCTAGAGTCGCTGAAGTGGGGCATGTCTGCTTCGCATTAATAACGACCTGATGTGTATTTAAAGTTTAATAAAACATTTATCTCGGCCAGCAGTGTTTTCATGGGCCCATTGGCCCGTTCAAATGGTTCAAATGGCTCTGAGCACTATGGGACTTAACATCTGAGGTCATCAGTCCCCTATAACTTAGAACTACTTAAACCTAACTAACCTAAGGACATCACACACATCCATGCCCGAGGCAGGATTCGAACCTGCAACCGTAGCGGTTGCGCGCTTCCAGACTGAAGCGCCTAGAACCGCTCGCCACTCCGGCCGGCCATTGGCCGGTCACTCATATTACCGAGTGCCCTCTGCACTCTACTCTGGGCCAAAATTTTGATTTGTAGTTAATAAATCTCTTTCATGAACTTAGTTAACAGTAATTTATGTGAATACCGGTACATGGAATTCGATATTAGGGTCATCCTTTTCCCATTAATTGCGTTAGTCAGATCTGCTGCATAGCTCTTATTAAGCATTGAATTTCGGGGAGCGATCTGCTGCTCAGTAGGTCCAGACTGATGCAGATCCACTAGAGGCTTACAGCGGTTTTTCGCAAGGTATATAACACTCGTATTGAAACCTGGTAATCAAGGGAAGGCAGGATTGGTTACGATTGTGGACAGGGTCGTAATCAGTTACTGTTGGTTGCCTTTTACACTTACACACAATTTATTTTAAACTAGTAATTCCAGACTCAAGAATAAATAAAATACCACACGTTATTAATAAAGGAATAAACAACTGTGTAAATAAGTGTTTTCAGTGAGCTACAATTTAGCAAATCACCATTAAATACAGATAAAACAGATAATGTCCTAAAAACAAGCCACTGTGATCTGGGCAGAAGGCCTTACACGACTGGAATGGCAATAAATTAAGAATTGTTTAAGAACTGGGTGCAATTTACAACTTACAAGTATTGAAATGAATAATACAATAATAAAACACAAGGAACCGTACAGAAGTTCCCTAAAGGGCTCTGAGGCAGATTACACCCGCAGAAGGAGCGACTGAAAGAGCGTTCCACTGAACTACTGGCCATCAGACCTCCTTTTAACGTCTGGCAACAAGCACTTTCGCGAGCCATGAGATAGGCAGCCAACAGTTGCACTCACTTCACAATGTGGTAACTCAGACTAGTGGCAGTCCAACGAATGAGTAATGATAACCTTGCTGAAACTACCTGACGTCCGATGAACCAAATGCAACGATGGAACAATACGCCAAAGCCGGAACCGACGGTCTGCACTACATCCCCAGAATAGTGTGTTTTGAGCGGAAATGCACTCATCTTAAAGCCTGCTGGATCCGGTTTACGACGAGGTCGTGCACCCTCGTGACCACAGGCCTTCCAACTGGCAGTCCATGCGTGCCGCCAGAGGCCCCGGCGTGTTTGCGCATTGTGTCGACATGGCTCCTCCTGAGTCCCCAACCACGAGACCCGGAAAAACAACGACGTCGCCCCACAGATAGGGCAACAGTTACTACATATCGATAACCGCCGATGCTACCACTAGCGGACAGGCAACGCTTGCATAACCGAGTGGCGCCAGCCAACACGAGAAGAAGACAAACAACAGCAACCATGCCAACTAAACGATACCGTCTGGCCTCCAACAGATACAAACAGCACTAATGCGAGCCCAGCACGGCTCACATATACTCGATGTTACTGCAAGATGGTCATAAACTCCAATTTCCTGGATTCCCGGGTAAATTATTAAATGAAGTAAGACACATATAATTATTCATTCTTAATTACAATTTATTATTTCTACTTTGTGCTAGGGCACTAGTTGTCAGCATGCAATATTTACCGGTGACTGCGCCACATTTTTCACGATGTCCAAAAATCTCTTAAAGGTAAAACGTTTTCGATAATTTTCTTATTCAGTAGCGACGGTTACCTTGTGTGCTCAGTTTTTTTTTAAAACGTTTGTTAATTATCTCAATACTGCTACGACACTTATGTGCCAACGGCCGTCGTTTACACTTACGTCCACCCCTTCACCGTGCTGAGTCATCCCGTTGTGCTGTGACGCCACCATGGCTTCCACTACAGCGCTTTAACGTCGCTAAGTATAATAACATGTTTTTCACAGATTGCACAATATTATTTCACATGATTTGCTGAGGACTACATTACTCATGCGGACAGTTTCCTTTTCTTACAGGTGCCTTTTATCATCACAACGCTACATAACAATGGAGTTGAGTTCAGTTTCAATCGGAGTTAATTTAAATATTTATGTACCTACACAAAAATTTTAATTATTTGGCAACTAATAACCAAGTAAAGTGTTATCATTCGTTTTCAAAAGTATGGTAACCTTATGCACATGCTAAAAATGAAATTTTTCTCATATGGAGACGAGATTCAACAAGTTCCGCCTCCAAAATAACTTTCTATAAGCAATGCCACGTTGTGAAATCAATAGCCAATGGGCGAAGACTGCTGTAACTGGAAGATCACGAAAAGAAAGATGCTTCCTGTGCCCACATTTATAGGACAGAAGAGTTGTCAATCATTCCACAAATGCTTAAAAAATGAATGTAAAGAACTTAGTGAAATTATGTGTGAAGAGTATTGCTTTTAATGAGCAAATATTCTGGTGTAATTCAGTAAAACTGACAGTTATTCAAGTCTGGGAAACTATAATTTATAATACTCTGTTTCATATTAAACTGGAACAAAAGTCATAATACCATAATAAATACTTTTTTATTCATTCTGTGACACGAACTCCTTCATAGTCTCATAATATTATCTTTAATACCAACATTTAGTACTTGCTTCAAGGCAGGGGGTCTTACTGACTCCTTCCACGCATTTTTGCTAGTCTAGCCACTCATGTATCTACGGGTGAATCAGATTTTTTTAGCAACCTCTTTAATCTCCTTCGGTAGATTATTGCACAGTTTTCTTCATTAGTAGAAAATGCTGTTTCGAATTTTGTGTTTATTGTTTCTTATTAAATATGAGTTCAGTATAGATCTTGTTCCATGGCCAAGGTCACAGTTATTTGTGCAGCAATCATCAATATCATTTTTGATGCTTACTATTGATAGTTAAATGTGTTGCATTTAAAATACCCAGTGTTTTGAACTGATCTTTACAACGAGCTCGACTACTATTTTTGGTTATTGTTCTTATAGCCCATTTCTGCCATTTAAAAACTGTGTTGATGTTGGGTGCAATTGATTCCCAAAAAAGAAGGCCATAGCTAAGATTTGAGTGTATATATGAACAGTATGTAACTAAAAGACACTAGCTGTTACACAATGATGAAAATACTCTTAGAGTATTAGATACTGATGACATTCTGTCTGTGTGTTCACGATGATTGTACCGACAATCAATACCCATTCCTAGAAATTGAGCTTCTGTTACACAGTCTATAGAGGTGTCAGCTACTTTTAATTTAACAGTGTCATTTTCCCGCTTCAAACTGAAATTCATCACTTTTGTTTTTTATGTTAAATGTCACTTTATTGATTTGTCACCAATTGTTAGCTTTCTTAAGGGTTACATTTGCTTTCTCTACAATGAATTCTCTTACTTTCTCATAGATTATAATATTGCTATCACAAGAAAAGAGAACTCTTTCTGTCTGACTAACACTACTGGGAAAGTCATCAATGTATATTAGAAAGTGTTGGTCCTAAAATACTATTACAAGGAATTTTTATATTAATGTATTTTGGTGTCGATAAGTGTTTTACTAAACTTTATATTCATTTGAAGGATGCGTTATCTCTGCTTTTTGAATCACATCAGAAACAGACATTAGTTACCCCTGTTATTCCTAATGTTTCTAGCTTATTTATTGGAATCTTATGGTCAACAGTATCAAAAGCCTTAGAAAGATCTAAAAATAAGTCTAACACAATCATCTTTGTCAACAGCACCAAGCACCACATTTGCATATTCTATTATGGCTGATTCCGTTCTTCTGCAACTTGAAAAACCAAACTGTGATTCATTTCAAAAATTGCATTTATTCAGGTAACTCATTAATCTGGCTTTCATAATCGATTCTATTATTTTTTAGAAATGTGACAGCAAAAAAATTGATCGATAACTTTGTTTTCTGCATTACCTTTCTTTAGCAGAGGTACAACTCTTGCTCATTTTAAATACTCTGGAAGTTTCCTTGATGTGAATGATCCGTTTGCTATGTTTGTTATGTGTGGTTGTATACTCTCTATAAACTGTTTCAGTACACATATTAGTATTTCACCTAAGACCTTTGAATTTATTTTTAATTTTGTGCAGTTTTACCAACTTCATGCTCTGTGACTGGTGGCAACATCAATGTCGTTTTAGGTGTTACATTTGTTTTGGATAATTTTTGTTGTAAGTTCTTTGCAATACTTGAAATTGTTCATTCACATAGTTTTCCAGGTGTTGTGGATCATTTATAACTTTATACCACTCACTTATCAGTATGTTGTTTGTTTCTCTCTCCCTGTTTTCTTTTTTATGACATCCTTGACTGCAGAGTGTAGATCTGCTGTGACAGTGTAGTTGAGCTCCAGCTGCGGCAGGTTTCCGTGAATCAAGCTACTTGCGATACGCCCTTACCACGATGATGTGTAATGCCTCTCCAGTGAGTGCACAGTGTGAGAGCTGGACTGACCAATACGTCGGGCAGCCACTATCTGGCCGCGATGAAAAGCTCATATCTTGCCCCCTCTGACGTCACTCCATCTGCGTGACATGCCAAACTACTCCATTCGCTGTGGCGAGAGGTTCGCTCCCTCTCCAAGAGAGAAGCTGTTTTTAATTCAACAGCTCTTACGAATAAAATAATTTCATGCAGCACATGCGAAGAGTACTCTGAAAGTAATTTTCGTTAGGTACTAAATAAAAACAAGAGAAATTTGCAAAAATATATAAATTTATATTACTTTTTCACATAATCATCATTCAAATTTAAAAATTCAACGTAATCCACTAACCTTCAAGCATTGCAAGAGAAAATTACAAGTTAGTTGCAGTCCGTTTTGGAACACAGATTTTTTGGGGGGAAAAACGTGTCTAAGCTTTTGACAATCACCAACAACCCTGACGAACCAAATATAGTAAGTAAAGGTGGTTTAAGGTGCCTGTTTCTTAAGGGTGCAATGAGAAACATTTGTTACGATGTCAGATACTACGGAAAACCATAAAAATATAAGTGATGCCATCGTTTCAAGAGATGTCATCGCATTGTAGGTTTGTGCAGATTTGTCAGAGTGTTCACACAAGTCTTCGGATAGTTCACTTCTAAAATTCCATTCTGTGAAGCAAATAGGTCTCCGAATGACTGCTTGTCTCTCTTTTTTTTGTTTGTTACAATGGTACAAAAACACGCAGATTTTTCTGACCAGAAATATCTTAGTGCTAAGAAAGTGACTGATACATATCTGATACCAAACATTATGAAAACTTTGGACAACGTAAGACAGTCCAGTATTTTACTATGATGGATCTATAAGCGGAGGTAGTCCCAGAGAGTAGACCAAAAACAGCTACCATGGGTTATTATCATTATCTTACAATGCTGTTTAGGCTCAAAAATGCACCACACACATTTCAGAGGTTATTAGACAGAGTGCTACATGGGCTAAAGCCTAAGGAATGCATGGTATATTTGGACGGCATTGCAGTATTCTCAAAAGATATATGAGGCTACGTGAAACGCTTAGAAGATGTTTTCAGCAGACTACAAACTGCATGTCTGACACGTAGCATAGATACATGCCATTTTATACTGGAACAGGTGAACTACCTTGGACACGTGATAGCCAGGTCAACAGAGACATTTTGGAACTTCATAATGTCATAGACTATAAAGAAATTACAGTTGTTCATGGGCTTATATAATTATTATCGAAAAGTTGTAAAAAATTTGCACAGATATCAGAATCATTGAATCGATTATTAGGGAAGGATGTGAAACTCCAGCAGAATGTCAGTGTTTGATCAGTGAAGACGGCATTAGTATCTGATCCAGTACTAATATTTTCTAATCCAGGGAAGAAGCTTTATCTCTAGTGTGACAGCAGCAATGGGACAATTGACTGTATTATGAGCAAGAATAATAATCTAAAGGAACATTTGATAGCATACTTTTCAAGACCGCTGAACAAAGTAGAACATAGGTACTCCAGTAATGAAAAGGAAAAGCTAATGATTATACTATGTGATATATTTTTGTTGTAGTTCTTGGTTCACCAACATTCAGTGAGTTTTGATTAGAAATGTTGTAGCATTGAACACACTAGGGGAAAATGTAATAGAGTGGCAGATAGCATCTGGCAAAGACTCCAGGCATTCAGGTTACAACGACAGTTAGTGACGCATGATGTCTCAAAAATCGTTCAAATGGCTCTGAGCACTATGCGACATAACTTCTGAGGTGATCAGTCGCCTAGAACTTAGAACTAATTAAACCTAACTAATCTAAGGACCAGAATGAGATTTTCACTCTGCAGCGGAGTGTGTGCTGATATGAAACTTTCAGGCAGATTAAAATTGTGTGCCCGACCGAGACTCGAACTCGGGACCTTTGCCTTTCGCGGGCAAGTGCTCTACCATCTGAGCTACCGAAACACGACTCACGCCCGGTACTCACAGCTTTATTTCTGCCAGTATCTCGTCTCCTACCTTCCAAACTTTACAGAAGCTCTTCTGTACCGGGCGTGAGTCGTGCTTCGGTAGCTCAGATGGTAGAGCACTTGCCCGCGAAAGGCAAAGGTCCCGAGTTCGAGTCTCGGTCGGGCACACAGTTTTAATCTGCCAGAATGTTTCACATCAGCGCACACTCCGCTGCAGAGTGAAAATCTCATTCTGGAAACATCCCCCAGGCTGTGGCTAAGCCATGTCTCCAAAGTATCCTTTCTTTCAGGAGTGCTAGTTCTGCAAGGTTCGCAGAAGAGCTTCTGTAAAGTTTGGAAGGTAGGAGACGAGATACTGGCAGAAGTAAAGCTGTGAGTACCGGGCGTGAGTCGTGCTTCGGTAGCTCAGATGGTAGAGCACTTGCCCGCGAAAGGCAAATGTCCCGAGTTCGAGTCTCGGTCGGGCACACAGTTTTAATCTTCCAGAAAGTTTCATAACCTAAGGACATCACACACATCCATGCCCGAGGCAGGATTCGAACCTGCGACCGAAGCGGTCGCTCGGCTCCAGACTGTAGCGCCTAGAACCGCACGGCCACTCCGGCCGGCATGATGTCTCACTCTGTAGAACGAGTAAATGTAAACCAAGCAAATGGTTGTAGCAGTGTTCAAGGATGTGTTGCAGCAAGTGCATACCACATGTTGCCATGTCACGGAGGATGCGGAACAGTCGATAGACGAGTCACAAAAAGATTCTGTTGCAAGATGTTGAGCAGTACATAAAGGAATGTGTTCCTTGTGCAGAGAGAGCAGATCTTTTTCATCGGAATATCCCTTTGGAAAAATTAAGAGGCCTGTAAACCTTTTCATATGACAGGGCTCGATACCCTGGAACCTCACAATAGGAAACACACAGGAAAGAAATACATGCTTTTCAAGGTTTACAGCAATGTTAGCGATTCTCGGAACAGTAGCCTACATTATACGAGGAGTTAACAGCTGGATACTTAAATTTCGTGTTCATAATTCCTTAATTGTTGAGCAGGGTACAAATTTTGTATTAGACTTGATAAAGCATTTACTTCATGTACTTCGTACCTCAAAATTATGAAGAAGCTCGTTTCATCTACAAAGTGATAAGGAAACAGAGAAAATGTCTAGGACGATTTCTAAAATGTTAGGCTTACTTTGGTAGTCAGTACAACGATTTTGAGACACACCTCCAATTCATAGTTTCTGCATTTAAGTCTAATTTACATTCTAGCAACACTCTGTTACCATTCGAGGCGGTTTTCTACAGGAAACTTTCATGCCCCTCTAACATCATGATTCATAACTTACGCGCTAACTGTGAATCAGTCAAAAGATATGCTAAGAGGATATGTGAGGTGTGGCAAAAAAGTGAAATGAGCCAACTCTAAGGCATGGGATGACAAGAACATTTGAGTCGGCATGTAGAAAAGCAAGTTCAATATTGAGTCAGTCGATGGGGGTTAGTCACTAATCCTTACATGCCTAGTGGAGACAAAGAAGTTCTTGACTTCACCAGTGAAAGTTAAAGTGTAGTTTCCGGTAAAAACGTCTAGTGTCCATGTTAATAGAGGTTAAACTCTTAAGAGAATGGTGGATGTGTTATCAAAAATTCCAGCAACCATGACAGATTGCATGGAAATTACTAAGAAAGCCAAGAGACAATTAGCAGCAGGTAATCATGATACACATAATGTGCATTCCACAGGGATCACAAACCAGATAATAATATTCGTCTTTTGTTATGTTATTTTCGGAACTACTCGATAAATATCACATCTCTCTTGTTCACGTGTTATTGTGATTTTATATTTATATTACTTAACGCTGGCTCATTACAGTGTGTTTTGAATATGGTTTATTTAATAGTCTGACCTCCAGCAAGCCAGATTAACAGAAATTCATGGAACATCTAGGCCTCAGGTTATAGCATTCATTATTTGCCAAGTGATTCACGTTTATTAAACAATTTAAAAAACAACAACGGTAGTAAAGAAATGAAATAATCAAAGTGGCAGTTCTTAGAACAATGAGTGAAATGCTTCGAATTCAAAGGAGCATCATGGCGTAACTGATTTAGCAACAAGAGCAAAATCATACCAGACTAAGACAATGGTTTTAAATTACAGACTCAGGATTTAACTCCGTCCTTTAAGAAATATGACAAATTTAAAGTAAAATTTTGGAGGGTCGAATGTAACAAGGCCTAGCGCAGATTTAGTAACGGATAAAATGTTAAAAAAATTAAATGTCCAAGCTAACAGAACTGACTTAAATTACAAATTAGTATTTAACGTGATCTTTTGAAAAAGCTGACAAATTTAAGCGATTCAAAGGTCAGCAAATGGCCCAGCTGGCTAGGGAAAAACTGAAACAGAAAGGGCACAGCACCAGAAGACAAAAATGCGCCAATTCTGAAAACATTTACACCCACGTGGACCAGAGAAAAAAAAACTTACATAGCAGTCACCATAGATCAGCTTCACACAAGATAACGCCAGCGGCGAATCCCAGATGCCGGCCAGTAATATCGTGCCGCCGGTGTGCTCACCCTTGTCAGGGCGGGCCAATTGCACGCATAGGTTTCAGAAACAGTAGCTGACCAATCAGGCAACAGCAGGGTGCTCTTAAAATAAGGGTCATCCGACAAGATGATGCCTAGAAACACCAACAGGTCGAGTAGTACGACACACATTCAGCAAATAACTGCCTGAACATGTAATCTGCAGTAAGGTACAACAACACCCGGCAAACAATGATTAACAGTTTAGGCTAAGAATATCAAGAATAGTACAATTGAAACACTAGCGAAAACCAAGAATAGGTTTTTTACATAACCAAGCTACAAACATTGTTTTAACAGATTTTAAATAACAATTTGGAACTTCCCTTCCTGGTTGAAATCCTGGTTCTGTTAATAATATAACGATTAGATAGCAATATAAGATTGGCCGCAGACCCAACCAGACTCCAAGAATCAGGTAAGGAGTCTTGCCTTACAACACAGAAAATTTCACATCTGTTTGCCAGTGCACTCAGTGTACTAATAGATTTGACCAGCTCAGAATCCAAAATATAATTGAAACCTGGTTGGTAGGTACTCAGAGAGTGCACAGGATAAGGTTATGATTGTGGATGGGGCTGTAAACAGTTACCGTGAGTTGCACAATCAAACACACAACTTTATTTTTCTAAGAAACACTTATTTACACATTGGTTTAAAAGATCAAAATTAGACAGTACGGCCGAAGGCCTAGTTAAAGATAACCTTGTAATATCTCTTTATATTCGATGAATTATTCAGATACAATTCTACCCTTGAATGACGTTTACTAATTTTCTATCTTCATACTCGCAGAATCCATGCGAAAAGTAGTTCATACAATAGCTATGCCATGAGCGCATAAGTATTCTTTGTAGTACTCTCTCTGGTGGTTGTTAGAAAAAAAAGAAAGGGAGCTTCCGAGATTGTCTTCGTGCCAATTAGCCTGAGCTTGGTTTGGAGGAACTGTAATCTGATTATTGAGACTTATCACAGAAGATAACTAATACGAACTGTACGATTAAGAGGAAATATATATAGATTGCTCCTTCACATAAAAGGTGTGTATTTGAAATTTGATAATTAATGATATTTATCGATATATTGCGTAGTTGTTAATCAGAAGGGAACTTCCGAAAGACTGGATACGAACCTGCATTTAATAATCCAAGAGCTCCATTACTTCTTCGGAAGGTTAAACTTCATCAAAGCCAAATATCCGCTTGATATGAGATTTCCCGACTGATTATACAACGCTCCCAAAATTACGAGGCATTTTATTTGTACAGATTAGCAGACTGCCGCAAAGCACGAGCCTGCAGAGAAGAAGAATCATCGCCTGATTTCATTCTAACAAGTAAAATTTCAGAATCATTTTGAGTGACTGAGCTATGACTGTGTTTCCTATCATGAATGACTGATTGCTCGAACGAATTGAGAGCTACAGAATTACGTAGAAAAGAAGGAAAAAATTACAACCTGAAGGCCCAAAACCACACCCAAAGCAAGAACGACTGAAAGTCTGGCTTAGAAATCAACTGCAATTAGAACAGAAGGTAAAAATTAAAAGAAAACATGCAATTGAAAACAATTAGCGGCTCAAGGCCAACACTACATGTCTAAAGGACAGCTATAATTAAAACACATTAATAAACAATTTTTTGAACCAAGAAATTTCTTTTTAAACTTACAACGGAACGGCCGAAAGCCTAATTAAAGAAATATTAACTTATTGCACTGCTGAAGGCCACAAACAAATTTGAAACAATTGCTGAAGGCCTGAACAACAAGTCAGACAAACAATTTAAAATAAACCCCTTCCACCTCATAAAAAAGTTTCCTTTACAGAATACACGTGCCTGAAGGCCTTATTGAAAGGGGTTCACGTAAATGCTCGGCTAAAGGCCACACATAACAAGTCGAACAACTAACGGCTTAGGTCCTGGATCACAAACAATTTCAGATAGAACCAATTGTAAGAAATTTTTTAAAAAGAAAAATCAATCTTCAAAATTTAATTTAACACAGCTGAAGGCCTTTATGTAACATTTAAAATGAAAATCACCATCTAAAACAAACAGATCAAGTGGTGCTCAGAAGTGTTCCAAGGGCTGGCCTGAGAAGGTAGCTCAAATGTGAGGTGAGACAGGCAGCCAAAAGTTGAAGTTAAATAATCGGATGGGAACCCACACTAGGGACAGCCCAAGGTCTGACCACCAATTTAACATTTCCCTTCCATCTGACCAACGACACAACGGTGGAAAATATCGGCTGAGGACGAGGATATGAACAGCACTACATCTTCAGAAACTGGCGTCTAAAAGCAGCCAAGGGAACAATAACCAGTCTAAGCAAAACATGAACCAAACATCTTAAAAGGCTGTCAAACTACACGCCATGCCGGACAACATCGACACGACGAGGAAAGGCACACTGCAGAAAAACTATGCTAACAATCAGGGCTGGTAACTTGGGCGTTAACGGTCACAGGTCAGAAAATAACGCTTGTGCACTTCACTGGCAAGTCACAGTCAATTTAATGATTAATCACAATATAGGAAGATCACTCAACTTCAGCGTCCAGGTTCGGCGGACAACGAACTTAGTCGTTCTCGCAGCTAGCGCCTCACTATCCAACAGTGCATGCACGCCGCCAGCGGTCCAGGCCAGGCCTCACACTGCGGAGACTTTCTCGCTACTCCGTCTCAACTGACTGACTACAACACACACCACCACTACCCGGAAATACTAGCGGTCACACCAAAGATAGTACGGAAGTACTAGTATCGATAAAAAGGCAAGCCAGCAACTCCGTTATGCCGGTAAGTAAGGAAGAAACAAGACACCACTCGATGTGACAAAATGCCAAGGAACAAACGACATGAACGCAAGCCACACACTGCTCAATAATTAAAAGAGCACATTAATCACAAATGTTCATGACAGCACCTGCGACCACAGTCACATTTCTGCCACTCGTACAGACGGTGACAGTAATAATGTTAGGCGTTATTGGCAAGGAGAAACACTATTAAAAACAACCAATAAAGAACTCTCACCACAATCATTACACCAGGAGATCACAAATGGTTCAAATGGCTCTGAGCGCTATGGGACTTAACTGCTGTGGTCATCAGTCCCCTAGAACTACTTAAACCTAACCAACCTAAGGACATCACACGCATCCATGTCCGAGGTAGGATTCGAACCTGCGACCGTAGCGGTCGCGCGGTTCCAGACTGTAGCACCTAGAACCGCTCGGTCACTGCGGCCGGCCAGGAGATCACAACTAAGTTACTTTTCAGGGAAGCAATACACGGCGCCCAGCGAACACAAAAGTGGACAGTCTCCAACAGTTTGTTTAAGTGATACAGACCAATCTACGGCGCATCCAAATTTCCCGGAAAGCACAAATTCACAACTGAGGGAAGATTCACATAGAGTAGGGCTGTTAACAGTAGTGCCCGCTAACGCCACCAAACAAAATCACACAGCCTGGCCTGACAACAGGAAAGAGGTGCCCTCTTAGAGCACCGGAATCTGCTAATGATAATCAAAGTCTTTTCCCGTTGCAACGGTTCCCCCAGAGCGAGTCGGTCAAGACACCGACAACCGGTGCATGACAATAGACGTTTCCTCCAACCGACTTCCTTTCTCCTCGTCCCCCCAGTGACTGTCGATTCCATACTCGCCCGCCTCGCAAACATTTCAAACCGAAAGACGTAGCGCAAGAACGCCACCCGCCGACCAAAGGGAAAAGCAAGCCAGAGATGCGATCTACAGACCGAAATCGATGCGAGCCGACATGGATCATGGCTGGCTTGTTTTGTAAACACGTTTCCGAAGAAGGGAGAGAATGATGAAAGTTCCTTCCCTCAGGTGACGGTTTAGCTGGGACAATCGGATGGGCTGCTGTACACTCGAGGTTGCTAGGGGAACTCGGGGTGGAACGCGATACTTAATGTATAACAATTTCTATAAAATAAGGGAACACAAGGAAACACTTCATAAAGTAATAAAAAACACCTTATAGTGTAACCTAATGTACCTTATTTTAAAATCACTTAAAACAATACGTTTTGCATTTTTACAATTTTTCAAAGAAAGTCTTGCATATTTCCCGTTCCGCCCCACCCACGGGGCAGAAAGGGATAAGGGTATTTATTGTTAAATTATTGGTGGTGGTGGTGGTTTTTGGGGGAAGGAGACCAGACAGCGAGGTCATCGGTCTCATCGGATTAGGGAAGGACGGGGAAGGAAGTCGGCCGTGCCCTTTGAAAGGAACCATCCCGGCATTTGCCTGGAGCGATTTAGGGAAATCACGGAAAACCTAAATCAGGATGGCCGGACGCGGGATTGAACCGTCGTCCTCCCGAATGCGAGTCCAGTGTCTAACCACTGCGCCACCTCGCTCGGTTAAATTATTGCATAAACGTTGAATTTGAATTACAAATATCGTATTAAACTATGACAGAATGTTGTATAACAAGCAATCCAGACTAAGGAATCTGTAATTTAAACAATTAAAAAGTCATTCTTCAAAATAAGAAAATATTTTAATGTCATTCTGAAAAATGTACAATGCTTAATAACTACCAAACCACTAACTACTAGTCCTTTCGACAATACTCACAAATCAGTATTTTCTCTTTATCTTCACTGTCTATTCAGCACATGAATTGTGCCCACTCTGGCATGCGACCCAGCCCTCATTAGCAAGGGAGTGGAAGTCCCCACAGCAGAGACACTCAGCATCCTCTCTCTCTTCTTCATCATCTTCTTCCTTTCATTTTTCTTAAGGTGTTTGATGTACTCTGTTTTGGTTTTTTTCGGTGTACAGTTTGATATTGTTTGCCTTAAGTTGCATTGCACCTTTCTGTAGGACTACTTTACGTGCGACAGCATTCTGCAGTTCCTTCTTATAAGGAGAATCTGTTAATACGACGGTTTTTCCTTTTCGTCTTGTAGTCCGCCGAGTATTTTGACAGATTAGTGGGATTGGAATGATGGTCTCGGGCGATATCTGGAAAGCTGAGTTGTTCGGCGAACATAGCTGGTTGGGAGAGTCTGGCATCCATGAACATCCAGGCTGTCTTTGCTTTCTACTTGCATCAAAATATGACGGGGCAGAACGGGACACTATCCCACTATACCCCGTCCCATTCCACCCCAAGAGCACTTTTGAGGTTAACAACTTTTATGGAGTGTAATACCTGACGTATTTAAACGTATTAAGTAACTAAAGTATAACAAATGCCATGCACTTTAAGGGAATGTGTCATTTTAGGGTATACGATTAACAATTAACAGCTTACCTGGCGGTGAAATTCACCAAACGTTAGAACAACGCAAGCGAAAACGTGACGGACAACAATTCACTTAGATCTCGCACTTCAAACTAAATCAGAATGGCTGCCCTTACTTCCCTTCCATTCGGAGAAATAGTTACATGCCCATATAACAGATTGCAACACTGTCCAGTGTAGAAAAGAGCAATTTCCCATTGTGCCCCGCTATCCCGTTCTGCCCCGAGTTATCCTACATGTCGTCAATGGTGACAGATGTGCTGTTTGCCAGACAACCTGGACACCGACCTTTGATGTGAGGGAAATAAGGAACGAAGTTCACTAGTTGCAAGGTGTACTCGTAGGGTTAAACAGAGAAACGGAAAACATGAAAGTTCCCACCGAGATACGGGACGAATACTAAGAATTGAGGCTATCATAAGAAAAAATGAGAGCCCAACTGACGCAAATAAATTTGTACATAGGATGCTTGTTCGTAAGTATACAGAGTGGTAGAGCCAGGAATGGGCTAGTAAGATTTACGTTGGGTACCACCAAAATTGCAGTAGAATGGCATCCTACGGAAGTGTCGGAGAGCCAACCACGGAGTTAGCACAGTACATGAGGATGCAATAAAAACAGCAGACAGCGATTTAGGAAAAGTACGGCCTCGGTTGAGCATACTAGGCAGGAAAATAGCAATAGCTAAATTATTGCCGCGCGGGATTAGCCGAGCGGTTGTAAGTAGGCTGTTTAGGTTTTCTTATTGGTAACGCCACGTAGCGCTCTGTGTGAGAATCACTGGCTGTGCTGTGTGCAGTCTGTGGCTAGTTTGCATTGTTGTCTGCCATTGTAGTGTCGGGCAGCGGCAGCTGGATGTGAACAGCGCGTAGCGTTGCGCAGTTGGAGGTGAGCCGCCAGCAGTGGTGGATGTGGAGAGAGAAATGGCGGAGTTTTGATATTTGTAAAAATGGATGTTATGAACTCCTATATATATTATGACTTTTGATGATATTAAGATAAATACATGTTTGTTCCCTATTAATATCTTTCATTTGCTAACTATCCCTATCAGTAGTTAGTGCCTTCCGTAGTTTGAATCTTTTATTTAGCTGGCAGTAGTGGTGCTCGCTGTATTGCAGTCGTTCGAGTAACCAAGATTTTTGTGAGGTAAGTGATTTGTGAAACGTATAGGTTAATGTTAGTCAGAGCCATTCTTTCGTAGGGATTTTTTGGAAGTCAGTTTGCGTTGCGCAAAAAATATTGTGTGTCAGGTTAAGGACAGTCATGTATAATTTTTCAAAGGGGACGTTTCACGGTCTAAGGCGCTGCAGTCATGGACTGTGCGGCTGGTCCCGGCGGAGGTTCGAATCCTCCCTCGGGCATGGGTGTGTGTGTGTCTGTTTGTCCTTAGGATGATTTAGGTTAAGTAGTGTGTAAGCTTAGGGACTGATGACCTTAGCATTTAAGTCCCGTAAGATTTCACACATATTTGAACATTTTTTGCTAAATTATAACGAGGATTAGCAGACAGACTCAATGATGCAGGAATGGGAGTAGCGTCATTACAAGAAGCAGGTTACCGTGCGGTAAGCGGACAGCTAAGTTCGGCACTGCTGTCCTCACAACAATTTTTGGCAGGGTTGCGCCTAGCAGAAAAAAGAATTCGGTGCAGATCTCCAACACGCGACGCTGGTGACGGAAAAGAACTTGGCAGTATTTTACCATACAATAACTGTAGTACTGAGTACGGATGGAGCAAGATTGTTCAATCCATCCAATTGCCAGTAGTGGAAATTAACGAACGGTACCAATGTCATACAGTTCACCATTATCCTGTAGGATGGGAAACAATGCTTAAGTGGATACAGGTGAGGATGCAAGAGGTATTAATAATTTATGAGCTTGCAGAGTCTCACGAACGTTTGCCACTAGAGGACCTGTGGGAATGGAGAAGGGAAAGTACCACTATTTGTCCAGCCAGAGGAGTGCAGACTGATATGCGGACATGTGAAGTACAACTGTTTCTGGTTAAAATGAAAGTAACGGAACACAAAAGGGAATATTGGCTCCAAAACCTCATTTTCAGAATGTAGGGGCACATTGGATCTACTCAGTTTATGCACCATAAACAGTAACTATGAATTGTTGTTGGAATGAGAAAGCTAAGGACATGGCACAGTGGGGGTACTTGGGTGAACAGCACAACTTGTGAGATGGTGGGGACGAACTTTCACCTCCTGACTGCATTCATCGTTACGACGCAATAACCCACTCCGTTTTGTATTGGCCAGAGAAACAGTTGAAAGTGCTACCAACACAATGCCTAAACTACCTTAAACATTCTAAATGCCGACATTAATACACTCTTTATACAAAGTAATTGCATCCCAGCAAGGTAAAATTTCTTTAGGAAAAATGTTACAATACTTTCAGCAGAATCAAGAAAAACGACAATAGATCATAATCGTAAGCATTACAACCATCATGTTGCCGTGTCTCTGTAAGTAATTTGCATTTTTATTATCGGCTCGGACATAAAAACATTCATTATCCCATCCTACCAACACATCAAATACCTATAGAGTGGTTAACTGATATAAATAAAAAGTACAGAATACGGAAAATTGTGGGCTTGTGGTAGTTTATAAGGGCTCAATTGGAGACAGCATAGCGTAAACGCAGGAGAAGTGGTTCACTGAAGCGAAAGTTAGATACTGCGTTATAAAATTAAGAAAGGAAGGAGACATGTGGTCAGATGATGATGCAGTACATTATAACAGGACACTACGAAGGAATGCTCTGTAGCACCAAGCACCAGCGAACCACTGTAAAAATCCAACGTTGCAGAACGAACAGAATTCCGACAGTCAAGTATAGAGACGAGGAGCCTTGGTGCATCCAACCAGGGTAAATTCGTTCATCCATCTAGAGCCATCGTGTTATAGGCGCGAGCTCTGCTGCTTAAGTAAACTGGGCTTTCGGAGTTCCGAGACATACACTCCAGGAAATTGAAATAAGAACACCGTGAATTCATTGTGCCAGGAAGGGGAAACTTTATTGACACATTCCTGGGGTCAGATACATCATACGATCACACTGACAGAACCACAGGCACATAGACACAGGCAACAGAGCATGCACAATGTCGGCACTAGTACAGTGTATATCCACCTTTCGCAGCAATGCAGGCTGCTATTCTCCCATGGAGACGATCGTAGAGATGCTGGATGTAGTCCTGTGGAACGGCTTGCCATGCCATTTCCACCTGGCGCCTCAGTTGGACAAGCGTTCGTGCTGGACGTGCAGACCGCGTGAGACGACGCTTCATCCAGTCCCAAACATGTTCAATGGGGGACAGATCCGGAGATCTTGCTGGCCAGGGTAGTTGACTTACACCTTCTAGAGCACGTTGGGTGGCACGGGATACATGCGGACGTGCATTGTCCTGTGGAGTTCCCTTGCCGGTCTAGGAATGGTAGAACGATGGGTTCGATGAGGGTTTGGATGTACCGTGCACTATTCAGTGTCCCCTCGACGATCACCAGTGGTGTACGGCCAGTGTAGGAGATCGCTCCCCACACCATAATGCCGGGTGTTGGCCCTGTGTGCCTCGGTCGTATGCAGTCCTGATTGTGGCGCTCACCTGCACGGCGCCAAACACGCATACGACCAAGGCACCAAGGCAGAAGCGACTCTCATCGCTGAAGACGACACGTCTCCATTCGTCCCTCCATTCACGCCTGTCGCGACACCACTGGAGGCGGGCTGCACGATGTTGGGGTGTGAGCGGAAGACGGCCTAGCGGTGTGCGGGACCGTAGCCCAGCTTCATGGAGACGGTTGCGAATGGTCCTCGCCGATACCCCAGGAGCAACAGTGTCCCTAATTTGCTGGGAAGTGGCGCTGCGGTCCCCTACGGCACTGCGTAGGATCCTACGGTCTTGGCGTGCATCCGTGCGTCGCTGCGGTCCGGTCCCAGGTCGACGGGCACGTGCACCTTCCGCCGACCACTGGCGACAACATCGATGTACTGTGGAGACCTCACGCCCCACGTGTTGAGCAATTCGGCGGTACGTCCACCCGGCCTCCCGCATGCCCACTATACGCCCTCGCTCAAAGTCCGTCAACTGCACATACGGTTCACGTCCACGCTGTCGCGGCATGCTACCAGTGTTAAAGACTGCGATGGAGCTCCGTATGCCACGGCAAACTGGCTGACACTGACGGCGGCGGTGCACAAATGCTGCGCAGCTAGCGCCATTCGACGGCCAACACCGCGGTTCCTGGTGTGTCCGCTGTGCCGTGCGTGTGATCATTGCTTGTACAGCCCTCTCGCTGTGTCCGGAGCAAGTATGGTGGGTCTGACACACCGGTGTCAATGTGTTCTTTTTTCCATTTCCAGGAGTGTATTTCACTACGCTGCCATTCCGGCTACGTCTCCAGCACTAGATACAGTTACGGTATATTGAGTCGCAGGGAATGCAGGACACGCTGACCGATAATGGTCTGTCGGCTGACTTTGACACCGAGAAACAGCCATTCCGATGCAAGCCACAGCCATGGTATACTTTTGCAGCCTACGTGAACTTCACGTATGATGAGAAGACTGGATTGCCGCCAGATCTCCATCTAATGAAGGTCGTTTGTGGATGAACTGCAACCTGTCATTCCTACACCGTCCAGTCATGGCACATATGTGCAGCCAGCTGGCCATTCCATGATGATCTGCAGCGTTCTCGGTCGTCCCATGTTAGGAGAACAGAGCCTGTCCTTCACAACTACCGTCTTC
Source organism: Schistocerca serialis cubense (assembly GCF_023864345.2). Taxonomy (NCBI): domain Eukaryota; kingdom Metazoa; phylum Arthropoda; class Insecta; order Orthoptera; family Acrididae; genus Schistocerca; species Schistocerca serialis. The sequence goes on along the minus strand of NC_064644.1, from coordinate 385,975,731 downwards.
CTGGACTACACTCACCTCATGTATCTTCGTCCGTCCGTGAGAGCGCTGAGGTATAGAGCCGCACTGTGCTGTGAAACGCCCACTAACTGCCCCTGCTCATGTTCCCAGCTGTAGCCCTCACGCCACCGTGCCGGCCGCCGCTCACTGACGTAACACACCTGTGCCATGACTCGGTGACAAGGTACATCAGCAATTCTGCCCCCTTGAGCACCTCTGAGGCCCATGCGCTGCATGCCGCTCCGAAGCAGCTAAATTACTCTGTTACTTGCTTCCAGGCAGTAAACTGTCATCCCAGATGCCACTGTTTTACTAATGCCTCTGAATTCAGCACCCAACGACTCGCGCACCATCGCTCAGTCCCCGACCCGTAGTGACCTTGGTCAACCCACGCTGCTGCATTTGTTTATCATCTGCTTCCATTAATAAATGTGTCTTTGGGGTTAGAGTTGTCTACCAATAAATACACTACTGGCAATTAAAATTGCTACACCAAGAAGAAATGCAGATGATAAACGGGTATTCATTGGACAAATATATTATACAAGAACTGACATTTGATTACATTTTCATGCAATTGGGGTGCATAGATCCTGAGAAATCAGTACCTAGAACAACCACCTCTGGCCGTAATAACGGTCTTGATACGCCTGGGCATTGAGTTAAAAAGAGCTTGGATGGCGTGTGCTGGTACAGCTGCCCATGCAGCTTCAACACGATACCACAGTTCGTCAAGAGTAGGGACTGGCGTATTGTGGCGAGCCAGTTGCTGGGCCACCATTGACCAAACCTTTTCAATTGGTGAGAGATCTGGAGAATGTTCTGGCCAGGGCAGTAGTCGAACATTTTCTGTATCCAGAAAGGCCCGTACAGGACTTTCATCATGCGGTCGTGCACTATCCTGCTGAAATGTAGGGTTTCGCAGGGATCGAATGAAGGGTAGAGCCATGGCTCGTAACACTTCTGAAATGTAACGTCCACTGTTCAAAGTGCCGTCAATGTGAACAAGAGGTGACCGAGACGTGTAACCAGTGGCACCCCATACCATCACGTCGGGTGATACGCCAGTATGGCGATGACGAATACACGCTTCCAATGTGCGTTCACCGCGATGTCGCCAAATACGTATGCTGTAAACAGAACATGGATTCATCCGAAAAAATGACGTTTTGCCATTCGTGCACCCAGGTTCGTCGTTGAGTACACCATCCCAGGCGCTTCTCAAAAAATGTTCAAATGTGTGCGAAACCATATGGGACTTAACTGCTAAGGTCATCAGTCCCTAAGCTTACACACTACTTAACCTAAATTATCCTAAGGACCAACACAGACACCCATGCCCGAGGGAGGACTCGAACCTCCGCCGGGACCAGCCGCACAGACCATGACTGCAGCCCCCTAGACCGCTCGGCCAATCCCGCCAGGCGCTCCTGTCAGTGATGCAGCGTCAAGGGTAAGCGCAGCCATGGTCTGCGAGCTGATAGTCCATGCTATTGGAAATGTCGTCGAACTGTTCGTGCAGATGGTTGTTGTCTTGCAAACGTCCCCATCTGTTGACTCAATGGTCGAGACGTGGCTGCACGATGCATTACAGCCATGCGGATAAGGTGCCTGTCATCTCGACTGCTAGTGATACGAGGCCGTTGAGATGCAGCACGGCGTTCCGTATTATCCTCCTGAACCCACCTATTCCATATTCTGCTAACAGTCATTGGATCTCGACCAACGCGAGCAGCAATGTCGCTATACGATATACCGCAATCGCGATAGGCTACAATCCGATCCTTATCAAAGTCGGAAACGTGATATACGCATTTCTCCTCCTAACACGAGGCATCACAACAACGTTTCACCAGGCAACGCCCGTAAACTGCTGTCGATGTATGAGAAATCGGTTGGAAACTTTCCTCATGTCAGCTCGTTGTAGGTGTCGCCACCGGCGCCAACCTTGTGTGAATGGTCTGACAAGCTAATCATTTGCATATCACAGCATCTTCTTCCTGTCGGTTAAATTTCGCGTCTGTAGCAAGTCATCTTCGTGGTGTAGCAATTTTAATGGCCAGTAGTGTAATTTAAGCTACTTTTAAATTTTACTTAATTGGCAGCTAATCTTTTTATGGCTGTTTGCGAGTTACTGAAAATCTGTGTTTCGGAATACTCTGTATAAAAATTAGCAATGCAATACCTGGATTCTCCAATCAGAGTGGGTTTCAGAACAATGACTGACTCGTGAATAGTTTCACTATGCAAATAATCATAATGTTTAAAAACAAATTTACAGCGCGTCGTACGTGCGATCAAACATATTGAGAGCGACAGAATTTCAGCACGAGGAACTTGTACGGTGATTTCTCTTTATGTCTCAGACAAGAGTTTATCAATACAAGTATTAACGGCTTATCACACTAGTGACTCTCCGTAGCGTGTTGCACAGAGAGTTGCGTAAGTCTTCAAACAATGAAATTAAAATGTCACATTTAAAACAGACGATAAAAACGACAGACAGGTTAAATTAATTTCTTTATCAATACCGGGATCAAATACAACCTTCTTCTTCAAATAAAACTGTTGGTTGCATGTTTCATTTTACTTGCTTCTCTCAGACTCATGGCAACAAGCAATGACACTATGTTTAGTTTTAAAAGCTATACATACCCACGAGTTATGAGATCTTGGTCTAGCGGAAACAATATTTAAGCAAGCCCAAAATATCCCTTGAACCTCTCTACTGAAATTTTCCACCCTGTCGGAGAGGAGAGAGGAAATAATGCGAAAAACCCGTTGCGCAACTGTACTGCATCACTTGATTATTCCGCTTTCAGCCCCGACGACAACAATGTGCTCTCGGTAAATGATGATTAAAGTGCGGCGCGTCTGTCGAATGGGATTCCGACAGAGGCGGAAAATTAATTTTATTCGGAATTTATTGGGCTTTTATCAACTATAATGTGGACATTGTCAAGGCCGTATCCTGTCCAATATAGCTCTAAATTAAAGAGTGGCGGATCCATTGTGCGCTTCGGAATTTTCAATAGCCGCGCACGGTGTGTGGAGCCGGGCTAGCGTCGATGCGCGCATGCGCACTTGTCCCCACACCTCAGAGCCACGAAGCTGTTTGAAAACAACAACAGGTGCTGGCTCCGTAATTTGCGAATTTCACTTGTTCTTCCTTTGTATTACAAGCCAGCTTTTAAAATGACAGAATAACCGCCATCAAGTAATTATAATGTTTTCAGCTCATGCATTCAGTCTCGCATTTCTCCACCATTTCTTAAAATCCGTAATCGTGCTATTTCAGAGGATACTGTGACTGACTGTTGAATTCTAGTATTCTACACTGCTTGGTAATTGCTAAGGAACAGCGACATTGTTGGACAGGAATAACCACAGGCAATGATGGACGATATGAAACACCGTAAACACGTAAGAGCAATGGTATGGTACATTTATAACGAAAACAGTACAAATTTCACCACATGGGGTAGCAGGATAGCAAATAAATAATGTTCACGTTTGGCGGAGGTCAGACTCCCAACATAAAGGTCGATTTCGTACTCTCAGTAAACAATTCATTAATGCACATTTTTCATGCTGGCTACCAAACTTTTAATGACTCCTTGAGGGATATTGACCCACTCCTCTCTCAAGGCTGTTTTGTTCTCACACGGCCGGCCGAAGTGGCCGAGCGGTTCTAGGCGCTTCAGTCTGGAGCCGCGCGACCGCTACAGTCGCAGGTTCGAATCCTGCCTCGGGCATGGATGTGTGTAATGTCCTTAGGTTGGTTAGGTTTATTTAGTTCTAAGTTCTAGCGGACTGCTGACCTCAGAAGTTAAGTCCCATAGTGCTCAGAGCCATTTGAACCATTTTGTTCTTACACGGTTCAAGGAATGGGTGGTCGTTGAGAATGCCTGTCAACACCATAAGACCTAGGCCACACCGACGACGTACATGGCCATTGTGTGATACGTAACGTCTTAAAAAAGTGGTTTAAAAGGCTCTGAGCACTATGAGACTTAACATCTGAGGTCGTCAGTCCCCTAAAACTTAGAACTACTTGAACCTAACTAACATAAGGACATCACACACATCCATGCCCGAGGCAGGATTCGAACCGGCGACGGTAGCGGTCTCGCGGTTCCACGTAACGTCTTTCCTTCTCTCTCCACACTAAATGGTCCGCGGAATCACCGGCCACAGCGAAGCGGGATTCTTCGGAGAACATGACTTTGGACAACTGTTGTTGAAGCCAGCAAACATACTCTCTACACCAATGAACTATTTCTCGGCGTTGGCAGGGTTGAAGTGGTGTGTAATTGCCTGGCTTCCGAGTGTACAAGCCAGCCTGATCTAATCACCTTCAAATGGCTCTGACAGACACACGTGTACCGGTAGCGGCCGCAAGGTCTGCAGCGATCTGCCTAGGAGTGAGATGTCTGTTCCTTTTCTCCACTAGGGCTACGTATCAACCCTCTTGTGCGGTGTGGTGGTCCGTGTACAACCCTCGATATGCTTTCGCATAGCATTTCCACCGTGAACGGCCTTTTTAATCGGGATACGTTTGGACACAACCATTACTGTGGACTCTTTGACCGATTTCGAGATCTCCAACTGCTTGTCCACAGTCATAAGCACTTAAACGATATGTTGCAGACATGCTGTCGTACCACACGGAATGTTGCAATAATCGGTTCAACAACAACCTTCGTAAAACGTCATACTGCATGAACTGTCGAACGGACACACAGCATTCGTGCACATACTTCTGTGCGTCTTGTCCTTTGCATTTCCTTTCGCTGTCATTGATCGAATGTTCCGTAGTATTTGTTTGTTGTTTCGTAGCAAATGGCAGTTGTTCCTTAACAAACATCAGTTGTTCCATAGCGGCTGTCAAGCAGTGTAAATACTTCACTCCTGGTTTCCAGCAGACCTGAAAGTTCTCGTACTTCAGTCCTTTCTTGTATGTAGGATTCAACCTCTGCTATGGCTTCGTAACCTCCACGGGGAAAAGGAGAAATGGGACACCCTTCTTCGCTCTGATAAACAATTTGTAAAAAAAAGGGCCTCGAAAATCTCATCAAACCGGTAAGTGATATAGAGAATGTGCTTGACTACTTAGAAAACAAAAATATAGTGATTCTAAAATACGTAGATACAACGATGATGTAGGAATGTACGAGAAAGAAGCTAAAGTATTGAAAGCCTTTATCTTGTCTTACGGGGACGTCCACGTGAACGACCTGAATTTTTATGCTTCGCTTTCGGTGCGCGTTACCTGTGACGTGCAATGCGGAAGGAAGTTGCGGTTTTGTACCAACACTGAATGACATTAACTGAAACTGTATAAGGAAATTAATTACATTGCCAGTTATAGTTTAAGAACTACAACACTTTGTCTAATAGATGGTTTTATAATACTCGTTTCATTCCTGGTACTATTTTCTGGTGCAGCATTCATACTGTGGCAGGCTCTGTCAACACAGGAACACATTATGCCTCTCGTTTTGTTGTTTATAGTGCACATGAAGAAACAGAAAAATCTTTATTATACCACATAATTATTTTTCTCAGAAATTACCGCTAAAATTATATGCAGAATGAAAAATATAGAAATTTTCTGCAATCTATTAGGCATGATACAATGAGACTATACCATTCTTCACTTGGAAGGAATTTGGTGAACATAGCTCAAACCATAGAGAAGATATGTGTACCTAAAGTTCGGAAAATATAGTTTCGAGAATATGAAAAAAGACTGTTCTCAGTGCTTTTAACTCACCGAATGCCTCTTTCAGAACATTGCGGCAGCATATTCTTGCTGGCCAGCTGTTTCTTTATCCTCTACACTTTTTCAGGAGTCCTTTCCTTACTCTGAACTCTTCAGTGGTGGCCTCCGCAGCCTTTCAGCTTCAACTACTCGCTGACGATCTACGGCAGTCGGAGGAATTATATTATTTCCTGGTTAGATGACGAGTTTGTCCGTTATTTGTGTCGTGCTAATTGCGCCATCTTTGAAACAGATGACAGCATCCATCACACCTATTCTGAGTACCTTCTTTCCAACAAACTCTGTTTTTGATACTTGTTGCCAAACACAACTGTCGAAACTCTTATTATGGTTCTGTGTGTGGCCAGGTAGACATCTGCTAAACAATTTTGTATCTGCAAAGTTCCTGTATATTGACTTTATTGTTTGCATGACTGTGGCAGTGCGACAGTGAACTGAAAGGAGCCGTGGCTGGTGTACAGACTTTTGTTCAAAGAGCGGTTAAGAACAAATAAACAATTTGAAAGCTGATAGCCCGCATCTCGTGGTCGTGCGGTAGCGTTCTCGCTTCCCACGCCCGGGTTCCCGGGTTCGATTCCCGGCGGGGTTAGGGATTTTCTCTGCCTCGTGATGGCTGGGTGTTGTGTGATGTCCTTAGGTTAGTTAGGTTTAAGTAGTTCTAAGTTCTAGGGGACTGATGACCATAGATGTTAAGTCCCATAGTGCTCAGAGCCATTTGAACCATTTTTTTGAAAGCTGATAATGCACACTTTTTGGAAACGAGAGATATTTGTATTTCAAATTGAGATAACTTTTTTCTATTTTTCAGTCATTTTCACGTCCAGGTGTCCTTATATTGATATCAAAATGGCCTGCACCTCAGATAGTTGTTAAGTGGATCCACGGAAGCAAGCGGCGGGGAGAAATGTTTCTACATGAATTTGGGTGTTGACGGATGTAAGATAGAGATATTGACAACTGAAAACATACTGTGATGAGCTAAAACGTTATGAACACTGCCTACCTCGAGCTTAAAAGCAGCCTGATGACGTAACCGGAACCTGACGAGACAAGGAAAGTGTATTAAGTGGAGCAGAGGGGCGAACCTGGCACCTCCATTTTACTGACTTAGCTACCTGCGATTCCATTAGTCGCCAGTCGCTTATGTGGCAATCATTCCTTGCTCGGCATGTGAGCGCATTACACATTAGAATGCTGTTCGTTCCAAACCTCTCGGTGTGGCATACGATTACGTGACTTACTGATTTGGCTCTAGGCGCGCAGTCCGGAACCGTGCGACTGCTACGGTCGCAGGTTCGAATCCTGCCTCGGGCATGAATGTGTGTGATGTCCTTAGGTTAGTTAGATTTAAGTAGGTGTAAGTTCTAGGGGACTGATAAACACAGCAGTTGAGTCCCATAGTGCTCAGAGCCATTTGAACTGATTTGGACTCAAGTGACATGGAGATGCTTGTTCTCGAAGTGCTGAACACAGAGATATATTCCAAGCATCATTTAAACTAATAACTAGATTAAATCGTCAAGCTGGAGAAAATATATGTTACCCGACGACAGAGAAAACTGACCGAATGATCCTACGCTCTGAAAATATATCGACAGACAAAAAAGGATTCTTACAGATATTGGTACTGGTATGTGCTAGGAAAAATGGAGGAATTAATTTCGGCAACGTATACAAAGACCTTGTAAGGACACATCGGCGAGTATACTTTGACCACACGTAGACAGGTCCTAGCTGATTTGTATTAATTAGACTGCCACAGTGATTTTCTTACTAAATTGTATGAGAAATGCCATGGCAGCTGAAGAACGTTTGAAATTTGTGGAAGAAGTAGATGCTCATGTAGTGTGCCATCAAGAACCATACTTTCGTAAGGGCAGAATACCTGACCTTCCAGAACACTGCATGACGATAAAAGAAAGACCGGACAGCAAGCCAATAATCATAGTATATAACACAAAGTCGCAGCTGGACTAATCATACACTTATGTTCTGAACATATTTCAACTGCTGAGTTAACACTAACGAAAGATGCTTCGGTAATCTCAATATATGTGCAGTGCTCATTTGACGTAGAATCCTTCGCAGACTAAAGAAAAGACAAAGCACGACTTACAACTGGGAAACGACTAATGATTCCAGCAGACATTAATCCACGCTCAACTCTTTGACACGCAGATTGAACGGACGAAAAAGGACATAATAGTGGACATAATAAATGAATAGAATCTATTTGTTCTAAATAAACCTGGTCAACAGCTGACCTACTGCAATAGGATGGGAAATAAAAGCAACATAGATATCTCATTTGTAAACACTACGTCAATAACACATATTACAGACTAGAAAGCTTTAGACAATGTCACACAAAGTGACCAGAATGCAGTAGTAACATACACGGGAACTAGTAACGCAAACATACACACACTACAGAAACGAGTAATCTTAAACAAAGTCGACTGGAATAAACTTAAACCGATAATTGAGAACTTACCTCTAAACACAATTCACGATTATATCGATTACCGAGCAGACCAGTGAAAGCACAAAAGCACAAGCCCAGAATCAAGCAATTACAACACAAACCACACAAAAACAAGTAGTACCATGGTCGACCATATTAATAAGGTTGGGAAAAGAAGCACAAGACAAACGACGCTGCTACCAAAAAATTTAAGACAGCTCAGGAAAGAAACATTAGACTACATCATTACTTAGACGCAAAACAACCATAGAAAAACTCCAAAAGACCAGACAAAACCACTGGGACAAATTTGTAAAGACCAATACACAAAACAACATGGCGGCGGGGGGGAGGGGGGCATCTTTTAATATACAAATGGACTGTATAAATACCTCATAAGTACTGTAAACACTTAGAAGACCGGATGGCACGTTCACAAAAGGTTGGAGATGCTCTGCTCGATACCTCCCCGATGACGACTATGCACAAGATAAGCGACAACATACAATCTTACGCAGACAACCAACTGAAAGATATGCGAATAACAGTCACTGCCCCTGTTGCGCTTGAAGAGGTTGCCTTGGAGATCATAAAATTAAAAAATATTGTATTACCTGGCCCTGATGGCATTCACTCGGATACGATCAAAATCGCTGCTACACAAAATGTACGTTATCTAACGGACTTACTAAACGGCGCATTACTAAATGGAAGAATACCAAGTGTATGTAAAACTGCCAACGCAGTAATAATTAAAAAGTCTGACGATAGAGATCCGACTGACCCATATGTTTTATCAACAACCCAGCGAAAATACAAGAAGGACTACTATGCGACCGACTGCAATCGTACAGATAGCTAGTCTGACTAAATCCCCATCAGTATGGCTTCAAACAACGCTAATCTATAGACGACACAGTAAACAGAGTAATAGATATAGTACAGACAACTGAAGACAAGTATAAAGCGGCTATATTGATAGATATTGCTGGAGAGCTGTTGACAACCTCTAGTGGCCGGTTTTCTTAGGAAGACTAAGAGGTATGTGGACTCTGACAGTTTTGTATAATAGCTTGGTAGACTACTGCAAGCAGAGTATACACTCCTGGAAATTGAAATAAGAACACCGTGAATTCATTGTCCCAGGAAGGGGAAACTTTATTGACACATTCCTGGGGTCAGATACATCACATGATCACACTGACAGAACCACAGGCACATAGACACAGGCATGCACAATGTCGGCACTAGTACAGTGTATATCCACCTTTCGCAGCAATGCAGGCTGCTATTCTCCGATGGAGACGATCGTAGAGATGCTGGATGTAGTCCTGTGGAACGGCTTGCCATGCCATTTCCACCTGGCGCCTCAGTTGGACCAGCGTTCGTGCTGGACGTGCAGACCGCGTGAGACGACGCTTCATCCAGTCCCAAACATGCTCAATGGGGGACAGATCCGGAGATCTTGCTGGCCAGGGTAGTTGACTTACACCTTCTAGAGCACGTTGGGTGGCACGGGATACATGCGGACGTGCATTGTCCTGTTGGAACAGCAAGTTCCCTTTCCGGTCTAGGAATGGTAGAACGATGGGTTCGATGAGGGTTTGGATGTACCGTGCACTATTCAGTGTCCCCTCGACGATCACCAGTGGTGTACGGCCAGTGTAGGAGATCACTCCCCACACCATGATACCGGGTGTTGGCCCTGTGTGCCTCGGTCGTATGCAGTCCTGATTGTGGCGCTCACCTGCACGGCGCCAAACACGCATACGACCATCATTGGCACCAAGGCAGAAGCGACTCTCATCGCTGAAGACGACACGTCTCCATTCGTCCCTCCATTCACGCCTGTCGCGACACCACTGGAGGCGGTCTGCACGATGTTGGGGCGTGAGCGGAAGACGGCCTAACGATGTGCAGGACCGTAGCCCAGCTTCATGGAGACGGTTGCGAGTGGTCCTCGCCGATACCCCAGGAGCAACAGTGTCCCTAATTTGCTGGGAAGTGGCGGTGCGGTCCCCTACGGCACTGCGTAGGATCCTACGGTCTTGGCGTGCATCCGTGCGTCGCTGCGGTCCGGTCCCAGGTCGACGGGCACGTGCACCTTCCGCCGACCACTGGCGACAACATCGATGTACTGTGGAGACCTCACGCCCCACGTGTTGAGCAATTCGGCGGTACGTCCACCCGGCCTCCCGCATGCCCACTATACGCCCTCGCTCAAAGTCCGTCAACTGCACATACGGTTCACGACCACGCTGTCGCGGCATGCTACCAGTGTTAAAGACTGCGATGGAGCTCCGTATGCCACGGCAAACTGGCTGACACTGACGGCGGCGGTGCACAAATGCTGCGCAGCTAGCGCCATTCGACGGCCAACACCGCGGTTCCTGGTGTGTCCGCTGTGCCGTGCGTGTGATCATTGCTTGTACAGCCCTCTCGCAGTGTCCGGAGCAAGTATGGTGGGTATGACACACCGGTGTCAATGTGTTCTTTTTTCCATTTCCAGGAGTGTAGTTGAATGGAAGTCTGGCCACCGGAAAGTTATCGAAAACATTGGCAAAGGATATCCACAAGGGTCCATTTGCGGGCAAATATTGTGAGAGACTGCCATCGAACGTCTATTGAATGAAATCAATGGTAACAGAGCAAAACGGGTGGTGGCACACGATGACGACTGGCTGGGTGTAGTGTCAGCAAATTCAAGACCAGAATTAGAAAAAAAAGGTCACGAAACTCCTTGAAAGTATTAACAACCGGTGTACAAATAACAAACTGTCTATAGCAGCCAACAAAACAGTGTATATGTTATTAAAGTGGACAGTTAAAAGGAAGCCTGTAATAAAACTAAACAGTATCTCAATTAAGAACAACGGAAGTAATTAAATATCTTGGAATACATCTGGACAATATATTAAACTTCATTGAACACTTAAGACTAACTACTGACAAAGTGGTGACAATAAGGCATAAATTAGCTATACTTAACACGACCCAATTCAGACTTCCACTACAGATTGCGCGGATATTTCACATGGCACTCTTTGAGTCAAGAGTTTAATTTGCTGCTAGCACCTGAGCACAACATCTCAGCCTGACTACACACAAAAAATGGTTCAAATGGCTCTGAGCACTATGCGACTTAACTTCTGAGGTCATCAGTCGCCTAGAGCTTAGAACTAATTAAACCAAACTAACCTAAGGACATCACACACATCCATGTCCGAGGCAGGATTCGAACCTGCGACCATAGCGGTCGCTCGGCTACAGACTGTAGCGCCTAGAACCGCACGGCCACTCCGGCCGGCGACCACATACAAAAAAAAAGAAATTGTAAGACGCAAAGAAAAAAGTGTGCTCATCAAACTATCCAGAGCTTTTGTAACAAGATCCATAGAGGCAATGTGTGTCGTCATGGGTGTGTGCCCCATTGATATCACTATTCGTCAGCGCGCAGCGACATACGGGTTAAATGAAGGTAGACCAGAGAAAATACAAAACGTAACTCGGTGCAACATAACAGACCGAAGCCAGCTTAACATATGGCGAACTGCGACATGGCAGTAGGAATGGAACCAGACAGACAAGGGACAACGTGTCTGCTCTTTTTTTTTCGTAATATACGAGAACGCATTAGACTAAAATACATTGACCTCACAAGAGAAATGACCTATTTACTGACGGGGCATGGCCCATTTGTTGCCCGTCGCTATCGTGTAGGTCTGACACCTTTGTATCTGCTAAATACGGCATCGCTGAAAGTGTAGTTCTCCATTGCAGCACCTTAACACATCTAAGACCGAATGTAGAATTGCAATATCCAGAAACACAATACAGAACAAACGGCACATCCTGACTGGCAGATGACCTACCTCAAACCCTTTATGAAGCTTACAAACAAAACAGACTATATTTAAGAACGGAACACAAGTATGACAACAAAACACGTGTCACGCAACGTCACAGACACTGACACTCAATCGGATGATTGAGAAAGTGAATGTGCTATTCCGATATTAATGTAATTATCCACTGAGAAAGTGAATGTGCTATTCCGATATTAATGTAATTATCCATACAAGGTCGAAAGACCAATGTGATATAACAGACCCTAACAACCGTACAAATAAAACAGTATAAAAACTGTGTAATTAACATTAGATTACACATTTAATAAAACAAAACTCTTAAGTGAAGGAAAAAGTTATCTGTTGTAAAACTAAATAGTTGTAAAGCTGTTTCAGTGACGACAGGCTAGAAGTTTTCCCGAGTCTTTGCCACTGAAACAGCTACGATTTCAAGGACAAACTTTGTCTTTCACTAACTTCCCTCAAACCTTTCTTTACTATTTGTATTCTCTTTAACTAATATTCGATCTTTGTATTTTATTTTATGACTTGTATTGAGATTAACAAAGAATTAAAAGAAATTTGAATTGTTAACACACTGTCACAGTAGTAGTTCATTAGTAGAATTGTTTTTGTGATAATGCTGCCCCCAAACTGTTATTTTGACAGTAGGCTAATTGTAGTAAATAAATAAATAATCCCACACATCTGCCCTCACATGGAAGATCCTCCCAGCAAGGCAGGACCGAAGAGTGGTTCCACAAGACTCCATAATCGTACTGATATTACACATCCATCATGGCAATAGACTACATTTTAGATTACTTAAAATCGCCTAAAAGTTTTAAATATTCCAAAAGCAGTTAATTAACGTGTTTTGTTTAAAAAAATCGTTTATTCTAGTACCTTCCGCCGCAGAAGTCGAACACGCGCCAGAACAAATGGACGTGGTCAGCCCATAGAGGGCTCCGCCTCTGCGGCGGCTATTCCTCGCAGCGAGGGCGCCACCGCTAAGCCACGTGCAGACAGCGGCCAATAGCCGCTCCTTCCAGTTTCGTATATAGGGACTCGCTCTGCCCTAGTCCAGTCACCCTTTACATTGTCCGCAGGCTTGATCCCCCCCACCTTCTGTTTTCCTCCTTCCTCTCCACCCCCCGCCCATTGCCACGCCTCTATCGCTGTATCCCTCCCTCTCTCCACCTCCACACCCTCCATCTCCTTCATCAGGGCAATTTCCAAAGCCTCCCCCTCCCGGATGACGAACTTTGCCGTGACATCTACCCTTCCTTCCAACTATAACCTGGCCTTGTCCCCCCCCCCCTCCCCAGGGCCTCCTTTTTCCTCTTCCCTCCTTCTCCCAGAGCGGATTTTCCTCCTCCCCCCCCTCCCCTGAGACCCTGCACCCCATACTTGCCTCTTTCCTTCCCACATCCCTCCCTACCTGGCCCTCTTCAGCGCACCCCCCACTCATCTCCCCCATCTCTTCCCCTCCCTCCCTTCTTCTGGTCTCCCTCATCTCCTTGCGCCTGGCAGATCCTCTGTTTTGATCATCATCAGTGTGCCACATCAGTGTTGTGTTTAGTGCTGTTTCTCCTGTGCATCAAGAGGTGTGATTTTAATTGTGTACTGCCTTGAGGTTCGCCGTCAGTGTTTGTTATGTGCTACGCCATCCGTCGATACCTTTTATGCTCCAGTCATACTGTGCCTTGTGTTCTTTTAATTGTCGCAGTGTGTGGCTTTTTGTGTGTGCTACTTTTAAACAGTTTTAACAGTTTTTTATCTCCATTTAACGGTCACCCCGTTTTTTGTCTATTGCCTTCCATGATGTTTCCCCTTTTTTTACATCTATGTTCACCATATTCTCTCCTTTGTTATTTTTAAATGTCTTCTATTGTTTGTTCTATGTCTTTCGGCTGAAGAGCAGCGCATATGCTGCTGCCAGCCCGCCCTGATGGGGAATTGAAATACAATAAAGAAGAAAAGAAAACCTAGTCCAGTCAGTCTGGTACTCGCTCTGGATTTCATTTCTATCTCGGCGGTACTGCGTTCTGGTCGTTGCTCGTTGTTGACATTTGCCTGGCTCTGGTTCCGAGTGGATTTACTGCTGGTGTTTGGTGTTGTGGTTTCCACAAGCCTCCATTGTTTCTCTCTTCCTTGTTGTGTCGGTCTTAGTCGGTTGTTGTCAGTTGTGGTTGTTCTGTCGTCCGACTCGTCCTGTGTTTACCCGGTGGTGCGTGCTCCACCGCCGGCGGCTTCCCCGCATGGTGGCTCCGATCCGCAGCCCAAGGCGTTCCCGCAGTTGGTTTTGGTTACTACATTTATAGTCAACTATTTCCTTCTGTATTTCAAAACTTCTTTTAATTGCGTACAGCATTTAATTGAAAAGTGGTTTTTGTCCACTGGCATCCCGCCCATTTGTCGACAGAAAAAATAACAACGAGGAAAGAAAAATAGGGAATCATTCTAACGATTATTCCGGCCACAAATGGGAAAATTCGCATTTGGCAAGGGGCAGACTGTTATGGGCCGGCGCCTGGGAACCATAATCTCGGAACAGACTAAGCTGATCCAGTTACTGTCGTCGTGAGCATGTACAGAAAGTGGCTGAAGGAGGTTGACGACTAGGCGACAACATGTCGCCCATTCACATCTCATCACAGAATGTGGACGTCGGAATTTTGCTGGCTCTGTAAAGCATGATAAGGGACGATGTGTGACAGATCTGACAAAGAGTACAATGCTTGTGTGAGCACACAAGCGTTACGGAACATACCGTGCAGCGCACATTATCGAACATGAGCCTTCCTAGCTTACGACCCCTGTTTGTTCCCATGTTGGTCTAACAACGACATGAATTAAGATATTTGTGAGTACGATATCACCGAGACTGGATCGTGGATCAATGGAAACGATTCGCCTGCTGGGGTTTACTGTGAGGACAGGATGACATCAGCAAGGAAGTTTAAAAACAACACCTAACTTGAGAAAATAATATATGTAAGCAAGAAAGGCCATGTTCTACCTCTGCTCATACAGTGTACGGTGCTGTGAACAGCTTGTTAGCTAACGGAGAGATAGTTGGCACCATATGGGTACTGGAGTAATCTCTTCTGTCATAAAAATTTCAAGGGCAGACTATATGTGTACTTATCTTATAGCTGTTCTATATTTTTCCGAATTTCGAGCTGTATAAGGTATTTTTTACCAGCAGTTGCTGTAAACAATTGATGTGTAACACAAATATGCCACACCTAAATTGTTTTTGACAGTGGCCTCTTCATGCCAATATACATTCAATAAAACTGTCTGCAGAAGCATAGCTACCTGCTACGAGGACCACTTTCCAGTGCGCATGCACATACCGTTCTGTACTTCAACTGTGTGATCCGAAGTACCCGGACACCTGACTGAAAATGACTTCAGTTCGTGGCGCCCTCCATCAGTAATGCTGGAGTTCAGTATGTTATTGGCCAACCCTTAGCCTTGATGACAGCCTCCATTCTCGCAGGCTTACATTCAATCAGGTGCAGGAAAGTTTCTTGGGGAATGGTAGAACACTCTTCCCGGAGTGCTGCACCGAGGAGAGGCATCCATGTCGGTCGCCGAGGCCTGGCACGAAGTCGGAGTTCAAAAACATCCCAGAGGTGTTCTACAGGATTCACTTCAGGACTCTGTGCAGGACAGTCCATTACAGGGATGTTATTGTCGTGTAACCACTCCACCACCGGTCGTGGATTATGAACAGGTGCCCGATCGTGTTGAAAGATGCAGTTGGCATACCCGAATTGCTCTTCAACAGTGGGAAGCAAGAAGGTACTTAAAACATCAATATAGGCCTATGCTGTGATAGTGCCACGCAAAATAACAAGGGGTGCAAACCCCCTTCATGAAAAACACGGCCACACCATAACAAAACCGTCTCCGAATTTTGCTGTTGGCACTACACACTCTGGCAGATGGCTTTCGCCGGGCATTCGCCATATCCATACCCTGCCATCGGATCGCCACATTGTGTACCGTGATTCGTCACTACACACAACATTTTTCCACTGTTCAATCGTCCAGTGTTAACGCTCCTTACACCAGGCGTCGTTTAGCATATACCGACGTGATGTGTGGCTTATGAGCAGCCTCTCGACGATAAAAGCCAAGTTTTCTCATCTCCCGCCTTACTGTCATAGAACTTGCAGTGCATCGTGAAACATTTTGGAATTAGATGCCTGCCTATTACACACTACGACCCTCTTCAACTGTTGGTGGTCTCTGTCAGATGAGGTCGGCCTGTATGCTTTTGTGCTGTACGTGTCCCTTCACGTTTGGACTTCACTATCACATCGGAAACAGTGGATCTAGGGATGTTTAGAAGTGTAGAAATCTCTCGTACAGACGCATGATGTAAGTGACACCCAATCACCTGACCACGTTCGAAGACCGTGAGTTCCGCCGAACACGTTATTTTGCTCTCGCACGATGCCTAATGACTACTGAGGTCGCTTATGTGGAGTACCTGGCAGTAGGTGGCAGCACAATGCACCTACCATGAAACTGTTTTTGGGGGTGTCCGGATACTTTTGATCACATAGTATAGTACCACACTCGTGATGCTGCACACTTAGGCTGCCTACATGGCAGAGCAAGCCCGTGGCGGCTGTGATATGATGACCTCATCATGCCTCTCCCTCTCCTTCTCCATACTCCTTCCTTGGAAATAGGCCAATCAAAGAGCTTTCAGGCACACAAACACAAACTTAGATCTCCCAATCACAGTGAGCTATTTTCCCATGGAATTATATTTTTCGGCTCCTTCCTAAGCGACGCCTCATTCTTGGAAATAGGCCGATCACAGTGCTCCTAAACCACAACACACACATACACACACACACACACACACACACACACACACACACACACGCACACACACACACACACACACACACACACACACACACACACACACACACACACACACATACATACATTACTTACATCAATTGTCACAATGTTATTTTCGTAGTTAAAAGTCCATATTATTTATCAAAATCATGCAAAGATATCGACAGTACCGCTGTACAGTATTCCCACATCATGGTGTGTCAAAACATGACTGTGAACTCTCACCACTATTTCCATGCATAAACTGTATGTGCTCTTGTTCTATAACTGCACACATAACATGCTAAGCAGGTAGTGCAATAATAGCTGAAGATTCCTCTTACCAGTACAACGAAAAACCAGTCCTAAGCGCCAAATTTTGCTATTTTGATTCACTCGTGACTAGTTTCGGCTCAGACCAATTTTCAAATCATCGTAACATAGTCAAAAATGGTATTTTCTCCTAAATGAGGAAATGTTATTGGTGGTGGAGCAACGAACTTACATCAACTTACCAAGGACGGTTCTACACGAAAAAACCTGATTTAGGTAACTGACTGGCTAATATAGCTTTCTTTATTACTGTGATCTTGGATTTACCTATGGTTTTCTTCCATTCATGCATAAAAACGAACTATAGAGGAAAGTTGCGACATTTACTAATTGTAACTATGGTGTCAAGGCACCCAAAAAAGTCTTCAAACTGTGTCCTCATACACAACTATTAAATAATGTCAATATATGTAGCATGATTATCCACCAATATCATGTTTTATGGCACTTCAGCACATCAAAGTGTTCTATCAGTGGTGCATTTTGGCGATTTCTGAAATGTATAGTATCACTTAAAAAGCATATATTCGTAATACGCAAGTATAGCTTATAAATGCACCAACTACAGGTTGTTAGCTTCATAAACACAATCTGCTTTGTGTATATCAAAAACAATGATAGTGTTCCACACAGGTCTCTGAACGGAAATAAATATTTGATCTTTGCAACAAAGTAAAACACATTTACAATCCTATGTCTTATTTATCAAAACACATACAGATTTATTCTATCATACAAAAGGCTCACATATTGTTTCCACTAATCTAACCCACAGGTTAAACTGCACTTAGCAGTTAGCAAAGATTGATCATATTACCACACTTGAAAGTAACCAAAAATTGTCTTTATTATTATCAAAATACGTAAAGATTTGTTCTACTGGGGCTACAACTTTGCTTCTGCCATTTTTCTGAAATTTCGAGGCTTTATTGTGAGGATCTTATAAAAAATTTACGTTTCAAGGTATTGGCCATCGCGGGTCACTACTTTCCTCCATCTTTCGGGCAGCATACGAATCCCATGGCGGAAGAACTGGGCGTCTTTCGGGAAGATCCTTGTGTCGATCCAATTTTGGAATGTCCATATGACAGGAAGCTCTGGGCAGCCAGGTCGTGTGCCACTGAACTAAAAAGTTGGTAGCCAAAGGGAACAATGTCTGGAGAATACGGCGGGTGGGGTAGTATTCCCCATTTCGAAGTTTCTGGGTACCTTTTTGTGGGTTTTGTGACATGGGGTCGAGCACTGTCATGTTGCAAAATCACCTTTTCATGTCTATCGCTGTAGTGTGGTCGTATGTCTTTCAGTGATCGTCTCAAATACATCAATTGCTTACGATAATGATCTCCAGTCATTGTTCCCATTGGTTGTAGTAGCATCTAAAGCTTTCTCTCTTTCACAACCATCCCGGTTTTCAAAGTCAAAATCACCGTTCTTGAAGCATGGAAACAATTTTCTGCAAAGTTCTGTCACTAACAGGAGTCTTATCAAGGGGTCTTACCCAGCTTTTTATGAGCCTCAGCCGCAGATTGCTTCATATCGAAGCAGAAAATTGAAACCTCCCGCAGATGACGAGAATTGGGCTCGCAAGTTGACATATTCAGCCGAGAATAACTTTCAGATGCAATCAAAAATCGACCAATATTTTGATGGCGTTATGTTCTCAAATTCCTAAGCTTACTGTATGACACTTACGACCTACGACTACCGCCACTACTTTCCACTAATGCCGTCTACTGCAAAACGGCGGAAGCAAAGTTGTAGACCTAATGTAACAATCCAAAACACACACGGCACAACCGATCTAACTTATAGGTTAAAGTACACTTTTTGATGGCTATAGTTTGGTCTTTGTACCACACTTTATAGAATTCAAAAATAGATGAATTATCAAAAGATCTGTGCTATAACAGTACAAACACAGATACCACTACTGATCCAATTTACGGGTTAAAGTGGTTATTTTCTATGTGTTGTGGCTCTGAGGGGGCATTGCAGCGCTACAGTAGGGACATCGCAGTGGTTCTAAAAATAATAATGTGGTTCATTATTTATCTGTGTAAAAGAACATAATGTAGCTCAGTAGCCAGCAAGTAAGTGTTGTTAATGTTGCAGCATGATACAAAGATTGCTGTCGAATTGCACTATGTAACTCACTTGTTTTTATTCAGTAATGATGAATCTGAAGGTTAGTTTTGGCGAATGCAAATCATTTTTAATTATTATTTGTCTTCTGTGATTATTGTTACGTTGGTAACATAAACATCTTCTTAAATGTAGATACAAAACGTAGTGTTTGTAATTTATTGTGTAGATCTGCAGACGCGAATAGGCGAAAATGAAGTATGACGACAGTTACTTGAATTTCGGTTTTACATGCGCCACTATTCCACAGTGTGCCATTTGTTTGAATGTCCTGGCTATTGAAAGGTTACTTCCTAATGAAAGGACACGGCACTTGGAGTCAAATGACGGAAGTTTAGTAAACAATCAATGGGAATAGTTGTCTTACAAGTTAAAACAAATCCAGAGTGAAAGAACTGTCACTAAACATTTTTCCTACAAAGTCTCTTCTCTTCTTTCATCTTACAAAGTTGCCTACAGTGCAACAAAGAGCAAGAAACCTCAAAGCATAGCATATCTTATTTTACCTGCTGCCCTGGACATAGTATGTATTATGGTAAGTGAGTCAGGCACCAAGCAGTTGACAAGTGTGTGTTTGTAATACACCATATTCTCATCACATACACAATATGACTGACTAAATTAATGATCAGTTGATTGAAAAACTGAAAGGTAATGATGATTTCACTATTCAGGTGGGAGAAGCTACAGACAATCATAATGATGTGCATCTGAAGTGACTCATATAGTTTATGCATGACAACATATTCAATGGGGACCTACTTTTATGCAGGAAAATAGCTCTTGGAACAAAAGTAATAAATGTCTTTGAAATACCACACTGTGCTATGGAATAAAAGGACACTAATTGTGGAAATTACGTGGAATGTGCACAGATGAAGGTCATATTATGAATGGCAGTCTCCCCAGATTGAAAGTTTTAGCCCGTAAAGAGGCTCTTCATCAATTTGTACACACTGAATTATTCACAGAGAAGTATTTGGATCGAAAAGCATGAGTTCTGTCCTTCCTTAGGTTCAACAGTCATTGAAGTGGTAAATCACATTTAAAGGTGACCACGAAAGTCGAGATTTTTTAAAAAAACTATGCACTGATTTGTGCACTTGTGCACTAATTTATTACAATAGTTTTTGCTGGCCCTCAAGTGGGATTATTTTGAAAAGTTTGTACTAAGTCTGGAAACTACAAATTGGGATTGGGACAATTGAGGGCCATTGGGGAAGGGGTGGGACAATAATGACCATCGTTTCTGTGAACTGGGAGGAAGCATGCAGAGTTCGGTAAAACAGGGGGGTGGGGGCAGAGTGGCAGCAACCACAATAAAGTTGCAAAATTTGAATTGAACTAGAAATTCTAGATCACACACTTCATAATCATTTATTTTTAAGTGTCTTCCTTCCCTTAGATCTCAGTTTAATATTTCCATTTTCAAAAAAGTGAAGATCCCAACCAGTAATAAATTTATAATATTTGTTTGGTGAAATAATATTAAAATCATTATTAAGCTCCATACATTTTTACCACACCTAATGTACAAATAGTCACATCCATAAAACATTTCCTTGTAACTAACTAATTTTTTCAAACAAATTAGAACAGCTAGCACTGTTGAGTTTCTTTAGTAGGGTACTTGTTTACATAGAGAAACTTCTTATTAAGACTAAAAAAAATATATTACAAATGGGAAACAGGCTGTCAAGTTGTTTAAGTTATGTATGTTTTTAAATAAAAGCAAAATTATTGTGAAGAAAAACATAAATTATTTGCAAGCATAAACTATTTTTAAAAAAGAATCAATCTCTGGAACTCTGATGGAAAAACAGAAACAAAAAATGCTTATTCTCATAAACAATGGCAAAAATACTTACGAGAATTAATGAAAATACCTGAAATATGTTAGTGATTAAGTGAGTGGGGGGGGGGGGGGATTCTATTTTAGAACAAATAACAATCTTTCCCCTGTAGAAAAGAATTTATTACACAAATTACCGTATACATTTGGCTTCCAAATGCGGAAATGGTATTCTTTGGAAAATCATATACAAACTAGGAAGATCCTGTAGTAAAATAAAAACAAGGAAAATATTAATTAAAGTCACTAGCAACTTAATATCGAAAATCTACTAAAACTATTTCAACTAACATTGCTGTCAAAGCCAAAACTGTATACTGTGACAATATAAACTAAACTACTGGATCTGGGCAATAATTTCCATCTGTCAGTTCACTCCCTCAAATTTAAACCTCAAGATCACACATGAATTATGTGGATGACGTGGGTGCAAGGCAGCGCAAATAATTACTCCAATCTAACGCAAACATGAAGTGAAATCACGCTGGTGACTTCAACGTTTAACACCTGAGCAATGCATCATTTGCCTTTTGCTGAATGCAGAGATAATCTCAGTGGCGGTAGGCTGTTGCATGCATCACCTCTCGTGCCTGTTGACCTGTCGTAACTATGCTGGACTGTGAGTGAATTTAACAGTCTAAACCTTCCCTGCCTTTCCATGCAGTGGAAAACTGTATGCAGCCCTAGTTAAGGCAAATGGATTTGTACACACACCAAGGTTGGACAGCGTGCACAATGTTGCCCTCAAAAATTCTCGCAAGATCATAACTGTAACAGCTCTTCTCATGTCCTCCACTATGGAGATACAAGAGAAATCCAGCACAAATTCGGCTGACACAGAGCTCGTGAATCAGCAAAATTTCCATGGAAAAATATCTCTCTTCACGTCACCACAGAGCATTCGGTGCTCCATTCAACATGTGACACCTATCAAGACGGATTGGTCAATTCCCCCTACCTAACTGACTATATTTTCGCTAACTTCCCCCACTCTACCACAGCATCACTTCTGTCCACGACTGATGTTGGCCAACGGGCGAGATTACTGTCCATCATTGTTTATTACCCGATCAGTAAGTATCTCTGAAACAAACTCCTGCATATGCTGGCTTCTTCCTGACTAACCAGTGTTTGTGATTCCCTCCTTACGTTAAAAGCTGAACGACGCCAGGTGCTCAGCATGTGAAGCACACTGATCATGGTAGTATCATGTGATTTTACTGTTTACAGAAGGCCCATGACACTGGATTTTGTGCTTTCGTCTTGCACAAATGCGACGGCCGTGTCCATTGTCCACTAATTGGCCTCCTTGCTGTGAGGGTCACTCTGTTATGACTCACTAAATGTATTTCCCTGTCGCACTTTTGGGTGACACCTGGCAAACCTCTTTCACTTCAGTTCCACTTTACTACCAAAATGTTATGCACTTATCTGCATGCTAAGGAGGTAGGAATTATTAGTACATGTACATGCAAGCCAAGTATGTTCTTATTGAACTTCATACTACGCTTGTCATCTAATTGTACTTAATGTATGGCTTGTGACATATCAAACGATCGGTTTAATGAGTAGAATCGACCTAATGAGGAAATTAACATATTAAGTGGTAAAAATTACACTGGCACCATATCAGCGTAGTGGTCATAGTATTGTACAGCTGAGCAAAGATCACACAGACCAATGTGTTTTATTTTTGTGATAAAGCCATCTGTTATAGTTCTTAATTTTACTGTTTTAGTTGGACTACAATAAAAGGCATCTCTTCCACTCTAAGGTTCAATAAACTCATATAACGGTTTTAATTTAAGTTTTTTATGTTCTACTCTTTTAATCCTATAACATTCTCCCATCTCTCTTAAATTACATCCAGAATTTCGTATTATTGTACTTCTTTGATTTATTACTTTTCTTGTTCATCGTTTGAGTTTTAAAACTTTTTACAATACGCCAAAAACAATAATGAAATTGATAAACAGAATTGGTTTTTATCAAAACCATCTGCTTTCGCTCCAGCTATACATACATTACCACCATTTTTTTCATTCTTTATCCAAAACAGCAAATACCTGTATATAGCCATACAAGCTTAACTAACAGAACTGGTTTATTTAGCTATTTTAAAGTACAGATTTCGTAGTTCTAAATAACCTGTTCTGAATACATGTACATCAAACTTACAGTATTCATTAAATTGTTCCTTCGTAGTGAATATTTAATTTTCTTTAACTATTTGACTGCATGGTTTGAAAAAAAATTTCTCTTTCTTTTGGTTTCATAATTTCAGCACAATAACATTTGACATCAGGAATAGGTCCTATATATTTTTCATTTTCTTCAATATTGAAGAAAAGTGGAATGTAACATTTCTTCAGTTCGTTCAAATCAAATGTTTTTGGGAAGGTACTAATTGGACCTTGTACAAAATATTTCCTTTGTAGTGAATATTTAATTTTCTTTAACTATTTGACTACATGATTTGAAAAAAATTTCTCTTTCTTTTGGTTTCATAGTTTCAACACAATAACACGTGACATCAAGAATAGGTCCTATATATTTTTCATTTTCTTCAATATTGAAGAAATGTGGAATGTAACCTTTCTTCAGTTCTTTCAAATCAAATGTTTTTGGGAAGGTACTAATTGGACCTTGTATAAAATTGCTGTCTGTAATTTTTAATTGTAAATGCTCTGTCTGCAACAACATCAGTTTATTTCCTTTGTGGATGGTATATTGTTTCACTGTATTTGCAACAGACCCCTGCAAAATGAATTTTTAATCAAAACTTTTAGCATAATGAGATATAAATGTCTAATTCTCGTGTCTGTCAGATATTATCACCTACAAAACATATAATTTGCCTTAAATTTATAAACAGTACCACCAATAAAAAATCATGAACTGTTACCATATTTGGAATATGTATACCAGTTTCTTGTTGCGCATAATAATCAATGCACATGTATCTCTCAGTGTAAGTACAAGGAATTCTCATTGGTAGTACTTTTTCATTTTAACTGTTTACCTGTAACTATATTTTTGCATTTGCAGCATTGGAATACACAATAAACTTTGTATTATCTCTTGATATAACAACAACCTTTATTAAAATTTTGGCATCCTTTATCTGTAATTTCTTCACCAGCCTTTCTTTCACATGCAACACTTTCTGTTTTTTATATTCCATGAAACATTGAGTTTTAATTTCTATTCCAAGACGACAGTCTCTACATTTTTGAAAGCTACATTAATTTCCTTCATATCTCAAACAAATGTACCTACATACTTTACATTTATAAACTGTATCTACTTTTCTGAAGTTAGTTCTTTTTCAGCTGCTTTTAGCACAGAATTGAGTGCTTTAATTATGTAACGCGTTTTTTCGTTAAAAGTGTTGAGATTGCTAATATTAGTATCGTTAAAGACAATTTCGCGATAAAAAGACGAAGTTTTAAATTTTTCATTAAACCTTTATCTCTTTAATCTCAAGCAAACTCTTTTTTGATGGTATGGACTCTTTTTCTTTCTTAATCAGGTTACTACTGAATGGAAATATTTGGTCAAGTCTCACTGTTTCTTCTTTTCCTGATGGGCAATGTTTTCAGTTTTCAGAAACATCATCATCAAAGCTGTAAAAGTCATTTATATTACACTGGTGTCCAAAAATTAAAGCACAGCTGTTTCCCTGTCCTGTGTCTAATTCACAGTATAATCATACAAACTGTCAACAGATTTCGATACGATCGTGTTCTGCTTGGAAGATGGCATTCTGATCATTGGACAACCATGCAAACAATGTTGTCAGGCTACATATCGAGTGTGGTAGTGTCTGATGGCTAGTCACACATCCACAAGCGCTGTATACACAGTCACAGACGGCGAATACGGAACAGAGAGACGCCTACCAGACTAACTGTGGTGGAAGGCCTTAGGAAGAATGGAAGCAGGACAGTTGCATACTGGTGGGACCCAATGGCTCAGTGTGAATTATTCTGATGTTTCTCGGGCATAGTGAGAGTTCATAGAGACTGAAACTGTATCCCAAAGACCAGCGCAGGGCCGACTATGTGTGACTTCAGAAAGAGAGGATCCTTATTTAGCTGTAAGGGCATGATGGTATCGCCTTAGTTCTGAATGGCAACTGGCATCTGACCTCACACCATCCTCTACGTGTGTTGCATTGAGACAAATGGTATACAGAAGTCTTTGACGAGTGCCCATTATTGTTGAAGACCTGCTGCATGTGTACCTCCGATTCGTCTTCACAGAAGGGAACGTCTAGAGTGGTGTCGTCAGCATGCCACTTGGATGGTCGAAGTGTGGGCTAATATTCTTTTCACTGATGAGTCCTGATTTGGCCTGGAGAGTGACTCTTATCTGGAGAAAACATGCAACACGATTTTGGGATCCAAACATTGTGGGAAAGAACTGATGTCGAAGATGATCCCTAATACTTTGGGCAGGGATTATGTTGACAGTCGAAAACCTTTTTATGAAATTGTACAGGTGAACTGAGAAGGTATAACTAGTGTCAGACATCAAACGAGACTTTGGGACGCATGTGAGCCTATTGTGAGGTGGTGTGGGCCCAGAATTTGCTCACAGAGCATGCATGGTTAGTGTTCCCAGGAAATGGAAGATACTGCATGCAATGCTTGGCGTAGCGTTCTCGATCTCTCGATTTGAATCCCATTGAGCATGTCTGGGACACACTAGCAAGATGGGTTGCATCACAGCAGCATTCACATACCACTCTCAAGGACTTGTGAGAAGCTCTGTGGAAAGAATGGAGGTTATTGCCACAACTTGAGTTTTAGGACATTATTCACAGCATGCCCTGTGGTTGTCAGGCCTGTATTCATGCCAGAGGTGGTCACACCCCATACTGATCACATCAACCAGGTGGCAAAATGTGTGTGCAAATCCGTTAAGTAGGAAAAAATGAAGAACTATTTGTCTACCCTTAGGAACATTAAAGTTGTTTACATTCTGTATTCTTTGCAGTGTTTCTACTGTAGCCTGTTCATACTATTTTGTTGCTAAATAAATGCAGCCTTGCAAAATTTCTATTAGTTGTTTGAATTTTGGACACCAGTGCAGGTACATATATTGGTCTTCACTTAGTCTTTTGGAATCATTCATTTTAAATAGGATACTCCTGTAATTTAACCGAATTAACAGATTCTGATTTCTGTAATTTGTTGTAGCCTACAATGACAAGATTTCTAGCAAATTTTCTTTTCAGCTGCTTTCATAGTGTTGAGATTATTCAAAACAAGGATAGATATATTATGTGAAATAATGAAATTAGCTTCTCTCAGCTTAATATATTCCCTTAAGTTATTTCTCCTACAAACATCACAAAGTTGAGCAACTGTGAAGCATTCCATTCCAGTCTGTTATTTAAGGATATTTTTCATTAAATTTGTGTTAAATTAGAATCTTAGAATCTTTAAAAAATGCAATTTAGTGTGTACAAAAATGAAACATGATAATTATCTTGCTGGAAATTTTGCAAATGCTTATATAACATTAACTGTGTGTGACTTCCATCATTGTTTATTATTGTCCTAAGGGTAATTCTTATATCTCATTGAATGCTTATCCTTGCTTGTTGATCTTAAGCGAAAACAAGTTAAATCTTTTATTTCTTGGTAACCTATACATTTTTACGACCTGTTTGTTATTCAACATCATTTTCATGGATAATAATACAGGGTGATTCAAAAAGAATACCACAACTTTAAAAATGTGTATTTAATGAAAGAAACATAATATAACCTTCTGTTATACATCATTACAAAGAGTATTTAAAAAGGTTTTTTTTCACTCAAAAACAAGTTCAGAGATCTTCAATATGGCCCCCTCCAGACACTCAAGCAATATCAACTCAATACTCCAACTCGTTCCACACTCTCTGTAGCATATCAGGCATAACGGTTTGGATAGCTGCTGTTATTTCTCGTTTCAAATCATCAATGGTGGCTGGGAGAGGTGGCCGAAACACCATATCCTGAACATACCCCCATAAGAAAAAATCGCAAGGCGTAAGATCAGGGCTTCTTGGAGGCCAGTGATGAAGTGCTCTGTCACGGGCTGCCTGGTGGCCTGCACAAACACCCATTCTCTGTAAACTGCTTATACCAACATTTAATACACCACCTATCAGGAGGTTTAACACTATACTTCGTTCGAAATGCACGCTGAACAACTGTCGTCGATTCACTTCTACCATACTCAATAACACAAAAAGCTTTCTGTTGAGCGGTCACCATCTTAGCATCAACTGACGCTGATGCCTAGTCAACAGCGCCTGAAGCTAACAAATGTACAACTAAATGAAACTTTATAGCTCCCTTAATTCGCCGACAGATAGTGCTTAGCTCCGCCTTTTGTCGTTGCAGAGTTTTAAATTCCTAAAGTTGTGGTATTCTTTTTGAATCACCCTGTATTTAGGCTGTTTGTCAGTCAAGATTCGTTTTAAATATGTTTTATCTGTTCTGATGAATTATGTTTTACGTATACACAAAGTACTTTACTAAACCAATTATTTTAGTTTCTAACATATTCTTTACATATATGTGTATCTTTCGTTTATTTATGGTAGTGAAAATTATCAATTGTCCTCTCCAAGTCGCAATTTTTACCTTTCTTGGATTTAAGTACTTCCCTCTATTGAGAGACTTTTTAACTACCTTCAAATAAATTATTATATAAGAAATACAAGGTCGTCACCAACCACATTAGAAGTGTTTAGGCAAAATTCGAAAAAGGTAAAAAATTTAAAGTGGATAATTTTCTTACTGAAGGAAGAAAAATCAGAAAACGTTTTGAGAAAGAATTTCGGAAAACTGAAGATATACTTAAAGTAATTAATACCTGTGGTGACATCACTGACATAACATTAATCTATATGAAAATAGAATATATTTTGGGACAAAGAAAATGATTACTACTTTTTGTTATGGTAAAACTGTTTGTGAATTAGCTGGATATTTACTAAATGAAGCAAAACTGTATGAATTAAAAAAATTTCTGTAGTGGTCTACCAATAAATATTGAAGCTTAAAGATGTGTAATATCATTACGCAGTAGCTGCAGGTAATTTCAATTCATTAGATTTTTGTTAATATTAAACTACTTTCATTTATCTGCATTTGTTCATTATAATAGATTTAAGTAAAGATATGAGATAAACAAATAGTGAATAGTAGTGATAACAGATACACCAGCAATACAAAAATTTTGTAAATACGTGAATCAATGAAGAAACAGCAACTAATATATTATATTAAAATTTTTACTAAGCTGAAAAACTATTCTAAATATTAATGGATTTAATGATAGATTTCATAAACAACAAGCTTACATGCAATGGTAAGTACATATTTATAATCACTCATGAAAAGAATAATCTATAATTCCAAGCAAAAGGTATTGCAGAAATCCTTGAGTATAAGGACATCAGGGAAGACATCAGCAAAAAGTCCATGTGGATGATACAAAAACATTAGAACATTTAAGGGTGAACTGCCAGCCATATCCTTAAAATTCACAGAAATCACTGTATTCGTCAGTGAAGCAGGTTTATATTAACTAATTTTAAGTCCATAAAGGCCGGAGTCAAATAGTTCAGGAAATGGGTTACACACAAAGTTTGTCATCAATTCATAGACATGGAGAATATTGGAGTAATACTGAAGTGAAGGAAATGTATCAAGGTCAAATAACTCACTCAGAACATTTAAATAAAATTCGAAAAGATCACATAAAAACTTATATGGAATAGTTGAAAATGCTGGAGAAATAATAAGCAAAAGAAACAGAGAAATAGATGTAGTGTTACCATATGTTGTACCTGAAATGGATAATCAAAATTTGAAACCAACTTATGATCTTTTAAGATTATTCCATGACAACTGAGAATTTAATTATTATATTATTAGGGTACAAAGAACAAATTTGCAAAAAAATTAAACAATAATGATCTAAACTGTGAAGAAATGTTAAGAAGGTTATAATATGAATTCGATATGTTTATAACAAATAATGATAGAAAGATTGAATATTATTTGTTGGCACAATTATTTTAATCTTATGGATGGCTACATGCAAGATGAACTGATTGATTTAATATAAAAATTAATTTATTTCCCAATAAAATGAAAACCCAGTTAACTGTTTCACAGTTAAATTTTATGTAACATTCTTAATGGTTGTTATATACATTGGATAACTAAATATATTAAATCCAACTGATTTAATGAACTCAAATTTATAATAATCAAATACTTTTGACTTTACATAATTTTTACTAACTTTTATTTAAATATTGAAATTCACTCTATCTTCATCAGTAACACAATCAGCTAAACTAACATTATAATAAATTCCTTCACTTTTAAATTTTCAGTAACAATTTCCATTTATGTACACAAGAATATTCTAGAATAATGTATTATTTATGTAACTGCTGTGTGATTCATTAAATGTAGCCACTTCACATAGACTTTATTTCCTTTCTTTCTCCAAATTTTCTTATCAAGATATACTTTACAATAATTTGTGTTTTGCAGTTCCTGGTCACAAAAATTTCAGTCTATTTCTTATCCATCCAAGGCCTTTACCTATATGTGATTGAATTAGAAAGAATAAGTTTCAATCTCTAAGATATCTGTTGACCAATTGGCTGTTTATCCTTTCACAAAAAATTTTTAAGTTTACTAAATCTAACTTTGTCTCCTACTTTAAATTTTGGATTACCTGTAGGCACAGTGATAGTTGGCTTATAATCTTTATGATAAGCTTCTGTTGGCTTTATTTCTAGTGCTGAATACTTTGTTTTGTTGTATTCATCAACTAGTTTTGAAACCAAATCTACAAACTTGTAATTTACTTGTGTATTATTTTCACAATTTTTTGCTTTTAGTGTTATATTAAATTATTCAACAACAGATGGTTTTAGTTCAGTAAAAGCTGAATAATGATTAACATTAAATATTTTCATGAATTCTTGAAATTCTTTATTGTAAAATTACTTACCTGTAGATTTCTTGGAGTTCTCTAATTTTTTGAAAAGCATAATAAATATTTGTATCGTTTGTTTACTTTGGAAATTCCTTTCACATTGCCTGAATCGTTTCTACAACATCAGCTTGCCATAAATCATCTATAGTGAATATGAAAACACAACTTCATTAAAAAAATTTCCCATTGCTTTAGATAGTTCATTAATAAGTTCTTCATGGACATTATCAGTATTTGTAATGGTTAATGATTTGTTCACTTCATCACCTACAATTTTTTTTAACTGAAGAATGTTCCTGTGGTTGGATATGATTAGAATATTCACTCTGGCCAGTGCAAAAACGACTAATTCGGAGATTCCCACATCTTTCGCTGAACCAAAAACCATTAAGATTCCTGAATTGAGTAGAAAGAGACAGTTGGGAGCTAGATACAACCACTTACCGTAATTATGCAGAATTTGAAATATCGTATTTTATTTTTGTTGTTTTTCAAATAAATCGAAAAAATAAACAGAGGGTTGTCCATTTCTTGTCCAAACATAGCAAACTGCAGCGTATCTGTATAAAGTATTACAAATAACTTAAATTGGAACGATCACATAGATAATGTTGTGTGTAGAGCAAACCAAAGACTGCAAGACTTAGAAGCTGCAACAGATCTACTGAAGAAACTATTTACACTACACTTGTCAATCCTAGTCTGGAGTATTGCTGTTCAGTGTGGGATCCATATCAGGTCCAAACGAAGGATGTTATTGAAAAAGTTCAAAGAAGGGCGATTCGTGTTGTATTATCGCGAAATAGGGGTGATAGTGCCACAGACGTGATACATTTACTGGAGTGGCAAGCATTTTGGTTTTCGTTGCGACGGGATCTTCTCATGAAATTTCTGTCACCATTTTTCTCTTCCGATTGCGAAAACGTTGTTTTGGCACCCACCTACATAGGAAGAAATGATCATCACGATAAAATAAGAGAAATCAAGGCTCTCACAGAAAAAAATAAGTGCTCGTTTTTCCCGAGCGCCGTTCGAGTGTGGAACAGTAGAGGGACAGCTTGAAGGTGGTTCATGGAACCCTCCGCCAGGCACTTTTGAATAGCAGCGTAATCACGTAGATGTAGACGTAGATGTAGAAGATGGTTTTCCTGGATAGTCCTTTCATGATTATTGTGATAGTTTTTTTGAATTTTTAAAATCGGTTAATTTTTGGCTGAGAAACAAACAAAAATCGATCTATTCTGGAACTGAGAAGCGGTGCTGCAGTTTATAGGTCCCCCCTGCACGAGAAAACTCGCTTGACTGCCCAATATAGGAAGTGTGAGCTGTTGCCGCAATCGCTTACCACTTTCAAACCACAGATTGCTCTGTCTCTGTTCCACAAAATATAAACTTCTCGCGTTGCACCCATTAAAAGATGTCTCATCTTTTCTTCAAATCAGCTTCTTCACTCGAACGAGCAGGGTAGCACATTGGCTAGCACACTCGTTGGGAGTTTGTGAGGATGATAGTCCAAACCTGCACCCAGTCATCCTGATTTCGATTTTCTATGATTTCCCTAAATTGCTTAAGGCAAATGCTGGGATGGTTCCTTGGAAAGGGCACTTCCTTCTCTCTCCTTCAGTAATCAGAGCTTGTGCTACATCTCTATTTACCTTGCTGTTGATGAGACGTTAAACACTAATCTCTCCCCTCCTCGTCATTTGTAAACAGTTTTTGCCAGCCTATATGGGCAAAGGTGGTGATTTCGTTAATGGTTTGGCTGGCCATCACTAAATTATTTATCGCCCTAATACTTTTCTGCAGCCCATGAACCCACCAAACAAGGTCGTCAGCCATCAATAACTGTACTGTCTGTGCCAAATGCAGATGCCAAGACGCAGCTAGAAGAAGATGGGTGGACCAAGGACAGCAGTAGTTTCGCAGATCAGCAGCGGAGAGTCACAGAAAAAAGTGAAACATCAGCAGCACCAGAAAAAAACGTGGAGGTTAAAATAATAAGGAAGAAAGAACATAGAGAAGAAGCACTCCAGGTTTCTCTGATATGGTCTGGAGTTTTGGTAAATTTTATTAATTAAAATTTTTTACTATGTAGATGGATACTCTATCTGAGAAACTCAACATCAATTCTAATTTGTTCAGCAAGATTAATGAGCTACAACTGAAAGATGGAAAACCATTGGGTTGAGGTACATATAGCGAGGACTGACTTATGCTGTCACACGGTGGAGACTACATGACACTTTCATGATATAACAATCTGAACAGGTTATAACACCTTAACTGACTACTCATTCGGTGACATGGGGCAGGTTGTTACACCATAGCAACCAGCACCTATAAAATTTTAACAAATTACGGTGTAGAGAGCTATGCATTTGAGATGGGGCACATTACTACACTAGAATACTTAGCCCCATGAAACTGTAAGAAATTGCCGACTATGTCGCCACACATGTAGTGTTGGGCAGATAATCCACTGTAACAACTAGCTTTCCAAGCACATTTCTTAGCATAATCTCTCTTTCATAATACTGAAGTCGTTTCTGGTTATGTGCCTATATTTAGGATTAATCTCAACCTGGAGAGTTTACTGACTAAGCACACAAATGTATTTCAGCACAACATCCCAGATGTCATACTCATGTGGTCCCCAACCCACCCCTAACTTTTTTTCACATGCCGAACTCCTACCATTTCTCCTCCCTCCTTATATGCATATGATGTCAGGCAGGAGTGTGCTGAGAACAGTATGCTTAGTCAGCACTCCCTCAAACGAGTCAAGACTTGTAAATTTCTGAGACATAACCAGAAGTGATGTCATGACTATGTAAAGGAAATTCTGATAAGATGTGTATTTGGAGGACTAGTTGTAATCGAGTAACAACCTATGTATGTCACATGAATGGGGCAACTTGTTACAGTTTTGAAAGCATTAGTTGATGTGGTGTATCAACCTGCCACAAGTCACATAAATGGCAATATGTGGCATTATTCGTTACAGCTTCATTGGGGCTAATTCTCTGTTTCATTGATCATACATTAAATTCAGTATATTATTTGATTGAAGCCTCGTGCAGTCTTCACTGAGTGACAGCATAAGATAGCACTACTAACAGAATATTTAGAACGTTTTGCACTGCAAGATAAAGGCTCTACTCTAGAAAGAAGTTGTTACAATGTTTGGACAACTTTAAAAATTAGTTTACAGTAGCTGAAGGTACATCAACCAACGTTTCACACCTACATGAATGTGTGTTAAATTTAGCTGTTAAAACTACTCCATTGGTGTTATACAGCTCCACTCCATGACTGCAGAAGTAACTTTTCACCAAATGTATATTAAGCTGTAAGGCAGATCTTTAGCGGCACATGTGTTTGTGTTTTTAAGGAAAAAGATGTTTCCGTGTTTTGATAAATATACAGACAATTTTTGGTTTCTTTAAAGTGAGATCAATGAACAATCAAGGCTTAATGCCAAGAGTAGCCTAAACTGTTTGTTAGATAAATAGTGGCATTATGTGGCCATAAATATTTTTTACATTACAGAACATTGTTCTAGTATTAATGAAAAATGTGCATTGCACCATCGTTGAAGAAATCTTTACATGTCTTTATAAATAATAAGGCAATTTTAAGTGGTATAATATTTTGGTGTAAAGAGTGGATATTTATTTGCGGTCAGAGCTCTGTGGGGAATGTTCACCATCACTGTCTTTGATATATATAAACCATTTTGACTAAAGTTCAGTCTTGATCACACCATTTATGTTTTAATGATATAGGTAACCGGTTTCGGTTCTTTTTACAAAACCATCATCAGACCCATGGCTCCCTTAGGATGGTAGGCGGAGCTCTCCTCGCTGCTACGCAGTCAACGCAGTCAACGCCTACCATCCTAAGGGAGCCATGGGTCTGATGATGGTTTTGTAAAAAGAACCGAAACCGGTTACCTATATCATTAAAACATAAATGGTGTGATCAAGACTGAACTTTAGTCAAAATATAATAATTAATTGATCACTGTTTTCCAAAAATGTTTACCAAAATATATAATCTAACCAGTGTTTAGGAAGCAAACGTATCTTATTTGGTGCATTTCGAAATTATACTTGCGTATCAGGAAAATATGTGGTGTAAGTGATACAACATATTAAAGAACTCGCCAAAACACATGGTTTTTAGCATGCTGTGTTATGCTAAAGTCAAAATATAAGACACAGTGCATGAAGGTGCTATAGGTATTGATGTTATGTAGAAGTTGGTTATAGAAGTTCAGTAGTTGGTTTACAGTCTGTAAACTATATTAAAGATGCACGGCACCATAGTTCCAATCAGTAGGTTGCAGCCCTCTCCTAATGTTCATTTGTGTACACCAGCAGAACAAAACCACCATTATGGCTAAATTCACGTTGACTGAGGAAATAACGTTGTGGCACTTAATTTGAGAAGCCACAGTAATATTTTACGTTCCAAGTTATCCAGTCTCTTGGTTGTCTTGTACTGTATTGTATGGAACTGGGTACCAAGAAACGACAGAGAGGCTTCGTCCCCACCATACCACCATAGCCCTCAGTGGTTCACAATCCCACAACCGGCTGCAGCAGTCCACTCACCCCAGTGCCACCCCACACCGAATCCAGGGTTATTCTGCGGTCGGCCCCCCAGTGGACTGCCCCCCCCCTCCCCCTTCCCCGGTAACGTTTCACACCAGGCTACTGTAGCCCCAATGTTTGCCTGGCTGAGTAATTATGGTGTATGCGTATGTGGAGAAAGTGTTTGCGCAGCAATCGCCGACATTGTGTAACTGAGGCTGAATAGGGGGAACCAGCACACATTCGCCGAGGAAGATGGAAAACCACCTTAAAAAACATCCACAGACTAGCCTGCTCACTGGACCTCGACACTAATCCGCCTGGTGGATTCGTGCCAGGCACTGGCACGCCTTCATGCCTGCAGATCAGTGCGTTAGACTGTACGGCTAACTGGGTGGGCAGTCTCTTGGTTACACAATGCACTCTCAAGTAGCTAACAACTAATAGTCCGCCCCTGGTGTTAGAATACCTGTTTGTATCAACTATTACTGTTGTGCCTACTTAGCATATTATTTTAGCAAACATATGCATACATTTGAACATGACCGTTTAGATACGTTTTTACTTGACTGATAAGAGACAGGGCTGTGACTGGGATGTCTA
This sequence comes from Schistocerca serialis cubense, assembly GCF_023864345.2. Classification (NCBI taxonomy): domain Eukaryota; kingdom Metazoa; phylum Arthropoda; class Insecta; order Orthoptera; family Acrididae; genus Schistocerca; species Schistocerca serialis. The sequence continues at coordinate 385,940,216 of NC_064644.1, read as the reverse complement.
AATATATCCTATGTGTGTGTTTTCTTAGATTGTCTCTGACTGACCTTTTTCCAAGAATTTTATTTATTCGTATGGCTCACAAGCAGTGTCAAAATACAGATATATAACATAAGTATATGTATATAACAGGAATATAGAAAGACAAAGCTACACAGAAAACTAAGTAAATGGCACTATCAAAGTTTATAATCCGTATACGAGATTTCATACATAGATCGCTCCAAATCATCTGACAGGAACGCAAGAGGCATTCATCTCTAATGTGCTTGATTGTCTTTATCAGAGTCCCATACTCACAAACTGGAGACTCTGGAGCACCCTGTTTATTAAGTGAATCTGTGCATCGACCGTGCCCAGTGCGATCTTGGTTCAATTTGACCAATGGTTTCCTGTGGAGTTCTGTGCCAGTTATACTTTTGGAACAACTCATCCTTTTCAGGATTTTCAGTAAGTTGACAGTTCTGATCCCACAGGTCTCTCACGTCGGTGTTACTGGCATCTAGCTGTTCTGCTTGCCGCAATGGTGAGTTTCTTGAATGTAGTCTACTCCGTCATAGACTTGGTATGTCTTCCTGTATGGGTAATTCCAGATTCTTCTGTAGCTTGCGATATTCCTAAGGAGGACCTTGCTTCTACGGATTGCGAGTGGATACATGTAGCTCAGCAGAGGAAGCCAGCAAATTGGTGTTGATCGGATTGTCCCCGTTATTAACTGCATAGTGTGGTTAAACTGGATATCGATCAAGTTGGTGTGGCTGCTATTTAGACACACTGGGGCACGATACTCGGCTGCTGAGAGGACCAAAACAATGAATGATGTGTGTAAAGCATCTGCTGATGCTCCCCATGTCATTCTACAAAATTTTTTAATAATATTTTGACGAGTTTTTATCTTGGCAGTTGTATTTCCAAGATATTTTCTATATGAAATGGTGCGGTCAAGGTTGACGCCAAGGTACTTAGGGTGGTTGGTGGGGAAAACCATGTTTACGTCAAGTTTCACTCTGAGCTCTGTGTTTGCTTCTTTCTTGTTAGCAGTTTTACTTGTACTGTGATTAAGTTACCACTTTCTAAAATCGGATCTCATAACGGCTATATCTTTCATGAGCACTGTGTCTGGTTGTCATGCCTAGTTCATTGCGTTCGTCTTTTCAAGACCCGAGTATCGTGCTCCAGTGTGACTAAATAGCTGCCACACCACCTTGATAGACGTGCAGTTGAACCACACTGTGCAGTTAATAACAGGGGCAATCCGACCAACACCAATTTATTGGCTTCCTCTGCTGAGCAACATCTATCCACCCTCAGTCCACAGGAGCGAGGCCCTGCTTAGAGCGATATCGTCCGAATAGCAGAATTTTGTTGATCTGGTATTGGGGAGATCGGAGATATATAGGATTAAAATAGAGTTCTAAGACCGAACCCTGTGATAGACCATACTCAATTTCCTCTCCTTGCTCACATTTCCTCCCAAGTAAACGCGGCAATATCTAGCGGTTATCATGCTGTTGATGAGAGTTATAGTTTTTCAGCATCGGATTATTTTCAGTGATTTGTACACAATCACTTCTGTCCAGCCTGTCTCATAATCGCGTTTAGGTCTACGAACGCGACTTATGTCTTCACTTTTTCTTGCAAATCAGCCTCTATGAAAGATGTTACGTCCAGTACATAGTCGCTGCAACTTCATTGTGGCGTGAAACCTGCTTGCTCAGCTGTGATACGTTCCAGAACGAAGCGCTAATTCTATTATAAATTAGCTTCTCCAGGAGTTTATAAGAACATCTTAAAAGGGTGTAAGGCGTATGCTTCACCGGCGATGGGCGAAGCATGACAGAATCTCTGACCAGAGAGTAGTTTATCGTTAGTCGTTGCTTGTCGCTAGTCTGCGTTTGACTGCGCGAGTCGACAGTAGTAGTCTGCGTGAGTCGGAGGGAGTCGGCATGCGTCGGCTGTGTGCTCTGCTCGCGACTCTGGTCAGGACTCTGGAGGATGAGTATTGTTGTAGAAGGTAAAGAAGCAGCCTTGCGCATATTTAATAATGTATGTTAATTGTAATTTAATTTGTTCCAAAAAGATGCCCCAATAATAATTTTTATAATATGAAGTAACTCCCTTAAAGAAAAGCATTCATTTCAATTTAAAGAATATTTCCAATGCATGATCATTCCTTCCAAGAATAAAAAAAATATATACGCCAGCATTGCACGAAGCTGTGTCGAAAAATATCTAATTAAGAGCAGATATAATTGCAGTTTTTATTGAGGTAAGAATTTTTGCTTTTTTAGTCAGAATACAGCGCCGAAGGTCAGCGCTGCTGTCCTCATAAAATTTATCAGGTTACTAAACTTTTTTATTATTTTTGGTGTTTAGGAATTTTTTATGTTTCGAACTTGACATTAAATGAGAAAGGAATTTTTGTGGTAACATTAAATGTGAATGCATTTCTGCACACAGACTATAAATGGGAGCCAATTTTGTTCAGAGGTTACAATATTAAAAAATTCATTTAATTATTATTTTTGTAGGGAGGTTCCGCTTGTTGCATCATTCATTTAATTATGATTTTCCGTGGGGAGTTACACTTGGCTCATGGTCCATTTTCATTATTATATTTCTGTGGGGAGGTTACAAGGGAAATTGGTCTGAAATTTTGAGGGTGCTCAGGTGGTTTACCTGTCTTGAAAACTGCCACTATTATTGTTCTGTTTAGCTTTTTGCGCAGTGATCTAGGATCTAGGATGTTGGAGAAGAAGAGACCCAGCCATTTTTATCCACCATTACCCATGTTTATCAGAAATTCCGGGTGTATGTTATCCAGATCAGGTGCTTTCCCATGTTTAGGTTGTTTGAAGGCCTCATCCAATTCAGTCAGTGTAAACAGTGAAAGAAATTGGATTCGTTTGGGCACTGAGCTTTTACAGAGATGAGATCTCGTTTTATTTTGGAAGCACGTTGTTTGTTACGGGATAATCTAGATGTTTCAACTATACGATTAGCTATTTGGTTACTTGAAGTAACAGGCTTCTGGCTGGGTTTATTGGAGGTTCCTCTAAGCTTTCGCAGAAGGCTTCATGGCTTTCAACTTGAATGTTTTAAGTTCACATTTACTACCATCCTAGGCCACCGTACAGTGTCAAGATTTTGGAGGAGTTCGTCTGCAATATCACTGTCACCAGTTTCGCTATGTTGTTCATAAAGTTGTTACTAATGTCCATTCCACCCAGATATATATTCCTTTCTGCTTCCACGAGAGATAAACTTCTTAGCAGCAGTAAGAACAACCCCGACAAATGAAGTGTAGTTGTTAGGTTCTTGTGAAATTTTTACTTTTTAGTTGTGCCTTTCGGCAGGTCTTGTCATGGGGGAAGCCCCGTCAGATACGCCCCCGCATGAGCGTCTAGGGAAGTGATTCCAGTGGTGGTTTCCCATTGCCATCTACTGACGATGATGAAATGATAATGAGGACAACACAACACCCAGTCACTGAGCGGAGGAAAACTCAGACCTCGTGTAATAAAACAGGCAAATTTATACAGATGATCGGCAAAACTCGCTATTGGGATACAGAGCCCTATGTAGCAGATTACTGGCCTGTGTTGGCTGTGTGGGAAGTTAGGTATGATTTTAGACACTGGCTGTCCTCTGCAGTCCCGAGACACAAAGCAGTGATCTGAGTCGTAATCTCTTGGCAAAACGGCCGATCTGGAAGTTCCCAAATACTTGGCGGCATAAATCAGGTATAGATTTTCATTTCAACTCCGTCGTTGAGCGCAGTACCACACTCAATCTCAAGTGCAGAGTTCCAATGACCATGGTGACTATTAAAACCACTAGTATAAATCGTTGGATGGGCAGTAATCGGCCGAACATCCAGTGGCCACGAGTCGTTTGATGGCTAGTAAATACTGTTTATACTGGTCTCCTCCATTTGTATTGAGTCAGTTTGTCCTGAAAAGGTCCATTTTTAAGGCTTTTTGATTTTGATTTGCGTGCATGTTTGTAGCCAGGAAATTAAATATTTGGTCTGGCTGCCGATTCGTTCTGGCTCACTTAGCGTGCACTACGAATGCGATCTACCTTTCCCACCCGTTTCCAAGAAAGGGGCTTGGCTTAAGAGAACTGAGAGAATGATAACATCAACCTGCTGCCGCCACCACAGCGTTGCAGTGCATGCAGGGAACCTACATGTGTGACGCCTTGGGTACAGTTATGCATGTTATATGTGTGCGAACCTTGACTTGGGACATATAATAGGTAGCTATACAACTATTTGCTTATAATTTTTGGTCAAATGATAAAGTGTCATGTTACACTTGAGCCATGTGAAACCATGACGAACAATCAGCTATTAAATTTTATTTCACATCGGCAGCTCTCATCATTATGACAGAAAATATACTCAAAAAGGTTTCCCTAGAACGTGTAAAGAATATTTATGTCAGAGGCTTATAATGAAAAGATGTTAATCTTATGTATAAATATGCCGATAGACAGGCATTCATGTCTTTTCAGATTTACTCCTAGGGGGCACTGTAGTTATCTTTCTTCAAAATTGTTTTCATATTGCACAAAAATTGTTACTTTAGTTTGTATTTCTCTTTTCGAGCAGTTTTTGTAATACTAATTACTTCAGGTAAATAAGGTCTCCCACCTCTTCAAGATTTTAAACTGTAATACGGTAGCGTTCTGGTCCGGATGTAGCAGAGAGTATTATTGACTCTTATTGAAACAATTTTGAGCACGTCTTTTTTCCATACACGGCTAACATGCAATTAATGTAAACTGAATGTGCAGTAGCGACAACTGGCTCTTAGTGCAGAGGGAATCTCAGACGTCATTCCACCTTACTCTGCTGCTTCTACAAAAAAATGGCTCTGAGCACTATGGGACTTAACATCTGAGGTCATCAGTCCCCTAGAGCTTAGAACTACTTAAACCTAACTAACCTAAATACATCACACACATCCATGACCGAGGCAGGATTCGAACGTGCGGCCGTAGCTTCCGGACTGAAGCGCCTAGAACCGCTCGTCCACCTTGGCCGGCGCTGCTTCTACATTTACATCATACTCTACGAGCCACGTGATCGTATGTGCTGAAGGATTCTTGTGATACCACTAATTGATCCCTCTTCAATGATCCATTCGCGAACTGCACGTTTGAAGAATGATTGTCATTTCGCGAGACATGGAGGTACTATGTTGTCTGACTCTTCCCAGAAAGTACAGTGTGGATATTTCAGTAGTAAACATCTCTGTGATGCACAACACCTCTCTTGTAGCGTCTGCCACTGGTGTAGATTGAGAATCTTTGTAACACTCTCGCGCCGACTGAAAGGTACCGTGACGAAACGCGCCGCCGTTCGTTGGGTCTTCTCTCTCTCTCTCTCTCTCTCTCTCTCTCTCTCTCTCTCTATCAGTCCTCCCTGGTAAGGATTGCAGTAGATGAACAATATTTAAGAATCGGTCCAACAAGCGCCGTGTAAGCCACTTCCCTCGTGGATAAGTTACATTTCCGTAAGATTCTTCCTATGAATCTCACTCTCGCATTTGCTTTTCGTACTGTACCTTTTATGTGGTCTTTTCATTCCGGATATAGATCGCCTGATGTTTTAGGGTGATTGCTATTTTCAGTAATTTGTCAATAGCGTAGTCGAATAGTAGTGGGTTTCTGTTCCTACGTATGCGCAATACGTTACATTTATTTACGTTCACGGTCAACTGCCAGTGCCGCACCATTCTTCAATCCTCTTCAGGTTCTTAGGTCCTTTAGCAAATCGTTATCGCCTCATTTGCGTACGGCCTTAAAGAGCTTCCGACGTTTGCTACTAGATCATTTACATACAACGTAAACAGTAACTGGCTCTTCATACTGCCTTGGAGTATCCCAGAAATTACCTTTATCTCTCTCAATTTTTTCTGCTGAGAGATTGTGCAGAATCAACATAACGTTCCAGATAGTTTGTAAGTGGTACGTACATTGTTACCTAAAAATGACGAAGATTTTAGGTTATTATATTCTGACTGTACCATATTCACATTATTTTTGCTAGAGATGATTAAAATATTGTTTGTACTCAGGTATCTGAAATTGTTATTTACACTTGAACTGATTTTTGATTCCTTTTACTTTGAAAGTTCCGTATACTCTGCACAGCATGCTGCCACTGCCATACTACTTTGTATGTCTTGAACACGATCAACATAGACTAAAATTAATTACCTGATATATAATTATTTGAAATGTAATTGGCATAAATATGAAACATAGTGTGTTTTGACATCGTGTGTAAAGTATTATACATTGATCCTACATAAACTGTGCTTTATAGACGTCAGGACAGTAAATATGTGGGTTGTGGAGCCGTCAGTTGCAGTATTGTGCACCTGAATACAATAAACAAAACCAAAAACTACAATGTCATGAAGAATTGATGAGCAGTGGAATTTTCCTGGAATATTTTGGATATTAGCTCCCAAACGTCTGTAGGAATCACATAATATTTAGAAACAAATTTTTCCATAGCAGGCTGGTGCTTTTGTACCTCTGTTCTATTGCCTCTGTTGCATGATTTACAGATATCGAAGTTAGTAAAAATCATAAAATTATAAAAATCGTTTAAGCTGTAACTTTTTATAATATGTCGTCTGAGGATGTGATAATGCTTTCCTGAATCCCTCATACTTTCACAGCCTGTTATGATTTACAGTGTCTTAAAATCACATTTATGTTTCATCTAAGGTGCATTGCTGCTACTAGAGGTGAAATTTTTATCTATTCTTTTATAATTGTGATCTCATATATTATAATATTACCAGGATGCAAATGAAAATGTTACTGTGAAAGGACATGCCATATGCTATGATGTGAGGAAATAACTGTGTAACGTTCTCAAGAGAAATACAAAAACAATACGAGTGGAATTAGTACCTATAAACAACTATTTTGCTTGCTAGTGTTTTTGTTTAAAACTGTGCTAGAAAAACGATTACTGTACTGTCAAAAATTTGACTCAAGAAAATCGACATGCCTCATTCACATTCTACATTACTTTTAACCAACCTCTCCTATTTACCTTAGATTTTTTTTTCTGATAGTTTTCTTCTTTTTAGTAATTGAAAATACACTTAATAATAAAATAAATTAGTCTGAAACAGCAGTTTGTCAGATGGCATGCTATCAATATCTCGTGCCGTGTCATAAATACTGTAAGTTGCACCTTCATATGTTCTTCTGTTCCAGCCTCCTTCTATCACTCTTCGCAAGAGCTCTTTTCCACATTCGATTCTATGAATAAACCCCTAAATTTACCATCTGCAACTGTAGGCTAACGTGTTTTATGCTGCATGTATCAAATTATGTTTAATCTTCTTGCACGCAACATACCTGTACCTACAACCGATTCTTTCATTCTTTTCAACTAGGCTCTTTGCAGTTGCTTTTAATTTGATTTCACTAGGCTCTTTGCAGTTGCTTTTAATTTGATTTCAGTACAAGATATAAGTATAATAAATGAGCGTATGGTGAGCAGATCCAGCAATACTGCACCACCGCTCTTGGCAAGATCGTAGTGGAGGTCTTTTGCCGTTTCCTTCCTCCGACCTGTTACGAAGTGTGTGTCTGTGTCGTGTGGATGACTGTGATGCGTGTTTGCACCGTGTGGTGTTCAGTTTGCCTTCTCATGGATGAATGTAAGAAGGAGGGCGAATGAAACCTTCTGCCAGCACATAGCCTAATCCTCTCGTATAGCACCAATAGGGTCAACGAACTTTTTGACCCCATAAACAGTGCAACATGCACTCATTACATGAAACACTGCGTAGATGTTTAGAATTTAATCCTGTACATTGGCGCCAAGATAGGTGATGAGAAACTACGCGCCGCAACTACTTATTGCCTTGGCGACCAAATAATAGCAATGAAAACTTCATCCACCACCGGGATTCGACCCGACTCACCGTTGAGTCGAACAGCACTGCACAGATGTGCGTTGGCGACCTCGGCTACGGATGTAGGCCTAAACAAGGTAACCGTGTTTAAATTTATGAATCAACAGTGAACGCATATTACGGCAACGAACATTTCACTGGTTTGATTGATCTGATAACGCAACTTTAAATTGAATGGAAGATTAAGTCAATGCCACGTTGTTTACAGAATTAATCAGAATGCCAAAGTTCTGATGAAGCAAACACTGATAACAGCGTAATATGATATAAATATGCTACAGCAATTTTAAAGTTCTTACTTTCCTTTAAAGCCCTGTAGCCGAGGAATGAGTCCACTACACGTTGCAGCAATGCGTTGTACCAGATGTTTGCTGGCTCTGTCCAGATGGTCAGCAGGAAATCCTGCCGGTGCGTTAACATTGAGACGGTCGCTCACTCGCTGTAGGAAGATTCTGTGAGAGAGATGAAAGTGTTTAGTAGCTAACTTGATTTCCCGGGTTTCAGACCTTAAATATCTTTATATGGGACATTCTATAGATCCACGGTCGGTTGATGCCATGGGATCCTCAAAGTGATTCCCTGTCATTTGTTCACGTGTCCTGTGTTTCGAGATATTGTAGGTGATACCTTCGTACTTGTGACGGCAGTAATGAACGTCCTTAAATATTACCTTCGCGACGTGCGTTAATTCCTAGCTCCTTGTTATTTGCGTTCTGCACTTGTTAAATAATTTCGAGGTTGTATGAATCATTTGTTTTCCTAAGATGGGTTCCATAGGATTTGTAATGACACATTCCTATGCAGAGACATACAATATCTTAAAATCTGCGCCAAAGATAAATTGAGAGGCATGTATATTATAATCTTTGTAAAGTTCACATTGGATTCTCTTTTGTTTGATACTCCAAGGAGCTAAGGGACACTTTCGATTGTTGCCTTGTGGAGGATGGACATGATTTTTGGACTGTGCGAAAAGGCAGCCATATGGTTGGTAATTATGGTTTGTGCGACGAGCACAGCAAGTCTTATTGTGTTGTGAATAAAAATAGTGAAAAGTATCGAAGTGTTACGAAAATTATTTATAGCGACGTAGCATAGTATTCCTTGGTTTCCACCGTCTTCGTGAAGTGAATCGATGCCGACTCATGATGGTACACACGGTCAACAAAGAGAAGAACATCGATGGCGACTAATGAATTAATATTGTGGCAGAAGGACTAATTCTGCGTCTAAGGTGAGAACTCTGATTAAATCAACAATGACGTGGAATTTAAAAATATAAAATGTTTTTTTATTTATTTCGTCACACTGGCGACCGCTGACAGGGACAGTGCTGGTGGAACAAAGAGTAGGTACTTCATTTATTTATTTATTTATTTATTTATTTATGCATTTATTTTACCTGGCAAGATTAGGGCCTTCAGGCCCTCTCTTACACCTAACCAGGCATACTCAGATTCAACAAATTTCAGTGTCTACAGAAAATTAGGACATATAACATGTTATACAGTATTAATGTTAAAGAAAAAAAATAGAGATTATAAAATTAGTACAATGATAATTATAACAATCAAAAAATAATTATAACAATCAAGAATAATAAAAATAATAATAATAATGATAATAATAATAATAATAATAACTATGTATATGAAAGTAAACATATTTTTCTTTTATGAGTGTCAGTCCTATTGCTAGTCGGGAATTTTCTCGTTATATTCTTGCAGCTTGTGAGTTATTCTCATCAAGCAGAGACATAAGACGATGGAATGGGGTGAAAGAGATATAGAAGAGGTAGATAGGTTAGAGGAAGAGAAATAGAATGGTAAAATTCGAAGCTGTGATGGAGAGGAGAAAGAAAAAGATGAGGGGGGGGGGGGGGGGCACAACAATGGTGGCTATACCGTCCCTAATATGTAAGTCTTAAGTTCCCTCTTGAATGTTGAGTGGTTTTGGATAAGACGCAGATCGCAGGGGAGCGCGTTCCATAGTCGTATGGCTGAGATGGAGAATGACACGGAGAAAGATTTTGTGTTATGTAAAGGTACAGCCAAGATGCTAGACGTATCCGATCTGGTATTGCGGTTGTGGAATGATGATAGGTGTTTAATGTGAGAAGATAAGTATTGGGGGCACCAGTGGCTAAGAAATCGATGAAGTAAGCACATCGTGTGGAGATCGCGTGCCTTATGTGGGCGTATCCAACCTAGCTGGGAGTATGAAGGACTGATATGATCATACAACCGTATGTTGCATACGTATCTAACACAAGCATTCATCACTAGCTCTAGGCATCTCGAATTTTCATTATTTGTGCCATGTTGAACTACATCACAGTAGTAAAGATTAGGCAAGACTAGTGTTTGGACTAATTTTTGTTTAACATGGGTTGGAAACATTTTTCTAAATTTTTGAATTGCATGTAGGGAGGAGAGCGATTTCCGGCAAGCTGTGACTGTTTGTTCTTCCCAGTTTAGGTGTTCATCCAAGATTATTCCAAGGTCTTTTACTGTTTTTTGGTATGGTAGTTGGGTACCATTGAGGAGTATTTGGGGGACTGTTTCGCGAAAGTACCGACTGATTAACTTTGGATGAGATATAAGTATGACCTGGGATTTCTTGGGGTTTAGTTTCAGACCTAGGTTCTGTGCCCACCGAGAAACAGAGCAAAGATCTGCGTTCATACTCGCTACTGCGTCAGCAATGTTCTTGGGGCTTGCACTTATGTACAGTTGGATGTCGTCGGCATATAGATGGTAGTTGCAGGAGTGAATCACTGAAGAAATATCATTAATGTACAGTGAGAAGAGTAATGGACCAAGGACGGAGCCTTGGGGAACTCCAGAGCGCACGTTTTTCCATGATGACTTTTCCGACCCACAAATGACTTGTTGACTTTTCATTGTTGTGCTACAAATGTACTTGTACTAATTACTGTTTCTCTGTTACATGACGCACATGGAAAATGACGAATAAGGTGAAACAATATTAACTGTATAAACGGATGGCACAATAACCAGAAGGAACAAGGACAAGGATTTACAAAACTAACGTAATCGTGAGTGACGCAGCTGAGCCGGAATTAAGGTAGGAAAGCGCAAACGCATGCAGTGGCTGCACCTTGGCTTAGCTCCACTTAAAGCAGAACCTTTTCCTGTCCATATTAAAATCCTGGTAGTGTTTGTGGCAACACACAATTACACTTTGATAATTACTTTTTTATGTTCAACAGTCGCAGAATTAGAAGACGTAGTGCGCCATCTTGTAAATTTCCGACGCGCAACAAATAACAATCGCGAGATATTTTTATTAATTCAACTGCGAGAGAATTTAAAGGTTTAGATTAACAGTAAAGTACAGATAAAAATAATATCTTCACAATGGAATCGAAGAACTTTAATTTGACAAATGTTCATGGACACGTCACCGATTCTGACAATAGTGACGTAAATGATGACGCAATTAGTTTTTCAGCACAACATAATGTAGAAGTAAATACAATTCAATTGCACTCCACAGGGATTAACAATAACGAACCACTTGCAAATGAAACCTTGTGCACAGTTGATGAAGCATCGATTACCAGATCAGATGAAAATATTTTGCGTGAAATCAGTGAACCTAGCCCGGTTTCGATTCAATCAGACCGTGGCAGAGAAACAATGGCAACAAATAATGGCATAAATACAAACACACAAGCTTCGTCAGTTACGCTTGAGGCATTATATAGTCTGATGTCAAACGTGAGCGAGAAACTGGCGAATCTAGAAATCAGCCACAACATGACAAACACAAAATTGTCAAACATGGAAATTGGGTTCCAACAGCAGTTTTCAAGTGTAAACACGCAAATTGAAAACATACACAGACATTTCGATCAACGCTTAAATAAACTCAACAATGAAATCGATCAAAAGATCGAAGACAAAGTCATCAAAACCGTCAATAGTGTATACAATGTATTGGCAAATGACTTAGAAAAGAAATTGTCAGATCTTACAAACAAACACGAACAGGAACAGTCAGAAATAGTAGAAACACACAATCAAACACAAACCGTACAAAAAGAAATACATGAAAACGTACAGGCTATTCAATTAAATTTAACAAGAGTACAGTCCGCATGTGAAGAAATACCTGACCAAGTTAATGAAGTTAACGTAGAAGTCGGTTTTCTGAAACAGGAGACTCGACGTATCAACGCGGACATTATCCAAATAAATTAGAAAACGGTAATGTAAATGAATCAATAACTGACCGGGAAACAAAACTTTTTGAAAGATTAGGTAATGAAATCAAAGTAGCCGAGGACAGAATACGCAAGGAAATTGCTGGTAGACTGAATGTTTCAAATGACTTGCCTACGTCAAGCAGCAGGCAGCGCGACACTTATTCACCCGTGCCAGATTACGATGTCAATAACGCAGAACATCACGCGCCCAGTCCGGCGTATGTGCACGCACCGGCACAGGCAAACAATGGCTATTCGCCAAACGCGGTGCTGCAACAGGCAGTAGGTGTGTCGCCTTGCATCTCGACGATTCTAGTCGATGAGAGCCTGTTGAAACATAGTTTCCAGTTTTCTCCACAGAATCCAGAAAAACTCATCCAGTCGTATTCGTAAGAGCATTTAAAAATGTCTTACAAAGAAACTGGACTGAGGCACAGAAGATTAGATATGTAGTAGGCTTCACACAAGGCGACGCACTTTTGTGGGCCACAGACATGGCTGAACAGTGCGTCACCTACGAACAATTTGAACGGGCTTTCTTGGAGAAATATTGGTCTGCTGGGGTCCAAGAAAGACTGCGCCGTGAGGTATTCAACCCACAACCGTTCAACCTCAAAAACGGCTGGTTGAGAAAGTATTTCGAAAAGTACTTGAATAAGACGCGCTATTGGAACAATCCAATACCGCACGTAGATGTTCTCAAAATTCTGAAAAACAAACTACCGCGAACTTACGCGAAAAATTGGTAACCATACCGGAGACCGACCTTGAATACTTTCTTTCCGTGCTTGACTCAATTGGTCTAATATACGAAGAAGAGCCGAGCACAAGTAATCGGAATGAATATTCCGGAACCAATCAAAACAACGGTAACGGATATCATTTTAATGGCAGTGGACAAAACCCACACAGTTGGCATCCGTATGCGACAAGGCCAAATAATGGAACCTGGAATTACGGAAATCGGAGGAATTCGGCGCCACAGAGACGTGAAGACCGAAGGTATAGTACAGATTACGGTCCACGCCGGTATGGAAATGATAGAAATCACGTGAATGATTGGTCAGGCCCGCGTGATGAAAGGCGGCACACAAATGAAAATTAAAATAGTTACAGTAATAGGAATGATAGACCAAGGAGGAATAGCGACGGCCGGTCGCAAGAAAATGTTGCACGCAGCGGTCCGGAAACTAATTGGCGACAGAATAACCACTCAGTACACTTTGTAGAGGTAACGGACAGTACTGAAGCAACGCCTTTGTCTCCCCCGGTAAACAACAATCGGTCGTAATGAGCCCCCACCGGCCGACCGATTTGACAACAGGGGGCACAAACAAGCACACATTACATCTTAGACAATTATTTTTAAGATATGATCAGGATGCGACCGTAGAAGATGATCTATGTGAAGAAGAGATGAAAGCACCGGACAAGGTAAGTGACCTCGTGCAGGCTGTAATAACAGCAAAGATAGGAACTATAATTACCAACGTAATTTTAGATACAGGCGCATCTACGAATATTATTTCTAACAGTTTATTTAAAGAAGTTTCGAAAGCATTAAAAGTACCAGTGTTGCCAACGGAAAATTGTAAAATCTTGACAGCTGTAGGTAACAAGTCAAAAAGTATTAAGTGGCAGACGCAAATACCTGTTACCATTAGCGATGTCACGATAAACTGTACATTCTTAATCGTTGACAAGTTAATCGTCAATTGTATTTTAGGCATGGAAGTTGTCCGGCAGTACAAAGTGAACATCGACATAGGCAGTGGACTTTGCTATTTCCGAGTGGGCAGTCGTAGTGTGAAGGTCAATCTTGTAAAGTCAACAATAGATCGTAATGGCCAATTACAGAAACAAGCTGAAGTAAAATTAGTTTACCCACAAGTTTTATTGATAGATATTCCTTTCCCCGAACAATTAGACACGGAAATAATTAACGAACAGGCCGCCCACGAGAAGGTAGGAAAATCCACTTGTCTTTCAGAAACTCAACAAAATGAACTAGCAGATCTTATTTATGAATACCGAGACATTTTTAGAAAACAGCCGACAATAATCAAAAAGTATGAATACAAAATGGAAGTGTACCCACATAAAACGTACTGCCATAAATCATATGCGATACCATGGGCAAAGAAGGAAGCGGTTCGCAAAGAAATAGATAGAATGGTTCTGTGGAAGGTGATAGAACCTTCCCATTCACCGTACTGCAGTCCCATCCTAGCTGTCAGCAAACCTGACGGGTCAGTCAGATTAGTACTTGATGCGCGGGAAATTAATAAGATCATCGTACCAATACGCACTAGGCCGGAGAACTTAGATGAGCAATTGCTTAAATTTCATGGAGTGAAGTATTTAACATCCGTTGACATGAAGGCTTCGTATTGGCAAATAGCCCTACATAGTGATGGCAGAAAATATACTGCGTTCATTCATGCTGGCAGAAGCTATCAATTTCAAGTACTGCCATTTGGACTCAACGTGAGTGCTGGGGTGTTTATAGAGGCTTTAGACAGAGTATTGGGTCCAGAACTGATTAGCAAAGTGACGTTGTATGTAGACGATCTCTTGATAGCCACGGACACCTGGCAAGAGCATGTAGAATTGGTACACAAGGTGTTCCAAAAGTTCCGAGAATATGACGTCACAGCAAATTTTAAGAAGTCCGAATTCGGAAGGGATCAAATAAAATTTTTAGGCCACATTATTTCACCAGGCGGAATTTTACCAGATCCAAAAAAGCTTGATGCCATAGAATATTTCCCCTCACCACAAACACGCAAACAATTGAAAGCGTTTCTGGGGCTCACGTCATTTTTTCGAAAATTCGTGCTCAAACAGTTACTGAATAGTGATTCCCTACTCAACCTTTTAAGGAAAAACCGCACATGGTTGTGGATAGTAAAATGTGAGGAAGATTTCGTAAAAATCAAACAGGCACTCATAAACGCACCCATTTTGAAGCATCCTAACATGAACTACAACTTTTGTTTGAGCACGGACGCATCATGTCAGGGATTAGGCTCTTGTCTGTTCCAATTAGTAAATGACAATGGAGAACAGAAAGTAAACGTAATTAGTTTTGCCAGTAGAACGTTAACGGAATGTGAAAGAGCCTATTCGGCAACTGAACTTGAAGCGTTAGCTGTAGTGTGGGCTTTCCGCAAGTTCCAGTACTATCTCTGGGGAAGGCATACACGAGTGTTTTGTGACCATCAAGCACTATCGTTTTTACTCACATGCAAATTGTTGCACAAACGGATTGCACGTTGATGTTTATTCCTCCAGGAATTTGATTTCGAGATAGTTTATATCAAGGGTGAACAGAATGTAATTGCTGACGCATTATCGCGTTTGCCACAAGGCTTGAGCGAGTTCGATGAATTGATCGAACAGACTTCCGATTTTAGAGTTTTTCTGATGCATGATGGCACATTTCAACCATATTACAGAAAGATGTGTAAGGACATGAGCAAACTACAAAAGGAAGACAATAGATGGAGACAAGTTATGCAAAAACTGCAGGCAGATGACAATAGTACATTGAAACAATATTACACAATGTCAAACGATGTTCTTTTCTACAGGCGCAATCCACAATCCAACACCTGGCGTGTCTGCATCCCGGAAGAATACATAGACAATTTGATAAGACACACACATAGAGTATGGGGACACTATGGGGTATCAAAATGTACAGCGAAAATATCAGCGTATTGTTACTTCCCAAATCTCAGACGCAGGATTGAACAAATAATAAAAAAGTGTACAATATGTCAGAAGGTTAAACATCTTAATAGATCTTGTTTGGACGTATTACACCCTATCATTCCAACTAGACCAAGAGAACTAGTTTCCGTGGACGCAGCAGGACCATATCCACGAGCTATGGGAGGAGTTAGATATGTGATCGCATTTTATGATGTCTTCACGAAGTATTTAAAAATGTATGCTATGAAAGCAGTACTGTCGGGATTAATAATCAAACGCATGATAGAAGACTACATACCACTAGTGGGAAAACCGAAAATTATATTAACTGATAATGCAACAAACTTCACTAGGAATAAATGGAAAACATTTCTCGAATCTCAAAACATAAAACATATATTGGTATCCAAATTTCACCCAGAATCGAGCCCGGTTGAGAGAAATTTTAAAGAATTTAATCGCTTTATAAGAACTTATATACCAAATAAACAGACAAAGTGGGTGGAATACATAGCCCCCTTTCAGCATATTGTAAATAATTTAATTCATACTTCAACAGGCTTTACACCTACAGAGTTAATGTTTCAAGGCACAGAACTTGACGAATGGGCTAAACCTTTACCTAAATTAGCCACAAAGGAAATAACACTAGGCGAAAAGGTACGTCAAGCATTACTACAGATGGAAGAACAAGCAGAAATAAGGAGAAAGCAGTTCAACAAAAAGATAAGAAAGGTTACAGAATTTAACATTGGACAGGAAGTACTATTACGTACCCACCCAAAATCCTCTAAAATTAAACAAAAAGTGGCAGTTGTTGTATGATGGCCCTTTCATTATAATAGACAAACCTCACCCAGGATGTTATCTGTTAGGTAACACACGAACGAGCAAGGTGAAAGGGTTATACCCCCACAAGGACATCAAGGAATTTTTTCATTAAAGGTTATATGTTATTTTAGCAAAATTGAAATTGTACAACCTTGGATCACATAGTAAAATTGCTGTCATTAACCTAAGAAACTTGCGAACAACTGGGGGCATATGTCAGCTTAAAAACGCATATTTAACCAAACCTAATGAAACATGTGTTACTGTGAGTCTTAACACTATAAAATAAACCATACGGTACTTTTGTAGTGTAACTCAGTTATTTAAGAGAGGGGAACAAAGACAAATTAGCGCGAAGGTCAGAGTTTGTTCGCTTGAGACGAGCAACAAACCACACGTCGAAGTTGCAATCCAACGCTCAGCTCATGAGCACGCGATAGCTGCATATCAAGACGAGGTCATTGGCCACGCTGTAGGCAGCGAGCCTGGGAGAAATCTTCCCCCCTTCCATGTCCGATCAGCTGAGCGTATACAAAGCGCAAAGGCGCATGCGCGGTCGAGTCCAGGTGTCACGTGACTATTACACGATGGTGGCTATCACAAATAATGTTCACCAACAATGCAGAGTTTTCCCCGCACCTACAGTCCAGTCGTGGTACGTAAGCGCGCATGCGCGGAACGTTTAAAAGTTTTGAGACCACTCTTACTATGAGACACAGAGACGAAAATCATTCAAAAACAAGAAAGGAAAGGGTACACAAGTCTTGTAAATAGTAACTTAGAAAATTTAATTATAAGCTGGTATTACGTAATAAAAGTGAACATACAAGTACATACTGGTCATGGACGGTATTGTAATATTATATTATACTGAGTAAAATCTTAGCTTGTACGGAAGGAGAAAGAAAATAAAAAAAAATATAAATAAATAATGCAGATATATAACCGGAAGAAGGGCTATGTACGCGAGAACAACACACAATTACATATAGGGAAAAAGCAGCAAAGAGGAAGAAAAGAGGTAACGCATGCATTTACATTACACAGTAGCGTGCGATTTTCAGAATGAACAACAAGGCAAACGCGTTAATTTTTGTGACTAAGGAAGAGAATGACACAAGCTTTAAAATAGGAAAATAATAAACAGATCTATGCAACGTGAGTAACGAACTGAATCGCCCTCAAAACAAATACCTAGGGTTTATAGAGAGAGAGACACATATTAACGTTAGGAAACACCTGAAACACTCAGCAAAAAACTTTGTAGAATATATAAGCTATACACGAGGGTACATGTACGAAAGCTAAAGTGTAAAGGAGGAAAATAGGGAATGTTGCGCATTAATGGACTGTAAGGCAGTTATGTATGTAAGAAAGAATATTTAGTTGTAAGCATTGTTAGTATAAGGGACGATGCTCAGCGCACCCTGAATTATTTTGGAATATTGAAGGAATGGTGCAGGGTACCGAAAAAGGGCCCAACCAGCAAAGTGTATATTATAGTGGTAGATATTTTTTTGTGTATAAACGTATGTATGAATGTGTGAAAGGCGAAAGAAGCCCTGCACAAGTACGGAACTTAAACAACGTAGAAGTGTATAAGGAAAATTAAACTGTAAGACAACCCCGTATAAACAGGTATACCTAACGTCAAGAAACAACTTAATTAAAACCGTAAGACTCTACGAGTTTAAGAGAAAATGCGAAAAACCTGATACAAAGTGCAACATTAGCGATGCTTCACTCATGTATGCAAAAGGAAGGTATGAATTACTTTACCCACTTGAAACAAAATCATGTCAAAATTATATCTTTCACACATATAACAATTTACAGTCACAAAGAATGCAAATGATATCGCCGCTATACGAGAAACAGGTAAGTAGTGTGATCGACGACCTGTAAGCAAAGAAATCGACTATAAAATGAATTATGAACAAAAACGTCGTAAAGAATTTCATGCTGCACTGAAGCTATGAAAGTCTGATTGTTCGTGTACATAGATTTTCATGACAACCAATGCATTAAAATGTCTCTATTTTTTCTCCCATGATAACACAAGACGCCTATAAGCGCACTTTAATTGAAGATGATACACGCAAACAAGGGCGTACCGCTATTATGAAACTCTGTACATAGTAATAGTAGTTACACCCGGAACTTCAAAATTTTATGTTTATATGTCCATGTTAAGGTAGGAAGTCTTATTAGGGTTAATGATTGACAAGCACACCAGAATGTGCTTACGCCCAAAACACTGTACATATTAGGGTTATGCTGCATATAAATGATTATTTCGCGCATTTTCAGATTTTATACGCAAAAAATCGTAGCATACACGTAGTCGTTGCCACTACCCTAAGTAGAAGGTAGAAAATTCCCTTCCCAAGCTTCAGTGGAGCGGCTACAGGTGTATTCTCTGCATGCTGATGCATGTCGTTGCGTATGAAGAATACGTAACGGAGGTAAACCTTAACTTATACTCGAGTTCAAGAAGGAAAACAAAGGACTTGTTCCTTCTAACAGATTAATGGAAAAAGGCGAGTGTGTGTGTCAGTAAAATCCAAGACGAAGAAGCCACTATGAGTGGTCAAAAATTTTTTCAATTTTAGTCGATATTTTTTTCCTGTAGTTAATGTAAACAATGTATTGTATGTATTATATGTTATTCCTTTGTATGTGATGTATTTTGTATTTCATGCCAAGTCCTGTGACTTACAAATTATGTGCATTGACCAGAAGTATTGAGGGGAATGAATCTCAGTACAATAGGTAAAAGGGGTTAATGCGAAGAAAAAAAAAGTGTAGTGAAAAGGAAGTTTCGATCGCAATACTCGCGGTTAAAGTAGTGTGTGTAGAAATTAAAATTGTGCAAAGTAGTGCTACGTTGCAAGTGTCAGCGAGCCTAAACAAGTGACATCGAAAATTGAAGCTTGTATCGTCAAACGACCCATGGCGTCACAGTAGGAAAGGACAATGCCAAACAAGTTTGACATGGTACGATTCTTACCAGGAGCTGCATCGACGGGACCGTTCTCCGCCTCGCACATAGTGTGGTGTGTTCTTCGGGGCACATATTCCAATGTACCTCGTCGTATCCAGTCTAAGTACTGGAAGGAACTACAAAAGGCACACGTATACTGAGGTTCGGAAGTCTCGACGGTACCCGCACGTCGGTGTATATTCAGTGCACTGGCGCGCGCATTCAACCAACGTCGCCCGCTAACGGACGACCAAACAATCAGGCGCGCGTATCACCCGCCCATATTCAACACGGGCTAGCGAACAAAGCTCGTCGCCCCAGAATAAATACAGAAAGCAATACAAGGACTTAATTTTCACCTCTGATGAGGAACGAAACATTTGTATGTAACGTTGTATTCAGTGTATATTTTATTGTACAAACTTTACTACATGATGTCATTTTCTCAGTATTAACCAGAACTTTGTATATTAGGATTAAGGTTTGTAAATATTAGCATAAGTATACCAAAAAAGTGACACACACTCAGAAATACCAAAGAATTCACAGTGCCATGAAAATGAGACAATAAAAATGAAGTTTGTAAATAAAAGACCCCCAAAACTATCAATTGCAAGGTCGACTACTGTATCCTGTCAATCAAATAAAATTTTCTAGTGACAGTATACAGTAGGGGGGCAGTTGTAATGACACATTCCTATGCAGAGACATACAATAGCTTAAAAGCTGCGCCAAAGATAAATTGAGAGGCATGTATATTATTATAATCTTTGTAAAGTTCACATTGGATTCTCTTTTGTTTGATACTCCAAGGAGCTAAGGGACACTTTCGATTGTTGCCTTGTGGAGGATGGACGTGATTTTTGGACTGTGCGGAAAGACAGCCACATGGTTGGTAATTATGGTTTGTGCGACGAGCACAGCAAGTCTTATTGTGTTGTGAATAAAAATAGTGAAAAGTATCGAAGTGTTACGAAAATTATTTATAGCGACGTAGCATAGTATTCCTTGGTTTCCACCGTCTTCGTGAAGTGAACCGATGCCGACTCATGATGGTACACACGGTCAACAAAGAGAAGAACATCGATGGCGACTAATGAATTAATATTGTGGCAGAAGGACTAATTCTACGTCTAAGGTGAGAACTCTGATTAAATCAACAATGACGTGGAATTTAAAAATATAAAATGTTTTTTTATTTATTTCGCCACAGATTGTTGCCTGGGACTGCAAAAGAGGAGCCTTCTGAAGTTTCAAAACAGTAATGTGAGGTAATAGCCTAATTGAAATACAACTTACAACTGAATTTCAGGATTTTTCAACACAATCCAAACAAAAAGGGCTCAGTCCCCAGTTTCATGCCGTGCTCGTTGACGTTCAGAAAACGTTCAGTGCATCAACGTCTGAATAAAATATGTTTGTTGGGAATATCACATAAGACTTGTGATTGGACTGAAGGCCAGATAGTAAACAGAACACAGCATTTCTTAACAAAGGAAAATCTTCAGACATAAAAGTAACTTCGAATGTATTGCAATTACACAGCATATCAAAACGATCTAATGGACACCGACGAAAGATTCATGGGGCTATCCGCCGATGATGTATACAGAGAAGTTACAACGCTAGAAAATGATAACTAAATGTAAGAATACCTGCAGAAAATCGGCACTTGGAGCAGGTACTAGCAATTTATTCTAAATACAGGTTTTCTGAATAGTCACATGCTTTAAATAATATGAGTATGCACACAGAGAGATTTGAAATGCAACAGCTACGAGTCGTAGGACTGCACACGCCAACCTGAGATTCACTGGAAGAATCTTAAGGATTCGTATTGGAAATAGAAAAGGACCAAAGACAGGAAGTTCATATCGAAAAGGGTTCGATTATTAAAACACTGAAGCGTCATCATGATGCTCATCCAATCCCTATGGCAGATGCTGCAAAAGAGAGGTTGAGCATCACAGTGTGTTTGTTGTTAAAATACTAGAACCTCCCCCCGCCCCCCAGCACATTTTGGTCACGCTTCACGGTCATAGCAGCGAAATCTGAGCGTGCCGCCTAAAACGAAGAAATATCTCTTTAAATTTCGTCAGATTTAGCTGGGAAGATATTGTCTTTACAGGCTACCAGTAGATACAATATCACTCCGTTTATTGATTTCAGAAGTAACTCACTTTCTATCAGTCCCTAGACCAGAGGCAGCCAAGAATTCGGCTCATGAACCGTGCGATGACTCGCATGTTACGGAGTTCCGTCTGCTTGCAAATTCCCTCGCTGCCATGCGACGCTGTCTGAACGGGAAGAGGGGAAAGAAAGAGAAACTGTGATCATGTTGTACTTAGATGGCAATTTCGTATTACATATTTTACATAATGTCGACATACGACCAGATTCAAACAATTTCACAGACTTTTGCATTCAATTTATCCACGTAATTAGGAGTTAGATTCACAATTGAAAAAAAGGTGTTTTACACACATACATTGATTGAAACAGTGTGTAGTAATGCCAACTTAAAATGCAATGTCTGTAATACATTCCGGATATTCTAATGTTCGTTCCAGCAATGATTTTGCCTTCATAAGTTCAACAACAGCGTGTTTTAAGCCGAAAAATCGTTCCAGGTGTGCTTCTTGACTTAATCGTGTCCTTTTCGTTCAGTTCCATCGAAAGCTAATGCAAATGGCAGTGGAATAATGTACACAAATTGCAATAATTCACTATTATTACCACCAGTTTCTTCACGTGTTCCATGCCTGCAAATGTACAGAACAAAGAAACCCATCTGTCGACCATTTCAATCCTCTGCTCATCCATTGTCAGCTAAATCATTTAGTTCTTTCTGCATGGTATTATAATATCGTTTCATCGAAAATTTGCAGTACCCATAGATTATGTGACAGCATAATAGGACTGAGACTTCTCTTCGCTGTCCCGTTCACTTTTAACAGCTTGTCCTGGCAGATCGCTAGACTGCACCTTTTTCTATAACCATGGGCATATGAACGTTCTTCATCCCACGAACAAATAGGAAACTGTAAACAACACTGACTCCATGGTTCTGCTGAACTAAGAGAGTTGTGCCGACCGACAAATGCCTCACCACAGTCCTAAATTACTCCAGAGAAGGACCAAGCAAAGGTGAGAAAGGCTGAACATCAGCATGCCGTTTGGCACACTCTGTCCAGCCCTGGTCTAGACATAAAAGTGCTTGCACTAACAAATTTAGTCCACGTTCATACTGAAGTTTTCCATTACTTTATTGCATTTCTAAATAATTGGTTTGGAAAATAAATCTTTCACACTACAGCAGTCCACAATAGCCTTTATAACTGTTCAAGTAATAATACGTCCCACAAATGAATGCTACTGACTGCCAGTGACAATCCGTCCTTGGATTTCGTGGATAATTACTCTCATTTTCAGAACATAAGAGTTACTTGTAATTGTCCCACCAAGTGGCAGAAAACTTCCAGACTCATAATTCATCACATCAGAAACCTGTTCAGATATTTTCCTGTTACTCACTGCACACTACTGTTATGCTCGAGATGCAAACAACAACACCGGTCTCGGCAAATTTTTGGAAATTTGTGGTGAGTTCCTATGGGACCAAACTGCTATCGTCATCGGTTCCTAGTCTTACACAATATTTAATCTAACTTAAAATATCTTACACTTCGAACAACACATACCCTTGCCCAAGCGAGGACTCAAATCTCCGACAGGGGGAGCCACGTGAACCGTGACCATGCACCCTGTCTCGGATTACAGCGTGTGACTACTAGCTCTTGAGTGTTCTTGTATCAAACAGCAAGACAGTGACTATGCCGAAAAAAGGCATTCTCAGCACTGAAAGTTACAGAGAATCAGCGATGCATCAGGGATACTGTTTAGTATGTCATATCAGTATCGATAGTACCACCTGCTGCAAGCTGGATCACAAATATCATAACTGGCCCTCTATATCCTGAATATAGTCCCTGGGACAGAATGGGCATCCGAGTTGATCCCAAAGATACACTATTACACACTGATCGTTGGATTGTTTTGGAGACGTGATATTCAAAGAAAGCTATATTAAGAGGTAGTTGGGATGTTGGATAGTGAATATTATAATTATAGTCATGTCAGAAACACTTGCGTTATATGGCTTTGATGGACATGAGAGCTATAAGTAGGATAGTTGTGCAATGATGGGAACAGCCTGAGAATACTGAGGAGCTAGTGCAATGTTACAAAGACATGTGCTACTTGCTTAGTCTGGACCTAATGCCAGCTATTGGCAGTTTAAATTGGTTCCTAGCTGTCACAAATAAGTAGCTTTTCCTTGTAACAGCTGGTGCTACCAATTTAAAGTGATAAAAGTGGTAAAAGTGTCAGCTTCAGCGTTTATGTGTGTTATCAAATCAAGTATAGGCAAAGGTCCATTATGACAGGTGAAGAATTATGTTGACAATGTCCTTGTGTCAACAGTCATACTGAAAGAATATTTGTCCATCACAACAGGCAGATTTCAACAATTTGGAAATGTGGGAGTCACACTGAACTTTGATAAATTGGAGTTTGCAAATGAACAAAGAGAATTTTAGGCCATACAATGTAACCAAGTTAAAATGAACTGGAGCCGTTGGAGTTGTCTGTTGTAGAAAGTTCAGTGTCACTGCACTACAAGAACCACCTAAAGGCTTATCTTGGTCTCTGGAAGTACTACAGCAAATGTTAACACAATCTTCTATCGGTTCTTGGCAGAACAACATAGTAAATGGAAAGCACCAGTTCGCTTTTGTTTTACAATATTACTTTTATTGTTAAGCGGTTTTCGGCTTACAAGGAAGTTAGAATAAAACATCAACTTAACATGTGCATTTTGGGCCTAAGAAATCCTAAAGAAAATGTCAGAACACTGTATTTTCGATAGTGTGCAGAAACCAATCAGGAAACTCTTGCAAACATACGACAAATGCCAGAAAAACAAAGTTTCAACTGCACAACGTCAAGGATTAATGCACCATGTAACTACCGGACAGCTTGGATAAATAACTGCGTCAAATCTGCATGAATTGCTCCTATGACCAACAAAAAATTAACACAGATATGGAGGTGCAAGAATTAATTTTAAAATTTGCAAGGCTTTATCAATTAAGATGATTAGGAAATTTCAAGAAAATTATTTTGAAAACATTATCAAACCACATTGTATCTTAAGTGACAATGAACATCAATTTAAGTTGAAGAGTTGGGAATAATTGAAACAAGTCATGAACAGTTAACACATGATAGTGCAGGTTTGCCACCGTTTGAGGTTCTTTTAAACAAGGAATTGCAGAATACAGGGTGCAAATTTTAAGTTGACAAACCAGAATAACTAGAACAAACAAGCTTCACACAAAAAAAAATGTGTAGATTCCAAAGTTGATCATTTTCGAGGAGGACATCTACTGGTTCTAAAATTAGCTAGCCACCCCAACCCCCTGGGGGTGGGGCGGGAATCAACTTTAAAATTTCAGATTGGAACCTCCATTTTTTATTGCAGAATCAGATTCTACATAAAAAACCCGCATACATTTTGTCTTAAACATTTGTTTTGATTCTTGATAGTTGGCACTGTAATTCACGAAAATCCATGTTCTCATTTTTGCGTGGAAAACGGTTATGTATAAACAAAAAATACTCATTTACTTCGTAAATTTTGATTCGCTAAAACTAAAACTCTCCCTCTCTCCCCATAGAGTGGGGTTAGAGAGAGAGGAATTAGAGTTTTACAAATGTTTACCTAAATATAAATTTTTTCCGCTGGTTTGGATATTTGTAAAACTAATTCCCCTCTCTCAAACTCCACCGTATGGGGAAAGAGGGAGAGTTTTAGTTTTAGCGAATCAAAAGGGTTCCCACTTGAAATTTTAAAGTTTCCCCCCACCCCACCCCACCCCCAGGTGGCTGGGGTGGTGGTCCAATTTTAGCATCAGCTGATGTCCTCCTCGGAAATAATCAACTTTCGATTCTGCACATTTTTTTCGTGTGAAGCTTATTTTTCGAGTTATTTACACCCTGTATATTTCAACAATACCTGCAATTTCCACAAGGACGACAAATGTCAAGAAAAGATCAGATTAAATCGTCATCGGAGATGATAGAAAAAAGAGGGGAAGAGAGGTAGAAAGGGTAAGACTATCCGATGGAGTTAATCATATATCATATGGGGGACTGGATTTTAATCAAAACGCATAATAAGTCGTCGAAACTGACCGATGAAATGTGGAAATTCGATTAGGTTTATAAAGGCCTGCTTTAAATTATGCCGATGGAACATATGAATGCACTAGTAGCAAAATATGCATCAGTGGGGATGCAGTTTGATTTACAAAATGTGCAAAACATCAAGCTATATCACTGAAGTATGGACGATGGTATGAGAAATGTAAATGAGAATACTGAAGAAAATAGTAAGATATAAGATCATTTGCATTATATGAACGAAGATTCTAGGTAACACATAGGTTGCAAGAGATTGCCAGTATTACGCTACAATGAATTAAGCTATAGCAGACATGCTTCAGCTGCAGTGACATATTTCATATTTATCGTGGAGTTAGGGTATCACGTCCAGGATGACATTAAATGCAACTGTCAACGTTATCAGTCCATGGTCTCACTATTTTGTTTATCGGATGTATCAGCTTTGACTCTTTGGACATTTTATTCCATAATGCATTTTTAGCCAATGGCTACCTCAGAACGTAGTAAGAGCGACCATCTCCTCAATGCTCCTTCTAGAGGACAAGTATTATATTTTACTTTTATTATGATGGGCTACTGAAAATGATTATCGTCGAAACCTGTATAGCAACCAAAAAATTTGTTCCAGCATTCACTAATAATCTTTATTGTCTTTTTATAATAATACTGTTTCGAAGTCATGGGGTTCGTGGGGCCTACTTTGACGAAAAGACTGTGTCTAATCTTCCCAAACTAGTTTCAGGAATAAGTCTCCATCTTCAGTATTTGTTTTCATTCCCTAAAACATAAAATATTGATTGCTACACGCTTCTGCGTAAATGGGTCCTTGAGAAGAGGACGTGAGTGTATTATGTTTTAGAGGAGTCATTCATATACTCTGGTGTACCATAAAACATATGAAAAATCCAGCACCACCAAAGAAATACATCGAGAGTTTATAGTATACAAGTACACAAAATAGAAAATAAAGATGTGAGATACTTGTGACGTAATAAGTAACTTTGATTACAGGCTAAAAATATGTTTAATTACTACAGCCGTGTTTTCATAGTTAATTATCAAAATTCAGGACTTCCTACTATGTGAGAAAGTGGTCTTTTAATGTTAAAATATCATCAGTGATGATGATGCTGAAGAAAATTGTTTTGGCATTAAAATAAAAGTTATTTACTTACTAGACGAATCAGAATCCGCATAATTTACTGCATAATGTTGGCATGGGGTGCTACGTGTTACGCAACAGGAAGACGAGGTTATGTCAGTAATTATCGCATAATTAAGGATGAAGTTTTCATTACAAATTACGTAAACGAACAGCACAGGATGAATGAGAGATGAACCAAGTTTTCCTTTAAGTGTTATCGCTGTGTTTAGAAAGCGACATCGGTATATTACAACATGCAACCCCTCTTCACTCCATAGCGTATTTGGCATGGCAGGGAGGGAATTGGGGTCAGCACAGCACTTTCCCAGCCAGCGTCAGCTTCACCCTCAGTTGGCCTCACGAGGTTGAGTGCAACCCGTTTCAATCATAACCCCAAACAAACTTCCCTGACAGAATAGAACATTTAACCCAGGTCCTCCGCACGATAGACATGCGTGATGGACGCTCGGCTGCGAGGATGGGCCTCTTATTCGTTGGATTTTGGAAATTATTGTGACGTATGTTAACGTCTTTCTTTTATTTTCGTTCTCCAGGGTACACTGTGATCGTGGGTGAACTAGCAACCACTGTTAGAAGGTGTTGTTTTGACGGTACATGTTCTGTGGTCAAGCCGGCCAGTGTGGCCGTGCGGTTCTAGGCGCTTCAGTCTGGAACCGCGTGACCGCTAGGGTCGCAAGTTCGAATCCTGCCTCGGGCATGGATGTGTGTGATGTCCTTAGGTTATCTAGGTTTAATTAGTTCTTAGTTCTAGGCGACTGATGATCTCAGAAGTTAAGTCGCCTAGTGCTCAGAGCCATTTGAACCATTCCGTGGTCAAAATCTGTTGTTTACATAAAGGTTGACTGTAAATGGTGCACCATTAAGTGCGATGCAGCATGTACGGCATGACCCTAAAGTCCGTTAACATTTGAAAATGCGCTCATTCGTGGAATAATGTAGGTAGAGAGGTAAAAATTTACACTCATGTCTAAAATTACCTGGGATTTTGTTGAAAACAAAAACGAGTGCAAAAACTGGCCAACAGATGGCGCTGGATAGGAACACATCAGTGACGTCGCACGAGAATTGTGTAGCAAAATAGCTGTAGTGAGAGAGGGAGTCAAGATCATCCCTTGCCTGGTTGATAAACATATGGTACAAGGTACGAGTTTTATACGTGCTGGCGCACCACTGCATAACGCTACATGCAAAGATACCCTTATGATAGTTTGTTGGGAAGGTGATGGTGACTTGCAAGTAGATATGAAAAAGGTTCATTTCCCATCCTGTTGAAAACCGTGCAGTACCGAGGTTTTACATCATTTTCTTGAAAGGAAAACACTTTTCCCTAATAGCTAATGGGAGGGAGTGTCGCTGCCCCACCCCACCACCTTTCCCCCGGGTCTGAGAACACTTGGCTACTCGTGCGAAAGGCGTCTTGCGCACATTATTTCGTGAGGATCACGTGCTGAGCCGTCAAGCCCGTTACGCATGGCCTCGCAGGTCCCCAGAACTCATCCGCGTGATCCTTGGTTGTGGGGTTACTACAAGTCCCAAGTCCACCACGGTCGTCCTACCTCATTAGGGACGCTAAAAGGCGATATCCGAGAGGAGCTTCCCATCATTCTTACTGATACGCTGTACAGCAATGTTTACATCATTGTCACTTGACTACTTGTATTCTTAACGAATGACGCCCGACATGTTGCGCACTTGTTATAAAGAACATCATCTTCGATAAAAATCAGTTCTTAGGCTAATTATTGATTTTCTGTGGTATGAAGTGACATCCTTCGGTCATTTTGTGCACTTCTTGAATTCAATAAAACCCATGTCATTTCAAATATACGTGTCAATTTTTACCTCTATTTACATTATAGGGTGAAGTATTGTATTTCCTGTTGTTAACGGACTTTTGGGTCGTATTGTGTGTAGAGAAGTGGTTACCGTGGGGTTGGTGGAATGATGGAGTCTGGGAATATGTACTTCTAGCATATTCCGAACTGATAGTTACCTGTTTGGACTTCTATACTACTGACCAGGAAGCTGACGACCGTCTCACCTAATTGTATACTAATGTGTGTCACTTCACGCAGCTTGTTTTTTAAAGTATGTACATAGTTTCGCTGTCATTCGTCTTCTGCACATAAGAAATTGTATTGAGTATACAGAGTATACTTTAGCGCCTTATATCTGTGTTGCACTGAAAATGTCCGCACAGAAGCGTAAATGTCGATGATATTGACTTGTGTATTTTTTGGAAAAAAAGGAAAACCCCCATTAACTCACAGAGCCTGCTGCTGTCAATAGTACGGCACACATTACTCTTCCATCACAAGCTGCATTCGGTCCTCCTCGGTTTTATGTCAGGTTTGCTTTCCCCCAGCGTTAGCTGTACGGTAACAGTGACTGTACACTCTGCCATGATCATGGCGGTCGTCATTTTGAAAAATAACAGTAATGGTACAATCTATATTTGTTGCATTCTGCATTTGTTCTGACAGAACAGACTGAACATCGTGATAAAAGAGAACGTGTTTCGTTTGAGGGCTACTGCATTATATTGCTTTGGATTGCACATTTTGGTGGTCGCGTGCAACGGGATTTTTCACGATTTTTAAGCTATTTTCTCAGAAGAAAAAGCATTTGTGATAACAAACCGAAAAAACTATAATTAAGGTGAGAAATGTCAACTTCTCTTCACCTGCTCTATAGTTAAATGCATTTATTCAGGGGCGCGATTAGCGATTCTCAAGCGACAGCTCATTGTTCGTGTCCAGTATTCATATATATTTCGTACTCGTACATATAGTAAGAGAGCTCGTTGTCTATACAATAGGAATCCTGTCTTATTATGCAACTGAAATATGCAAACATCGCAGTAACGAGACCAGTCTACCCTTTAAAAGGAACTGCTAAGCTATAACATATTGCACAACCAGCTGTCTCTTGAAAATGGATCAATAGCCAAAATGGGAGTCGTGAATATGTATAGGCGAAAAATAGTGTGATTTCTAAAATTCTGTACGACCTTGGACCCAGTATACATAATTATATTATCAATATGGGCTTGGTACTAGAAATGAGAGAAGAGAAAGACACTTGAGTTCTGCAATAAATTTCAGCTAGTAATAGCGAACATTCTGTTCAAGAATTGCAAGAGGAGAAGCTACACTTGTAAAGGGGCGGAAGATACGGGTTGATTTCAGTTAGATTACATCACGGTCTCGCAGAGATTCCGAAATCAGATACTGAATTGTAAGGCGTACCCAGGAGTAGACATAGACTTAGACCAAAATGTAGTAGTGATGAAGAGTAGGCTGACGTTTAAGAGACTAGTCAGGAAGAATCAATACGCAAAGAAGTGGGATACGGAAGTACTAAGGAATGAAGAGATACAGTTGAAGTTCTCTAACGCTATAGATACTGCGATAAGGAATAGCTCAGTAGGCAGTTCGTTTGAAGAGGATTGGGCGTCTCTAAATAGGGCAATCACGGAAGCTGGAAAAGAAAACATAGGCACACAGAAGGCAACTGCGAAGAAACCGTGGGTAGCAGAAGACATACTGCCTTTGATCCATGGAAGAAGGAAGTACAAAAATGTTCAAGGAAAATCAGGAATACAAAAATAAAAGACGTTTAGGAATGAAATAAATAGGAAGTGCAGAAAGATAAGGCGAAATGGCTGAATGAAAAATGTGAAGAAATCGAAAAATAAATGATTGTCGGTAGGACAGACTCAGCATATAGGAAAGTCAAAACAATCTTTTGTGAAATTCAAAGTAAGAACGGTAACATTAAGAGTGCAATGGGAATTCCATTGTTAAATGCACAGGAGAAAGCGGGTACGTGGGAAGAGTGCACTGAAGGCCTCTGTGAGGGGGAAGAGTTTTCTGTTGTGACAGAAGGAGAAACAGGAGTGGATATAAAAGGGCAAGTGAATCCAGAATTAGGGCAAGAGGGACTGATAACATTCCATAAGAATATGTAAAAGATTTGGGAGTAGTAGCAACAAAACTCCGACCGGTGTGGCCGAGCGGTTCTAGGTGCTTCAGTCTGGAACCTCGCGACCGCTACTGTCGCAGGTTCGAATCCTGCCTCGGGCTTGGATGTGTGTGATGTCCTTAGGTTAGTTAGGTTTAAGTAGTTCTAAGTACTGGGGGACTGATGAAATCAGCAGTTAAGTCCCATAGTGCTCAGAGCCATTTGAACCATTTTTGAACCAACAGAACGATTATTTACGTTGGTGTGTAGAATGTATGAGTCTGGCGATACATGATCTTACTTTCGGAAAAATATCATCCACACAGTGCCAAAGACTGTAAGAGTTGACAGGTGCGAGAATTATCTCACAATCAGCTTAACATCTCATGCGTTCAAGCTGCTGGCAAGACTAAAATAAGAAGAATGGAAAAAAAATTGGAGATATGTTTGATGATGATCAGTTTGACTTTAGGAAAGAAAAAGGCACCTGAAAGGCAGTTCTCCCAATGCGGTTGACAATGGAAGCAAGACTAAAGAAAAATCAAGACACGTTCATAGGAATCGTCAACCTGGAAAATGCTTTCGACACTGTGAAATGGTGCAAGATGTTCAAAATTCTGAGGAAAGGAGGGGTAAGCGATAGGGAGAGAAGGATAATATACGACATGTAAGAGTTTCAGGAGGGAACACTAAGAGTCTAAGACCAAGAACGAAGTTCTCGAATTAAAAAGGTGTAAGACACGGATGTAGTCGTTCGCCCCTACTCTTCAATCTGTGTATCGAATAAGCAATGATGGAAAAAGAAGAAAGATTCGAGAATGGATTTAAAATTCAAGGTGAAAGGATATCAATGATAAGATTATCTGATGACATTGTTATCTTCAGAGAGAGTGACGAAGAATTACAGGATCTGCTAAACAGAAAGAACCGTCTGTTGAATACAAAAATGGGTTGAGAAAGACGAAAATAATTAAAAGTAGCAGAAATTATTAACAGCGAGAAACTTAACATCAGGTTTGATGGTCACAAAGAAGACGAAGTTAAGGAATTCTGCCACCTAGGTGGCAAAATAACCCATAACGGAGGGAGCAAAGAGAACATCAAAAGAGACTACCACTGGCAGAAAGAGCATTGCTGGCCAAGAGAAGTCTACTAGATAGAAGATAGGCCCTAATTTGAGGAAGAAATTTCTGTGGATGTACGACTGGAGCACAGCATTGTATGGTAGTGAAACATGGTCTGTGGGAAAACCAGAACAGAAGAGAATCGAAGCATTTAATGGTGCTACTGACGAATGTTGAAAATTATATGGACTTGTAAGATAAGGAATGAGGAGTTTCTGGGCAGAATCGGAGTGGAATATATGGAAAATATTGAAAGGAAGAAGGGACAGAATGATAGGTCATCCTTTAAGACATCGGGGAGTAACTTTCATAGTACTATATGGGACTGTTGAGGGTAAGAACTGTAAAGGAAGACAGAGATTGGCATACAGCCAGACAATAACTGAAGACGTATACCGCAAGTACTACTCCGAGGTGAAGAGGTTGGCACAGGAAAGACATTCGTGGCGGGCCACATCAAACCAGTCTGATTTAAAAGAAAAATCGGCATTTACTCTTCCCACCCTATCCAATATCAAGGTTCCCCTGTTCGAGGTTATCCCGTGCGCATACACCGAGATGACAAAAGATGTGGGATATCTCCTAACGTCTCGTCGGACTTCGTTATGCCCAGCTTAGTGCAGGAACTCGGCGTGTCATGGGCGCATAATTCGTTGGAAGTCCCCTGCAGAAATATTGAGCCATGTTGCTTCTATAGCAGTTCGTAATTTCGAAAGTATTCCCAGTGGAGGATTTTCTGTACCACCTGATCTCTCGATTGTGTCTCGTAAATGGTCAACGGGATTCATGTCAGGCGATGTGGGTGACCAAATCATTCTCTCGAAATGATCAGAAGGTTCTTCAAACCAATGGCGGCCAATTGGGGCCTTGTGACGCACACTGTCATCTACAAACATTCCATCGATGTTAGAGAACATAAAGTTCGTGCATGGCTGGAAATTGTCTTCAAGTAGCTGAACATAACCTTTTACAGTCAGTGATCGGAAAGTGTAATGTAAATACAGCTCACAACATTATGGAGACACCACCAGCATGCAGAGTACTTGGGTCCTTGGCTTTGTGGGGTTCGCGCCACACTCGAAATAACTCTTACTTAAATCGGGTCTCGTCTGACTTTGCCACGGTTTTCCAGTCGTCTAGGATCCAACCCATATGATCACGAGCCCAAGAGAGGAGCTGCAGGCGACGTCTTGCTGTTAACAATGGAACTCTCGTCGGTCGTCTGCTGTCACAGCCCATTAACTCGAAATTTCGCCACTCTGTCCTCAGGTATACGTTCTTCGTATCCGCTCTTGGAATTATTCGCCTTGGAAAAGTGCTGAAACAGTTTCATTACACACTTAGGTTGCGAAATTTCAGGTCTTACCATGTCCCTGTTGAGGTGATGCCATTGTCTGTCATATAGCATGGGTAAAGTCTGCAATCTCAACTGAATGTTTTTCGCTGAATGGAGATGCCTAAACTTTCAAACTACATAGGTACGAAGCTTAACAGCCATGGCGCACCCTCGCGTATGTTATAGATATACTGTGTCATCCAGAAAGTTTTAATTGTGAAATCTACATTTTTCACTGAATTCTTGGCTGTACTGTTGAGTGAAGTCTTCCTTTCGACTTCTGAGAAATTGTACGTATTTACGTCCATTTCTGAGGCGTCTGCATCCTAAAGCCAGCAATAAAATCCGCGTGCGGTAGACCAATGTATAAGGTTGAAGATCAATCACAGTGTACACCGCCAGGTGGGTCATCAACAATTTATGTGCATTATCAGCGTGCCCCTTGATCCATAACAAATGGATAGTTGATGCTGACATTCGCATTGGTAATTTAATTGAAAAACATCAAGCTCATGACGGTTACTTTCATTTCCCATTCCTGTTTTTGTAGGGCACTCTTCGAATTCACGAACGTAAGAATGTGGTCGGGCTGATTTTGTGCATATCTGACTTCGGCAGTGAAGCTTCTAGCTTCCATGAAGAGCTTAAATTTAGGCCAAGATAGTATTGTTGTTGTGATTTTCAGACAGAATACTGATTTGATGCAAATGTCCATGCTAGTATATCCTGTGAAAACATCTTTATCTCTGACAAGGAATCCCTAGAGTGCGTGGTCGCAAGTTCAGTATTTAGTAAGGTTCATTTGAATGCGTTGTCTTAACAATTGCGAGAGGAAAAATATTAGCTGCTAATAACTCACGATCTGCATCAGGAGGGTGACAGAAAAGAGTGTCCGGGAGATGCAGAGATCAACATTCTATGGGATATTTGCATTACATTTAAGAAAACGGACATTGTTGGCATTCAAGAAATGTTCAGGACCAACCATTAACTTGCACCATGATCATTGAATGAAAAATGTCGCGCCACAGTGATCACGAAGGTTCGCACCATCAAGATCGAAGGCGAGCTCCTAGGGAGTTACAAACCAATCAGAACGTTCAGCTGGATAACCACTCTTACGGACTGCGTATGGAATCATGTTGGTATTACGTGGTGATGGGTACTGATGCAATGCGATGGCATACAACCAAATGCGAAACAGCCCGTTCGTTGAGCTTATCATGAAACTGGGTATCTTTTGCGACGTAGCTGCAGATAGTGCGATAATGTTCTATAGGCACGGAAAAACAAAAATTCAGAAGCTGAATTTGTCCGGTGGTTCCAGGAACGAATTGCAATGTCGCACACTTTTCAGGAGCGATAGTTTTCTCTAAAGGGATATGATTTTTATACTCACACCAGGAATCAAGAAAAATCAAGATATTTTGCCCAGCTATTGGTCAAAAGCAGTGCTCATACCATAGTTGTAATTCTCTTATGTTCATTTTCCCACTCTTGTTTTGTGTGATGTACACATTCCCTACTGCCCTTGGAAGATCACACAAACGAGAAAGAATCGTAAGGAGCAGAGCACCTCTAACTTGTCGCAACACAATAAATAACTTTCCAGCTAATTTACCATCCAGATTAACAGTCGGCATGATAGCATACAAACGCCTTAACGGATTGATGTTAGTTGATCTTGATACAGATTTCTTGGTACCTCTAATTTCCAGGATTCCTTCCATATGCCTTTCCTCTTCAAATCGCGATTGGTCAGAGTTGAAAACGAATTCCTAACTAAACGATAGGATCAGTTTGTTTATATCAGCTACAAAGTTTCGGGCCGATTCCGTGCATCGTCTAGTTGACGCTTTGTTTGAAATTTCGTTATCTCATGTTTTCGGTTTCCGTAGTACTGTTGGAAGTTACGCAATTATCCACTCCTTCTCTTGAAATCACTGTAATCTATGTCATGCGCAGTTTGGTGTGCATAACTATGTCACTATTATGCACATTATGTAAATTATATAGAGCATCCTTGAAACAAGGAAACACCAGTTTGCCTTTTCCTTTCTTTAATGTCCATAGTTTTTCTTATGCACTACACGGTCATATTGCTGCAGACTTATACTATCTTCCATGTGCGTAATTATGTTTAGTACACCCCCCATGGACAATGTTTGTCCTTTACTAAGCTCCACTGGAGACAGGATTTGTGTCTCCCTGTCCGACAAGGACGATGAAGTACATGACTCGACACATGTTTCAGTAGTACATGTACTTGTTAAGCGCGTATCGTCATCATTATACTCCTCATGTACATTATCCGCACAGTCGAGCGTATACGACACTGACTCATATTGCAGAAACGCTAATATTTCATCTGCCACTTCTTTCTTATTCGGCGAAATTCCTTCTGTTCCCTCCCGACGAAATGTCAACTTGGGCAATTGTTCTAGTAGCTATAACGCAAGATTTCCTTTGTTTATCGGTACCATTGTTCTGCTTTGTATCAACACCAATAGCACTGTAACACTGTTGCGAGTTACTCGTCGAGTAAGCTGTTGGAATACTCTCCTCAGCTTCATGCTGTGCTCACGATACGATACCTCCAGCCCCGCCCCTGTTGCAATTAGCGACCAATATTGTGATTGCATGATAGATAATGTGTGGGGCGTCGCATGCTGTAAACATCATTGGCCTTTTGCGACCTCACACTCAAGGGATTCCTTGTGAGTAACTACTGCATATTATATACGTTTGAACCCGACTGCTGTACTCATCGCTTCGTCTTCATCTGCTATTCTTACCTCCAAACTTCCCTTCATTACCAGAATTATAAATCCTTGATTGCCTTAGGATTTATTTTCTTAACCAAACAGTTTTTTAGCCAAGTATAGCTAAAAAAAATTACTTTTCCACAGTTAGATTCAGTGCTTTCACAGTTACGAGTCGGTCTAACAGACTAGTCTCCAAAATTATTCTGTAGCTGCACATTTCAATAGCTTGTATGCTCTTCTGGTTTGTACTGCTCATTGTCTACACCTCACTTCAGTACAGGGCTACACTACATACAAATACCCTCAGAAAATTCATCCTAACACTAAAATATATGTTTAATGCTAAAAAATTTCTCTTTCTCAGAAATGTTTTTCTTGCTAAGGTAAGCCTGCAATTTATGCCTTCTACTTCGGTCAGCATAAGTTATTTTACTGAACAAACATCTACGTTTTTTTTGTATCTCAGTATCTAATCTAATTCCATCAACATCGTTGTCTTGTGACAGCCAGAGCGAGAGCACCAGCAGCAGCGAGTACTGTTTGTATAAAGCGTTTATTTTGCATTTTGTTTACGACCTTCCACTAAGGAAGGGATTCTATTTGTGTTTATCTGCTCTGCATAGTAACTAACAGTTCTTGATAAAACTTTACGTAGTTTTCGTGTTAGATTTCTTAGTGTTTTCTTGATCATTTAGAACAGAGAGCGCCCTAAAACCGTCTTTTGTTTGTTTCGCGGCCGTTAGCCACTAGTCACTTGAATCAGCAGTTGTCTTGTGACAGCCAGAGCGAGAGCACCAGCAGCAGCGAGTACTGTTTGTATAAAGCGTTTATTTTGCATTTTGTTTACGACCTTCCACTAAGGAAGGGATTCTATTTGTGTTTATCTGCTCTGCATAGTAACTAACAGTTCTTGATAAAACTTTACGTAGTTTTCGTGTTAGATTTCTTAGTGTTTTCTTGATCGTTTAGAACAGAAAGCGCCCTAAAACCGTCTTTTGTTTGTTTCGCGGCCGTTAGCCACTAGTCACTTGAATCAGCAGTTGTCTTGTGACAGCCAGAGCGAGAGCACCAGCAGCAGCGAGTACTGTTTGTATAAAGCGTTTCTGTACTTATTTGCTGCGCTTAGCTTTTAAATAGTTTTTCTGGGAAAACCTAGCGTAGTTTTCGCGTCTCGTATTTCAGTGAGTGTTTCTTGATTATCAGAGTAGCTCATCAGAAGATTATCTTGGGAATTTGTCGCCGTATAGAGTAGAGTAAACATAGTCGTGTGTAGGGACTGTGGTTGTTGTGAGCGGACGCAAGGAGAATTGGCCACTCTTCGGGGGCAGGTGGAGGCTTTGTCTGTTAGGCTCATCGAGCTCGAGGCGCAGGCGTCGGCTCGTAGTGGCGTTGGGGCAACTGTGGTGAGACCTATGCCTACTTCGGTGGCCCTGGAATCACATGGAACCCCTGATGTCGCTGCGTCTTCCGGCAGTGAGCATCTTACCGGTCAGCCATCACTCCAGGGTGAATGGCGGACAGTGGTGGGCTCGCGCGTGCCTGGCCGAAAGGCGAAGGTG
This sequence comes from Schistocerca serialis cubense, assembly GCF_023864345.2. Lineage (NCBI taxonomy): Eukaryota > Metazoa > Arthropoda > Insecta > Orthoptera > Acrididae > Schistocerca > Schistocerca serialis. The sequence goes on along the minus strand of NC_064644.1, from coordinate 385,902,344 downwards.
GGATCTGGCCGCGTGGCAGCTGCCTTACCCCTTTCCAACAGGTACGGGGTGCTTCCTAGTGGTGATGACATCGTTTCCGAGCCACCACAGGATGCCTCGCCTGTTGGGCCAGTGGCCGATTCTCTGGCAAGGTCCCGACAGTCACAGAGGGCGGGCCTATTAGTTATAGGGAGCTCCAACGTTAGGCGGGTTATGGAGCCCCTTAGGAAAATAGCGGGTAGGTCGGGGAAGAATGCCAGTGTGCACTCGGTGTGCTTGCCGGGGGGTCTCGTCCGTAATGTGGAGGAAGCCCTTCCGGCAGCTATTGAACGCACTGGGTGTGACCGGCTGCAGATAGTAGCACATGTCGGAACGAATGACGCCTGCCGCTTGGGTTCTGAGGCCATCCTTGGTTCCTTCCGGCGGCTGGCTGATTTGGTGAAGACAACCAGCATCGCACGCGGAGTGCAAGCTGAGCTTAATATCTGCAGCATAGTGCCCAGAGTCGATCGCGGTCCTCTGGTTTGGAGCCGTGTGGAGGGTCTAAACCAGAGGCTCAGACGACTCTGCGACTATAATGGTTGCAAATTCATCGACCTCCGTTATTGGGTGGAGAACTGTAGGGCCCCCCATGACAGGTCAGGCGTGCACTACACACCGGAAGCAGCTACTAGGGTAGCAGAGTACGTGTGGCGTGCACACGGGGGTTTTTTAGGTTAGAGGGACCCCCCCTTGGGCGAAACGATAAAATACCTGACGGCTTACCAGAGAGGACATTATCATCGTTGATAAAGAACGTCCGTCGTCAGAGACCAAAAACAGGAAAAGTTAACGTAATATTGGTAAACTGCAGGAGTATCCAGGGCAAGGTTCCTGAATTAGTATCTCTTATTGAAGGAAATAGTGCGCATGTAGTATTAGGAACGGAAAGTTGGTTAAAACCGGAAGTGAACAGTAACGAAATCCTAGACACAGAATGGAATATATACCGCAAGGATAGGATAAACGCCAATGGTGGAGGAGTATTTATAGCAGTAAAGAATTCAATAATATCCAGTGAAGTTATTAGCGAATGCGAATGTGAAATAATCTGGGTTAAATTAAGTATCAAAGGTGGGTCAGATATGATAGTCGGATGCTTCTATAGACCACCTGCATCAGCAACCGTAGTAGTTGAGCGCCTCAGAGAGAACCTGCAGAACGTCGTGAAGAAGTTTCGTGATCATACTATTGTAATAGGGGGAGACTTCAATCTACCAGGTATAGAATGGGATAGTCACACAATCAGAACTGGAGCCAGGGACAGAGACTCTTGTGACATTATCCTGACTGCCTTGTCCGAGAATTACTTCGAGCAGATAGTTAGAGAACCAACTCGTGAAGCTAACGTTTTAGACCTCATAGCAACAAATAGACCGGAACTTTTCGACTCCGTGAATGTAGAAGAGGGTATCAGTGATCATAACTCAGTGGTTGCATCAATGACTACAAGTGTAATAAGAAATGCCAAGAAAGGAAGGAAAATATATTTGCTTAACAAGAGTGATAGGGCACAAATCGCAGAATATCTGAGTGACCACCATCAAACGTTCATTTCTGAGGAAGAGGATGTGGAACAAAAATGGAAAAAATTCAGAAACATCGTCCAGTACGCCTTAGATAAGTTCGTACCGACTAAGGTCCAAAGCGAGGGGAAAGATCCACCGTGGTATAACAATCATGTACGAAAGGTACTACGGAAACAAAGAAAGCTTCATCATAGGTTTAAGAGTAGTCGAATCATAGCTGATAAGGAAAAGCTGAACGAAGCGAAAAAGAGCGTAAAGAGAGCAATGAGAGAAGCATTCAACGAATTCGAACATAAAACATTGGCAAACAATCTAAACAAGAACCCTAAAAAGTTTTGGTCATATGTAAAATCGGTAAGCGGATCTAAATCCCCTATTCAGTCACTCGTTGACCACGATGGCACCGAAACAGAGGACGACCGAAGAAAGGCAGAAATACTGAATTCAGTGTTCCGAAACTGTTTCACTGCGGAAAATCGTAACACGGTCCCTGACTTCAGCCGTCGCACGGACGCCAAAATGGAAAATATTGAAATAAACGATATCGGAATTGAAAAACAACTGCTATCACTTAGTAGCGGAAAAGCATCCGGACCAGACGAGATACCCTTAAGATTCTACAGTGATTATGCTAAAGAACTTGCCCCCTTTCTATCAGCAATTTATCGTAGATCGCTGGAAGAACGTAAAGCACCTAGCGACTGGAAGAAAGCGCAGGTCGTTCCCATTTTCAAGAAGGGTCATAAATCAGATGCGAATAATTATAGGCCTATTTCGCTTACGTCAATCTGTTGTAGAATAATGGAACATGTTTTGTGTTCTCGTATTATGACGTTCTTAGATAATACAAATCTCCTTCATCATAACCAACATGGATTCCGCAAACAGAGATCATGTGAAACTCAGCTCGCCCTATTTGCCCAAGAAATTCACAGTGCCGTAGACACTGGCGAGCAGATTGATGCCGTATTCCTGGACTTCAGGAAGGCATTTGATACGGTTCCGCACTTACGTTTAGTGAAAAAAATACGAGCTTACGGAATATCGGACCAGGTTTGTGATTGGATTCAGGATTTCCTAGAAGAAAGAACACAACATGTCATTCTTAACGGATCAAAATCTGCAGATGTAGAGGTAATTTCGGGAGTACCGCAGGGAAGCGTGATAGGACCTTTATTGTTTACAATATACATAAATGACTTAGTTGACAACATCGGTAGCTCCGTGAGGCTATTTGCAGATGACACGGTTGTCTACAAGAAAGTAGCAACATCAGAAGACTCGTACGTACTCCAGGAGGACCTGCAGAGGATTAATGCATGGTGCGACAGCTGGCAGCTTTCCCTAAACGTAGATAAATGTAATATAATGCGCATACATAGGGGCAGAAATCCATTCCAGTACGATTATGCCATAGGTGGTAAATCATTGGAAGCGGTAACGACCGTAAAATACTTAGGAGTTACTATCCGGAGCGATCTGAAGTGGAATGATCACATAAAACAAATAGTGGGAAAAGCAGGCGCCAGGTTGAGATTCATAGGAAGAATTCTAAGAAAATGTGACTCATCGACGAAAGAAGTAGCTTACAAAACGCTTGTTCGTCCGATTCTTGAGTATTGCTCATCAGTATGGGACCCTTACCAGGTTGGATTAATAGAAGAGATAGACATGATCCAGCGAAAAGCAGCGCGATTCGTCATGGGGACATTTAGTCAGCGCGAGAGCGTTACGGAGATGCTGAACAAGCTCCAGTGGCGGACACTTCAAGAAAGGCGTTACGCAATACGGAGAGGTTTATTATCGAAATTACGAGAGAGAACATTCCGGGAAGAGATGGGCAACATATTACTACCGCCCACATATATCTCGCGTAATGATCACAACGAAAAGATCCGAGAAATTAGAGCAAATACGGAGACTTACAAGCAGTCGTTCTTCCCACGCACAATTCGTGAGTGGAACAGGGAAGGGGGGATCAGATAGTGGTACAATAAGTACCCTCCGCCACACACCGTAAGGTGGCTCGCGGAGTATAGATGTAGATGTAGATGTAGATGTAGATCGTCTGATTTAATTTGACTGCCTATTACTTTCTTTTGTTTTTGCGAGACACTATCCGTTCCATTTACCTTTTCTTCCAAGTCCTTTGTCACCTCTGACAGAACTGCAATGTCATCTCCCTTTGAACTTTAATCCCTATTCCTAAAGATCTCACTGCTTTCCTTTGTTGGCTGCTCATTGTTCATACAGATTGAATAACATCGGGGATAGGTTAAAAACCTGCCTCACTTCCTTCTCAACCACTGCTTCCCTGTCGTGGTCTTAAATCCTTGTACTTGTTCTACTAATACCCACACAAACTGTAAGTACTCGTAAGGTTTTGCTCCCTGACAAATGTTATAGAACTTAGATTTATCTTCTCTTAAACTGTTTTCTAAGATAAGTGAAAGGTCAGTATTTACACTCTTGTTCCCACATTTCTTGGGAACATAAATGATCTATACCTAGGTCGGCTTCTAGAAGTATTTACATTCTTCTGTAAATACCCTGACGGAAAAAAGTCTCAACGCCAAAAAATAGTTAATTTAGAGTAAGTAAATTTCGGAAATACATTTCCCTACGTAACATAGTACGTAAGTGATGAACACTGCAAGATCACAAGTTAATGTAAGCGCGAAATAAGCCATTGCGTATTTGAAATGCTAGTACATTAATAACAGCAGTATATGCCAGAACGTTTTATGCAAGCATGGAACCGTGGAAGTATTGGGTTGTACAAGTGCCGGGTGTCCGTTGGTGGTATGAAGTTCCGTGCCTTTTGCACTTGGTTGATCAATACAGGTACGGTTAATGCTGGTTGTGGATAACTCTGGAGTTGAGGTCGCGCATGTGCTCGCTTGGAGAGACATCTTGAGATCGAGCAGGCCAAGGCAACATTTCGACGCTCTGAAGAGCGTGTTGGTTTACAACAGCGGTATGTGGAAGAACGTTGTCCTGATGGGAAACACCCCCTGAAATGCTGTTCATGGGTGATTGCACAGTAGGATGTATCACCAGATTGACGTGAAAATTTTGCAGTAAGGGTGCGTGGGATAACCATGAGAGTGCTTCTGCTGTCACACGAAACAGCATCCCCGACCATAATTCCAGGTGGAGGTCCAGTGTGTCCAGCACGATGACGTTTGGTTGCTGGCTCTCAACTTGCCTCCTCTAACCAACACACGGTCATGACCTGTACCGAGGCAGAACCAGATTTCATCATAAAACACAACAGACGTCCACCCTGCTCTCGAACAAGCTCTCGCTGGTCACTACTGAAGTCGCAAATGGTTGTGATTTGGTGTTAGTGGAATGGTCGGAGCTCTCCTCCAAGTAACCTATTTGCAACAGTCTGTAGTGTCACTGTGGTGCCAACTGCTGCTCAAAGTGGAATTGCAAAGGAGTATGATACAGCAGAACCACACACAGAACACTTCTTCTTCGAATGCACATTCTCGTGATCAACCCTGACAGCAATCACGTACACTGGCTACATTCCTGCCAAATCTTTCTGCAATATCCCAGAAGGAAGATCCAGCTTCTTGTAGCCCTATTACACGACCTCGTTCAAATTTAGTGAGGTTTTGATAACGGCGTCTTTGTCGCCTTAAAGGCATTCTTGATTAACATCAACTCACAACGTCCAATCTCAAAGGTAGCTAACGCTCACGACCATTACAGCGTGTGTTTAAAGTAAATCTGATTTGCATCCTCAGAATGTCGCTACTTGCGCCACTCTTACGTGACTGCTGCGAAATATGAATGGCTATAATCTTTCAAACATATAAACATGGCTAACAACTTTCGCTTAAGTAGCACAAATCCTTCTTCGTGTTCCGACTTTTCTTCTGTCCGTATAATTTGCGTCAGTTTTTTGCAACCATGACTTATTAAACTGACGGTTCGGTAGTATTCACACCTATCGGCACCTGCCTTCTGTGGAAATAGACTTATTAAATTCTTGTTTAAGTCTCATAAACTTACTGTTGTGTACATAGTTCCGCGTAGTCAGCGCGTACACAACTTTCCCAACAGAGCGCGCCCCACTAAGCACAACAGCGCAGGCGCAGCGCTCGTCCGTCTCCGCACTACGAGATGGCGCTGTCTTAGAGACGGACCAAATTCTGCTTCCGCCGATACGCGTATTAGTATGTCACGCAGCCAATGAGATTGCTGCTAATGTAGAACCTTTTGTCCTCGCGGATCACACTCGCGCAGTGATACCTGAACGCTTGAGGTATTATAACGAGTGTACAGACCTCCGATTAGCCAGTCTGCATTAGGCTGTAGTCAAGTTTCAGTCTGCGCCTAATACAATTACCACATTCCTGTACATAGCCATGAAGAGAAATGTATAGACACTTTGTCAAGTATCAGAGATATGTGAGAATAAGATTAACGTACCAAGACCAAAGGAACTTCAGATAGTCAATCGTAAACAGCATCCAGAATCAAGTTAAGTGATTTCTATGCTTTTTATTATTTTAATAAATATGCGTGAAAATTAATCAAGTTCTGTTTTAAGTTGGCCACCATCAGTATGCTACTCTAAGCGTGCAAGTGGCATTGCTATCGTCTGACCTAACGGCAGGAGATAAACACGCCACGATAAGACCACGAGACATATTGCTGACACTCGCCTACTTCGTTAGAGCAAGTCAAATAATCTGATGGTGTGTGTACCGAAGGTCTTACAGTACGCACACCATACTTGCACAGCAGGTGGAATGGTTTTGTATTGACAGATTCTCCTTAGGATCTTAGTAACTCTGAGGAAGTGTCGCCCGCTCCAGGGCCCTCTCGAAGAAAAGAGAAGCGATAGTGTCGGGCACATTACTCTCAGGTTCTTAGGATAGAGCTAAATTTAACCTGCCTCTCGAATCTGCTAAGAGACATCACACTGGAACTACCTGGAATCGCCTCAGCTCTGCCGTACTTGGAAAACTGATGCGTCAGCCGTTGGTTGCCCTGCGAGGCTGGAGTAGGCAGTGACGCGTACCTGAAACGCTTTCACAGGGGCCGGCGTTGTTTACTCTGGGAGAGAGACGTCTGAACTTACCCGGCGCTAGCTGTCCTCCCGAAGGTTCGTGCACAGCACGCCAGCACACCTGGCGGAAACTTTGTGAACCAGGCTTGATTTACGGGCACCGTGTACGCCACTGCGTCGATTCGCGTGGGGTCCCGCTTACAACTTTCTTATCTTTTGTGAGATACTTCGAAGTTGATCCGCAGCAGATATCTCTCCTAATTTACTGCTCTCGGTCTAATTGGCCTGCATTAATTTCTCGACTTAAATCATTCCTCGGCGATACTGTGTTACATATAGTACATATTACTGTTGTTACTTCTATTGTCTTCCGAAGTACGATGTGCGGTAGTTTCAGACGACCATTTATTTTAATTTTAATGGTAATACGTGGCTTACGAAATGGTGCAGGCCCTTATAGTTAGCATCACTTTCCGCGTTCCTAGTTTGTTAGTCACGTTTCATATTTCTCTGATGGGAAATAATGAAAAAAAAGATCAGAATACAATTTCTAAAGCTACGTTTCTTAACGAAAGTTAGAAATTGAAACTGATCATATAAAAAACTGAAACTACAGTTGTAAGCAATCATAGATCAGAACACCAGACGTATAAATTGAAATAAGTAAAGTCGGTATAGGCTAACGGGGACTAACTGTATTCAAAGAAATCCGACGAAGATGGAAGGAATAGGCGAAGAAACTTCTTAGCAATTACTCAATAAAGAAATAACAAATATCTTGGACATATATTTAATGTCAATAATTTTCTCAGAATAATATAGAAAGAAAAAATGTTGGGGAAGAAAAGCAAGAGGTGGCCAACAAAGAAAACAATAAATCTATTTGAGGTAACAAAAGACAAAATTATCAATGTGTGAAGAGGACAGCAGAGATATAGAAGAGTGCTTGCAACGACGAAGCACAGCCTTTAGAAGCTGAGTGATTGATTGAGGAGTATGTATTCATGTCGAGTGCTACGTTTGTGTTGTTGATAATCTAGTTTAGTCTCATGATGAAATTGCATTTACTGGTGCTACAGGCGGGCCTACGAGCTCTGCAAGAACTGAACATATAGCAGTAAAAGAAACGAATACTTTGTTGCTAACGTCTAAACATTTACTTCCTTGTTCAGTACAGATTTTACTTCCCTGGTCTATCAGTCACTTTCTATCACTCACTAAATGGAATTTTAGTTAATTACTCGCACCTCACAATTTCTTTCCATTGTTTCAACTTATTTCATCACTTCTTAATTTTCCTGAATTAAACTTACGATTGGGGCTTTAGATTAGCATCTGGATCTACTGGATATGTTCTGCCTCTTTGGTTCCACTAACAAAACAATTGATTTTAAAATGACAATTTCATGAAATAAATGTTCGTCATAGTTTCATGCAGCGATTTTAAAACTCCATACTATACATACTGACTACAAATAAAATGAATAAATTGATCACTATTTCATATCAGACCACTCTGTAAAACAAAGCATAGCTCACTGATTTAAAAAAGAAACGGTATCCCAATAATATTGCGATCAACAACCATTTAAGTTTATTTTTATTTTGTCTAATAAATTAATGTTTTAGTTCGGAATAGAAAGAACGTATGTAGTAGTATCGTTACAATCTCTACACTGGTTGCCAACAGTAGTGCGACGTTATCTTTTCACCGCCTTCTTCCTAGCCCCAGTGAGACAGGAGTCTATTTGCATGAAACAAGTTTTCTGTTACAAGCCACTGTGACTGGTAACAGTAAACTTGTTTCATACTATATCAATAAGTCGCTGTAAAGCCTAACCTAAAATGTTCGCATTTAAAGGCGTCTACTCATTTGCTTTCCCCCTACTTTGTACACTACCGATGTCTTCATTTAGTTTTTCCTGTGAATGTTCCCATAGCCGCGAACAGTAATCAAGTATAGGCAGTAAATGTGTTTTGTATGCAATCTATTCTGTAGACAAAGTGCATTCTCTCCGTCCTTCTAATGATTCATGGCCTATCAAGCGATAATTTAAAGGGGCATGGGAAAAAGGAGTTATTGCTACAGCTCGATTCAGACTGACCGTGCGTATCTGTTGAGAGGCTGAAACTGGAAAGAGACCAAGTGAGTCCAGAGATATTAGCATACAAATTTTGTTGTAAGGGGAAAGATCCATTCGTTGTAGGGGGAAAGATCCGGATACGTCAATTTTCGAATGAAAAGGAGCAGGCAAGTCAGTGGTCACTCATCCAGTCACGAGAGAGCAAGCAAACAGAATTCTGATAGCCACACCCATTTGCTAACTGGAGCCCAGGAGAAGCAACAAGAAGGTGGCTATCTGCGTAGACTGTGAAAAAAAGTCTCTCTGCCAAGTACAGAAATCAGTGATGTTTATGCGGTAACTTTCGATATATTCAACAGAAAAATCTTTTTGTTTACTGTGAATACACTGCAAAGAAATGTGCAATTGAAGTGATGTCAATCATTTTTCGCTTCGTTACTCATGACTTCGCTTAGGACAAAGAAGAGCTCTGTATATTTTGTGATTCTGCTGGTTGTGGTCTTGAGTCCTGAGACTGGTTTGATGCAGCTCTCCATGCTACCCGATCCTGCGCAAGCTTCTTCATCTCCCAGTACTTACTGCGACTACATCTTTCTGAATCTGCTTAGTATATTCATCTCGTGGTCTCCCTCTACGATTTTTATCCTCCACGCTGCCCTCCAATGCCAAATTTGTGATCCCTTGATGCCTCAGAACATTTCTTACCAACCGGTCCCTTCTTCTTGTCAAGTTGTGCCACAAACTCCTCTTCTCCCCAATTCTATTATTCTGCTGGTGGTCAAATAAAAAAAATCACTGTCTTCTTCTTTATTTATGCCCGTGATTCAGAAATTTTGAGGATATTGTTAAGTGCTCATCCTTTTCTTCTATTAGTTTCTACAGCGCATTGTTGGTACCTGGTCAATGTTACAAACAAGCTAATAGTATAATTATAGTAAAACCTTCTCGTATATTTACCGATTTTACGTTTTCCTGATATTTACGTTATTTTCCATTGGTCCCGTCGTAAGCCCTATTCTCTATATTAATTGTTTCCCTGCCGTTAAAAATGTCATGTGGTTAACACGTTCCACATTTCGCGTTTTTTAACCACTACCTCATGCTTCAACATCAATTTCACTTGAATCAATCATTCGCAGTTAATACGCAACTTAATTGTATAACAATATTGTTGGGTGCATTCAATGGACTGCAATGAAATTAAATTTGATCAGTCTTACAGAGTTGAATGTAACAATGTTTTATTTGTATTGTTAACTTAAATCCAGTTGCGTGATATCGCTCCATTTTGAAATAAGCGTGTTTCGACTGGGCCTACGCTGCTTCTGCAATTGTGGCTGCTTCAGGCACGGCACAGAAGGTGCAAGTGCAGCAGAACATGGTCCTGCGGCGAAAGTTGCATTCTCCGTGCTTCGTTATGGTTGCTAAGTTGCACAGCATACTCGTGTAGTAGTTACGTCACACAGTCGGTCGGCAGTTTCACATCATTTAATTGTAGTTTATTAGTAATGCCCGGAGTTCTTTGTCAAGTAATCCCTCTGTACTTGAGAGCTGTGCACTGTTGACAAGGACCAAAATATCGAATATTCTGACTAAAGAAATGTCAATTTAATTTTGCATTTTTCGTCGTACAGGTTCTGTACGGTACTTATTTTTTCAAGGATGATGTAATTTTTAAGACATTACTTCATTTCTCTCTTGTTTTAGTTTAATCCATTTATGATGCAATGATTCATTCTTCCAGTGTTGGTTAGTACGAGAAATGCACGTTACGCTAGGAAAAACGCAAGAATATTGCTCAAGAATACCGCAACAGCTTGAAGATGGTTATACAGCAGTTTTAGTACACTGAAAAAAAGTGAACCTGCTTAAAGAAAAGCATAGTGATATTAAATTAATTATCTATCCTTTTTGTAATTTTAGTTCCAAACATCTATAAACTTTTTCATTCACCTAGTTCATTTTATAACTCAATTTTCATGTTTTGTATCATTTTTAAGTAATTTTATCGACATTTTCGGTGATTTTAGTATTAATTTTGCGGTATCGCGTACCAATACCACACTACTGGCATATCAGTGTGGGCAGTGAAATTACAAGTTTCTGTTAGAAGCAGTTGCGGTCGCGCGGGATTTGACAGACCGAATGGCACGCAACTTCTGAACCACACCTCCAGCGACTTCTAACTATGATTGCCCTCTGCCGCTGCGATATAGAACGGCAGCGACTTGCAGCCCATTTGCACTAGGACTCTCATCATTACATCACCGCTCCTGTTTAGTACAGCGGGCCTCATCCTAGCTGCTAGTGTATGAGCTGGACTCTGTTCCTTGCCTCATTATTTGTAATGGCCTTTGTATACTTGGAGAATTAAATGAAAGTAAAACTTCAGTTTGTTGTGCTATCTAGATCACTAATCGTTTCTGCTCCTGTCTGGCTTTCCTACTACGACAGCTGTTGCGCTATTCTGTAGCATACCTCTCCTTACTGTTGTGTACGAAGTCGTTCACAACAAATTTTCCTTGAATTTCTTGGTCGTAAGGACTCAGGCCCTGCGGCTATACGTTCCTTTTCATATTTGTAAACTAAATGAATTCTCATCAGGGCAACTGTCCTCACTGTCAACCACCACCTCCCCCGTCCCCTTCCCCATCCCTGAGGGCATTCCTGTATAGGACATCAGTTCTGCGGATCAGTTGTGCTTCCCTATTAATAGTTCCTTCACGTTTCTATGGGATAACTCCTCAGATGCTCTATTTCAGGGATAAGCTCTTGCGGCTCTGATGGTGTGATGTTGTCGTGCAACCAACAGCATACCAGTGTCCAGTTAAACCGTGACGTGTTGCTAGGCTACAGCTTTTTGAGCCATTCCATTTTCAGCGAGATTTCACACGAAAATCAAATATTAGAGAATCGTTAGAAAGAAGTAACGAATAAAGAAGTCTGTATCGAAGGACATTGGTAAATAATGTATACCGATGTACCAAATTCCTTTGAAAAGGAGTGGACATCCATAAAAAGGATAATCGTAGTACCTAGTTTGACAAATATACAAGGAGTTAAAATAAAAAATTCCATGATTAGGGAGATGGTAGTTTCAACCAAAACAAGACAAAAATATCCGTTAAACTTGACCTCTAAAATGCGTACCTCAGGAGCTATGAGCACTTGTTCATGTTTTCTACAGTGAAACACGTCTCTTCTATTGCAAGCCCTTTGCTTTTAACAAAGACGTACAGAACGCGGTAATGAAATGAGGACATATTCCTATTTTATTGTCAATGAATACAACACGTAGCTTTCATCTGTTAGTGTCTAACATTCTGCGTGGTATCTGTTCTATATCGTGTCTCCCTACCACTTTCGCGCAACGACGCTCTGAGCGTGTTTTTTAGGGAATTGACTAGTTTGAACCTGGGACCTGTTGCTGGTAAGGAGACACCAGACCACACATGACATGTAGAATTCAGAAGAGTTCAGTGAGACTAGCGATGATATAACCAAATACTTAATGATTTCAGCGTCAGCTCCACCGCACTCCCTGTAAAAGAATCTTAATACTAACTAAATTTAGTGGAAGTGGTTCAAGGCTTTCCTATTTTTAGTTAGCTGGTAAAATAACGTCGAAAAAGCAGTTAAGTTTACCATTGGAAATTTTATTCTACTCACAAAACATCGTTTATAAATTGCACTATTGATAAAACGAAATGTTTTAATACAGGATGGTAAAAACCAACTGCGTTCAACAAAAATGTGAACGAATATTCCTTGAATGGGTTTCCAAGTTCTACAATGGATCGAAGGCTGACCTATGTCATATCACACCTATAATCTAGGTTTAAATTAAGTTTCACAAAAGAGAAAACTATCAAAATGGTCTACAGTGACCCTCAATTATCTTTAATTACTTATCTAACTTGTCGTTAATTACAGTGGCTGACGTGGCTTCTCAATAACTATATAACAGAAAAATCATCACGTTTCAGATTTTTACTTCAAGTGGCAAATGTGAACACCATGAGCTTTAATTGACGATCGACACTAGTATTACGCAAAAAGGGGGTGTAACAGATAAGACTTCTGCAGTTCTGAGTGAAGCTTTATGCGCTGTTATGTGGCATCGCATGCATTCATTACTTTGTCGGTGTTCGTCAGGGTGCGGCGTGCAGCACAGCTCCGCTCACCTCGTCGTCTCGGAAGCATCTTCCCTAACTTCTCCTTACTACAATTTACCGAAGTTGGTTTAAAAAAAACTATCTCGCTGTGTTTTCATCTGACCAATCAGGGTTTCAATGTTAACCTTAAGCTCCGCCTACAAAAATTCTGTCTATCCAATGAGAAACGTTATACTTTTCGTGGTGGGGCAATGTTTTTAAAGTTTGCAACGTAACAGAGACGCGAAAAAGTCTCACGCTAAAACTTGCGGGTGGAGTGTGGTCCTAGCGGTTAGCTGGCGACGTGGGTGTTCGTCCCCTATCGTAGTCCCTTCCAGCTTAACACGGTTCTGCTCTCGGCTTCTGTTCTCGTTTCTCCCCTCGGAACTGCGTCTGTCTCACGGTGGGAAGGTATGACATGCATTTAGGCATTCTTGTGTTAGTCTGTGGTATTCCATTTGCTCACTTGTTACTCGTATTACTTTGGTTAATTTAATGTCACGATTTATTCGGAGCTATGTGACATACTACTGGATTTGCTTATCATGTCAGGGTTTTCATGGAAGGTGTTGGATTTGCCTGACACCATACAAGTGTTTTTACTGTAAACAGTATTCACAATTCTGGGTTAGCACATCCCATACGTTAGTTCTAATGCAGTAAGTACGTACTGCCAAACAGGTTGACTGGTTCGAGATGTGGTTAATAAATGACTTGGCAGTAACCCATTTCCTCTGAAACGTCCGTGAGTATCTCACACAGATATTTAAGGGGGAAATGAATTGGTCGAGATGCCCGAAGATTTTTCAGCTCGTTCCCCCGACCTTAATTTCTTGCATTTTTGGTTGTGGGACATTGAGTTATTTGGTACACGTAAGCCCATATACTCTACAAGAACACATCATCAATGTCTGTCAGTTCATCCGTGACCAACCTCGACTTGTATCAGAAAGTGCCGCATTTCCTAACACGGAAAAACACAAGAGCTTCCGTCAATAGTACAGCGTTTTTGATCACGTGACCAAACCTGGAAACGCTTATTGTATTTGATACCTTCAGTTATCTTTACAAATTTGACTTTTCAGTGATCAAACCTCAGAATGTTCCCCTTTATTTCATAAGACGATATCGCCAACAAGTTTTCTTCTTTAGGGCCAGCAACATGATTATTAAAAGAGTGCACCAGAATAACCACTTATACGAGGGCAGCTCAACAAGTAATGCAACAAATTTTTTTTTCTGAAACAGGGGTTGTTTTATTCAGCATTGAAATACACCAGGTTATTCCCCAATCTTTTAGCTACACAACACTATTTTTCAACGTAATCTCCATTCAATGCTACGGCCTTCCGCCTCCTTGAAATGAGGGCCTGTATGCCTGCACGGTACCATTCCACTGGTCGATGTCGGAGCCAACGTCGTACTGCATCACTAACTTCTTCATCATCCGCGTAGTGCCTCCCACGGATTGCGTCCTTCATTGGGCCAAACATATGGAAATCCGACGGTGCGAGATCGGGGCTGTAGGGTGCATGAGGAAGAACAGTCCACTGAAGTTTTGTGAGCTCCTTTCGGGTGCAAAGACTTGTGTCAGGTCTTGAGTTGTCATGAAGAAGGAGAAGTTCGTTCAGATTTTTGTGCTTACGAACACGCTGAAGTCGTTTCTTCAATTTCTGAAGAGTAGCACAATACACTTCAGAATTGATCGTTTGACCATGGGGAAGGGCATCGAACAGAATAACCCCTTCAGCGTCCCAGAAGACTGTAACCATGACTTTACCGGCTGAGGGTATGGCTTTAAACTTTTTCTTGGTAGGGGAGTGGGTGTGGCGCCACTCCATTGATTGCCGTTTTGTTTCAGGTTCGAAGTGATGAACCCATGTTTCATCGCCTGTAACAATCTTTGACAAGAAATTGTCACCCTCAGCCACATGACGAGCAAGCAATTCCGCACAGATGGTTCTCCTTTGCTCTTTATGGTGTTCGGTTAGACAACGAGGGACCCAGCGGGAACAAACCTTTGAATATCCCAACTGGTGAACAATTGTGACAGCACTACCAACAGAGATGTCAAGTTGAGCACTGAGTTGTTTGATGGTGATCCGTCGATCATCTCGAACGAGTGTGTTCGCACGCTCCGCCATTGCAGGAGTCACAGCTGTGCACGGCCGGCCCGCACGCGGGAGATCAGACAGTCTTGCTTGACCTTGCGGCGATGATGACACACGCTTTGTCCAACGACTCACCGTGCTTTTGCCCACTGCCAGATCACCGTAGACATTCTGCAAGCGCCTATGAATATCTGAGATGCCCTGGTTTTCCGCCAAAAGAAACTCGATCACTGCCCGTTGTTTGCAACGCACATCCGTTACAGACGCCATTTTAACAGCTCCGTACAGCGCTGCCACCTGTCGGAAGTCAATGAAACTATACGAGACGAAGCGGGAATGTTTGAAAATATTCCACAAGAAATTTCCAGTTTTTTCAACCAAAATTGGCCGAGAAAAAAATGTGTTGCATTGCTTATTGAACTGCCCTCGTAATATCTAAGCTTTACTCACGACAGAGTATTGATGGCCTTTCCGCCATTGTCAGGTACCTGCGAATATAGTTTTGGTGAGAAAGTGTATAAACGTGAATGTCATTTCTATTAATGTGACGTCCATATTACGTCGTTAGTGATCTTATGCACTGAAGATCCAACACTTTATGGCCACTTGGTTAATAGTTTTTTCGTCCACCTTGGAATTCAATACAGCACCGATTCTGCATACCATCGATTCTATAATTTGTTGGTAAGTTTGTGGGGGTATGTGGCATCAGATGTATATGCACAAGTCACGTAGCCTTGCAGTACATCTACTCAGTAATGAAATTTGTTCTCAGCAACATGGACCAGTTTAAAAGCGACATTGACATTCGTGGTTATAGTACTAGAAGAAAGAAACACATACACTAACCTCTACTTAACCTATTTTTGGCACAGAAATGAGTAAAATAAGCTGCTGTAAAACTTTTCAATAAATTACCAGATGAAATAAAATGTCTGACAGACAGCAGTAATAGTTTCAAAAATTAATTGAAATCATATCTCACTGAAAACTACTTCTGTACCATAGGTGAATTCTTGAATAGAAATAAATCTATACGTATAATATATACATTTTGTGCCAGTTAAGGGAATGAGGTGGTAAAAATATTTCAAGCATAAAAAAAGAAAACCTTTATTCATATGTGCATTGCTTAAGCACTCGACACGTTCCACAACACAACGGTTTCCATGAGACTGATCAATGGAACATGTAACTAATCAACTAACTAATCAACTAGCTAAGTGTAATTCACGTAAATAACGGGCCGCTGATTTGTGTGCGTGGTGATACCGCCCGATAGCGACTCAGAAGGGTTATATCGGGTTCACATCAGGGGAATGTGGTGGCCAACACATCAACATTATTTCACTATCATCATGCTCTTCAAACCACTGTAGCACGATACTGGCTACGAGACAGGGACGATTATACTGGTGAAAGACGACATCGCCGTTAGGAAATACATCAAGAATGAAGGGATGCATGTCGTCCGCAGCTGAAATGCCTTCGATATCTATCACAGGTCTCATGTTAGCGCAGGGGAATGTTTTACAGAGCATGATACTGCTTCCACTAGCCTTTGCCCGTGGCGCAGTGCATGTTTGGAGCCGCTGTTCGCCTCGATGACGGCGTTTGTAGAGACGGCCATAGACCTGGTCTAGCAAGAAACATGATTCATCCTAACCTCCGACACGTTTCCAATGACCCACGGTCGAATCCTAATGCTCCCCTGTCCATTGCAGTTGTAACTGACGATGTCGTTGGGTTAAGATAGGAACACATAGGGGCCGTCTGCCGTCTTCAGTGTCCAACAACGTACCGTGAACGGTGGGCTCCGAAACACTTCTGCGTGTCCCAGCATTGTGCTCTTTTGACAGAAATACCACAGATCACCATCTATCCTACTGTACAGAGCAGACAAGCCTCGGAACCCACGTTCTGTGAAGGACGCGTTACCACTGTCCATCTACCTCTTTCCGTAAATGCTCACGACATTAGCATGTGAAAATTCCACCAGCTTCGTCGTTTTCGAGAAACTCTTTCACAAGCTCTGCATGATAATAATCTGCCCCTTGTCGGTGTCGGTTATCTCAATGGATTTCCCAATTTGCGGTCATATCTTCTCTAGGGTGATCCCCCATCCGTCTCTGGTCCGCTTACATACTTTCCTTGCGCGTCACGTGACTGCAACGACACCAGCCAGCACCCAACGTCGCGGAGAACAGTGGCCACAATGTCTTGGCTGTTCAGTATAACTGTCACCGTTTTGCTAACAAAAAATGGTTCAAATGGCTCTGAGCACTATGGGACTTAACTTCTGAGGCCATCAGTCCCCTAGAACTTAGAACTACTTAAACCTAACTAACCTAAGGACAAAACACACATCCATGCCCGAGGCAGGATTCGAACCTGCGACCGTAGCGGTCGCTTGGTTCCAAGCTGAAGCGCCTATAACCGCTCGGCCACACCGGCCGTTCTTTTTCTAACAGTGATAGTTATAAGACAGTTCACTAACGACATGTTCTCACCAAAGTTGTATTCGCAGGTACTTGGCAATGGCAACTAATGCCGAAACGGAATAAAGGTAAGGAATGTCGTGAATAAAGATTAATTATTATAAGCTTCTATTATGGTGCATCTTTCCAATAATCTTGTCATTAGCTGATATACATTATGCTGTTGGCCCTAAACAAGATAAATTGTTGACGATACCGTCTTATGAAGTAAAGGGAAACATTCTGTGATTCATTCGCTTAAGTCAGATCCTGAAATTTTATAAATTAATAAATATGTTTATTATATAATAATAATAAATATTTTTGAGAATATCGACCAGAAATACTATTTCAGTGTTATAAACATTCAGAATAACAACGATCGTAACCATATTTTTAACGTAGGAAACAGTCTGTCGATTCAATTGAAACTAAAAGACTATAAATAAATGAAAGACGTGGAATATATGGTAACAGCAGAAAAAGAGCTTCATTAAAATAAAGAGTCCGTTCAAAAATCGTTTCTGTTAAATTTTTCTCGATTAGTTCAATATTACCTCGATTATTCTACGTCTGCCAAAGCGTTTCTTTTCTGCATCCTGTGCAATGCTACCAGACTGCCACCATTGTTTTTAATTCGATGTTCGCACTCTTTGTCTTCTGCGGTATCTGGTTGAGCGCGTCCTATATTGCCTATGGACCATACAGCGAAGCTCTTGTCGGCAATCCAATTTTTGTTCTATATTTGTACTGTTTTAGATTCTGATATCAGTCGTAGATTCGTATTCTGAAAACTCTGGAGGCTTCTAAAGTTCGTCTAGCAAGTTAACACAACATCCCATCCGCAGATGCCAGGGAGGTAATCGTGCATCAAAATTACATGTCCACACACACTCTGGCTTATTGGGTGTGCGTGTCCCCACTAACAGTCACGCAAACGTATCGCTTATCATTGTACGAATTTACATGCATGCTCCATGCACATTAATTACACGCTACAATTTGTTTTATCTGGAAATTCTTTCACTACTTGCATATCTCCCAGCTACAGTGGTGCACCTGGTAGTCTGAGTTACACAAAGGCACCTAAGGATGAAGCAAACTTGTTTTAAATTAAAAATAGCAAGAGACTATGGCACTCTAATGTAAGAGTTTAGTATCTATGGGTCGGGGTACCGGCAGAAGGTCATAACCTCCTGGAAATTGAAATAAGAACACCGTGAATTCATTGTCCCAGGAAGGGGAAACTTTATTGACACATTCCTGGGGTCAGATACATCACATGATCACACTGACAGAACCACAGGCACATAGACACAGGCAACAGAGCATGCACAATGACGACACTAGTACAGTGTATATCCACCTTTCGCAGCAATGCAGGCTGCTATTCTCCCATGGAGACGATTGTAGAGATGCTGGATGTAGTCCTGTGGAACGGCTTGCCATGCCATTTCCACCTGGCGCCTCAGTTGGACCAGCGTTCGTGCTGGACGTGCAGACCGCGTGAGACGACGCTTCATCCAGTCCCAAACATGCTCAATGGGGGACAGATCCGGAGATCTTGCTGGCCAGGGTAGTTGACTTACACCTTCTAGAGCACGTTGGGTGGCACGGGATACATGCGGACGTGCATTGTCCTGTTGGAACAGCAAGTTCCCTTGCCGGTCTAGGAATGGTAGAACGATGGGTTCGATGACGGTTTGGATGTACCGTGCACTATTCAGTGTCCCCTCGACGATCACCAGTGGTGTACGGCCAGTGTAGGAGATCGCTCCCCACACCATGATGCCGGGTGTTGGCCCTGTGTGCCTCGGTCGTATGCAGTCCTGATTGTGGCGCTCACCTGCACGGCGCCAAACACGCATACGACCATCATTGGCACCAAGGCAGAAGCGACTCTCATCGCTGAAGACGACACGTCTCCATTCGTCCCTCCATTCACGCCTGTCGCGACACCACTGGAGGCGGGCTGCACGATGTTGGGGCGTGAGCGGAAGACGGCCTAACGGTGTGCGGGACCGTAGCCCAGCTTCATGGAGACGGTTGCGAATGGTCCTCGCCGATACCCCAGGAGCAACAGTGTCCCTAATTTGCTGGGAAGTGGCGGTGCGGTCCCCTACGGCACTGCGTAGGATCCTACGGTCTTGGCGTGCATCCGTGCGTCGCTGCGGTCCGGTCCCAGGTCGACGGGCACGTGCACCTTCCGCCGACCACTGGCGACAACATCGATGTACTGTGGAGACCTCACGCCCCACGTGTTGAGCAATTCGGCGGTACGTCCACCCGGCCTCCCGCATGCCCACTATACGCCCTCGCTCAAAGTCCGTCAACTGCACATACGGTTCACGTCCACGCTGTCGCGGCATGCTACCAGTGTTAAAGACTGCGATGGAGCTCCGTATGCCACGGCAAACTGGCTGACACTGACGGCGGCGGTGCACAAATGCTGCGCAGCTAGCGCCATTCGACGGCCAACACCGCGGTTCCTGGTGTGTCCGCTGTGCCGTGCGTGTGATCATTGCTTGTACAGCCCTCTCGCAGTGTCCGGAGCAAGTATGGTGGGTCTGACACACCGGTGTCAATGTGTTCTTTTTTCCATTTCCAGGAGTGTATTTTGATCGATCACTATTAGCACCCGTTTCAGGTCTTCTTTTTTTGCTATCCCTTAATTTTATTCTTTCATTTATGTTGGATGGGGTCCAAAACACTTTTATAGCTCCCACTCTTTCTGGGTCATCAGTCTTCTCACTGGTTTGACGCATTTCTCACCTGTGCCAGTACCCTTAATTCCCAGAGTTGAACTTGCGCCCTACGTCCTTAGTTATCTGCTGTAGCTATTCTCGTCTCTGGCTTCCTCTAGAGTTTTTACTCTCTACAGCTCCCCCTAATACGATGAAAGTTTTTCCCTGATGTCCTGTCATTCTGTCTCCTTCTCTTTTCATTGTCCCCCCTTGTTCCTTTCTTCGCTAATTCGGAGAAGAATCTCCTCATTCCTCATCTAATTAGTCCACCTAATTTTCAATACTCTTCGGGAGCATCACATCTCAAACACTCCAAATTCTCTTCTACTGCTAGTCAGCTTTTTCAGTTCTCCTTGCCTAGTCCGTCATGGGCTATTTTGCTTCCAAGGTAGCAGAATTCCTTAACTTCGTCAGCTTCGTGACCATCGTTTTTATGTTAAGTATTTAACTATTCTCACTTCTGTTTCATTTTTCTTCGGTTTTCTCTCAATCCATATTCTGTACTCATTGGACTGTTCAGTCTCTTCAGCAGGTCATGTAATTCTTCTTCACTTTCACTCAGGATACGAATGTCATCAGCCAATAGTTTCATTGATATCCTTTCACCTTGAATTTTAGCCCCAGTCTTGAACCTTTCCTTTATTTCCGTCATTGCTTCTCGGATGTTTAGATTCAAAAGTAGGGGCGAAAGACTGCATCTTTGTCTTACCCCCTTTTCAATCCGAGCACTTCTTTCTTAATCTTCCGGTCTTATTAGTCCCTCGTGTTTCTTGTACATATTGTATGTTACCCGTATTTTAATACAGCTGAAGTCTATTTTTCACAGAGTTACTAACACTTGCACTATTTTACTGTATTGAAATCTTATTCCAGGTCAACAAATCCAATGAACGTGTCTTGATTTTTCTTCAGTCTTGCTTCCGTTATTAAGTGTAACGTCAGGATTGTTTCTCTGGTGGCTTTACGGTTCTTAAAGTCAAACTGATTGTCGACTAAGAGTTCTACAGTTTTCTTTTCCACTCTCTGTGTATCATTCTTGTCATAAAATTGGATGCATGACCCGCTAAGCTGATTGTGCGATAAAATGTTCGCACTTATCTGCTCTTGTTATCTTCCGGAGATTCATGGATACTGTTTTTCCGAATGTCTGATGGCATGTCGCCAGTGACAAAGATTCTACACACCACTTTGAATAGTCGTTTGGTTGCCACTTCCGCCAATGATTTTAGAAATTAGGAAGGAATATTATCTTTCCCTTCTGTCTTAGTTAATACCAAGTATTATCCCACATAATAAAAATATACGACGCCTAGATTAAGAAAACATGAACAAAAGCAAGTGGTAGTAATAAAAATTGAAGGTCAAGAAGATCATAATACACGTGATAAAACTCATTGGCCGTTATTTGTACAGAAGGCCCTCGTGGCTGTTTGACTGACTAAAACGTTCTCGTTTTCCAAGTAGCGCAAAACTGAGTAAAGCCCTCGAGCACTTGAAAGCTGTCGCTGCGAAAATATTCAGTAGTGACATTAACACAAGGAAGGAACGAGCAAGTTGTTCTTGTGCACACTAAGCACGAGAGTCCAGAACATTGCTGAGTTGAGTTTAATTTTTGCGCACATAAGAAGACGGGTCTAAGATTGTGTGCCATGACGTCAGACACCTGGTAAAAACAATGAGCCATGCTGGATGGTTATGGAGACGGGAATGACAGCTTTGTTCCTGGTGCTGCCTGCTCTCTTCTCTTGCCACGCATAATTTCGACGCAGCTCGGTAAAGTTCTACACGCTACTGCTTTACACATGTGAGAAAGACAACTTGCCACTTCTGCCAGTCAGTAGTTTACACTGATGAATAGAATGACTGTGACAGCAGACACAGCTTGAAACATCGAAATTTTCATTTGAATTCACATGACTTGAACACCAAGTTCGTTTAATTCCATCTCCAGTGTTGTTTAATTTCTTAGTCAAAGAGAAAGTCAAGGACATGCATGAAAGTTTCACAACAGATTTAGAAGATCACGATAAGTAGCTACAAATCCTGAGGATATTCAGTGTGGAGATCTTGGCGAGCCTGTTGCGTGGCACAGAAAATATATGGGTTAACGACAAACGAAAAAAGTGGTGAAAGAAAGTATAAACGGTAATAGCGGCATGTTGAGCCACGTTAATATTTTCGGCGAAAACCTCTCTTGTTTATGAACCAAGACGATGGTGGACGGTCGGAATAAGAAGAAAATATATCCACAGAATTGAGAAAGACATTTCTGAATGTTTGTGTTTGGCGCTTAGTATTGGGTGGTAGGGAAACGAAGCCCGTGAAGTAAGCAGAAAATAATAAACTGAAAGTAACTGAGATTTGGTGCTATGGGAGGACGTTAAATTGAGGTAAACCGATAAGGCACGGATTCGAAAGATGTTAGAAGGAATAGGCGAGCAGAGATATCTATGAAATATCCTTACTGCAATTACCCCAAGTGCAAATAGGCTATCGAGACAGTGAATTTACGCTTTTTTTGTGTGTAATTAGGTACAACATTACCAGCAACAAGACCTCATGTTATGATGTACCCCTCTACCGAGTCAGCATGGCTTTCAAGTGACTCTGAGCACTATGGGACTTAACATTTGTGGTCATCAGTCCCCTAGAACTTAGAACTGCTTAAACCTAACTAAGATAAGGACATCACACACATCCATGCCCGAGGCAGGATTCGAACCTGCGACCGTAGCGGTGACGCGGTTCCAGACTGAAGCGCCTAGAACCGCACGGCCACAGCATGGCTTTCCGCATGTCGACATGGCTCACATGGCTAATTCTATAGCTTATAATTGTAATTTATTACTTGAAGAGGAAAATGAGGATGTGACACTGAGTTCAGTGTTCGTGCAGTTTGTTTACACGTGGGTGACAAAACGAGTTTGCTCCTGACATTCTATCGCGAGAGCCAGTGATTTATTTTGAAACTTGTATAGATACTTACGTATACACTTATGGACAAAACAGTTTTGTGTTACATTGAGTCCAAAATAAGATTAAATGTGCACTGTCAGGTGCAATTTTCCCTACAGCAAAAGAAACATTATTTTCTTCATGTATTGGTCCGCGGTCTCCTTGTAAATTCTGAGTGCTCAAATATCATTTATGTCTACTGTTGGCTGCCAGAAATTGTTTTATACCGATTAACTTTATTACCTTATTCGCCAGTTTCCCTCGATGCCATTTTCAATTAGCTGAAATAACAAATGCCAATACAGCAGAAGGGTAACAGCGTAACACTATGTAAATTACAGAAGCTTTTGCTTTATGTACAGTTGCTTCAGTGAGTAGTGTGAGATTTAGTAACTACTTAGTGGTACAAAGGAACAGAGACCTTTTCTCAAACTCACATAGAAGGTCTGCAAATACCTTCCTGAACATCACATGTTGCATACAGTAGCGTATTGTGTATTCATGTAACTGAAATGCTGTTGGCAAATGGCTTCTAAGTGCGTGTTTAAGGTATTTAACAGTATAACGTGTCCTTTCAGAACTACACATTTAAATGCAATTCTCATAGAAACGGGCGAGCAGACAACGCTTTTGTACTTCGCGCGCGCGTTTGAGTTTGTGTTTGCGTTTTTGAGTGAGTTGTTGTCGTTGTTCAAGCTTTATCATTTTCCACGATCTGTATACTTTCAGGAGGTATTGTACAGGTAAAAATTTTCAAATTATTTATTTTGATAACTTTCAGGAACGACTTGTGCATTCTTCCGTCCCTGAGTCCTGCTGCATTGGCTTATTACGTTTAAATGGTATGAGTTGTGAAAGTAGGTCATACTTCCGTTATGAGTTTTTGGGTAATCACGGCAAGCCAAACGTGATGGATTTCGGGACTGTATAGAGTGCCTAGGTTCTTGAATACTCGTTGTGCCTGAAACCTGGTTGGTAGGTACTCAGAGAGCGCGCAGGGTAAGGTTACGATTGTGGATGGGGCCGTAAACAGTTACTGTGAGTTGCACAATCAAACACACAACATTATTTTTCTAAGAACCACTTATTTGAACATTGCTTTAAGAGATCACAATTAGACAATATGGGTGAAGACCTAGTTAAAGAAAACTTGAGATGCTTTCTGGGCTGAAGGCCGAAAACCACACCAAAAACAAGAACGGCTGAAGGGCTAGCATAGAAATCAAAAGTAATTAAAAAATAGAAGATAAAAATTAAAAAAAACATGCAATTGAAAAAGCTAGTGTCTGATGGCCTACACTACACGTCTGAAGGACAACTATAATTATAACACATTAATAAACAATTTTTTTCTAACCAAGATATTTCTTTTTAAACTTACAACAGAACGGCCATAAACCTAATTATAAAATATTAACTTATTTGCACGCCTGAAGGCCACAAACAAATTTGAAACAACGGCTGAACGCCTGAACAACAAGTCAGGCAAACAATTTAAAATAAACCCCTTCCTTCTTATAAAAAAATTTTCCTCTAAATACACTCCTGGAAATGGCAAAAAGAACACATTGACACCGGTGTGTCAGACCCACCATACTTGCTCCGGACACTGCGAGAGGGCTGTACAAGCAATGATCACACGCACGGCACAGCGGACACACCAGGAACCGCGGTGTTGGCCGTCGAATGGCGCTAGCTGCGCAGCATTTGTGCACCGCCGCCGTCAGTGTCAGCCAGTTTGCCGTGGCATACGGAGCTCCATCGCAGTCTTTAACACTGGTAGCATGCCGCGACAGCGTGGACGTGAACCGTATGTGCAGTTGACGGACTTTGAGCGAGGGCGTATAGTGGGCATTCGGGAGGCAGGGTGGACGTACCGCCGAATTGCTCAACACGTGGGGCGTGAGGTCTCCACAGTACATCGATGTTGTCGCCAGTGGTCGGCGGAAGGTGCACGTGCCCGTCGACCTGGGACCGGACCGCAGCGACGCACGGATGCACGCCAAGACCGTAGGATCCTACGCAGTGCCGTAGGGGACCGCACCGCCACTTCCCAGCAAATTAGGGACACTGTTGCTCCTGGGGTATCGGCAAGGACCATTCGCAACCGTCTCCATGAAGCTGGGCTACGGTCCCGCACACCGTTAGGCCGTCTTCCGCTCACGCCCCAACATCGTGCAGCCCGCCTCCAGTGGTGTCGCGACAGGCGTGAATGGAGGGACGAATGGAGACGTGTCGTCTTCAGCGATGAGAGTCGCTTCTGCCTTGGTGCCAATGATGGTCGTATGCGTGTTTGGCGCCGTGCAGGTGAGCGCCACAATCAGGACTGCATACGACCGAGGCACACAGGGCCAACACCCGGCATCATGGTGTGGGGAGAGATCTCCTACACTGGCCGTACACCACTGGTGATCGTCGAGGGGACACTGAATAGTGCACGGTACATCCAAACCGTCATCGAACCCATCGTTCTACCATTCCTAGACCGGCAAGGGAACTTGCTGTTCCAACAGGACAATGCACGTCCGCATGTATCCCGTGCCACCCAACGTGCTCTAGAAGGTGTAAGTCAATACCCTGGCCAGCAAGATCTCCGGATCCGTCCTCCATTGAGCATGTTTGGGACTGGATGAAGCGTCGTCTCACGCGGTCTGCACGTCCAGCACGAACGCTGGTCCACCTGAGGCGCCAGGTGGAAATGGCATGGCAAGCCGTTCCACAGGACTACATCCAGCATCTCTACGATCGTCTCCATGGGAGAATAGCAGCCTGCATTGCTGCGAAAGGTGGATATACACTGTACTAGTGCCGACATTGTGCATGCTCTGTTGCCTGTGTCTATGTGCCTGTGGTTCTGTCAGTGTGATCATGTGATGTATCTGACCCCAGGAATGTGTCAATAAAGTTTCCCCTTCCTGGGACAATGAATTCACGGTGTTCTTATTTCAATTTCCAGGAGTGTATTATATATGGGTGAAGGCCTTACTAAAATGGGTTCACGTAAATTCTCGGCTGAAGGCCACACATAATACATCGAACAACTAATGGCTTAGGGCCTGGATTACGAACAATTTCAGATAGAACAAATTTTAAGGTATACATTTTTTAAAAATAAAATCAATTTTCAAAGTTTTAATTTAACACAGCTGAAGGCATTTATGTAAAATTTAAAAAGAACTAAGTTAATACACGGCCGCACAATATTTCAAACTAAAATGAAAATCACAATCTAAAACAAACAGAACAAGTGGTGCTCAGAACTGTTCCAAGGGTCGGCCTGAGAAGGTATCTCAAACGTAGCTCAAACGTAAGGTGAGGTGCGACAGGCAGCTAAGAGTTGATGTTAAATATTCGGATGGCAACCCAAACTAGGGATGGCCCAAGGACGACCAACAATTTTAGCAATTCCCTTCGACCTGACCAATGGCACAACGATGGAAAACATTGGCCAAGGACAAGAACTTGAACAGCACTACATCTTCAGAAATTGGCGTCTAAAACAGCCAAGGAAACAATAAACACCCTAAGGAAAATATGAACCAAACAACTTAAAAGGCTGTCGAACTACATGCAGTGCTGGACAACATCAACACGACGAGGAAAAGGCACACTGCCGGAAAACTATGCTAACGACCAGGGCAACTAACTGGGGATTAACGGCCACAGGGCACTTGCACTTCACTGGCAAGTAACAGTCAATTTAATAATTAATCACAATATAGGAAGACGGCTGCAAGATTTCACTGACTCCAACACATCATACGTTGCTGCTAGCCCGAACGGCCCAGGGAGCAACAACCCGCAAATGAACGAAGAGATGTCACAATAGTTGAGGCTTCATAACAGGTTAACTGATCACTCGACTTCAGCGTCCAGGTTCGGTGGGCAACAAACTTTGTCGCTCTCGCAGCTAGCGCCTCATGATCCAACAGTGCGTTCACACTGCCAGCGGTCCCGGCCTGGCCTCGCGCCGTGGAGACTTCCTCGCTGCTCCGTCCCATCCGACTGACCACCACACACAGCACCACCACCCGGAAATACTAGCGGTCACACCAAAGATAGTACGACAGTACCAGTATCGATAAGAGCTGCTTTGCCACTCAAGGAGGCAACCAGCAACCTCGTTAGGCCATTAAGTAAGTCTGAAACAAGACGACACTAGATGTAACAAAATGCCAAAAAACAAACGGCATTAACGCGAGCTGCACAGCGCCCAGTACCTTGACATTCTCTTTTACGTATTTTTTGATGAGTTCATTGTGGATGTCCCGGTTTCGCACACACCAAGGTGTTCCCACTATCCACTGAAGGCATTTCTTTTGTAGTACTTGAATTTATTTTGTAGTTCGTTGCACATGTCGTCCCCCAAGATGTTGAACCATATCGCTATGTGGATTCCACTGTCGCTTTATGTAAGTATGTTTTTGTAGTCTTATTTCGTTATTTGCTTTTGAAGAACGGAATTTAAGCTCGCATCCTCATCCCTGCTTTCTTCTTTTACGTGGTGTGCGTGATATAGAGAAATGTTTTAGAGGATTTTTTTCTACAAGTAAACACGCAGGTACATGACACTGCGATTACAGAATTGGTTGTTCGGCGATATGGAGTCTATTATTTACTATGGGTCGCCTCTTCGTGAAGGTTACTGCGGTTGTCTTCGTTGGGTTGATCTTGATCTTGTTTTGTTTTGTCGTTGCATCGTTTGTATTAACTGGTCCAGTTTTCTTCATGCAGTCATCAAAACCGTGTTCTCTGCATACAGGCTGACAACAGCGTTATGGGGATATCGTTGATATACAGATTAAATAGTAATGGCAGTGACCTTTGTGTTCAGACTTCTTGTCTTTTCATGCACCTGGTTTCCTATTTCGGAGAAAACTGCCAGTAAGTTTAATGTATTACTTCGAAATCGGTTTGTTCGGTTCTAATTTTGCTATTAATTGCTGGCTTCTGAACTTGTCGTACGCTTTTTCTATTTCAAGAAATGCTCCGATACTCACATTTTTGTCGTTGAAGTTGTGCTTTTTATACTATTCTGAGAAGTTATAGTTGCACTGAGAGCAGAACTGTTCTGGGCGTATAACAGCGTGTTTAGCGAGGATGTCCTGTATGATTCGTGGTATGACTCACTCCAGTGCTGTCCCCAGTGTTGCGAGCAGTAATAGTCTGGTTGTAGGGCTGGCACAACCCTGGTCGTTGTCCAAGCCATGGGTAAGAATTCCAACATTAGACAACTGTTCAGAATCCCTGCGATGAGAAGAGACGGTTTGGCAGGTAGATGTTTTAGATCGTTATTGCTGATTAGGAGCGAGCACCAGTGGTGTCACAGGAGGCAGCGGGACTATATAAGGACAGCAGCAGCAGCAGCCAGACAACAGTTACCATTTCAGAGTGGCCGAGGACTCCTGGCAAGAAAGCTCGTGGATTTTAAAGCACTTGTTGTGACTGGGAGCTCGAGAGATGTTTATCAAATGAAAGTGTGTTTACCAGTTTTCTGCTGCAGTGCAATGCGTCGTTTTGTAGTCTCCATTAGTGGTGGTGTGACTGATTCCATCAAGGCTGATGTATGCTTGTTGGTGGCTGGTGGTACTGGTCTAGATAGTACAGCATCGACGTATGAACTTCGTTCTCCTGGTTGTCGGGGCTTCCTTCTGCTTAGTGTTGGCTAGGGCTTTTGTTTTTCGTCATGGTCTAAGGGTGCAGTCTGTTGTGGTGGAATTCCATGGTCTGTCCTGGTGGTGTTTTTGATGATAATCGTTGTTGTGGTGCCTCCGTCGACGGTCTCTTTTTGAATTTTGTTTGGTTGAGGGTTGGTAGTTTCTCATGCCCTTCACAATGGACGCATTGTGTCGACTCACTGCAGTAGTTTACAATATGCTCAAAGCTTTGACAAAGCCTTCACTATGCCAATCCTTTTCCGCTGTTGTACATTTCACTTCGTTACCTGGTATGGAGGAGGTAACGGACGTCATACTGTTTATCGTTTTCTGTTCTGCTGGCTGGGTGACACAGTGGGCGGTAGTGGGATGAATACTTTCGTCTTCTGGTCTCTGTCCTTGAATTGGGAGACGCTGATGACGTTGAATCCTTTATCTCTTAAAGTTTCTTTTAGTTCCTTCATTGTAATTTTGCCTGAGATTCATTTGACAACTACTTTCAATTATTTGCTCTTTGCTTGTTGGTAAGTGAAAAGGATGTATTGTTGAGTGGGACGGACTTGATGGCTCTTCTTTGATCATCGGAATTGTAAAAATTGTATTCAACCGATCTCTTTGATGGATGGTACTACGGCTGCCTTCCAGTTATACATTTACAATCCTGTTCAGTTCTGCGCTGTATTCGGCTGATGGTTCGTGACTGGTGGAACTTTCGCGTATCGTATTGCGGTCTGTCTCATTACCTCGTTCGTGCCTGGGTTCCTGCGTCTCTTTGGTGTTTTAGTTTTGTACTGGGGGTTCTCATAGTGCAATGGATCAGTAACGATTCGATAATTTTGTCTTCGGCTCTTCACTTCCGCGGATTTTCCGCTTCCTTTTGAATGTTGCTGTGGTGTCGCTTGTGCTGAACTGTTGCGTATGCTTCGGCATTCCTGTTTGAAGCTTCAGCGTCATCTTTTAAGAAGTCTTACTGCATGTTGTCGTAGTCTTTGGAAATTTTGTATCGACTTTTTTCTCATGAGTGGTAAGTTGTAGGTACTTACTTGGCATTATCTTCTTTGATTTGTTGCATAATATGTTAGATTTCTAGTTGTTTTTTGATGTGGGTTGGTGGGATTCCGCTTTGCATTTGGGCATACGATTCACCTACATTTGCTTCATGTCGGGACCTGTTGCTGACTTGTCCGTGGAAACTGATCGTGCTCTTGACATCTGCCTTGTCATGGAAGGACAAGGGCTTCTCCCGCGCTAATCACTCTGGCCCTTCAGCGTCCCCTGTGCTAGCCATCTAACTGGCCAGTTAGTCTGATCCACAAAGCCTAATCATTGTTTTCGAAAACAAAGGTGGAAGAGACACGACAATTCTGCTTTATGGTGTCTATAACATCCTTCTGGTCATGAATCACACACAAACCATTATCAACAATATTGTATTTGGTAATAACTCAGTAATAGCAGTTACTACCAAGTACACACCCTCGCACCATTTACACTTGTCATTTATACATACAGTACACCGTGTTTGGTAAAACTACTTCTATGTCAGTAACAAAAAGTGGGTTCTCGTGGTGTTTATTATGCGTTATCGTCGACACTTTTGTGGACATCACCCTTTGCGTCGCGTGCCGCACACGGCTTCACGGAAGACGACACATTTAAACCTACTATTTGCACTGTCTGTGTTTTACGGCGTACTGAACACTGTCCTTCAGACGTGCATGCTTGTCTGAAGGAAAAGACAGTCCTACGATCTACATCCATATGAAATGAAAGAAATGTATTCGGAATTGAGTGTACGCTAAGACTTCAGCTGCGCGGTTTGTTAGTGACAAATTGAGATTTTGGCCAGACCGAGGTTCTAACCAGGACATACCGCTTAATGCGAGCGATCGCCTCAATCACTGATCACATTCCTGGGCTGACCCAAACATTCATATATCACTAACGTCCACTTCCTGCACTCGCACAGCTGCTGTGATTCGCGCTCAGGGAGGGATTTGGTTGTTATTGTCACGGCCTTTGTCTAGGCATATAATACTATTTGCAGTGTCCATGTTTTACAGTGTTCTATGCAATGTCCTTCATATATGCATGCACATATACATTACAGTGAAAATACGATTTCAGTCAGAACGGTTAAAACTAGATTATAACGAATACCTTTATTACAACTAGAATATACAGCTGATCAAAAGTGAATGTAAGCTATAATTAGTTATGAAATAGACGAACGCGTGTCGAGAAAATAAGTCAGTTATAACTGTTTCGATGCAGGTCAAGGTTTGTTTAGCTTACATGCGACGCATTAGAACGATTCTGATTGGTCCAGCTGCGTTGCCTGACTCGAGCGGAACGTGTCGGCCGACCGGCCGTACACCTGCGCAAAGCCGCTCAGTTAGTATTCCGCTAAGCACATTCAGAGCGGCTCCTATGCCTATCTCATGATAGATGTAAATCAAGAAGCGTAATGGAAAGACAAAGTTTTAAAAAGTGTGTTACAGATTGATGGACACGAAAAAAATAAATAACACCACTACAATATGATGACAAAAGAAACCTAAGATAAATCAGTGGACATAACTAAAGAGGCACATTTAGCCAAAAAAAAAATAAAACAGTAGGGAATGTTAAATCCCTTCAAGGTTGTTAATATTTATGCGAAGTGAAAGTTAGTGACAAAAAAGAGCCTACGCAGTACTACGAGGGGGTGCTGTAAGGTAATGCCTCCGAATATTTTTATTCTGTTTTCAATATCGGTTGAGGTATAACATGTCATGCATATTACGTAGTCGACTTTTCCGCTTTGCTCGCGCAGGTTCCTCTTGGTAGCTCCTAACTGTCGCGAGTAACATGGCGGTGCGTAATGTATGAGTCGGCGCGTGAGAAACGTCGTGCTGTAATCAAGTTTCTGATACCAGAAAACGTGCCTCCAGTAATAATGCATAGAAGAATGAAACCTGTGTACGATAATGAAACACTGTCTTTCAGCACGTCACTGCCAGACCACACACGAGTGCCGCGACATCTGCAGAAACCCGACGTTTTGGGTTCACTGCCATCGATTATCCTCCATACGTTCCAGACTTGGCCATATCTGATTTTCATCTGTGTTCAAAACATAAATAACACCTTCGAGGACATCGTTTTGATAGCAATGAAGCTGTACAAGCAGAGGAGAGGTTGTGGCTCCGCCAACTAAAATCACACTCTTCAGTAGCGGTATCTCGATGGTGAAAACGTGTTCGTCGCCTGGGTGCCTATGTTGAGAAATAAATATGTAGATAAGAAGATTAAAGATGTAAAATGTTAATAAAGTCTATTTTATTTAAAAAGCGTTAAGAGTTTTCACAAAACATTCGGAGATATTACTTTTCAGCACGGCCTTCTAGTTGCGTGTAGACATGATTATATTGCATTAAATAATACAAATGTTTTCTAATCCCAGTCAACACTTAATTGCTTTTGATTAAATTGTTTCCCCACACACGTATCTCCACCTAAAGTTAGTTTTAATGTTCAAAGTTACAAGTAGTTCTGAAACTTCCTGGCAGATTAAAACTGTGTGCCGAACCGAGACCCGAACTCGGGACCTTTGCCTTACGCGGACAAATGCTCTACCAACTGAGCTACCCAAGTACGACTCACCCCCGTCCTCACAGCTTTAATTCCGCCAGTACCTCGTCTCCTACCTTCCAAACATCACAGAAGCTCTTCTGCGAATCTTGCAGAGCTAGCACTCCTGGAAGAAAGGATATTGCGGAGATATGGCTTAGCCGCAGCCTGAGGGTCCCGACTTCGAGTATCGGTCCGGCAAACAGTTTAAATATGCCAGGGAGTTTCATATCAGCGCACACTCCGCTGTAGAGTGAAAATTTCATTCCACATACAACTAGTTTTGTTTGAAATTCAAAGACGTATAGCAGTAAATTATAGTTATAGCTAGGAACTTTTAGTTGCTAAAAGGACATTCAGCAGTAAATACAGGGTTTTGCTAGAGAAAACGCATTATAAATGAAAACCGGTTTTCATTCAACATTCTGGCAGTTACGTTTGCTATTATTGTACCAGAATCAGACACTTGCAATAGCTTATCTCGCGCTTACGTGTTCTTGCAACGTTAATCACTTAAATATGTTACGTTGACAAATGTATTCCCGAAGTTTCATGACTCCACATTAACAATTGTTTGTTGTTACAAATTTTTTTCCCATCAGTTTATTACTGCTCCTTCTCGAGAAAGAAGAAAGGACTCGTTTGAATTTTTATCTGAATTTAACGGTTACAGCCAAATGGGCCAAATAATTAAATTCTCTGTAAATGTCACCATATACAAATCAGATTCCCGAATGCGTTTCCTCAGATGGCCAGGAATCTGTCTTCTTCCTCTGTGAATTTATGTTAGAGGTTAATGTAAACGAAGAAAAGGGCGGTTGAGAGCTGCATTTGGAGCGTAGCACTGTATGGCTGTGAAACGCAGAGTATAGGCAAAAATGAAATAAAATTTCTTCAAGCATCTGAGTAATTGTGCTGGAGCCACCTGTTAAAACTAACGGATAAAACTACCTACCAGTAAATCTTGCAAAGAATTGACAAAGAAAGGTTATTTAGGAGGACGATGGAGTGAAGAAGATATGAGTGGACCGGTCACTCACGACGACACAACCTGTTCCTTTTAAATGTCCTAGGAGAAACAATACAAGAGAAGATAGCCTGAGGAAGACCTTGACTAAGATTCATAAAACAAGCTCAACAGGGTAATTCAGCTGCCCCTACCTGTGGGTTTTAACCAACCCGCAACGCCTTCAAATATCATATGCAAGATTTTGAAATTCCATTCCTTCCTTTGTGCAAACTATAAGTTCTATATAAAAAATTTCAGGGGATATGTTTTCGCTAGAGAAAAACGTACGAAAGTGACCTTCAAACGCGTTTCCCTGAATAACTCGAAAACCGTTGCCTCCAGCAAAACATATCCCAATATGAAATTTAACTTCATTAAATATCCTACACAAAGGTCCTGTTTCCTTTTTCCGCAGCGGCAACTGTATAACCCTGTATATAATAAATGAATCACCGTTTGTGTAGAAATGGTGGGGAGCTGCCATCCACCCGGAAGATAACTTTAAGTAACTGATCGGTCGTTACTTTTAGAATAAGCCTATTAATAACCGCCGCCTATGTACAAGCCTCATAAGAAATTTCAAAACGCAAGAGCTCCACGAAGACGGCAAGCGGAGCAAACCTCGTGGCGCCTGTGTATTATGCAGGCCCGCCAAGCCGGCGCGTCTGCTAGACAGGACGTCTGCGCGCCCGAAGGCTGGGCCTGGCGCCACGTCCGGCAAAAACAGTTGCGGATACGGCGTCTCGCCGGGGTTTTGCGCAAGCGTTTCGGTGCCTTAATCGACTAGCCAAGAAAACAAACCTACCAAGTCCCATTTAAGTTATATCCTTTTCCGGTTAACCGTACAAATAATTATGACGATTAAGACCCACAGTTAATACGTTGTTCGAGCAACTGGAAAGCGCCGAGTTGTAACGCAACGATCGTAACCGAGCTCGCCACGTGCCTGGTGGCGTATTTGCTGTTGCCATTTTTCGGGGAGCACTCAGCCTCGTGATGCCAATTGAGGAGCTACTCGAGCGAATAATAGCGGCTTCGGTCAAGAATACCATCTTACGACCGGGAGAGCGGTGTGCTGACCCCACGCCCCTCCTATCCGCATCCTCCACCGAGGATGACACTGCGGTTGGATGGTCCCGGTACTCCACGAGAGTGCTTACTGAGTACATATCACTGGAAATTACCGGCACACTGTTACCGACCAACTTACGTCAGAACTTATTATTGCATTATTCATTTTATTTTGAGGTTATCTAATCTCTCACTTTAAATTAACCCCTCACTTCACAGTAGAAGAAGACGGATTCCTGACTATCTGAGGAAAGGCATTCGGGAATCTGATTCGGACGTGGTGACATTTTTGGAGAATTTAATTATTTTGACCAGATGGCTGTAACCGTTAAATACAGATAGAAAGTCAAACGAGCCCTTTCTTTTTTCTGGAGGATACACAATAATATACTAATGGGTAAATATTTGCCACACCAAAAAATAATTAATGTGGAGTAATGAAATCTCGGAAATACATTTGTCTACGTAACATGTTTCTGCGATTAACGTCGCAAGAACACGTAAGCGCGAGATAAGCTATTGCAAGTGTCTGATTCTGGTACAATAATAGCAAACGTAACTGCCAGAATGTTGAATGAAAGCATGCAGACGTGTATGCATTGTCTTGTACAGGTGCCGGATATGAGTTCGTAAGATGGAGTTCCATGCTGTAGCACTTGGTCGGTCAATACAGGGACTGTTAATGCTCGTTCTGGGTGACACTGGAGTTTTCATCCGTATGTGATCGATAGGAGACAGATCTGATGATCGAGAAGGTCAAGGCAACCTTTCGACACCCTGTCCACTATATTGAGCTACAACAGCAGTACACGGTTGTAAAACACCCCTTGGAATGCTGTTCATGAATGGCAGCACAGCAGGTAGAATCAACAGACTGACACACAAATTTGCGGTCAGGGTGCGTGGGATAACCACGGGAGTACTCATGCTGTCATACAAAATTGCATCCCAGACGATAAATCGAGGTGTAGGTCCAGTGTGTCTGCACGAAGACAGGATTGTTGCATGCCCTCAACTGGCGTTCTCCCAACCAACACAGCGCTATCGCTGGTGCCGAGACAGAACCAGCTTTCATCAGGAAACAGAACAGGCCTCCATCCTGCCCTCTACTGAGCTCTAGCTAATGGCGGTAGTTGTGGGTCAGTGGAACGCATGCAGCAGGGCATCTGGCACGGAGCTGTCTTGAAGTAACCGGTTTGTAACAGTTCGTTTTGTCACTGAGGTGCCAACTGCTGCTAAAATTGCTGCTACGTAGGCAGTACGATGCGCTACAGCCAAACGGCCAGGATGATGGTCTTCCTTCTTGGTAGTGCCGGGGTTGTTGGGACCGTACACTCTCGTGGCCGCCGGTGGCTACATTCCTGCCAAGTCTTTCTGAAACATCGCCCTATTATACAGCCTTAAAGGCATTCTTTACTAACATCAACTCATCACGTAAAGTTTAAATGGTATCTAGCGCTTACGATCGTTAGAGTGTGTACTTAATCAAAACTAATTTACATTCTTATAGTGGCCCTACTAGCTCCATTCTTATGCGACTGTTACGAAAATGGAATAGATATCAACCTTAAGATGTAGAAACACGCCTACCAACTTCCTTTGTCTCGCACGAGTACTTCTTGCATCCTCATATTGGCGATACTAACGCTAATAACTTTACTTTATGTCGCACAAATTCTACTTGTTTTGCGCTACTGCGCTTCGGCGGTTTTTCCAGTGGACTGGGAAACGTTCTCTGTTCCCCAAGTCGCAGCAGGTAGGCCTTTGCCACTGCTCCTCCCAGTACCAGGCGCTGTACATATCTTTTGAGCCTGGAAGCTCGCTATAAATCAGGAAATCCGTGGTCATAAAACACTGTAACAGAGCCTCCTCAACTTCACACTTTTTAACAGCTTCTCGTAGAGCCAACACGCTTCACACGTGGCACTTGCCCATCAGACTGATTATAATTTACCTGTTAATTACCGCTAGTAGAAGATTATAATGTCACTTATCTATAGGCGTCAGCGTTTTCACTTGCCGTGCGCAACTACTTCACGCTATTGCTACAAATATCTTCAGCCATGCGATAAGAAGACAATCGCCCTTCCCCTTTCCCATCAGCTCTCCCTTTCCCTCACGCCACCCAACGCTCCTTTGCGTTACCTAAATCATTACCTCATGGGTTCAGATCTCCCTCTAGTATGTTTGGGTTCTCACAAGCGTTCAGTTCTTCCCAACACGTTTATATGGAAGTTGCGTTACAGAGATTTTGTAATTACGTGTTCATAACTCTATTCGTGTCCCTGTCAGTATCTCCCTTGTATGTACACTACGTGATCAAAAGTATCCGTACCCCTGACTGAAAATGACTTACAAGTTCGTGGCACCCACCATCGGTAATGCTGGAATTCAACATGGTGTTGGCCCACCCTTAGCCTTGATGGCAGCTTCCACTCTCGCAGCATACGTTCAATTAGGTGCTGCAAGGTTTCTTGGGGAATGGCAGCACATTCTTCACGGAGGGCTGCACTGACAAGAGGTATTGATGTCGGTAGGTGAGGCCTGGCACGAAGTCTGCGCTCCAAAACATCCCATAGGTATTCTATAGGATTCAGGTCAGGACTCTGTGCAGAGCTACCCGTTACAGGGATGTTACTGTCAAGTGACCATTCCGCCACAGGCCGTGCATTATGAACAGGTGCTCGATCGTGTTCAAAGATGCAATCGCCATCCCCGAATTGCTCTTCAACAGTGAGAAGCAAGAAGGTGCTTAATACATCACTGTAGGCCTGTACTGTGATAGTGCCAAGCAAAACAACAAGAGGAGCAAGCCCCCTCCAAGAGAAACACAAGCACAACCACCTCCGAATTTTACTGTTGGCACTACACACGCTGGCAGATGACGTTCGCCGGGCATTCGCCATACCCACAGCTTGCCATCGGATCGCCACATTGTGAACAGTGATTCGTCACTCCACACAACGTTTTCCCGCTGTTCAATCGCCTAATGTTTACGCTCCGTAGACCAAGCGAGGCGTAGTTTTGCATTTACCAATATTATGTGTGGCTTATGAACAGCCGCTCAACCATGAAATCTAAGTTTTTTCACCTGCTGCCTAACTGTCATAGTACCTGCAGTGGATCCTGATGCAGTTTGGATTTCCTGTGTGGCAGTCTGGATACAAGTCTGCATTTTACACATTACGAACCTCTTCAACTGCCGGCGGTCTCTGTCAGTCAACAGACGAGGTCAGCCTGGTGCGCTTTTGTGCTGTACGTGTCCTTTCACATTCCCACTTCACCAGCACGTCGGAAAAAGTGGACCTAGGAATGTTTAGAAGTGTGGAAATCTCGCATACAGACAAATGACTCAAGTGACACCCAATCACCTGACCACGTTCGTAGTCCATGAGTTCCGCGGAGAGCCCCATTCTGCTCTCTCACGATTTCTAACGACTACTGAGGTGCTGATATGGAGTTGCTGGCGGCAGGTGGCAGCACAATGCACCTCATATGAAAAACGTATGTTTTTGGGGGTGTCCAGATACTTTTTATCACATAGTGTACGTAAAATTTGTGAAGACTAGTCTCGGCTCTATTTTGGTGACTTTTGATCTCATTGCCAATCTTTAAGTTATTTTATTAGTGTTGAATCAGCTCTACCTTCTTCAGTCTCTTACACTACTGGCCATTAAAATTGCTGCACCAAGAAGAAATGCAGATGAGAAACGGGTATTCATTGGACAAATATATTATACTAGAACTGACATGTGATTACATTTTCACGCAATTTGGGTGCATAGATCCTGAGAAATCAGTACCCAGAACAACAGCCTCTGGCCGTAATAACGGCCTTGATACGTCTGGGCATTGAGTCAAACAGAGCTTGTATGGCGTGTACATGTACAGCTGCCCATGCAGCGTCAACACGATACCACAGTTCATCAAGAGTAGTGGCTGGCGTATTGTGACGAGACAGTTGCTCGTGCACCATTGACCAGACGTTTCCAATTGTTGAGAGATCTGAAGAATGTGCGGGCCAGGACAGCAGTTGAACATTTTCTGTATCCAGAAAGGCCCGTACAGGACCTGCAACATGCGGTCGTGCACTATCCTGCTGAATTGAAGGGTTTCGCAGGGATCGAATGAAGGGTAGAGCCATGGCTCGTAACACATCTGAAATGTAACGTCCACTCTTCAAAGTGCCGTCAATGCGAACAAGAGGTGACCGACACGTGTAACCAATGGCATCCCATACCATCACGCCGGGTGATACGCCAGTATGGCGATGACGAATACACGCTTCCAATGTGCGTACACCGCGATGTCGCCAAACACGGATGAGACCATCATGATGCTGTAAACAGAACCTGGATTCATCCGAAAAAATGACGTTTTGCCATTCGTGCACCGAGGTTAGTCGGTGAGTACACCATCGCAGGATCTCCTGTCTGTGATGCAGTGTCAAGGGTAACCGCAGCCATGGTCTCCGAGCTGATAGTCCATCCTGCTGCAGACGTCGTCGAACTGTTCGTGCAGATGGTTGTTGTCTTGCAAACGTCCCCATCTGTTGACTCAGGGAGAGAGGCGTGGCTGCACGATCCGTTACAGCCATGCGGATAACATGCCTGTCATATCGACTGATAGTGATACGAGGCCGTTGGGATCCAGCACGGCGTTCCGTCTTACCCTTCTGAAGCCACCCATTCCATATTCTGCTAACAGTCATTGGATCTCGAACAACGCGAGCAGCAATGTCGCGATACGATAAACCGAAATTGCGATCGGGTACAATCCGACTCGTATCAAAGTCAGAAACGTGATGGAACCCATTTCTTCTCCTTACACGAGGCATCACAACAACGTTTCATGAAACATCGCCGGTCAGTTGCTGTTTGTGTATGAGAAATCGGTAGGAAACTTTCCTCATATCAGCGTGTTGTAGGTGTCCCCACCAGCGCCAACCTTGAGTGAATGCTTTGAAAAGCTAATCATTTGCATATCACAGCATCGTCTTCCTGTCGATTAAATTTCGCGTCTGTAGCACGTCATCTTCGGGGTGTAGCAATTTTAATGGCCAGTAGTGTAATATGAGCGCCTCATTGGAACTCAGTACTGCAGTGATTTTGCGTAGCATGGATTTGACAATTCCTTGCTGGTTTTTGGGAGGTCTGTAGCGCCAGATGTTTACGCACAGTCAAGTAATTCTTGTGCATTAGAAAGTAATGTCTTGTGGGCTCGGAGTTGGGAGCCATTATCGTCTTATTAGCTTCAGATGAGGTGAATTTGGGGCCAAGATATAATCGTGATATCGCTATCATTGTCCTCAAATACATTAAGCATGGCTCTGGCCTCGTGTGCTGGACAGACATCCTGCTTAAGGGTGTTATCGCCATTGGCGAAAGTAAGTGTGAAGCGACGCAGTTGGTGCGCAATAACGTTCACGAAGGTCAAAGGTACGATGTTGCCTTTAGTTAGAGGTCCCAAGAAAGCCCATGTGAGTGACCCCATAGCATAACACTTCCTGTACGGCCTGCATCCGTGACATGTTGCATTTTCGAGCAGCCATTCGCCTGGATAATGGTATGTAAGGATACGGCCATCGAGTTGGTGTAGCAAAAAACGAGATGCACCCGACCAGGTAGTCCATTTCCATTGTTGTATAGTGCAATCCCGTTGATCCCGTGCCCACTGCAATCTCAATTTCTCATGTATTTGGGCCAGTCTGAGAACACGTAGATGTCGTCTGCTGTTGAGCTCCATGTCCAACAGTGCCCGACGAACGGTTCTTTCCAAACTATGTGTGCCTGATACAGGTGTCCGCATATTCCACATCACAGAGCAGGCAAGCCTCTGACCTCCACGGTCTGTGATAAGGTGTGGCCGTTCAGTAACTTGTCGCCTACTTCTGGTTTTACCTTTATTGTATCACC
This sequence comes from Schistocerca serialis cubense, assembly GCF_023864345.2. NCBI lineage: Eukaryota > Metazoa > Arthropoda > Insecta > Orthoptera > Acrididae > Schistocerca > Schistocerca serialis. The sequence goes on along the minus strand of NC_064644.1, from coordinate 385,861,979 downwards.
TTAATTGTCTTTCGACAGTAGCATGAATACAGCCAGTCGGCTTATATGTTTACGAAATGATCATTCCCATGCGATGGGCCATTACAAAGTCCCTTGTGTCAGTGGATTTCCCCATTTTCGGACCATAATGTCACTACAATTATTTCCCATTCGCAGTGCTCCGCTTATAGCGGGTCCTCTAAAATTCCCCTTTCAAACTTCTGGGATTTATAGGGAGACTGAGTAGACAATACTTTGAATAGGAACCCACGTCCGGAAACATACTTTTCAGGCTTCCAATGTTTTATGTTTGACCACTGCCAATAATAATGACAATAATAATGGTAGTAATATCAATCCAATGTAAGCACTGAAGCAGTGTAGTCGCCAATATACAGTTACTGTTGTATTTTGCTGTCAATTAGTTGGATTGTTATTGCGAAGTGAATACTGAAGTAATTTCTGGTCTATAGTGAGAATTACCTACAATGCGGAGAAGGCGGTTTCATGAAATATTTATGCATATACGGGGTACGCTGAAGTGACAAGAGTCGTCGGATACCTTCCAATACCGTGTCGGACCTCCTGCCCGCTTTGGTGCCGCAACTCGAAGTGGCATGGACTCGACAGGTCGTTGGAAGTCCCCTGCAGAACGCAGACATCTTTCCCAGAAAATACAAAAGAGCATCTCAAGATTCTGTAAAAGGTCGTTCTCAGATGACGCAGAGGCTACAACATTATCGAGTTAGTTCACGCAGCACTGTACCTGGCTCGTAAACTCACCCAAAAATCTTTGGAAGTTCGCTGACGCACTCACTGTACAGTCTGATTAGCTTTGGTATTGGAAAGACCCAAAAGGCATGTTTATCACCATGAATTTCTTCGGGTCCTCATCCAGTTTGAGCTGCAGATAGATATCAGCAAGATCAATCTCGGAGTAACGAGATCCTCTTGCTACCTTCTAAGTTCAGTCGTCGGGGTGAGGGTTTGGGAAGGAGCCAAGAAGTATCTGCGGTTTCGCAGTAGTGTTGAAATCCGCAAATGTGCGAATACTTGCCTCAGTTTTCCGGATTGATCGAAGAAGCGAAGTCCAAGCGATACTAGAAATAGGTTTGAGGACACCTAATTGTACTAAATAATGCATTTTAGACTCCGTGGCGTCACGCACTGCTTGTGAAGCTTGACGAGTACACCAAGACTTATGATGAGGATCTGACTTCAACGTAGTGTGTGCTTAGAAATTAATAGCAGTACCAAGTGTCTCAGAAAAAATACCCTTGAATTTTGGGCAAAGTGAGTTAATTTTTCAGAAGACTCATGTGGGCGAACAAAGTTAACTGAGTTATTAGTACCGAATCCAAAGTGTGAAAGTAATCTAACCAGAAAGATTCTGCACGTCTATGCGGTTGACAACTAAGAAATGAGCAGTTGTTAACAGCAGAGATGACGAAACGTCCTTTGGTGGATATCGTACCCTGATTGTAGCTAAGCAGTTTCTGTCTCGACTGTGTTAGCGTCAGAGAGCCCAGTTGCTTACAGGTTGAAAGGTTAATTAACATGGTAGCTGAACATGTGTCTACGTAAAAGGTTACCGGTTTGTCTCCGTGCTTGAAGCCATAAGAGCCTTCATCTCCCCTGAGACAGTCTGCAGAAACTGGCATTGGCTCTCCACAAAGGCTTCTCTAGTGAAGAAGGCATAGTTATGTCAACGTTATGCGTAGAACCAGAAAAGGAACAGAGAAACTGGTAAGTGACCCACGTTACAGTTAATTGTAGTAAATGCTTGACACATAGGCTGTTCTATTTACGGTCCTGACTATATTACTGGTATCACGACATCCCATCCTCGTCTCCACTGTTGTCATGGCGACGAATTCCAGGAATACAAGGGTAAAATAAACAACTTCTTTATTCTAACAAAGTACTCTGACCGAACACGATGAGTTACCGTGCTGGCACGCCTAGAACCGCTCGGCTACAGGGGCCGGCTGCTGTGCACGCATTTCTGAAGGACACTGCATAGCACATAGTAAAACAGACGAATTGCAAAATACACTCCTGGAAATGGAAAAAAGAACACATTGACACCGGTGTGTCAGACCCACCATACTTGCTCCGGACACTGCGAGAGGGCTGTACAAGCAATGATCACACGCACGGCACAGCGGACACACCAGGAACCGCGGTGTTGGCCGTCGAATGGTGCTAGCTGCGCAGCATTTGTGCACCGCCGCCATCAGTGTCAGCCAGTTTGCCGTGGCATACGGAGCTCCATCGCAGTCTTTAACACTGGTAGCATGCCGCGACAGCGTGGACGTGAACCGTATGTGCAGTTGACGGACTTTGAGCGAGGGCGTATAGTGGGCATTCGGGAGGCAGGGTGGACGTACCGCCGAATTGCTCAACACGTGGGGCGTGAGGTCTCCACAGTACATCGATGTTGTCGCCAGTGGTCGGCGGAAGGTGCACGTGCCCGTCGACCTGGGACCGGACCGCAGCGACGCACGGATGCACGCCAAGACCGTAGGATCCTACGCAGTGCCGTAGGGGACCGCACCGCCACTTCCCAGCAAATTAGGGACACTGTTGCTCCTGGGGTATCGGCGAGGACCATTCGCAACCGTCTCCATGAAGCTGGGCTACGGTCCCGCACACCGTTAGGCCGTCTTCCGCTCACGCCCCAACATCGTGCAGCTCGCCTCCAGTGGTGTCGCGACAGGCGTGAATGGAGGGACGAATGGAGACGTCTCGTCTTCAGCGATGAGAGTCGCTTCTGCCTTGGTGACAATGATGGTCGTATGCGTGTTTGGCGCCATGCAGGTGAGCGCCACAATCAGGACTGCATACGACCGAGGCACACAGGGCCAACACCCGGCATCATGGTGTGGGGAGCGATCTCCTACACTGGCCGTACACCACTGGTGATCGTCGAGGGGACACTGAATAGTGCACGGTACATCCAAACCGTCATCGAACCCATCGTTCTACCATTCCTAGACCGGCAAGGGAACTTGCTGTTCCAACAGGACAATGCACGTCCACATGTATCCCGTGCCACCCAACGTGCTCTAGAAGGTGTAAGTCAACTACCCTGGCCAGCAAGATCTCCGGATCTGTCCCCCATTGAGCATGTTTGGGGCTGGATGAAGCGTCGTCTCACGCGGTCTGCACGTCCAGCACGAACGCTGGTCCAACTGAGGCGCCAGGTGGAAATGGCATGGCAAGCCGTTCCACAGGACTACATCCAGCATCTCTACGATCGTCTCCATGGGAGAATAGCAGCCTGCATTGCTGCGAAAGGTGGATATACACTGTACTAGTGCCGACATTGTGCATGCTCTGTTGCCTGTGTCTATGTGCCTGTGGTTCTGTCAGTGTGATCATGTGATGTATCTGACCCCAGGAATGTGTCAATAAAGTTTCCCCTTCCTGGGACAATGAATTCACGGTGTTCTTATTTCAATTTTTAGAAGTGTAGCAAAGTGCAAACGGTTGCTTTTGAGAGAAATAACATTCTTTAACCTGAGTGACAACAGTTTGGATACGTGATGAACGTGCCGTTAGTTAGTCACTAGCATAACTAGTAAACACAAAGTATTCACTAATGCAGTGACATCAGTACACAGCACAGTTCCTAAACCGAAAACGAGTCAGAATCGCTGACGCAAGAAAAGCTATCAATAGTAAATGCGACAGCGTGGCTATTGTGTAAAGTGAAGTATTCAACAGCTCGTTCTCAGGTTGTCTTCGGCGATGCTAGAGAATCCGTAGCACAGTTCGGTACCTAGTGAAGGTGAACATCAATGGGTCAGTATTCAGCGTGATGAGTCGGCGTCACCCAGGTAGCGTAGTCAACGGCGAGCGTGTCTCTTTTTTGCTGTACACCGGTTCTGTATCCCGTAGAGAAATGACCAAGTTATCATCTCTACAGCTTAGCTTTCTTCGGCCGCGCGGTCTCACTGGCCGGCATGTTCTCTTTGTATATGCCGTAGCCATGGAGACCCGCTTCATCAGCGTCTTCTGTCTCCATGGTGATATGCTGGGAGTGAACATAGCTCATAAAAATGAAAATTCCATCGCTTAAAAGCTTCTCAGTCTCACAGAACGTGCTTTGCAGCTGTGATCAAATTACTGAGGTCGTAGATGTATACAAAGTAATCATGGATGAGCGTCACACACTGATGCTACTGCAGACGCTAGGCCACGAGAAACTGTCTTTCACAAACAGAAATTCTCTCAAAACACAATTCCATGCAGTACTGAATGAAACTGAGCAACGTCTGTCAATTTTCTCAATTATTCTTTCTTCATTCTTTCTTCTATAAATGCAGTAGCATGAAAAGCACCGATGGCAGTGATTTGTTTGAGAAGTTTTAGATTAAGCTTTCCTTTCCAGTTTAAGTTCAAATGGTCAGATGGCCCTGAGCACTATGGGACATAACATCAGAGGTCATCAGTCACCTAGAACTTTGAACTACTTAAACCTAACTAACCTAAGACATCACACACATCCATGCCCGAGGCAGGATTCGAACCTGAGACCTTAGCGGTCGCGCCATTCCAGACTGAAGCGCCTAGAATCGCTCGGCCACATCGGCCGGCTCAGTTTATCATCGACATCTTCCCCGCATATTTTAAGAATTCTGCGTTAAAAATTACCTTTTGATAATGGAAAGAGTTTGTTATTGGGTATCCAACATTGTTCAGAATACCTAAACGCAACGTGCGTTCTTCTATTTTTTGTTTGGGGGGGGGGGGGGGAGGGGGGGGGGGACGTGAAATGACCACCAGTCAATAATAATTTTAAAGTCGTTGTCTCCATTTTCTTCCATTGCTGTTTGACATAATTTTGGTGTTATGACTAAAAATAACGTTTTCATGTTATTATTTGTTAAATAGAGGTTTTACGTAAATCAGAAATAAATAGCGGGTGGCACTCCATCATCGGCCTACATGTTCACTGTTGACGTATTCAACGCCTATACATGGAAATTTGTGATATGGTGTTTACGGGCCTCGATTCTCAGACTGATACATAATTCACATCTACGAAAGTGTTTCATGTGTGGCGTGTAGCAGCAGACAGGCTCATTCGCCAGACTCGTGCGCCAGTCTGAACAAATCCGCTATATAATCGTGCTGCAGGAACTTGGCAGTCCGTGCCCAACGGAGATTTGAATATTATACAGTTCCACGATTAATCTCTATCATAGAATATATTCTCCGCTTACGCTGTTTCCGAGAATTCAAATTTTTACAAACAGCAGGGTATATTGATTAGTAAAGCAAATCTGAAACATGAATACGAAAATTCAGGTAGCCGAGAGCTGATTATTCGGGATTTAGTTTTTCATAAAAACTTTTACGGGTGTTAGCGCACACAAAATCCTCTCTATATTTGACGTCACCCAGGGATGGCCTCTGGCGTCCGTGAAAAAATTAAAAGCGCTGATCACGAAAGCCGTTAGAAACAATTTAGATAGCTGTTGAAAGCGAAATACGAGGTATCGGTAACGTAGACCTACGTTATTTTAACAGTCCGCGGAGGATTATTAAAGCACGTACTGTATAGCGCTGATAACGCTGAGGAAAAAGGTGTTATTTTCCAGATACCGAATATAATCTCCAGAAGAAATAAACTAAAACCGAACACTCTGCTATAGCAGAGTGGTACATTTAGAAAAATCCTTGTCGAAAAATTATAAATGAATATCTTGAACTTCTCACTGCGTGAAATTTTATTCCCGTATTACACAGGTGGTACATTGTTTCGACGATATACCTGTTCACATTATGTCAGAAACAATTTCAGTACTTTGTAGAACTTCCTTATGTAATGTAGCTTTGCAGTCGCAGAGAAGAGCACATAGAAGTCCCTTGTCTTGGAGATAGTCTTAGCGTTCTGTGCTTATTCTGCCCCCAAAAATTCCCAAGAACTGCCGCTGTCAACGTAGACGAGACGTGGTACCGTCCCATAGAGGTCCACGTAATCTCAGCCGTGAACAAGTACGCTTATTATGCTGGCTGGCGCAGTTGACGGTTCTGAGTGGCGACCATTGCGGCGAATGTGCGCATGTACTGTGGTCTGAAGGAGGACCACATTTCTCTACTGTTATCCAAACGATAGCAGACTGACTCCTGTGTTATTTAATCATTCCATCATTAGTGGAACCTTAGGAATACAGTCGTATGACAAATTGAGAGATTTCCTCATACGGAAATTAAATCATCTTCAGATTTTTTTTTTAATTGTAACATCCTCAATTTCGAGATTACTAGCCTCATCTTCAGATGTATCTGTTCACATTAAAGAATTACAATAAACCAGTTGCATTACTTACTGATAATGTGTTGAGCTCTTCCGGTCGTGATACTAGTTAATGCCCTTATGCTAAAGTCAGAATATACATAGAATTACAATGTCTCGTATCCGAAGGCAAAAAATATTTATACAACGTAATTGTCCAATTTAAATGTGTTGAGTGTCATCTAATAGTGTTCACAGGTAGGTTACACCTACGTAATACGAGAGTGTGTTAGACTCCTGAGACTTTGTTTATTTTTATAATAATCATAATAATAATAATAAGTATTATTGGTACTTGTAGTAGTAGTAGTAGTAGTAGTAGTAGTAGTATTTGCAAGCATCGGTCAAAACATTCTTAATAAAAAGGTAATATAAATGTCGTACCAATTCTAATTTCTAAAATATCGCGTTGAAGTGTCGAGGACATATGGGCAGTGTGTTAATGTGACGTTCAACCGTGAGAGCAGAAAATTGGTACTATTCTATGTTAGACAGGTTATACAATCATAGGGTAAAATTAAGTATGCGATTCATCTTTCAGGACATAATAGCGTGAATAATAGTTACTGAAACCAACCAGTAACAATAATGTTTAATACACTACACATTATCCTGTTTTGTCAAGTATTTATCCTAATTTGTTGAAAATAACGATACTCATATAAGATACAAACACAAATCAGAAAGGTGCTGCCACCTAAAATGATAAACCTAGGCTGAGGAGGTACTACAGTTTGTTAAAGGCTAACACACTGGTGTGACTCTACGTACACAGGGATCACACTTGGTAATTACTGTACGCGAGTATCTACTATATTTCACACATCGTGATGTGGTATGGTGATCTGAATGTATATTGCAGTCCTGGGCGTCCACAGGAATCTGTTAAGTAGAGTGAAACATTGTGATGTCACCATTTCCTATACAGCTGATTCGGTAAGTTTGAGTATATTCGTGACCCAAGAATGAAATGTGACAAGACACAAACAAAGTTTATTATGTCTCAGGCGACTGATGCAACATTTTGATTTACAGACCTGAAATTACATCCTCATATGTCTAAATCCAGCGTATCAAAGGCGTTAGGTGTAGACTCTAGCGCTCAGTAATATTCACTAAAGATTCTTGTATTTGTATAACAATAATATCTTTTGTGAATATTTTATAGCTCTATTACTACACATCTTGGATATGTATGTATTCATACAGCAATGATCGAACCATGAGAAAACTATTCTACATGGCACACAAGATATATGGGACAGGGGAAATACCTTCATATATCAAGAAGAATATAATACGTCCATGTCAGTGAAGGTAGGCGCTGATGGGGCGTGAACACTACCGAAGCCCACGTTTAATAAATTAGGGTTACAAAGTGTTTACACGACTTATATTGCAGAAGAATGGAAAAACTTATAGAAGCGACGTCGGTTAAGATCAGTTTGGTCTCGGAAAATGTAAGAACCAGTGAGGCAATACTGACTGTGCGTCTTATCTTAGAAAATAAGTTGAAGACAGGCAAACCTACATTTATAGCACATTTATAGATATAGAAAAATCTTTTGACAATACAATTATAAATTCGTAGTTACGAATATTTACAACCATCGGCAGTGTAGTGGAGAAATGACAATGAAAATTTATGCCGAACTCCAACTTAAATTTCGCTCTTATTGCGAGCGAGCGACCGCCTTACAATTACACTGTCCGAGCACGTTCCACCGCCAGACTCAACCTTCAACATGTCGTCAACCATGTGTCAACTACCTGCACTCGTAAACAATTATGCGTATTTCCGTACAGGAGAGACACTTTAATTCAAAGTCGCTTGCGCGGTGTTGGCGTGTGAATACGATATTGCAGCGTCTATATTGTTCAGGAGTACGATGTAATGTTCCTTAGAACATGTAAAGCACGCACTGCGGGGACTACACACGTTATGAAATACACGAAATGTATTCGCAATCGCGAATATGGACATCCATTGGCTATATAAGGGAAAGACGGAAACGAAAATTTGGAAATCTGGATCTGGCCGTGAATCGTGTCCGGATAGCGTAATGGGTTCCACGACCATTTATCACTGTCGTGATGCAGCTACTCCGCAATGCCTCCTCCAAAGTGTTCGTCAGTGAATATATGACGAAATCCCTTATATTATTAGGTTGAAGCGTAAGTTCATAATATTTTTCCAGAAGATTAATAAGCACGTCACACAGTCATCAATAATATATTTTCCTTCATTATTTACAACAATATGCCAATGCTGGGATAACTCTTCCATTCCGAAACTGTAGAAATTGTGTGGCTTTGAGGCGAACAACTCGTCCAGCCATGTTCGGAGCGCATTTTAATCCAGGAAGTAAGTTCCTTGAAGTTTGTTCGATAGAGAGCGGACAAAGTGAAAATATCGGGGAGCACGATCAAGTGAATAATGTGTATGTGGAATGATTTCCCAACCCAACTGCTTTATAGTATCATTTGTCACTAACAGAATGCGAGAGGACGTTATCGTGGAGTAGCCATCACTTCACCAGTCTTCCTGGTAGTTATTCCTGGACTGCGGCTGTAGGACGTCTCAGTTGCAGACAATAAACATCATCAGTTGTGGTTACACTTCGAGAGAGCAATTCATTGTACACCGCAATGTTGGTGTTCCACGAGATGCCTAACATTATCTTTTGTGCATACGACCAGGTCTCTGTTCGGTGAGTTGCTATTTTGTTTGGGCTCAACCATTCCTTACCTTTCCTAATATTAGCATAAAGACACCATTTCTCGTCACCAGTAACGACACAGAATAGCAGTCGTCGGTATTGCTCACGAACCATTTGGTGACGAGCGTGCAGAGGTATGTACTTGGACAGCTGCTGATATTTGTCATTTTGACTTACAGCATGCTGTGCCCATACACATGACTTTGGAACCTGTTCAGATGTTCAGATGTGTGTGAATTCCTATGGGACCAGACTGCTGAGATCATCGGTCCTTAGTCTTACACACTACTTAAACTAACTTAAAGTAAGTACAACACATACAGCCATGCCCGAGGGAGGGCTCGAACCTCCGGCGAGAGGGGCCGCGCAGTCCGTGACATGGCGCCTCAAACCGCTCGGCCAATCCAATGCACGCAAATGTCGCACGATAGTAGAATGATCACAACTCTTCACATTTGCCATTTCTAGAGTACGCTAACGTGGATCATTGCGGATTAATGCGTTTAAACAACCTTCACCAAACCCCGAAGATCTTCTTCAACTTGCGAGTCAGTAATGCCAAAACGATCCTCCTTAAAACAATAAAACCATTATCTTACTATGTTCTGTCTAATGGTGTTATCCCCATGCAAGGCACAAATACTTCGGGCTGCCTCCACTGATGTCGTTCCTCTATTGAACTCAAACAGAAGAATATATCGCAAATTTTCCGCTCATTCCACTTGGCACTCCTATTTCTAGCTCCATAGCTCCACTCACTACCTCCAAATGACAAAATGACAGTATCTAAAGTCAAATAGCAACAATAAACTACAAATAAAAATGGCAATCGATTAATGAACCTGTAGCAACCAGAATACCAACAAGGAAAATAAAAACGTTAGGAACTTATGCACCGACCTAATATGCGCACTGGTCCTCGACCTGCTATCCTGCGGCCTTTGTCACCACTTGACAAGATTGACTTTGCGAGGATATACATGTGTGGACTGAAAGCGATACGCATGTGGCTTTAGATTGGATCCACAAATATGGAACGGCCATTGCCAACCACGTAAGCGTGAACAAGTCGGTGGCGATGAATATTGGTGTTGAAGTGATGCAAAGATGTGTAGTACCTTTACGGCTCATAGACGCCTTGAAATGCCTAGGAACTTTTCAAAAGAGTAAATCGCCATTTGACTGTGATCTATTATAGTATTTATCTTTCGTACTACCCAGATTTCGGCTTATATGCCGTTGTCAAGTACAGTGCTAAAGGTTGTTAGACCATTATTAAGTCATAATTGTTAAGACAGCACAAAGCAGGTAAACAAGGCTAACACATGTCTTTAAGATCTTAAAGACATTGTCTGCAATCGGTAACACCCACAGTATTTCTCTAACTTCCTATGGAGTGAATTTCAAAGACCTCCCGCAGAGCTGGAAGTCCAGGGTAGAAGACGTTAAATTGTCATTCTGATGAAAGAATGAACGGGAACGGAAGGTAAAAATCGGCGAATACAGTCTACATACGAGAAGACATACTCGGATGAAAGAGCGGCGGAGGGATTGGAAAGCAATTTCTTCATTACGCAGCATATTTGTTTCTTTATGTTATTTGAGAATAATGTTAAATTTATCTATCTTTCATTCTACTGCCTTGTCGCAGCGAAAACATCAGTTGCGGTCAGATGACCGAAGTTAATCGCTGTCGGGCTTGGATAGCACTTGGATGGACGATCGATCTGCCGAGCGCTGTTGGTAAGGAGGCTGCACTCAGCATTTGTGAGGCAAATGGCGAGCTGCTTGATTGAAAAGTAGCGAGTCCGGTCTCGTAAACTGAGAAATGCCGGGAGAACGGTGTGCTGACCACATACCCCTGCATATCCACATCCAGTGACGCCTATAGGCTGAAGATGACACGGCGGTCCGTCAGTACCGTTGTGCCTTCGGAGGTCGGTTCGGACGAAGTATTTTTTATACATCTTTCAAGTAACGCAGAATAAAATAGTAAAGCGACCGCTCTCGATAAGCGGGATATCCGGTTGCGAATGCCTGTTCTGCACAAATTTTCATTGTCTCCTTTCTATTACCGAGACGATGGTTGTCCATATTCCAGTTGGTAATACATTTCATGTATTTCATAACGGCTATAGTCGCCGCAGTGCCTGTTCGTTTGCACACTCATGCATGTCCGAAGGAACACTGCATCGTACTTCTGAGCAACACTGGCACTTCGACATCGTATCGTATGTATAGTGTCGCTTTCGACCATATTGACTGAAGTATTGCTTTTGAAATTTTTAAAACAGAAGGATTTAAAAAAGCGAGCGAAAGCTTATTAACAAATTGTACAGAAACAAGAGAGCAGATATTCACTGACCAAGCAGTAAAAGACATCAAGTAGAAATTTGGAAAACTATTTAAAGTTCAGAAACAAGTAACAAAAACTGTTAGGTTTGGCACCAACACCGTAATTCTGACAGAGACGAGCAAAGAGCAACTGAACAGAACCCATACTCCTAAAAAAGGGTTATAAGATTTAACTCAGATGGTGCTAATGAAATTACATTACGAACTGAGATACTAAAAGTAGTAGATAAGTTTTGCTAACGGGTAGTAAAATAACTGATTATGGTCCAAGTAGAAAGGGTATAAAATGAAGACGGGCAATAACGAGAAAATAGTTTTTGGAAAAGAGGAAATTGTCAGCATCTAATATACATGTAAGAGTTACCAAGCCTCTTCGACCTCTTCGGAAGGTATTTGTCTGGAGTATAGCCGTGTATGGTCGGTTGGTTGATTTGGGGGAGGAGACCAAACAGCGAGAGCACCGGTCCCATCGGATTAGGAGAGGCTCGGGAAGGAAGTCGGCCATGCCATTTCAAAGGTATCATCCACGCATTTGACTGAAGCGATTTAGGGAAATCAGGGAAAACCTAAATCAGGAGGGTCAGTCGCAGGCTTGAATCGTCGTTCTCCCGAAGTCGTCCAGTGTGCTAACCATGGCGCCAACGCGCTCGCTAGATCAGACTGGAAGAGAATAGAAACTTTCGAATTTTGGTGCAAAATGGTTGATATTAGATGGGCAAGCCGAATAACTAATGAGGAGTTGCAGATTCGAACTGCGGAAAAAATAAATTTATGACGTAAATCGACTAACAATTGGTATTTGTTGAAAGGACACATACTGAGGTACCAGAGAATGGTCGGTTCGGCAGCGCGTTGATGGAAGGGGGGGGGGGGGGGGGGCGATTTGAGGTAGTAACAATTATAGAGGTAGATCTAGGCCCAAATACAATAAGCAGGTTTAAATAGATGTGGGTTGCGGTAGTTGTTCAGAGATAAAGAGGTTTGCCCAGGATAGAACAGTGTGGTGGCCTGCATCAAAGTAGTATTTAGACTGAAGACCACAAGAATAACAACACGCCAATACTGTTAAGATGGCGGTGAAAACAAGAAAAGAAATCTGAAATAGAAACACAAATTAAATTGAGAAAAATGAGCTCCTACCACAATATGAATATCGATAAAACCTGTTGGATCTCAATGAAAATAACTTAGAATGTCACAGACTAATACTCTTGAAACTGGAGGAGCAAGAAATAATTTTTCAAAAATGTTCATTTAACTTTGAAGCCATCCGTATTTAACAGACCTCTTCCTAAGATTTCCACAGTCTATAAGTTGTCCTACTCCTTTGTCCACATGGTGACTTCAGGCACTACAGGAGGTTCAAATTTATAGTCCGAGGTCGTTAACAAGCACGAACAGTTTGGTTCTTAACTCATATCGATGGCTGCTGCGATGTTGTCTTCGTGAAGTCTAGAGGTGATTCCACTGCGAAGTTCCCGCGGTTTTTGTGTTTGGATAAGACTAACTGGTTTGTAGGGCGACGTGGTATTTTGATTTTTAGAGAGCAAACGTTACATTAACTTTGCACATCACTATTTAATTCGTTTATTCACATTTAACACTTCTACACTAATATGAAATAAGACATTGTTTTCCACCGTCCGCAGCTCGTGGTCGTGCGGTAGCGTTCTCGCTTCCCGCGACGGGGTTCCCGGGTTCGATTCCCGGCGGGGTCAGCGATTTTCTCTGCCTCGTGATGACTAGGTGTTGTGTGATGTCCTTAGGTTAGTTAGGTTTAAGTAGTTCTAAGTTCTAGGGGACTGATGACCATAAATGTTAAGTCCCGTAGTGCTCAGAGCCATTTGAACCATTTGTTTTCCACCACATCTGTATCACCACCTCCTCCAACCCACGCTCTACATCCAAAGACCGCCAACCACCTCTTCCAAAGATCCACCTCCTTCCCGCATGACCAAAGATAACCGTCTCCTAGTTGTTAAACTAGCAGTCAAAGGCTATATTTACATAAAACAATACACGTAAAGAAATTACTGACATATGTGATTTTACGTTCTGTTATACGTAAATCTTGCATAACGTCATATGCGATCATGTTGATGGATTAACTATGCCTTCGATTTTTTAAATGTCTGTCATAACTAAAGTGGAAAAAAGTCATATTTGATCATGTTAATGAATTAAATGTTTACTGCCATAACTAATGTGGAACAAAATGTGTTTCGAAAGCTACGTTTGTAGAATTGTTTGAGAAAAGTGTAACCCAAGGCTAGATGAGGCAAATAACCATCAAATTGGTCGAAACCAACTCTCAACAACCTGGAACTGATATAAATACTTTCTCACAAGTGTGTCACATTATTGTTTAGCCATGCCAACTGATTTGTGGAATTTGCATCTCCAAGATTACATGCTGCATTGTGTAGTATTCCATAATGTTTTAGGAGCCCCCTCATCTTGAGGAGTAAGTCTTTCCGACCTTAAAATTTCACACAACTCTCCTCTCCTCTTGGACAGATAATGGGATTTACTTATTTCGTATGAAGCATTTGCGCCCACAGGTGAAATACGGGTCTACATACCTACATGCCACTTGCTACGGAGTCTACCACAATCGCTGCTGCAGTGGAAAACTGAGTGTAGTCTCAGACATTATGAGTGATCTATTTTGTCCACATAACAAAGGTAAAGTATAGTTTTGTTCAAGCAGCATACGGAAACGCAGCCGGAAGACGTCTTCGCAACTGCCGATATATCAAGGTACAGACGCTCTGTGCAGGGGAACTGAACCCCTAGGTAGGCGCGGCTAAGCCAGAGAAGAACCATAATGGGACATATGTAGAAAGAAAACACACATGTGGTAAAAAAAACTAGCAACATTACACAACGAAAGACGAACAAAATCAGAATATCAATTACTAACGGGTGAGCAAATAACAATAATCGTGTCTTTCTGTTGTTTGATCAGGGAGAGAGCTGGATTCTAAGCAGAATTTTAGCGTAAATCTTCAAGTTTATTTATAAGATCTCTTTCTAATTGAATACCAACGTATTCCTCTATAACACAGCCGCATTAGCTGGAAGGGCAGAGCAGAATTACTGTTTTTAAAATCCATAAGAAGGCAGTCTCCACTAGCAGATTTGCTCTGTTCTTGTAAGTGTATGTGTGATGTTGGTCGTCAATGGTTGTGTGGTGGAGCTAGTTCTTTACGGTGGGTGTCGTATATGCCGTATATAGTTCTTGTTCGGTTTAAAAAAAGTTTTAAATCAGGGACGGCGACGGCGTGCCAAACCGCATGCGCGTCATATACACTATGTGATCAAAAGTATCCCGACCCTCGTAAGAACATACGTTTTGTATACTAGGTGCATGGTGCTTCCACCTACTGCCAGGTACTCCACATCAGCGACCTCAGTAGTCATTAGACATCGTGAGAGAGCAGAATGGGACACTCCACGGAACTCACGGACTTCGAACATGGTCAGGTGCTTGGGTGTCACTTGTGTCATACATGTGTACGCGAGATTTCCACATTCCTAAACATCCCTGGTCCACTATTTCCGATGTGATAGTGAAGTGGAAACGTAAGGCACACGCACAGCACATAAACGCACAGGCCGACTTCGTCTGATGACTGACAAAGACCGCCGAGAGTTGAAGAGAGTCGTAATATGTAATAGTCAGACATCTATCCAGACCATCACACAGGAATTCCAACCTGTATCAGGAACCACTCCAAGTACTATGACAGTTAGGAGGGAGGTGAGAAAACTTTTCTTTCACGGTCGAGCGGCTGCTCATAAGCCACACATAACACCGGTAAATGCCAAACGACGCCTCGCTTGGTGAAAGGAGCGTAAACATTGGACGACTGAACAGTGCAAAAACGTTGTGTGGAGTGACGAATCACGGTACACAATGTGGCGATCCAATGGCAGGATGTGGGTATGGCGAATGCCTGATGAACGTCATCTGCCAGCGTGTAGTGCCAACAGTAAAATTCGGAGATGGTGGTGTTATGGTGAGGTCGTGTTTTCCACGGAAGAGGCTTTCACCCCTTGTTGTTTTGCGTGGCACTATCACAGCACAGGCCTACATTGATGTTTTAAGTACCTTCTTGCTTCCTATTGTTGAAGAGCAATTCGGGGATGGCGATTGCATCTTTCAACATGATCGAGCACCTGTTCATAATGCACGGCCTTTGGCGGAGTGGTTACACAATAATAACATCCCTGTAATGGACTGGCCTGCACATAGTAAAGACCTGAATCCTATATAACACCTTTGTGGTGTTTTGGAAGGCCGTATTTGTGCCAGGCCTCAGCGACTGACATCGGTACCTCTCCTCAGTGCAGGACTCAGTGCAGAATGGGCTGCCATTCCCCAAGAAACCTTCCAGCACCTGATTGAACGTATGCCTGGGAAAGTGGAAGCTGTCATCAAGGCTAAGGGTGGGCCAACGTCATATTGAATTCCAGCATTACCGGTGGAGGACGCCACTGACTTGTGTCATTTTCAGCCAGGTGTCCGGATACTTTTCATCACCTAGTGTACGCTGGTCCGCGTGTCGTCTGAGGCACAGCCTGTCTCGCCTTTGCCCGGTCCTTCTCGGAAGTACCCAATGCAGCGCGACATTTCATTTGCTATTGAGGTACGGCATTTTTCAGTCTTCACGATTCTCTTCAGTTCGCAGAATCGTGGGGTCATAGCTGTTCACCCTTCGGGATTTGTTCGGGGAATGAGGAACGACCACAGGTCCTTTGGCTGTTTGCAGAAAAGAGGCAATCTAGCGATATGTTCTCACAAGCCTTTAAAACTGAATGGGAATGACAGATTAGAATCCTCGATATCTATCATGCAGTCGCACAATCAACGATTACTGCATATTTGCTATGAAACGAAATTACGATACCATGCTGTAAGAATTCAAAGATTTAATTGACAATGAAAGAGCAAAAAATTACAACTATCGATAGACGAGATTCCTTATTCTGTACATTTGCAGGCATGGAGCGTTATTCCACTGTCAGCTGCAACAGTTTTCGATGAATTTGATCGAAGAGTACGAAGACTTTATTTATTAATGCAAATTACTTTGGTCAGGGAGATCCTGAAACGATTTTCCGAATTAAAACCGCTGTTATTGAATTTATGATGGGAAAAGCAGTCAGGAACGAAAATTAGAACATCCGGAATGGATAGCAGACCTCGCACTTTAAAAGGACTTGGCTGCACACTGCTCACAGTAAGACATTTCAAGGTGAGAAATAATTTATTTTTGATTTGTTGGGGATGCATTTAAAAAGAAAATCGTATTGTAGAAGAGACAAATTCTGAAACACACAGTCCAATCCCCTAAGCTAATTGACGTTAACGAAAACGCGAGGTTTGGATACTTCGTTGTGGCCTTGAAAGGATTAGAGGGACGGTTTGCAAAAAATTCCGATAATGCTGCCAATCTTACATCTGTTTTCGAGACCGTTTCAGTTGAAAATAACTGACTAATCTGCACTGTAATTCCAGTTTTTGAGACAAATCCTTTCACGTTAGGACTATCTAGGACGTCTACGTTGTTTTCCTCAGGTAGGGTTTCCGTGTCTCTATCAAAGTGCTACAGTATTTCGATAACATATGTTTTAAAGAGTTTTTTTCGATTAAGGAGCTAAATAAGTTAGTTGGAGACAAATTTCGCGTTTTGCATGACACCGTTTTTGTAGTTTTTTTTTCATCCAGGCGTATTTCATTACTTTCTGTAGTAGCTTCAGTGGATTTAATTACTTATTTACTTCCTCCAGAATTGTTGTTACATGTTAACTTCTAAAGAAACTCTTGGTACAAAATACTTAAATTTTTAAAATGAGGATAATTGGCAATATCTTACATTAGTTACGATACAAATCTGGGACATGCATCAGTGAGTTGAGGAAGTCGATGTTCATTTTCGACATATCGAAAGGTTCTAGTTTTATGGTAAGTTTCGAAATAAAGTTGATGTACACATTTGTTTACATACCTCACAAGAAGCTATTCGTTGTCTGTGCTGGTAGCTATAATCTACTTCACAGTTTACAGCTTGCCGTCTGCAATCAGCAAAAGGTGTTTTTATTTTCTGTTTATCGTGCATTCCCTCTAAGAATATCCATATATCGGGTTATTTTGCGTGTTACTTACAGATTTCCATGCTGTGGCGCTCGTGCAGGGGTAGGGTCGCGATCAAAATTCTTGGCCACCCCTGTTTTAAATTTTCTTACAAAGCTCTCTCTCGTTGCATTTGTGCCTTGAAAATGAACGTGTGTTCACCTGTCGAAATATCAGTGGTTGTTGCAGACGTCTTCCAGCTGCAATGCTGTAAGTTTATAAATATTTTATACGCCGGAACTTTCACAACTATAGTATTGATTAAGTTTTTGAGAAGGGAGGGAGGGAGGATGTCATTGTGGGAACTGAGAAGTGCGGTCCGGCAGTTATTCGGCAACAAAGTTTCTCTTAGGCTGGGAATTGTTGCCCAAACCCTAGGGGATGGGTGTTGGATACGTGCTTATCTGCAGTTCAATGTGGGCTGAAAGAGGAAGTGACAGGTCAAATATTGTACTATCTGTTTTGGCAATATTCTGTGAAAAATTGCAACCGGCGCCAAAACTATGGCTGTGTCAAAGAAGCGACACAGTTACCTACGAACAACCTGGCAACTAAACGAAGCCCGCATCTCGTGGTCGTGCGGTAGCGTTCTCGCTTCCCACGCCCGGGTTCCCGAGTTCGATTCGAGGCGGGGTCAGGGATTTTCTCTGCCTCGTGATGGCTGGGTGTTGTGTGCTGTCCTTAGGTTAGTTAGGTTTAAGTAGTTCTAAGTTCTAGGGGACTTATGACCACAGCAGTTGAGTCCCATAGTACTCAGAGCCATTTTTGAACTAAACGAAGCCAAGTTACGTAACGATTGTTAAAGCCACTGCATTTAGCACTGCGTTGGGAAATGTTACATACATACACATCGGTAATCATGGATACTGAAGGCATGTGCCGACTTTACATTGTTCCTCCAAAGGTGGCCATCTTATGCACTTTGGATCCAGTTTCCATGGGCTCCTAGCAGCTGAAGTGGAACGACTAGATAAAATTAATGGCGATTAAGGGCAGATACCAGACAGATTCATTGGAAGAATTCTCAGGAAATTTAGTCCATCAATAGGGGAAGTAGCTTACAAAACTCTCGTTCGACCAATACTTGAACATGGCTCCTCGGTGTGAGATATATACCAGATAGGATTGATAAAAGACATAGAAAAAAACAAATAACAACAGTACGTTTCGTTTCTGGTTCATTTAGTAAGGGCTAAAGTGTCACGGAAATTGTCAGTCAACTGTATTGGCAGACGGTGTAAGAGAGGTGTGCTGCATCACGGTGTGGTTTACCGTTAAAACTTCCAGGTAGTGTTTCCAGAAGACCCAACTAATAATTTCTTGCTCCGACATATACAGGGTGGTCCATTGATAGTGACGGACGAAATATCTCACGAAAAAAGGATCAAACGAAAAAACTGCAAAGAACGAAACTCGTCTAGCTTGAAGGGGGAAACCAGATGAAGCTATGGTTGGCCCGGTAGATGGCGCTGCCATAGGTCACACGGATATCAACTGCGTTTTTTTGAATAAGAACCCCCATTTTTTAAACATATTCGTGTAGTACGTAAAGAAATATGAATGTTTTAGTTGGGAGGAAGGATAATTGGCCCCCATTTTATCGACGGCAATCTAAATAGTGCAATGTATGCTGATTTCCTACGTAATGTTCTACCGATGTTACTACAAGATGTTTCACTGCATGACAGAATGGCGATGTACTTCCAACATGATGGAAAGCCGGCACGTAGCTCGCGTGCTGTTGAAGCGATATTGAATAGCATATATCATGACAGGTGGATTGGTCGTCGAAGCACCATACCATGGCCCGCACGTTCACCGGATCTGACGTCCCCGGATTTCTTTCTGTGGAGAAAGTTGAAGGATATTTGCTATCGTGATCCACCGACAACGCCTGACAACATGCGTAAGCGCATTGTCAATGCGTGTGCGAACATTACGGAAGGCGAACTACTCGCTGTTGAGAAGAATGTTGTTACACGTATTGCCAAGTCCATTGAGAGTGACGGACACCATTTTGAGCATTTATTGCATTAATGTGGTATTTACAGGTAATCACGCTGTAACAGCATGTGTTCTCAGAAATGATAAGTTCACAAAGGTACATGTATCACATTGGAACAATCGAAATAAAATGTTGAAACGTACCTACGTTCTGTATTTTAATTTAAAAAACCTAGCTGTTACCAACTGTTCGTCTAAAATTGTGAGCCATATGTTTGTGACTATTACAGCGCCATCTATCACAAAGCGAAAAAAGTGGTGCAACTAAAACATTCATATTTCTTTACGTACTACACGAATATGTTATAAATATGGGGGTTCCTATGTTTTAAAAAGGCAGTTGATATCCGTTTGACCTATGGCAGCGCCATCTAGCGGGCCACCCATAGCGCCATCTGGTTTCCCCCTTCAAGCTAGACAAGTTTCGTTCTTTTCAGTTTTTTCGTTTGACGCTTATTTCGTGAGATATTTGGTCCGGTTACGATCAATGGACCACCCTGTATTCTGCGAAAATTAGATAAAAATAAAATTAGAAATATTCAAATTTACGAGCAATCTTTCTCGTCGCGAACGATATGCGACTGGAACAGGAAAAGGGGGAAGTGACTGGTACATAAAGTACCCTCCGCCACACAATGTGTATCCTTAATCCGTCCCATCCTCTGTTATGCCAGTCCTGCCTGGATATCTGCCCCCCCCAAATTCTATCAGTCCCTCCAGATCCTTGAGCGTCATGCACTCCGCCTCGCCTTCCGTATCCGCCTCCCGTCCCCCACGCGGATCCTCTATGATCTCATTCCTTTCCCCCATCTGCTCCTCTTCCTCGAACATATCCGCATCCTCTACACCTCCCGCCGTCTTGAACCCCCTCACCCCCTGGTTGCTCCTCTCCTCTCCCATCCTTGCCCCCTGCCACGACTTCACCGTTGTGTCCCCCCTACCCTCCATCTCTACACCCTCCATCTCCTTTCCCAAGGTGGCTTCCTTCAGCTCCCCCTCCCGGATGATGCCCTCTCTCCCTCCATTTATCCTTCCTATCAACTCTGATCCTCCCTCCCCCTCCTTTCCTCTGTCCTTTCCCTGGGCTCCCTCTTCCCCCCCCCCCACCCTTCCGTCCTGTTTCCTCCCCACTACGGCTCTCCCTACCTCCCTTCTCCCCCCCCAGTCCTTTTGTATTCCCCTCCTCTACCTACCCCCCTCCCTGTCGCGTCTGCCCCCTACCCCTCTTATGGGTCCTCATCCTCCATCAGCTCCTTTCCCGGTTCCCCCCCCCCCCCCGCTTCGCTTTTACTCTCCTTTCCCCCCTTTTGTTTTCCCATCTCCTGTCCAGTTTCCCCCCACCTGCTCTCGACTGTGGTGTCACCTTTGCCGACTTTTTCGTGCTGTGTTCTAGTGCCTATTCAGTGTTGTGTTGCGAACAGAAACCATGCTGTCGCTGGGTGTGAATTTTATATACTTTGCGAACAGAATCCAGACTGTCGCCGTGTTTTTTTTAACTGTCTATTGTTTTCCCTGTCTGCTCCGTATGTATATTTATTCGCTTCATCATCCCTCTGTTGCTTGTTTTAATTTCCCCATTTTCTTTTCACCTTGTTACTCACTAAGTCCCCGATTTTATCGCCTGTTTTTTATTATTATTTATTCTCCTGCTCTTTGTCAGAAAATCTGTAGGCTGCAGAGCGGCGTCCTAAGCTCTTTGGGGGGAATTGAAATTCAATAAAGAAAAAAAAAAAAAAAAAAAAAACCACAATGTGTACCTCCATTCCTCCTACCATCTTCTCTGCCATTGGCATCTTTGTTCTCCCCTCTCCTCCTCCCACCCCCTTCTTCCCCTCGGCAGGTTCTCGGACTCGCACACGTTAAGTGGACATTCGCGAGCCGGAGATCATGGCCATCAGTTTCTCGTGTGTGTGCCATCGTGTTTGTGGTTTAGTGTTCTTCGCCGTCACGCTCCTTCGTTCACCTGTACCGTCTACGTCGTCAGTGTTAGTGCGCAGTGTCGACAGCTTTTAGCGTGTTTTTCGTCGAGTGTGAACGGCTTCGTTTTTTTTTTTTGTTTCTGTGTCTACTGTTTTTTGCCCGCCACTTTGTTTAGTATCTTATGTGTCTTCTTTGAATTTTCATTGTCAAACTTGTGGCTGAAGAGCAGCGTAGTATGCTGCTGCCAGCCCACCTTATGTAAAGGTGTTTAAATAACAATAAAGGAAAAAAAACACAATGTGGTTTGCCGAGTAAAGGTAAGGATTTAGAAGGATACACTAAAATTTTTTCTCAGTACTGCCTTTTGCGGCCAGTCGTTAATCGTAAATTGGAGAGAAGGCTTTCGTCGGAGAAAGGCGCAGCTCTGCTGCGTTGTATTAAAAGCTATCACGACGACAGGATAATGAGATTTTGCGACCCAGCCTTTTTTATCTGCGGCGATATGAGAAACGACGGCCCTAGGCACGCTTGGGGACCGGAGCAGACGATGAAACAGTTATACCGCATATGGCCGTCAGCGAGAAAGGAATGACAGCTGGGGAGGCGAGCGTAGAATTGCATGTTTTATGACTCGAGCACCGATGCGGCAGCGCAATGCGAAATAAATTGGTAAATATACTCCGCACCGCGCTGTCGGGGAATGGGAAGTGCAGGTTCGATTGGAGCAGACGGGCAGGCAGTTGAACGCCGCAGAGAATGGGCCGCGGCCGGCCAGTGGCGGGGAGCTCCGCCGAGTTCTGCCGCTCACCTGATTCCCATTAACTTCAGCCGGCGCGGGCAAGGTGCGGCGCGGCCCAAGGCACCAGGGTCGATAACCCAATTCTCATTTCCCCTCTTAATACCGCCGCCCAACTCATTTCCACCTCGTGTCTCCGCTACGGCAGCAGCAGCAAAAGCCCATCAAGATTACAAATAAAAGCATTTTACCCGTGAGAGAGGAGCCCGTGTGCGCGTGAGTAGGACCCGCTCGCATTTAACAACTACCTCCTCCATCGCTCTGCCCCTCTCTCTCTCTCTCCGACGCGCGCGCGCGCACACACACACACACACACACACACACACACACACACACACACAGAGCCTCTATCTCCCTCTGTCTCCGGCTACCATTCAGTCTGCTGATTTACAGCGGGAAAATGACTGCTGGCAAATGGATGCTAATAGGAGTTCGTTGTCCCGGCAAGTGGTTCGCAGCGGCGTCTGCTGCTTCGCCCGCAGCCACCCACGCTTACTCCGTCGCGAGTTAATCGCTCACCACTGAGTGCGCCGTCGTGTCCGACGGAGGAGGTGACGAAGACGACGAGACGAGGCCGCCTGCCAAGTGTGTCACCTCCAGCTGCAGCCCGCTGCTGGGCTCACGAACTTGCACAACAGCGAAATTCTAAAGACGTCTACGACACACAAAATCGCAATTACACACTACCGTAATTTTGCTTATAAGTATGCAGACCAAACAATTAGTCACTCCCAGGAGACGCTGCAGCGGTGTACCGCAGGTCTCTAGAAGAGCGCAGCGTTCCAAAGGATTGCAAACGGGCACAGGTCATCCCCGTTTTCAAGAAGCGACGTCGAACAGATGTGCACAACTATAGCCCTATATCTCTAACGTCGATCAGTTGTAGAATTTTGGAACACGTATTATATTCGAGTATAATGACTTCTCTGGAGCCTAGAAATCTACCCTGTAGGAATGAGCATGGGTTTCGAAAAAGACGATCGTGTGAAACCCAGCTCGTGCTATTCGTCCACGAGACTCAGAGGGCCATAGCAACACCGACTCAAAGGAAGGTCTCGGCGCTTGTTGGTGACGTCACGTCAGCTAGGCACGGCGAACGCCAGGTCTGTTGCAGGTAGAAACGCCTGGGTGTGCTTGTCACTATAAATCTCTTATTTTTGGACAAACTGTTTGGTATTGTTCTGGATTCTGCAGTTTTATTTAGATGAAAGATTTTCTTACTATCGTAAAGCTACAAATGAAGATCTTATTTCTGTATTGCTGAATCCTGTCGAAACAAACGTAGATCAATATGAGAAGATGCTTTGCCCCATTGCAAGATTCTGAAATTTTACATTCAATAAACTATATTTACTTGATCCATTTTGCTATCGAAACTTACTCCACCCCCCTTACAATGAACTCGTTTCTTTTAGTTATTTATTTATTTTCGTTTGACATCGTCACTGGAAATGCGAACTAATTTACACGTGTAAATGTCCAACTGTAGCCAGTCATTAAACTACAGTCGTTTTCAAAAACAGGAAACAAAATGGCCTCATACATCGAAAATACTGCTGAGCTTAGACTTTTTTAAACATGCACATTAGAAAAGATAAATATTCTCCTCTTGCAACTGAAAGGAGAAACTTTATAAGATAAAAAAAATTTATTTCATAAAAGAAGTATCTCTCTTTTGCCTGTTCTTCTGTCCCCCACCCCCTCCTCCAACGTGTACAATCGCAAGATATTTCATTAACATTCAGTGCTCCTCACCCAATAGTCAACCAAGATACCTAAAGAAGAGCACCAATATGTTCACAGTTTCTTGTAGAAGCAACCCAGTACAAACGTAACTTCCTCAGATTTACAAATAAGGTAAAGAAGCACGAACTCTGTTGCTGCTGGACCATGAAGTTGTTTTTGTATGTCAATCCCTAAAACAGTTGGAAATTTAAGTTCAGGAGTACACCATTTGTTAATAAATGTAATGAATTGCACAATTAATTGATTGCAGAAATCTCTCAGAACAATGTGTTTTGGTCAACTACCGCCAATAGTTCCACATTTTCGTGTGTCAGAGAGGGAGACACCACCATTATGAGTATGCCGGCAACAGACTTGGCGTTGGCGGTGCCTAGCTGACGTGACGTCACGAACAAGCGCCGAGGCCTTCCTTTGAGTCGGTGTTGGTGAAATCCAGCTCGCGCTATTCGTCCACGAGACTCAGAGGGCCGTAGACACGGGTACCCAGGTAGATTCCGTGTTTCTTGTCTTCCGCAAGGCGTTCGATACAGTTCCCCTCAGTCGTTTAATGAAGAAAGTAAGAGCATATGGACTATCGGATCAGTTGTGTGTTTGGATTGAAGAGTTCCTAGATAACAGAACGCAGCATCTCATTCTCAGTGGAGAGAAGTCTTCCGAAGTAAGAGTGATTTCAGATGTGCAGCAGGGGAGTGTCGTAGGACCGTTGCTATTCACAATACACATAAATGACCTTGTGGATAACATCGGAAGTTCACTGAGGCTTTTTGAGGATGATGCTGTGGTATATCGAGAGATTCTAACAATG
The DNA here is from genome assembly GCF_023864345.2 of Schistocerca serialis cubense. NCBI lineage: Eukaryota > Metazoa > Arthropoda > Insecta > Orthoptera > Acrididae > Schistocerca > Schistocerca serialis. The sequence goes on along the minus strand of NC_064644.1, from coordinate 385,837,208 downwards.
GAAAACTGTACGGAAATGCAGGAGGATCTGCAACGAATTGACGCATGGTGCAGGGAATGGCAATTGAATCTCAATGTAGACAAGTGTACTGTGCTGCGAATACGTAGAAAGAAAGATCCTTTATCATTTAGCTACAATATAGCAGGTCAGCAACTGGAAGCAGTTAATTCAGTGAATTATCTGCGAGTAGGTATTAGGAGTGAAAACTGGAATGATTATATAAAATTGATCGTCGGTGAAGCGGATGCCACACTGAGATTCATTGGAAGAATCCTAAGGAAATGCAATCCGAAACCAAAGGAAGTAGGTTACAGTACACTTGTTCGCCCATTGCTTGAATATTCCTCACTACTGTGGGATCCGTACCAGATAGGGTTGATAGAAGAGATAGAGAAGATCCAACGGAGAGCAGCGCGCTTAGTTACAGGATCATTTAGTAATCGCGAAAGTGTTACGGAGATGATAGATATACTCCAGTGGAGGACTCTGCAGGAGAGACGCTTAGTAGCTCGGTACGGGCATTTGTTGAAGTTTCGAGAACATACCTTCACCGAGGAGTCAAGGAGTATATTACTCCCTCCTGCGTATATCTCGCAAAGAGACCATGAGGATAAAATCAGAGATATTGGGGCCCACACAGAGGCATACCGACAATCTTTCTTTCCACGAACAGTACGAGACTGGAATAGAAGGGAGAACCGATGGAGGTACTCAAAGTACCCTCCGCCATACACCATCAGGTGGTTTGTGGAGTATGGATGTAGATGTAGATGTAGACGTCGCTCTAATACCGTGTAACACCAACTCTGAGCTGATAAATGGCCTAAATTTGGCGAGGAACAGAGTCCACGAATTTCTGGAGTTATGTCGTATTCACCAACAGTCACTAATTCAACATGAAATCCCGTAGTGCTATGGAACTGTGGTGATATTGATTGCTACCTCTGACCTGCTGTTCGAAATAGTTCCAGACATTCGTATGCAATTACGATTACATGATTTGACTAGCCTGCCAGCAATGTGATAGGATTCCTCACGTCACGAAGGTATGTGTACAGCTTTGTGAGCAGAGCTGTAGTCCTCTAGAAATACTGGAGTGTCCACAACGTATTCATCATGGAGATGTAGGAGAAGGGCAGCGCTTTGTGATGGATCGCACAGGGAGTCCGTCAGCATTGCTTATAAATCCTCAGAAACACTGTACGCATAGGTTTTTGGCAATCACCACTGCTTACTAAGAGTGCGCGGATTTCACTTGTTTGATGTTTCTCATACTTAGAGACTGGAGGGAAAGATCTGTAGTTACTTTAAAAAAAGGTTTTAATAGGCAAGATCGCATTCAATACTACTTATTCCTGATGACCGGTTTGAATAGTTAAGACTGTCAGCTTCTGATCTTCAAAAATCTTGTTTTTATACGTCCCGTTCCTTTATGACTGTATCGCATACGAAAACAGGTTTGTCACAAATTAAAAAAATACAGTTAAGAAGCACGTTGTGTAACTAGGGATCTCCATGCACATGATATCCTACTGATGCTCGTCAGATGGTGGGGAATTGCGCAACCCACTGCACGTTTATGTTCACAAGACGAGATTAATACATCACGGATCCACATTCTCTACAATACGTACTTCACACGAAATTTTTCAGGAGTCAAATGAATCTGCATGGATCCATGATGTATGTAACTCAACATGTAAACGTAAAAGTGTGTGCAAATGTGCATCGTTACGCAATTCAGCATCTGACAAGCATCAGTGGAGTGTAATGTGTGTGGACATCACCATTTACACAGGTGCTCTTTAACAGTATTGTTTTCAATTGTGAGAAACCTGTTTTAATTTTAATAAATCTGTACGGAATGTGGTCCATACTATCCACTGTAATATTAACATGGCAAGTGCGATAATGGAACAGAACGTAATACAGTAAGTTTTTTTTTTATGTATCGATAGATCCCAGTCTTAACTGTTGAAGCCGATCATCAGGATAAATATTACTGAATGTGATCTTGGCTATTTCAAATTTCTGCAAATAATTTATTTGCGGTAATTTTTGGATGACACTGCTGCAGAAGTTACGGACAGAATGAGATTCGCCGCATCCCAGTGCACTCGTAAACTGCAGTAACTGGAGACTAGTTGGGCGAGCAGCGACAGCAGGGCACAATCCTCACCGTCAAGGAGTTTCACAACGCCATTACTGAAGAATTACAGAAATGATAACGCCTATGTTACATGCACAGTTTCTTCTCGAATTGTATACTGAAATGATCAATGTCACGTGCCAGGCTTTTATTAAATGTATCTAATTAAACTCGACGGAAAATTGGTTATGGATTTTAGGGAACATAGGCTGTAACTTCCAGTGGACAGGTACCATGACATGACGAAAAATCATGGGAGTGCGATATACACATATACAGGTGGCGGGTACACAAGGTATAGGGAGCTTAAAAAAGTATCTCTGCAGTGCCGTATGATTGTTAGATCAGTGAAATACAAATTATTAATTTATTGAATATTCATTTTCACTTACAGATTTTCACATTAAATGTTGAATGTGCTACCCCTCTCCCCCTGTTGTTGAATACACAATTCTATTCGTCTAATCATGTTTCCAAACACAAACTGTAACAATCCTTCTGTAACAGAATCAGTGAAAGTGGATATTGCAGTTTTCAATTCATCGATGAATTTTGGACGGTTTTTATAGACAGTTGCTTTCGCTGCACCCCAGAAGAAAAAGTCAGTTGATGTTTTGTCAGGCGATCGTGGAGGCCAAAGTCCTGTGAAATTATGCGGTCAGCAAGCAGTGACATTGAAACGCGAACTCTATTCGCGGTTGCACCATCATGTTGAAAAGAACCGTTCAGTATTTCACTTAACACAAATTCTCCTATGAATGGGTTTAGAATATCACTGCAGTATCGTTGTGCGTTTATTGTTTCGTTGAAAAATATGGGACCCACAACCCGGCGTCTAGAAATTGCAATCCAAACTCCTATTTTCACAGAATCAAGTGGTTCCTCATGAATAGACAATGGATTTGCAGTAATCCACATACGAGAACTTTTAGAGTTCATGTACCCGGATAAATGAAACCACGCCTCATCAGTGAAAAACGTTTCATTATGAAAATCCCTTCCATTTTGTTGAACGAAGTTTTTGAACCATTGACAATAATGTAGTCTCTTGCCATGATCAGTATTTTTCAGTTCTTACACGACTGTCACTCTGTATGGGAAAAGTTATAATTTTTTCCTTACAGCTGTGTGGGCCGTTCCGACACTAACATCGATTTCCTGGGCGAGTTTCCTTACTGACTTGTTCGGACTGATGGACATTTTATCGGAAATATCGAGTAGTTTATCCTCACACAAAACTCTAGGACGACGACTTCTCGGTGCATCTGTCACTGAACCCGTACTTCGAAATTTATTAATCAAATCTCGCACAGTATCGCGATGTGGGAGTGTTGTCTCCGGGAAAACTGAATTAAATGTTTGACGAACTGAAACTGTGTATTTACCGCCAACTTTGAACACTTTTTAGGCTAAAAACATACGTTCCTCAGTGGTTATCATTTTAACAATGACAAAAACGAAACAAACGAACAAAGAAAGTAATCTTAAACGTTGACTTCAACATCTAACGACACACACCAACGATACTACTGACGCTGGCTGAGATAAACGAAACAGTGGAATGTTTGCGAGAGTCCACTTGAAGGGAAGGAACCCAGGCAGGCGAACAATCATACGGCACGCGCGGCTAACAATGATACGGCACTGCGGAGAGACTTTTGGCCACAACGTATAAAGCGGCAGTGCATTGGCAGAGCTGTAGTTTGTACTCGGGTGATTCGTGTGAAAAGTTTCAGGCATGACTACAGGGTGTGGTAGATAAGTAATGAGACTCAGTCTAGAAAAACAAATTTATTGATCCAATTTGTACAAAACGTTAATATTCTTCAAAGTACTCGCCTTGGGCGCCGACACAACGTTACCAGCGCGTTTTCCAAGCTTCATAGGCCCCACTGTAGTCCGTTTGAGTTATCCCAGTTAGTGCCTTCGTGACAGCACGTTGGATGTTCGGAATGTCGTCGAAACGATGACCCTTCAGGCATCTTTTGACCTTCAGAAATAGGAAGAAATCAGGAGGACTCAAGTCAGGGCTGTATGGTGGCTGTGGCAAAACTTCAACTCCAATTCGGGTCAAGTAGGAGGTCACGAGGAACGCTGTGTGCGCCGGAGCGTTGTCGTGGTGGAGACGCCAGCGTTGAGCAAGGTCCTGTCGCTTCCGTTTGACGGCTCTGTGCAATCGCTGAAGGCCTTCTTTGTAGAATTCGGCATTGACAGTCTTCCCCTGAGGGACAAACTCATTGTGAATTAACCCCCGCTTGTCGAAAAACACAATCAGCATTGTCTTGATGCGGGACTTTGACATTCTTGCTTTCTTCGGCCGCGGGGATGCCGGTGTGTGCCACTCCGAGCTCTGGGCTTTCGTCTCCGGGTCGTACTGGAATGTCCACGATTCGTTGCCTGTTACTACGTTGTCTAAAAAGTGTGGATTACTTTCCAAATCATTCAACATCTCATGGCAAACGTCCACTCGTTGTTGCTTTTGTTCGGCGGTGAGCACTCGGGGAACCAATTTTGCGCAAACTTTCCTCATCATCAAATCTTGCGTAACAATTTGGTGAAGCGTAAATTTATTCACGGAGACCTCATCGGCGATCATTTTGAGACTTAAACGACGGTCGGAGTCCAGGAGTTCTTTCACTTTGGCCACCGTTTCATCCACACGACTCGTTGTAGGGCGTCCAGATCGTTCCATGTCTTCAACGGATTCCCTCACGTTTTTAAATTCATTAAACCACCGGAACACTTGAGCTCTTGATAGGGAGTCTTCTTTGTAGGCCTCCGTAATCATAGCAAAAGTTTCCGAAGCAGTTTTGCCCAAGCGAAAGCAAAATTTGATTGCATACCGCTGTTCTATCGAGCGATCCATCTTCAGCGTTTTCACAAGTGTCACGGGCACACAAACAACGTAATACGCGAAGCCCGACCCTCACTGCACCAGAGTTCCGACGCGACTGCGAACCAGTTCTATTGTTAGCTCAGATCCCCCACCACGTGACGTACAGGTGGAGACCGCCCTGCGAGCGACTGGGGCGCCGCGCGGCGGCCAGTCTCATTACTTATCTACCACACCCTGTATAACCGCACGACGGGAACTGACGGACTGTGAACACGGATTAGTTGTTGGAGCTAGACGGATGAGACATTCAGTTTCGGAAATCGTTAGGGAATTCAATATTCCGAAATCCACACTGTCCAGAGTGTGCTGAGAATATCAAATCCTTGGCATCACCTCTCATTACGGACAACCCAGTGATCGACAGTCTTCACTTAACGGCCGTGAGCATCTGCGTTTGCGTAGCGTTGACAGTGCTAATGGAGAATCAAAACCTGCATGAAATGTTTGCAGAAATCAGTGTGGAACGTACGATGAACGTATCCGTTAGGACAGTGCGGTGAAATTAGTCATCAATGGGGTGTGGCAGGAGGCGACCGATGGGAGTGCCTTTGCTGACAGCGCCTCCACCTCCTCTCCTGGGCTCGTGACCATATCAGGTAGGACGCTAGACGACTGTAATACATGGCCTGATCAGATGAGTCCCTATTTGAATTGATAAGAGCTGATAGTACGGTTCGAATGGGGTGCAAATCCCAAGGAGCCATGGTCTCAAGTAGTCAACAAGGCACTGTTCAAGCTGGTGGTAGCTCCATAATGGTGTGTGCTGTATTTAAATTAATTATTGACAAGGGATAGTTTGAATGGGCTACTTGGTGACCATTTGCAGCCGTTCATGAACTTTATGTTCTCAAAGATCGAGGGGATTGTTATGGATGACAATGCGCCCTGTCACTGGGCGACAGTTATTCGCGATCTGTTTGAAGAACATTCTGGACATTTCGAGCGAATATTTTGGCCACCCTGATCGCCGGACATGAATAACATCGAAAATTTATGGGGCGTAATCGAGACGTCAGATCGTGTCAAACGCCTGCACCAGCAATATTTCCGCAGTTATGGACGTCTCTAGAGGCAGCATGGCTCATTATTTCTGCAGGGGACTTCCAAAGGTTGTTGAGTCCACGAAAAGTCGAGCTGTTGCACTACGGTAGCCAGAGGTCCGACACGCTATTCCAAGTTATCCCATGACTTTTTTCACCTCAGTGTACAGTCAATAAACATTACAGAAGTTCTCATCGTTAGGATTTGCAGCTCGTGTTTCTTTGAGGTGAAAGTCGTCATTTATGAGTGTTGAAGTGAATTTAGTTACAGTGAAGCATTATCATTCTATTGAAACTAATTACGTGAATTAGCAGTGAATTGTTTATCTTAGGAACCACTAGAATCTCCATGGACTGAACATACATCAACTGTGAACAGTTACGAACTTTAACCCGAAGTTCAGGCAGATAAAAGAACATTTTTATCGGGGCTATACTTCCTATTAATCCTTGCGGATTATCAGGGTATTCATCTTAAGCCTTCTACATTTACATCTACATACATACTCCGCAATCCACCATACGGCGCGTGGCGGAGTTTACCTCGTACCACAACTAGCATCTTCTCTCCCTGTTCCACTCCCAAACAGAACGAGGGAAAAATGACTGCCTATATGCCTCCGTACGAGCCCTAATCTCTCTTATCTTATCTTTGTGGTCTTTCCGCGAAATATAAGTTGGCGGCAGTAAAATTGTACTGCAGTCAGCCTCAAATGCTGGTTCTCTGAATATCCTCAGCAGCGATTCACGAAAAGAACGCCTCCTTTCCTCTAGAGACTCCCACCCGAGTTCCTGAAGCGTTTCCGCAACACTCGCGTGATGATCAAACCCACCAGTAACTAATCTAGCAGCCCGCCTCTGAATAGCTTCTATGTCCTCCCTCAATCCGACCTGATAGGGATCCCAAACGCTCGAGCAGTACTCAAGAATAGGTCGTATTAGTGTTTTATAAGCGGTCTCCTTTGCAGATGAACCACATATTCCCAAAATTCTACCAATGAACCGAAGACGACTATCCGCCTTCCCCACAACTGACATTACATGCCTGTCCCACTTCATATCGCTCTGCAATGTTACGCCCAAATATTTAATCGACGTGACTGTGTCAAGCGCTACACTACTAATTGAGTATTCAAACATAACAGGATTCTTGTTCCTATTCATCTGCATTAATTTACATTTATCTATATTTAGAGTTAGCTGCTATTCTTTACACCAATCACAAGTCCTGTCCAAGTCATCTTGTATCCTCCTGCAGTCACTCAACGACGACACCTTCCTGCACACCACAGCATCATCAGCAAACAGCCGCACATCGCTATCCACCCTATCCAAAAGATCATTTATGTAGATAGATTAGCTGGAGCTGCACGTGGATCAATTTATAGAATCTTTGCGCGTCCAGTTTCAGGGATGTGAAGAGTGAACCGACTACTAACATCGATTATAATATTCATCACCCGACAGGCTGACGCCCATAACTTGATAACCGATGAGATTGACGTAAATACCATGGCTCATATTCACTGTAAGCTGGATGAATGGTACGAAACAGAAACATCATACGACCACCGACGGACTGAACTTCACCCTCAGCATCCTAATGGCGAAACATCCTATTGGGCCCTCTTTGCACCGACGGACTGAACTTCACCCTCAACACCCTAATGGCGAAACATCCTATTGGGCCCTCTTTGCGCTCGACACCTTACATCATTTTAAAAGAGGCAAAATCATTACTCGTACTCACTACTTACTACTCAATACTACAGACCTCCAATCAGCTACTCTCTAGTCTGTGAGTTGTGCGGCTCATCTAACACACTCTGTTCTATGTGTCACTGTGAGAAGAGGCCTTTTAGTCGTCATTTGCTCAATGTTCGCTTGCAGACTGGTTGTAATGGACCTGCATTACTGGCAGCTGCAGTTCCTGTCGTGTTTGAGACCGACTGTCATTGACAAAGTGTGACACTCGTCGCCGGCCCCTACCGGTTAAGCAATGTTTGTGCGCCTTTTGAAACTGCTGCGGGTATTCCTTGTAGACAATTCGATACACCAACAAATCGGGTAATGCACGGTGTGGTCATGGGCACATCGAAACACAGCAGTTCCTTTGTGACCTTCTGTTGCATCTCGACACTCTCACGTCTTACAGTACCGATTGCATACACCCGTGTGGAACATGCACACACAACTTCATTACCATGAGTTATGCAAGCAATGGAGGGTCCCATTGTTCAGTTACACACCATCTAAAACATTTCTGAAATGACTAATATGCTCTTTTAAAAGCCGACTGATATTTGTCCTAGACTACAAAAGAGGGGTGAATATTCCGCTTTATCGATATTGTTAGTATTGTCAATAAAGAACAGGAAAAGGTGATACAGCTGCCGCTACCGATGCCGTTTAATGCAACCAGCACAACGTCTGCATCAGGTATGGTATCCAGGCAGGCGACAGCAACATGGTCAATGTGAGTATCCCCTCTCAGCTCTCTGGGCGACTGTTAGCAAACGGAGTAATACTGCAAAAATCGCAGGTGAGGATTGGCCGTAAGTTACAAGGTATCTCTGGACAAAGAGATACCTTACTTCAGCCGTACTTATCTAAGTGTCTCCCATCTTTCTTTGTGTAATTAGCGGTGTAATGATACATATTTTAGAAATCTCTATAAGTTTATTCCGTTTACAGTAATTAATCTTTCGTAAATGGTTCATAAACATTCCCTTGTAAAGTGTGTTTCATCACTGGGAACAATGAAATTAACAGAAAATATCAAAAGGGAAGTGTGGAAATAACAACATTTGGTCCACTGAAAACATTAATATATGGAGTGATTCACCTGCTCCTGCCGCTGTCGCTTTACGCAAGTCCACATGACAGAACAATGTTGTTGGTCAGTTCTTTTTGCACATGTGAAGCACATTGCCGAAATGACACAGATTAACTGGTAAAGTATACGCAGACATATTATACCGTGTACGGGTGGGCATTATGTTGCTGAAATGTAAGCCCAGAATGGTTCGCCACGAATAGCAACGGGGTGTGGAGGAGAATATCGTCGACGTACCGCTGTGCTGTAATGATGCTACGAATGACAACCAAAAGGGTCCTGTTTATGAAACTACTTTAGCACATTAACGTTGTGAGTCATATATTAACGTTTTTATTGGAAGTTGTTACTTAGAAACTTCCTGTCTATATGTCTACTGTTGGTTTCATTGCTTCTGACGGTGAAACACAGTTTATAAGGCAAGTTTCTGAATCGAAACTTCCTGGCAGATTAAAACTGGCACACAGTTTTAATATGCCAGGAAGTTTCAAAATCAGCGCACACTCCGCTGCAGGGTGAAAATTTCATTCAAGTTTCTGAATCATTTAGGAATGATTAAGTACTATAAACGGAATGAACTTTCAGACATCGAAACATGTATGAGTACGATGCTGATTACACAAAGAAAGATTGGAGAGGCTTGGATAAATGTGGCAGAAGTAAAGTATATCTTGGCCCAAAAATACCATATAATTAAGTTGTATTTTTACAGTATGAATCCGTTTACTAACAGTCGCCCACAGCTCTGAGATAGAACGTATATACATTACATGGGTGCCGCCTGTCTGAATACCGTTCCTGACAGAGAAGTATTGCGTACTGCGTAAAGTCGCGTCGGTAGGGGCAACTGAATCACGCTGTATGATTCCTCACATATTTTTACATATATCTTTGTTTAACAAGCTTACTTTCTAGCTTAAACGGAATTTATTAACAGAAGAAATGAATTCGAATGCTAGCCATGAAACGCGTCTTCCATTCTCACACACGCTATTAAAAGAGAAATAAGTAAGTACAAGAATCATTTCATTTGATCCATTGTAAATGGTTTTTGAAAGCATGTGACTGTAGATACAATAGGTTTCTTTATTAATAAATAAATCTTCTGCTACCAGTCACGATTTTTTCTTTATTTCACTATTCGCACGACGCGTTTCGAGAAATAATTCCCATTTTGGAGTGCGTTTTTTTTTGTGTGTATTAAGCCATTTCTTTTGATGTTGTCAGTGTATGTGAGTCTGCTTCATTTTGTTGACTTTTAAGTTTTCTAATGGTCCATTTGTGTAGAGTCTCATACACACTTAACATCATACACAACTTGTTGTACACTCTACACATCGAAAATATCTTATACAAACAAAACAGTTACAAAGATCTTCTTACAGGTAGTCCACAGAGATAACATTGTATGTTACAGGTAGTCCACAGAGATAACATTATATGTTACGGGTAGTCCACAGAGATAACATTATATGCTACCTCTGTGGACTACCTGTAAGAAGATCTTTGTAACTATTTAGTTTATATAAGATATTTTCGATGTGTAAAGTGCAAAACAAGTTGGTGTGATGTTAAGTGTGTGTGAGATTCTGCACCATTAGAAAACTTAAAAGTCAGCAAAATGAAGCAGACTCCCACATACTGACAACATCAAAAGAAATGGCTTAATACACACACACAAAAAAAAAAAAAAAAAAAAAAAAAAAACGCACTTGAAAATGGGAATTATTTCTCGAATCGCGTCGTGCGAATAGTAAAATAAAGAAAAACTCGTGACTGAGAGCAGAAGATTTATTTATATATAAACAAACAAGAATCATTGATAGAGAAATCCGAGAAAGTGCGTAAGACTCAGGTCACACATTCGTAAATCAGCATTAGATATACGTGAACATCGAACCAATCAATAAAAGGAGATCGATGGTCACTTCATAATATCATGGTGTAGCCTCGTGTTTGCTGTCGGATCTTAAAATCAACATGACTGCACATTTCGCCGATCCATCTGTCCGCCATCTTCTGGTCACAGTGGGATTCACCAGCAGCAGTGTTCTCCTGAAGATGATGGACAGATGGATCGCCGAAATCCCCTCTATACTTGTTTATAACTGGATGCAAATTGTCGCATGGATTAATTTTCACAGATGTCGTTTTGCCGAAGCAGAGGATATTTTAAACTTTCCCAGGAATGTCTTCGTTTCGCAATACAAAATGAAACGATGACTTTACGACACCCAGTTTTTTTGCTGGAGAAGGTCTTCTTTATTGTCTCAGGGCAGCTTCTTTCCAGCTGAGGGATCAGACGCTCCTGCCTCATGGACGATCAGTTGATTTGATGGGGTTTAACCTAGAAAGTGTTATCTTGATCACAGAAACGTTTAGGGATTATGGACAAGGGCAATATATCGATTTGCGATACGAAAAATTGATCTGGAAATAGTCTAGTCGGCAGAAGCCAAGCATTTTGAAGGACCTCTCTGCCAGTGCGATGCCAGAAGGTACGGAAAGTTCTCTGCACTTGCCCTCTAATAGACAGCTTTATCAGGAACCTTGCTGTTATCATCATACAGCGAGCAAACGCAACTAACACATGGGCATACATTGTGAGGGGCGGAGGCAGGTAATTCCACTAATGCTTTGCAGATTGTATCAGGAGCACTGACAGGGTCTGTCCTACCGTAAACTTCAGTAGGATTGCCGTCTGCCTTTATACTTACTTTCATGCATTCGTAATTTTCTCGGATGAAACTTCTTCCAGAGACGGGGAGACCATCCGCCTTCATAAATAATTACGACGCTACAGAAATGAAGAGCCACCAACACAAGTAGTGAATCCATGGACAGCATCGTCATTGACTGAGCAATAGGCTCTTAATCCTTCCTTACCGTACAGCTGCAACAGTGGGCGCTATGAGTTTGTGGGACATATTCCCCACTTTTCTAAAGATGTCCCACTTCATCGCAGTGGGATGCTCCACCGTACATTTTCCTCATGTTGCTCGTGCATACCGGTCACACACATTCTCTCAAAGATACACACATGGGGGACGTGTTATTTCACTACAAATGCTTTCGTCCAATTTGATACAATCTGCGCTATATTTAGGTGACATGAAAAATGTGTACCGGAGACCAGTCGTGAGTGAGGAGATGTCGAGACAAGAATTCTTGCTGCCGGTGACACTGTTCGAATTACAATGAGGTTGTTCGAACAGGCACAGTAGAGCTATGTGAAACGGACTACCTGCAGAACGCCACACTGAACATCTTTCGTGAATGTAGCAGCTTTCACAAGTTGAATACATACATAAATGATTCTAAAAATTCGTAACTGGAAAATTAACAGTCGGCACACTGTCACCATACCTATGGGTCTTTGCAGTTTCCTTATTTTCTACTCAGATGGATAACTACCCGTTCTTCATAGGCCCTGAAAATTCGTACTGTCAAACCTTGGTAACCCGGTTCATCCACATTTTTTTTAAAAAAAGTGCAACAGCTGTGTAACATCCATTACTCCGAAAGCAAAAAGGCAACAGCCGATGTTAACAATCTTTAAACTGAAATTCAGGTAACCGTCATAGACGGATATCGCACAGCATTTAACAGCGAGTTGTACAGGGCAGTATTGCTCCCTTGCGGTGTTACTGTCCATGGACAGTAAGACGCACGACATAGGAAGAACAAGGCAAAAATATTTAAAGATCATTGGTGCTGAATTTGGTGTTGAACCTTAACAGTGCCAGGCTGTAAAAATATTCTGTGGCCGGCTATCTGAGAGACCACTGACAAGGTTCGCACAACGAATAGAGAAACGGGAGACAATGTCGATACGTCAGAATTCGTTTAAGCATTTGCAAACATTCCAGGCGGTTTAAACATAGAAGCTAATGGCTACGAAATGATGACGCTTGATACGGTATGATTTCTGATGACGAAATAATCGCTGTTAGTTGGTCTGCAGATAGCGTCGGTAGTGATTCAGCTGGCGGAGGTAGCTCGCCATCTGAAGACATTATGACACAAACAGTGGCAAAAATACAGCCACACACAACAAAAGGTTATTTGGAACGTTCTGCAGAAACAAACTGGGTGGCAATAATGCTGCTAAAACGCCCGCATGACCACGTTGCGCATAAATGACGTGCGAATCAAGCTAAAAAGAAAGTACTGGTTTCTTTGGCTTATAAAACTCACTGAGTTTCCTTTCAATATCTGCTATAACTTTTTGTGAAAGTAGTGTATAACTTATGTGTTTACATGAAAATAAATGTTAAATGCATTTTTATGGAATTTAGTCAATGTCATTCTAAATATTTTCTGAATGCCCAGATTATCTGGATTTTCGAACATCTGCATTACCTACGGTACCATGTAGTCCGGAAAATCGACGTTCCATTGTATGATCACCACAGAAATGTTCTGCATAGTACCTCACACCAAAGAACCGACCACCTGTTCACTGAGGTTGTCTATCGTTGTAAAATGTCATAATAGCTACTGATTAAATTTCCTTTACTATACAAACAGTTTCGGTCCACAGACTATCATCAGCTATCATGAAATATTTATCACAGCTTACAATACGATATAAATTCAATGGCGTTGAAAATGTGCAATCCATAATTCGTGACTGTTGTGATAATAACATCAATTAGAGTAACTTTGTACGAATTTTTAAGCTGTCGTAAATATTTTATGTGACATGGTGATCTATGCGCATAAACTGGTTGTAGAGTAAAGATATTGTTACCAGTGACTCTCGGCAATCAAACATGATGTTTTTCGAATACTTGCGACCCATAGGGCAATATCTTCTTAAAAGATTTATTTATATATTTACTAGAAGTAGGTAGAGATGATACCAACATGTGTGTAACTAATACGAATACAGTAGGGACAATTCAATCTGATTGAAAAAAGAACTACATCGTCATAATCGATTCAGGAAACGTTGATGTTAGCAGACTAGGTTGCTCACCCTGTACACAGATTTGCAAGAATTCGTTAAAAAAAACGAGAAACTTAAAACAAGGCACAGGACCGGTAATACTAACATAAATAACATAATAAATGAAAAATGACTTCCTCATATGTAAATTAAGACGCATTCCACTTGCAGTTTCTTCCCCACTGCCGCAGAACGCTTCATACTGTATTTTTCCTTACAAACGGTATATCCTTGATCATGTATCCAGAACTTTAACAGTTTGCAGTGCATGGATAGCTGAGGTGAACATGACATATTATAGAGCTTTGATAAGTTGTAAACTAAGTCTTTGAACTTATTATGTAGCGTTAATCCAGCGCTTATAAATGGACGATCGTTGAAACCAGGAATTCGATCTATTGCAACACGTTTTCATTACGTAGTTTTCTGGTCCGTCTTTTGCTTGGTACCAATTTAGCATTTGATTCCAAACGAACTTACTGATGATCTTAACTTGAAATTTTAAACACAATTCAGAACTGCATGACACTGCAATGTTAATTCGTTTCTTGACGGTCGGTGCGATAGAAGTGAAGTTGGCCTCTAAAAGTTTGGTAAATTTTGATATCCTGGCTGCCCTGCAGGATTGCTATGATGTTGCGTGTAGTACTGGGATGCATTCCAAGCTGTATGCGAGACGATGGGCATGCCCAGGTAGGAGAGGGTGGGAAGGGCAGGGGGGGAAGGCAGAGGAGGTAGGCGGAATGTTATTTAAGTAAAAAATTTAACCTCATAAAAAGTTTAAAACCCATTGAGAAATTTCATACACGCAATACTAAAAAGCGGAACAAAAAAATAAAACAAATTTTTAACACAACACATTTTAAATACGCTAAATATATAAATAAAACTGTTTTCGGAAGCGTCCGCCTTGAACAAAGTATGGATTTTTCTTTCCTTCTATTACCCAGCCATGTGTCACTGAAGTTGCAGCATCATCAGTGGGATTTTATTTTGTGTCTCTTAGGAAGGACAAATGTTCTTCTCTACTTGCACAAATACAAATTAGAATTTTTAAGAAAGTGTTTACAAATTTGAAAAACAGAGAACTGTGTGTATGGCTTGTTACCACATGCTGTTGTTTTCCTGGATTTTATATTAGCATTGCACTTTTTTTTCCTTTCACAGTTTCTCGTCTGCCACAATACAGAACTTAATGAAGAAAAGTTACTCACTCCTAAATTTTACGACTGAGAGTGTTGTGCTTAGGCCTAACATTAATAATCAAATCTATGCCAAAATGGTGTGTGTGTGTGTGTGTGTGTGTGTGTGTGTGTGTGATTGTGTCTGTTTTGCATTATGTTTCACTTACATTTTTCTTTCCGCATTATTTTCACTGTGAAAAGGAAGATAACTATCAAATATGGATCCTATAATCTGTTGTGGTCTTCAGTCCAGAGACTGGTTTGATGCAGCTCTCCATGCTACTCTGTCCTGTGCAAGCATCTTCATCTCCGAGTAACTGCTGCAACCTACATCCTTCTGAATCTGCCTAGTGTTTTTGTCCCTTGGTCTACTTTGGTGATCCCTTGGTGCCTCAGAACGTGTCCTACTAACCTGTCCCTTCTTTTAGTCAGATTGTACCACAATTTCCTCTTCTCCCCAATTCTATTCAGTATCTCCTCATTAGTCGCATGATCTACTCACCTAATCTTCAGCATTCTTCTGTAGCAGCACATTTCGAAACCTCCTGTTCTCTTCTTGTGTAAACTATTTATCGTCCATGTTTCACTTCCATACATGGCAATACTCCATACAAATACTTCCAGGAAAGACTTCCTGAGACTTAGATCTACACTCGATGTTAAAAAATTTCGCTTCTTCGGAAACGCTTTTCTTGCTATAGCCAGTCTACATTTTACATCCTCTATAGCTCGACCATCAGCTGTTATCTTGCTCCCCAAATACCAAAATCATCGGTGTTGTCATCCCGCTCCCAGCCACACACATCTTAATTCAGTACTGGTGCAATATGATAATTCTGCATTAGTGTTTAAAATTGGCATAATTGTTGTGAATGTATTAAAATAAAATTTCATACAACAGGGAGAAACACAAAAGAGGTTATTTTCAACAATTGCAAAGAAAATCAGGCTACCTCCAAAAATGAATTTATTAAATATAGATAACTACTAATATTGTCATCACGCTCAAGTATCCTCTCCACTGAGGCGTCAAAAGTTATGGGATATCTCCTAATATTATGTCAGGCCTCCTTTTGCCAAGGGTAGGCCAGAAACTCGGCTGACATGGTCTCAACATATCGCTGGAAGTCCCATGCAGAAGTATTCAGCTTTTTTGGTTCAAATGGCTCTGAGCACTATGATGGCTCTGAGCACTATGGTACTTAACTTCTGTGGTCATCAGTCCCCTGGAACTCAGAACTACTTAAACCTAACTAACCTAAGGACATCACACACATCCATGCCCGAGGCAGGATTCGAACCTGCGACCGTAGCGGTCTGGCGGTTACAGACTGTAGCGCCTAGAACCACTCGGCCACCAGCCTTTTTGACACTACAATCGTCCATTATTGTCAGTGTTGCCGGAGCAACAGCTTGTGCACGAACTGAACTCTCGATTATGTCTTATAATGTTCGATGAGATTCGTGTCGGGCAATGTGGGCAGCCAAATTTTTCGATCGAATTGTCAAGAATGTTCTTCAAACCAATCGCGAACAGGTGTGCTCAGGTGACATGGTGCACACGACGAACTGTTATCCAAAACGTTACATCGTTGTAGTGAACAAGAAGTCCAAGAATGGCTGCAAATGGTTTCGAAGTAGCAGATATAAACAATTCCTGTCAATGAGTGTTCAGTTGGTCTAGAGGACCCCCTCCATTCAATGTAAACACTGCTCACACCATTATGGGGCCATCACCGGCTTGCAAAGTGCCTTGTTGACAAAATCGGTCCATAAATTCGTGGGATCTGTGCCACACTTGAACCCTGCTGTCAGATCTTACCAAACGAAATCGGTACGCATCTGACCAGGTCACGGTTTTCCAGTAGTCTACGGTCCAATAGATATGGTCATGAGTCCAAGAGAGGCGATGCAGGTGATGCTGTGCGGTTAGAAAAAGCACTAAAAAAATGGTTCAAATGGCTCTGAGCACAATGGGACTTAACGTCTGAGGTCATCGGTCCCCTGGAACTTAGAACTACTTAAACCTAACTAACCTAAGGACATCACACACATCCATGCCCGAGGCAGGATTCAAACCTGCGACCGTAGCGGTCGCGCGGTTCCAGACTGAAGTGCCTAGAACCGCTCGGCCACTCCGGCCAGCAAAGGCACTCAAGTCGGCCATCTGTTGTCATAGTCCGCTAACGCCACTCTGCACTCTTCTAACGGATGCGATTGTCGTACGTCCCACGTTGATTTCTGTGGTTATTTCATGCATTGTTTCTTTTCTGTTAGCACTGTCACCTCTACACAGACGCCACTACTGCCGGTCGGTAAATGAAGGCGTACGGCCACTGCGTTGTCCTTGGTGGGTCGTAATACCATAAATTCGGCATTCGCGACACACTCTTGAGACTGTCGACCTCGTAATATTGAATTTCCATCGGTTTCCGAAATGGAATGTCCCATGCGTCTAGCTCCAACTGCCATTCCGTGTTCAAAGTCTGTTAAGTCCCGTCGTGCGTCCATAATCACAATGGACACCTTTTCACATGAATCACATGATTGCAAATGACTGCTCCGCCAATGCACTGTCCTTTTCTTACCTTGTATACGCGATACTGCCACCATCTGTGTATGTGCATATCGCTATCCCACGACTTCTTCACCTCTGTGTATGTAGGTAGTTTCCTAAATGAAATACCTCAAAACGGCGTTAAATTATCACTGACACAATATAGGCAGATACAAACTAGTTATTACCAAAGAAAGGCTTAAAATCTCATACTCATAGAGCACGTAACATTTGCTCACATCATTTAGTTTACTGCTAACTATAATCTCTTCCCAATCCAAAACACTGAAGTGTTAGTTTAACTTCGTATTTCGCAGGCTTGAATCATTTTACAATCAAAATTTTTGTAGTTAAGAAACGTCTTGTATCACAACAACAAATTGGAGGTGCAGTACCCAACTGAGTACTGCTTTCGATTTTTGTAGACTATCCATCCTCACGCTGGGATGTGAATTATGCTACGGTCAGTTCTGTGGTTCACAGGATGCACAAATTAAATACTAATTAACTGAACTCAATTAAATACATGCGTTTCACTGTTGCAGTTGTAATTAAATGTAGGCATATAAAGAAAAATGGTATGCACCTGTAGGAATGACGTAGTGATTCAATGTAATTTGGTTGTGTATTTCTGTTCAAAACTAATCTTTTTGAGAAACAGTTGTTCTCTCATTTTTGTACACATCTGGAATAACCTGAAATAATAATAAAGAATAAACATTGGTTCACAGTTTTTATGTCAGGTAGAGCGACATAGGTGAATGCATACGAGGTAACTTGGCCTGCGAGGCGAAGATAAACAAGTCATCAGTTCTATACCATTATCATCTCTGCAGTAACAGAAACATTTCTGATCATCTCCGAATAATTTCGTAGGAAAATTCAGGAAAGCAATGTTTTCAGGAGATCAGCCAAAAAACTATCTTTGTTGCCGATTTCAATCTCGTTGGAGATGTAGATAGTTTGTCGGTTTTCTGGCTCTTCTTCTACCAAATAACAAGCTGCCAGATCGAAAATCAGAAATAAACTTTTCTGCTTATACCGAAATACATTTTAGTTTTTGAGATTACGCTGTTTAACTGATTTGTGTGTAGTATTGAATGACTGGTTGAAATTTAAATTTTCTTCTGAAAAGCCAAAAGATTTTTCTCGCGTATTTTTCAGCAAACTATCTACGTCTCCAGCGAGATTGAAATCGGCAACAATACGAGACTGGAATAGAAGGGAGAACCGATAGAGATACTCAAAATACCCTCCGCCACACACCGTCAGGTGGCTTGCGGAGTATAAATGTAGATGTAGATGTAGACTTAAAAAGTTCCATGACATGCAACTTCGTTACAAATTGATAATTTCTTTGCTGTTCGCAAAATGTAGCTATTTATTCCTTATAATACGGCTGGTATAGTTTATAGATGTTTTCAAATGTAACCTGCTTCAAAAAACTGTTTTACTTTATTGGTTGTAATATAATTATGCGACAGCCGTGCAAAATACTAGCTCTGGTCTCGAAAACTCTGCCCAAACACAACGCCGAAAATTGGAGGGAAGGACTTGGTAGATTATTCTTGGGTGGAAAAAAAATTATTCCTGCCTCCAGTTCACAAGAAGCTTGAGATTACGAAACAATTTATTAAAGTCATTCAAAGGATGAAGACGTATGTGGCCGATATGTTGTCGAAGCTATCAAAAGCCAAGATGAAAGAGTTTTCGTCAGCCCTGACATTAGGAAACTAACAAAAGATGAAAAATTTGAAGACAGAATGAAAAACATTCAAAGATCAGCTTGGGTATGCTTTAAATCGCTAGTGCTAGCTGAAATGTATTGGACAACTCAATTAGTCTTTCTTCTCTCTCATTCCTGCTACCAAGCCCATGTTCTCTCATAACACTTTCTTCTGCTCCTTCCATTAACACTGCGTTCCAGTCCCCCATGACTATTATATTTTCATCCCCCTTTACGTAATGAGTTACCCTTTTAATATCCTCATTTACTTTATCTCTTCATCTTCTGCTTTCGATGTCGTCATGTATATCTGAATTATTGTTATCGATGCTGGTTTGTTGTCGATTCTGATGAGAACAATCCTATCATTGAGATGTTCACGGAAAATTCACTTCCTGCGCTATCTTTCTATTGATAACGAATTCCAGCAATTTTATACCAATTTCTGCTGCTGTAGATATTATTCCATGCTCATGTGATCAGATATCCTTTTGTTTCCATTTCACTTCTAGACTGACCCTTAGTATTTCCATTTTCGATGTGAATAAATCGAAAAAGAAATGGTTATCGGAAGGACTGATTGAGCGTACAGAAAAGTCAAAACAACCTTCGGTGAAGTAGAAAGCGTTGGTAGTAACATAGAGTTCGCAGTGGGAATTCCACTGTTAAATGCAGAGGAGAAAGCGTATACGTGGAAAGAGTTCACTGAAGGCCTCTATGAGGGGGAGGGGGACGGGGGGGGACGGGGCGGGGGGACTTATCTGATGACGTGGTAGAAGAAGAAACTGGAGTCCATATGGAAGAGATAGGCGATACAGTGTTAGAATCGGAAATTAAAACAGCTTTGGAAGACTTCAAATTAAACAAGGCAGAATGGTGGATAACATTCCAGCGAAATTTCTAAAATCTTTGGCGGACGTGGCAACAAAATAGCTGTGCACATCGGTGTGTAGAATGTATGAGACTGGGTTTATACAATCAGAAATTCGGAAAAAACATCATAAACACAATTTCGAAGATCGTTCTCTCATTATCACAAGATATCAACATCACTCTCGTCTCAAGGAAGTTACACGACTTTCTACATGCCTTACTTTTCCAATATGACCTGTGTCCACCACTTACAAGTCTGAAGGGTTGTAGAGTGCTCCACCACAAAAACAATATAAATCAGCCAGGGTTGATGCACACTTCCACGTACAATCGTCACACACTGTTCTCAGAGCTGTTCCCCCAAACCACCAGAACTGGTAGACACCCTGTACACGTGATTCTAGAGACTGGTAGAATGGGCACAGAGCACAATCCACAGTCCGGCCAAGTTCGCTGTCACATCGTAACCGTCCATCTCCGTCCCGGCTGTCGATCCACGCTCCACCTGCCACAGCGCAATCTGGGACGCGACAGCTCCGCGCGACCCCGTCGTGCCATCGGGCGACGCAGATCACGAACTCCAACCCTTACAGAAGAAGGAAGATAGAAAGTAGGCAGCACCAGTACCGACACGGCACTACAGCAAGAACCCAGAGTGAGAATTTTCGTACAATCAGCTTAACAGCTCATATTTCCAATTTTCTGACAAGAATAATATTCAGAAGAATAGGAAAGCAAATTGTGGGTATGTTAAGATGACGATCAGTTTGCCTTTAGGAAAGATAAAGGCAACAGAGAGGCAGTTCTGATGTTGCGGTTGATAATGGAAGCAAGACTGAAGAAAAATAAAGATACGTTCGTAAGATCTGTTGACCTGGAAGAAGCGTTGCACAATGTAAAACGGTGCAAGATGTTCGAAATCCTGAGGAAAGTACGGGTAAGCTACTGGGAAAGACCCAAGAGGGAACAGTTAAGACTGGAAGATCAACAACGAATTTCACTGATAAAAAAGTGTGCAAGACAGGGATGTTGTCTTTCGCCTCCTATCTTTACGTCGAAGCAACTATGACGGAAATAAAACAAAGATTCAAGAGTGGGATTAAAATTCAAGGTGAAATAACATCCATGGTAAGATTCGCTAATGATGTTGCTATCCTCAGGGAAGTGAAGAACAGGATCTGTTGAATGGAATGAACTGTCTAATGAGTATAGAATATGGATTGAGACTACATGAAGTTAAGGAATACTGCTACCTAGGCAGCAAAGTAGCCTATGAGGACAGACCAAAGAGGACTTAAAAACTCTCTAGTTGTGGTAAAAAAAGACATTCCTGGCCAAGAGAACTCTACTAGTACCAAACATAAGTATTAATCTGAGGAAGAAACTTCTTAAAATATACGTTTGGAGCGCAGCATTGTATGGCAGTGACACAAGAACTATGGAAAAACCGAAACAAAAGAGAATAGAAGCGTTTGGGATGCAGTGCAACAGAAGAATTTTGAAAATTAGGTGGACTGATAAGGTAAGGAATGAGGAGACTCTCCGCAGAATCGACGAGGAAAGAAGTACATGGAAAACACTTACAAGAAGAAGGGGCAGGATGGTAGGACGTCTGCTAAGACGTCCGCGAATAACTAACATGGTACTGTATAGAGCTATAGAGGGTAAAAACAGCAGAGGCAGACAGAGATTGAAATACATACAGCGCATAATTGAGGATGTAGGTTGCAGTTGTTGTTCTGACATGAAAGGGTTGGCACAGGAGAGGAATTTGTGGTGGGCTGCACTAAACCAATCATAAGACTGATGACAAAAAAATGCTTTTAACAAATTGTCAACAAGTTTCTAGGCATCTATGAAGACGTTGATCATGAGAACATGGTAAGATTCCGTTTGGTAACTTCAAAACGTTGGATGCCTCAAAGAACTTGAAGCTGCACATCCTGGTCTCCCATGACAGCTATTTTCCCAAAAATCTCGGTGCTGTGAGTGAGGCACAGGGAGAAAATAACCATCAAAGGATTAAACAAATAGAGTGGAGGTAGGAAGGTCGATGGGACATCAGCATGCTAGTTGAGTACAGCTGGATGACGCGCAGGAAGTGTCCTTAGGTAGTACATGGAAGAAAAGGTTCGAAACGAAGCTTTGAGAAAGGATAACGAGAGGGATTTATGCCTTGACATTAGTACTGAAGAACACTTCGTTATACTGTTAGGATAGTTTTATTTTAACATGTTTCTTAATAAGGTTTTTTTAATGTATTTGTTTAGCGTGAATTTTCTGAATCTTCATCACCACTTCATGCACAAATATTGTATTGTAGAAATGAACCCTTGCCATTCCTGAACTTAACTCGCCAAAAAACATTACAATCACCTAAACGTATTTTACAAAAATTGCAGCGTTCATACAAATTGTAGACCTGCGTAATTTTTTAACTGCGTAATTTGTCAACTGCGTTTTCTTACGCGTCTACACCCACTGCCACATATCAATACTTATATGGTAGTCCTGTAATGCTACTCGAGTATGACAAAGGACTGCACACTGTACAGACCGCTTAGAGGACAAATGGGCGTAATATCTTATAATTTGTGATGATTTAAACACAGTCCGCTTATCGATATTTTATGTTTAATGGATATAGTATTTTGTTGTAAGCTTATCAGGATAATATGTAATTCATTTTTATCAAAACTGTGCCTATTTTATACCATTCTTTGGTGGTTTAGTAAATAAACAAACAAATATAAAAAATCAACATTACATTTTGTGGACTTACATTGATCATTGCTTCAGAAATTTCTTTTTAGATCGCGACACTTATTTACTTTTTATGAGGTTATCATACGCTGGTTCAATCCATGTCTGTCCGTTTTACGATTTCCTTAAATATGCTGAGATAAATTCTGGGAACTTTCTTTTCAAAGGGCTCAGCTGATTTCCTTATCCATTCTTCCTTATTAGAGCCTCTGCTTCGCCTATAATGACCTGTTCGTTGACGGGATGTTTAAGTGTAATCGCCCTTCCCTTCTTTTGTCCATTGAATGTATGTGTCACATGAAGTTTAAATGCTGGTAATTATCACATTTACCAGTTACCGAGTACACTGTCGAGAATGATAATGGTAAACTGTAGAAACGCCTTCATCAAAGAACGTTGGTCATCTTGAATGTGGCGAATAATTCATTTCAAAGCGATCCTATTTGATACGATAAAACTGATATTTGAGGTGATTTCTTGGAAGACATTCCGTACACGATATAAATGTTTCGGGTTGCCTCCACTGCCTTCAACCATCCATCGAATCGAAAGATAAGGAAATGTCACAGACTGAAGACATCTATCCATCTTACGCTGCGTTTTCTAACGGGTAAACAACACTCCCTATAAACTTCCAAACATGGAGCATTCAACAAGTCACTGTAAGAAAAACATTTGAACCTCAAAGAAAAGTAACAATTGCTAAATACACTTCAGAAAGAAAATTACACACGTCGTACCGTGCTAAGACCATTGAACAACAGGAATGGTGCATTGTCAAAAGAGAACACATGTTCCGGGTGTCCTAAAGTCGCAGTTCTCCTGCGGTAAGGATAACAGGTGCATGCCAGTGTTAGAGTGAAATGGCCATGCAGCTATACGTCCTCATCGTCGGAAAAAGATGAAGTATGTGGTATAGTACGATTATTGTGCGTAAAACGTAAAATTGGACACAAATTCACCGTGAAATTGCGGCTGTATACGCACCAAATGCCATTTCGCTTCTAGCCGTACTGAAAAATGCCAACAGTTTGACTAAGGACGCACAGACGTTCATGATCACGATGGCGTGTTTAATCTGGTGTTCACCTGGCTATTTTTATTGATGGCCGTATTAAAAGTTCGATGTACTTAGGTGGCTTCTTTCTTGTTAAGTTCTACATGGAAGAAGGCTAAATAATCCATGATCCAGGTTAAATAAAGCTTACTTTTACCATGAACTAAACGTCGCTGATTTACTTCTGGCAGAAATTAATCAAAGATAAAAAACGTATTTCATTATCCGATTTCATAGGCCTGGGCCTGTTAAACTGAAATGTACTTTGGTTATATTTTAAAACCACATTTTCGTTGGTCGACTATTGAACAATGGACTGCACTATGAAGCGATTTAACAGTGTCTCAATCAAGTTTCAAAATCAATCAATGAAAGTTAATTAAATTGATGTTTCATATAACAAGTCTTAAATTCCACTTTAAATAAAACTGAAACACTTTCGTAGTTAACTTTTCTTCATATAGCGTCTTCGTGACATAGGTAGGTTGTTTTTCAGAAATTAAAGATTTCGGTCCTTTTAATCTCTTATATTTTCACAACTCAAGATACTTATTACTCATGCGAGCTAAAATTGAACCAAAATGAACACTCAATGGGCAAACCAGGTGATCGAAAAAATAAAAAAAAAAGAGCTAACAGAATGATCTGAAGAAAGTGAGGGCGAGAGTAATCCTATTAGAGAATGTTTCTAAGGAGCTCCACATTTGCTTGTAATTAATCTAAAATGTGTATTCTTTTACTGATAGAGCCAGTAGAGAGACAGATGCTTATAGTAATGACTAATCGTAAACCTCAACCCACTTCTGAAAATGGTTCAAATGGCTCTGAGCACTATGCGACTTAACTTCTGAGGTCATCAGTCTCCTAGAACTTAGAACTAATTAAACCTAACGAACCTAAGGACATCACACACATCTATGACCGAGGCAGGATTCGAACCTGCGACCGTAGCAGTCCCGCGGTTCCGGACTGAGCGCCTAGAACCGCTAGACCACCGCGGCCGGCCTTATATTCGAATGCTATTCGACTCTTTCGGGAGCGCAACATTACATGTCATATGACAAGCTGTTGACTCTTGCAAGCGCTTGTTTTCAGGATGTTACTGAGGAAGACTGAAAAGGTTACATCAAAAAGGTACAAGAGCTTCAACAGGAGTACTGGAGGCATGACGGTGAGATGGAAATAGCCATAGACAACCTCATTGCCGACGTTAGCACTTCAGAAACCCAGTGACGAATCAGAGAAAACGATTACGTGTGAAAGTGAAACTATTAGTGCTTCGGTATTATTAGAAGCTTCAGCAAAATTGGCCTGTTTTATTCTCGTTTAGTTATACATTTGTGTTGGATGTTATTATAGCTTTGCTGAAATGTGGGGCACCCAGTAAACTTAAGAAATAAACAGTAAGTTAGTATCTTCCATTCCTAGTGTCGTAAATTATTCTTTTACCTACTTCTAATTCTGCATTTATTTTGATACAGTGACTGATAACGTAGGACGTTAATGTCTTTATTTAATATGTCAGTACAAACAGTGATATCAATTGCGATAGCATAAAGTATTTAACTGACGATTAACTCTGTCCTACACATAGCTGCTGTCATTGAAGTTTAAGAAACACGTTTGTGTTGCCCGCACTGCGCGCTTGCAGTACAAGGGGACCGAGCTTGTACCCCTTCTCACCCCGCCCCACCCATCAGCAGCCCCAGTGCTCGCTCCCCGTTCCCCTCACCCCGCGATGGGAGACGCCAAGTAATAGTTCGCGTATACTAACATCCTTAGTAAATAAGTTGTACAGTGCTACACTATATAATGCCACCTGTGGCCGATGGCAATACACGAGCAACATCACAAAATACAAGTTGTAATGGTTTTGTAGGAATGATAGGATGTAGCTACATTTCTGTCTTTTGCATGTTATGCAAGTTCTTAATACAGTAGGTACCCTTCTCTCCAAGTACGGATAATAATAATGCCTATACATTTTGGCTGTACACTTTTCAGACCCGAAATGTCCCCACATGTGATGAGTAAACCAAATGAAACTTAAAAGTGACTACAAAGGGATGCAAACTTTCCATGTGTTAACTACATCGCTAGTCTTGTTGAATAGTACATCAGCATACAGTTTGTTCTTGCTTGCAACAACTGGATCATTGTCTTGAAGTAAAATTTGCTTAATTTTACTCCTGTGAGGATCTTATCTCGTAAACTTGACATGTTCCTAGACATGTTTAGGTTTTGTTGCCGAAATGGGATATTTTTAACTAGTAAGACTTTGAAACTGGATAACTGCTCTAGTTTTTCACAAAGTTGACCTAGACCTTGTAGAAGTCTTGAAAAAGGATCTGGCGCGATATGGTCCTTTCCTTTTACATGGATTTTTTCTAAGCCAGAACTCTGCAATACCAATGCCCATATGGCATGCCTCGAATGGAATAGTCGATGTGATACTAAAAAGCTACTGATTGGTGGTCACAGCACGTTTTAGTTTGTTTGCCATACACGAAACAGTTAAATTTTTCGAAAGCCCATTTTACGGGAAGTACTTCTAATTCTGTTACAGTATAGCCTCTCTTGCAGTTGAACAAAATCTGGCCGGCAAAACCTATCATTCTGATCTCCTGTTGCTCATCATTCTTAGTTACCTGAGCTAAGGAAGCACCTAATCCTCTTGACAGCGCATTGGCACCTAAGCAAAAATCCTCATTCATATCTGTGTGATGCAAATTATCTAATTCTACTAAGGAAGTTTTTATTTCTTCATAAACTTCTGCATATTATGGTGACCAAGACTGTGGATTGTTCTTCAGTAGCAAACTCAACATAAGATCATCGTTCAACAGTGGAGTGGGCACGAATTTACGGTAGAACAAAGCAAGGCTCAGAAACGATTTTAGTTGTTTCTTGATAGTGGAATGTGGGAAATTCCTCCTTAGGAATTGGTTTCATTCTTACTGATGTTATAATATGACCTAAAAACTTAATTTGATTGTTACCAAATTTAGAGATCATCAGGTTTGCGGTAGCCCCATATTCTGCGAGCTTTTCAGGGTGTTCTTGTAACGTTTCTGTGGCGACTAATAGATCGTCTACATCGAGAGTAATGGACTACTGCCCAAAACGTTTGACCGCTCAATGATCTGTCAGTCTAAGATTTTGCAGATCTCTTTGGTCACTGCATCTTTTTTGGAAGAAATTACAGGGAAACACGATCGACAGAAGGTGCTATGCAGATGAACTTTCGTATGGTACATGTAACCTTTTGTAATTTCGGGCTTATCGTCAAATGCCTTAATATAATTATTCAACAGATTATCAAGTTCTTTTGTTGCTCCTCTAGCAGATACATGGATTCACTCATTTTCATAGTCATAAATTCTAAAATCTCTACCTCCTTACCATTAGGGGCATCACGCAAACTAAATTCAGATTAAATGTTCACTAGTACTGGACTGACGCATTTTATGTCAATTAGCTGGCAGTATTTGGTGTGCGATTCCGACATTTTTACAAGGTCTAGGCTTATATTGTTACTTTTACTTCCTAAAACTGATACTCCTGCCTCAGGCTTTCCTCAGACACACGAAATACCATACTCAAATGCAAGATACAGATAATATATTCAATATCAAGAAGGTGCTTTTGAGTACTTCCTTCTGGATTACGACATCGACCAGTATTTGAAACTTTACAGTCTGTGGCTGCCCCCCCCCCCCCCCCCCAAATCTCCAGTAACATTAAATTTTCGAACTGGGAAATTGGAATCTTACTTTTTAAACTGAGCTGCTTGTACAAATTAGAGCTCACAACGAAAGTAGTAACTCCAGTATCTATAATTATATCTACAGTTATGTCATTGATAGATGCTTTGATCATAGCCTGTACCAAATTATCTTTGCCTGATTTACACTTTCTAGGGTCATTCTAAGTTCATACTGTAACTTTGGGCCGTCGTTTTATAGTAACATTAGTACCAGTTTCCATCATCGCCTCCCTCATTCTTTGCGATCAGCCTCGGGAGGCAAAGATTGGTCATTTTCAGTTTTCCATATGGGTCTGTCCGTCACGGGATTCTTCCGTAACGTCTACTGTGCGTACACTATGACCCATTTGCTGCCACGATTTTGAGGTACTTGGGATCGGTAACATGCTATTACCCTGGATTTGTTGTTGCATCTGTAAATGCGCTTCAGTAGCGACAGCAGCAGCAGAAAGCTGTCAAGAACCCTGACTGCAATTTTGGTGCCATTGATTATTCACGGCGCTTCAGTCTAAGTTCTAGGGGACTTATGACCTCAGATGTTAAGTCCCATAGTGCTCAGAGCCATTTGAACCATTTGAACCCATAGTGCTCAGATCCATTTGAACCGTTTGATTATTCACGTTTCGATTATCAGGGTGATAACTCCCATTGTTATAGTTACCATTATATTTTCTATTGCGGCTGTTATGGTTGAGTTGTTGGTACTGATTTTAATTACGTTTTCATAGGACTGGAAGCTCTGAATAAAATTATGGGTATAGCCAGCTGATATGCAACGTTTTCATTTCCGTTCCCACTTTCATTTCCATGGCTATTTTTATTTCTGTCATAATTATTAATATTCATATTCTAGTTACGACCATTATTACGATTGTGGTTATTTTCCCTAGAACTTCCACGAAAATTTTTATTATTCCCATTTCCGTTCATTATTTTGACGTCCTCTTGAATCAAACCAACTACCGGTATCTGGCACGTAAATCAATTTCTCTCGAATATTGACAAGTATGTTGGCTTTCAATATTCGCAGTACTTCGCGAGGTGAAATACTTTCGCCCCAATAGCGTGTTTTATTAATGTAGCGCTCGTAATATTTCCGTAAGCTACCTTTCTTGGAACTGTAGTATTCAGTGCTATAAACCTCTTCTCTCAACATTTCTTGTTTGCTAGCAGACGATAATTTCGTACTTATCATGCGTTCTAAATCTTCGTACGTATGAGACAAATCCATAACTTCAATTGCCGATAAGGCAGCATCGACGATTACGCGCGACACAACAAACTGTTCTTTATGATGTTCGTTGGAGATAGTGGGAAGGTGTTCCTAACTACTATCTGATGTGGGATATCCTTCTCTGAAGAACAAGTTTGGAACTGTCGGTTTTTAATACTCCTCTGTTCGAGTTTTAATAATGACAGAGACGGACAGAAACTTTTTGGCTCATCTGTGCTTTCCGAATACGATCTCGGCATACTATGCTCATTGCTGTAACTGTACTGAGGAGATTCACTTCCGCTCGACTTAGTTTTATTTTGAAAAATGGCCTGCTCTTTACTGTTACTTTTTACTAACTGGGACGTCGGTTCAACGTGATTCAACATTCGGTTACTTTCTTCCTACAATTTAGGAAGTTCAAGTGCTACTTTGTCTTCAATTTCCGAAATTAGGCTTTGAAATCTTCGATCATGGCTTGCGCAACCTTGTCTGAGCCTTCATTAGCTTACGGAATAGCAGAAGCTACTTCGCAATTTACTTTTGTATTAATTTCAGCAGTTTTGTTCTCGATCTATTCGGACATCTCATCTTCCCCTGTTTCGACTTCGTTTCATGAGTTATTCGTCTACGTTTTTCTTGGTTTCTGCTTCTAGATGCCACAATTTATCAGTCACTGACTCGACTGTCTTTACGGTCTGAGTTTGTCTCTCTTGTAAACGCCCTACGTCTAATTTTAACTGAGCTACTAGGGTTCAAATGGTTCAAATGGCTCTGAGCACTATGGGACTTAACATCTGAGGTCATCAGTCCCCTGTAACTTAGAACTACTTGAACCTAACTAACCCGAGGCAGTATTCGAACCTGCGACCGTAGCGGTCGCGCAGTTCCAGACTGAAGAGCCTAGATCCGCTCGGCCACAACGGCCGGCTGCTACTAAGGCTGGTAAATTTTCATACGTCCTATTTATTTCAGCCAAATCGTTACGAACCTGATGTAAGTCGTCAAAGACCTTTTTTTATCTCTTTCCGTGAGTTTTGTATCTCGATATGCTTCCCTTTCTCTTTCCTTTTCATCCTGCATCTTTTCACTTTCTTTAGCTTCCTCCACTAGCACACAAATAATTTCTCTTCACTAATTGTATATGATTTTACAACCTTTAAAGTCTTCAACTAAACGATAACTACCCGTAATAAACATAATGTAGTTTGTTGTTTTAGTCCTAGTTGTTTTATGTTAATTGTAGACTCCAGATGTCTCGTAATCTGGGCTGAACTCCGAATTTATCATCATCGTTTTGCTGAATTTTCCTTCTCTCTGCAGTGGGTCTTATTTCGTTTCTTCTGTTATGGTAAGATAAGAATCAAAGTCTTCTCCGTCGTACATTACTGGCCATTAAAATTGCTACACCACGAAGACGCGAAAGGTAACCGACAGGAGAAAGATGATGCGATATGCAAATGATTAGCTTTTCAGAGGATTAGCACAAGGTTGGCGCTGGTGGCGACACCTACAACGTGCTGACATGAGGAAAGTTTCCAGTCGAATTCTAATACACAAATAGCAGTTGACCAGCGTTGCCTGGTGAAACGTTGTTGTGATGCCTCGTGTAAGGAGGAGAAATGCGTACCATCACGTTTCCGACTTTGATAAAGGTCGGATTGTAGCCTATCGCCATTGCGGTTTATCGTATCGCGACATTGCTGCTCGCGTTGGTCGAGATCCAATGACTGTTAGCAGAATATGGAATCGGTGGGTCCAGGAGGGTAATACGGAACGCCGTGCTGGATCCCAACGGCGTCGTATCACTAGCAGTCGAGATGATAGGCATCTTATCCGCATGGCTGTAACGTATCGTGCAGCCACGTTCGATCCTCGAACCTGGGTGCACGAATCTCAAAACGTCATTTTTCGGACGAATCCAGGTTCTGTTTACAGCATCATGATGGTCGCATCTGTGTTTGGCGACATCGCGGTGAATGTACATTGGAAGCATGTATTCGTCTTCGCCATACTGGCGTATCACCTGGTGTGATGGTATTGGCTGCCTTTGGCTACACGTCTCCGTCACCTCTTGTTCGCATTGACGGCACTTTGAACAGTGGACGTTACATTTCCGATGTGTTGCGACCCGCGGCTCTACCCTTCATTCGATCCCTGCGAAACTCTACATTTCAGCAGGATAGTGCACGACCGCATGTTGCAGGTCCTGTACGGGCCATTCTGGATACAGAAAATGTTCGACTGCTGCCCTGGCCAGCACATTCTCAAGATCTCTCACCAACTGAAAACGTCTGGTCAATGGTGGCCGAGCAACTGGCTCGTCACAATACGCCAGTCACTATTCTTGATGAACTGTGGTATCGTGTTGACGCTGCATGGGCAGCTGTACCTGTACACGCCATCCAAGCTCTGTTTGACTCAACGCCCAGGCGTATGAAGGCCGTTATTACGGCCAGAGGTGGTTGTTCTGGTTGCTGAATTCTCAGGATCTATGCACCTAAATTGCGTGAAAATGTAATCACATGTCAGTTCTAGTATAATATATTTGTCCAATGAATACCCGTTTATCATCTGCATTTCTTCTTGGTGTAGCAATCTTAATGGCCAGTAGTGTATTATTAGATTTTCGTAATATAGTTTATGTAGTTTAAACATGGACTTCAAATACACTTGATGTCGAACTCCACGATGACACGTGGTAGTATCTTGTGTAAAACGGTAATAGGTGTTGAGTTCGAATACCACGAACGAAATACAGTTCCTTACGTGGACGGAGAAAGCTGACAGCTCCTCCATTGTGCTCTGGGGGACATTCATTGGGTCCAGTGGAGCTCGTGAAGGGCACCATGACTGTCAAGGAGTGTCGTACACTAGCTGCAGACCACGTACTCCCGTTCCCGACGGGAGCAAGATAATATGTCATGTTACATGGCCAAAGCTGTGATAGAGTGGTTTGAGGAACACAGTGGCGATTTACAGTTGATGTTGTGGCCAGATCTGCACCTGATCGAACACGTCTGGGACGTGACTGAACGTGGTGCAAGGGCTCGTCGCTCCCCAGAATTTGCGGGAATTGCGTGACTTGTGTTTACAGATGTAGTGCAAACTCTTCCAGTGCTCTGCCAAGGCCTCACTACTTCTATGCCACGATACGTCGTCGCGGTTATCCTTGCCAAAAGTGGACATACTAGCAATTAGGTAGGCAGTCACAATATTCTGCTGATCAGTGTAGACTCTAAGACAAATAAAAATAAAACGTGCATCACGAAGGAATTATCCGAGTAGGACGGAAATCGATAGATGTGATGTACAAACAAATTATTACAGTTTCAGAAGATCTGGATGATTTGTTCGAGAGAAAGAGCTTCTTAAACTGAACCAATCTATAATCCTTTAGTCCACCTCTGGCACTCATGCGAGCATTTATTCGGCTTGGTATTCACTGACAAGTCGTTGAACGTTCTCCAGAGGGATATCATACCAGATTATGGTTCAAATGGCTCTGAGCACTATGGGACTCAACTGCTGTGGTCATAAGTCCCCTAGAACTTAGAACTACTTAAACCTAACTAACCTAAGGACATCACACAACACCCAGCCATCACGAGGCAGAGAAAATCCCTGACCCCGCCGGGAATCGAACCCGGGAACCCGGGCGTGGGAAGCGAGAACGCTACCGCACGACCACGAGATGCGGGCATACCAGATTATGTCTAATTGGCATGTTAGATCGGCAAAATCCAGAGATGGTTGGTTGGCCTTCCCGACATTGTTCCGAACATTCTCAGTAGGGGAAGGATCTGGCGATTTTACTGGCCAAGGTAGGGTTTGGCAAGCACGAATACAAGCAGTGTGCGTGCATGTACTATCTTTCTGAAGTTTAAGGCCAGGATAGGTTGCAATGGAGGGCAACAAAATGGGGTGCAGAATGTCGTCGACTTACCCCGGTGCGGTAA
Organism: Schistocerca serialis cubense; assembly: GCF_023864345.2. Taxonomy (NCBI): domain Eukaryota; kingdom Metazoa; phylum Arthropoda; class Insecta; order Orthoptera; family Acrididae; genus Schistocerca; species Schistocerca serialis. The sequence continues at coordinate 385,804,238 of NC_064644.1, read as the reverse complement.
ATGCTGCAGATGACAACCAAGGGGTGCCGCTATGAACATAAATGGCACTGCATACCATCACTCCTAGCTATCAGGCCTTATGGTAAGCGACAGTCAGGCTCGTATCCCGCCGCTGTTTGGGGTGCCTCCAGACACGTCTTCGGCCTGGAATCTCATTGACGGGGTGGATTGCCTTCGCTGATGAGTCTTGACCAGCGAGGATGGGTGTGGAGACGCCCCGGACAATGGTGGGATACCAACCCGACTGTCGGCAGCCATATTGCCTAACAATTAGCAGGGATGACCTAGGGTGCCATTTCTCTTTATAGCAAGATCCATTTGGTTCGCATCCGTTGCACCATTACATGACCGCGGTACAGGTTTTGTTTGCAAGCCATTCTTTGCTTACATATTTTCAGCAAGATAATTCCCACCTGCACACGGCGAGAGTTTCTGCTGCTTGTCTTTGTGTTTCCCAAACCATGCCTTGGTCGGCAAGGTCTTCGGCCTTCGGCTCCTTCGCCAACAGAGAACGTTTGGAGCATTGTGAGCAGGGTCCTCCAGACATCTTGGGGTTTTAACTATCTGATGCACCAGTTGGACAGAATTTGGTGCTATATCCCTCAGGAGGACCTCCAAATACTCTGCCAACCAACGCTACGCCGAGTAACTACTTTCATAAGGGTCCGAGGTTGACCAACGCAATACTGACTTGCTCAGTCTGTGATGTTCATTCCATTGAATAAATCATCCAAATTTTCATGTAGTGTAATCATTTGCTTGTCTGTACATTACATCATATCCACCGATTTTTGTCCCTTTCGGATAATTCCTTCGTGGTGTGTCTTTCATATTATGTTATAATGTTTTTTTCAGCTGTCACAGGCACTTCACTCTAGTGCAGAATTTTCTTTCCCTTCTGTTGGTGCAATGATATTTATGAAGCACATAACACGTATTGATGAGCCAAAACATTACGGTGGTCTCCATAATGACGTTTTGGTCCAACTTTTACAAATCAGTACAGTAGAGATTCTTTGTCATGGATTCGAAACGTTCTCGGTAGATATCCAGAGGTATGTAACACGAGGTGATGCAATTCCCGTACGTTATGGTCCACTGATTTATCGGCGCAGAGCTGTCGCCCGATAGCGCCCAGAAACAGCTCTTTCGGCTTCAGATCATACGAATTTGGTAGTCAATGACGTCTATGTCATTTCACTGCCATGCTCCTCAAACCACTGTAACACTATCTGGCCTTGTGACATAGACACAGCTGAATAACACCTTTGCTTTCGCGGCGAGAAGGAATGCAGGTGATACGTGATAACATTTACATAGTCCACAGCCGTCTTGACGTGTTCGATTACTGCTACAGGCCAATGAAATTATTGGATAATTGTAGGCACGGAAAATTCAAGAGCTGCAAAATGAAGTGATGAATACGTCCCGCTGAAGGTTGAAGCCCAGTCGTATGCCCCCGCCACCCTCCCCCATCCCCCTCCACACTCCCAAAAAAAGCACAGTGCTGTCATCGTCCCTCTGTGTCCGTGACGCGGTGCATGTTTCGAGCACTCATTCGCTTGGATAATTGTGAATTCGGACGCTGACATCGACCTGGTGTAACAACAAACGTGATCCATCCGACCAGGCATCACCTTTCCACTGATCCATGGATTCGATGATTTCATGGCCACTGGAATCGTAGCCAAAGATGTTGTTGGCCTAATGATGATCTGCAGCGGAACCCCAAGTTCAACAACGTGCGCTGAACGGTGTTTTCCGAAATACCCGTGTTTGCACCAGCATTGTACTCCGTCGTCACATCTGCCGTAGATCATAGACCAGCTTCGCAGTTTCAGAGACGTTCGTTCCCGGACGGCCAGACCATAACAGGCTACCCTGTGTCAGAGTAGTTCCTGTCAGTGCATTTTTTCATTAGCTGCCATTATTATCGCTATAATGATTCCTCATTCGTTTCTCACCGCGTAAATACCAGGTGATTATAATTAAAGTGCTGCTACGATCGTTGGTCCAGGGTGAGCTATAATCCTATGGCAGCGAAACTTGGTAGAATTGTTGATGGGTTAAGGCGGAACAGATTTACGTCGGGAAAAAAATTGGTCCCAATTTTGGCGCTGTATAACACCTTTTCGACATCTTTGGAGCTCATACTGAACAAATTGTGTAAGCAGAGGTTAGCAATAAATACAAAATTATGACTTTCTCACTTGTATGTCCTTTTCTTCCCACATCCCGTTCCAAATCTGTTACACATGCAAACATTTCAATACGCCTCTCTTGCATTCACAGGGCTCGATTTCCATCTGGTGGCCAAAACTGGAGCCAGTTTTTTTCTAAGGTAAATCGATTCCGCATTAACGCATCAGAATATATACTAAATTTCGCTGCCATACAACAAGCACAGTTCACACTGCACCTCTGTGAAGAGCAGCCGGTAACCTCCCGCTACGGCAATGTTACATGCCCGCTACGCCAACAAGTGACAATCTATCTCGCGGTGGGCAGTGGTAGTAAATCATTGGTGTTATTCTTAGTCACTAAAATTCGTAAATTTCCTAACCAAAATACATGAAACAAGAAATGTTGGCTCAGTCGTAGGTGAAATTCTGATAGCTAACACAAGTCACTTTACTTTTATGTGTAACTGTCTTGTTTACTTAAATATGATTGGATAATTCACCTTTTCAGCTAAAACAAAGATTAAATTCAAGTCATAACTGTTACACTGTGATACAAAAAGCACAGACACCTAGGGATTACGATGACGAACATCTGGAATGATGGGGATGGTGAATCAAGGACTGCGTTTTACTGGCAGAACACTTTGAAGATGCAACTGATGTATTAAACAGACTGCCTTTACTGCAATTATCCGTCTTCTTCTGGAGTGTTGCTGCGCGATATGGAATCCTTACCAGATAGGATTGACGGAGGAGATCGAAAAAATACGCGAAATAAGGGAGAGAGTGTCACGGATACGATACGCGAGTTGGAGTGGCAGTCACTAAAACAAAAGGGTTTTTCGCTGAGGCGCGATCTTTTCACGAAATTTCAGTCAGCAACTTTCTCTTCCGTATGCGAAAGTACTTTGGTGGCTCCCACCTCGACAGGGAGAAATCATCATCACAATGAAACAAGAGAAATCAGAGCTCGCATTATTGGAATTAAATGCTCGTTTTTTTGGCGTGTTGTTCGAGAGTGAAGCGACAGAAAAATAGTCTGAAGGTTGTTCATGACTCCTCTGCCAGGCACTTAGGTGTGGATTACCTATAAACATGCAGATATAGATTCTGATTATCCACATTTAAACCTTCAGTTGGATATCCTTGCAGCTACCGTAGTTCAATGTCTCCAAACGTTATTAATTATCTAAGTTTTCGATAATTTTCTGACATATACATAGACTATTTTGCGTAAAGGTGATTGGCATCTCAAAACATTCCTCTTTCCGTATTCTTTAAGAGAATTCAGTAGTTGCCAAAGACGAAGAATATAACTGAAGAAATTTGCTTTTAATTTCTGTGGGAGGTGCATATTCCGACACAAGACTTGCCTCATCTTCCATTTGAAGAGAACAAAGGGAAAAATAATACTTTAGGCCAAAAGTTGTTGCCCAGAAGGGTAATCAGTCCACGAGATTCAACAGCTTCGGAGACTAAAACTGCTCATCGTACCATCTACTAATGGAGGAGAACACAGAAGTGTATAAAAACAACAACGGTGCTTCAAAAAATGGTTCAAATGGCTCTGAGCACTATGGGACTTAACATCTATGGTCATCAGTCCCCTAGAACTTAGAACTACTTAAACCTAACTAACCTAAGGACAGCACACAACACCCAGCCATCACGAGGCAGAGAAAATCCCTGACCCCGCCGGGAATCGAGCCCGGGAACCCGGGCGTGGGAAGCGAGAACGCACAACGGTGCTTACACAGGAAGAAATTAAGTTACAGGTAATGAATCGTTTTACAAATTTATGAACGTATGAGGATGTGGACATAATACGGAACAGACAGGTAGAACTTTTAACTAAATGGACATATAAAACAGTTATAAAGATAATAATAAACTTATAAAAGAATTAATACAGCTGAAATTTTTTTTTACAATAAAAGTTTCTCCAAGGAAAATGCAGTCTGATTAGACAGCCTACCTCTAGAATTGTGTTTATTATTCTGGGATACCTTCAGGCAAAAAATCGTAACCGTGTTTAAGCGGAAGTCAAATGAAAACGAGACAGATGGAAGAAAGTAAGTAAAATTTTTACTTAAGTCCAGGGAGTATGGTGGATGGTACAGTACTTCCAAGTCCCATCGACCGAACAGAGCAACCACAGCTTGCGCTGTATGCGCCCACGCATTGTCGTGCAAAACAATGGGAGCGTTGCACAGAAAGTGTCGTTGCTTATTTCGCAAAGCTGGTCGCAGGTGATGCTCCAAAAACGAACAGTAATACTGTGCATTGACGGTCTGCCGTGGAAGAACGTAATGCGTTACGATAACACCATCCCAATCGTACACGAGAATCATCATAACTTGGGACCGCTCCACTCGCACCATCAACAGAACAGGCTCTGCTAACGGTATACTACGCTTTCCACATCGCTGGCAACGGATTCTACACAACACTGGTGACTACTCTGAAGGGCAGTAACAGGTGCAAACATGTAACTCTTTTGTATCGGTTGTGAATAAATAGTTGCCGCCAATTATGTTCCAACCCTCGTATACTGAACTACTAGAGAAAGCAGGATGAACGCAGAATTTACCTAAGGATAGGTTTTTAATTACTACTAAAACTAAGGTAGCCAATAAAGTAGTCACATTGATGAACGCGGGCTATAAAATAATAGCACGGAAGCTCAGTTTCAGATAGTCACTTTTGGTCAAAATGTTAGACCCTTAGTAAAGAGTCAGATAAGTGATACACTTCTGGGCGAAGTACAGAGAAATAAATTTTTTACCGTTGTCGCATCTCACTAGCTTAGCTCCGGATTTTCACAGAACTACTCAAAATTATTAATAAAAATATAAAAAACAGACTTCAATAATTACATCACAGCGAGGTCTTAAAAGTTAATAAGAGGCGCCTCGTCAAAAACCAGTATTAACTGCGGCAGTTAAGGAAAGACCACTGAGACAAAAGAAGTTGGCTTTCGTCAACGTATTATGTAGTACCACTTGAATCACTATTGAGGAAATTGCGAGATTAGTCCATTTTAGGCCACTAAGCTGTCCGTAGAGCTGATGTAGACGAAACCGGCTTAATAGTCAGGTCCATATAGGAACCAGAATCCACCAAACTACTTCAAAAACAATATGGAGAGGCTGCAGGTTAAAAAATAAATTAGAAATCGTAGGTGTTAAATATGGGTCCGTATGCTATTACACTGGACCCCAACTGGATGCAATTATCCCCGCCCAGAATGAAGTTGGCCTATTAGTTGTCCATAAACCCACATATCCATAGGCGTGCGTAAGGGCGGAGGAGTTCTTTTTTATCTTTGGTCATCAGCCTCCTGACTGGTTTAATGCAGCGCACCTTGAATTCCTTTCCTGTGCCAGCCTCTACATTTCAGAGTGCCAACTGCAACCTTCGTCCTCAATTATTTGCTGGATGTAATCCAATCTCTGTCTTCCTCTACAGTTTTTACCATCTGCAGCTCCCTCTAGTTCCATATAAGTTATTCCCTGATGTCTTAACAGACATCCTATCATCCAATTCCTTCTTTTTTCAATGTTTTCCGTATATACCTTTCCCCGCCAATTCCGCAGAGCATCTCCACATTTCTTACCTTATCAGTCCACTTAAGTTTCAAGGCTCGGTTCTCTTCCGTTCTGGTTTTCCCACAATCCATATTTCACTGCTAAGCTCCAAGGGTACGTTCTCAGAAGTGTCTTCCTCAAATTAAGACCTATGTTTGCTACTAGTTGACTTCTCTTATCTAGGAATGCCCTTTTTGCTAGTGCTAGTCTGCTTATTACGTTCTCCTTGCTCTGTCCGTCATGGGTTATTTTGCATCCTAGACAGAAAAATTGTTTAACTGCCCCTACTTCGTGATCCCCAACTCTAATGTTAAGTTTCTCGCTGTTCTCTTTTCAGCTACTTCTCACTGCTTTCCTATTTTTTCGGTTTAATCTCATTTCATATTCTATACTCATTAGATTGTTCATTTCATTCAACAGTTTCTGTAATTCTTCTTCACTTTCACTGAGGATAACAATGTCATCAGCGAATAGTACCATTGATATCATTTCACCTTTAATTTTAATTCCGGTCATGAACCTTTCTTTTATTTCCATCATCGCTTCTTCCATGTACAAATTGAATAGTAGGGGCGAAAGATTACATCCCTGTCTTACACTATTTGTATCTGAGCACTTTCGTTCTTGGTAGTCCACTCTTATTATTATTCCGTCTTGGCTCTTGTACATATTGTATTTCAGCCGTCTTTCCCTATAGCTTACTCCTATTTTTCTCGGAATTTCGAACATCTTGCACCATTTGGCATTGTCGAGCGTTTTTTTCCAGGTCGACAAATCTTATGAACTTGTCTTGATTTTTCTTCAGTCTTGCTTCCATTACCAACCACAAGGCCAGAACTCCCTCTTTGCTGCCATTACGTTTCCGAAAGTCTAACTGATTGTCATCTAACATACCAATTTTCTTTTCCATTCTTCTGTGTATTATTCTTATCAGCAATTTAGATGCTTGAGTTGTGAAGCTGACTGTGCGATAATCATCGCATTTGTCGGCTCTTGCCGTCCTCAGATTTGTGGGATGATATTTTTCCGAAAGTCAGATAGTACATAGCCTGTCTTTTACATCCATTTCCCCCCAGTGATTATAGAAATTGTAGTGGAATGTGATCTATCTCATCTGCATTATTTGATCTTCAGTCGTCTAAAGCTCTTTCCAGTTCTGGTTCTAATAATGAAACGCCTGTCTCTTCTACATCGACTCCTGTTTCTTCTTGTATAACTTCAGCAGACAAGTTCTCCACCTCACAAATTCCTTCAGTGTACTCTTTGCACCTATCTGTTCACTTCCCTGCATTTAACAGTGGAATTACCACTGTGTTCTTTATGTTATCGGCCTACTTTTAAGTTCACCGAAGGTTTTTTTGACATTTTATGCTGAGTCAGTCTTTTCGACAGTTATTTGTTTTTGTGGAATGCAGACATTTTATTCACTAAGAGTTTATCATAATTTAAAAAAATGATTACCTGCGAGGTAACACAGTTAGCACATTGGACTAGCATTCGTGAGAAGGATGGTTCACACCCACGACCGGCCATCCATATTTAGGTTTTCCGTGAGTCCATAAACCACTTAAGACAAATGCAAGGATGATTCCTCCGAGAGAGCACAGCTGATTGCCTACTCCATCCTTCCCTAATCCGAACTTGTGTTACCTCTCTAATGACCTCGATGTCGACGGAACGTTAAACAATAATCTCAGCCCTACTCCTCCTCCTCCTCTTTGAAATAATTACTTATGATTCTACTAAACTGCACATTAGCGTTATCAAGACTATCGAGTGCAAGGAGAAACATGTGACTTACAAAACACTAGGATTGTTTGGTTATCAGACTGTGAACGGGAAATTACATCATTTTCTTGTAATAGCGGCGTTTTTTTTGAAGCAGGACATTGCCGAAATAAAGTACCCAATCTTTTCTCTGTCGCTTCCTTGTCCAGAATTTATTGATCTGCAGTGACGGGCAGTTCCAGCACCTAACACAGTATAAACACGGCTGCAATATACCTGCCCCCACATGCGTCCCTGATTCCCACAAGACAACACCTTCACCTTCTGTACAACTTAATTTCGACGGTAAGTTATCTGCAACAGGCAACTCCTGCGAAGTAGGAATTAGGGATGGTTCTGTGTCAGGAGGCACTCTCCAAGCTCGCTCCTTGCCAGTTTTCCTCGGAAAATTGGTGGCGATTTGTCGCTGTTGGGGCTGTGAAAGATGATTCAGGATTAGATATTTACTTCCATACGTTGCTAGCAGTGTCCTGACTCGCTGTTGACATCGGCTATCGATGTCCGTCGAGGAACTGCGTCGTAAGCAGCCTTCAGTCCCTTGAAGTTAGCTAACGCTGCACGCCCGTTCCTGGCCGGCCGCTGCTGTGGCGGTTGCCGCATGTGGTGTCTTCGGCGATCGCCCCACAATGATGTCGCGGCAGTAAGTGTAGGGGGCGGCGTGTGTTGGACTTCTGCGAGGTGCTCTGTCCCCTCCCGGCCACCGCCGTTCTTCTTCATATGTTAAACCGCTATGACAGTTGTCTAATAGCCGTGTAATACTACTATCATGGCGTGCCTATTAGGTAGGCCATAGCCCGTCCGCCGAACTATCCGGAACGCTGGTATCCTGGACTAGTATTTTATGATAAGGCAGACCCCCGGATTAAATCTCTTCTCCCCCCCCCCCCCCCCCCCCCCCGCACAATCCGCGACAGCGGCAAACCGTGGTGTTGTACTCTGCGTCTAGTGTTTACAGTGAGATAGCGACCGTCGTTGCTCACAAGGGAACCTCCCCATCGCACCCCCATTAGATTTAGTTATAGGTTGGCACAGTGGATAGGCCTTGAAAAACTGAACACACATCAATCGAGAAAACAGGAAGAAGTTGTTTGGAACTATGAAAAAAATAAGCAAAATATACAAACTGAGTAGTCCATGCGCAAGATAGGCAAAATCCAGGATAGTGAGAGCTCACGAGCGCCGTGGTCCCGTTGTTAGCGTGAGCAGCTGCGGAACGAGAGGTCCTTGGTTCAAGTATTCCCTCGAGTGAAATGTTTACTTTTTTTTATTTTCGCAAAGTTATGATCTGTGTGTTCGTTCATTGGCGTCTCTGTTCACTGTAATAAGTTTAGTCCCTGCGTTTTGCGACCGCACCGTAAAACTGTGCGATTAGTAGACGAAAGGACGTGCCTCTACAATGGGAACCGAAAACATTTGATCGCAAGGTCATAGGTCAACCGATTCCTCCACAGGTAAACACGTCTGATATATTCTATACGACACTGGTGACGGCAAGTGCGTCACATGACAGGAATATGTTGTCGACCCACCTAACTTGTACACTTGGCGAATGGGTAAAAAGATTCTTCTACCTCGCCCGATTTAGGTTTTCTTGTGGATGTGATAATCACTCGCAAAAAAGTGATGAAAACATAACAGTTTGTCAGATAATAATTGACTGAATATAAAAAATTAAACTTTTCGGTTGAGGGACGATTTGAACCAAAGACCTCTCGTTCCGCAGCTGCTCACGCTAACCACGGGACCACGGCGCTCATGAGCTCATACGATCGTTGATGTTGCATATCTTGCCATGGACTACCCAGTTTGTATATTTTGCTTATTTTTTTCATAGTTCCACACAACTTCTTCCTGTTTTCTCGATTGATCTGTGTTCAGTTTTTCAAGGCCTATCCACTGTGCCAACTTATAACTAAATCTGAGGGGGGTGCGATGGGGAGGTTCCCTTGTCAGTAGCTTGCAGGAAAGCTGAAACAGACTTGTGCCAGACGTCACTTTACTGCAATAAGGCGATCGCGTGCGAATGTCATGTACGCTATCGATCCGTCTGACCGACTTCTTTACGAGCTAAAATCCTGTGGCGCTTATGGAGCGAAGTAGTGGCTAATGTTTACCCAACGCCATTTGTCATCACCACATCGGTCTTGCTAATACGAAAGTGTCAGCGGTTCTCACTTTGCCGTGCTTGCTTAACGAGTTTGTCATAGTACTGGAATGGTTCGCAGAAGCTCTTGTGACCCGTCGGCGCATTAACAGTAGCGTTTCTTTTATCGCGTAACGAAGGTGGCGTGTTCCTGCCTAGTTGCACTGTCTACTGCATTTCTGCTGACGTCGGCTGTGTGGCTCGCCAGAAGCGCCGCTGTTGTGTTCTTCCTTGACCGACTCTCGGTGTTATTCTTCACACCCGCTTCGTGTTGACATCACCGCAATGTAAGCGAGGTATCTTCGCTCTGGGACTTAAAAAATCTTAGCTATGTGCTGCCTTGTACAAGACTGGCATGCAAAAAAGCATTTTTCTTGGATAAAACAGCTAGTTTTATAAGGCTGAGCTACTGTAGTACAGTACAGAGAACACGGTCCAGCGATGCGGATCAAAATGCCAAAGAGGTGTCATTGTCTGGGCTAGAAGAGAGGGGAAAATTGTGAAATATCGCGGTCATGATAGGTTTTGGGCTCAAACACTCCAGTTACGATGCATACAGAATAACGCGTCAAATCGGGGAGACAAAGACCATTTTGGTTCCGTTTCCGCTATTAAGGACTACTTTTACCAGACAATTGTAGGTCGTTTTTCAAGGCTTCTTCAACCCATATTCATTTCAATAATACAGAGAGATGTACTTTGGGTACACTAATGAAATATGGTTTCCATTAAGAACCGTACGCTACCTTCAAGAAAATATTGACTTGAAACTTCCGAGAATTTAAGGTACTGTGGTTCTTTGAACTTCCCGTGAAATATGTTTATTGGCTCACGACATGTTCAAAACTGAACCAATCTAAAAAGAACGTTCTTTTTGAATCTTGGCTAAATTTATGCTGGTGCCCATCCACATGCCCTAATAAATAGAAAATCTACGTAGTACCATGCGCAAAAAGGGGAAAACAAGACAGGAAGCTTAAACAGATTAAAGAAAACAGTAGTTTTCAATATTTATGCACTTTTTAAAATCAGTCACCGATTTTGGCAGCCTCAACACAAAATATAGTTTGTTGTTTCGTAAGACGTGCAGAACGTAAAAAACACTTTCGCAATAGGCTTTATTGGCAAGTTCACAAGTGGGTTTTCGGATTTCAGGGTATTTAAATACCATGCACAACTATATGCATAAAGGGATCCTATGAAATCCAACACGGTGACAATTATTGAACTACACGAAAAAAGACGTAAATTAGTTACAAACTACTGCGTGCACACACTTTATTCAACATGTAAACCTCACTACAGACATTCGGATTTAGGTTATGACATGTTCGATATGCCTGCCATCATTGGCGATGACGTGGTGCAGACGAATAGCGAAATACTGCATGACCCGCCGAAGTGTCGGAACGTCGACACTGTTGATGACCTCCTGAATGGCCGTTTTCGGCTGAGCAATGTTTTTGGGATTATTGCTGGACACCTTGTCTATAGCCCCAGAACAAGGAGTCGCATGTGTTCAGATCCGTAGAATATCGTTGTCAATCGAGGCCCATCCCAAAATCCTCTGGGTCCCAGAGCCAGAAGGAGGTCCCAAAGTGCGCCTCCAGGACGTCAAACACTCTCCTGCTTCGATGAGGTCGAGCTCCGTCTTGCATGAATAATATTGTCATTCATGAAATTGAAGTTAAGGCAGAGTGCCTTCCTGAAGAGATCCGAGTGGAGTAGACGTATAGTGTTACAGTAACGTTGGGCAGTGAGTATACCGTGTTCAAAAATCTTGAAATCAATACGCCCACGCAACATTAAGCCTCCCAACACCATGACACCACAACAAAAAAATGGTTCAAATGGCTCTGAGCACTATGGGACTCAACTTCTGTGGTCATCAGTCCCCTAGAACTTAGAACTACTTAAACCTAACTAACCTAAGGACATCACACACATCCATGCCCGAGGCAGGATTCGAACCTGTGACCGTAGCAGCCTCGTGGTTCCGGACTGAAGCGCCTAGAACCGCTCGGCCACAGCGGCCGGCAGAAAGTTTGAGATTCGCCATGGAGTTGTTGGACACCCCACTTATCAGTAATATAAGAGAAGTTGGAGAAGTCACGGTTGTCGGAGGATCGCATGTTTTTCCGTGGCTAGAGGCGCCGAGAAAGACTGATGGCGTCTCACTCGGACGCAGTGTAAATGATGTGTAGTGTACGACAGATCAGTCGGAGGTAGGTCTGTTGTGTAAAGAGGCAGATGGATCCTACTGTGACTGGGGAAAAATTACTCTAGACGTTCTTCTATCCATGTCGAAAGCACTCTTGTTTATGCAATATATAGATGAAAAAGCACAAAAAGTGCTCTTTGTTGCTGATGAAACTCTTACAGTAAAGTCCAGTAGAGATGCAGCGATACAAGTAACATCAATTGAAATGTTCAGAAGAAATATTGGATGATTCTAGGCAAATAGAGTATCAATTTCTTGTAAAGAGCTCAGTGCCTTCAGTTATGTATGGGGATAGAACATGGGGAAAACGAAATAGCACTGAGAATTTCCAGATTCACACTTTGAATAAAACACGTCTTATATATATATCCTCAATTTCTTGAGTCCATCAACGCTTGCCTAGTGGGCAAGTAAGGAATTTAGTACCGAGAGCATGAGAAATTTCCCTTACTTTCCGTTTGTCATCCGAGTAAGGATTAAATTTATAAGGTAACTTGGCCTTTCACACAAGGGAACACGCTGCAAAGACATTGTATGTTTCTTACCAAGAACCTCTTGTAAGAATTTGGGTTGAGGGTTGGGTTGTTTGGGGGAAGAGACCAAACTGGGAGGTCATCGGTCGCATCGGATTATGAAAGGACGGGGAAGGAAGTCGGCCGTGCCCTTTCAAAGGAACCATCCTGGCATTTGCCTGGAGCGATTTAGGGAAATCACGGAAAATCTAAATCAGAAAGGCCGGACCCGGAATTGAACCGTCGTCCTCCCGTATGCGAGTTCAGTGTGTGCTGCGCCACCTCGCTCGGTAAAGAATTTGTTCAACATAGAAAACCAAAGCATGATAAAGCCAGATTTGCAGTATATTTACTTTCTTACGAAAAGATGCTATGTAAGTAGTAAACATGTGGCCATAATTACTATGCAATGCATATTTGAAAGCCAGGTCAGAGATCGTAGCAGAGATCAGCAGAATATACACTGAAGTAACCGAAATAGGACTACATTAAGTTAAGGACGGTAAAGACGTGCCGAATCAACTCCTAGGTAGAAAGTCGCACGAAATCACAGCAATAAAAAACCAATCGCTGGGCTTAGTACGGTGACGTCAATTGCGCCATTCAGTGATAGATACGAAGAGAACACGCAATGCAGTCTTCGCAGAACAAATAGCGAAAACCGAGACCACTAGAAACGAGTAATTATTCTCTAAATGGCATCGCTGCACTCCGTAGTAATGAGTTGTAGGCGGAGCGGGAAGAGCATAAATCAGGATTGTCGGGACGCTAATGGGCTGGGGATCTGCGGGGAGGAACAGCGACTTCTTAGCGCTCTGCATTAATCGAGTAATCCTGCAAGAAGTAATAGGCAATTATGAAGCATTTTGTGAATTCAGAGTGATGTAACTGCAAGGGTGATTACGACCCTCCTAAAAAGTGGCAGTCCAGTTCGAAAAGTATTGCTGTTGCATTAAATTTACGTAACGCCACTATTCAGCCGAAGTCCACGCGAAATCAGAGCTAAAAATCAAGACAAGGTGTCGAACATTATTCGTAATTATAAATGGTATGGATCTGGAGCTGCATACCGCATAGAGTTTGGAATGTATTTCGCTTACAATGAACCTGAGGTCTTCGGAAAGTACCAGGTGGTTATAATTAAACTTTCCCTATTTAACACGCTATAGCAGGGAAACTAATTATTGTACGAGCACCAAACTTGGTAGCGTTAATGTCAAGGATATGGGGAAGAGAAATAAATTAGAATCATTACAACTGAAACACTTTTAATGTTCTGTTGCGGTACGTCATACCATTATACACCGGCAACATTACTACTACAAAAGGGGCACAATATGGCGCCCATCAGTGTCCAGAAGAATCTGAATGCGCAGGATTGCATCCTGCACAGCAGAAAGAAGCATATCCGTAGATATGCTGGCCACTGTTCTTGAAATGTTGCACTTCAGATTAGCACATGTGTGAATGTTCCCCTGGTAAACCCTGTCTTTCAGGTCGATACACAACCTGAAATCACAGGAAGTGAGATCAGGTGATCTAGCAGGCCAAGCATTTGGAAATGATTGGCTGATAATTCGATCGTTTCCAAATGTGTCGCGGTAAAGCAGGCGAACTTCACGAGCGATGTGCGTAGGGCCCCATCTTGGGTCAAAACTGTTGAGTTCAATGCGTCTCTCTCCTGTAGGGCGGGCATGACATGCTGGCGAAGTGTATCGCAGTACAGTCACACTGCACATCTTTGGTCCTTGAGCGCCAACCTATTCAAAAAAGATTGGGCCTTTGATGAAGGTAGCCATGAATCCACACCATACTGTGATACGGTCACTATACAGAGGAACTTCATGCACAGTTACTGGATGTGCAAATCCCTACACTCAGCAATTCTGTGTGTACACGTAAGAGAAAAATGAGCTTCATCTGTCCGTAGGGTAATCCAGGATCAGGCCTCGTCAACTTCAATCCTTGCGAGAAATTGGAGAACGACGTCAACAAATCGTTGTGCGTCCTGTGTTGCAAGCTCCTGTACGATATGGCTCTTGTACGGATACCATTTGAGAATGGTTAGAAGCGGCTTCTGTACAGTGGACCACGGGATTTTCAACGGTCGTGACTCAGCACGCACACTGCTGACGGTCGGGAACTACGCGCAGCGTTGTCTGCCACAGCAACAGCGATTTCATCAACATCTAGTGGTGCAACCGGTCGTAGGCTAGTTCCTGGAGCGACGCCCAGTTCTCCAGTTTATTCAGAGTTCTTCGCCATGATCCGCCCAGCATGTGGAGGAAGAGGATCCTTCCGTAATCCTTTCAGCCGGCGATATTCTCGAAGTGCAACTGCTGCATTACTATTGTTTTAATAACACGAATTCACCAATAATGCCCAGCTCCTCTTGTCCAAGCTCATGTTGACACGTAAACAAGTGCACTGCGACTGGTGTGTGAGACTATGAATCATGTTGAATGATCACAGCAGCAGGTGGCCTTGGATGGAAATTTTCTCGATTCAAAAAACTTTACCAACAGCCGCATATTTTGGGTTATTTTATTTTATGTGTCAAATTATACCTGTTTCGGAAATTCAATATTGCCATCTTCAGGACCCATACGCTTATTTCGTATTAACAAGCTTATCGTATGCTGCCGTAAAACTGGAACCTTAAATCCAACCGTTATGCAACTGATTCATATGAAAGGGTGATACCGACTTCATATGAAATCAGTTGCATAACGGTCGGATTTAAGGTTCCAGTTTTATGGCAGCATACGATAAGCTTGTTAATACGAAATAAGCGTATGGGGCCTGAAGATGGCAATACTGAATTGCCGAAACAGGTAGATTTGACATACAAAATAAACTAACCCAAAATATACGGCTGTTCGTAAAGTTTTTTAATTGTGAAATATATAACAGCCGATGTCCCCTGGTCATAATGGGCTGACAGAGACTGGATGGAACTGAACGGTGGCGCTGTGACGCATGGAAATCATGCACCCCATACTCTACACAGTTATGTTACAAAGTTTGGTACAGTATGGTAATTAGTTTCCGTGTTATAACGTGTTAAATAAGGAAAGTTTAATTATAACCACCCGGCATATATTTAGTAAGTGCCATTTTATCACAAAAAGAGTTTTCACTGCCACTGGATACTTGGTATTCTGTTGCACAGTCCGAGACTTGTTCCAAGTGCCACATCATGAAAAAAATGATGCAGACATTTGAAACTAGATGGTCCATGCTATTTGTGCGAAGCAGTGCCTGCCTCTGGAGCTCCAAACTCCATGCATCAAGGGTTCCACCCAATACAGTTTGAGTGGAAAGCAGAATGCATGTAAGCTTTTCAGTTCGTATCAATAAATGGTTCAAATGGCTCTAATCACAATGGGACTTGACATCTGAGGTCATCAGTCCCCTAGACATAGAACTACTTAAACCTAACTAACCTACGGATATCACACACATCCATGCCCGAGGCAGGAATCGAACCTTCTACCGTAGCAGCAGCGCGGTTCCGGTTGAAGCGCCTAGAACCGCTCGGCCACAATTGCCGGCTCGTATCAATAAAACATTTTTGTAGTGGTACGAAGATTTCTTGATTGCATAGAAACGAAGGAAGCTAATCAAAGGCTTGGCCTGCAAGATTTACAAAAGACTGTTGAGTCAGTTATAGCTATGAACACACTGCATGGAGTACTAACCCATACAACTAACTTCTTTGATTTCAAGGATGCACCTGAAACATTGTTGTCAATGCAGGATCATAAGTTCTCCAAATGGAGTTTGATCAAAGGGTCTCATAGACAGACATCTTATAAACGTTAACATTTTTTCTCTGAAACAGAACAATGTAAAAAGTGAGTATTAAGAAGAGGCAAGATAATGTCTGATGTAAGCCATGTCGCACGTCTTCTGAAACGCCAGTCACGTTTATCAGTCGCAAAACAGAAAGACCTGTTGACGAAGTTACCATGTCTTTCTCAACAACACAGGTGTTGACTCTATGGGGCCAGAGGGGCCCTGAGCCCACTCAAAAGTTCGTTTAGGGGGGTGGAGCCCACCAATAATTTAAGAAAATTTTTAGTTATATTATGCTTTATAGAATCACAAAATTATGTTGGAATTTTTTATTTTCCTTGTTTGACGATTGTTACCTTTTAAAATACATTCAGTAATGAGTTAAAACAAAAAAAAAACAAAAAAAAAATATATATTATGGTGGTAAGCAGGTTAACTGAAAACGAGTGTTGTGAATCATGATAGTGTTACAGTGCTGCGGAAACACTTAGAATCTATCCCGGTGCGTGAACCTTCGCGTAAAGTGTGGCGCCGGCGGGGCAGCGCTGCGGCTATATAAAGCCCACCCTGCTGTCGCAGTCATCCAGTGTGGATAGTTTCGTTCAGTGCATGGTGCAGACGTGTTTAGTGTTTCAACTTTAATGTCTAGTGGACTACTTTGTATGACTGTATTTTCTTTGTTTACTTTAGTGTCTTAGTGTATTGTGAATTAAATTTGCAATGGATAAATTTGTTACCAAAAAGGCTCGCTTGGAAGCTGATGATACTGCAAGTCAACCTCCAACAATTACTGTGTCGTCAATTTCTTCGTTGTCTTCAGGCGAGAACCTTTCACAGCCGAAACCTGGACAATCTGGTAAGGAAGATCATTTCAGAAGTCTTGGTTGACCAAATATACATGGCTATAATATGAAGCATCTAGCGAAGAAGTTTTCTGCAAAACCTTGTAACGCCGAAAATGCATATCCTCCTATTTCCATCTATTGTACTATTATTTTTTTTCCTTGTTTTGTTACCTCAAGATATGACATTTCTGTCTCTTTATATATTGTAATTGTTTTACTGTTTGTATATATATATTTATGCATTTATGTCGATGTATAATTGGTTTGTTTCGTAAATATTATTTGTATTTTTACGCTGGGTCTTGCCTAGGGAAAACTGCTATCGAACGATTACATCGATAGGTCGTGTGAAGAATCAAAGTGTGTAGGATCTTTGGTAGTGTTAACTCTGCCGCGTGGAGCGCGGGCAGAGCAAGTGGGAGTCTGGCTGGAGTAGCGAGTGGAGCAGGTGTGTTGTGTGTAGCTCCCACGAGTTGCCGCGCTTTCGGGGTTTGGCAGCATGTAATTGCGCTCGACTTGCGATGATAGTTTCTGACATGGTGTCGCGGACGGGAAGCATTAGCTGGCGCACATCAAGAGCCCGTTTCGTCTGGTGACCGTGTTGAGAAGAAGGCGCGCTAACATCCAGCTTCTGCCACAGCGACGGCCGACAATGAGTGACTGTCGCCACCTCCTCGATCGACGGCTTCAAACCTTCAATCAACCAACAAGGAAGACTGGAAGCACGTAAAGTCTTAGAGCTGTATGGCAGACCTCAGCTTTTCAAATTGTTCCATTTGCCTCGCAAAATTACAGCAACTTAGCATGAACCTTTGTTGCTCATTGTCCCAATTGCATTACCAAGCAGGGTCCGTTCCTTTTCCGAAATGAACCCGAGTGTCGTTGAAATTCAGACGCCAGCATTAAAATACAATTATTGCATTTCACTGCTTTAATTTCAAAGTTCAGTTTAAGTATTCATAGCTGGCTACAATATTTAGATTACGCAAGCACAAATTAAGAGTGCGAGTTTTGTTACCATATTTTAGCTTACCTGTGACTGCAGCTCAGCTTGGTACGTACTAAATTTTACTATTGTTAATTGTTCAGAATCATTTAATTCAAGTTCAAAGTTAAATCTCTTATTTCTAAATTGCGTAGATTCAAGTAGCTTTTGAAATGATTGTTGAGGTAGTCCAAGACTAACCGTATTTTACTGAATTTCGATGTGCTTCAGAAAGAAAGCTCTCTATTAATTTCAGTCACTAAATTAACTTTCAGTTTTCCGGTTTTATTAATTCTTTTGCTAAATTAAGTCAGAGTGCAGCGAAAGTTATTACTTCTGACAAACTTTCAGTTTTCACACTACACGTGTCAACCTTCAGTTGCCATGCTTCTAGTGCTAATTATATGTGTAATTACCTTTCTTTTTCAGTTACTATAGTAATTGTCCTTAGTACTGGCGACCGTAATTTCCCCCAAATCTCAAATATCTAATTACCGCTAGTTAATTATTAACGTAACGGCCGCACATTTACTTTCTTCATTAACTTTACCCCTTTTCAAAATTAATTTCCACCAGTTTCATTTGCATTTTTCCTTTCATTTAGATGTAACCCTTTCCGCCCTCTTTACCGACAGATTAACTTCGGTGACGATTGCTTTTCCCAAATTTCCATTAGGTACACGCGGTTTAATTTTTCACTGTCATTAAGGTCGATAAGTGAGGGGGAGGTTACAACCTGCAAAGAGGCAGATGCTAAAAATCTATTACAATTTTCTTCAAAAAACAAAAAAACAAAAAAGATGCAATTTCTATGCCAACAAGTACTAGCAATTAAAGGGCACGAAGATGTAAACTCAAATTCTTTCCGTCTTTGGAATTCCGAAAGAATGATATACCTGAGTTTCAAGATTGGTTAGGGCGTTTAGGGTATAAATGGACATCCCACTAGATTCTAAACGAGATCATTGATCTACTAGGAAAGTCTGTGTTGCGAAAGGTATTGGCTTCAATCAAGAAGACTGATCATTTTTCTATTATGGTTGACGAAACAAGTGATTCTTCTATTCACGAACACGTGTCATTTTGTACTCGTACTGTCGATGATTCGTTAATCATCAACAAAGACTTTATTGGCTTACACAAGACCCCCAACACTGAATCACAAACTCTGTTTAGTATTTTAAAAGATATTTTGCTCGTCTTCATTTGTCAATGGATAACTTAAGAGGAAAGTGCCATGATGGTGCCTAGAATATGAGAGGTAAGTTAAAAGGACTAAAAAAGCTTTGGATATACAACCAAAAGCACTTTATGTGCACTGCACTGCTCACAGTTTAGACTAGGCGGTTGTAGACAGTCTCCGCCATCTTACGTCTATGAGGGATGTTATGGCTTTAGCCAAGGACTTAGTAAACACCGTAAGGGAATCCAACAAAAGGATGGGACTTTGCAGAAGCACATGCTGTGAGAGCACCAACGATCAAGTTGGTTCAAAATGGTTCAAATGGCTCTGAACACTATGGGACTTAACATCTGAGGTCATCAGGCCCTTAGAACTACTTAAAGCTAACAAGGCCGGCGACCAAGCTGGTCTACAACCCCTTTGCCCGACTCCACAGACTATGTGATCTTGGGTATCTTCCGAATATTGAAAAACTTTGAAGAACTTCTAGAGTGTTTTGAAACATTTTCTGCAGAGGACAAAACAGAGGCAGGTTACAAATGTGCAGGCTACCGTGAGTCAATGTTATAATTCAAGACTTATTTCTTTTTACGTTTTTATTGCCATTCAGTGAACCAGGTAGAGGATGTCCCTGAAAAAAATCAATGCTCTCATCTAAGTGTTGCTGATCTGGAGGAAATAGATGAGGACTTGGTTTTATATTGAATGAAAGGCGTGATAGTTTTGAACACTTTTGGGAATTGTGTTTAAAAGAAAAACCTCCACAACTTGATGATCCTTCTCTTCCTCGGAATCGAAGTATACCAAAGAAGAATGAAACCAACGAAGCCAGCTCACCGCACACTAAAAAAACCCAAAGGAATACTACAAAGCTATATACATTGAAATTTGTGAAACGGTGCAATCTTGCTTTACTGAGCGGTTTGCTTCAACTGGACTCACACAGGTCACTGCAGTTGAACAAGAGTGCTTACTTTTAGTAAAAAGAGGTGAAACAAATTTGGGAAAAACAACTGACTTTTACAAAATGACCTAGATATAGAGAGACTGCGCTTACACTTGAATATGTTAGCCGATATCGCTAATAAAAAAACTGGTGTTAAAAAACATGCGTGACATAATACAGTACATCCACGAGAGTCTGCAGTTGGAGAAATGTTATGTAAAGTAGTGAAGTGCATTAAGCTTCTGCAAGTAGTTCCAATCACGACAGCAATAGCAGAACGGTCATTTAGCGCCCTTAGACGTCTGAAGTCAAATCTCCGATCAGTAATGGGACAGAAGCGATTGAACAACTTGGCTGTTCTTCATGCCCACCGAGATGCTTTGGACGTGTCGGATATCCGACCAGTCATCAAGACTTAATATCCAGTAATCCAGTCAGACAGTCAACATTTGCACCTTTCTAAAGACACTCTAGCCCTAATAAAGGCATTTAGAACAATATTTAAAATCTTTATAAAATAGAGAATTAAATACATACATGATGTTAAATTTTCAGTTTCGAAATATTAGAGCTAGTTTAGTACTGTATTACTATATTACTATAGTACTAAAACAGTTGTTTTCAAATCCTTAAATATTTTTAGGGTTTAAGACCCAATTAAAACCCGCTACTTACATATTTTTTGACTGAAAGTATTAGGTATACTGTATCAACTTTATTAACTGTACTAAAGCATTAACTTTGAGATATTTAATGAACCCCAAACCCTATTCAAAGTAAGCTTAAATTAGTTATTTCACTTAATCAAAGTGCTATTTTGTGCGACAGCAATATTTTATGTTTTATTCTTTTAATGAGAGTTTAGGATTTATTTAAACATAATTTCAGTCTTTTCAGAGCTATATATGCACTGCTCTATAATAGTCTATAAGCATTATTATTACTGTAAATTAAATTAGCTTTTTACGAAAATAACGTGCGTGTTTGTTTTGTTTCTTTTTTCAAAGACAAAAAATATGTCAGGCTTGTCGAGTTTCCCGGAGTGTCGAGTTATCGAGAGTCCAGTTTTCGGGGTTCGAACATTGATCGTATGACCCTAAAATGCTTGAAAAAACTTTAAAACTCACTATTTTTCATCTAAAATTTAGAAAATTTCCCGGGGCAATACCCCCAATATGGGCCCCCCAATAATTTTTATAACTCGGCGCCCCTGCTCAACAGCACAAGAAGTTTTACAGTAATGTTTGCGACATTTGACACCAAAGAATAGAACTATATAAGAAACAGAAAATAATTATGCATTTTTTCTTGAATTCTATTTTGTTATTCCGTTGCAAAAAAATTAAAAGGCACGAGAAACAGTTTTTGTGGACAACAGGCCAACTAATAAAAATATTACTACTATATTTATTTACTTGTGTTATCTCAAATAAAATTTAGTGCCCCTGTATTAATGACACCTGACACAAAGACCCGACATTCAAAAGCAGTCAGTTCCCTGGTGTGGCAATTGTATATATCTTAATAAATTATTTAATATTTAATCCGTCTAATTATTTTGTGCAGTGCTGAGGGGAGATGAGAGATTTGGCAATTAAAACGTTTTACGATTCCACTTTTCGTTCATAATTTAAAAATCAAACTTATAAACTGCAATCGAAGGCACAAGTCCTTAAAAGCAAATAGCTATATGAATATTTTTTATTTTGCATTTAATTTCTAATTTCAGTGTGTTTCGTATTTAAGAAGTAAAAATAATTACAAACAAGCAAGTCTGCAGAGCTAATGAGAGCACACAAACTGAAAAAAATTTCAACAGTGAGCCCTTCTGAATATAGTTACATGTTTTCTAATGACGCTACATGAAACAGAAGCGCTCGGGATTCATAAAATAATTTTTTTGTGTTATCTCCAGAATTACATGTCAAGCCTTCATTTGCGGGATAATTGTTTTTTCCTGGAAAATTTGGCGCTGGACTTTGTAACTGACATTTCTACTTTGGGAGAATTAAAAGTGTAAATATGGACAGAAGTAATAATTATTTCCGGGGTGCAAGGCTATGTGTGTATGATTGCGTGTTGGTGCTTCCTGTGTGTGTGTGTTTGTGTGTGTCTGTGTGTGTGTGTGTGTGTGTGCGTGTGTGTGTGTGTGAGAGAGAGAGAGAGAGAGAGAGAGAGAGAGAGAGAGAGAGAGAGAGAGAGACAGACAGTGGGAGCGCAGACAGGAAGGGAGGGAGAGAGGGAGATAAAGAGACAGAGTGAGTTTGTTTTTGCATGTTTATTGCCTCGATGTATTCCGATGTGTCGATCAACATTTCAGTTCAGCTGAAGCATGAACATCAGCTCCAACCCAGTGCTCATTTCACTCAATTATTTGTTTTCGCTCTCCTAACCCCGATCCCCCGTTATTCTTAGACCACCGTTTCTTTTGATATCTCTGAATATCATGATACTTTGAATGCTTGAAATTCTAAGTTTTCAGAGGGCCATATTACTTTGTGAAAGTCTTCTTTTGTTTTTAATGCAGTAAATTTCATATAATATCCGTCTGATACTCTCCAAGTCCATTTCGTACTTCTTTCCATTTGGGACAAGGTGTTACGGGTAGACATTTTCTTGTTATCGACACGTGTGGTGTATACACCGGAGAAGTGTCGTTTAGTTTTCGTCCCACTTCGCATAAAAATTCGTTACTATCTGAAGTGGGATTTGTTGTTATTTATCAATTTCTGAAGTCTTCTGTCTTCTCATCGCATTATGAGGATAGACGTGCAAGAGTTGGACTGATTTTTAAATTTTTTTTGTTTCTTTCTTTGAAAATACACTCCTGGAAATGGAAAAAAGAACACATTGACACCAGTGTGTCAGACCCACCATACTTGCTCCGGACACTGCGAGAGGGCTGTACAAGCAATGATCACACGCACGGCACAGTGGACACATCAGGAACCGCGGTGTTGGCCGTCGAATGGCGCTAGCTGCGCAGCATTTGTGCACCGCCGCCGTCAGTGTCAGCCAGTTTGCCGTGGCATACGGAGCTCCATCGCAGTCTTTAACACTGGTAGCATGCCGCGACAGCGTGGACGTGAACCGTATGTGCAGTTGACGGACTTTGAGCGAGGGCGTATAGTGGGCATGCGGGAGGCCGGGTGGACGTACCGCCGAATTGCTCAACACGTGGGGCGTGAGGTCTCCACAGTACATCGATGTTGTCGCCAGTGGTCGGCGGAAGGTGCACGTGCCCGTCGACCTGGGACCGGACCGCAGCGACGCACGGATGCACGCCAAGACCGTAGGATCCTACGCAGTGCCGTAGGGGACCGCACCGCCACTTCCCAGCAAATTAGGGACACTGTTGCTCCTGGGGTATCGGCGAGGACCATTCGCAACCGTCTCCATGAAGCTGGGCTACGGTCCCGCACACCGTTAGGCCGTCTTCCGCTCACGCCCCAACATCGTGCAGCCCGCCTCCAGTGGTGTCGCGACAGGCGTGAATGGAGGGACGAATGGAGACGTGTCGTCTTCAGCGATGAGGGTCACTTCTGCCTTGGTGCCAATGATGGTCGTATTCGTGTTTGGCGCCGTGCAGGTGAGCGCCACAATCAGGACTGCATACGACCGAGGCACACAGGGCCAACACCCGGCATCATGGTGTGGGGAGCGATCTCCTACACTGGCCGTACACCACTGGTGATCGTCGAGGGGACACTGAATAGTGCACGGTACATCCAAACCGTCATCGAACCCATCGTTCTACCATTCCTAGACCGGCAAGGGAACTTGCTGTTCCAACAGGACAATGCACGTCCGCATGTATCCCGTGCCACCCAACGTGCTCTAGAAGGTGTACGTCAACTACCCTGGCCAGCAAGATCTCCGGATCTGTCCCCCATTGAGCATGTTTGGGACTGGATGAAGCGTCGTCTCACGCGGTCTGGACGTCCAGCACGAACGCTGGTCCAACTGAGGCGCCAGGTGGAAATGGCATGGCAAGCCGTTCCACAGGACTACATCCAGCATCTCTACGATCGTCTCCATGGGAGAATAGCAGCCTGCATTGCTGCGAAAGGTGGATATACACTGTACTAGCGCCGACATTGTGCATGCTCTGTTGCCTGTGTCTATGTGCCTGTGGTTCTGTCAGTGTGATCATGTGATGTATCTGACCCCAGGAATGTGTCAATAAAGTTTCCCCTTCCTGGGACAATGAATTCACGGTGTTCTTATTTCAATTTCCAGGAGTGTATATACTGCTGCTCTGTCTGGGATTCCTTCAAGATCAGTAACATTGTTTCTAACTTTTAGTTTGCAACAAGGCTTGGGAGTTGATTTGTTCCCTGATCAGATCCTCTGTAATAAAACATATTCCCGGTATTAATTGTATTTGGTCTTATTTCTTTGATCCATTTTTGATCCAATTTAATCATATTTAAGACCTGTTACAACTTTTCTACCGCATATTTATATTTTTAAATACTGCAATTTATTGTCCCAAAATGTTAGTTTACGTGGGTTCATGTTAGTCTTTATTTAGTTAAAGATTGTGCAACAACATGTGGACGCAGAATTGGTTTAGAGCAATGCATATCCAGTAACCAATGAGTTAGTTGACTCAGACTACATCACTAAACGATTGTTCCCCCATATCGAAATCCCTACGTTTCAGAATCTCCTGCATCGCAGTAAGGTCTGATACAACCAAGGCGGTACTATGTCATATCGCCAGTGCCAAAAAGGTTTGGGATGTCGCATTAACAGTACTAAACGTAGGCTGAGCTATGCTCACGACCCTCTGAACTTTCAGAAGTGTATTTCTGGTCCCAGGATTAACACATGTACCTTGCGTGATGACCATATACCAGTAGGAACCTAATATTAGAACTGTTATTTGGTAGCTGGTCGCTCTTTGTGTTGGTCCAGAGGTCATTACACTATGACACTCCATGAAATGATCTATAAAGATTGTTACGTTACGAGTACTAACAGCTGTTAATACCTGAACCGATACCTATAATCTGCTCAAATAAAAAAATACGAGAAGATAATACTGTTCAGTTAATTCGACTACAGACAGAAATTGGAAATCCAACATCCTAGGCGTAACGCGCGTAACGTAGCTACAGTTTACTATTAAATTGTTTATTTTGCATACTTACATTCAGTTATGTCTTACATTATATTTTTTGGGCACCTCGAATTATAAAGGTAGCATTTATAGAATAGAGACGCCTATGTAAGAATTATATTGGCCGTTACTTCTGTAATGTATTTCAGAGACGTTCAATATTTAGAGAAAAGTTTTATAGAACATTTACTTATTGGAAAACTTTAATGTTAATAGTAGTCTTTCGTCATAAAATAGTACAAAAGAGGATTACAACGGGAGGATCAAAAATAATATCTTAATAAAATGACATCGGTGTGTAATGAACTACCAGCAAGCGTATGTTACCTTCCTTTCAGGTTGTATAGTAGGCTACTAGGCAGCAACGAACTTCCTACTTGACAGTTTCTTTATTAAACACAAGAATGTCGTGCGAGTATCGTGCGAACCACATTTAACAGGACAGTAAGGCCTGCAGTCTCAGGCTCCACATTGGAACGGCGACTGCATGTGATTTGGCTTCTTTTCCTGACGACCTGTACGTTGTGTCCACTTTACATCCGTACATGGGCGGCACAGTTTGCGATGGAGCCAAGAGCGTAGGGTCTAGACCATCAAGGAATGGGATCGCGTGCTCTTCTCGGATCAGAGCAAATCAGTGTGAGTAGTGTTTCTGGACGCCCCTTCATAACGGTGGGAAGTGCAAACACATAATGCACTCAGGAACATTGTCGAACATGATCGTTTTGCTGGTCCAGGTGTTGCGTGGGAGCTCTGAGCTACAAATATTTGAACACTGTCAACATTGTGAAACTGCACTCTTGTTCCATGTGCGTCTTTTCAGGCGTGTATTCGGCTCTGACTTCATTTTTATGGATGACAATGCGAGACCACGTCGAAAAGCACAGGTGGAGGAACTCTTGGGACGAGGGGATATTCGGTGAATGTACTGGTCTTCCCGTTCTCTCGGCTTAAGCCCTATCGAGAGGAAGCAGGTGCCCGACAGATAACTAACTGAGGGTAACCTCGTTTTGTTGTTGAAATAGAGAGAGAAAGAGAGAGAGAGAGAGAGAGAGAGAGAGAGAGAGAGAGAGAAGTGAGAGGAGGAAAGTAACGGGCGGATGACCCCTT
Source organism: Schistocerca serialis cubense (assembly GCF_023864345.2). Classification (NCBI taxonomy): domain Eukaryota; kingdom Metazoa; phylum Arthropoda; class Insecta; order Orthoptera; family Acrididae; genus Schistocerca; species Schistocerca serialis. The sequence continues at coordinate 385,777,812 of NC_064644.1, read as the reverse complement.
TTTGTGGTTTAGACGGGCTAATTGCATGGGTAAGTCATGGTCACGGAAGGAGTCTCCGTTTTGTGGAAGACTGGTTAGAAGAAGACAGTGACAGGCGAGAGCAAATATGATGAGCGGGTGGTAGACAATGCGAGCATTCAGACTGAGTGATGGAAAGCGCGGCATACTCGAAGGAACGTAGTCGAGTGACACCTGGTAGTGAACACGGGGGCGGAGTCGGTGGCGGAACGTTCAGAGAAAATATTATTCTACTTAATTGTTATTTTAGCCTGGGAGACCAAATGCATTCTCTACAGTCGTCCACCAACCGTTTCTATTCCTGGCTTTCGTGGTCCACTTTCCTTTTCTCAGGTCCGTTCCCCCGTATCCTTGTTAATATCATCCTTCCATCATGTCCGTCACCTTCCTCGGCCCCTTCTGCCTTCTACGCATCTTCAGAATGCTAATCGTGGTAGTCTTTCCTCTGCCATCCTAATCAGATGTCGAGTGGCCGAGCGGTTCTAGGCACTACAGTTTGGAACCGTGCGACCGCTGCGGTCGCAGGTTCGAAACCTGCCTCGGGCATAGATGTGTGAGATGTCCTTAGGTTAGTTAGGTTCAAGTAACTCTAAGTTCTAGGGGACTGATGACCAAAGAAGTTAAGTCCCATAGTGCTCAGAGCCATTAATCAGATGTCGAGCCGAAATCGATCTTCTTTTCTTCATCCTTCGGACAATATCGGCTTGCGATATTGTTAATTAATACCCTCTGTTCCTGTGACTGGGTGTCTCTCTTGGGGCAAAATATTTTCCTTGGTACCTTTCTTGGGAAGTCGACAACAGCGATGGCGACGCAGTAGAGGTTCAAATGGCTCTAAGCACTATGGGACTGAAGATCTGACGTCATCAGTCTCCTAGACTTAGAACTACGTAAACTTAACTAACCTAAGGACATCACACATATCCATGCCCGAGGTAGGATTCGAGCCTGCGACCATAGCAGCCGTGTGGTTCCGGACTGAAGCGCCTAGAATCGCTCGGCCACAGCGGCAGGCCCGCCGTAGAAGTGATGCGGAACAGGGGCAAAAAGGGCTGACACATGATGCAGATTACGCTTATGGCGAAGAGAGCGTTAGTGAACTGCGAAACAGAGGTTAATTATAGCAGACTGCAGTTGCGGTAGCTAAAAGTTCTAACTTTCGTATGTGCACGTCTTTCGCGAATTCGAGGTTTTGAATTCAGTGGTCAGCATGTCCTGCCTGAGTCCCGATCTCTCAAGTTCTGTGAGGAAAGCGATTTACAGTTTTAATTAGTTTGGTCCTGGGCTCTTGAGACAGATTATTCTCACTACAGCAAATTTATTCATCGCTGCAGAGTAATTGTATGAATACCTGAATTAAAATAGCTGCAATAAGGATAAAACTTTTGAGATTTTTGAAAATATAGTCAGCGATCTTAAAATTTGTTATAATTAAAATTTAAAACAGCCCTTATCGCATTTTTTTAATGGAGTGAGTGACCGGTTTCGACTTTCATAGAGTCATCTTCAGACTTTAGAGCTGTGGCTGGACACTTGCAGTTCCTTGTTTATTACTACCCTCTGTTCTACCTTTCTTGGGAGAGAAAGATAAACAGCTTCGAAGACGACAACAGCGATGGCGACGCAGTAAAAGTGATGCGGAACATAGGCAAAAAGGGCTGACACACGAGAGTCGACGGAACCCATCTGGCAGTGTCCATCCACCGCTATGGAGTCTGAAGACGACTCTATGAAAGAGTCGAAACCGGTCACTCATTCCATTAAAAACATTGCGATCAAGACTGTTTTAAATTTTAATTCTACGGTAAGGAGTTGTGCGAAATAAACGAAACTTAGTAGGCCGGTTTTTACAACTGATGTCATACTTAGATTTCGCGCCAGCACGTAGCTCCACTGTGAGCATGCAAATCAGGCTTTTTTCACATACACTCTGTAATTGTCGTGAGAGTTAGTTACCTTTCAGATTGGCCGTGGTGACTTATTGTTAGTAAGGAATGCCTTTAAGGTGACAAAGACGCCATTATCGACACCTCTGTATGTTCCAACGACATCGTGTAATAGGACTACGAACAGCGATACTGCAGAAAGACATGGCAGGAATGTAGCCTCTGTACATGATTGCTGGCAGCGGTGGTGAAGAGAATGCATGGTCGCAAAAGACCGGGCCCCGACAGCAACGTGGCACTTAGGTAAGGGAAGATCGTCGGGTGCGGCTAATGTCCCTGGCACATCGTATTGCATCTGCAGCACCAATTTGAACAGCACATGGGACCACAGTGACATAACGAACTGTTACAAACTGGTTACTTCAAGGACAGCTAGACGCCTCATGCCCTATAGCGAACATTCCTCTGTCACCAAACCACAACCATCTGTGACTTTAGTGGTGGCAGGCGAGAGCTCGTTGTAAGGCAGGATAGAGGTCCGTTGTTTTTGTTGATGAAAGCTGGCGCTGCCTCGGTGCAGCTATGGCCGTGGGCTTTTAGAAGGAGGACACGAAATATGGAAATTTGTGGTAAGATCTTATGGGACCAAACTGCTCACACACAACTTAATCTAATTTAATCTAACTTACGCTAATGACGACACACGCACCATGCCCGAGGGAGGACTCGAACCTTCGACGGGGGAGCTGCGCGGACCGTGACAAGACGCCTGAGACCTCGCGGCTACCTCGCGCGGCAAGTAGGCCACTTGAGGGCCTGCGACCAATCAGTCTGCGTGCTACAGATACTGGATTTACATCCAGGTTTATGACGCGAGGTGTCACTTCCTACGATAGCAGGAGTACTCTCGTGGTTATCTTACTCACCCTGACTGGATATTTGTACGTCACTCAAGTGATTCCACCTGTTTTGCTGCCATTCAAGAACAACATTCCACGGGATGATTTGCAACAGTACAACGCTCGACCACAAACTGGTGTTGTAACCCAACATGCTCTACAGAATGTCGACATGTTGACTTGGGCTGTTCGATCATCAGATCTGTCTCCAGTCGAGCACATATGGGACAACATCGGACAACTTCAGTGCTACCACAACCAGCTCTAACAGCCCCTGTATTGACCAACTAAGTGCAACAGGCATGGAATTCCTTCGCACAAACTGACGTCCGGCCGCGCGGAGTGGCCGCGTGGTTAGAGGCGCCCGCCTGAGGTTCGAGTCCTCCCTCGGGCATGGGTGTGTGTGTTGTTCTTAGCGTAAGTTTGTGTGTAAGTCTAGGGACCGATGACCTCAGCAGTTTGGTCTCTTAGGAATTCACACACATTTGAACAAACTGACGACCGGTACCAGTACAATACAAGGCATACACGTCTGCCTGCTTGCGTTCAAAATTATGACTGCACCAGCATTCCACATTTGCAGAGGCTTATCTCGCGCTCGCGATAGGCTGTGATATTACAATGTTAATCACTTAAATATGTTACCTAGAAAAATTCCCGGAATATCATTGCTCTACATCAATTATTTTTTGGTGTTGCTACTTTTTCCGTCAGTACATTTGTAAAATTACAATTTGTGTTTTATAACGATTACAGTTTTAGTTTTCTAGCTGCTTATCCAGCACCACATGCTCGTGATATATAACTCAAAATAGACAAAACCGAAATTCAATGCCTGCTATCGAAACCATCAATGTTTGCTGTTCTTTCCACACTTTACAGCAACCGATCAGTTGCACTGTTATTCCTACGACAAAGTCGTAGCTGATATTTGATGACCAAGTTATGTTGTTAGTGCTGTATACATATGTTAAATTTTTTCGTGAAATATCATACAGAATATGTTCACGGGGAGGTAGATGATACAACTGAATTTCCATTAATTTTATTTACTAAGTGTTTAGGATTTTGAGGCTATTTCGAGAATTCACTTCTAATGCCTTGCGAAGCTCCTAGTGGCTGAGATTTGTGAACGCGTTCTTCAGACCTCTTAGTAAAACGAGAAGATTGCATCTCCATATTGTGAAATTAGGTGTACTGATATCGGCCCCACCGCATAACCTGCTCCTCTGCAATTTCCCCAACGGCACAGCTCAGCTTACAGTCTCCACGTGACGGCCTGCTTCCGACGTGCCAACAAGTATGCAATATGTTACGCTCTGTAAAAAAATCAACTGTGATTCAGCTTGCCAAGAGGACGTTGGAATAAATGTATCGTCAAGTGGTTGTTTTTCATCGCTCAAAAGTAAAGGCTGATTACAAAGAGTTGTAATATTTTCTTGAATTTGTTATCTGCAGCTACATAATCTAGAATTAAACCCACAGAAATTTAGGACAGCGTTATAATTGGATTCATGAGTCTGAATTCTTCATTCAGAGTATCGCGGCAAAACAGTAAACTCCCCATGTGCACATCTAAAAATATTTCAATACTGAGATACCACAGTCCACCTTGCTGTGTACTCGTAATTCCTTGAATTACACTTCCCACCGAGGCCTCTGTCATATGAGTTTCACTTAACAGACTGACACGTGTTGTCGGAGTGTTTCGCTGCGGCATGTCTGAATAAAATCTTCTGAGTTTTCAAGCTGTGTCTGTTCGAATAAAATTCTTGAGCTTTCGATGGCCGTCTCCGCCACCGTCGTCAGGAGTAAAACAACTGACTCCAGGGTGGTTCGCTCGCTCGGTCAAAACTCTGGCTTCATAAGCCAGATGCGAAGGCAGGGTAAGCAGTGTAGCTGCTGTTTCTGCATGGACCTAATTGATGCCAGTGTGGGGCCCAGCGGTTCGAGTTGCCCTTTGCCAGCGTCTCTGGTTGTAAAGACGCTTTTCTTATCGACATCGGTACTGCGGGAGGTACTACTCCAGCAGTAGGTCGGGCCAACGTGTCGTCGGCCTGCAGTGGACCTGGTGGCCCAGCCCAAGAATTTCTTTGCTGCCCAGAGTGTTCTGCACTGTTGTAGAACACCCTGGCGATCTGTCGGAAGCGATCCCGCAGTAGGGGGATGCCTGCTTCCTTATGGAGTAGCCTCGTTGGATAGCGAGGTGGGTTGTGCAGCGCAAGTCACAGCGCCCTGTTTTGGACACCCTGGAGCGTCGCAATGGGCGTCACAGCTGCATTACCTCACACCACGGCAGCATATTCGACCACCGGCCGAACAAGCGCTAGGTACACTGTGAGGCCGTGGCGTGGAGGAAGGGTGGATGATGGACTGAGCAACGGATACAGCGCACTGATTACAAATTGTTGTAATATTTTCTTGAATTTGTTATCTGCAGCCACATAATCTAGAATTAAACCCACAGAAAATTAGGACAGCGTTATAATTGGATTAACGAGTCTGAATTCTTCATTCAGAGTATCGTGGCAAAACAATAAACTCCCAATGTGCACATCAAAAAATATTTCAATATTGAGATACCACAGTCCACCTTGCTGTATACTCGTAATTCCTTGAATAACACTTCCCACCGAGGCCTCCCCATGATGTCGCAGATGTGAGGCATCCAGGTCAGGTGCCTGTCTAGCATCACCCCTAACTCCAGGGTGGACACCGTTTTCCGATTATATAGCCACGATTGCAGCCTCTGTCACCAATCAGAGAGGACCGAAATGCTGCGTGAGCGGAAGCTGATTGAGCAGCTCATAGCAGTTCCGGAAGCTACGGGACCGAGTGACGTCAGGTGGCGCCAGGGATTGGCACTGCTGTGTGCTGTCCAATCAGCTTCCGCGCACGCGTTATTTCGGCCCTTTCTGATTGGTGCCAGAGGCTGCAATCGTGGCTATATAAACGGAAAACAGTGTCAGCCTCGGCTGTGATCACGGAGGCGGAGGCGTTGGCGGAACTGAACGCCCACCTCGCCCTGGAAATCCGCTCTGCCCATTGTATTTACAACTCCTCTTGCCCTACCTTCCTCATGCGTTTCTTTACTGAGTCCGCCTCCTCCATAGATCACCTCCCCACCCAGGGAGCCCTGATTTTCAACCGCCGCTACCCTGTTGATCCTTCCCATTCCCCTCATCAATCCTACCACTGGCTGCACTGTCTCCTGTACAATGACCACCTCACCCAAAACTGCAAGAATCCCACCTGCCTCCACTATACAGCCTCCCTCTTTCTTAAACAGTTTCCTAACCTTGTCTCTCCCCCTACCTTCCTTCCTCCTTCTCCCCTCATCTTCCCTTCCCCTGAGCAGTTTTCTCCTCCTACAGCCCCTCACTCTCCTGTTCTCCCTTCTGTGTCCCTGCACTCCCTCCTGCCTTGACTTCCCCTCTTCATCTCCCGCCCCACCCATCTCCTGCCCCCCTTTTTCCTCTTCCTTCTGCCCCCCCCCCCAGCCCCCCGTCCAGGCTCCCCCCCCCCTGCACCTTCCTCTCCTCTTTTTCCCTCCTCTCCTGCCTCCAGTCCCTCGGGAAGTCCCTACCAGTGGTTTTTATTCTGCATCAGTGCTCCATCATTTCCAGTGGTTTTTTTTTAACTTTATCGCTCTGTGTGATTTTTATACTGTGGCCGGCTTTTAACTTGTGTTTGACTCCAGTGTATTTTCACTGCACAACGAATTGCCAGATGTGTTCTTTTAACTTTGTCAACTTTTTAACAGTCCCCCAGTGCATGTCCAAGTATTAGTGTATATTTTAACTCCCATCATCTCCATTTACTGTTTTTTTATGTCTCCCTTTTATCGCCATTTCCTACGTAAGAGTTCCCCTTTTAATGTGTTTTTATAAAGTCATTTGGCTGAAGAGCGGTGGACTGTGCCACTGCCAGCCCTCCCATGCCCATATGGAGCAGGGGCATGAAATTACAAAAAAGAAAAATAAATCAGCCTCGGCAGTCAGTGGTTTTACTCCTGACGACGATATTGGAGACGGCCATAGAAAGCTCGAGAATTTTATTCAATCTGACGCTGCTTAAAAACAGAGAGGAATTTACGCAGACTGATTCAGCTTTCTCCTCAGAAGATTTTATTCTTTATTCAGACTGATACAACTTTCTCTTCATTGCATTTGCAACGCTGGTCGGCACTATCTGGTTACATGCATCCCTGATATAATCTGCTATCATTACCATATACTTGGACATATTACTCTTTCACCACACCACTAGTGGAAACAAAAAGTCTATTCAATTTGGTTTCTTGAATCTATTAGCCGGGGATTCATAGATTAACTCAGAAGATAACACGGGGAGACAAGTTCGAGAACTATCAGACAAATGGTTCAAATGGCTCCGAGCACTATGGGACTTAACTTCTGAGGTCATCAGTCCCCTAGAACTTAGAACTACTTAAACCTAACTAGCCTAAGGACATCACACACATCCATGCCCGAGGCAGGGTTCCAACCTGCGACCGTAGCTGTCGCGCGACTCCAGACTGTAGCACCTAGAACCGCTCGGCCACTCCGGCCGGCAACTATCAGACAAGAGGTTTAACATATTACTGATGCAAGTTGTTGACAGGAATAGGATACGTAAAAAAAGTGAGACTGTGTTAGATGACGATGTGTTTATCTCCATTTATCTATAGGGAAGGGAAAGGCACCAGAGTAGCAGATGTGGCGTTTCGATTGATGATGGAAGCAAAATCACGTTAATAGGGTTTGCCGACCTAGCGAAAACGCACCACAGTGTGTATGGTGCAAAGTTTTGAAAATGCTCAGAAAAATGTGTGTAAACTGTAGGGAAAGACGGGTAATGTACCACATACCTAAGAACGAAGAGGAAGAATTTAAGAATAGAAGACCAAGTACATCGTTCTCAATTTAGGACATATATAAGACATGGATGTGGTTTTCCGCCTCTGCTATTAAACTTATATATCTAAGAAAAATTGACGAAAATAAAAGAAAGGGTAACGAGTGGGATTAAAATTCAGAGTGAAAAGATTTCAATGTAAGATTCCGTTATGACACTTCCGTCCGCAGTGAAAGTGGTGAGAATTACAGGAAATGAATGGAAAGAACAGTCTAATCAGCACAAGCAATGGATTGAGAGTAAACAGAAGAAAGAAGTAATGAGGAATATCAGAGACGAGATTAGCAATAAATTTAATATCAAGACTGAGGACCATGAAGTAGACAAATGATTTCAGCTAGCTTGCAACTAAATAAACCATGACGGACGAAGCAGTGACAACATAAAAAGCAGACCAGCACACGCAAAGCAAGCGTTCTTGGCCGAAAGAAGTCGACTAGTATCAAACATTGATTGCATATGAGGAAGATACTTCTGAGAATGTACGACTGAAATTCACCATTTGTTGGAGGTGAATCGTTGACTCCGAGAAAAAGAAAGAGATCCAAGCGTGTGAGATGTGGTGCTGTGAAAGGATGTAGAAAATTAGGGCCGATGAGGAGAACATGTGCATATCATTGACAGGATGAAAGGACATGTGTTTAAGACCTCAGGGAATAACATCCACGATATTTGAAGGAGCTGTTGACGGTAAAAACGGGTGCGCAACGCAGAGATTGGAATATGTCGAACAAATAATTGAAACGGAGAAGAAGAGATCGGCTCAGGAGCGGAATTAGTGGCAGGCCGCAAAATAAAAAAAGATATAATAATTGTAATACAAAATCGTAAGCGCTTCTCTTTAAAAGCTTAAACTACGCATGATTCATTAAATGTAATTACGCTAAAATAATCACGCTGATGTGATGATAAACGGTGCCAGTTACGTAATTTTTATCATATCAGATATTCTATTTAATGCTTTATTCAACATTCTCTCCCTACATGTTTGCACAGTGAAATAAATCTGCTTGTTATTGACGGTATACTTAAATACATCTATGTGTTTTTAAATAATATTTGATTACCTTTCTCGTGATGCGGCCAGAGTTCACCCAGCTTGCGCCGTTTTCCAGGAATTAAAACAACGTCATAACATAACTGCTTTCATTAAACACCTTTACACATATCGATGTGAAGCTGTATGAATATCATTATGCATTAATCCTACTGCACGCTGCTCTGTGTGTTCCTGAAATTTTTATATTTACTTGTGAACTAATGACCAAAGTGTTCATTAGTGGAGTACCACAAGTGCTGGCTAATTACCTTATTGTGTTGCAGGCCTTCCTACACCTAGGATAGTTCTTGAGATGCGTGGTGTAATGAAACTGTGTTGGCCACTGTATCTAATATGCGTTTTGATAACACTCTTCAGATATTCATGATCTAATAACACGCATAACTATGCATCTAAAATGGAAATACCCTCTGAAGACTTTGTCAGTCTGATAGCTCATTAAATCAGAAATTCCTCTTTGCAGCTACGTTTACAATGGTGTACTTGGTATTATTGTAGCTCAGTTTGTACTGGCACTGATCATTCATACAGATTCTCTATACTGTCGATTAGCCGCCATTATTACAGTAGCGGCTGGAGTTGTGTCTCGGAAGTCCCGTCTTCACAAAGCGACTGTTTATGGACTGGTACCTTGCTAGCAGCTACACAAATTGACAGTGAAGTCGCATACAGCATTGTCTGCCGGCACATAACTTTGCGCCTCACGTCACGTCACAATGTAACGCGACCTTACGTAAAGAGTTACTTACACCATGTGATAGCCGGCCGAAGTGGCCGTGCGGTTAAAGGCGCTGCAGTCTGGAACCGCAAGACCGCTACGGTCGCAGGTTCGAATCCTGCCTCGGGCATGGCTGTTTGTGATGTCCTTAGGTTAGTTAGGTTTAACTAGTTCTAAGTTCTAGGGGACTAATGACCTCAGCAGTTGAGTCCCATAGTGCTCAGAGCCATTTTTGAACACCATGTGATAAAAAGTATCCCGAAACCCCCAAAAACATACGTTTTTCATGTTAGGTGCATCGTGCTGCCACCTGCTGTCAGGTACTCCATATCAGCGACCTCAGTAGTCATTAGACATTGTGAGAGAGCAGAATGGGGCGCTCCGCGGATCTCACGGACTTCGAACGTGAGCAGGAGACTGGGTGTCAGTTGTGTCATACGTCTGTATGCGAGGTTTCCACATTCCTTAACATATCTAGGTCCACTGTTTCCGATATGATAGTGAAGAGGAAACGTGAAGGAACACATACAGCACAGAACCGTATAGGCCGATCTCGTGTGTTGACTGACGGAGACTGCCGACAGTTGGAGGGGGCTGTAACGTGTGATAGGTAGACATCTAGCCAGACCATCACACAGGAATTCCAAACTGCATCAGCATCCACAGCAAGTATTATGACAGTTAGTCGGTGAACTGTGATTTATTTTCAAAGAATATTGTTTAGAATTTATTTTATTTACTAGCGATTCATCAAGAACATTAACACATTTAATCACACTATGTAAGCATGGAAGTAGTTGCCAGGGAGTAACTGATGAAATCATAACCATATTCCTTTTAACAAATGGGAATTTTATTCACTTTAATAGTGCCTAAAACTATTTTTTAAAAGAAACAGATTTAAAATTGTAATCAGAAAGCACCCTCTAAATATCAAAGTTACAGTTTATTCAGAGGCAGAAAGAAACAGTTTTGACTGTATCAGCTTTCGGGCAGAGAACCTTGCCGCTCCCTTTTGACACGGCAGTAGTTAAAACCGCTCACAACAGCCTCTGAAAGACTACACTGGTGCAGATCTGCAGCACACCAGATAACTTTAAACTAAGAGGTTTAACAATTTACTCAAGCACACAAACTATGCACCCCCCGTAGGAGGGATGGAAATGGTACAAAACAATAACAATTAAAATATTTACCTTGCCAACGAAGGTGCAACTTGATTTTAACTTCTAAGAAAAGTCTCACGGTGAATGGGTGGCAAACTTTATATATTAAAGTGATCATTTAAATAAAAGCCCATGAAATTCAATCCTATATAAAATTCTACAAGTTTGGCCAAACAATGGTTAAGATGCTCTACAGTACACAGATACCGCCTCTCAAGATCATAGGCAGTAATACCAAAGTTTCCAAAGATCAAAACATATTTCAGGTACTAGGCCGTTACACTCCAAGCAATAAATTCGTTAATACACCAAATCCGGCAAATATGACAGAGGCAGCTACTAACGTACGGTAGATTGACAGGGAGATTACCGAACAACCCGAACCGCCGGTTGCTCTGACCCGCCCCTGCTCCACAAGGGAAAAACGGACCACCCAATTTATAAACAACCACGCCCACGGGTGGGCGAACGGAGAAGAATGGTGGGCCGACCCCAAAGCAAAACGGCTGGTGACCTCACCAAGAAAACAAGTAGAATTTAACAAGAGAAAATCAAACAACATATCACCAATCACTTAACTTCTAATAAACTGCGATTTCTCGAGAAGACCTGGCGCAGCACCCAAAATCGCTCTCCCGAACCGTCCACTGCAAGCCGCTTCAACGGACGCAGGAAGACGCGCCGATCTCCCGTCTCACGGCATCGCAGCTCGCGCCGGCCAGACTGATGTCGTGGGTTGACTCCTGTTGCTCTCGTGTCGACCGCGAAGTCACTACCCCTCGCTATACGCCGGGCCCACTGGACTCAAATAGCGACCTCACATGCGTCGAAGCTCAAGACGGACAAGTCATCTTGTGTCTCAGTGCGCGACCGACCAACCGATCGATCCAACCTCCAATGACCATTGCCTGAGCAAACTCGAGCAGAATGGCGGCCTAACTCACAGACTCAGATGCTGGAACTAAGCCCCGACCGGGCGACCACTCGCTGAGTTCCCTTACTGGCGGAGTGGAAAGACTCTCATTTTGCCGGTTTTAAAGGTTGATCCGAACGACAGACATACTAGCACTTCGAACGACAGACAGACACTAACTGCCTAACAAATGCGGACGAGAGACTGACTAGCAAGCTGGGGAGGGAGACTGACCCAGACTAACTGACTGGCGAGCTCATAGCACCCCTTAAATGCACGTGAACAGGCAACCTTTCCCCTTTCCCACCAGAGGGAGACACCAAAGCTGCGATTGCCACAGCGGCGCCACCGCCAGAAACGGAGGGCGACTGCTTCACACTAAGCGCTGCGGCGCAATCTTCAAAACAGCAATTTTTACCACGGCTCAGTCGAGAGGTGAGAAAACTTGGATTTCATGGTCGAGTGGCTGCTCATAAGCCACACGTTACTCCGGTACTCCGGTACTCCGGTACTCCGGTACATGCCAGACGACGCCTCGCTTGGTGTAAGGAGAGTAAACGTTGGGCGACTGAACACTGCAAAAATGTTGTGTGGAGTGACGAATCACGGTACACAATGTGGGGATCCGATGGCAGGGTGTGAGTATGGCGAATGCCCGATGAACGTCATCTGTCAGCGTGTGTTGGGCCAACATCAAAATTCGGAGGAGGTGGTGTTATGATGTGGTAGTGTTTTTCATGGGGGGGGGGGGGGGGGGGCATTCACTTCTTGTTGTTTTGCGTGGCACTGTCACAACATAGGCCAACATTGATGATTTAAGCACCTTCTTGCTTCCTACTGTTGAAGAGCTATTCGGGGATGGCGACTGCATCTTTCAACACGATCGAGCACCTGTTCATTATGCACGGCCTGTGGTGGATTGGTTACACGACAATAATATCCCTGTAATGGACTGGGCTGCTCAGAGTCCTGACTTGAATCCTACAGAACACCTTTGGCGTGTTTTGGGACGCCGACTTCGACCGACGGCGATACCACTCCTCAGTGCAGAACTCCGTGAAGAATGACCTGCCATTCCCCAAGAAACCTTCCAGCACCTGACTGAACGTGTGCTAGGGAGAGTGGAAGCTGTCATCAAGGCTAAGGGTGGGCCAACACCATATTGAAATATTGAATTCCAGCCTTACCGATGGAGGGCGCTACGAACTTTTAAGTCATTTCCAGCCAGGTGTCCGGATACTTCTGATCACATAGTGTACATATTTTTGTTTCATCACAGAACATATTCAAGATATAGACACTAACAATGCTGTTTCTAATTTTTATGGGTGTGTTTGTATGTAAGGTGGTGGTGGTGGGGGACGGGGGGAGGGGGCAGGAGTTTCATCAGTCTTCTGAGAGGTGTAATGCTGCTTGCCACGAATTCCTCTCCTGTGCCAACCTCTTAATCACAGAGTGGCATTTACACGTAACGTCCTCATTTAGTTTTGGGATAAATTCCGTTATCTGTCTTCCTCTAAAATTTTTATTGCCTATAGCTCCCTCAAGTATGACGTAAGGTTTTTCTTGATGTTTTAAACTAATATTCTGTTACCCTGTTCATTTTTCTTGTCAATGATTTTCACATGTCTTCTTCCCCAGTTCTGCGGAGAATCTGCTCATTTCTTACCAGTTCGCCAAATTTTCATTGCCTTCTGTAGCATCACATCTCAAGTTCTTCGATTCTCTTCTTTCTCTGTTTCACCACAGTCCAGTATTCACTTTGGAACCATGCTGTGCTCCAAACGTACATTCTCCAAAATTTCTTCCTCTAATTAAGGCTGCTGTTTGATTTTAGTATAGTTCTTTTGGCTACTAATGCGCTCTTCATATGTGTTAGTCCACTTCTTATGTCCCCGTTGTTTTGTCCATGATATGCTCTAATGCTTTCAAAGTAGCGGAATTCCTTCAGGTTGTCTATTTCGTGGTCCTCAAAATTGGTATTAAGTTTTTCACTAATCTGCTTTCGCTTTTCTTTGGTTTGCTATATAAAGATGGGCATTGGTGATCATGATGTTGTCATAACGACTATGGTACGAAAGTTAAAGGAGGCTAGGAGAGTGTTTGTGCTAAAAATGCAAATATGCAGTTGTTAGCGCCTAACTTAGGTAATTTCCAGTGTGAAGGACATAGAGGAGTTATGTGCAAAGTTTAAACAGGTTGAAATCGTGCTCCGGAGCAGTATGTGCCTAGTAAGTGGATTAAGGACGAAAAAGACCTACCGTGGTTTATCAATGAAATTCTGAAAATGCTGTGAATGTAAGGGCTGTTGCACTCTTGGTTTAAAAGAAAACGCGCAAATAACTATAAGCACAAGCTATTAAAGATCAGTGCGTCGGTGAAAAGATCAGTGTGCGAAGCATACAATAGCTGCCACCGTCAAGAGATCTGGTCCGAGAACTCGAGAAAATTATGATCCCATGCAACATCGCTAAACTGGTCTAAGGCCCTCTTCCAGTCACTCATTGATCAGTCTACTGTGGCAGTTTTTTTTGAAGACTGCAAAACGAAAGCCAAAGTTTTAAGTTCCGCGTTTAAGAAATCGTTCCTGCAGGAGAATCCTACCATGAAGCAGTCGTTTGACCATCGCTCGGAGTTCCGTACGAACGACATTGTAATAAGCATCCCTGGCGTAGAGAGACAACTGAAGGAGTTAAAAACAATTAAGTCGGGAGGTTCAGATAGAGTCCCAGTTAGGTATTACAAAGAGAACACTACGCTACTTGCCCTTTAGTTACATTGGATTTATCGTGACTCGCTCGCCTAGCACCAAGTCCAAAGTGAATGAAACAAAGCCCAGATGGAAATTACAGACTAATGTCCTTAACATCGGATTGCTGCAGAAGTTTAGAACATATTCCTAGTTGAAATATAATAAATTTCCTGGGGACTGAAATGCTTACATCCATTAATGAGCGCGGTTTTAGAAAGCATCGCTAATGTGAAACTCAAAAATGGTTCAAATGGCTCTGAGCACTATGGGACTTAACATAAAAATGGCTCTGAGCACTATGGGACTTAACTGACGAGGTCATCAGTCCCCTAGAACTTAGAACTAGTTAAACCTAACTAACCTAAGGACATCACAAACATCCATGCCCGAGTCAGGATTCGACCCTGCGACCGTAGCGGTCGCGAGTTTCCATACTGAAGCGCCTAGAACCGCTCGGCCACAATGGCCGGCCATTGTGAAACTCAGTTTGCCCTTTTCTCACATTATATACTGCTAACTGTGGATCTAGGGCAACAAGCAGATTCCACATTTCTAGATTTCTGAAAAGCATTTGACATGGTATCCCACTGCAGACTGTAACGAAGATATGAGCATGCACAGTAGGTTCCCAGACATGTGAGTGGCTCGAAGACTTCGTAAGCAATAGAATCCAGTATGTTGTCCTCGGCGGCGGATGTTCATCAGAGACAAGGGTATAATCAATACGACCGCTGTTTTTTTTCTATATACATAAATGACCTGGCGGAAAAAGTGGACAGCAATCTGGCGATATGAAACAGAACGAGCATATGAGGATTGTAGTGTGGAAGGCGAAAGGTCAGCCGCTGTTTAATGGAAGAATTTTGTGAAAGTGAGGTTCATCTG
Source organism: Schistocerca serialis cubense (assembly GCF_023864345.2). Lineage (NCBI taxonomy): Eukaryota > Metazoa > Arthropoda > Insecta > Orthoptera > Acrididae > Schistocerca > Schistocerca serialis. The sequence continues at coordinate 385,762,598 of NC_064644.1, read as the reverse complement.
TAAAAGAGATCGCATACAGGATACCAGTGCAACCTATTCTTGAGTACTGCTCGAATGTTTGGGATCCACACCAGACTGGATTAAAGGGAGACTTTGAAGCAATTCAGAGGCGGGCTACCAGATTTGTTACCGGTAGGTTCGAGCAACACACAAGTGTTACGGATATGTTTCGGGATCTTAGGTGAGAATCCTTGGAAAGAAGATGACGTTCTTTGTGAGGTACACTACTGAGAAAATTTAGAGAACCGGCATTTGAAGCTGATTGCAGAACGATCCTGTTGCCACATTTCGCGTGAAGGCCACGAATATATGACAAATTAGGGCTAACACGGAGGCATATAGATAGGCTTTTATCCCTCGCTCTGTGCACGAGTGAGCCGGCCGAAGTGGCCGCGCGGTTATGGCGCTGCAGTCTGGAGCCGCGAGACCGCTCCGGTCGCAGGTTCGAATCCTGCCTCGGGCATGGATATGTGTGATGTCCTTAGGTTAGTTAGGTTTAACTAGTTCTAAGTTCTAGGGGACTAATGACCTCAGCAGTTGAGTCCCATAGTGCTCAGAGCCATTTGAACCATTTTGTACACGAGTGAAACAGGAAAGAAAACGACAAATAATGGCTCAGAGTACACTCCGCCACGCACCGTATGGTGGCTTGTGGAATATGTATGCAGATATAGATGTAGTATCAGTCCATGACGTGTCCTCATTAGTGTGTTCATTCCATTCAACCGGTCTTGAACTTCATCCTTAGGAAATTAGTGACACCACACAATTTTATCAATGATATCATTTCACCCTGAATTTTAATCCATGTTATAAACATTTATTTCCGCCATTGCTTCTTCGATAAACAGTAGGAGCGAAAGAGTCCAGCGCTGTCTTATCCTTTTATAATCCAATCATGTTATGTCTACAGTTGTTGTTTATCCTTCTTGATTCTTGTACGCACACCGTCCGCCCAAGAAAGATCGAGATTTATTCTATTCCCTGCGTGAAAGCGATGTCAGCATAGTAACTACAAAGACGCTAATAACTGCAAACAACAGATGTGAGTTCAACCAGTCAGCTGTGGTCAGATAGCTTTAATTACTGGACGTACCAAAGTTGTTGTCTCACAAATCGAAACATCTCTAAACCAAATGTTCACGATAGCCTGCAGAACATTTTGAAGACGAGAGAAGTGTGTGTGAAATTGGTCCCGCACATCTTGACTCTCTGCTAAAAACAACGACGCATCGACGTCCGACACGACTTAATGTTAATGTAAAAAGCAGACAATTCATTTGTGGAAAAAATTATCACGAAGGCATGTGGCTGGACATTATCAATATGAACCTACCATTAGAATGAAAATTGATTTTGTATACAGCAGATCATGACCTTGGAAGTCCGTCATGGAAATGTTCGATCCCAATTTTTGGACTCAGAGTGCTTGATCGGTCGGAAAAAAGTGTGTAGTTATATATGGAAACAAAATATTTTCTAGATTCCTCCTCTTTGACCTCCTGATAACCTGATCCTCCTGGTACGGCTGATTGTCCATTCACACATAGCGGTACAGGATCGTGGGTATACGGTAGTGTCTGTCTGTTAACTGACGTAATACTTCTTCTTCCACCTGTATTCGTCACTGATCAGTGTTCCTCTAATCACCGTACTGTTTCCTGGACCATTAGTGCATTGTCTCTCCTTAACCTATTCCACCTGCACGTTTCGATGACGATGGTTTACTTCTGCTTGTATTTCCTTAAATTGCAACAACACTCTTATTTCCTCCAGATCTTTGGAGTTTACAGGAAGCCGCATCACCATGTAACGACAATTGCTCCAATCGTGTCTTGACTTGTGTTACGTCGCCCGTGATTTCACGTTTCCAATCTTTAATGATATGAACGTCCTTGCGTACATCATCGGGAGTGTCATTCACATCCTGAGCTAGCGTGCGTAATTTACTGTCGCAAATACTGATTTGTTCTTCAGTTATCTTTTCGTCTTGTCCTCGGTTTTCTTAATTTCTTCCCTCATCTTTTTATGGAATTATACAATCTTTTCGTCTTGACCTTGCACGTCACCCACTAACTGCTGTTCTAGTATCTTGAAATGTTTTCTATGTTCCTTCAGATGTTTTCAGTCTTTTCGAACGGAGCATTATTCTTCTCGTCGTGCTGTTTGCTGACTGGTACGAGTGCCGAAAATTTTGCTTCTTTTTGAAAAATTGTTACCTCTTTTATGACTCAATAACGCTCATCTCCCTGTATGTAATATTCCCCCGCTCTTTTACGCTGTTCCTCGGTGCTTTTGAAAATGTTTGACGTTTTTGAAGTTCCTCCGTCATTTTGTAACACTGGACGTTGCCGGCCGGTGCGGCCGAGCGGTTCTAGGCGCTTCAGTCTGGAACCGCGCGACCGCTACGATCGGAGGTTCGAATCCTGCCTCGGGCAGGGATGTGTGTGATGTCCTTAGGTTAGTTAGCTTTAAGTAGTTCTAAATTCTAGGGGACTGATGACCTCAGATGTTAAGTCCCATAGTGCTTAGAGCCATTTGAACACTGGTCGTTCTTCTGATACTGATGCTTGTCTTCTAATCCCATTTCAATTAATAATGACAGAAGATCAAATTGGGGTTGTGAAGAAAGATCTGGCTCGTGATTGGTAACGCTGTATGTCACTTCCTCACGTCCAGTAACCATGAAGCTATCCGTTGCCTATTAAATACTTTTGATGTGACAACTGAGCTTCAGAAGGTTCCCTGTTAATCTGCATTTTATCTAATTCACTATTTGTTGCTACTGACTCTTAAAAAGCACTATCACGACTTTCTCTAGCTCCAGCATAAAAGTGCGGGGTACCACATCTCACACGAGTATATTAGTGATGGGACTCATCTAACAACAAAAGGAAACTTTTAGTAATCACTGCACTCATTTGGTTTATACCATAAGTCACCAAATAAAACACAAAAGGAAACATTTAGTAGTCACTGCACTAATACGGGTTGTTACCACTAGGCACCAAATAAAATGATTTACCGATGAAATCAATCATATAGGAACTGAATTAATGAACAAATGTTGTAATTACAAAGTGTAACCTTGGCACCAGTGGGTGGCCACATGAAAGCATATTTTGAAACTACATCGCAGAAATGACCAATGATTGCATTAATGGTTAGTAATTAGAAGAAATATCTCCAAAAAAACATGTACGAATACCAATACTTCTGCCAATGCGCGCGATAGCTGCCCACGAATGTTAAAATTACACAGTTAAACCCTGGTGCAAATTAACTAGTTTTATGTACCTCTTGCATCGGTGATTGCTTTGATGGCTCATGCTTACCACTCTTAAAAGATGTTTGAGAGGAAAGTGGCTGCAGTAGCGGCTGGAATTTCTGAGACCAGCTCGAGCACTATAGTCCACTCTTTTGAAGACATCCCTCTCTGCAGTTCTCTGCAACGACCTGGAGGAAGACTGCTTTTCAGTGTCCGCACGGCATGTGTCCTAAGACTTTCTGAAATTTAGATGGTTATACCACCACAGGAATTTCGTCGCCGACTTTGCTAGTTCTGGCCAATAATTGGCATGTGCAGGAAAGAGTGCCTTCTCCCAAAAAAAGTATGGCGAGACAATCGCAGTCCGTCTTACCCGACTTTAAACGAATATTCCTCGAATGGACAGACATCCTTTAAAGCTCTGAGAAATTCACCTGGCTTTCAGATCTTATCTCACCAGGAAGAATTCCTTTTAGCGTCACGCACAATGCAGTTTTAATGGAATGCAGGTCGCCATCGTACCCACCTCCTGTGTGGACACGGGACACTGCCATTTACGTGTTATATACACTCCTGGAAATTGAAATAAGAACATCGTGAATTCATTGTCCCAGGAAGGGGAAACTTTATTGACACATTCCTGGGGTCCGATACATCACACGATCACACTGACAGAACCACAGGCACATAGACACAGGCAACAGAGCATGCACAATGTCGGCACTAGTACAGTGTATATCCACCTTTCGCAGCAATGCAGGCTGCTATTCTCCCATGGAGACGATCGTAGAGATGCTGGATGTAGTCCTGTGGAACGGCTTGCCATGCCATTTCCACCTGGCGCCTCAGTTGGACCAGCGTTCGTGCTGGACGTGCAGACCGCGTGAGACGACGCTTCATCCGGTCCCAAACATGCTCAATGGGGGACAGATCCGGAGATCTTGCTGGCCAGGGCAGTTGACTTACACCTTCTAGAGCACGTTGGGTGGCACGGGATACATGCGGACGTGCATTGTCCTGTTGGAACAGCAAGTTCCCTTGCCGGTCTGGGAGTGGTAGAACGATGGGTTCGATGACGGTTTGGATGTACCGTGCACTATTCAGTGTCCCCTCGACGATCACCAGTGGTGTACGGCCAGTGTAGGAGATCGCTCCCCACACCATGATGCCGGGTGTTGGCCCTGTGTGCCTCGGTCGTATGCAGTCCTGATTGTGGCGCTCACCTGCACGGCGCCAAACACGCATACGACCATCATTAGCACCAAGGAAGAAGCGACTCTCATCGCTGAGGACGACACGTCTCACTTCGTCCCTCCATTCACGCCTGTCACGACACCACTGGAGGCGGGCTGCACGATGTTGGGGCGTGAGGGGAAGACGGCCTAACGGTGTGCGGGACCGTAGCCCAGCTTCATGGAGACGGTTGCGAATGGTCCTCGCCGATACCCCAGGAGCAACAGTGTCCCTAATTTGCTGGGAAGTGGCGGTGCGGTCCCCTACGGCACTGCGTAGGATCCTACGGTCTTGGCGTGCATCCGTGCGTCGCTGCGGTCCGGTCCCACGTCGACGGGCACGTGCACCTTCCGCCGACCACTGGCGACAACATCGATGTACTGTGGAGACCTCACGCCCCACGTGTTGAGCAATTCGGCGGTACGTCCACCCGGCCTCCCGCATGCCCACTATACGCCCTCGCTCAAAGTCCGTCAACTGCACATACGGTTCACGTCCACGCTGTCGCGGCATGCTACCAGTGTTAAAGACTGCGATGGAGCTCCGTATGCCACGGCAAACTGGCTGACACTGACGGCGGCGGTGCACAAATGCTGCGCAGCTAGCGCCATTCGACGGCCAACACCGCGGTTCCTGGTGTGTCCGCTGTGCCGTGCGTGTGATCATTGCTTGTACAGCCCTCTCGCAGTGTCCGGAGCAAGTATGGTGGGTCTGACACACCGGTGTCAATGTGTTCTTTTTTCCATTTCCAGGAGTGTATATGCTTATGGGGGGGTGAGGGGGAGGAAGCTAAAGAAAGGTTTCAAGGCTGCAGAAAATAACAAGTCTGCCTCACTGTAATAAAAGGAAAGGAGAAGAAAGGAGAAGAAGTAATTAGCTGCATAACCGTTGAGAGTAATGAATATTATCTGACTTTTCATTCATCGTTGAAGAATAGAATATTATCTGACTTTTCATTCATCGTTGAAGAATAAACTATTCTGACTGTTGGGATTGGTTGTTACATTATGAAAAGGGTTGCTTGACAGTTTGAGAATAAACTGCCATATACAGGTATCAACAGATAATACTGAACCGAACCAGTGTTCCATATCATGAGCCACCCACACGATTTGTCAATATATTTACGATACATCTTCATACATAAGGTACTATTTTCCGCTGATGCTTTTCTCATGGAAGGTTTCCTGAAGAACAAAGGGCTGAAGTAGAAGCTGGCAATTTACCACTATTTCGCTTTCTCTTTCTATGGACTCTACCTCATCCAAGCTCCAGAATTTAGCTCCAAAAGATGGTATTTTCTATGAAGTTAACATTTTCGGAAAATTCATGCAACCCGCCGCTCAACTAGACAGTACATGGGTAACATAACTTTCTCTAGATATTAATACTGATCCCTGTATCTAGCTGTACGTAAATGTACATGAAATCAACCTAGGCCATATAGAACAGAGTATGCTGTAAATGGTGAATAATAATATTACCACCTGATGTAAAAAGCAGCGATTACAGGCGTAAATTTATTCAACACATATGCTCTCTCCCTTACATTTAGTGCTTGTAATTTTGTATATACAATATTGCTCTGAGGTCGTAGAATACTAATGCAAATATCAGTGCGGCTGCCGTGTGTCAACTGACTGCTGATCAGCCGTAATTTGTCCTACTGTAGAGACTACGGAGGTAATCAATTATAAACAGAATAATTGACATCATTACCCAAGAGAACAGAAATAAACCCGAGTAATAAATGTTACAAAGGCTGATAGAAATGTTGATAGGGAGAAAGAGGGGGAACTGCATTTATAGGAATGCGGTTTTAGTTTAGTAACTTGATATTTAATAATAGATTGAAAGTAAGTATTTAACATCGATCGTATTAATCAGATTGGCTCACTTCTGCTCTCACTGAGGAGAATGAATATTACGCATACATAAAATATATTCATATGCATTCATTAATACATAAAAAAGTGATATCTCGTCATATTTTGTACTTTTATTTGAATCGGATCTCCGCTTTTGGCGGGAGGTAATCTTTTGGTAATATAATGTAGCATACCACTTAGTTACAGGTACAGTGGGCAACCTTCACAGGTTCTACAACAGGGTTGAAAATACACCAGATTACGTGTTTCGTGTGATTTCTATAGTGTTTTTACACTGAAGCGCCAAACAAACTGGTATAGTCCAGCGTATTCAAATGCAGAGATATGTAAAGAGGCAGAATACGCCGCTGCGGTCGGCAACGCCTATATAAGACAGCAAATGTCTGGCGCAGTTGTTAGATCGGTGAGGCTGAACGTAGTGTTGGAGTCGGCGTATGAGCGATGGGACACAGCATCTCCAAGGTACCGATGAAGTCAGGATTTTCCCGTACGACCATTTCATGAGTGTATAGTGAATATCAAGAATCCGGTAAAACATCAAATCTCCGACATCGCTGCAGCCGAAAAAATATCTTGAAAGAGTGGGACCACCGTCTGCTGTGGCCCAGCGGTTCTAGGCGCTTCAGTCCGGAACCACGCTGCTGCTACGGTCGCAGGTTCGAATCCTGCCTCGGGCATGGATGTATGTAATGTTCTTAGGTTAGTTAGGTTTAAGTGGTTCTAAGTCTAGGGGAATGATGACCTCAGATGTTACGTCACATAGTGTTTAGAGCCATTTGAACCATCTGAGAACGGGGCCAACGACGAATGAATAGAATCGTTCAACGTGACAGAAGTGTAACCCTTGCTGGGCCATCAACAAGTGCCAGTGTGCGAACCATTCAATGAAACATCATCGATATTGGCTTTCGGAGTCGAATGCCCACTCGTGTGCCCTTGATGACTGCGTAACAAAAAGCTTTACGCCTCGCCTGGGCCCGTCAACACCGAAATTTGACTGCTTGACTGGAAACATGTTGCCTAGTCGAACGAGTATCATTTCAAATTTCTAATTGTTTCAAGCGGATGGACGTGTACGGGAATGGAGACAACCTTGTGAACCCATGGACCCTGCATGTCATCAGGGGACTGTACAAGCTGGTGGAGAGTCTTTAATGGTGTGGGACGTGTGCTGTTGGAATGATATGGTACCCTTGATATGCCTAGATACGACTCTGACAGGTGACACGTACGTAAGTATTCTGTCCGATAATCTGCATCCATTCATGTTCATTGTGCTTTCCGACAGACTCGATCAATTCCAGAAGGACAATGCGACACCCCACACATCCAGAATTGCTACAGAGAGTTCCAGGAACACTGTTCTGAGTTTAAACACTTCCGCTTGCCACCAAACTCCCCAGACATGAAAATTATTTAGCATATCTGCGATTCCTTGCAACGCGCTGTTTAGAAGACTTTCCACCCCTCGTACTCTTGCAGATTTACGGGCAGCCCTGCAGGATTCATCGTGTCAGTTCCCTACAGCACTACGTCAGACTTTAGTTAAGTGCATGCCACGTCGTGTTGCAGCACTTCCACATGTTCGCTGGGGGGATTTCTACACGATATTAGGCAGGTATACCATTTTCTTTGGCGTACATGTTGTTTAAACAATATTTGTAGCTACAGTGGATTTGACGTTCCAATGGTGTATGACGACTCTCCTACAAAGAATGAGACCACCCGTTCACTAAAGCTGATTAGGAAATCAAAAGTTACATACACACATCAAAAAAGTTTTGCATCTACCCCATTCCCAGAACTCCTGAAGATAGACGTTGACTGTGGAAATTGTATCACAGACACAGTCCTTCCTATTGTTCAGATATGTCACGAAACCCGTCCACAGATGTAAACAACCATGCAGGAGCAGCGCCTGTTAGACGGAGGGTGTCCGACAGCCGATCAGTTCCAGTCATTCCACCACAAAGGAGGTACACGGATTGTGTTGTCTGTAGTTTAACCATGCAGATACGCGTGTCGATCGCATCCGCATTGTTACCTTGTGCCAGGAAGGGCTCTCAACTAGGGAAGTGTCTAGTTGCCTCGTAGTGAACCAAAGCGACGTTGTCCGGACATGGAGGAGATACAGAGAGACAGGAACTGTCGATGACATGCCTCGCTCAGGCCGTCCAAGGGTGGATGACCGCTACCTAAGGATTATGGCTCGAAGGAACCCTGACAGCAACGCCAACATGTTGAATAATGCCTTTCGTGCAGCCACAGGACTTCGTGTTACGACTCAAACTGCGCGCAATAGGCTGAATGATGCGCAATTTCACTCCCGACGTCCATCGCGAGGTCTATCTTTGCAGTCACGACACCATGCAGCGCAGTACAGATGGGCCCAACAACACGCCGAATGGACCGCTCAGGATTGGCGTCACGTTCTCTTCAACGATGAGTGTCGCATATGCCTTCAACCAGACAATCGTCGGAGACGTGTTTGGAGGCATCCCCGTCAGGCAGAACGCATTAGACACACTGTCCAGCAAATGCAGCAAGGTGGAGGTTCCCTGCTGTTTTGGAGTGGCATTATGTGGGGCCGACTTACGCCACTGGTGGTTATGGAAGGCGCCGTAACATCTGTACGATACGCGAGAGCCATCCTCGGACCGATAGTGCAACCATATCCGCAGAATGTTGGCGAGGCTTTCGTCTTCATGGACGCAATTCGCGCCACCATCGTGTACATCTTTTGAGTGATTTCCTTTAGCCGGCCGCTGTGGCCGAGCGGTTCTAGTCGCTTCAGTCCGGAACCGCGCTGCTGCTACGCTCGGAGGTTCGAATCCTGCCTCGGGCATGGATGTATGTGATGTCCTTAGGTTAGTTAGGTTTAAGTAGTTCTAAGTCTAGGGGACTGATGACCTCTGACGTTAAGTCCCATAGTGCTTAGAGCCATCTGAACCATTTTTTGAACTTCCTTCATGATAACAACATCGCTCGACTAGAGTGGCCAGCATGTTCTCCGGACATGAACTCTATCGAATATGCCTGGGATGGATTTAAAAGGTGCGTTTATGGGTGACGTGACCCACTAACCACTCTGAATGATCTACGCCGAATCGCCGTTGAGGAGTGGGACAATCTGGAACATCAGTGCCTTGATGAACTTGCTGATAGTAGGCCACGACGAATACAGGCATGCATCAGTACGTGCTACAGGGTATTAGAGGTACTGGTGTGTACAGCAATCAGGTCCACCTCCTCAGAAGGTCTCGCTGTATGGTGGTACAACATGCAATATGTGGTTTTCATGCGCCAAAAAGGGCGGAAATGATGTTTATGTTGAACTCTATTCTAATTTTCTGTACCGGTTCCGGAACTCTAGGAACTGAAGTGAAGAAAAACTTTTTTTGATGTGTCTAGATTACAGACCTGTTTATAACCCGATTACGCAACGGCCTTGCCGCAGTGGGTACACCGGTTCCCGTCAGATCACCGAAGTTAAGCGCTGTCGGGCGTGGCTGGCACTTGTATAGGTGACCATCCGGGCCACCACGCGCTGTTATCATTTTTCGAGGTGCACTCAGCCTCGTGATGCCAACTGAGGAGCTACTCGACCGAATAGTAGCGGTTCCGGTCAAAGAAAAACCATCATAACGACCGGGAGTGCGGTGTGCTGACCACACGCCCCTCCTATCCGCATCCTCAACTGAGGATGACTCGGCGGTCGGATGGTCCCGATGGGCCGCTTGTGGCCTGAACACGGAGTGCTTTTGCAACCCGATTAGATACGTTCAAGCATAGGGCTGTGTCACAAATTATTCCATAGTTCTTAACGAAACTATAGCATCGTGTGGAATTTCAGTTTGTGGAAACAATGCGTCGTCAGTTACCGAAAGGAAAAAGATACAACTACAGCGAAAAATTGTTTCTTTCTTGTCGAATAAAAGAAACGTGAATAAAGACTAACGAAATATATGGACGACGAGTGGTACAATAAGAAACATGAATTTACTCTATTTTCTGGGATGCAACACTGCATAAGATGCATTGAGCAAGAATATAGTAGGTTGCTGACTGGCTTAGTTCTTAAACGACAGAATTTAACTAGTTCGTTCAAATGGTTCTGAGCACTATGAGACTTAACATCTGGAGTCATCAGTCACCTAGAACTTAGAACTACTTAAACCTAACTAACCTAAGGACATCACACACATCCATGCCCGAGTCATGATTCGAACCTGCTACCGTAGCGGTCGCGCGGTTCCAGACTGTGGCGCCTAGAACCGCTCGGCCACCTGGCCGGCCAATTTAACTAGTATCAGATACTGATTCTGAATATGGGAAGAAGCTTTTTAATAGCTTTGTGTGAAAGGTTCGTAACAGCACACACTCCTGATTTTTTTTTTCTTGGAAGGGAACATCCAATGATACCACACTCGCACCACCCCCCTTCCTATCCCAACTCCTGTGTGGGTGGCGGGAGACAACATTGAAATTTTCAATGGGAGATTGCATTCTTTATTGCAGATTACGAATATACGGCAAAGCCTACATACGTTTTGTCTGAAGCGCTTTCTTCGCATCGCCACAGATGGCGCTGTAAGCGGAGGAATGGAAATGGGTATAGTCATATTACTCAATGGCCCTTGCATATCCAGTGGCACGTGGGACCCCTATCTCCATGCTCCGAGGGCGGGACAGACCAGTGTTTCGTAATTCGTCTTAGGAAAAGCACAGAAGTACCACACTTTCACTTAAATGCCGAAGGCTCTGCAATAGGAGATAAATATTTGTGGACGAAAGAAAATGTTCTACAGGGATGACGGGTGTTGGCAGAAAAGATAAGGCTCTGTTACGCAGGAAACTACAGAGAAGACGATAGGTGTTGGGGTGGATAGTGGAAGACAGAAGGTAAGACAGACAGAGATGGGTAGGGGTTTTGGTGAGTAGGCATGGTAATGGTAACAAGAGAAAATGGATTGGGATTTGGGGAGAAGAAAAAGGAGAGAGGAGCCCTAATGTGGAGTTGGTCAAATAGGAAGAGTGATAACAGTAATAAATAGCGTGGTGGATCTCACAGTCTGGGATAGGATATGGAGTGTGTATAAGTGTAAGGAAGGTGGGATGTGCTAGTAAAGGCGCGACAGCATATCGGGATTGGTGATCAGAGGGGAGACGATGTGGTTATGGCAATCTAGTTTGCAAATAGTATAGGAGATGCAAAGGTGTTCAGTGTGGTTAAAGAGGGATGGGAATTTGATGAGACAGTAGTTGATAAATGTGAGGGATTAGCAAACGGATGCAGAAAGCGAGACACAGTGCATAGTGTCGGGGACTTGGATTGATTTATGGAAAGTTGACTTATGGAAAGTTAATGAGGCGGATATGCATGCAACATTTGCGTAGCATTTGTGTCGGATCAGAATTTTGTAGGTGTGGAGAACAGAGGGGCTTAATCCCCAAGTCACACTCCTTAGTGGAACATTCGTTGTACATTCAAATGTTTTTGATCTTTCTGCACTGTTATTGGGACACATTTGTTTACCGGAATAGATAAGTTATGTTTAAACGAGAAGAAAAATACAACACCAACGCCGTCATCATAAATGCCAGTGTCAGTTTGAGGTAAATAATGAAATGAATACAACGTACATTTATATCTATTTGTTCTTGGAAGCTAGAATGAAATAACATTTTAATATCACGTAGCTTTCTTTTAACATGTCTTTAAAAAATTGTTATCTAGAAATTTGTTGGGAGTTGACAACTGAAGCAGTAAGAATGAATCTATTGGACGTAATGTGGTGAGCTAAACGATTACAACTTACGCTCACCATGAGATTGAATGTCACCTGATGGCGGTGCGGGCATGTAACGTATAATGAAAATATACAAGCGGTGCAGAGACGAATGGGGAATCATTCTAGCGATGACACGAGCCACAAATGGGAAAATCCACTGATATAAGCTACTCTGACAAATTGCAGACAGCTATCGATCGGTGTCTGGGAACGAACATTTTGACAACGAGGAGCCTAGCCGGCTCTCGCATGATGCTAGCGTCAAACTCTACGGAAGGTGGAAAGTCGCTGAACTTATGAGCAGGTGACAAGGTGTTGGACGTCCTGGTCTCGTCACACAACCTCTAAGCCGAAAGTTTGCCAGCGCTATAGCGTAGTATAAGTGTCTATCCGTGGCCTATCTGACGGCGGAATACAATGCTGGTGTAGGCACACCGTACAGCGTAGATTGTTCAACACGGAACTCCACAGCAGACGACCTCTACATGTTCCCACGCTGAATCAGAGACGTCGGCAACTACGATTTCAATCAGCAGGGTATCATCGAGATTTGACCGATGATCTATGGAAACGTGTCTCGTCGGATGACTGTTCCCTTGTTATACTACGTGTGTGATCCCGTCTCGATAAGCCGTTATTCGTTAACGGCTGCTTGAATCATGCACCGTGTTTCGGACACAGCGTGGCGAGTGCAGCGATTTGCTGTGGGGACGATTCAGTTAGACTTCCATGAGACTTGTGGTAGCTATGGAAGACACCAATACAACTGTGGACCTTGTGAACGTTGCAGCAGATCTTCTGGATCCCTTGATACTCGATGACTTCCCCGATGGCAATGGCATTATCCAGCAGACAAAATACGTCCTACAGTGGTCTGAGGGGCTTAATATTGGACTCACTGTGATGGCAGTCTGATGTATTGGCGACCAACTTCACCGGTTCTGTAACCGGTGGAACCCATCTTGGACGCTGTCGCCAGCCAGTCCCGAATGCACAAATCACCGTCTAGTAATATACGAGAATATCTTGACCTCTGCGTAGAAATCTCGTTCTACATACCTCCGAAAATCTACCAAGGACTTGTAGAAATCATGCCACGCACAATGACTACCGTATTGTCTTCAAAACGAGGAACTCACGCTATTAAGCGGGTCAATACAAGTCCTGCCTCATCATTGCTTAAGAAGGTCATGACAATTACGATCGCTTTTCTAAAAACAATAAAGCATGCACAGTCATTACACGGTTTTTCCTTTCTTAAACTCAAAGCGTATGTCAACCAAGTTCGCAATTTTGTCAGACTGTACAATAACGCTCAGAATAACAAGGTTTATGCTAGAATGTCTGTAATAACTTTTTTCTGTACATTGAAATTGTTTAACGTAGTTAATATCAAGACAGATTACTGCATCTCTGAAACATATAAATTGTTAATATTCAGCCGAAAAATAACAAACTTTACAAAATACTTAGAAAGGAGTTTTAATGTTTGTAGAGTCACTCTCTAATGATTGATGATTAATTTTCAAAGAACTTGCAGCATGCATTTGCTGTATAATGCAGCGGAATGTAACGTCTAGCAGGACGAACAAACGTGCAGGTAAATGCTTCGCAACCGTAGCGCAGCTATAGGCTTATCGCCTACCAAGCAAGGGGGCCCGGGTTCGATTCCAGGAAGGGGACTGCGTGTTTGTCTTTCATCATCATTTATACGCAAATCGTCGAAGTGGCGTCAACTAAAAAGACTCGCACTAAGGCGGCCGAAACCCGAAAGGGTATTTCCGGGTCAATAAATGCCATAGGATCATTTCATTTCAATGCTCCGCAGTTGGAAATCTGTCGCCTTAATATGAAACTTAAGAATTATTCAAGATACAACATTCGGCTTTGTTTCTCGAAAAATAATTATTGGTACGCTAGAAACCAGGTCGCAACTGCTGAATCGCTTTGGAGCAGCTTCATTAATAATCACCTGTCTGCTTTCATCCAACGTCGTTGTATTACCTGCATTCAGTCTGGCAGGCGTTACTGTGAACAATTGATGTGAGCTTAACCTCCTGATGTGTGGCGTAAGTTAGACCGCGCCGTCATAATTAAAGTGCAGCTACTCACGGAACACCACTGCGTGCTGTAATTATTGTATGGCAGCGAAACTTCGCAGATATGTTAATGCATTAATGCAGCACCTATTTACGATGGAAATACGTTAGGGTGTAGGCGGCAGATAATAATGAAATGAACATTATACCTCTCTCACTCTTTTGACCTTTTCTGCCCACGTCTCGTTCCTAATTCATTACCTAAGGGAACATTTCTGTACGTCGTTCTTGCATTCACAGCGCCAGATTTGCGCCTGGTGTCCAAATTTGGAACTAACTTTTTGCCAGCGTAAATCAGTTCAGCATTAACGCATCAGAATATCTATGAAGTTGCACTGAAGTACGATAATTACAGCCCACACTATATCTCTGTGAGAAGCTACACATTAATTATTATTGCACAGTATATATATTTATATATATAGTCTATATTAAGAAATTAAATGTTCATTTCAGACCAATATTTCCTGATGTCAGTCCTCCATCGTCTGTACAATTTCAACCCTGAAGATTTAGGACCCTATTTATAATTCACAGCGAGATTACTCGCTGACCAAAACAGGCAAGGACGTCTTGACCTGTAGAAAAGTGGGGAAGAGAACGACTCCTTGCGGAGGAAATAAGTATTTAGCAGGCGTACCTATTAAAATCGAACATTTATTGAAGCACTTAATATCTGTATGTCTGAGAGTTAACAGTATTTCTCCTACCAGAAAAAAAGGTTTGATCCTCCAAACGATGTCTCAGCCTTACGTCTCCCCACACTGGGACACCATCGTCTATAATTGATCTCGTCACACGACGTGCCTGTAATAGTACTGATGCCCTTTTTTTTAAAAAAAAAAGTTCAAATACGTGTGAAATCTTATGGGACTTAACTGCTAAGGTCATCAGTCCCTAAGCTTCTACACTACTTAACCTAAATTATCCTAAGGACAAACGCACACACACACACTCATACCCGAGGGAGGACTCGAACCTCCGCCGGGATCAGCCGCACAGTCCATAACTGCAGAGCCTTAGACGATGCCATTTTTCCCCCAGACAAATGTGTTTTTGGTCTTTATTGTTGTTTCATTCCCTCACAATGGATCTGCAGACACTGTATAAAACAGAACTTCAGCCGAATTGTTACATGATTTGAAAACGTTGTTTAGTATAAACCAGATGGTGTTTGAGCTGTGCGTGGCTCATGTTCCCGCAAATTATATATTTTACACTCTGTTTTTAATGTACTTCCACCTCCTTATGTTAATTTAAATTACTGCTGTCACTGAGTTGCTGCTTTGCCTGACCGTGAGAGGCGTTATCAGCGCGTATCGATATATACCCTCTCGTAGTATACTTGCTTGACTGCTATTACTTCCCGGTCGTTGTCTGTCGTAAGATGGGAGTTGGTAGCAGTTCGGCGTCGCGAGTTCGGGTCTGTCAGTCAGTTGGAACGCGTCTGGAGCGCAGTCCGGACCTGCCAGTCGGGAAGTTGCAATACGGCACTAGTGCAGTCGGTTTGGAGCAGCAGTGAGGTCTGCGTCGACGTGGCTTGCCCGACCATTGCCGCCACGCATCACTTGAGCCGGGCCACGGTCTTGGAGGATCGTCGGTCAGTCGTCTTACGCGTTTTGGCTAGTCGATCGTTCATGAGTCGGCTGTGTGTGTGTGTGTGTGTGTGTGTGTGTGTGTGCGCATCGACTCCCGATTCGTCTTCGTGAGTGCACAGATACTGTTGGGTATCGTTCAGGTCTTTGTGCAAGTGTTTGTCAGGTTGTGTATATAGTTGGTGTTATTTCCACTGAAGGCTATTTGAGATGTTGTCGGCATTCTGAGAGAAGTCGGTCGGTTGGTGCGGACCTGGGACTGACGTAAATTCAGGCAGTTAACTATATTACCGTATTTCAAATTCAAGTGTACCAGTGGAGTTTTCTGCTTGTGGCCGTTAGTGTTCCGGTTACATGACCTTGGCACTAACGTAATTTCAGGCAGCGCCCTTTCCTCACCTGTTGTCGCTGTCCTACATGGTGTGTAATTTTGGCAGCTAATACATACTCCATCGTGGATTATCACGTTCGTAACATTGCCGGTTTGAGTTCTCATGTACTAGCTGACAGGAAGCAAGTCGTTGTGTCGGTCGGTCCGTGGCTGTCCGCTGGTTGGGTTCCGACGGATCAAGTATAGTTTGGCTCACTATCTGTCTCACCTAAGTGAACGAGTGCAGACCGACCTCCCTGGAAGCTTCTGAGTGCCACCAGTGTTTAATTATCTGTTGTCAGCTATTTTAAATTTTAGGCTTATGGTTATTTTTGGTTTTCTTAAAATTTGGGAAATTAATTTTTTAATTTATCTTTCAAACTTAAACACTGTGGCTTTCTGCCTTTAAAGATTATGGTAATATATTTTAAAATATTGAAGTTTAATTGTAGCCCTCAGCCATTGGTACTGCACTTTTCATATGTTGCCTTTTGGGTTTTACATTATTTTATTGCTATCTTAATTGAATTTTTGATTTTTTTATGATTTCTGTTGGCCTTGTGCCTTTAAAGGTCTATGGTAATATATTCTAAAATGTTGGAAATTATTTGTGGCCGTCAGCCATATGTATTGCACTTTGCGTATGTTGTTTTTGGAATTATTTTATTGCTACCTTAATTGGATGTGAATCTTGTTAAGATCTCTTGTTGAAGGCCTTCAGCCGTGAAAGAGCTGCTAAATTAGGATAAATGACAATTAGAAGCAGAAATGGACTTCAGCCCTTAGCCCTTTCCACAATCCTATTACCTGTTCCATCCAGCGGGTTTAGCGGGCGTTTCAGTGTGCTTATTTTAGTTTTAAGAATTGTACGCAGTCTGGAGCTCCCAGGTGAATGACCTCTACCGTGAATGCTGGAGCCGAACGGCTGGTAACCTACAGCTCTCCAAGCTGGGCTTGGTTGCAGCCGGGCAGTGGGTAGGTATCAAGTGGATATTCGTCGCCCAGTCATGAAAAAACCGCTGTTTCATATACCCATTAATCCGTGCCAAAATACATTAGTCGTGGTGTTGGTAGGCTGCGATCAGTGTCGGGTTTCGGCCCTCGAGTGTGCTGATCTCAGGAACTAGCCTCAGTGGCTCGGTCGGCCACAGTCCGGAACCGCGCGACTGCTACGTCGCAGGTTCGAATCCTGCCTCGGGCATGGATGTGTGTGATGTCCTTAGGTTAGTTAGGTTTAAGTAGTTCTAAGTCTAGGGGACTGATGACCTCAGAAGTTAAGTCCCATAGTGCTCAGAGCCATTTGAACCATTCGGTCGGCCACCGGTGTTTGCAGGCCAAAGCGGCAGCATCCCTCGACGGCAGAGTGGTGGCGAAGAACTGCCAAGTCGGGCTCTGAAGGCTTGTGGCTCTGCCGCCATCCACGGATACCTGCGCTGCTGGTGTTAGCGTATGCCTCACTTGTTAGTGCACAGCGTGCCACGATTTCCAGAGTCTAATGTTGAACCCCAGCATCGACGGCAGCTTCAGCGCTGGTAGCCCAGCAGGTTGACTGCTCAGTGTAACGATCGCCAGCAACGTTTGCCAGCAGTAGGCGACGACAGCTCGACAGCTAGGTGTGGCCTAGACAAGAACATAAAGCAGGTGGCCTGTAATGGATGGCAGCTAGTCAGTAGTTAGCCCTCCAGCTGGTAGGCACCAAATCAGCAGCATTCGGTCTTAGGTGCAGCTGGCAGGCCTACAGCTAGTAAAGCCAGCCTCAGGCGGGTGGCATCCCTGGACGATGGTTGGCGTAGATCTCGCTCCGTAACTGGCTGCAGATGATGGCTGATATTGCTTGCCTAAGGTGGGCAGTATTTATAACCAACTCCGTCTGTCATTGTTTCTGAAACGGCATAACTTTCTCTCTCCTAAAAGTCAACAGAAAGGAGACGTGAGAAGCGGTCGTCTAACAATTGTGGATCACTACCTCGGCGTAATTCTGTCAGAGACAGCAAAGGACTTGGAAGAGCAGTTGAACGGAATGGATGGTGTCTTGAAGGGAGGATATAAGATGAACATCAACAAAAGCAAAACGAGGATAATGGAATGTAGTCGAGTTAAGTCGGGTGATGCTGAGGGTTTTAGATTAGGAAATGAGACACTTAAAGTAGTAAAGGAGTTTTGCTATTTGGGGAGCAAAATAACTGATGATGGTCGAAGTAGAGAGGATATAAAATGTAGACTGGCAATGGCAAGGAAAGCGTTTCTGAAGAAGAGAAATTTGTTAACATCGAGTATAGATTTAAGTGTCAGGAAGTTATTTCTGAAAGTATTTGTATGGAGTGTAGCCATGTATGGAAGTGAAACATGGACGGTAAATAGTTTGGACAAGAAAAGAATAGAAGCTTTTGAAATGTGGTGCTACAGAAGAATGCTGAAGATTAGATGGGTAGATCACATAACTAATGAGGAAGTATTGAATAGGATTGGGGAGAAGAGAAGTTTGTGGCACAACTTGACCAGAAGAAGGGATCGGTTGGTAGGACATGTTCTGAGGCATCAAGGGATCACCAATTTAGTATTGGAGGGCAGCGTGGAGGGTAAAAATCATAGGGGGAGACCAAGAGATGAATACACTAAGCAGATTCAGAAGGATGTAGGTTGCAGTAGGTGTTGGGAGATGAAGAAGCTTGCACAGGATAGAGTAGCATGGAGAGCTGCATCAAACCAGTCTCAGGACTGAAGACCACAACAACAACAACAACAACCTCGGCGTCGCAGTCCTTCTCATCTGTCAGCGATGTCACAGCTCTGGCTGTGTTGTGACTGTGCAGCAACTATGCCTTTCAGGTGGCCCTTGTATCGATGCCAGTACAATCTGGATATCGCATCTTACGCGGCAACACTTGAACAGCCCCTGTCACTTCCGTTCCTTGCATCATTCTGCTAAGATGTTTCCTGCTAAGTTCGTCACAGGACTTTTCTCCTGACTAGGCGAATTCGTGCTGTGAGAACAGATAACAATGCATCGAAAATTCACACAATATTTACGCTTTGATGCTGCTATGATATGGAAATGAAGAGCAGCTTACAGTGCTGAAGTCATTGTAGGAGATACGTGAAATTCAAAGTAATTCTGTAGCACCATATCTCTAGTGCTTCGATCCTCCTCATTTGACGTTTTACCATTGTCTGTGATTCACCTTCCTACAATGCTGTGCTCCATATGTCATCACCGAATCTTATCACTGGTAATTTCCCAGCCTGAATTGAAATCCCCTCCTGAACCTTTCTTTTATTTCCATCATTGCTTCTTCAATCTATGGATTGAACAGTTGGGAGAAAGACTCCTGTCTTATATCCTTTGCAGTCCGAGCATTTCGTTATCTTCCATTATCATTTTCCTCTCTTGTTTCTTGTACATACTGAATGAATCCGTCTCTCACTGAATCATAAACCTACTCTCCTGAGAGTTTGATACACCTAGAACCATTATTCTTAAGCCTTGTGTAGAGGCTTGAGGGGTGTGCCCTGCTTGCATTGGAAATTGTTCCCCTTTTTCGCAATACAAATATAAATAGCTCCACATGAAGCAATCTCAAGCGTAATACGTACTTGAAGAATCTCAAGGTTAAATGGCTTTGAGCACTTTGGGACTTAACATCTGAGGTCATCAGTCCCCTAGAACTTAGACCTACTTAAACCTAACTAACTTAAGGGTATCACACACATCCATGCCCGAGGCAGGAATCGAACCTGCGACCGTAGCAGTCCCGCGGTTGCGAACTGAAGCGCCTAGGACCGCTCAGCCACCGCGGCCGGCAAACTCTAAACTTTTAAGTAATTTCTTGAATGTGTAATATTTTATCTCGTCCTACTAAATACGAAATAGATTCGAAGAGTATAGATACTCTGTCTACTGTGTCCAGCCATGTAATATTGACTGAAATGATTTCGCAAATGTGGTAAACCCTATAAGCGCATACTGCCAGATACTCCTAATTATACAGTTAAGCGCCAGAGAAACTGGTATAGGCATACGTATTCAAATACGGGTATATAGAACCAGTCAGAATGCGACCCTGCGATCGGCAACGCCTATATAAGACAAGAGTCCGGCGCAGTTGTTAGATCGGTTACTGTTGCTACAATAGCAGTTTATCAAGATATAAGTGAGTTTGAACGTGGTTTATAGTCGGCGCTCGAGCGATCACACACAGCATTTCAGAGGTGTCGATGAAGTGGGAATTTTCCCATTCGACCATTTCTCGAATGTATCGTGAATAAAATGGTTCAAATGGCACTGAGCTCTATGGGACTTAACATCTGTGGTCATCAGTCCCCTAGAACTTAGAACTACTTAAACCTAACTAAGGACATCACATACATCCATGCCCGAGGCAGGATTCGAGCCTGCGACCGTAGCGGTCACGTGGTTCCATGTATCGTGAGTACCAGGAATACGACATCACTGCGCCGGAAAATGATCCTGCAGGAACGGGACCAACGACGGCTGAAGAGAACCGTTGAACGTGACAGAAGTGCAGTCCTTTTGCAGATTGTTGCTCATTTCAATGCTGGGCCATCAACAAGTTTGAGTGTGCGAACCATTCAACGAAACTTCATTGATATGGGCTTTCGGAGCCGAAGGTCCACTCGTGTACCGTTGATAACTGCACGACACATTTACACCTCGCCTGGGCCCGTAAACACCGATATTGGACTGTTGATTACTGGAAAAGTCACTGAGACGTCGGACGAGACTCGTTTGAAGTTGTATCGAGCGGATGGACGTTTACGGGTTTGGAGACAAGCTCATGAATCCATGAACCCTGCATGTCAGCAGGGGACTGTTGAAGCTGGTGGAGGCTCTGTAATTGCATGGGGCGTGTGGATTTGTACTGATATGGGACCCCCGATACATCTAGATACGACTCTGACACGTGACACGTAAGCGTCCTGTCTGATCATCTGGATCCGCTGATGTTCATTGTGCAAGCCGACGGACTTGTGCAATTCCAGCAGACAATGCGACACCCCATACGCCCAGAACAGCTACAGAGTGTCTCCAGGAACACTATTTTGTGTTTAAACACTTCCGCTGGTCACCAAGCTCTCCAGACATGAACTTTATTCGGTATATCTGGGATGCCTTGCAAAGTGATGTTTAGAATAGCTCTTCTCCCACTCGTACTCTTACGGATATATGGACAGCACTGCACGATTCATTGTGTCAGTTCTTTCTAGCACTACTTCAGACATGAGTCGAGTCCATTCCACGTCATGTAGTGACATCTCTGCGTGCTCGCAGTGGCCCTACACGATATTAGGAATGTATACCTGTTCTTTGGCCTTTCAGTGTATTTAGCATTTACGAGTTAGCTATACTGGCTCCGATGAATCACTAAATTTCTTCAACTACAAAACACTCTATACGAACATCTATGTAATTCAAGAGACCGCAACTCTTATTTAACTGCTGCACATTTCATATCCAAAACTTAGTTTAACTGTTTCATTAGTACGTACGCTCCAATACAAGTTTATAACTCTGACCATCAATTTAATGGACAAGTAAATTAATTTGTGGATCAGTGACAGCTCATGAAGCCGGCAAAATACATCGTTTAAGCAAAACTAAGCAAATAATTATGTCTCTGAGTTTGACTCGTCTTTACTTCTTATCGATTTTTGTGCGTAAAGCACTTTATAAATATCTTACGAAAAGAGATTACTATTATAGACAGAAGTCTGACATAGTAATAAGCTCATTACTTACATACCGGGAGTCGAATCACGAAGTCAGTAATATCTACTTCGAAAAATTTTAGACTAGAAGCAAAAAATTGTGTAGGTATTTGATAAGTAACTACGCGATTATGTGCACTGACATTAAAAAAGCAGTTTTACGTGATGTTTTTGTGCTGAAGCAGCTTTGGTGTCAGATAATAGCGCTTGTAATTTGGAGGTTGCTTTATTGCTTCTCACATGTTGAGTTTGCAATTAAGCCAGTTTTGAAGCAAAACTCAGAATGTGTATTTGAAGGCTTGAAATTAAATATGGGTAATAAAGATTATTAATGTATTAAGAACAAAAGTCTCAAAGATTAATATATTGCTTTTCATTAGTAAGAGTTACATCACAATATAACTCTGCTACACACACAAATTATGGATACTCTTCCATTAGTTCACATTCACAGTAATTATTGTCTGTCTCGTTAGGGATATTGGATGTAAGGACGTTGTCAATTAGAGGCTTGTAAAAATCTGTTTTTTTGGTTCTGACGACAGTTCCCTCTAAAATTAATTCCAAGCAAACGTTTGACATTAGCCAATTTCTTAGCATTGACAATATTTTGTTGCAACGATTAAATGCTTTTCGGAAGCATTTGAGCAACATGGGGGAGGGTTTTTTGTTATGTATTTCAAGAAGCTTATGTCAATCATGTAGACATTCTGTCCTCTTACGAGTATATTGCGCTTGTTGTCGGTGGATCTATCGAGTATGTTTCTCTTGCAGGGAGGAAATTGGAAATTCCACTCAGAGACCTCAGTATCTTTTCTGCTACAGATTTTTGTCTATGGTATTAATTGTACGGTACATTTTATAATCTCGATATAGCAAATATTGTAAATATCTCAATAGAAGTACCATAAACACCTATCATGTCAATTTTAAGTCTCACCGTATGTTAACGAACGAAAACGACGGCAGCCAATTACATTGACAAAATGTAGTCACTGATTGGGCAATGTGGATATTACAGGCTTCACTTCTGACTGTAACGGATTTTCATGGAGGTTGCAGCCTTTGCTTCTAACACCTGTTTTCAGTAGGAAAATAAAGCCATTTACAGCTGCTTTTGGTTGCTAAAGCGATGGATCTTGCGAGAAACTCCATAAGGTAACGTTTGGAAAACCTAAATTCACATTAAAATCCATTTTATTCTACTATTTTGCTATCAGGAGAGCAAAGATGTATCTGACTTCAAAGTCAGCTATGTAAATTCGGTATTCCGCTAATAGTATTAAGTACAACAATTATATTTTTCCTTACGGTCTCCTCTTTCTTTCGCTTACTTATTCAAACTGTTCAATGTATTCTTCCTTTCAGATTATTTTCAAACACAAGTACGTTATTACATACTAACTTGACGATAACGTTAGATTAAATCTTTGAAATATTGTATGCTATAGCTACTCTTAATGAAGGTTACTAATACGTTATCGTCCTTGACACTGTACATAATAAATGAAATTGATAAAATTTGAAGCAAATAAGCGCCCCTGCAAAGCGGATAAAATTTGACTTTTCCCTTTCTGTCTATTTCTCTCCTATTCATCTACATCTACATCTACAGCTACATGTATACTCCGCTAGCCAACAAGCGATGTTTGGCATAGGGCACAATTTGCGCCAAAGTAATATTCCACCCTCCCCCCCTCCCGCCCCTCTGTACCACTCACGGATTGCACGAGGGAAAAACGACTGTCTGAACGCTTCAGTACGAGCTCTAATTTCCCTTATCTTTGAATGGAGATTATATCGAGATCTGAAAGTTGGTGGTAATAATACATGCTCTACAACCTCGGCGAAGATCGGATTTCGGAATTTAGTGAGCAGCCCCTTCCATTTAGCGCGTCGTCTATCTGCAAGTGTATCCCACTTCAAACTTTCTGAGAGATTGGTAACGCTCTTGCGATGGCTAAATGTACCAGTCGCGAATCTTGCCGCTCTTCTTTGGACCTTTTCAGTCTCTTCAATGAGACCCAACTGGTAAGGGACCCATACAGGCGATCAATACTCTATGACTGGACGAACTAACGTATTGTAAGCAATTTTCTTCGTTGAAGGACTTCATCGCTTCAGGATTCTACCAATAAACCTCAGTCCAGATTTCGCCTTGCCCGGTACTTGTGTAATCTGATTATTCTATTTGGGATCATTTCGAATAGTCACACCCAGATACTTGACGGATGTTACCGCTTCCAAAGACTCGCACATTAACGGGGAGTTTCGCCTTGTTATACGCAGTAGGTTACACTAACTAATACTGAGAGATAACCGCCAGTCATTACACCACGCATTTATTTTCTGCAAATCCTCATTGATTTGTTCACAACGTTCGTGTGATACTACAGCATCGTCGGAAAACAGTGTAATTCCTCTGTCAGTATCATCAACCAGATCGTTTATGTAAATCGTAAAAAGCAGCGGACCTATTACGCTGCTCTGGGACACAGCTGAAGTTACGCTTGTTTCTGTTGAAGTCACCCCATTCAGGACGAAATAATGCTCTCTGTCTGTTAGAAAACTTTCCATCCAACCGCATATATAAAGCTAGATTTAGAATTTCGGCCTTCTGTTTATCATCATGCGTTACATTACCCGTACTGTCCGCGTAGACTGTAGACCGTAAGAGCGCACTTTTTGGAGCAAGCGACAGTGCGGAACTGAGTCGAACGCCTTTCGAAAGTCGAGAAATATGGCATCAACCTGGGAGACGGTATCTAGTGCCTGGTGTATATCATGCACAAAGAGGGCTCTCTTTGTGTCTCGCATGACCGCTATTTCCTGAAACCGTGCTGGTTTCTGCAGATGAGATTCTCAGAGTCTAGAAAGGTCATTATGTCTGAACACAAAATATGTTCCATGACTCTACAACAAATCGATGTCAGTGAAATTGGCCGGTAATTATGTGCAAACGATTTTCTACCATTTTTACAGATTGCTATGACTGGGCCATCTTCCAGTCCCGTGGAACTTTCCGCTGTTCCAATGATCTCTGAGAGATGATGGATAAGAATGGTGCTATATTTGTAATATAGTCAACATATAATCTTACGGGGATACCGTCTGGGACAAATGCCTTCCTGGCATCTAAGGATCTTATCTGTTTTACAATCCCAGATACACTAAACACTATGTCAACCATCCCTGCGTTTGTTCGATAATTGAAAGGGGGAATGGTGCTGCAGTCCTCTACCGTAAACGAGTTTTTGAAAGCTAGATTTAGAATTTCGGCCTTCTGTTGATTATCGTCAGTTAAATTACCCGTACTGTCAGCAAAAAGAAGGCATTGAATTATTTATAGCATTCATAGACTTTACGTATGACCAAAATTTTTTGTGGTTAATTTTAGAATCTGCAGATAAAATATTGCGCTCAAATTCGTTAAAAAGAATCTCTCAGTTGCTTTCATTTTGCATAATTTCTGTTTGTCAGCTGGGTAGTGACTACATTTGAAACGACTGTGCAAAATTCTCTGCTTTCTCATCAACTTCCTAATATGTATGTTGTACCAAGTTGGATCCTTTCCCTCCCCTATATTTTTGCTAGGCACATACTTCTCTAGCACGTTGTGGACAATATCTTTAAATTCCAACCAAAGGTGCTCAATATCGTTGTGCCCCGCTGTGAATGCTTGGAGCCGACTATGAAGATATTCATTAATGAGACTTTTATTTGCTCCACTGACATAGAAGCCACAACGATATGATGGTCGCTAATATCTTCTTCTAGATTAACTTCCACAAAAAGATCAGGTCTGTTTCTCGCTAAGATATCTAATATGTTCCCATCTCGAGTTGGTTTTCTAACGAATTGCTCAAGGTTGTATGTTGAGAGCGCTCCTAGAATAACTTCACACGAGTCTTTGCTTCTGTCCTCCTGTGATAAACGTGTAATTTTCCCAGTTAATGGATGCCGGGTTAAAGTCTTCATCTATAACTAATGGATAATTTGGATATTTAATTTGTATGTACTCAAGACTTTCCCTGAAACGTTCTGCGACGTTTGTTGCGGGAGCTGATGGTCTATAAAAACATCCTAATACAATGGTCAGTCCTTGTCTGATTCACAGCTTTATCCAGACTATTTCACAGTCCGACCCAGTATCGATCTCAACTGCGTTTAAACAGCTTTCAACCGCAATGAACACACCATCTCCCACAGCATCAGTCCTATCCTTCCTAAACATTGTCCAGTCAGAGTTCAAAATCTCACTGCCGTTTACGTCTGGTTTCAACCAGCTTTCGGTACCTAATACAATAGTGGCATTGTTACTGTTTGTTTCGGAGAGTAACTCGGGGATCTTGCTACAGACACTTATTCGGTACTGCAGCCGGATAAAGTCGACTTCTTACCAGGATATTTCGGCTGACAACCATTCAACCAACTTCAGATGAGTGTTTTAGACTGGAGATGGCCAGTTAACATCGCCACCTTTATACAAAAAATTGGCGCGAAGACGCATGCGCAAAGACAGCAGCTACATGAGCCACCCCTGTCGAGTTATGCGCCCTCTTCGAGTGTTGCTCACTCCATGGCGCGCAGGCGCATGTGTAATGGGCTACAACATGCGCACTCTCTGTCGGAATGCGCACTCGTGGATTTAAAATTCAGATTTTAAAATGAATAAAATGTTTTCTTTCTGACCAATGACACGTCTATCGACTTTTAATTTTATTCATTTTAAAATTTGAATTTTAAATCCGCGAGTGCGCATTCCGGCAGAGGACGCGCGTGTTGTTTCTCATTATGCATGCTCCTACGCGCCATAGACGGAGCAGTATTCGAAAGGGTGCGTAACTCGAGAGGTCGGTCATATGATGGCTGACTTTGTGCTCGTGTTTTCTTGGCAATTTTTTGTACCAAGGCCGCGATGTGAACTAACAATTCCCAGTGTAGAACACTCACCTGAAGATGACTTAATCGTTATCAGCTGAAATATCGTGGCAATAAGTCGACATTATCTGGATGCAATCTCACAACTTTGTGGAACACTATTTACGCTGGGAAAATTTCAAGAATCACGTACTTCTCTGCTCTTTAGGTTATTAGGATCTCTTCTTTAATGGTTTAAATAACCATAACTACATCTACATCCATTCTCCGCAAGCCACCTGACGGTATGTGGCGGAGGGTACTTTGAGTAGCTCTATCGGTTCTCCCTTCTATTCCAGTCTCGTATTGTTCGTGGAAAGAAAGATTGTCGGTATGCCTCTGTGTGAGCTCTAATCTCTCTGATTTTATCCTCATGGTCTCTTCGAGAGGTATACGTAGGAGGGAGCAATATACTGCTTGACTCCTCGGTGAAGGTATGTTCTCGAAGACGGCCGCGGTGGTCGAGCGGTTCTAGGCGCTCAGTCCGGAACCACGCGACTGCTACGGTCGCAGGTTCGAATCCTGCTTAGGGCATGGCTGTGTGTGATGTCCTTAGGTTAGTTAGGTTTAAGTAGTTCTAAGTTCTTGGAGACTGATGACCACAGATGTTAAGTCCCATAGTGCTCAGAGCCATTTGAACCATTTGTAACCTACTTCCTTTGTTTTCGGAGTGGAATTCCTTAGGATTCTTCCAATGAATCTCAGTCTGGCATCTGCTTTTACGACGATTAATTTTATATGGTCATTCCATTTTAAATCACTCCTAATGCCTACTCCCTGATAATTTATAGAATTAACTGCTTCCAGTTGCTGACCTGCTATATTGTAGCTAAATGATAAAGGATCTTTCTTTGTATGTATTCGAAGCACATTACAGTTGTCCACATTGAGATTCAATTGCAATTCCCTGCACTATACGTCAATTCGTTGCAGATCCTCCTGCACTTCAGTACAATTTTCCATTGTTACAACCTCACGATATACTACAGCATCATCCGCAAAAAGTCTCAGTTAACTCCCGATGTTATCCACAAAGTCATTTGTATATAATGTGAAAAGCAACGGTCTTACGACACTCCCCTGCGGCACACCTGAAATAACTCTTACTTCGGAAGAGTTCTCTCCATTGAGAATGACATGCTGCGTTCTGTTATCTAGGAACTCTTCAATCCAATCACACAGTTGGTCTGATAGTCCACATGCTCTTACTTTGTTCCTTAAACGACTGTGGGGAACTGTATCGAACGCCTTGCGGAAGACAAGAAACACGGAATCTACCTGTGATCCCGTGTCTATGGCCCTCTGAGTCTCGTGGACGAATAGCGCGAGCTGGGTTTCACCAACACCGACTCAAAGGAAGGCCTCGGCGCTTGTTCGTGACGTCACGTCAGCTAGGCACCGCCAACGCCAGGTCTGTTGCCGGCATACTCATAATGGTGGTGTCAACCCCCTCTCTGACACACGAAAATGTGAAACTATTGGCGGTAGTTGACCAAAACACATTGTTCTGAGAGATTTCTGCAATCAATTAATTGTGCAATTCATTACACTTCTTAACAAATGGTGTACTCCTGAACTTAAATTTCCAACTGTTTTAAGGATTGACATACAAAAACAACTTCATGGTCCAGCAGCAACAGAGTTCGTGCTTCTTTACCTTATTTGTAAATCTGAGGAAGTTACGTTTGTACTGGGTTGCTTCTACAAGAAACTGTGAACATATTGGTGCTCTTCTTTAGGTATCTTGGTTGACTATTGGGTGAGGAGCACTGAATGTTAATGAAATATCTTGCGATTGTACACTTTGGAGGAGGGGGTGGGGGACAGAAGAACAGGCAAAAGAGAGATACTTCTTCTACGAAATAAAATTTTTTTATCTTATACAGTTTCTCCTTTCAGTTGCAAGAGGGGAATATAGTTGTACATCTACTTTTAATGAGATGCTGTATGAAAGGGCTGATAGTCCCTAATCTTATCATATGGAATAAATAAATCTATAAAGGTGGTGTTAATATCTGTTATTTTAAAAAGAAGTAGGATTCAGTATACTGTGACTTCCTTCTCAACACCTTGTAGGAATTGCAGTGGATGAGAAAACTCTTACAACAACTGAACAAACCTTTATAATCACAGTGATTGTAGTTAAATTGCTTGAAACGACTTCTAGTCCCCTGTCAAAGGAATCAGCAGTCACACAAGGAGTCGATTTGTTGACATTATTATTCAGCTGTGTGATGGAAGAAGTTATAAGACAATGTCAAATACCGGAAGACAAACAGAAAGTAAATATACTTAACTACATAAAGTTGGGTTGATGGAAAGAATCAATAAATAGTTTGACATTTGTTGATGACCTAATAATAACAGATGGAACGTCAAGGAATGCAAAGAAAAGACTAGAACTTCTTGAGGAAACAGTTAAAAAAGAAGATCAAGAAATATCGTCTGAAAAGACGGAATACATGACTGTGAAAGTACGTAGCTCAACAAGAATTTTAAAAACCAACTGTGGCAACGTCAAGAATCTGACAACTGTAAAGATTTGGGAGAAATTTTAAATATTAAAAGCGAAAAAGATGGAATAAAAATAAATACTGAACAAATGGAAAAAAACCATACATAAAAGTGAGAAATCCGTACAATTAAAAATTTGTTTCTATAGATGTTAAATTAAGGCATTATAATAGAGCCCAAAAACCAGGTTGTCTATGGGTCGGGAATACTAATTTTATCCAGATGCAAGAGAGCATTAGAAGCTTTGGAAAGCACAGAAAAGCGAATCCTGTGAGAAATATTAGGCCCAATCAAGAACAAAAATCGTTGCTGGGTTGTTGTTGTTGTGGTCTTCAGTCCTGAGACTAGTTTGATGCAGCTCTCCACGCTACTCTATCCTGTGCAAGCTTCTTCATCTCCCAGTACCTACCGCAGCCTACATCCTTCTGAATCTGCTTAGTGTATTCATCTCTTGGTCTCCCTCTACGATTTTTACCCTCCACGCTGCCCTCCAATACTAAATTTGTGATCCCTCGATATCTCAGAACATGTCCTACCAACCGATCCCTTCTTCTAGTCAAGTTGTGCCACAAACTTCTCTTCTCCCCAAGTCTATTCAATACCTCCTCATTAGTTATGTGATCTACCCATCTAATCTTCAGCATTCTTCTGTACCACCACATTTCGATAGATTCTATTCTCTTCTTGTCTAAACTATTTATCGTCCACGTTTCAGTTTCGTACATGGCTACACTCCATAAAAATACTTTCAGAAACGACTTCCTGACATTGAAATCTATACTCGATGTTTACAAATTTTTCTTCTTCAGAAACGCTTTCCTTGCCATTGCCATTCTACATTTTGTATCCTCTCTACTTCGACCATCATCAGTTATTTTGCTCGCCAAATAGCAAAACTCCTTTACTACTTTAAGTGTCTCATTTCATAATCTAAATCCCCCAGCACCACCTGACTTAAATCGACTACATTCCATTATCCTCGTTTTGCTTTTGTTGATGTTCATCTTATACCCTCCTTTCAAGACACTGTCCATTCCGTTCAACTGCTCTTCCAAGTCCTTTGCTGTCTCTGACAGAATTACAATGTCATCGGCGAACCTCAAAGTTTTTATTTCTTCTCCATAGATTTTAATACCTACTCTGAACTTTTCTTTTGTTTCCTTTATTGCTTGCTCAATATACAGATTGAATAACATTGGGGATAGGCTAGAACCCTGTCTGACTCCCTTCCCAACCACTGCTTCCCTTTCATACCCCTCGACTCTTATAACTGCCATCTGCCTTCTGTACAAATTGTAAATAGCCTTTCGCTCCCTGTATTTTACCCCTGCCACCTTCAGAATTTGAAAGAGAATATTCCAATCATCATTGTCAAAAGCTTTCACTAAGTCTACAAATGCTAGGAACGAAGGTTTGCCTTTCCTTAATGTTTCTTCTAAGATAAGTCTTAGGGTCAGTATTGCCTCACGTGTTCCAACATTTCTACGGAATCCAAACTGATCTTCACCGAGGTCGGCTTCTATGAGTTTTTCCATTCGTCTGTAAAGAATTCGCGTTAGTATTTTGCAGCTGTGCCTTATTAAACTGATAGTACTATAATTTTCACATCTGTCAACACCCACCTTCTTTGGGATTGGAATTATTATATTCTTCTTGAAGTCTGAGGGTATTTCGCCTGTCTCATACATCTTGCTCACCAGATGGTAGAGTTTTGTCAGGGCTGGCTTTCCCAAGGCTGTCAGTAGTTCCAATGGAATGTAGTGTACTTCGGGGGCCTTGTTTCGACTCAGGTCTTTCAGTGCTCTGTCAAACTCTTCACGCAGTATCATATCTCCCATTTCATCTTCATCTACATCCTCTTCCCTTTCCACAATATTGTCCTCAAGTACATCTCCCTTCTATAGACCCTCTATATACTCCTTTCACCTTTCTGCTTTCCCTTCTTTGCTTAGAACTGGGTTTCCATCAAAGCTCTTGATATTCATGCAAGTGGTTCTCCTTTCTCCAAAGGTCTCTTTAATTTTCCTGTAGGCAGTATCTATCTTACCCCTAGTGAGATAAGCCTCTACATCCTTACATTTGTCCTCTAGCCATCCCTGTCGATCTCATTTTTGAGACGTTTGTATTCCTTTTTGCGTGCTTCATTTACTGCATTTTTATATTTTCTCCTTTCATCAATTAAATTCAATATTTCTTCTGTTACCCAAGGGTTTCAATTAGCCCTCGTCTTTTTACCTATTTGATCCTCTGCTGCCTTCACTATTTCATCCTTCAAAGCTACCCATTCTTCTTCTACTGTATTTCTTTCCCCCATTCCTGTCAATTGTTCCCTTATGCTCTATCTGAAGCTCTGTACAACCTCTGGTTCTTTCAGTTTATCCAGGTCCCATCTCCTTAAATTCCCACCTTTTTGCAGTTTCTTCAATTTTAATCTACAGTTCATAACCAATAGATTGTGGTCAGAGACCACATCTACCCCTGGAAATGTCTTACAATTTAAAACCTGGTTTCTAAATCTCTGTCTTACCATTATATAATCTATCTGATACCTTTTAGTATCTTCAGGGTTCTCCCATGTATACCACCATCTTTTATGATTCTTGAACAAGTGTTGCTGGGTTATGAGACCAAATAAAAATATGTTCTCGTTCTGCTCTAAAGTAACAGATAAGATCACGAAAAGACTTGTTACGCCCCATGGAAGTCTAGAGAAAATACAGGAAGACAGTTTGGCAAAACAGATAAACACATTCTTCTTAAAGAAGAGAGAAGCCAAAAAATCGGATGTGACGGAAAACAAAAACATGGCTGATTGCGAGTAGGACTCGCCCTCCGAGGTTTCCATACAAACTTAATTATGTGATTGTGTACATACATAGTCCATTCAACGAGGGAATCGAGAATCTCTATGATATTTGCCTGTTATAGATAGCGATTCTGACAATACATCAGTCCTTGGGATTCCAAGACTTTCAACAATGTTTTTAGTTTTAAGCTTACATTTTTCGTTTAATTTCACATTTGGAATTGTATTTCCTGAGGAGAAAGAGTCTCAATACACAGTCGAACAAAAGATCAGCAAAAATAATTTTTGCGGGTGAAATAATTAAAAATTAGCCATATTTGGAGCTTCTCCTGTACTTGCACTATGAAGCCTTGTTGCTTGCCAAATTTCATTATTCTATGTCAGTGGGGGATACGCTAGTTAGTTAAATAAATGTTCCATAGATCATTTGAATGAGTCTATTATCGAAATGATGTGGAACGAATCCGTTTCAGGATATGTGTACATGATTAGGGTGAACATTAATGAACGCATTATTTTTATTTCTACTCATGTAACCCATTTATTTTCGCTGGCTTCCCAGTTTTTAAACAGAAATTTGTCAATTTAATAGAAGGAGTTGTCCAGGAGAAATGATTTTAAATTGGATTTAAAACTTGCTTCGCTAGCTGTCACACATTTTATGTTATTGGACAAACGACGAAACATTTTTGTAGGTGCATAACAAACTTTTTTCTGAGACACTGACAGCTTTAGATCTGGGTTATAAATGTCATTTTCCTTTAGGTAATGTAGGTATGAGCATTGCTGTTGTTCTCAGTTCCGTGTAGGTTTTGGTGAGTGAGCTTGCGAGTGTAAGAATATATGGCATAAATGACCGTATCGTTTAGCTACATTGTCGCACAAACACAAATTTTTTACTCTGTCAAGGGACCATAGACTACAGAGTGTGACTGAATTACGATCTGATGGGTTTACCCGTTCCTAAGATAAAGGGGTTTAATAGACGGACAGACAGAACGTCGGCCGGCCGAGCGGTTCTAGGCGCTTCAGTCTGAAACCGCGCGATCGCTACGGTCGCAGGTTCGAATCCTGCTTAGGGCATGGATGTGTGTGATGTCCTTAGGTTAGTTAGGTTTAACTAGTTCTAAGTTCTATGACCTCAGAAGTTGAGTCCCATAGTGCTCAGAGCCATTTGAACCATTTGTTAAGTCCCAGAGTGCTCAGAGCCATTTGAACCGATTGAACACAGGGTCGGACAACATGAGAGAAATTTTTTTTACTCTGATATAATTAAAAATTAAGAATGTTCGGAATTTTTCCTTTTCTTTACTGTAAAACCTTGCTTCTGGCCGCATTTAACACTTCTAGGTCAGCGGAAGTACCCTATAGCTTTTAATGAATAAGTTTGCATGCATCAAAGTATGTGACGGAAATGGACGTATCTTTCGATTAAATTGACTTAGAGGCTTAAATGGGTTAGAACATATAAGCACCATAAACGTCAGTATGTGAAACAAATTTGAACTTTATACGCCTAACTGTTACTGAGAAAGAGGGTCCCAAAAGACAAGCAGACTGTTGAACCTTGTTTCGTGACATATTATATGATTCTAGGAAAAAAGTAAGTATTCTCTACAGGGTTTTGATGAGTAAGTTTGCAAGTATCAAAATATGTAATGGCCGTATCTTTTGATGACATTGACTACGAATGTTATATTTTTTACAGCTCCAGAAGACTGTAGATCTTAGTATGCGACATAAATTTAAACTTGATAAGTCCACCCATACCTTAAAAAACGGGGTCTTAATAGATGGGAAAAAATTAGTTTGATACAATTACAGATTAACAATTTTCTTTTTTTCCCCCTTTACATGTACTGTTTAACCAACGTTTCAGCCAAACGTCATAATTCTAGGTCTACAGCAAGTAGCGTATATATTTTGATGAGAGTTTACGAGTGGCGAAATTTGTGACATAAATGGCCGTATCTTTTGATTGCAGGGACTTAAAAGCTTCAATTTTTTACACTGCTAGGGGACCATTGACTTAAGAATGTGATGTAAATTTCAGTCTGATACTTCAACGCTTGCTGAGAAGAAGGGTTCTTTACAGTCGGACAAGCAGACAGACGGACAACAAAGCGATCGGGTTCTGCTTTCACCGAGTGAGGTACGGAACACTACAAAGCACTTACAAGAAATGCAGACTGAACAGGAGAGATTACACAACAGCGATACATTCAGACCAGAGGTCAAAGCATTCAAAAGTTTTCAGTGAGCTAAAACAGGCTGGAAAACTACTGGTGTCAAATTGTCAGATGAGAGGAAAAGAGCTCATTCTATACGAGTTTCGGAGTCAGAGAAACGAAAAGACAAATAAATAGTTATCTTGACGTAAACCAGAGCTGGCCTGTAACGATGATGATGATGATGATGATGATGATGATGTCACATACTCCAAGAAGCGTAGGGGACGATGCGGGAGAACAGAACCGCTGCACTAGGCAAGGTCCTAGAGCTTGCCGTTGCCTTCGTCCGACCGGAATGGGGATGAATGATGATGGTGATGATGATGAAGACGACCCAGTCATCTCGAGGCAGAGAAAATCCCTGACACCACCGGGAATCGAACCCGGGACACCGTGCGCGGGAAGCGAGAACGCTACCGCAAGATCACGAGCTGTGGACGCCTGTAACGATACGAAAAAAAAATCTTAACCATGTGTCTCTGTGGCTATGTGGATGCGCGGGACTTCATGCTTAGGTGGAGAGCAGTGAACCTGCAAATGAAGCAAATTTTGCTCGCTTGCTGCCAGACCAGAAGCCTGGTGTTGCCCGTCCCGGACCCTCACGGAACCTCATCTTCACGCAGAACCTCAACCCCCCCGGCACCGACCACCCCTCAGACCTTCCGCTCCGCCGGCGCTGCCACACTTCCTCCACGCCCGGGGGCAGACTGACTGCTCCAGTCCCGGAATATCGGTGGCCATTAATTGCAATCCCCGACCGTGCCCCCAGTAATTGTCTTGGTACAGTCGCTGCAATTTAACGTTTCAGCGGCGGGCGCTCCTTACCGATCAATAAGCTCATTAGTCCCGGCGGGGCGGCAGGGCGGCGGCAGCACCACGTGATTTATTTACACCCCTACCCTGCTGTGCCGTCGCTTAATGCACTCTGGAAGGAAGTGCGCAAATATTGGCGCTAGTTGCCGCTGTTCCGCTGCTGTAAACGTGTTCCCGCTTTCTCTGCTCCTTCTCTCTCTCTCTCTCTCTCTCTCTCTCTCTCTCTGTCTGTGTGTGTGTGTGTGTGTGTGTGTGTGTGTGTGTGCCCACGGGGCACCAGTAGGGCTATGCAGCCGTCGCCTCGTGGACCAGGTTTGACTCTGTAGCCGCAGGGTTGGACTAACGTTACTGAAGGCTAACTAATATGTACGTGATACTGTGGAAAAGATGATGGAAGAATTGGCCAATGCAGAATTAGTAAAAAAATTAGTATTATTTGCGAAAGTTTGTTATAAAATTTTAATTATCATCCTGAAGAAAACAAACTGTGACCTAGAAATTTGGCGACGGTGTTAGTCATTCTCTGCAGATTCACCCTTTATTGTTGACATTTTTCCCCGTGATGGATGACGTTCCTATTGCATAAATCTGCATTGCAGCTGGTGAGGTAGCGTTACACCTCGAAAAGAACCTCGATGGACTTGTGGCAATGTCTACTGTGACGTAAGAGCAGGTACCTATGCAGAAAGGAGCAACGAACGAAAATGTGTACCAACCACTATACCACCTAGGCATGTGTCAGCAAAGAACAGCATACTGGTTAAAAACAGGCATGAAAGAGCTCTAGCGAATTTACGCCATCTCCCGCAACTGCACTTACGATACACACAGGCATCCTGATACACAACCTTTTGGAACATAGTTAAGCATACCTTAGGTGCTAATCTTATGTAACAGGAACTGAAGTCAATCTGGAAGTCTTAGGACTGGGTTATCATAGTTTTCAATCTTTACTTTAAAAACATAGCAGAGATTTAATATTAGAACTGATCCTAAAAATGATTACAAGAGCAAGGGAAATCCAAAAACAGGTAATAAGCCCTAAAGATATCAACCACAACACTGACAACAAATAACATTATAAAATTACACTGGAGCAACCCATGGAATAAGAACAATTTAAAACACACCAAGAACAAAATAAAATCTTACTCTAACAGTAAGAACATGCATATGAAATTTTTAGAAACACCTGTTTATCGCCACTGACTGTATGTTTATTAAAAATCTGCTATTGCAATTTCAATGTTTTTGTCATTTTCATGTGTGTAACAGGTGAAACCTATACACACAGTCTTAAGCATACCAATAACAGAATACAAATTCATCTTACAGTTAAGTCACAAAAAAATAACCGCAAGGGGTAGTCTCGCGGTCTAGGGCGCCTTGCCACGGTTGCACGGCTCCCCCCGTCGGAGGTTCGATTCCTCCCTTGGGAATGTGTGTGTGTATTGTCCTTAGTGTCCTAATTACCCTGATGCTGCTCTCCTTGTTGCATAGGGTGCTAGGGGTACTCGACTATGCTTTGTGTCTGCAACTCTTTCTCTGTGTAGTTTGCTCATATCATTGAGACTTTCTTCTGTGTGTTATTTATGTCATCGAGACTTCTGCATCTGTGTGTGCGTGTGTCTTTGTCATCGCATTATTATGTGGGTTATCACCAGTGCCACTGTGCCCATCTTGCCGCCACTGTCGCAACCAACTCCACCTCCTTCTGTTTATCTTCATCATCTCACCGCCCTGGACACTGCTCTTTCCATCTGTGTCACAGCAAACATATTCTTACCGTGCACAACTCCACCACAGATCGTCACTGTTGTCCCAGCACCGCTTCATCAGTCGCTCAAGCGAATCAAAGCTGCTCATCACTGTATATCAGACATCATCCCACAACGTCTACCCTCTAAACCACTCCTTCTACTGCTCCAACTGTCACCACATGTAGCATGTCCCCCAACCCATCCACCTACATCCCATCCCCCTACATCTAACCACCCTTACCTACAATATCCTCTCTCACCACAGCAGTAACACATGCATCTCTCTCCAGCCTCAGCTCCTCCTAAATTTTCTCTTTCAGGAACAACACAGCAGCCACCAATTCCGTCACTGCCACATGTGTAACACCAGCTGAGCAACAGTTGGCACAAATGACATGATAAGCATCACTTCCTCAAGCCTCATTGCAACAACCAATGCATGCCATGCTGTAGGACCAGCACAACTTTCAGGCCACTCAATAACGTCACAACAGAACACCACCCCCCTCCCCATAACACAACCATCCGTCCCTCCGACAGCCACTAGAAGTCCACAAAACATGGAAACATTGGCACCTCTCACACACCCACGCAAAAAACTAAACCCACTGAGACACAACATGTGGACACAACTTCTCCCCCTCCAAAACCTTCCCCAACAATTCACACCTTCATCCTCTCCTACCTACACCAAAAATTCTGCGAACAGAAACCTCTCCCCTTCAAAATCAAAAGATACCTATCAAGCCCCTAGATCCAACAAATCGTCCTAAAGAAAGGCCCCATATTACTAAAGCCCCTGAACACCAATTTCTACACTGAGCTCCTCTCCAAAATTCCTCGCATTACATTTGCTCCCATAGCCTCCTCAACAATCCTTACCACAATACCCCATGCCAAATAGCCTGAAATACCCCACCGTCCTCACACACTCACGGCAGTGATCGTAAAAGTCAACTCTGAGGTCATGGATGAGGAAGTGGGATACAAACTGAAAAACAACCCACATTTATAAATTCCAAAACCATTTGGATCCCACTCGCATCATCTCTATTTTTATTGAATCAGCCTCCATCATTTATGTTCTCTTTAAATAGCGAGCCCTGATATTCCACCACTGCCACAAGGTCGAACCTCCAAAATCTCATCCTCACTCCTACAACTTGTCCATGCTGCAAACTGCCCTAACCTTTCCTCCTCTCCTACTTAGAACACATGCAATGTCTGCCACCACACCTAATCCACGAAATTCAAAGCCATGCCTAAACCAACCAATCGATTTCACTGATGCCTCCAATTACTCCAACAATTCCCTCCACCCAAACCCAACTGCTGAAGACATCATCAAAATCATGACAACCATTCTCCAAAACATTCATCCATTCCAACTGCGACACATCCTGCAACAAATTTAGCTTTCTGCCCATTCTGTCTTCCACCTTAATAATTAAGCCATCTACTCCCAAACGAGGTCCACCTAGTCTTCACCCACTCGACATCATAGTCTAAGCATCCTCTAGTCTTCACTCTCACACAAAAATCTTATTTCGTAAGACGGTGTGACACAAGTAGAACATCCTGTACCACAACAGACGCTCCCTACTGACCAACAACCGTCTTTTAATGCACTCTCTGTCCCAATACAACGTCCATACCTTCATTCTTAAGAACATGTTCCTCCAACCCTTTCATACCATCTAAACTTCTCCCTGTATCCTACACTGCACAGATAACACCCTTGGCCTGGCATGAGGGTGGAAATGCAGTTGTCAACCAAAAGAACATCTCTATTCTGCCATAACCATTATACACTATTCCCACCAAAAGCTTTACCATAACCCCCTAACCATTAGCTGTGCCACTATCGACGTCCGACATGATCACCCCACACACTTCGGCCATACATTTTGCACCCATACAATTGCTACTGAACTCAGTATCAATAGCAGATCACCTGCAGATCTCCAGCAGCGGCGTCAATTTACAGACTGCCTGCAAGTTATCCAAAACAGAACCTACACATTCCCTTTTAACCCTTAGGTCAAGCTAAGATTGGACTGATTTGGGGAAAGAGACCAAACAGCGAGGTTATCAGTCTCACCGAATTAGGGAAGAATGGGGAAGGAAGTCGGCCGTGCCCTGTCAGAGGAACCATCCCTGAATTTGCCTGAAACGATTTAGGGAAATCACGGAAAACGTAAATCAGGATGACCGGACGCGGGAATGAACCGTCGTCCTCCCGAATGCGAGTCCAGTGTGCTACCCATTGCGCCACCTCGCTCAGTCTTAGGTCAAGCTAACTGAGGCTTCCGTTATATTCCAGCGATTTGGAAAAATGAAAATCTATATGCATCTGACCGAATGTGTTATCCAAATTCATTGCATCCTGTTTGTTACCACAATATATGACAAACACATCGTACACATTCATACGATAAATAAGACCACTGTCAGAAATGGATTTATTGTTCTTGAAATATTTTTTATCAAGGTCATTTACAAAACAAAGTGAGCTAAAATGGCTCATAAACTGCAGACCATCGCAAGGCTATTCCTCTGGAAATAAGTTTTCTTATTAAAAGTGAAGTAACTAAAATCAGATAAATGTTTTACTTCACACATTTCAAAAATTACTCGGATACTAATTTTCATATGCCCTAAGATATTTGTCCACATAATTTATAATGTCTCCATTTACCACTTATGCACATTTGTTTGTATTAACAGTTAAACTTTACGTGATTACATTATTCCAAAACTGAAAAGAACCCATCGCAGAGTGCGCAGAGAACAGTAATGAAGGATTACAACAGCAGCTCTAGGTGCATAAGTAATAAATGTCTGTTAGTTTTGTTTCCTTTGGAATTGTTAGCTAGCAATTGTACTGCGTCAAGCCGAATTCAGTTCGTCAAGCAGAAGTGAGTGATTTAAACATCTGAACTGAAAACCTCGTAAAACGTAAACAGTAAGTTTCCGGACATCGATTCTCATCCAAAATGTCATCTACTCACTCCGTTCTACAATTCCTAGAAGTTTACAGCGGGAATTTCCAAACATATTGTATAATGGGTTTGGAGTCGCATATGTGCTGTAGCAACTCCCTCAAACGGAAACTTTTTGAACGTCGCTTAGATTTGCTCAGATTCATCTGCTGGTATCAGACGCAGGGATCGGCATTTTTCCAGTGATGAATTTCTCTGGAGCGTTCTAACTCGGAATGCTGTGCAGCGGCGTAGTTGTTTCACGCCACGGTTGGCTTAGCATCGAGGCAGTCTGCCGCAGTCACTACTCCAATCTGGCGCTTCGCTCATATGAAGCATGGCGGCCACATTTCACCGAATTACCACCGGATATCGCTGCTGCTACTACTAATCCTAATACTACTACTACAGTATCTCATTCGCAGTAATTTATGTGCTTTAGTTCTGTGATACGTGTATTATGTAGATAAAATGGTAACAAAAATAGCATTTCAGGGGTAGTGTAGAGCATTTTCTGGCCGACTTGTTGATGGATAGTCTATCTCCCACACACCACTGCCTTCTATTATAAGTATTCTTCTCTCAGAACATCCAAGCCGTGTGGTTTAATCAACAGAGTAAGGATTTAATATGAACAGGCAATTACATCTGAGTCATGGACTGTGCGCTTGGTGCCGGCGGAAGTTCGAGCCCTCCCTCGGGCATGGGTGTGTGTGTTTGTCCTTAGGATAATTTAGGTTAAATAGTGTGTAAGCTTAGGGACTGATGACCTTAGCAGTTAAGTCTCATAAGATTTCACACACATTTTTTTGAACAATTAAATCTGAGTAATTATCGTACTAATTTTTTTCTCTCAAGGTTTTACAGTTTTTCGCCAAAATATGGTGCTGTCCATTAAAATTTGCAACACCATGAAGACATTATGCAAGAAACGTCAAACTGACAAGATATGTGCTTCTTGATTGGATAAGGAATGATCAACATTTCAGCCGGCCGGGCTGGCCGAGCGGTTCTAGGCGCTACAGTCTGGAACCGCGCGACCGCTACGGTCGCAGGTTCGAATCCTACCTCGGGCATGGATGTATGCGATGACCTTAGGTTAGTTAGGTTTAAGTAGTTCTAAGTTCTAGGGGACTGATGACCTCAGAAGTTATGTCCCATAGTGCTCAGAGCCATTTGATCAACATTTCAGCGGAATCGCAAAAAGAAGATAGGAGCAACATCTTCATACATTCATTTTATAAAAATGGATTTACGTACATCTGTAATTATGTATGCATGTATGTAAGTACATATACATGTTTGTTCAACATCTCCTCCTAAGCCACTGGATCTATTTCAAGCAAAATTACTGCGCATATCACTTACTATATGGAGAGAATCGCTGCGGAGGTAAGATGCATGCACCTGTCAAACGAGCGAGGGTGGGGGCGAAAACGTAGTTTACCTTACGACATGCGAATTCTTAGACTTTATTCACCTGGAATTTGAGAAAGAGAGCACTTAGTGACTGGAACTAGACGTTACATATAATTTCAAACCTTTGCGAAATATTTCGCTGTCAATGCCCACAAAATGATTAAATGAAAAAGGCTTATCGCGCACCACATTTTTGCTGTTCACGCAATAATACGGCAGCATCAGGCATGACGTTTAAGTTTATTACTTCTTTACTACTAACTGTATTCACGACAGATTTTGCAGACAGTATTCAGATACAGCACTGAATGTACTTGACAGATTATATCATTGAACTAAATACAGTTGAGGAGAAAAGATGTCATGACGTCTTGGACACCGAGATGCGTGGGAAACTGCTGCGTCATGCGTGATGCTTAAATTTATTACTGCTCTTATACTGCCTCTATTAGAAATTAATTTCACAGGCAGTATTCACATATACCTCTGAATGTACCAATAAAATTATATCATTGCACGACACATATTTCAGGTGATGTGATGTCATAAACACTGAGACGTTTGAGAAAACTGCCGGATCATGCATAACTTATAATTTATTACGTCATTACAACTAACTCTATTTGCAATACATTTCGTAGTCAGTAGTCGATTGTATCACAGGGTGGACTTGCGAAATTATATCATTGTAGAGCACTTCATTCAGTAGACATGGTGTCAGATTCGTCTGCATGAAAACTTAACTGCAGAACAAAATTCATTAGAGATGCAGGTGAAATATTTGTACCCTGGCAAAGCAGGACGTAAAAAGTTCTAAGTCCCTTGATCGATTTCAACCAATCATGGAATACATATTACTGTCTGGAAAGAAATACCATTGCGTTGAGAACTAGAAACTTCCTTTAGGGGTGGGAATGATAACTTGAAGACAGAAGGAGGCAAGAAGAGATGGCCAGACAAAAATGTCGAAGGAGGACATGGACGCAGATATGAGGGAGAAGGAGATGGACATAGTGACAGAAGGGGTAATGGACTGGGAAAGTGAAGACGAGAAGATGGTAGAGTAAGTGGTGTGGAGGAGATGAACAGAGGAAGGAAAGAACAGGAGATGGACACAGAGATTGGTAGGAAGAAATAAACAGAGAATTGGAGGAGGAGATGGACAGAGAGAGGGGGAGGTGAAAAT
Organism: Schistocerca serialis cubense; assembly: GCF_023864345.2. Classification (NCBI taxonomy): domain Eukaryota; kingdom Metazoa; phylum Arthropoda; class Insecta; order Orthoptera; family Acrididae; genus Schistocerca; species Schistocerca serialis. The sequence goes on along the minus strand of NC_064644.1, from coordinate 385,719,995 downwards.
AAAGGGAGTGAGGAAGAGAGAGAAGGGCAGGAGGAGATAGAGGAGATGGACTCGGACGGGGGAGGAAGATATGGGCAGTGGAGTAAGGAGAAGAAAGGAAAACATCAGTAGCAGGTTGACAGAAAGGGTCTGGAGGAGCGGATGGACAGAGACAGCCGGAGTAGCAGACCGGGGGAGGGGGGGGGGGGAGGGAGGGACAGAAGGATATAGAGGTAGCGGTGGAGGGTGTGCCCAGGGAGAATGATATGGGCATAGATAAGGGTGGAGGAGATGGAAAAGAGGGGCAAAGAGGAGATGTGCTAATGAAATAAATACATAGCTGGGAAACACGGCGTACTCAGTTTAGTATACAAGCAAAGATTACGCAGTAAGTTTCTCATCCCGGAATCGCATTTTATTGTAAGCTCGAGAAACGTCTACCAGCCCATGCTGAAATTAAACATTGCCACGAGTGCCTATTGACATTGTGGTTTATCGTTCGGGACGTTGCTGCTTGCGTTAGTCGGGATCCCACAACTATCATGCCAATATGGAATCTATGAGTCCAGGCAGACCACATATAACATCATGCAGGACTTGGATTTCCTTACTGGACTAGTGCCTGAGAGGACAGACATACTGTTGGTTTTGTCATGCAAGAGCGTACAGCCACATCAAGGACCATAACTCAGGAAATTGGCTTGTTTTCAGAAAAACACCTAGCCATATGAACAAAGTGATGAAGTCTGGAGCACCACGAACTCAGCACAGTGGCAATTGTTGGAGCTTTCCTAGACGTGGCAGCAGAGAGAGTTGCTTCATCAGTGGCGCGTCCAGAGAATACACGAGGCACAGGAGTTGCCGGCACGAAGCTATGATCAGGCGAGTCCCATTTCTACGTACAGCAACACTATGGACGTACCAGTCAGTGGAGGCTGCCAGAAGAACGAACATTGGCACATTACATTCGTCGTCATCGTAAACTCCCTGGATAAGAAATTAGTTACCCCAGTTTTAGCCCTACAGATCGTTCAGCAGTCTTAGTTTAGGATCATTAATAAGCTTCAGTCCATCTCTTCCTGCCTAACTTTATAGTTCTTCCCCATTTTTATCGGTTGGGTTACATCCCCAGCTGACACTTTGACGGTTAAAATCTCCTGATACAATCTTGATTTTTTGGTTATGAAAATTATTTGGCTTATGAGAGGTAAAAACAATATTATTTGGCTTGTACACTTATGTAATACTACATGACTGTAGCTCAGTTGTTATAATTTCAGTACTGTTTGTTCCGTGATACACATCTCAATATCTGGTCTTACAAAGACAGCACTACCATACTGTTCACGGCAGCATTCTAATTCCATCTTCATGTCTTCAGTTTTTGGTCTTCGGTCGTTGAAAAGGGTTTTACCAGGGAGAAGGTAAAGGCCAGCACGAAGACTGTGGTGTGGAAGGGGATCCCCAAGGCTAACATAGCGGCAACACCAGTCACAGTTAAAAAAATTTATTAAAAATTTATTTTATAATTGACAAGTTTAATTTCATATAGCAATTCTAACTACTTGAATGTTTTTCTGATAGTGAAATCATAAAATGGAGAAAAAATGTTCTCCTTCAGATTTCACTCAGTTTGAAGAATCTCAGATATATTCAAAATAATTGAAGGGTTTGCTGCAAAAACCACGCAAGTCACAAAATATACATTCTGAGAAAACTGAAAAACAAAGTTTTATATCTACAGAAGGTGTGTATTTTTGAGAAATTATGTAAGACAATGTTACTAACTTATAGCCCTGTATTTTATGTGCAATATATAAAATTTTGAAATTAAAAGTATACACATAAATAAATCAAAATTACAATTATAAGTATTTCGACTTACCTGGCTTCTGCACCAAAGACTTTAACTATCTCTTAAAAAAGGGTAAAACGGTGATTTCCTTAATCAAGGTGAAAGTTTTCTTGACAACTTGTATCATAAATGGCCTTGACAAGTCCCAATAAAATATTCAGATTAATAGTGTTTTAAGTAAGGTATTTGTTTTACATGTCTAGCAATTATTAAGACAATCATCATCTTAAACTACTAGCAACTCCATGAATTCGTGCCAACAAGTACTGAAGTTAAGAAAATAAATTATGAAATTTCTAGCATAAAGAATACCAACACAAATAAGAACGGTATTCACTTCTTTTCAGAAACAAACATTTCTCAAGACACACAACTGGCTAAAATTGTAAAACCAGCATTCAATAACTGCCTAGTAATAATTTATAGATATTGAAACGTGATTAAATTAATTTAGTACACTAGCACAGAATATATGAAAATATTGCTAGACACACACTTTTATACAGTTCAATTGCCAAGTGGCAAGTAATTTAAGCGAGGCATTTTAACAGACCATTAAACATAATAACTTTAACACAACTGTTACATACATAATTTAGTCCATAATAATGCAAGGCCAAGATGCCGACCAGTCCTCCTTTGTCACAGCAATATTAGAAATACGGTTACTGCATTTGGCAGTTCCCTTCATTCATCAACTGATCGCCCCACGCCATTTGAACCGCCACAAACAACTAGAATTGCTTCCCCAACAACATGGAGGGAAAGGCGCTCAGTTACAGGACCCGACGAGAAGTGCACTAAAACAGACTTTACAACCTTACCAATGAGCAACAGTTGGCCACACCGAAAGCTTGTATCGCTTCAAGGTTTGCTTGGCACATGAGCTTTGACACAAGATTAAACTCCGCTATCTGATAAGAATGAAACCTGACTACCACGTTACTGCCAGTGTACACTACTAAGGTTCAGTGTATGTTATTACAGCAAGTACGACATGGCAAGGGAGCGTTCACAGTTGTGAATACTAACAGACTAGACCACGTAATTCAGCCGACCCAGTTATACCACGAAGTCAGATGGAAACATATGCTCGAGCCTACTACGCTTGTGACACGTTTAACCCACGTACACAGTTCCAAGCATTAAACTCCACTCAGGAGAAACATTCACATCCAGCTTGTGATCCAACTCGGCACCTGAAGAGCATTCGCTACACTCAGATTTGTCCGATGCGCAGCAAGGCTCACATCCGACATTGGTCCCATCGGGCAGCGTGCACAGTGGTATCAATAGACACGACGCCACCACTTTGCAGCTCCACGGACCATATCAGCGAAGGACAATCGTAGCCGACCAAGGCAGCAGCAAGCGACTGACTACGGGCCGGTCCCCACACCCCATGTAGGCCCACAACACTCCTCTCGTCTCCCTCTCGCGAACGCCGTCCTCACTGATATCCTCATTCATGCCGCAACCCAAGCCTCTCGCCGCTAGTTTCACTAATCGACCTCTCGAAATTCTCGCAAAGATCTTCTTCCCGAAGGAAAGCGTTCCCTAGCGTTGAGCGCCATGGCTCAGTCCCTCTGTGTGTTTCCTGCAGTGCCAAAATGTCTCATGAATGTTGTCTGCACTTGTCTGATAGTAAGACATCTTTTTGTCTTGACAATCCTACAGTATTTAATATAGCTGATGTCACGTCAGTAAGAAGTGATGTCATCACGCAGGTCAGTGAATGACAGCCGCCGACGACCGGACGTAAGGACGTCCTGCGAAGAAGTTTTCATGGCTTGTCACCGAGACGTGACGTCACTCCATAGGTCAGCGCCCAGACGAGAAGGCGTCGCCCACCGAATGCACTGTAGTGTGGTGCAGCTCCCACCCCAGCAGTGTCGAAGGTAGAGCGATGCGCGCTCAGGTGGAGACCGGTGGTCGTGGATGCTTGTCGTCATGAAGGCTAGGCCCTGGTCATTTACCATGGACGGACCAAGACTGGAGCAGATGTTCATGAGTCAGACAGTGGCTGAGGAGATGACGGCTTTCAGATGATCTGTTTTGACGGACAACGAATATTGGGTAAAAACGTTCCCAGTTTTTCCCCTCTAAAGTTTTAGGCATATGTTAACCTGGAGATGTGACTTTTAATGCAACGAAACAGGTAGTGTTCCAACAATAAAGGACGATATACAGCCGAAGCGGTCATTAATACCCAAGATCAGCTTTTTGTGGTTTCACTGAAACTCAGTGGACTGTCATTCTCTCTAGTTCTAGTGACACGGGCAGAATGTCAGCACGACTTAATGTCTCATTGCGCTATGAAAGCCTCATCATTTAAAGGGCCGAGCCTGCGCGTGTGACGCGTTAGCTCTGACTGTACTTGCGCATATGCCCACTTTTGTTGGCCCCACCAGCGCCCTTTGCCTCACTGTGGTAATTCTGCAGTTATTCCGGGTCAGTGGCGCTCGGGTGTTGAAGTTACATAGTGTTGCTTCACACTGTCTTGTTGTGCACAACTGCCTTCCTCGCTCCGAGGTTGTTTGGCGATGTTCGCCTCGTTTCCTAATGTCTGTTACATCAGTAGTACGCCTTGTTAATATTCCGACTGGCTCACCAAACAAAGCCAGACTTCTCTGTTCAGAGCTCGCCTACTAGAATTTTTAAAAAAGTTTAAACATGTACAACAAAACCGTTCTATTGCGCAATAGTATTTAAAGAGTACGACTCTGGCTTAAGAATGGTGATAGCTATAAATCAGTTATCTTTAACTACTAGACATTTCTCAGAATGTAAAAACTATGATATATGTTCTGGACTGACAAGACAGCCAGTCCACAGTGACGGGTAACCGAAAGGCACTCGCTTAAACTCACGCAGGCTGGCGTGAGGTCTGAAACAGGATACGTAATGAATGCCATAAAGAAAAGTACGTAGCTGCAGGAATACTTAACTTTAATCCACAATTGGTGAACATTGGTCTTGTTGATGTACATGCTTCATTAGATACATAGCAAAGGATAAATGGCGCCTTGCTAGGTCGTAGCAATTGACTTAGCTGAAGGCTATGCTAACTATCGTCTCGGCAATTGAGAGCGTAATTCTCAGTGAACCATGGCTAGCAACGTCGGCTGTACAACTGGGGCGAGTGCCACTACGTCTCTCTAGACCTGCCGTGTGGCGGCGCTCGGTCTGCAATCACTGATAGTGGCGACACGCGGGTCCGACATGTACTAATGGACCGCGGCCGATTTAAAGCTTCCACCTAGCAAGTGTGGTGTCTGGCGGTGACACCACAATATACATACCTATTTGAAGCTGTCGTAGTCGCCAGATAACCGGTTTGTGTTTACTTTGATGTTATTTGATGCGAAATATGCGTATGACTTTATTAGCCAGGAGGCTTCATCCGGTGTTTTCGACTGTAAGTAGATGTATTTTGAGTTCACGTCACCTCGGGACTTGTGTGTCGATGATGATAAAATGATGATGAAGACGAAGGGCACAGCTAGTCCTGAGTGGAGATAATCACCTGCCGAGCAGCAACCGATCAGAAACCTTCATGTTCGAGAGTCAGCAATGCTAACCACAAGACCACGGGCTGCTGACACGTTATTTGATATAGCTGCAGGACACATTGTATTTCTAGAACATCAGCAGGCTTGTATTGGAAATGAGAAGCTATTGACATGTTGTCATATGATGTGTTTATGTTGAAGGGCACGCAACAAACCACTTGTATCGAGCGACTAGCAATCCAGTTCATTCTCTCATGTTTCCTACTTATGGATTTTTGGGTCACATGAGGCTACAGATACAATCTGAAACGACAATATGACATGAACAGGGCCGGCCGGGGTGGTCAAGCGGTTCTAGGCGCTACAGTCTGGAACCGCGCGACCGCTGCGGTCGCAGGTTCGAATCCTGCCTCGGGCATGGAAGTGTGTGATGTCCTTAAGTTAGTTAGGTTTAAGTAGTTCTAAGTTCTAGGGGACTGATGACCTCAGAAGTTAAGTCCCATAGTGCTCAGAGCCATCTGAACCATCATCTCTGACATGAACAGGAAAACACGTATATGCTGCTGTCGTCAGCAAAAAGCAACCGGTATGCTTCTGATTGTACAAGTCATGAAAAAATATACTACCGTGTGCCTAGTAATGGGAAGAAAGATAATGATCATCAGAAAGAGGCACAGTAGTGGAGGTGTTGAGAAAATGTACGATGGTAGATATACACAGTACTTTGGTAATCATGGATCTAAAGTTTTTAAAAATGTTCCTGAAAGCGAATGTTTCGAAGATTGACAAGCTGCAACTGGAATCTAGAGGGAAAATTCGGAATGTAGCAAAACAATTGAGGGATGGGGGAAGTGGTAAGGGGAGACCATTAAAACCAAAGGATGCCGAACCACAGAATTACTATTGACTGGCAATGAGAAGAGGAGTGCAACGTAACGTATGGCCAACGGTTTTCCACAAAATGTTTAGCAATGAAAATCCACATGATGCCCAGTGAAGATAAATGACAACTACGTCACGAATACAGTTCGTCAGCAGCAAGCATCAGTGTTATAAAGCAAAGTACCGGAGCCAGGCATATTCACGCTTGCTACAAACAATGTGATCGTGATTAAACGATAGCCGCGCGGGATTAGCCGAGCGGTCTGAGGCACTGCAGTCATGGACTGTGCGGCTGGTCCCGGCGGAGGTTCGAGTCGTTCGAGCTCTCCCTCGGGCATGGGTGTGTGTGTTTGTCCTTAGGGAAATTTAGGTTAAGTAGTGTGTAAGCTTAGGGACTGATGACCTTAGCAGTTAAGTCCCACAAGATTTCACACACGATAAACGTCTGACTGGCTAAACTCACTCGTATGGAGGGAGTGCCCAAAGACACACTTTGGATCGTCCGTGACTTTCAAGTAGGTATACCGGGTACTATAATGGTGTTATATATGACAAAATTGGAAAGGTGACGGATATGAAACAGCCAGGCTACAAAGCAGACCCGTTCATGGAAACTAGTATAAAAGCTCCCCATAACGCAGCAGATAAGGAACTATTGATAACTTGCAGAAAGAAGAGTTTCTGAGGGAACCCTGTAGAGGAAAAAGGAGATGAAGCTCGTACATGGGTATCTGCTTTGATTATTCCTTGCTTTGACTTGTATTTTTCAGATCACCATCCCCATTTTCCGAAGTACTAATAATGATACAGATTTAAAACTAGCAGAGTGTTAAAACAGAAAACTGTAAGCAAACCAGAATATTTTTTCGAATCAAATTCAATGTATATAGCCAACCGGAAACTTATAACTCCAGTAGCACGTCAAGTTGTGGTGCCTTTTTCAACTCTAAAATTTGCTAGGATACATAATTGTCATGGCTGAAAGCAAGGGGAAACTACAGCCGTAATTTTTCCCGAGGACTTGCAGCTATACTGTATAGTTAGATGATGATGGCGTCCTCTTGGGTAAGATATTCCGGAGCAAAATAAAGCCCCATTTGGATCTCCGGGCGCGGACCACTCACGAGGACGTCGTTATCAGGAGGAACAAAAGTGGCGTTCTACGAATCGGAGCGTGGAATGTCAGATCCATTAATCGGTCAGATAGGCTAGAAAATTTAAAAGATAAGTAGATAAGTTAAGGTTAGATATAGTGGGGATTGTGAAGATCAGTAGCAGGGGGAACAGGACTCCTGGTCAGATGAATACAGGGCTACAAATACAAATCAAGGAGCGGTAATGCAGAAGTAGGTTTACTAATGAATAAATAAAATAGGAATGCGGATAAGTTACTACGAACAGAACAGTGTATGCATTATTGTAGCCAAAATGGACACGAAGCAAACCCCTACCACAGTAGTAGCAGTTTATATGCCAACTAGCTCCACGGATGATGACGGGATTGATGAAATGTATAATGAGATAAAATAAATTATTCAGGTAGTTAATGGAGATGAAAATTTAATAATCAGGGGGGATTATAATTCGATAATAGGAAAAGGAAGGGAAAGAAAAGTAGTAGCTGAATATGGAATGGGGCAAGGAATTAAAGAGGATGCCGCCTGGTAGAATTTTGCACAGAGCATAATTTAATCATAGCTAACACGGTTTAAGAATCATGAAAAAAGACTGTATTCGTGGAAGAGACCTGGAGACACCGGAAGGTCTCAGATTGATTGTATACTGGCGAAACAGAGATTTAGGAATCATGTTTTAAGTTGTAAGACATTTCCAGGGGTAGTCATAGACTCTGACAACAATTTACTGACTATGAACTGTAGATTAAAACTGAAGAAACTGCAAGAAGCTAGGAATTGAAGGAGATGGGTCCTGGACAAACTGAATGAATCAGAGGTTGTAGAGAATTTCAGAGGGAGCGTTAACGAATGATTGACAAAAACAGGGGAAAAGAAAACAGCAGAAGATGAATGGGTAGCTTTGAGAGATGAAATAATGAAGCAGCAGACGATCAAGTAGGTAAAAAGAGGAGGACTAGTATAAATCCATGTGTAACTCAAGAGATACAGAATGTAACTGATGAAAGGAGAAAATATAAACGTGCAGTAAATGAAGCAGGTGAAAAGGAATACAAACGCCTCAAAAATGAGATCGACAGAAAGCGCAAAATGGCTAAGCAGGAATGGTTAGAGGACAAATGTAAGGCTGTAAAAGCATATATCACTAGGGGTAAGAAAGATGACGTCTACAGGCAAATTGAAGAGATCTTTGGAGAAAAGAGAACCTCCTGTATGAATACCAAGGGCTCAGATGGAAAACCAGTCCTAAGCAAAGAAGGAAAAGGAGAAAGGTGGAACGAGCATCTAGAGCGTATATACAAGGGCGATGTACGTGAGGGCAATATTATTGAAATGGAAGAGGACGTAAATAAAGATGAGATCGGAGATATGATACTGCGTGAAGAATTTGACAGAGCACCAAAAGACCTAAGTCGAAATAAGACCCCGGGAATAGACAACAAATTCCGTTAGAACGACTGATAGCTTTGGGAGAACCAGCCGTGACAGAAGTCTTCCATCTGGTGGGCAAGATGTATGCGACAGGCTAAATACCCCCAGACTTCAAGATGAATGTAATAATTCCGATTCCAAAGAAAGCATGTGCTGACAGGCCTGAGATTTACGGAACTATCAGTTTAATAAGTCACGGTTGCAAAATACTAACATGAATTGTATAGAGACGAATGGGAAAGCTGGTAGAAGCCAACCTTGGGGAAGATCAGTTTGCATTCCGTAGAAAAGCAGGAACACGCGCAGCAAACTGAACCTACAACTTATGTTAGAATAGAGGAAAGGCAAATCTAAGTTTCTAGCATTTGCAGACTTAGAGAAAGCTTTTGACAATGTTGACTGGAATACTCTCTTTCAAATTCTGAAGGTGGCAGGGGTAAAATACAGGGAGTGAAAGGCTATTTACAATTTGTACAGAAACCAGACAGCAGTTTTAAGAGTCCAGGGCCATGAAAGGGTAGCAGTGGTTCGGGAGGGATTGAGACAGGGTTGTAACCTATCCCCGATGTTATTCACTCTGTATACTGAGCAAGCAGTAAACGAAGAAAAAGAAAAATTCGGAGCAGGAATTAAAATCCAGAAGAAATAAAAAGTTTGAGGTTCACCGATGACATTGTAATTCTGTCAGAGGCAGCAAAAGACCTGGAAGAGCAGTTGAACAGAATGGACAGTGACTTTAAAGGAGAATATAAGATGAACATCAACAACAGTAAAACACGGATAATGTAATTAGTCGAATTCAATCAGGCGATACTGCGGGAATCAGATCAAGAAGTGAGACACTTAAAGTAGCCGATGAGTTTTGCTGTTTGGGTAGCAAAATAATGGTCGAAATAGAGAGGATATAAAATGTAGACTGGCGATGGTAAGAAAGGCGTTTCTGAAGAATAGAAATTTGTTAACATCGAGAATACATTTAAGTGTCAATAAATCTTTTCTGGAAGTACTTCTTTGGACTGTAACCATGTTTCTAAGTGAAACTTCTACGGTAAACAGTTTAGACAAGCTTTTGAAATGAGGTGCCACAGAAGAGTGCTGGAGATTAGATGGGTAGTTTACATAACTAATGAGGAGGTAGTGAATAGAATTGTGGAGAAGAGGAATTTGTGGCACAACTTGATCAGAAGAAGGGATCGGTTGGTAGGAAACGTTCTGAGGCATCGAGGGATCACTAATTTAGTATTGTAGGGAAGCATGGAGGGTAAAACTCGTAGAGGGAGATGAATACACTAAACAAATTCAGAAGCATGTACGCTGTGATTGTTACTCGGAGATGAAGAGGTTTGCACAGGATAGAGTCGCATGGGAAGCTGCATCAAACCAGTCTTTGGAATGAAGTCTTCGACAACAACAACAACAGTATGAATGAAAGGTAGACAAATCGTATTGATAAGAGTACTCGTGTGGGTAAAGTATTGTTTTTTAAAAGTCGATTACTGAAACGTAACTCTATTAATTAGCAATCAGGGTAAAGGAAAGAGGTAGAGAGGATATTAGGAACTTGTTCATTACTGCACTGAATCGTTAGTGGGCAGAAGGAAGTACATCACATTGAAACAGAATTAATTTCCGCGAAATATGGTCGTAAAGTAGTCACGCAGCAAGATTCATTTGCAGTGAGATCGCAGTGACGTGAGCTCTATTCCGTTAGTGCTGATTCCCCCCCCCCCACCCCTGCGTACCACAATATCCATGAGATGAAATAGTTAAAGAGTGTTATCCACAGTGGTCACCTCAGCACGACACTCGTATCGTTCACACACACCATGATTATTGTCTATATATCTCCCACACTAAGCCGCTGTATAAATCATACATGCTGTTTCTAAGCTTGGAGAACAATGGTACAGACATTAAGACTCTGCGGTTCTTTTCGAGAGAAACAAAGTACAATATCCGATTTCGCTAGGACCTACACCAGGCGGCAAGATTTGATCAGGTAACGGTATATTTACTAAGGCAATAAGCAGGAATGAGGGCGAGAATAATCAGGTGTTGACTGTCAGGAGTACAGGTAACAGGATAACCAGGAATACGAGATACAATATAGGAAACGACCTGCGTGCATTAGCGTCAGCATCAGTATAGATAAATTTAGAAAGCCAATATTTGAGGGGGCCTGTGCGACATTCCATTGCCTCCATTGTATATGTTCCTTGGGTAGGGTTACAAAACTGAGAGGTGTCGGGGTCTGCAGTGATGTTCCACGCTCCTGCAAGAGGACAGAAATGTTATCATGCAAGCTCTATTCTTCTCAGTGCACTCTCGGTAGTTTCTGGAGAATAAGTGTAGCTCTAGAAACAGGTGTCAGCTTTGGTATAATGAAACGAGTATGCAACCTTCGTTCCCCTTTCATAATTTCATCTTTCCCTGATATACTTCGGTTTTATTCCATATTACTGTCATGTTTACGCATTCTAAGAAAAAAAAAGACACACCTCTAAGGTAATATCCGAATGCGATGAAAATCGGTAGATGTACTTGTAGGGAAACAGATGATCACAATTTCAGAAAAATTGAACGATTTATTCAAGAGAAAGAGCTTCACAAACTGAGCGTTGATCCACGTCTGGATGCAAGCGGTTATTCGGCTTACCACTGACTGACAGAATCGTTGGATATCCTCATGAGGTATAACGGGCCAAATTATGTCCAACTGGCGTGTTAGATCGTCAAAATGACGAGCTGGTTGGAGGACCCTACCCATAATGCTCCAAACGTTCTCAACAGGGTACCTTGCTGGCCAAGGTAGGGTTTGACAAGCACCTAGACAAGCAGTAGAAACTCTCGTGTTTGGGTGGGCATTATCTTGTTGAAATGTAAACAAAGCATGGCTTGCTATGAAGGGCAACAAAACGAGGCGTTAAGCATCGCAGATATATCGCTCTGCTGTAAGGGTAGGGTGGATGACAACCAAAGCAGCCCTGCTATTAAATGAAATGGCACCCCAAACCATCATTCCTGCTTGTAGGGCTGTATGGCGGACGACACTCAGGTTGGTATCCCACCACTGTCCAGGCGTCTGCAGACACATTTTCGCTAGTCATTGGAGCTCACTTCGAAGCAGGACTCATCACTGAAGACATTTCTAGTCCAGTCGATAAGATTCCAGGCCGAAGCCGCGTCTGGAGACGCCCAGGACAGTGGTAGTATACTAAATTGAGATTTAGATGAGGGAAAATTTTAAAGAATGGAGCACATCTTCTTTTCCTTTCGCTCGGCATACTATTGATATTTCTTGAATAGTAGTTTTTGATTTGCAGCGATTCGTATGCTTATGATCTCTTAACGTTGTGAGTATATTTGAGGCACTCCTTTATTGTATTTAATATTCACAAAATGTGGTCTCGCAGTAGTTTGCTTTTTACCGTATAGATTGCCTCTGAGATGCAGCTTTAAGCCGCGGAGCCGGTTATGTTTTAATAAACAACAGCTGTAAGAAAAGTTCTTCCTAACATTATATAAATTTCAGGTCTTGACGCATGCCCAGGAAATTCTTCTCTCTGAGCAGAAAACAATTCTTCTGAATGTGCGGTTGTTTGGGGAAAGCTTTCAGATGAACTTTTGTGGGAGGAAGAGTTTTTGTTTGAGTTATTTTGTAAACCCTCGTCGCCAGTTTTGTAAAGGCCTCGTCGCTACTGCTGTGGAGGCCGAGTTGCCACAGTTGTTACTACAGGCCGAGCTTGTTGGTTCGTGAAACGGCTTCTGGTGCAGTACTTCGCTAAGACAATTTCTCCCTGCCACTATTACACAGCTATACCCCAGGATCAGGTAGCTGGATAGGAGAACGAAGGTTCTACAACACTACAACAAATTAGTAACAATATCACAAAAACGGGTTAGAGGGTTTACTTATCTTTGTGACTAGTTGAAAAACTGAAGCCTGAACACTGCTTGTAACCTAACACAAAAAAGGCCCTCAATGGCTAAATGCAAACAATCGTAGACAAACATCACAGTACATAGCAAATGCAACTTACAACAACTGTCTGTTCACTTCTGAGAGTTCACTGAACGACGTGCCCTGTCTGCCTATCCAGGACGATGATCTATAACCAAGTGGACGTGCTCTTCTATCTTCCAAGTAGGCTTCTGTCGGTAGTCGTCAGGTTATTGGCGGATTGTACTCGGCCGGCAATTGGCTGAAGTGAAGTCGATATCTTCATTCTCAACGCCGGCTGCGGCGCTGTTGGAACTCGCGCAAGTAACGAGTCTCTATGGCACTGGCTCTAGCTCGAATCTTTGCGCATGTGGTGCTTTTGCCCTGGCTGTGTCTTGTTAGGGCGGCACAGCAACTTGGAAAACGTTTCATCCCAGAGTCTGAAACAGCCCAGCGCTGCTGTGTGCCCGACACTGTGTCGTTAGCGCATCCGGTATATTTTTTAGAGTTCTTTACTTCCACATGCGCAGTGCTTTCCCGCCCGAGCAAATAATAGTTGTTGGGACTGAAAATCATACGGTGACGTCAGAAGACATATCTTGGGGGTAAGTAATTTTTGATATGGAACCACTCTATTGAGATGAAGGGAGAAAAGGTATGAGTGATACTGCTCGTATCTTGGTGAGAGGTTGTGCGTCGGACCATGTTTATGCGACTGGCAGAGACAGAGCCTGCCGCGTGTCACTTGGTAGTGTGTATTTTCTGTGGTGCTCCATGTAGAGCGTGTTTTGGGAGTGTAGGTTTGAAGAGACTTTTGGAGAGTTCGTTCAGGGGCACAGATTGTGAAGGCTGCTCCGAGGAAGGCGTGGAGAGGGTATCGAAACAGTGGCGGTCGTCAGAGGAGCGGCAATCGTGGCAGAGTCTATCGTTCAAACCCATCCAGAGGTGCGGTAGACGCACAACTACAGATTTGCGGTGACATGCACGAGGCTGCTCACCAGAGGAAGTTGTGTACCGAGCATCTTTCCAGCGCGGCACATTGGGTATTTTCCAGGTCTTGTATTACCTCCTGCAATGTGCCATTTCGACCTGCAGCAGCTGTATTGCTTACAGTTTAGTGGGACACACAGTCGCTCATTGTTGGTACTGAAAAAAGGAAAGGCGTCATTCCGTCATTCTTGAGATCCACCCCGTCATGCAGACTTGTTTAAAGCCGTTAGGACTTTATATATATATATATATATATATATATATATATATATATATATATATATATATATATATTATGTGTGTGTGTGTGTGTGTCTGTGTTACAACTACCTATTTGCTTTTTTGTTGTTGCTGTTATTTAGATGTCAAATTACAACCACGATTTATTCAGTATATCCATTGTCACGTCGAATAATCTTTTATTTTATAAAAGTAGTATACCTTGATCACTTAACAAATTTTGATCTTTTCTGAGGGATATTAGATATTATTTATTATTTTATTACAAGTTAGGCAACTGAGGATTCTATACTAGAGTCACACGCTTTATTAATAAGCGTTTATATAGTCTGTTGTGCACAGAGTACAGTACTGTTTCTTAGGAGTGATTCCGTGTTGAGGTTCAATCTGGGGCAGAAATTAATCACAGGTAACTTCCACATTGTCGTATCACTGAACACCCTGTAAACTTTTCTGTGGTATAAAACAGACTAGGGCAACGGCCACCAGTGCTTCCTCAAAGCCTTCTGGTGGTCTTAGTGGCTCATGCTTAGTAGCAGACGCAGGGATTGGTCACTGGCCACTCCTCTATAAAGAAGTGACTCGGGACACAGTATCTGGGGAAAGTTTGCGAATTTTCGATGGACTCGGATCCGAGCACATTCTTATGGAGTGTAGAGTTAGATATAACGTCAAGTTGAGATTCGCAAGTCAGGTCGTGTTTAAATGTCTTGGTATCGCTGCCATCAGGAATTGAGAATGATTCGTTTTATTTACTTTTGCTTATTCGTGTAAAGCTTGATTATTTTGAGTGGAATGTTATTTTAAGTTCCACTCAAAATAACATTTATTTTGCGTTTGCGTTGGCTTGCGCTAGTCTGCATAATCACGCTATGATATTAGTGACTATTTATGCACTGGTTCTGCCCCGAGATCCTCAAATACATCTTGGTGCCAAGGCATTAATTCCATCTGCCCTGGATTTGTTGTTGAGTGAGTTATGGTCATTTTACTTACCACGATGTCGGAAGACACATAGTCACCTTGCACTCCAACTTTAACTGTAAACTCCTTGGCTGGAGAGAACTAAGGCACGCGAATCTAACGAACATTGTGTCGAATTAGTGATTGCTACTCTCTAGAATTTATCACATTTTGTGATGACGGACTTGCTAATTTCTGTCTCTCTGGATTCCATACTTGAGTGTTTGTCTATAGAACCATTCCAAAGTACTGGGTTGGTGCATAAGTTGGTAAGGTTTCTTTCGTGAGTTTAATAAATACAACAGATGCATGTAACAGAGATTTAAGTCAACTACAATGTATTTCAGTACTGACAACAGTCTGCCAGTCCTGGGGTATCTTTTCGTTTCCGTGACTGCAGAAATGACGTGGTTTTTCGAGGAGAAGAACTCGGCGACCCATGGTCGTAGAGCATTTTTATCCGGAAAGCAAGTTCCCGGCAGGTTGTACGATAGCGGAATAGATGAAAGTCTGAGGGTTCAAGATCAGTTGCATAAGGAGGACTGGAATGACTTCCCAAACCAACTCTTTTTTTTTTGTAAGTCTAGCAGAATGTGGGCGGCTGTTATCGTGGAGTAACGTCTCTTCACGCTAATTCCGTTGTCGTTGTTCTCGGACTGCATCTGGAAGACGTCTCAGTTGTTGACAATAAATGTCAGCAGTGATGGTTATACCTCGGCGAAGCGCTTCGTAGAACAATATGCCGTCGCTGCCTCGCCAGATGCGTGTAATTATATTACGAGGATGGGCTCAGGTCTTTGTGTGGGTATATCCTACTTTGTTTGTGCTCAAGCATTCGTTTCTTTTCTTTATGTTGGCATAAAGACATAATTTCTCGGGATCAGTAACGACACAGGATAGGAATGGTCGGTATTGTTCACGAGTCAACTGACGACGAGCGAGCATACATGCACATATGACCACCCGCTGATTTTCGTGATTTTGGCTTGGAACATGCGGTACCCATACACCCGACTTTTCAACCTTTCACACTGCATGCAAATGTAGCACGATGGTGGAATGATCACAGTTAATCACATTTGCAAGTTCTCAAGTACACTGACAGGGTTCATTACGGATTAATACCTTTAAACGTTCTTCATCAAATCCCTAAGGTCTTTCTGAACGCGGAGTGTCATTAATGTCAAAACGATCCTCCTTAAAACGAGAAGCCATTTTCTTGCCGTGCTCTGTCAATTGGTATTGTCCTCGTACACGGCGTAAATGTTTCTGGCTGCCTCAGCTGCTGTCACCCCTCTACTGAACTCAAACAAAACAGTACGTCGGAAATGTTCCGATTTCTCCACTTCGCACTCCATTTTCTAGAGTCGACAGCTCAATTCACTATTGTTAAATGACAAAATGACAATAAGTAAACTCAAATAGCAACAGTGGAGTACAAACAAAAGAAGCCAATCGATAAACAAACACATAGCAACCGGAACAGCAACATGCAAAAGCAAAACGTTACAATCTTATGCATCAATGCATTAGATCATTATCCCAAGTGTATATTGAGGCTATCCGAACTGGAATAGCATGCAAAATTGACGAAATTCACCCCTATGTAGTGTACGCGTAAATAACTGGGGTGTTATAAATATGTCTGTGTGTTTCATATATTCAATCTGAAATCAGTCGTTGTGATAAATAATCACACATCTGAAGGCAAGTTAACTGTGATTTAAGAGTATTCCCCCTCATTTTTCTTTCAGATAGTATTGGTATGTTAACCATAACCTATCAAAGGAAATCTGTGCTGAATGGCAGTATATAGCTTCGTTACTGCATGGTCGTGCCGAATCTTAACGTCTCCGTTGCGTTTGTTTGTTGTTTTTCCCTTGGTCAGATCCATTAAAAATGTAGGACCTCCAGTTTTAAGTGATAACAACACTGGAGACCGACCAATCAGTGAGAGAATACGATGCAATTAAGACCTCTTTATGATCAGCTGCGGCGAAGGAAATAATTAAGACACCCTCTTTTCATGTAGCGATTCTAATTTGATTTGCTTAGGGACTGTAGAACCATATCATAGCTCAGATTAAAATATCCCCTTTTAAAAAGACTGCTGCACTAAGACCACTTTCGAGAAGGTGGGAGGCGAACTTATATTTTTCTGACATGTTCGCTAAACCTGACTTCAAGCCATCTGCCAGACAGTTGCAGCCGGTACATTCAGCTGTATAGGCGCCTGACCCATGGATGTTTTGTGTGCTATCTTTTAAAATTCTACCCAAGTTCCCCATGGCAGAAAACGCCACATTTCCTTTCCCATTTTCTAAAATCTGATGCCACCCTGTCACTAATTTAGTATCATATGATAAACAAACATGTTTATTGCTGTTATTATCATCTACTTTGAAATTATTTTCTCTGCATTTTGTTCACTATGTTGTTATGCATGTTGTCGCCGGAATTACGCGAGAGGTTATTAATCTTGGCAATATACGGAGGTTGGAACTTAAATAGTAGAAACTATTTATTGACAACCAATACAAAAGAGTTACATGTTTGCACCTGTTACTGTCCTTCAAAGTAGTCACCAGCGTTGTGTAGAACCCGTTTCCAGCGTTGTGGAAGGCTTAGTATACCGTTAGCAGAGCTTGTTCCGTTGATAGTACGATTGGAGCGGTCCACTGCCTGTCAAATCTCTGGGACAGTTCTAAAGCGAATGCCACGAAGTGGTTCATTCATCTCCAGAATCAAATCAAAGTCACAAGGACTTAAATGCGGGGAGTATGGTGGATGATGCAGTACTTCTCAGTCCCATCGACCGAACAGAGCAGCCACAGCTTGCGCTGTATGCGCCCACGCATTGTCTTTCATGGGTGGGTTGCGCAGAAACTGTCGCCACTTCTTTCGCAAAGCTTGTCGTTTTTGGAACATCACCTGCGACCAGCTTTGCGAAAGAAGAGGTGACACTTTCTGTGCAACCGACCCATAATTTTGCACGACTTTCACTTGACTCCAAAGATGAAGGAACCATTTCGTGGCATTCGGTATAGAACTGTTGCAGAGGTTCGACAAACAGTAGACCGCACCATCAACAGAAGAGGTTCTGCTAACAGTATACTAAGCCTTCCACATCGCTGTCAATGCGTTCTACACAACGGTGGTGACTACTTTGAAGGACAGTAACCGGTGCAAACATGTAGCTGTTTCTTGTAACAGGTACAAACATGTAACTCTTTTGTATTGGTTGTCAATAAATAGTTTCCACTATTTAAGTTCCAACCTACGTTGCATGGGGGCTTAATTAAATATAATGCAAATATTTTCAGTAGCTGTATGTCCGATTACGAAGTCTCGTAAACGGCTGGCCCTGACTAGTTTTTGTCCGCAATCTGACTGCATGGAACAACAACAAAGAATGAAATGAAAATTTTCGTTAATACAATTAATTAATTAAGTCCCCAGCAACTATAAAACCTACGAAGCCAACAAAGCACAAGTGTAGCTGTTCTGTGTGTGAAAGTGTGATTCAACGTACACATCTGGCACGGTTCTTCTTCACTAAGACAAGAAATTTTAAATATCATCTATACTGAAGTAATTAAAAAATAGAAATACTATAATTGCGTAAGGAAAGCAGAATTACACTCTAATACAAGAACACAAGCCAGATGGTTTGTTGACTGAACCTGTAATGATGCATTATTTAAGACATTGAGATAATAAAAAGAAAAGGAAACATTTTTTTCTTTTACCTTCATATATTGACGAAAAGCACTCTAATCATTACAATATATCTCCACACCTACTCGCTAGTACCACATCTCAACAAGAACTGACTACTGCCACATCTCGACAAGCACTCTTCACTACGACATCTCAGCAGGCACTGACTACTACGAGTTCTCAACAAGCACTGCCCTCCGCTACTTCTCAATAATCACTGCCAGTGGAGGCGGCGAAACAAAACTCTCTGCCGCTGTGGCTCAGTGTAGCCACCTTTCATATGTACTTCCTCCACGGGCTAGAATTTGATGGTATTTTTGCCAGCATTGGTGGTGAAAATACCACCAAATTCGTCAAAAAAAATACAGACAAAAGTAAAAGATAATATTAACACGTAAATATCACATAATTAGATAAAATTTTGGCTTTGCACTGACCTTTCAATAACCTAATATATAAAATACAGTAGGCAATACAAATTCTTTCATACATGTGGCTTTACATAATAGTTTACACAATACACAAAAAATCAGCTTATACAAATGTTCACACAAAATACTTTTAATTATTAAAAAAAAAAAAACCAAATAGTTGATAGTTCCAGCAGCAGCACCCAGCAATGGTCAACAGGTGCAAACACCAACAAGTGACATCATTTTAGTAAAAGCAGTTCCATCTGTGGCACCCAGTAATGTTGAGCAGGTACAGACAGCAACAAGTAACATCATTTCAGTAGAAGCAGTCCGTCAGTGGCACCCAGCAATGTTGAACAGGTGCAGAAACCAACAAGTGAGATTATTTCAGTACAAGAAGTCCATTAGTGGCACCCAGTAATGTTGAGCAGGTGCAGACACCAACAAGTGACATTATCTCAGTAGAAGCAGTAATGTTGAACAGGTGCAGACAGCAAGAAGCAACATCATTTCAGTAGAAGCAGTCCATCAGTGGCACCCAGCAATGTTGAGCAGGTGCAGACAGCAACAAGTGACATTATCTCAGTAGAAGCAGTTCATCAGTGGCACCCAGCAATTTTGAACAGGTGCACAAACCAACAACTGACATTATTTCAGTAGAAGCAGTTCCATCTGTGGCACCCAGCAATGTTGAACAGGTACATACAGCAACAAGTCACATTTCTCAGCAGAAGCAGTTCCATTAGTGACACCCAGCAATGTTGAACAGGTGCAGACCCCAACAAGTGACATTATGTCAGTAAAAGCAGTCCATCAGTGGCACCCAGTAATGTTGAGCAGGTGCAGACACCAACAAGTGACATTATCTCAGTAGAAGCAGTCCATCAGTGGCACCCAGCAATGTTGAGCAGGTGCAGACAGCAACAAGTGACATTATTTCAGTAGAAGCAGTTCATCAGTGGCACCCAGTAAAGTTGAGCAGGTGCAGGCAGCAACAAGTGACATTTCTCAGCAGAAGCAGTTCCATTAGTGCCACCCAGCAATGTTGAACAGATGCAGACACCAACAAGTGACTTCATTTCAGCAGAAGCAGTCCGTCAGTTGCACCTAGCAATGATGAGCAGGTCCAGAGAGCAGTCCATAATATTCACTATCACTGATCACACTGTTCATCAGAGTTTATAAGCAGAAGTTAAACATGGCCTAGTGGCACCAATCATGTAGAAAAAGTACAAGTAACAGTCCATAATATTCACTATACTAATCACACAGTTCATCAGCAGAAATTAATCATTTCTAAGTGGCACCCATTATGTTGAAAAAGTGCAGGTAACAGTCCATAATATTCACCATCACTAATCAGACAGTTCAGGCATGAACAATAGTTTGAATGCACATACAAATGCTTTTACAAAATTATTCTCAATACTCTTGCACTAAACATACAAATTCTAATAAACACACAAATGATATCAGATAATTGTCATATTAACTATTACAAATACTCAAATATCAGTAAACCTATAATATTTATGGATGTCAGTGCAAGCCACTACAAACAAATAAAATAATATTTAGGAGATAGGTGGGTAGGATTAGGAAAGGAAAACACACAAAACACACTCACTCATCTTTCATCCACATTAAGTACTACTGTGTAATTGAATAGTGTTAACTGTGTAAATGCAATTCCGTCAAAATTTGATGTTCATCATGTGTATCAAGTAGTAGTGGCAGCAATGTATAACAGTCAGTAATAGTCAAGTCAACGTCATAGTCATCATGTCAAGACCAATGTTTGCCAAGCCAGATCAAAATGTACGGTTGCTGAACAACTGTCAGTGAGCCAAGATATGCAATTACTTCCTCTCTCCAAAAAAAAAAAAAAAAAAATGTACTGCTTATTGATTTAACAAAGTGTGTGTAGACAATCTTCCTTCTACTTGAGTGTTGTAGTCTTCTATCTTCATCCTCCTTGTTCCATATAGACCAACAAAAAAAAAAAAATATGCACCTCACTTACTTTACCTCTTATCCACCAAAACTCCAATAATCATCAGCATCACATAATCTCAATACTTCAATAATACCTCTTACGTCGATACATATAAATCTTATCATCAATATCATTTACCTTACCTCTTGTCCACAAAAACTCCAATAATCATCAACTTCATATAATCTCAATACGTCAATAATACCTCTTCAATACGTCGACACAGATAAACCTTATCGCCAATATCATTTCACTTCCATAGCAACTCTTTCCTCTAGTCAGTCTCCTCGAACAAGTACAGATAAAATCCCAATGCAAACCTCATCATCCCATACAATCCGAAGACACACTGTCAACACACAACCTCTGTGTAATCCATCTGACCCAAATCTTCTGTCCATCATTAAATAAAAGAAATGCATACATGACCTCTAACAGACTTTAGTTCGAATAACTCTCAGTAATTAAGTACGATTACGGAGTGTGAATGATCATAATATTTCACAGTGTGTACACCACTTCAAGAATTATGGCAAACAGAAGCAAACATGTGGAGTATTTCTTGTGTCAAGTGTCACTTCCTATTCCAATTGCTCACGAAAAATGCAGTGTAATAACTGTCAATGGTCTAAACCTAGTTTTGGTATGTCATGTCGTTAGCTTCCTTCCTATTAGCATAAATTTATACAGCTTTCATAAAACCTCCAGCTCATGTGACTTCTATGAAGTTTCTTGTACTAATGTCGTTTATGTCGAATTATAGCAGTTCATTTTCCTATCTTAAAAATATAAGGCACTGAGCGTAAGCAAAACATGCAATAGCGAGTAAATATACCAGTAGAGAACAGAATGTCAACAAGTGGATGCAGCAAAATTCTTACAACGAGGCTCTGCCAAGCGAACAATCTATAATTAATACAATAGTGTGACCTAAACTCTATGTTTGTACACAGTATATCAGCATTTCTATATACCAAATTAAAGAGTAGTTATGACAACAAACAGAAATGTATAAATATGCAATCCATTTGCATAGCAGCAAACATATATCTTACGTAATAAACAGGTCATTAGCATCATATCAGCATAAGCAAATAAATGTTCATATGTCACCTTAATAAGTAAACATGAAGGCGCAAGCAGATAAATCACAAAGTATAACTTACATACATATCAGCACAACTAATCAGGTGACAATTATAATTTAAATAAATAAGCACAGCAGACACATGATTAAAAAAATATGACATCAGTGAAAAAGCATTGCAGCCAAGCGATGCATAATATATACAAATAACAACCCTGTTCATTAATAAAACATTGACAAAAATCAGCAAATGTACGCAAGCACGTCGCTTCACAAGTAAATTCATAGAACATGAAATTAGCACAAAGAATGAATCACGTAATCGCGAGCAGCAAATTACGTCTAAAGTACGTACCTAAGTGGAAATATGTTACCTGAAAAAATAAACTCAATTAATAGTTACCTTTTTAGTTTATTAGTTTCTTCTTGGAAATTACATTCTTTCTGAAATTTTCTCGATAGCAAGTCCTCTTAACGTCGGAGACACACAGAATTTACCTGAAGTTCTTAAATATTTTATACAACCGTATCCTGAAAAATACTGAACGTTAATAACATAATTCATCAAGTCACTATAGCTTTATACTGAATTTAATCGGAGAAATTAAACTGTGTATTTGTTTACGGCTGTCAGTGCATTCGCACTGAGCGCTCGATCAGCTGTAGACGCGTGACGTAGGAAGCAATTGTTTGCCGTCAACGACTGCCTTGTGCGGCGCGCAGACTTGACTGTTGCTTTGAGTATATGCCGCCGCCAAAACACAGCGCGGTATCCTTGTATTCTCTGCATGTTTACGTATAACTGTTGGTTTCTCTAAAGTATGTCATTCCACAAAAATTTTAACGTTAGATATATGATGTATTCCCTTAGAGCGTCGTGATTTAAGAGTTTCTACTTCAACAGTGTTATCATGAATAATTTGCGAATTCTATATGGACCGTTATAAAGCAGAAAAAATTTGCGACAAAAGCCTTTTCCTTTGTGAGACAAACGATGAGACTTAATTAACACCTTTTGACCAACTGACAAGATTTTTAGACGACCAGGACGCTTAGCTGATTTCTCTCTTCTAGCAGCTGCAGATGCAATATTTTGTAGAGCCAGGTTGACAACTTCAGAATGCCGCAGTTTCCGTGAAGGCGGAAAAGGAACGATTTCAGATATGCGATTTGTCAGTGCTTTATTTTTTAATCAATGTAGGCGGTAAAGAAGTTTAATCATTAGGGAGTTCATTCAGAATGTTTTGAAAAATTTGAAGATACTGATCCCACGTTCTGTGATTCTGATGACAATACAGTCGACACAATTTATTGATTTCCTTCATCCATCTCTCTGAAGCGTTAGATTGAGGGTGAAAAAGTGAAATGAAAATTGGTTTAATTTTACGACGCCGTAGAGTACGAAGCCAAAGTTTAGAACGAAACTGTGATCCATTATCTGATATCACCTTATCAACATGACCCACTTCTTTAAGAAAATGTTTGATGAAAGCATTAGATACTGAACGAGCTGTTGCTTTGCGTAAAGGTGTAAAAGACACATATTTTGATGTCATCTCCACTGCTACTAAAATGTACGCAAAACCATTAGTAGAACGAACCACTGGACCGAACAAATCGACTGCAGGCATGTCCTTTAATTTCGCTGGAGTGATAGGAAACAACGGTGCTCTGTGAGAAATTGTTGGCGGCTTAGCCTTTTGACATAATTTGCATTTGGCCAGAACAGATCAAATACGTTTTTCCATATTACTGAAGCAGCAATTTTCCCGTAATTTATGAAAGCATTTTCTGGGACCAAAGTGTGCATAACTGAAATGCGTATACCAAATCAGCTTATGAACCCACTCATCAGGAATACAACAAACTAACCAAACAGAGTTGTCGACCGATTTTCGTTTAAAAAGAATGTCATTGCGAACTAAATAATGCTGTCTAACCGCTACGCTTTCCTTTCTCCTCCACTTCTCCTTAATGTCCTTCGAGATTGGATCCTTATTTTGCTCCTTAGCGATGTCCTGGAGCGAAGACGAAATAAAGTTCTCAAACGCAACACCTTGAACATACATCAAACTATAATCGTTTTCCTTGCAGTCCTCATCAGCACTTTGTTTCAAACCCATAGGTGCACGTGATAAAGCATCAGCAACAATATTTGAAGAACCCTGTATGTAAACAATACTAAAATCAAACTCCTGTAGGTACAACGCCCATCATGACAATCGGCCGTGAGTTAATTTTGTTGACATAAGAAATTCCAGAGCTCGATGATCGGTGAAAACCTTAGTATGTCTGCCAAACAAAAATGTCCGAAATTTTGTAAAAGCCCAAACAACAACCAAAGCTTCGAGTTCCGTAATCGAATAATTCTTTTCTAATTTAGAGAGAACACGACTTCCAAATGCAATAGTCTTCTGTACTACAACGCCGTTTTCTTCTATCTCTTGAAATAAATGTGCACCTAGGCCCTGTATGATGAGTCCGTCGCCAAACAAAAATCTTTAGATAAATCCGGATGTGAAAGAAGTGGAGCAGCAACTAAAGCATCACGAAGTTGTTCAAATTCTGATTGAGCTTCCTCATCCCAACACCAATTAGATTTCTTTCCAGATAGTTTACATAAACGAGGTGTGGCCAAATTGTCCAATCTAACAAAGCGTCTAAGAAAATTACAGACACCAAGGAAACTACGAACCTCACGTTTTGTGGTAGGAACAGCATAATTACGAATAGCATCTAGTTTCTCTGGATCAGGAAGAATACCTTCTGTAGAAATAATGTGACCGAGAAATTTCATCTGAGAACGACCAAATTCAGATTTTTCTAAGTTCACTGTAATGCCAACTCTTGCAAAAATACGTAATAATGAATCCAAAATTTTGTTGTGCTCATTCCAAGAATGTTTAGCAATAAGAATATCGTCAACATATGAAGTAGTATTGTAACGAAGATAAACAGGTAAAATTTCGTTTAAGCTATGAATGAATGCTGCTGAAGATCAGTAAGTCCAAACGGTAATTTCCGAAACTGGTAACAGTTACCAAAGGCTAAAAAGGCAGTATATTTTCTACAATCAGGGTGGAGTTCTATTTGCCAAAAACTTGCGCGCATATCAATCGTGGATAAAACTTTAATTCCATGGAAATGTTGAAGAAGTTCATCTAAATTTTGTGGACGGTCAGTTTCAGGAATGATGATATTATTTATCTGTCTGGAATCCAGAACCAAACGAATTGACTCATCCTTTTTAGGAACGACATGCAATGGGCTGGTACAAGGACTGACTGCTGGCTCAATAATGCCCTGATCTAACATGTACTGAAGTTCATTCTTAACCTTGTCTCTGTAAGCCAAAGGAATAGCGTACGTTTTCCCGCGAAATGGTGTGTGTTCTTTTACTTTAAATAAATATTGTAAGCCTTGTATAGTTCCTGTGAGATGACTAAACATTGTAGCATGTGAAGTCAAAATGTGGTGCAGCTCTTCTCTTGCAACGTCATCTGGCACTTCAGCTTTCTTAACCTTTTCATTAATTAATTCTTCGCTATTAATTATACCATCCATCGCGTCTCTGTATCTATTGTCATTGTCATGAATAAACACACTGTCGTCATAATGCTCAACGAAAACATCAGAAGTAAGAAACCTTAAACATTTTGTATCTGACTCAGATCTTGTTAAACACTCGAAAAATTTCAAACATTTCGGCATTCCGGCAACAGTCAAATTCACACTTCCTTCTTTAAAGTTCAAAATTGCCTTATGTGTGTTAAGAAACTCCATACCTAATATAATTTGTGTACTGAGTAATGGAACAATAATAAAATTAGCAGAAAATTCGTATCCTTGACAAATGAAATTTAAGTTGGTCTGTTGTTTAACTTCCACACTTTTTCCAGAAATAGCGCCTCGAATTGTAGTTTTAGAAACAGGTAACACAGGACAAGCAATAGCTCTTACACATATACGAAAAACTGATTCATTAATGACATTCAATGGGCTCCCAGAATCTAAAACTGCTGTGAACTTATTCTTACCCACACATACTTCAATAACAGGATGTAAAAATGCGTCTACATTATTTTCCTTTTCGTCTAACAAAATGTCTCTCATGTTTTCCAGGCGTACGTAGTGTAAAGTCGTAGCGTCATTACTTTCTGAACCGTCTATATTGCTGCCAGAAGCCGAAGCTGCAAGTCATTGTCGATTGTTTGCGTCACGTCTTTGATTATTCGCGTCATTTCGCGGATCAATTTCTACGATTTGCACTTGTCTCTCTGAAGTTCTGTCACGTGGAGGATGCCAATTAGGTCCTTCCTGTCTGTTAGATGCAAATTCTTGGTTGTGTCTGTTATTAAAATATCTATTTTCCTGTCTGTCTGCATGACTACTTCTTGTGTAATTTCGACTGTCACTTCTGAAATTATTGTTGTATCTACTACCCTGGTTATTTCTGTAGTAAGAATTTCTATTACTGTATGAATAATTTCTGTCTTGATGATACCGATTACTGTTTCCGTATGATTGATCATTCCGGTACGAATTACCGTTGTTATAATCGTCTGTGTTATTTCTGTTAGAACGTCTGTTATTGTCATAAGGCTGGTATCTATTGTCCTGTCTGCTACGTCTGTCATTCTCAAAATTACCCATATAACGCCCGTTCCGATCACTATCCCTTTTCTCTGAAAATCTATTGTAATTAGTGTTACTGAAAAAATTACAAGAAGTCCCGTCGTCGTTGTCATACTCAAGTTCTTGAAGCAAAGTCTTAAAAGTCTCAATGTCGTCTTTACATCTTCCGGCTAAAGCTATTTGTCTTATGGATTGTGGCAGCTTAGTTAAACAAATGCGAATTAATTCAGTCGGGCTATAAGGGTTGGACGGGAACTGATTCTTTCGAATCATGTCTTCAAAGTATTCTGCCGGCGTGCGGAACTCAGACAGTTTAAAATTACGCTGCATAATAAGACTGTGTTTGACCCTGTCTTGCGTGTTTTCGGACCAATATGCCTATAGAAATGCATGATAAAAATCATTTAGATTATTACAATCTCTAATAAGTGCACGCATGCGCGTCGCCGGTTCGTTTTCTAAATATCCACGCATAAATTGCAGTTTGTGACTTAGTGGCCAATTTGGTGGAAGTGCGTACATAAATTGATCTAGCCATGAACATGGATGTATGTCATTCTTAGAATTACGAAAGATCTTAAATTTCCGAACAGTCAAAAAGTGTTTATAGTCAAAGTTTTCGCCTCGTGGCGACAAAGACCTACCGCGTCTGTCCCAGTCCCAATGTTGATTATTGTCAAGTTCGCGCGCCTGGCGCTCTCTTGTTGCATCCCGTAAATGAAACAAATTATTTTCTTCAAACCCCTCTGGTATCTGTGATTCTAAATTTCTTTTGCTGTCTTTTCCTACGATTTCGCCTTCAATTTGTTTGACTTGCTTTTTTAATGCCTCAAATTCCCTTTTCACGCGTTCATTAAATTTTCCCTGATTTTCAACATGCTTATTTATGTTCTGGTACTCTTCGGTTTCTGCAAATGGTAATGGAGCTGTATCATCCGAATCTCTGTCCCCATGTAAACTAAGATTTATCAAATTATCAGAAATCTCCTCAACTCTTTCCGATAAGTCACCTATTTTTTCTTTCTGTTTATTTACGTTTTCCGTAAGTGTCGCGACTCGGGTTTCAGTATTGACACATTTGGTAGTTAACTGTTCATATTGTTGTGTTAGATTATTTATTCTGTCATTTGGTACGGATTCCTCGATTCTCTCAAATATTTCTTCTTTATCGTGTGCACGTTGTAAATTCAACTCTGAAAATTTTTGTACTATCACGCGATCTCTTTCTTCCTGTTCTCTATCCTGTTCCCTTTGTCTAATCTCTACTGCAATTAATCTATTTTTGTGAGAATTCCAAATCGGTTGTACTTCTTCTCTGATTTCTTTCTTTAACTCATCTTTCATATTTTTGAAACATGTCCCTATTCGTGAGTCTAACCGTGATTCCAGTGTTCCCATCTCAGCTCTGATTGTTCCTATTTGTGAGTCCAACCGTGTTTCAATTGTTCCCATATCAGTTCTTAATTCAGATCCCAAAGTTCCATCTCTGTTTTAATTGTTCCTATCTCTGTTTTAATTGTTCCTATTTGTGATCCCAGTGAGTCTAACCGTGTTTCCACTGTTCCCCTATCTGTTTTTAATTCAGATCGTAAAGTTCCCATCTGTGATCCCAAATGTAATATAGCACCCATCAACAGCTCCATATTAGCCGGTTCGAAATTCTTTTCGCCCCTAACATTTCCCGCAAAACTAACTTCCTTCTGCATAGCCATAAAGCTATCTGTGTTCGATACTATTTCAGAATCTTCTATCGTTAATCTCGTATTCTGTGAATTTTCTGATTGAGAAAAATTTTGAAATGGTTCCGGACTATTTTCCCGACTTATTAAATTGTTTTCCACTTCATTATTCATCATACTGTTCCCCTGTGTTGGCGAGTTCGCCATGTCAACAATTTCGTCATTCTGACTATCCATCATTTTTGCCTTTTTCATCGATCGCGTAATAATTTACAAAACATACAAAACTCGCCACTGTACGAAAATTACACACAATGCCTCCTTATCTCCAACAATACCATTCACGCGAAATGTTTCCCTCAAACACGATTAACGAACAATTGAAATAATTGCACTAAATTGTCAAACCCGTAGACAAGACAACAAATTTAAATTTTGAAAAATACCATTAGAAGAATGCCAATTACCAAATCTACACATGCAAAATAGACTACAATTACTAAACTACAAAGTACTACAACAATACTACTGTCTACTATTTTTACAATCAGAAGATTTCCAAGCGACGATCCGAAGCAGCGGTCGCCACGTGCATGGGGGCTTAATTAAATATAATGCAAATACTTTTAGTAGCTGTATGTCCGATTACGAAGTCTCGTAAACGGTTGGCCCTGACTAGTTTTTGTCCGCAATCTGACTGCATGGAACAACAACATAGAATGAAATGAAAATTTTCGTTAATACAATTAATTAATTAAGTCCCCAGCAACTATAAAACCTACGAAGCCAACAAAGCACAAGTGTAGCTGTTCTGTGTGTGAAAGTGTGATTCAACGTACACATCTGGCACGGTTCTTCTTCACTAAGACAAGAAATTTTAAATATCATCTATACTGAAGTAACTAAAAAATAGAAATACTATAATTGCGTAAGGAAAGCAGAATTACACTCTAATACAAGAACACAAGCCAAATGCTTTGTTGACTGAACCTGTAATGATGCATTATTTAAGACATTGAGATAATAAAAAGAAAAGGAAACATTTTTTTCTTTTACCTTCATATATTGACGAAAAGCACTCTAATCATTACAATATATCTCCACACCGACTCGCTAGTACCACATCTCAACAAGAACTGACTACTGCCACATCTCGGCAAGCACTGACTACTACGAGTTCTCAACAAGCACTGCCCTCCGCTACTTCTCAATAATCACTGCCAGTGGAGGCGGCGAAACAAAACTCTCTGGCGCTGTGGCTCAGTGTAGCCACCTTTCAACGTATATTGCCAAGATTAATAACTGCTCGCTTAATTTCGGCGGCAACATGCAGAACAACATAGTGAACAAAATGCAGAAAAATAATTTCAAAGTAGTTGATAATAACAGCAATAAATATGTTTGTTTATCATATTATACTAAATTAGTGACATGGTGGCATCAGATTTTAGAAAACAAGAGAGGAAATCTGGCGTTTTCTGCCATGGGGAACTTGGGTAGAATTTTAAAAGATAGCATGCAAAAAATCCATGGGTCAGGTGCCTATACAGCTGAATATACCGACTGCAACTGTCTGGCAGATGGGTTGAAGTCAGGTTTAGCGAACATGTCAGAAAAATATAAGTTCGCCTCCCACCTTCTCGAAAGTGGTCTTAGTGCAGCAGTTTCTTCTATCATGTAAGGGTGCTCCATAAATGCGAGAAGGACGTGCCTGAGAGAAATGAAATTTTTTTATCATATGGCGGCGTCCCACAGGACATTGGTTACTGAGCAGGTGGCCATGAGAAGCTTCCAGTTTTGGGAATTGTTTAAAAACCATTGGGATTCGGCTGGAATGGAACTGTTCCAACAGACTCATTGATCTGATTTCCTGTTTCTTCCTTTATTGTTATTTTATACTCTCGCCGCAAAAAAATGGTTCAAATGGCTCTGAGCACTATGGGGTGATCAGTCCCCTAGAACTTAGAACTACTTAAACGTAACTAACTTAAGGACATCACACACATCCGAGCCCGAGGCAGGATTCGAACCGGCGACCGTAGCGGTCACGCGGTTCCAGACTGTAGGGCCTAGAACCACTCGGCCACACCGGCCGACTCCCTCGCCGCAAATAGGTGGGGGAGGTGTGCTGTCAGCAAAGAGGATTCAAAAAAATATAATAAACATGACAAAATATATGAGGATTGTTTTTCGGTTTTAAATTAAACAGATTAAGGATAGCCAGCTAAAAGGACGAAAATTACATACAATTTAGAGAGACAGTTACAGCCTTGTGAGGTTGTTGTATGAAGAAGCTATGAAGCGCTGCACTTTCACTTAAATTCTGAAGGACGTGCAGTGGGTTCGAAGTACTGTGGGAAGAGAGAATATGTTCCATTGGGCTGAAGGGCGGGGGGGGGGGGGGAGGAGGGGTAAAAAGATAGTCTGTTAGGTAGAAAACTATGGCGATGATAGATATGAGTTTTGGTGGATGGTGGAAATACAGACAATGAGAAAGACAGAGGGGGAGGAGTGGTGTGTTGTGTGAAAAGGGTTGTGCTAACAGTGGAAAAGGGATGGGGATGCATATAGAGGGAGAAGGAGAGAAGGGGAAAGGATAGAGGGACCATGATATGAAGTGGGATAGATAGGAAGAGCTGAAGTAGGTAGGAGGGTGATATATTGGGGCAGATGCCATTCTCTAGGAGAGGGAGTTGGCTAAAGTTTCGTTGCGATAGGGTATGGAGTGTGTATAGGAGCAGGGACGGTGGGATGTGTTTGTAAAGGCACAACAGCATACCAGAGTTGGTGGTCAGAGGGGATACAATGGAGCTCCTTTAATCTAGTTTGCGGGTATTATAGAAGATGTGGAGACGTTCGATGTGGGCGAGAGTGGTGGGAATTTGATGAGATGGTAGGGGATCCATGTGAATGGAAAGTAAACGGATGTGGAAAACGAGACGAAGCGCATGGCGCTCAGAGGTTTGAAGAGACGTATAGAACTACAGTGGGGGTGGCTATCCGTACAACAGTTGCATAGAAGAGTATGGGTCATATCAGGCCCCTAGGTGAGGAGAATTGTTGAAAAGTGTAATCTTCCCGTTCGGCCTATTATTAGTTTTGGTAGCTTTAGTCTATTGTGGGCTTTCTGTTGGGTTGTTAGTACATGAGGTTTGCATGTTAGTTACCTGTTGAGGGCTAGTCCAAGTAATTTTAGTGTGTTAGTTAACTGGATGGAACTGATGTAAATGGTAAGGTAAAAGTCATGGAGACGGAAGGTATGATAGGTTTGTGCTATAACTATTGACTGGCTTTTGGAGGGGTTAATCTAGATTTGATACACCAGGAAATGAAATGACTGAGGTGAATTTGGAGGAAGCGTTGGTATTGCTGGAATGCAGGGCAGAGGTCGAGGAAAGTAGAGTCATCAGAAAATGGAGGAGATGGACTTGTAGGGATGGTTTGGGCATATCAGCAGTGTAACAGATATAAAGGAGAAGAGACAGGATGGAACCTGGAGTGGACTCCTGCAGTAGGATGGTAGGTACGCGAATTAGTATTGCTGATAATGTCAAAGGATTCCCGATTAGGGAGGAAGGAGGCAATGAGATAATATAGTTGATCGGAAGTGCATATGACTGCAATTCCCTGGAATGGCAGACATGGTAGTATGCTTTCTTGAGATCGAGAGAGACACAAATATCTGATTTATGCGAGTTAGGCTGCTGATATAGGAGATGGATAAAGTGCAGGTGCTGTCATCAGAAACTGTAACAGAAGCCACACAGGTTAACAGGCAGAAGGTGGTGTTTGGTCAGGTGTTTATGAATGTGGCAAGAGAGGATCTATTTGAGGACCTTGCTAAACATTGATGTCAGGCAGGTGGGGATGTAGGGGGAGGTGTGAGCAGGAGTTTTGTGTGGTTTGAGGTAATGTAGAATTTTGGAGGTTCTTCGCAGTTGACTGCAGTAACCTGTGGAGAGGATGGTGGTGTAAAGGTTTGCAAAGGGGAATAGAAAGACGATGCGTCATTATTTGAGGCGTCGTTACGTGATGCAGTCATGACCAATGGAAGTTATGCGTTTTTTGTGGAGTACTTATTTCATGTCATGTGCTGCGATTGGTGCATTTAATTCTGTTTGTGATGTGTTTTGCAAGTACTGTATGCTGGAAGCCAGATGTCGGAGAGTGGTATTTCCTTGCGTTCATGGATGGTATGGAACAAGGAGTAAGCAAAATGGTGGTCATTGGGGATAGAGAAGATGTCAGAATGCTAGCATGCAAAGTGGCCAGCTTTGCTCTGATTGTCAGGTAAGGGATGGTTGATGTGGAGGA
Source organism: Schistocerca serialis cubense (assembly GCF_023864345.2). NCBI lineage: Eukaryota > Metazoa > Arthropoda > Insecta > Orthoptera > Acrididae > Schistocerca > Schistocerca serialis. The sequence continues at coordinate 385,687,223 of NC_064644.1, read as the reverse complement.
GCGGATATTTACGTATAGGGTTAATGCCAGTGAATCGGTGGAATGCTTTTCAGTACTTGAAAGAGTCAGTGGAGAAGTAGTGTTGAGTCAGGTGGCTGTCTGGTTCCAATACTGACGTATAACACTGAGTATATTACTGATGCGCCTCTGTATTTGATGGTGGTGTGTGAGTGTATCCAAGTCATTAGTCTGCAAGAAATAATGGTAAAAGAGATGGTATTCTTGGAGAAGGCGCAGAGTTTGTGGGGCAAAGGTAGGACAGTGAGGAAATATCGTCTTGATAGGAATATGTGTGGATGTAGCATCTGACAAGGCCTGCTGCAAGAAGGGTGTGGCATTACAGATATCTTCAGGTAGCTGGAAGATCAAAGGTTGGCTCCCAGTCTGTGTTTCTATGGTTCCCCAGTGAATATTCCAGTTGGTGCAGGAGTAGTTTTGACTGACTCTTGGTTGGAAACTGGGATGGGGCGCACTGTAACGAGGTTGTGTGTAGAAGATGGTGAGGGGCACAGGTAGGTTGTTGGCTCTAATCAGATCGAAGACTTCTGCAATGAGATGTCTAAGGAGCTTGCAGGATACTAGGACGACATCTGCAGTTATGTTGCTTTCAGGACAGGTATGGGAAGGCAGCAATGACACTATACAAGGAGTAAACTGACGCCACTGCTGGAGTTCTGCAGATGACCTTCTATGGATATTGAGGTCAGTGGCAATAACATAGGTGGAAAGGTATAGTCAATGTGAGTGAAGAAGTTATTGAGGTGAGGTGATTAGGTCGGATGTAGATGTTGATGTGGGTAATAGTTTAGATTTTGAAGAAAAGGCTAAGGTTAAGGTGTTCAGTGGGAATACTGTTTAAGGTTTTGAGGCTGAGTAGGGATGTTCTTGTGATGGTCAGCTGCAACAAAGGAAGTGGATTGTCCATGTGGTGGAGGATATAGGGGTAGATGTGACAGGATTAGAGGAATGTTTCATTAAGGATGAAGGTGTAGACATTGTGTTGGGACAGGGTGAGCATTAAAATGTGTTTGTTGATGTATAGGTAGCAGATTTTATGGTAAAGGAGTTTTTAGTCCTGTTGTGCCATTATAAGGAATAAAATTGGAGTGTGTGGGTGAGGACTAGATGGAGCAAGCGAGATTTTTTGAAGAGTGCATGGATGTTGGAATGGATGAATGTTTTAGAGGACGATTGTCATGAATTTGATGAAGTCTTCAGCAGTAATGGTTTGGTGGAGGGAACTATTGGGATCAGTGGGGGTATCAGTTGGTCGGTTTGAGATAATAAGTTCAAGTTAGCTTGGTTGAGGCTTGGCTTTGTAATTTGCGGAATAGATTAGGTAGGAGTCATGTCTTTCAGGTAGAAGGGGAAGGAATGTTAGGACACTACTGAAGGAAATTTGAGTCTTTGCTGTGTGGATAAGTGGTTGAGATTTTACAATCTTCAGTTAGGTCATCATTGTAGTAAAGACACATTTGACAGTGGTAGGAGTGAGGATGGGGTTTTGAAGGTTCGGCACTGTGGCAGTAGTGACATATCAGGGCTCCTCTTTTAAAGAGAAGGCCTATGGTGGAGGAGGATTCAGTAAAGCACTGATCTGACAGTAACAATTTTTTGTTTATCATTACACTCCTTCTAGATCACATGATACTACACGTTTATGGGGACAAATATAATGTATTTCTCAGATTATTACATGATATAGTTGAAAGATTATTAGTTTTAACACAAAACCGTGTAAAATATAATGCGTCCTTTTGTGACCCTATGAGAGATAACATTATAAAGCTGAAAGATTTTGTATCCTTTTGACATACTGCTGATGGAACGATAACTTATGACATCATTTTTGTCAGTTCAATTCCTTCATCATTACTTGCAATGTGGTACTGTATTAATGAAAAAATTGTTTAGGTCTCTTGTACAATATATTTTATATTGTTTACAATTCGTTCAAATGTAAAGTGTGCACCAGTAACCAATGCTACTGGTTAGTTAACAGTTATTATCATGTATATATACATATAAAATATTAGTCAGTGTTTGTAGTTATAAAGACCTTATTTTTTGCGCCCAAGGGGTTTAAAAATATGAAATAATATATAAAATGATAAAAAACACCACTACCTGTCCCAAGCCCGGGGCCTCATCTCGCAAGTGATGACGAAGGAGGAGGGGGAGGAGTAACACCTCGTAAAAAGTCTGGGTCCATATGGCTCCAGGTGGTAGCACCCTGGGAGGGCAAAAGCCTAGGGTTGCAGGTGAAGCCCCAAAATCCAGACGCGTCTGCGTGGCAGCCACCGGTACTCTGGTTAGCGTCTGTTGACTCTGTGAGCTCGGTTGTGATTGAATCTTTTGCAACTCAAAGCTGCAGTCGAAATTATGTGAGATCCTTCGTGATTTCACCACTAAAACCTCAACAGAAACCAATAATCATGACGGAACAATGGGAAAGACTCCACTACCCTGGGCCCCAGTCAGTAAGACCGGGTAATAGAGCTGGTCATCGGGTTCCAGGGGATCAGGTATGTCATGAAGAGAAGCTTCTCAAAAACCCGCAAGACAAAGACAATATTTTACATGGGAACACTCAACACAAACACGCTACTGAAGCCAGGTAAATTGAAACAATTAACGAACACCATGAATAAATTTAACATCATAATTATGGCAATACAGGAACACGATTCGCAGATGAGAACCACTTTGATTCGAAAATTACAGAGTATACAAGGAGAAACCAGCCATAACCATTCCAGGAAGTAATCTCAAACTCTTCGGAACAGTATTTGTAGTACATGAATCGATACTGGGCTCTGTGCTAGATTTCACCTCAAAATCAGAAAAAATTTGAACACTCACGATACGACATGGAAACAAAGCGTATACACTAATTAGTGCACATGCCCCCACAAATAATTATAACAAGAGGAACCCAGAGATGATAGAGGAAAGATCTGGAAGAGACTACCAGCAAAATTCCCAAGAATCACGTAAAAGTTTTACTAAGGAAGTTCAATATCCAGTTAGGCAAGGAAAGAAAATTCCGAGACAGGACAGGGAAGCACACGGCCCACAAGAGAACAAACAAAAATGGAGACAACTTGATAAATTTCTGCAGGAATTTTGAGTTGAAAATCATGTCAACACAATTCCAGAAACCACACAGAAAACTAGTAATCTGGAAATACCCCAACAACGCTCCAGGAGAATTTCAGATAGCCCACGTAGCAATATCCGTGAAAAACCCTAAAGAAATAATGAACGTAAGAACTAGGAAAGGAGTTTTTGAGTCTGATCATCACCTTCTCGAAATCAAAGCAAAATTTATACATAACAGACAAATCAGAAGAACCAACAGACCATTATGAAGAGATTCAGAGCACCTGCAACTAAACAAGAAAGAAATACAAGAAGAAATTACGAAAATCAACAGCAACAACTGGACAGAACTGTCAGAAAAAATGAGAGAACTGATAAAATTAGGCAACCACCAAGAAAAAGGAAACATCGAGGGTGGAACATGACATGCGACAGAGCCATAGAAGACATAATACAAGCCTGGAAAAAAAAATTAACAGCCATAGAATACAAGAAAAATGGGATGAATTCAACAGTATACAGCAAAAACACTTAAAAAATAATCGTCGGAGAAAAAAGAGGTTACGAAAACAGCAGCTTGAAGGAAATAGAAGAGGACTTCACTAGAAACAACACAATGAATTTTCACAGAATATTCGGAGAAAATATGACAGGATATCATCCTCCAAGCTTATGCTTCAAAAGACATGATGGAACACTGTAGACGAATAGATGAAAGACTGTGAAATATTACCTCAATACTTTGACATATTACTCAACTGCGATGAACCAAAACGGAGATTACAGTTTACAAAACCAGGACCTAACCTGGACTCCGAACCCCCAACAAACGAAGAAATATGGTGCCAGAGGAATGGAAGTCAGCCCTAATACACCCCCTCCACAAGAAAGGAGACGACACAGACCCTAATAACTATAGAGGAATTTCGTTTGTATCTATGACAAAAAATTCTATTCAAAGCTTTCTTAAATCACCTAGATCCTCAGAGAGATCCACATATCGGAGAGAACCAAGCAGGGTTCAGGAAGGGAAGATCGTACAGTGAACAAATCTGGTGCCTGAGAACAATATTAACAACTAGAAAGTCCATAAACACCACAGTAACATTTGTTAATTTCAAGGAAGCCTACGATTCCATAGACAAATACCTTTCAATACACAAGAAGAAATGAAGGTAGACAACAAGACCAGAAAACTAATCCAGGAAACATTCACAAATACAAAATATCAAGTGAAATTTATGGGAGAGATCTGTGAACCCTTCGAGACAAGAGTGAGACATTGAGATGGCTTGCCACCTTTTTTTATTTAACGCAGTTTTAGAGAAAATAATCAGGACATGAGACAAAGGAGTTAGTGGGGTAAAGATGGGGAGACACAAAAATAGAACCATCAACATAAAATGTCTGGCCTTTGCCGATGATATAGCCATCATAACAAATAACAGAAAAGAAGCCAAAGATGCCCTAAAGACACTACATGAAGTCGCAGCCAGAACAGGACTATAAATTTCGTATGAACAAAAATAAATAAATAAATCAGTACATGGACACAAAATCCACAGACAGAAACTCATTGGTAACAAAGAATGGAAATGTAGCACAAGTCGAAAGTTTCATATACCTGGGAAAGATTATACAGTAAACAGGACTAAATTCGACGGCCTATGAAGAAAGAGTTGCAAAGCTGCAAAAAGCTTACAAACTTACATTACAGTAAAAGAAGTATTACCATTAATGCTAAATTAAGACATTACAAAACAATAGTCTTACCAGAAGCCTTGTATGCCTCAGAAACGACAATAATCAGGGGAAGGACGAAAATCAAAGAAATGGAAAAGCAAGACAGGAAAATTCTGAGAAAGCTCTATGGGCCAGTTCAGAGTCAGTGGATCCCGATAAAAAGACCGACAAAAGAACTTTACAAACAGGCAGTGACTACTACAGACACCATCAGAAAAAGAAGGGCTAAATTCTATGGGCACATTAATAAGACAAACGAAAATAGGCTGATTAAACTGATGAGTAATACGATGAAAACTAACCGAGCAAAGGAAATCATGGAAGACCTCAAAAAACTCCACGGAAGAAATAACAAACAGGAAAAAATACATAGAGAAAATCAGGAAACAGAAATTCGAGGAAATATCAAAGGAGAAGAAACCAGGAAAGAAGTGGATAGAAGAAAGGAAGAAGAAACACAGTGAATATATGAAAGTTTTTTCGGAAGAGAAAAGAAAAAGAGAAAAAAAGTGCCATGAAAATTGATTGTGTTTTAACGCTCTACTAAATGGGGAATTAACGATGATGATAATAATAATAATAATAATAATAATAATAATAACAATAATAAATTGATAAAACAGCCAATTTGTAAAATAAAGCTATTACAGGCTTTCATTGGCCAACATGTGCAAAGGCGGCGCTGCAGAGTGGTAAGACGTGCACTGATGCCAACTGTGTTGTTAACTGTAAACAGCGGTCTGTGAGTGTAAATTCAATCTTCGACATGAATAGTGCAGTTACAGCTCTGTGTACATATAACTGGTTTTAATGTTTTAATTTGCATTTACTGGTATGTATTTTACCACTGACTCACATTTAAAGTTTATAGAAGTGTATATATAATAAACTATGCATATTATCTTATTTTAATTGGTTTCTTACAAGTCTTTTAGCACTGGAGTTGGCCGCACAGTGACCGAAATCAAAATTTTAAATTTTTACTAGCGACTGATTCGTGTATCCTTTACTACTTGAACAGAGACTTATTCTAACAACTGTACGGCCTGCAAATGGCGATATCTGCTGACCTAAGCGACTTTGACAAATTACGATCTGTTATGGTCTGCCACCTGTGAAAGGGTATCTACGAACCAAGGAAGCTGATCGGCTGTTCGCATGTTGCTCTTGTTGAAAGACGGAGGAACCTCGAGTAGGCGACGAGCTGTTGGGATTCCATGCCTTATCACAGCAAGTGGAGATCGGAGGTTTGCGCGCTCTGTCAAACGTGCTAGGCTACTCGCTGTGACAGATCTGCCGAGAGTGTACAATACTAGCGTAGGCACAAGTATTTTAGAGTACACCATTCAGCGCACATTATTCAACGTGGGGTCCTGCAGCACACGATCCCTCTGTGTTGCCATGTTGACCCAAAGACATCGACACTTAATAATACAGTAGGCACAGGATTATCGAGATTGAACAGCGGATAAATGGAAACGTGTTGCCTGGTCGAATGGATCACTTCTTATTAGACCAAGTGCACGAAACAAGCGTGCTGTGACGCAGATCGGTGGGTGCAGTATTAGACTATTGGGGACATTCATCTGGGCCTCCATGGGGATCTCACAGTAATCATTGGCACCACGACAGGCGTAGCTACGTGAGTATTGTAACTTAGCAACTGCACCCCTTCATGCTTGATGTCTTCCCCGACAACGATGGATGATTCCGGCAGGATAACTCTCTACAAGCCAGGGTCATAGTCATGCGACAGAGATTATAGGAGTATGAAAGCGAATTTCTGCTTACGTTTTGGCTACCAAATTTGCTTAATCTGAACCGTATGGAACGGGTCTGGTATGCTAACAGAGGCTTGCTACGTAACCACAAACCATCGGCCCGTGATTTACGAGAATTGTGTCACCTGCATCTCCGTAACTGGTGTCACATAATTCCGGAAACATATCAAAGACCTGTCGTATCCATGGCACCCAAACTCGAAGTGTATTGGATTCGAAATGTGGACCACACGTAATTAAGAAAGTGGTTATAATTTTCTGGATACTATTCTAGGTTTCATAAGTCGATTAAGGCAACCACTGCCTTTCATACGCTACATGAACAGTAGCTGCTGCTCCAACCTCGTCGTCAATGCGACGTTAAATCATTACCTTACTTTCATGTCCCACAAACCTGTGACGCTATTTGTCCGTGTAAGTATAAGATGTGTATACGCATGTGTTGATGAAGTTACGCGTTGAGTTATGCATTGAATTAATTTAGAATTTAATATGAACAGGAAGTGTTTGTAAGCAGCATATGCTTTCCTTTCGCAGGAAGTCCTCTTTAAAATTCTAAGTTAAACATTCAGTTTAAAATTCTGAACCAACACTTCACTTGCTGTATATAATTTACAGAGTCATTCAAAGGCTCGTCAAATGATTCTCTAATTTACTTTATTTCATACTTTTAGCCCAATCATTTCACGAAACATTTAATAGTTCCTTTCAATTTATTTAATTTAAAGTTTTGTTCAGAAAGGATGATCTTTTTGGTACTTCATTGATTTATCTAGTGTCTTCCCGAAATGCCCTGAATTTAGTACTTGATTAGAAGGAAACCGTCCTGATAATTATATATTATACCAACGTAACTCTTCATGCGTTAATCAGCTAGACTTGCAACAGCGTCTTTTGACCTGGATATGTCATACATTTAGTACTTGTTCTGAAGCATATCATTTTTCCAGTTAACTGTCACATTGAAGCTACTTTTTAGGCACAAAATTGCTAGATCCTGAAGAGTGGAACTTTTTCATACTTCATTTACATACGTAACATCAGTTGCTCGTAAAATATTTCAATTTACCTTATCATAAATAATTTTTTGTTAATTGCGCTTATCACTTTCAAGCAATTTCATATGATTTTGGAAAACTAGAGCTCACGCTCATCAATTTCAATCTCTGTCTGTCCTTTTCCCATTCTTCGCATGGCTATGAAAATGAAGACAAAATTACATTGTGAAATTTTCACTCAAATCACTAATTAAATTTTTCCTAAGTATCCTCTTGATGTTCAAGCAGTTGACATTTATTTTTGGAAAAGATTATGTTTTGCGGTGGTTGATTTGATACCGTATTTGTCCAATTTCCGCTTTCCCTTTGTCTACGTAAATTTGAACAGAACTTTTCCACAGTTCTCTAATTTTTGTCTCAATTACCCTGATTACTTTCAACCAGTTATTGTATTATGAAACTAGAGCTCAGATTGTTCAGTTTGATACCCCATTTGTTCATTTCCCTCTGATCGTTTGGCTATGAAATTTCGGAGAAAAATCTGGTACCGTACCTGACCGGAACCATGGTTGGAGAATTGCAGCTATTGCTGTCCTAATACCCAGTTGTGAATAAAATACGATATGTGCAGCCGTCTGCAAAGAAACTTAATTCTGACGTGGATATTAATATCAGAAATCTTACGTTATCTGCCAACTGATTCTTCCTGCAATGTTGCTGCCTGTGCAGGTCGTTTACAATGCCTCCGCGCATTGTCTCTTTTGTCCTGCTGGTATTATGTTGGTGCATAAGTTCGTAGCGTTTTTGTTTCGCATGTTGTTAGTCCAGTTGTTATGGGTTTATTTATCGAGTGCCAATTTTTATTTGTAGTTCACTGTTGCAATCTGAGCTTACATATTGGCATTTTGTCATTTGGAGATAGTGAATGTAGCCGAGGACGCTAGAAAATGGAGTACCAAGTGGAGAAATAGGAACATTTCCAAAACATTCTTCTGTTTGAGTTCAGTAGAGAGGTGATAAGCAGCGGAGGGAGCCAGAAGTATTTCCGCAGTATAAGAGGATAATGCCATTGGACAGAGCACCGAAAAAGCAGTTTTCTCCTTTTGAGGATGATTATTCAGGAAGGCATTCTAAGTTTGATGAAGATAGTTGAAACGCATTAGCCCACAATAATGCACGTCAGTGTACTCGACAACTGCCAAATGTGATGACTTGTGATCACTCCACCATCGTGTGACATTTGCATGCAATGGAGAAGGTTCAAAATTCGGATGTATTGGTACGTCATGCTCAATGCGAAAATCACAAAAATTAGCTGGCGGCCACATGTGCATGTCTTCTTACTCATCACTAATTGGCACTTGAACAACACCGACAATTCCTATCCTATATCGTTACTAGTGACGAGATATGGTGTCTTTATTCTATCATGAGAAGAAGAAAGGAATGGCTGAACGCAAAAAAGCAACAACTACCAGTACAAAGACCTGTCTGCATCCACAAAAGGTAATGTTTTGCATCTGGTGAAACAGCGGCGGTGTTGTGCGGTGGAAATTGCTTCACCGAAGTGTAAAAAGTATTGCTGAGACGTCTTGTAGACGTAATCCAAGATCAACGGATAGGAAGAGTGCGTGATATGATGCTGTTCCACGATAACGACCGCCGGCATTCTGCTAGAGTGACAAAAAATACTGTATAGGAAGTCATTCCGAACACACCTTATTCACTTGATCTTGTGCCCTCAGATTTTCACCTTTCCCGATATCTATAGAACAACCTTCAATTAACTGTTTTACGGATCAAACTGGGCTCCGCCGGCCAGAGTGGCCGAGCGGTTCTAGGCGCTACAGTCTGGAACCGCGCGACCACTACTGTCGCAGGTTCGAATCCTGCCTCGGGCATGGATGTGTGTGATGTCCTTAGGTTAGTTAGGTTAAAGTAGTTCTAAGTTCTAGGGACTGACGACCTCAGCAGTTAAGTCGCATAGTGCACAGAGCCATTTGAACTATTTGAGCCAAAATGGGCTCCGAACATGGCTTTAGGACTTCTTCGCCTCGAAACCACGTTGATTTCTACAGTCGCGGAATCGAAGAGTTATCCGCAACGTTGACAGTCTGTTGTAAATAGTGGAGGAGGACGTATTATTGATGACTTAAGTCTCTGTTATGTGCATCTCTTGTGTTTATTAAAGTTATGGAAAAACGCTACGAATTTATGAGCCAACTTAATATAACTTACATATCAATTTTTACACCGTTCCTTGCAAGTTATAAACGTTACTCTTTCTTTCTGACAGTTTTGGGCTTTTAAGGCCCTGCCTTAAGTATATATGCAGCTAAATTATCTTTTCTAATAAACGTTTTTCTCATTTCTTGTTGTAGATTTTGACAGAGCAGTGACTGTGACCTCTCAGGAAAATAAAAACGTCCAAGTGTCCAGTAATCTGACTTCAGCTGCTAGTACCCAGTACACGAAGAAGGAGAAGAAGAACGGTAATGGGAAAGTCTCTCAGTAAGCTGCACATTTGTGGATAACATCATCGCCGTCTTTCAGTATTGCCCAGTAATATTATTATATTAGAGTTAATTTAGCAATAATGGTTGAACCAACAACAAAGAAAATTGAATTAGGTGCAAGCAGTGATCGTGAATATATTGTTGTTGACTCTGGACTTGCGAAGTCGAATATTTACAGATGTGATGGCTAATAATGTTGGGTTTAAGGACCCCAGACGTTTCTTAAACGCCTGTTTTCATGTTATTGAGAACTGAGTTCGTTAACTAACCAACCTATTAAAACCAATGTTTCGCTGTTCTGCAGCTTTCTCTATCAACATCAGGTGAAGAAAAAAAATGCCTATCAATCTGAAATTACTGACAAAAGATACTCGACTAATGTTATTGATACGATATTGAGGAAATTAGAGACTTTTAAGAAGAGTGGTACCGGTTAGCCTTTAAACGTAACAGTTTAACTGCTTGTTAATATTAATGAAAATAAAAGTTTTCTGCTAGACTGTACGCATTTCACCTAAGTCTTAACAAATAAATGTGCAGCAGTAAACATCCAGTGCCTTTTTCGAGCGTCCAATACTATCCGGATTGTAAACCAGAATGCAGATATTGCATTATATATATATTCTACATGCAAAAAAAAAAAAAAAAAAAATCTTTGGCCACATAACATTTTCTGCATAGCTGTAGCATATACTGATATTAAAAAAACAGAGTAAAGACTTCTTTGTAAACGTCAGTGGCATCCTGCAGATAACTGTGGAAGACAAGCAGGATACGATAGAATTTCGAGTTGTGTCGCTATATGTCATAAAGTAACACCATAAGAAACACGTAAAACTTTTGATGTTGCAGACTGCTGTTACAATATGTACCACCTGCACTAAATATAAACCTTTCAAGATAAGGTCTTTATAGCATTACTGCTCATTATAAGTTCATCACAGTTTGTAAGTATTGTCTATGTTACTTGCATTTCAAAGAGAAGTTAGATGCACACATGACTTACTGAACGCAGTTTAAACCAATTAACAGTGTCATGCCGAAAGCGAAGGAAGAGTTCACAAAATGCAGGTCTTACACAAACAAATAAAGTTACCGTTTGTCACTTACGCAAACAACGAATGATTGCTGCAGAAGATATTAGTAAGCCATTAATACAAACATGACGTGCTAAAGTGGTTCATATTATTATTTCTTTTTTTGTTCCAATTTTTCAAAATAGTTCAAATGGTTCTGAGCTCTATGGGACTTAACATCTGAAGTCATCAGTCCCCTAGAACTTGGAACTAGTTAAACCTAACTAACCTAAAGACATCACACACATCCATGTCCGAGGCTCTCATAACTGATAAGTTGATGATGTGTAGTATTGTATATGCTGAAATTGCGTAAGGACACCATTAAAAGGTTTTTCGTTGCAGTGGAATCTCACGAAATATCAATTGCAAACTTTCTCCTCCGAATTCGAAAATATTTTGTTGACTTCCATGTACATAGCGAGAAACGACCAATTACAATAATGTAAGGGAAATCAGAGCTCGCACGTAAAGATAAAGGCGTTCGTATTTTCTGCGAGCTGTTCGAAAGTGGAATAATAGGGAATTATTGTGAAGGTGGTTCGAAGAACCCTCTCGTGAGCACTTAAGTTTGATTTTCAGAGTATCTATGTACATGTACGATAAAGATGACTCATTTGTAAAAACCTAATTTGTGATAAGCGATTCGCTAAAGGTTCAAAGATTGCATTTAACGTAGCAAAACTTCCAGAAGTTGTAGAGGTAGTGAGTGAAAATCCACTGAGAATAAATGAAGGAACATTGTACTTTTATCTTCGTCCTTTGATCTCGCTTTTTTTCATGAGGAGCTCAAGCTAAGAGGATATAAGTTTATTCATTGGAATATATCTGACCGATAAAGGTTGCTAGGATTTGTCTATTGTGTTGGCTCCGTCATTTATTCAATCCAGTACCCTGTCACATAATAAGCAAGGTTGGCAGCGGATTGCTCGGACACGAATGATCGGACATAAGTAGTGCCCTTTCGTTAATTGTTAATTATTTTTCAATCAAGTGCTCACCCCTGCTCCCTCCCCCCCTCCCCCCCCCCCCTCCCCGAAACATTTATTCCGAATGTTTCTCGGCTGTGTATAATATTCCGAAATTAAAATTACGCGGGTCTGATCGGTTTACATTTCCGAACAATGACAATTGCCAGACTACTCACTGATCTAATACCATGCAGATCTAGAAATAAACTAGAGAAAGGTAGATTTTTAGTAGGTAAACTGTTATATAAAAGCGGGGAACTTTCCTGTGAAGCACCACAATGTGCACATCTCGTAAAGTTATCCATCCCTCAGCCAGGCATTTACGTGTGATTTGCAGAGTATCTACATAGATGTAGATGGGTGGCCTCCATTGCACGGCTGTTCTATTGTACTAAGCTGCATCATTTGCAAATTATTAAATTCTCGCCGCACGTATGAGAAACCTCTAACTCATTGTGAGAAAGGAATCCAACACCTCGTCTGGTGCCCAAAACGTTGTGCCAAAAATATTGTCTGCAAATTTCTATTATTATTTGTCATGACATCTTGCATCTTTTCTGTTTCATGTTTGAAAATTTACTCTGGAGCAATTACCTCCAACATCCGAAGGAAGAGATATAGAATGAAACCTGCATTAAGAAAATGAGATGAAAGTATTTAAAGAAGAAATTTTATTCTGTGGTATGAGAAAGCTGTAATACATCAAGGAAAAAAAAGAAAAACTAAAGTAATGGACACCCTCGTCCACTACTTGCATTTCGCGCATCACTATTTATTTCTTTTCCAGATATCTCATTGAGCAATTCATAACTCAAATTGAATTATTGTAACTTCTATTTTAAAATACAATAAATGCTGTTAACTGCATTGTTGTAAAATATCGTGACCAAGACGGCAGTTTTTTGGCACCTTACATATAAGATGGACTGTAGATGAGTTTTTGCTGTTTTAAAATGTTGTGTCCATCTTGTTTAACAGCACTTAGAGATAAGTTTTGCTGCGCGTAGTTATATCATTTGTGTATAGTATCACAACATAAATTGGTTTCAAATAACATTGATTAGTCCATATTATGACTACAATAGGAAAAGAATTACCAGTGGATCTAAAAAAATCAAATAAAGGTAGACTCTGATGTCGATGTTGATGTTAATGCAGAAACGGCAACAGAGGAGTTGAATTCCATAATTCCTGAAATATAGTGAGAAAATTCCCGATATGAGTGTCACAATGTTATTTAAGAAAATTGCAGTAATAACGAGTAAGCGTGACAGGGAAACGCTCACGCGAATTTGCGCGCAAATTAATACCACTCTTGCCGAACATGACCAGGAAATGGACACGCGAATGGGCGAGCGTGCAAGCAGTTTGCCGTGCAAATTAATACCAATGTTGGCGAGCGAGATAAGGTGTTAGCCGCCCACACTGATGCCGAATTGTCAAGTATTTCTACCGAAATTTCAGAACTAAAGAAAACTTATGAAGGCATTCAGGAAGCAGTAAAGAGGTTAACGAATGATGTACATACAATGCAGACAGCGCAGTAAACAACAGAAAACACGATACAAGAGCTGTTTCAATGAAAGGAGAATTTAGTAACTAATGCTGAGGGCCGGACGCTGTGGCCGAGCGGTTCTAGGCGATTTAGTCCGAACCGCGTTGCTGCTACGGTCGCAGGTTCGAATGCTGCCTCGGGCATGGATGTGTGTGACGTCCGTAGGTTAGTCAGGTTTAAACAGTTCTAAGTCTAGGGGACTGATGGTCTCAGATGTTAAGTCCCATAGTGCATAGAGCCAGTTGAACCATTTTTGAACCCTTAGAAAGTTATATGTGAGGTCTTAGACCTACAAGACCAAAGAAAAGGACAAACATGTTAACGGAATGTTAAAAACCGATTGGAGAGATACAGTTGAGCGACTTAACTCTAAACCAACACTCCAATAGGGTGCTGTGGGTGAAACCGTTTAGAATTAGTTCGCAGCTGAATCATTACGTCCCCGAGTGGCGTGATCACTTGTCCCGTGAAGTCACTAACTTGTACAGCGAGATTACAGCAAGTAAGGCACCAGCGCATGGCGAAGTGCCCGTAGCAGCTTGCTCTCATGAAATACATACTCGGGTAATCCTAATTACCGAACTTACCATAATGAAGCAGGTCCGGTTAGTAGTTGTCCCAATGTATGAATGAATCGGTGGAGGCAGCACCCACCTTAGCGGCGACTCTCTTAGAAAATAGCTTAACTGAAGCGTCACCACAATCAGATGCATTGAAGAAAAAATTGCAGCACCAAGAAAGAGTTTTGCGACATAAACGAAAGTTGGTAGGCGTGTTTCTACATCTGAAAGATGACGTTGATTTAGATTTCTCGCCAGTCACATAAGAGTGTCGCTAGTAGCGCCACTGTGAAAGCACAAATAAGACTTGTTTAAACACATGCTGTGACCGCCGTGAGTGTTAATTAGCTTTGAGATTGGGCATGGTGAGTTGATGTTAGTCAACTAGGCCTTTAAGGCAACAAAGATGCCGTTATCAACACCTGACAGAGTTTGAACAAGGTCACGTAATAAGGCTACGAGGAGATGGATGTTCCTTCCGAGCTACTGCAGGAAGACTCAGCAGGATTGTAGCTACTGTACACAACGTATGGCATTGGTGATCACAAGAATTTACAGCCGCAAGAAGACCCGTCTCCGGACTGCCACGTGCGACTACCGAGAGGGAAGAGTTCGGTTTATGGCTCTGGCGCATCATACTGCATCTGAAACAGCACCACAGAGACTCAGCGATCTGTTAAAAATTGCTACTTCGAGGACAGCTCCAAGCTAGACACCTATAGCGTGCGTTCTGCGGACTCCAAACCACTGCCATTTACTTCAGTGATGCAAAGCGGGGTTTCACTGGACGGCAGGGTGGAGGTTTGTCGTGTTTTCAGATGAACGCTGGTACTGTCTCAGTGATGGTGATGGCCGTGTGTAATTATGAGGCCAGTTGACAGCCGCCAACCAATTTGTCCTTCAACCAATTTGTCTGTTAGCTAGAAATATTGCACCTACATCTGGAGCTATAGCGTAGGGTGCGATTTCGTATCACACAAGGAGCACTCCCTTGGTATCCCACGTACCCTGACTGCAAATCTGTACTTCAGTCTGGTGATTCGTCCTGTCGCACTGCTATTCATGAACAACATTCCAGGTGGTGATTTTCAACAGGATAACATTCGCCCAAGTGCCGCTGTTGTAACGCAACATGGTCTACAGAGTGTTATGTTGCCTTGGTCTACTCTGTCTCCCATCGAGCACATATGGGACATTAACGGACAACTCCAGCATCATCCAGAAGCAGCATTAACCACCCCTGTATTGACTGCCCAAATACAACTGGCACGGAACTCTATTCCACAAACTGACATCCGGCACCTGCATCCACGTTTTCATGCTTGCATTCAACATTCTGGCTGTTACAGTGGTTATTAATGTACCAGCGTTTCACATTTGCAATGGCTTGTCTCACGTTTGTATTAACCTGTAATCTTGCAATGTTAATCGCTTTAAAATGTTACCTAGACAAATCTACTCCCGAAATTTCGTTTCGTTACTCCGTATTAATTACTTTTTGGTGTTCCGATTTTTTTTCTGTCAGTGTATATTCGTCTGTCTTTATAAAGGCCTTTAAAAATGTTCTGCTACGATCTTAGGATGAAAGGCAGAAAATTCAGTTTCTCATAGCATACATTGTGAGCAAAAGGGTGCTGTGGGCGACTAATGCTGCCGAGAAATGTACCACACGTGACGAGTTTGAGAAGGCTTCCCTTGCTTAGTTTTGGTCAGGAGCTATTCACGAACGTCATCGGAAGAAGGCTTTTAGCCCCAAAGATTATTATCTAAAACAGGGTACCTTGAGAAGGCACTTCAGGTGTTACATTAACAAGACAAGATACTGGGACAATACTGTCAAACACAAAGATGTCCTGCGGATTTCATAGGCAAAATTACCCATTAACGTATTTCAGAAGCTAATCACGATAGAAGATGATACTCTAGAATTTTTCCTCTCTTTCTCAGATTTGATCGACTTAATCCATGAAGACTTTAAATCTGCAAACGGCAATGGCGGCGCACAGCCTGTCAAATCCGGCTTGTATGCCAACAATCACGGGCGCGGTAACAGATTCGGCGCCGCAGCCCTCCCCACCGTATCAAAACAGTCATGGACACAGACAAAACTTGACGCCTTTTTCTGGTGTCCGAGGAACCAGAGCAGTTTTAATGTGAGATACTATATTAACCGTACTGAGGCCCCATAGAAGTAGTGGCATTCGAATTTCGGCAACCAGTGGCACCAAAATTAACGGAAATTAACATCCGCCTCCAAGTTCTAGGTACGATAACAGGCAAGTGAACAATGCAAGGTCTCCACCAAATTTGCTAACGCTCGAAAATCCTAATTTTGACAACACACACGCAAACAACACGGAATCTTCTCGAATTGGCCGCGATCTGCGAATCATATTGTTCGTATTCTTGAGGTGACAGGTGACTACGCCTCGACAATAAATGAAGCGTCAACTGGATGCGACTTTATCGAGCTTCCCGATGAAAGTCGTGGAATGGGAAGTGGCCAATATTTCCACCAGGCAGCTATATGTGATGCGATACAATGATGACACAGAAATTAGGAAAGAGCTCTGTGACAACCCTGAGCCGTGTAGGGGACCTGCAAAAGAACTTGCCGGTCCGCGTTTAATGTGTTTGTGGGAAGCATCATTATCTTTGACACAGGTGCCAGTGTGAACGTTGTCGCTAATAATTTGTTTCGAAGGATTGCCGACACTATTAAAACACCCCCTCTACCAGCACTTAATGGTTTTGTATAGGGTGCTATTGGTGTCAGATGCCAGAGGGCAGATAAGAAAATACAAACAGATGTTAAATTCGAGAACGGAGCCGTTAGTTGCACGTTTCTCATGGTGACGGGGTTAAGAGTCAATTTCGTATTGGGCATAGAGTTCTCACTAGGAAGGAACGCAAAGAACGACCTTCCGAGCGGTGAGAGGCAATTAATAGTCAACAGTCGAAAGATAGTCTTAAGTTTAATTAAAGCGAATACATGTTAAGATAAATTTTGTCAGAGTGTTAAGGTAAGAATCATGCGATCCCAGAGGTTGTCAAATTTGTGACCCTACCCACATATACACGAAAGTGGAAGAATATGAATGTTTTTCAGAGTTCCAGAGACTCGAGTTACAAAACTTATTGGCGTGTTATGCTAAAGTATCAGAATCATATGGAGGTGGTTTCCACAACATGTATTGCCACGCATGCTGTTCTGATCCATTGGCTAGAAGGGAGGCCATAAACTGTGAAACGCAGAAGATATTGCAGTGGGGCGTAGTAGAAATATATTTGTCTCCTTACAGCAATCCATTGTTTGCGGCACCAAAGTCTGGAGAAGGCGTGCACCTCATCTCGGATTCCAGATCCATTAGTAAAATGATAGTTCTGGTAAGAATCAGGCCAGACATACTAGAAGACCACAAAAATTCTGTAGAGTGTAGTACATATCCACGATAGATCTGTTCAAAAAATGGTTCAAATGGCTCTGAGCACTATGGGACTTAACATCTATGGTCATCAGTCCCCTAGAACTTAGAACTACTTAAACCTAACTAACCTAAGGACATCACACAACACCCAGTCATCACGAGGCAGAGAAAATCCCTGACCCCGCCTGGAATCGAACCCGGGAACCCGGGTGCTGGAAGCGAGAACGCTACCGCACAACCACGAGCTGCGGACGACAGATCTGTGCTCTTCATATTGGTAGGTGAGCTTAATAAAGGTATCGTGCAAGTACAGTGCCTTTATTTTCAGAGGGAAGTCATATTATTTCAAAGTATTGTCTTCAGGATGGTGAGCGATGGGTTCTTTTTAATGGCATGGAGCATTGTTGAAGGACTTGAACTATTACATAAAGTCACATTATATGTAGATGATCTGCTGGTAGCAACTGCTGCTTGGAAGGAAATCATCAAACTGCTTGAGAAAGTGTTAAGGAAGTTATCGAATCGTGAAGACACTGCTAATTTGGAAAAGTCAGAATTTGCAAAGGGCAAGGTCAGATTCTTAGATCACATTATCTCACACCAGGGAATTTTATCAGACTCTGGAAAGATCAAAGCCATTGAAAATTTTCCTCCTCAGTCAGTGAAAAAACAATTGAAATCATTTCTAGGACTTGCTGCCTGATTTAGAAGGCTCATTCCCAATCAGTTATTGAACAGTAGGAAAGCTCTTGTGTAAGAACGTAAACTGGTTCAGGCGAAAGGTGCCAGGAAGATTTTGCCAACGTAAAGCAAGCTTTAGTCACCTCAAAAATTTTATACCTTCCTGATATGCAGAGAGGTTTCTACGTAGGCAATAACGCCTCTCCCTTTGGATTGGGAGCCTGTCTATTCTATACAATAGACAAAGATGGAAAATCTGGAGTAAAGATCATTAGTTAGCTGAATTCTCACTGAATTTGAAAGTTCGTTTTCTGCAACAAAATTTGAGACCTAGGCTAAGGTTTGGTCGTTTAAGAAGTTCAGTTCCTACAGACAGGACAAGCACATTAATGTCCATTCTGATCATCAAGCATTAAGGTTTTTCTTCACATGTAAATTGCCCAACTGAGACTTGCTAGTTGGTCACTCCATTTACAGGAATGTGATTAAGATATCGTTCATATCCAAGGTAAAGACAATTTAATCGCAAAAACACTGTCCAGACTTCTGCAGGGATTACTTGGACATTCAGATCTGACTGAACAGATCGTCGATTTTAAAATACTGTTACCAAAAAATCCATTGCACCAGCAGTATTATGTGGAAATGTGTGGAAATGTGAACGTTTTACAAGACTTTAATCGTCGATGGAGCAAAGTTAAACAATTAATAACACAAAAACCACGTCACAAAGTGGTATAATATTACAAGATACGTGACAGTCTTCTATTCCATAGACAAAAACCTGATTCAAATGCGTGGTATGTATTTATCCCTTTTGTATATCGCATCCATCTTATATGGTGCATGCATCCAATCTTGACTTCAAAACCAGGGGAAATCCTGTCTTTATACACCGCAGAACTGTCACCTCAGGCTCGTGGGTGTACTATATACCCTATAGCTGAATATGATTAGTTATCTAAATATCTCAGATCATATGTAACAAAAACTGCTACAGGAACTCCGGTTGTCAGATGAGGTGGGACTATGTCTGAGGTTTGGCAAACAACAGGATCTACTGTCTGGAAATGCCCAGAATCTTACATGTAAAACATGGAAATCGTTTCTTCAAGAGCAACAAATCAGGCAAATTGTAATTTTGAAATTTTATCCTGAATACAGTCCGACAGAAGAGTTTTCAGAGAGTTCAGCTGATTCATTAGGACGTACATTTCCCACAAATAGACTAGATGGGTCGAGTTCGTAACCATGTTTGAACAAATAGTGAACACCTTCCCCCGTGCATCCACCCATCACAGGCCAACCGAAGTAATGTTAGAGGATAAGGAGAATGAGTAGTTAAACTCTCTCCCACATATACCAGGGTGTGATATATCGAGAGAAGAAAAAAAATACGCCACGCCCTCATTTTCCTGACGTCCTCTGCGCATCTAAGGAAGTTCAATTAGGATGTTAAAACAAAACTGTTAAGAATTAAGAACTTTCAGATTGGAGGGAAGATACTGGTGAGAACTCATCCCAAGCCCTCACTTCTTCAAAAGAAAAGCAAGAAATGGCAGTTGCTACACACAGGGTCTTATGACATTATAAGGATACCACTTGAGGGATCCTATCTCATAGCATACCCGGATTCCAACAAGATTAATACACTCCTGGAAATGGAAAAAAGAACACATTGACACCGGTGTGTCAGACCCACCATACTTGCTCCGGACACTGCGAGAGGGCTGTACAAGCAATGATCACACGCACGGCACAGCGGACACACCAGGAACCGCGGTGTTGGCCGTCGAATGCCGCTAGCTGCGCAGCATTTGTGCAACGCCGCCGTCAGTGTCAGTCAGTTTGCCGTGGCATACGGAGCTCCATCGCAGTCTTTAACACTGGTAGCATGCCGCGACAGCGTGGACGTGAACCGTATGTGCAGTTGACGGACTTTGAGCGAGGGCGTATAGTGGGCATGCGGGAGGCCGGGTGGACGTACCGCCGAATTGCTCAACACGTGGGGCGTGAGGTCTCCACAGTACATCGATGTTGTCGCCAGTGGTCGGCGGAAGGTGCACGTGCCCGTCGACGTGGGACCGGACCGCAGCGACGCACGGATGCACGCCAAGACCGTAGGATCCTACGCAGTGCCGTAGGGGACCGCACCGCCACTTCCCAGCAAATTAGGGACACTGTTGCTCCTGGGGTATCGGCGAGGACCATTCGCAACCGTCTCCATGAAGCTGGGCTACGGTCCCGCACACCGTTAGGCCGTCTTCCGCTCACGCCCCAACATCGTGCAGCCCGCCTCCAGTGGTGTCGCGACAGGCGTGAATGGAGGGACGAATGGAGACGTGTCGTCTTCAGCGATGAGAGTCGCTTCTGCCTTGGTGCCAATGATGGTCGTATGCGTGTTTGGCGCCGTGCAGGTGAGCGCCACAATCAGGACTGCATACGACCGAGGCACACAGGGCCAACACCCGGCATCATGGTGTGGGGAGCGATCTCCTACACTGGCCGTACACCACTGGTGATCGTCGAGGGGACACTGAATAGTGCACGGTACATCCAAACCGTCATCGAATCCATCGTTCTACCATTCCTAGATCCGCAAGGGAACTTGCTGTTCCAACAGGACAATGCACGTCCGCATGTATCCTGTGCCACCCAACGTGCTCTAGAAGGTGTAAGTCAACTACCCTGGCCAGCAAGATCTCCGGATCTGTCCCCCATTGAGCATATTTGGGACTGGATGAAGCGTCGTCTCACGCGGTCTGCACGTCCAGCACGAACGCTGGTCCAACTGAGGCGCCAGGTGGAAATGGCATGGCAAGCCGTTCCACAGGACTACGTCCAGCATCTCTACGATCGTCTCCATGGGAGAATAGCAGCCTGCATTGCTGCGAAAGGTGGATATACACTGTACTAGTGCCGACATTGTGCATGCTCTGTTGCCTCTGTCTATGTGCCTGTGGTTCTGTCAGTGTGATCATGTGATGTATCTGACCCCAGGAATGTGTCAATAAAGTTTCCCCTTCCTGGGACAATGAATTCACGGTGTTCTTATTTCAATTTCCAGGAGTGTAGATTATACCATCAGTGAGATTTAAAAAAATATGTGCATTAGAGATTTTGTACTGAGACAAAGCGATTATTTGCAAATATTTTTCTAGGCAACTGAAGACATGAAGTCTGTATATGAGTCCGCGATCAGTTTGTTCTCAGCACTTTTAATTTCACAAGTTCGTCTTGATCACAAAGAAGTGATGAAGACACCCTTGTGAAAATATTTTTCTGGTGTTCAGATATGACAAACATGGCTCGCTGCAAATACATAAACACTAAATGTTCAAGATATGCCACTCTATTGTACATAGCAGTGAATGATACTAGGAGATCAAGAACAAGCCAAAGAGAATGTAAATATTTCATGATTGACTAGATGCAATCCTAATTTACCAAGTATCTTTAAAGTTACGGACATTTGGCTGAAGGATGGACAGCCTGTTTAACATGAAAGGGATCATTCGTAAATAGTTGTATAAATGCTAAATGGGAAGAGACATTTGTTTCTAAGCTCCTATAGAAAACAGTTTTCCTGCTCCTTCCATACTAGCGAGAACTAGGAACGCCAGTTTGGCATCGTGTAGTGACGTGATCAATAATGACTACCTTAAATGCAAAACACTATTAGTAGCAAACCACGAGGCTTTATGTGTGTATGTATAGTACAGGTTACGTATCTTCCGCACATGTTGGAACAGAGGGACTAAAAAATACATAGAAACCAACTCGTCTGAACGACTTGTTACACAGAAAAAATAAGAAACCACTCGCGCTAGTTCTAAGCCAAGCTCCCGTTTGCAAGAAATACTGTAACATATTGTAAGAAAGAAGTATGCCACACAGTCTTTTACATAGAGAATAAGACAAGAAAATGATGCTTTTATTTGCACTTCTATACGAAGATTTTAATTTTTTTAATATACGCCATACTACTCGATGTAGTACGAGCTATGAATTGTTCAATGAGTGTTTTACCCTAATTTCAAGTCCTTGATCCCCTTCGCAATAGCGTTCTTTTTTTTTTGTCATATCCGATCCAAGGTAGGGTTCATGAGGATTTCTCGCCTGCCAGGATATAACAATGATATCCCAAGTAAAGTATTGGAATTAATACCTGCATTGCCCCATGTAATAAAAGAAAAAAAAATTGAAATTACTTGTGAGTATCAGGCCAATGAGTTACGAGAATTATGGCCATAACGGATTAAACAAAACAGAATAGTCGTATAAAGAAATACTGTATTATGTGTAACGTAAATAACTATTGTCAGTATTTCTTGACCCAGTGCTATAAAGAAAGATTTACAATCTGGGGGACTACCAATGAAAGAGATTTTGCATGAGCTCTCACATAAAGTTACTGGAGTCGGACTTTTGAGTGTTATCCTGGTGTTCTTTCACTCGAGTTTGAACAGATAAAGTAACTTGCGGGACGCTCATGCAAACAAAGAAGTTACGCTGTGCACGCAGGTAGACATTTAAAAGGACATTTGAAAGAGCACACTGCCTACGTACTCACCTCTGATGCACTGGAAGACACTTGGTAACGAGCGATGAATACAAGGGCGCTCTTCGTCTTCTATATATCCTACATTTGGTGATAAACGCTCTCACTCGTAAGAACACATTATACTGTTTGTTGGGAACTAAAGTCATCGCGACATTTATATCTCTGATTAGTAATACTCTTTGTAACACACACATATTAATACTCTTTTGTTATATGTATGTTCTGTGACTGCTAAATAAAGTGTTGTGTTATATTGAAAATCGCTGCTTACTGCTGTGATTCACGATATAAGAAAATCGTGCCGAAATCAGGGAATTGATTCCCACGATTTCTGTTAGGAACTACGAATTTTGGACGCACGTTACCCGGGAAGAGCACGAGGGGTTTACAGCAGCGATCTGTCAGAACACGAAACAAACTCTCCGACGACAAACGCCTGCATACACAGTTAAGTTCGACTGACTTAGCACGCCACGTATTTTGTAGTGCCATTTGTAAACGCAACTGATTACATTACTGCTCCTCTATACTGCTACTGTAACTGTTCAATTGGCGCGTTAGCGGATTATCAGATCTCAGTTACGTCTATAGATTGTTTATGACTCGTGCTGCCATCCGTTAGTTGTTTACAATACTGCGTACTATCTTGATCCGCTTGGACGATAGCAGTCACTTCACGATGTCTGACACGGAAAATTCTCATAATAGCAACCACCAGTTACAATGCTTGAAAAGACTACGGGTTAGAGCAAGGGCTAACATTACACGTATTTTGAACGAAGCACACGACTTTAATGACAAAACTACCATAGGAGATTATTAGTATTCCAAAGATCGTTTGCAGGAACTATCGTGTACACTAACAGATCTTGAAAAAAAAGAAATACACGATCTTCTCGATGACGCTGATAATGCTGCCGATATGTTCAAATGTGATGAATACATAGACACATCCAAGCGCGCTGTAGAACGCACGTCACTAGGAACAGATGGGAACCTACGAATTCCGTGGCTCACACTACCATGAGTGATATATCAGTGATAAACATCTTTCTACGACAGTCACTTCAGTTGTCCTCCACTTAATTAATATATGATTGCTCACTATAAAACTTGAGACGTTTTCTGGAAATTTTGATAACTGGACTCGTTTTTGAGAACAAGTCCAGCCTCCGATTGATCAAGATCCCACGATATCCACCATTCATAAACACATACTTCTGCATGGCTGCTTAGACAGAAGGGGAATAAAAAGTATTTGTCTGATGGTATTGCTATGATCATGTACACAATGAGAAAACCAAGCGAATCCTCACAGCACATTATGGCAATAAAAATAGAATTATACAAGCTCACCTGGATTATTTAGGGTCTATTCAGCCCATTCGATTTCCAAACCAGAATTCCATGATTCTACATGTATCAAGTGCAACCGCCGCATCCAAGCTTTGCGCGCTCTCGGTGAAGACGTAAATGCTTATGGTCGCCTACTAGCACCAAAAATTCTCAGAAGTTTTCCTTGTGATATCTGCCACCGCTGGCTCATTCATGTCAACCAAACCGGTCATCGAGAAGAGGAGATAATTTAGTTCAAGGAATTTATAGGAACGGAAATACGCGCAGCGCTTGCTTCGTAGGAGATCCGCTGTGACAATAAAACGTTGACTTACACCGCTGAACCGCTTTGTGTCCGTGCTAATCAGAAACAAACGTTACCCGAGGGTAATAAAAACTACGGCCCTTTTTGCGTCTTTTGCGAAGTACGTGGCTGTTGAGCCCAAAAATGTAATAAAGTTACTCACCTCATTGAAAGAAAACAGAACTAGGAAAGTACTAACGATGTTTTCTGTGCCTAAACAAAGGACATAAAATGTCAGATTGAGAGAATAATGGTAGGGAATTTTGTGCTATCAGTAGAAAAACCACGTCACAGCTCGATATGCGTCGAAGCTACAACGTGTAAGAAAGCAGCACGGAGCAACGTCATTTCTGTTAGTAAAATAGACCCGTAACTACACCCAACTTTATCTTCTTGCAAACTACTCAGGTGCGCATCATAGGACCAACAGGACCAAATAAATTCACTCGATGTGTGCTAGACGATGGAAGCAGAGCATCGTTCATAGCAAAGTCATTAATAGAAGACTGAAATTGCCTGCATTGGACCAGCAGCAACTTAGTATTTGCACGTTAGAATCTCATACTAGTTCCTCACGATGACCCAGCCTTGTCAGTTCCGAAATTAGAGACGTGTGAACTAATTCTACACTTACATCAAGGCATATGGCAGCGACCACTGCTTCACGTTTCAGCCCGGAGTTCCACAAGATATTAAGAATGTAGCACATGTCTGCACACAACAGTTAGGTGAACCACATACAGTTTACGAAGAAGATATGACCACCGAGCTGTTAACTGGTGGTGATCATTACTGGAAGATTGTCATCGATGATTTACCGATCAGTATTTCTAATCCATTGTTCTGTTTCCCACCATATTCGGTTGGATCCCCAGTGGCTGCAGAATTGCCGTCTCTGCGAATTTAGCTGTTGTTAACTTTGTATTTCAGACTCAAATGCCAACAGATGACCAACTGAGACGATTCTGGGATCTAGATACTATTGGCACAACTGCGCATCATGATGCTCTCCAAGAATTTCAGGCATCTTATTTTGTGCAGGATCATCGAAGAGTCATTCGTCTTCCTAGGATACATTATTTTATATTCAACTAACCGACTGAACACAGAAAGTAGATTTCGAATTTTACATAAAAGACCTCTTTGCAACGATTTCTTAAAGGACACTCACCATCCTGTTATGCTGGAGTACACTACAAAGAACCATGTAGAACTTGCTCCTCCTGAAGACCCAAGTAACACCATATCTTACCTTCCACATCATCGAGTCAGGAAAGAGAAACTTGGTACAATAAAGTGTAAGATTGGTTTTGATTTGTCTTCTCACGAGATCAACGTACCCTCTCTCAACAACAGTCTGGAGGCGGAACCACCTTCTGGCAGAAGTGTTTGCTGTTCTGATACGATTCGGAATACACCCGGTGGCTGTTATTATAGATTATCGCAAGCATTTCTGCAACTTATTTTGCACGAATACGACAGGGACTTAACAAGATTTCTAGGACACAAAGTTTTTCAAGATAGCCACTGAAACTTCCACACGACGAACGAAGCAACGACTTACCTATTGACTACAATTAGGCCTCACATGCAGTCCATTCCTGGTTACGGCAACGCTGAAAGGACACGCCTCTAGACATGAGACCGCATTTCCCATCACCGCACAGACAGTAGCCAACAATTTTTTAATGGATGATTTCGCGTTTGATGCAGATTACGACAATGAAGCTATCGCTATACATTACGAACTAACGGCCCTTATGAAATTATTAAACTTTCAGTTAGCGAAATGTGCCCCTACTCAGATCAGTTACAGGAGATGTGGAGAACTGAAAAACGAAAGATTACTACATCTACTCAAGTTTTCGGCGTGTACTGGAACACAGCAACGGACAGCTTGTGCATTAACACGGATGATGTCACAGAAAAATTATCTGACGAACCTACTACCAAAAGAAAACTGTTACAGACGGTAGCTAAATTTTACAATAAAATACGATTATTCTCTCCCGTCTTAATCATGGCAAAACTATTATTCCAAGAAACGTGGTGTAGGGGAATTGACCGGAATGAATTGCTACACAACAATATGGCGATACAGTGGAATAGTTGGGTATCCACTGTACCTCCGTTGCCATACATTGGCATCCCGCGATGGATAACAACTTACAAATATGACGACGTTCAGATTCACAAATTTCGTGATGCCTCGGTACGAGTGTAAAGCGCAACTCTGTACATCCGCAGTGTTTTGCACGGCAACACAATGATTCACTTGTCCTTAGCAAGAACAGACTTGCACCTGTCAAAAACGTCAACACTGCCACATCTCGAGTTTCTAGGTGCACTTGTGGCAGCACGATTACTAAGACATTTCTGCACAGCTACAGGGTACGGCAATGCTCAAGCAATGTTACTGACGGACGCTGCGGTGACCATAGGCTGGATACGCTGTAGCGCGAATCGATGAAGACCTTCACCTGTAATAGACTGACAGAAATTATTACCTATACGTCTGTTAGTCAGTGGAGACATTGTCCTGGAAATGATAACCCAGGGGGTCACCTAACACGGGGACTTCTTGGCAATCAAATACAATCTGCCCGTGTTTGGTGGAAAGGACCGCCATGGCTTGCACATCCCGAAGAATGTTGGCAATCTGGTACTCCAAATATGTGTCATGGACTCCCGGAAGAAAGAAGGAATTAAAGCACATGATGGCAGCATAGTAGAGATCCCCAAATTCAGCTCCTATTGGAGACTAGTAAGTACACCCGGCTCGCTCCTTCTCTGCATACGTAAGATTCGCACAAAAATCGACTTGCTGGAGAGCTGACGGCAGCCGAGCTCGAAAATGTACGCGCTTACTGGATCAAAATAGTCCGACGTCAGTGCTTCACTCGGGAATTGCACGTACTCCAGAACGGTAAACCGCTCCCCCAAGACACTAAAATTGGACGTTTTCATCCATTCATTGGTTGTGGACTCATTCGTCTGGGAGGTAGAATACAGTTTGCAGACATCACCAGTGAGAAACGTTATCCATTACTTCTTTATGGTTCATATCGATTCACGATACTCCTCATATTTTAAACACGTATTGATTTGCGTCTTCGGCAAGAATTTTGGATACTTAAAAATCGTCAAACCATTAAAAACGTTCTGTATACATGTTTAGCTTGCAAAATGACGAAGACTTCAAGAGTACAAAAAACTGAAGCTCCCCCTCCCACAGATCGAGTAAGATCATCTAAGCCTTTTACTGTCACCGGCATAGACTTTGCTGGCCCTCTTTACATCAGGACAGGCATGACCACGGAAAAGGCCACACTCTCCACTTGACTAACAACACGTGCCGTACAGTTAGAGCTCTGTTCCAATATGAATACCAACACATTTTTGATGGCTCTGAGGCAGAGCTCCCGACACCAGCACACTTTCTGTTTGGTGAAAGCCTGTTAAATGTGCCCACTGGACCAGAACTTACCGTCACACACAATCTGACCAAAGAATTAAAATTACAGCAAAAATTAGCAGAGGAATTTCGGAAAAGATGGACCACGGAGTATCTCATGAAGCTTAGGAACTTACACCAAGTTACAGGCACATCTGCAAGATGATTGACTTCCAACCTGGTGATCTGGGTTTGATTCAAGAGGCTGGTCGACCAAGGCACATGTGGAAGAGAGCGAAAATAGAAAGATGTGTGCAGGGAAGAGACAATAATATAAGCGGAATAACACTGTGCACACCAGAAGGACAGATAGCACGTCCTGTTCAGCTGGTCACACCCCTGCAGGTTGACTAGTGTGGGGAGGATGCGGGGAATTGTAGTCTCGGGACATCTATGTCTCTGACTAATAATATTTTTTGTATGACATAACATGCTGAAAAACACTTTTGTTGAATGTGTGTTCTGTGACTGTTAAGTAAAGTGTTGTGTTACAATGCAAATCGCTGCTTCCTACTGTGATTCACGACATAAGACTGATGGAAGCTGCGGTCACGAACCAACTTCCATCTCAGACAACGTATGTCACTGCTGCCACTTCAGAGACTGTTGTCGACGTGTATCTCGTAAACTAAGTTATATCTAACTGCGTTTAATGCGAATCACACACGATGACACTACACTAACATTTACTTGTAGCCAGTGATGAACGCACAGGAGACTTCTAGGCAGCGAGATGTTCCATATGTTAAATATCTGAGGAGGTAAGTCTAGTTCGTAAATATGTTATGTGTTGTATCCAGCAATCAGATTTACCAACTTAAGGCTAGTGAAAAATGTAAGTCCCTAACGTATTCGGTTCATACAAGTGTAGGTAAATGTATGTGCATAATTTATAGTCTCTTTGTAAACTGGATGTAGTAACCAATTTTGTCACAGGACAGCTTCGCGAATCAAGTGTTAACGTAAAACAGATACTGCCCCTACGGCTGTTTCATGAGCCCCTTCACGAGCGGTTTGAAGAGCATAAAGCCTGCTGCCCTGAGCAGCCACCGGCAGCTATCCTTCGCAGTCGCAGTGTCTGGTGCCGCCACGTACCACAGCTGTCACCGAACCGCCCTCCTGGGGTCGCCTGGCAATATTCGACGTCCGTTTCAGTCGCTCGCCGACGCACAACGATGCACCAACCTTGGCTTAAAGTCATTTTATTACTATGTGCAACATTTGTCTCGATAATTAAGCTTCCACAAAGAAATTCAACGTTAAACAAACATAAGGATTTTATCACCTCATTAATCACTTTATGTGTAGAAAAGAATTATGACTTTGAACACCCCATTCACAGACCCATTATGTGTGTAAATAGCGAAAAGTGTATAAAATCTGAGATTCTCTATATACGACAGGCACGACTGTAACTCATGAATACCTTACTAAGTATACAATTGAGTCAGAGCATTAGATGTGTAGAATACATGGTAATGTCCCTCG
The DNA here is from genome assembly GCF_023864345.2 of Schistocerca serialis cubense. Classification (NCBI taxonomy): domain Eukaryota; kingdom Metazoa; phylum Arthropoda; class Insecta; order Orthoptera; family Acrididae; genus Schistocerca; species Schistocerca serialis. The sequence continues at coordinate 385,657,667 of NC_064644.1, read as the reverse complement.
GTTCGCAAGTTTTTTTTCTCCTTGGTTCTTTTTCTCCACGCGCCGCTCCCAGCTCCCAGCGACAGAGAACTCAAAACAATAAATAAGCCAATAACATCATGCTAACTATTGGGTACTCTTCAAATGCTGTAACATAAAAATGAATTCTACTATTATCATACTTGTCACCTAAGCACTCATCCTGAATTTCTTACTATAATTTATCATATTTGTGAAGTTTTCTTAACAAATCATAAGTTAAAGAATTTAATTTATTTCTTACGTTACAATCTGTACTCCCATGCTAATTGTTAATACAGATGTGATACGCTAATTAATTTCTTATCTTACAATCTGTATTTCCTTACTAATTGTTAATCAGATGTGATACGCTGAAGGTTAACTCTCCCACTCTCTCTGTAGATGAATGCTAGTAGTGCATTCTGTTGACACAATAACTACAAGCTTTCAAGGGGGTGATAAAAAATTGTTTCATATCATAATTTCTTTTTTGCTCTAATTTTTACTCTTATAATTGATAAGGTCGTGATGTGTAATAAGAAAAAGACTACACGTTTTTAAAAATCCAGTTTGCGATAAACGTATCTGCTAGATGTTCGAAGATTACATTTAACATCGCAAAACTTCCAGAACTTGGTGAATGGAAAGCCCCGAGAATAAATGAAGGAGTGGTGCTCCTTTATCTTCTTCCTGCGATATCGCTTTTTGCAATGAGGAGCTCAAGTTAACCAGATGTAAGTTCTTTTATTGTAAATATATTTGATCGATAAGGGGTTACTAAATCCATCTGTGGTGTTGGCTCCATCACTGATTGAAACCACCACCTCGTCTCCTAATCATTTATGTTGTGATTTCTACATATTCCTGCAAAATCAAGCGAACAGTCGGACATATGTAGCGTCCTCTCGTTAAGTACTCTTCAGTGAAGTGCCCGAACCCCTCTGAGGTGTTTATTCCAGTCATTTCTCAGACGTATGCAGTTAAAACCACTCAAGTCTTATCGGTTACCGTTTCCGAACATGACGTCTAACAGGCTACCCACTGGCCTAATACCATGCAGATCTGTAAATGAACTAGACGAGGGCGGATGTATGTAAAGCGAATTGTTGTATACAAGCAGGGAACTTTCCTGTTATGCACCACATTGTGCACATGTTAGTAAAGTCATCCATCCTCAATGTGGTTTGCCTCCATGTCTCGGCTGTTCCTTTGTACCAATTTGCACCATTTGAAAATAGTTAAATTCCCGTCTCACGTTTGAGAAACCTTTGTAACGCGGGCGCGGGGCACACAATACTCATTAAAGCCTGTACTATGGTAAGTGAGTGGGGTTTACCTTACGAGACAGGATTTTTGTATAGACATTGACCGCGTGTATCTGAATGGAGGCAAATCAGACTTACACCCACTCTGTGATAACAATGATACGTCAAACAAGTCCGAAATACAACTACACGTCAGGACGGACAACAAGCGACACAGAAGATGCTACCAATTTGTTAATAATACGGTCGCCAGCCTAATTAGGCATTAACTGAGTTTCTTCTCTGTACAAGTTGATGTACATTCATGTAAAACAACTCGTAGTAACACTGCATAATATAGTAAATTTTAGAACCAGAAAATCTATTGAACTGATAGTTTCACTTTCTGTACTGATATGGAAAAACCATGAATACATTACACTACACTATAATGTATACTTCCAAACTTCGTACTGTCTATTGATCTGATTAAAATCGGGCATAGGTTACCCTAGAAATAGCACTTTGGGGCCACACACAAAATGTCAGTTTTGATAAAGATAAAACACTGATAACTTTTGACATATATATTGACTTTAACTTTTGCTAGTCAAACCAATTTAGAGCACTTCAAAATTCAAATGAATAAAAAAAAAAGGGGGGGGGACCTGAAACTGTTGTGATCACTGTATTAAAAAAAATTAATTACTGACACCGTTATGCGCTCAAGATTTCCAATATATGAGTTACTACTCTTTTTATCGCATTTACTGCTCATTTAAATACCTTTATATCTGTCTCGAAATAATTAAACTTCATTACTAAATCAATATTAAAGTTATCGTCCAACTTTATCAGACCTTCGTTATTCATTTACTGGTTCATTAACAAAACAGTTCTTTAAACACCATTCTAACATAGTTAGGTCTGCAAGTTATTATTATTAAGACACATTTTAATTTTTCATCTCGGGACACTCGGATTGCACAACATTTGGAAAGGACCCTGTCTAGGTTAGTTGTGAGGATAATTAAATGATAGGAAAGTTCTGGTAAAATTTAAGTTGTTATTGTACAGTATGGAACAAAAGTAACACTGGTCCATACGAATACAGTACTAAAACTTTCAACCTGTTTGTATCGATGCGGCGGTTGGCAGGCGGCGAGATGGCGAGGCACAAAGCACACATACAACCACAGCTATGGCTCTTGACGTATCGGCACTTTATTTCTTCATAGCGTCGCAATACTTTTCCATTTAGTGTCTATGGAATTTTGCCATGCTGTATGGGCGTTGGAACGGCATACCCGAGGCTCCATGAGACTACATCTTCCAGGAGAGCCTCCTCGCTCCAGAACGTGTTGCTCAGACCAATGCCAAACTCCAACTACTACTGCTGAGCCCGTTGTCCCGTACAGTTCCCGCGTGCATTTTCCCGCGCTCGCCTGCCATCCACCTTTTACCGTTCCCTTACCGGCCGGTTATTCACCCGAGGTTTTGCATTATACATATCCTAACACATTGCCTGCGTATGGACCAGACGCACAGTTTCAATTTTAAACATCTTGCAACAGTTTCAACATTTGTTGCATTTCAATTCTGTTACAATACTGCTTGACATTTGACATAAACATTAATATTAGCATTGAAACTTGTTTACAGTTTTCTTAACACAATGACATGAAACAAGAAAACAAATGAAATCAGAACATCAATTACTCAAGTTTAACGAAAAATCAGATGGAAAAAAAAATATTATTTATATGTACAATAGCACAGAGTTGTTGTTGTTACACCTTTAACTTTTTAACTCTCATTGCGAGACATGAGTGTAACAACAAAAAGAAAATGACTTTACTGGAAGGTGAATTGACAAGAAAGATTATTATTGAACTCATAGAACTGGGAGCAAGGGAGCAAAACTATATATATATATATATATATATATATATATATATATATATATATATATATATATATCTGCTAGATGTTCAAAGATTACATTTAACATCGCAAAACTTTCAGAACTTGGTGAACGGAAAGCCCTGATATGGCAAGGATGATTTTAGTGGATGCGCATGTGAAAAATATAAAATGAAACCGATTGTAGTGAATATCTGGTAATGCAGAAAACAGGTTTAAATGTGCACAGTCAACCAAGTGTGCACTTAACTTCCTTTGGAATGTAATGTTTTTACAGCTAGACTATATGTGTGAAAAAAGTAACAATATTAAATGTAACTTTATTATGTATGTGTATAGAATTTAAAAACAGTTAACACAGCAACTGCGTTGCAGTTTACATTCTGAATATCTCTCACTGTAGCTAAGGTTGTATGTAATTGGCTATGCTGAACGATGTATGCCAATATGTGCAGTCAGTCAAGTGTGTATGTAACTATTACTTAGAATGTAATTTTTTTATATCTACTATGTTTCCACACTACAAAGGATATAAAAACATTAAATGAGTGAGAAACGTAAAATGTTAAATGTAAAGTATATTATATGTAAAACATTAAAAGCTGTATAATCATTAAATGTAATTTTATTGTGTATGTGTGAAAAATTTAAAAGCAGGTAATGTAAAATCATTGTAAATTTTAAACTCTGAAAATTCGTTGTTATAGCTAGAATGTTTGCAAATGTGTAGTCAACTAAGTGAGCTTCTAACATTCTTTGGAATGTTAAATTGTGTAAAGTACAGATTGTGTGCAGAGTATTTTTGTTTGAATTATTTCTTCCTCAATCCCTTTGAAATATATTATTACAAAGAAAGAGATGTCATTTCCTGATGAGGTAGCAGTACAGCTGAGCGTTTGAAAGAAACATTAGTAGAGTATGAAACCAAGGAGATGAAATTTACTAACGAGGTAGATATGAGGTGAATGTTACTGGCAAGACAAATCAGTGCTCGAAACACTTGCTTACAAAAGTATGGCGTTTCGGATTTTGTGATTTCTGAGGTAACGCTCCACTGACACAAGAAATAACACTTGCGCTATTTACACAGGCACGAGTATGTCTTCTTCTGGATTAAGACAAAACACAAACCGTTTATTCTCATGAACTTAGACCATGATGTTACTTCCAGTAACAGTCAGAGGTCTCAGTGCTGAGGTGCAAATGGCAACAAAATTCAAACATGCCTTATCGGTAATGTTACCAAACCGGTTTTTTTTTGTAGTTAGTTATATGAATATGGGGTCATGTGCGCTAACGTCTTGACATATTTCTATTCTTTTTCAACAATTAAATTTGCACTATCCTTAATTTAAGCGGATGGTTCCTTTGAAAGGGCATGGCCGACTTCCTTCCCAGTCCTTCCCTCATCCAATGAGACCGATGACCTAGCTGTTTGGTCTCTTCCCGCAAACAACCCAACCCTTAATTTAGGCCCGATTTGAACAGCCTGAATGCCATTTTTTCAAGGATTTTGATCAAAGTTAACATGTCATCATCAAAATGGGCCCGATAATGACAATTTCGTTTTCATATTCAGCACTCACGACCTTGCAAAGAACATAATTCACATTCTTTCTAACTTGAGTGTAGACCAGTGTGGTTACGGATAGGCGTATTAGGTGATACATTCAATTTATTTTTACTCTTGTACCGTAAATCAAGCAATGTGGACACAAACAACCTCTTATAATTATTTTTGGGCCATTTTGAAGTCGTTTTATTGTTAAAATTCTTCCTTTTTACGAAACTTTAAATGGCATAGAAGAATTTGCACGAAATGGAAAGGCAGGCGCACATATTTTTTTGAGACCATTGTGGTTAAGTCCGCTACAGATTGTTTCAAATGATGTTTGTGCGACTATTGATGCTTTCGTATTTTAGCATTTCCTTATCGTCTGCACTGAAGGTGCCAAACTGTAACTATGAAGTGGAAGACGTGACTGATTAGTTCATTTGTTAACATTATTTGAACTCATCTGTTTGCACGTGTGCAGTGTTTGCGAGGCCCCATCTACAACAAGAGAAGTACAAACAGACTTGATTTCAACACTGCAATGAAAGTACCCCAAGAAAAAAACAATTAAAAATTGTGTAAAATATGAGAGTCGTCGACTAATTAGGTAGGCTCTTGCGCCTTTAAATTTCGCTACTAAAATTGGTTGTGTTTAAGTGACCGTAATTTCAACATGCGATGCTGTCTTAATCATCTTACTCATCGCATAATGGACGTACGTATGTGAAAGTTTAATGGGACGTGGTCACCTGTTAGAATGTCTTAAGGAAGTTATATACTCAGTCTCTGGACGAAGATAATGTACCACAGAACACACTGGTATAAACAGAGAATGAAGTATATTTTTTGTTGGTGAAACATCCGGTGAGTAGGTCGTTAAACAGTTCCAGACACTAAATATCAAGTAGATCCTAATGGTACTGTTAATTTAATGTCTTGGAAGACGTACATTGTCAGCATGATGTAAGGTTTCAACAACGAAACTTACGTATGAAATGCTGTTAGAATTATGTTTCATGATATAGGCTAATTATTTCGGAGCGTAGTACATCTGTAAGAGCACCGGAAAGCTTCTGGAGTACACATGAACGAGCTAAACCTAGGAAAAAATCTGGTGGGTAGGTCGCTGTAAGGTTTAAAATCAAAGTAAGTCCCTCTAAGTGGTCTAATTTTGTTATATGTATCTGAAAATTTTTAAGTGCCATAGTTAACTTATGTCGGAGGTCTGTGGTTAGTTTTGGAGTCACAATTGGCATTCATTGCACGTTTCCAAAATTTTACAAGCAAAATTTCTAGGTGAACTCTTCTTATCTTTTAGCGGTAATGTAAACTAGATGGTAAGGCAAGACTGTTATGAAGAACTCTCTTCTTTTCGCGAGCGGATACAACACCATAACCCGATGCTTTGAATTGTAGGGCAACGTAATTTGAATTGACTTGCAACTAGTCAAGATGTGTAAAACACTGACTTGTGCGAAAAATTTCTTCTGCCTACCTAGTAAACGCGCACCTTACTTATACCGATTCTGACCTCGCTTTGTGTTATGGAGTAGTTAGTGTTGAACATTTCATCTGTCGCTGTAGCAATTGCACATCGAATGGAGAGGCGGAATCGTAGCTGAATATTTCGTCTAATGGTTAACTGAAAGACAGCAGAATATGCTAACACTATAGACACTGGTCGGAAACATTGGACGGTGGTGCCAATGAAAGCTCATTATTTCTGAACTCAGTACTCAGAAATACACGTGATGAGAGTTACGTAAAGACAGGCTGTTTGGCCCAGATAGAAACGGTGCTTTTTCAGTTATGTGGTCAGCTTTGCAGTCATGTCGGTGACTGAAAAATTCATATCGTCTGTAATTGGTTGTTTGGTTGATTTGAGGGGAGGGGACCAAACAGCGAGGTCAAAGGAACCATCAGGGAACTTGCCTGAAGTGATTTAAGGAAATCACAGAAAACATATATCAGGATGGCCGGACGCAGGTTTGAACCGTCGTCCTCCCGAACGCGCGTCTGCAATTATGTTGTTGCCAAGGTACCCATGCAAACAGTACAGTAATGTTTGTGCAATTCCGATTCATTATATTTATTTCATGTATCGGAAAGGCACTTTCTCTGTTTTCAGTTTTGTTACTTCTCTAGATAATAGAGAAGCAATTCAGTTCATCACCGAACATTATTCGACGTTCACATGTCGTCCTAGGCAGATATCACTTGCAGACGTTCATCAGTTCAAAACTGTGTACTTAGGAATAATTAGAACAATAGATGGAATTTGCGAGGACTTAAAATACAATAGAAGCCCTGCAGGACGCTACGCTGGGTATTGGGTTCAAGAATCAAAAAGTATTCCGACAGCGGGAACAGAGATGGACTATAAAGACATGACCGATGCTACTACTCTTAATAAACAACTACATCAAAACACGATTCGCTAAAAAATGTAATCTCAAATCATATAAAAATTTCTCTCATGAGCGTGGCACATACTGCTGATGACGTACAAAGGAATGTTTTAAGTGGTGTGCGTTCAAAAAGATAAGAAACACTCGTATTTTTTAAAGAAATTCTTGTCAGCGCTGCGCTCTTGAAAACATATCCACAGTTCGATAATTATGTAATAAATGTGACCTTTGATTAATTAACAGAAAAGGTTAAAGAGCACACAGATACATTAATAAAGTATCAGAAAGAGAGGTCGCCAAAGAACTTAACAGAATTACATGTCATACAACTGTGAATGAAAAAAATCCCTCGTGCGTCCCATGCGCGTATTCCCTCATAGAAACGTCGATACCAAATGCAGGTAAAGTAGCTCTATCAGGAAAAATGAATTTATGGCTTCAGTAGAGATGTTTCTGATAGGAAAATAGAAAGTCTTGTCACAGAAGCTGTCCACATGATGAACAAAATAAGGCAAAGAAATGTTCAACACGCAATATTCTGTGTATATTTTCACAGTGGGGTAAATGGCTGAAGATCAAAACTATATCAAAAGCCAGAAACATGTTATAAGGCACGCAAAGAAAAGGAGTTAAATAAAGCATCCAAAAACTTCTTTGCAAAGGTACGATCACACTAATAACAGCCAGAGAAATCAATTTTTTACATTTATTTATATTTATCGAAAATAAAGAAAATAGTATAGTCGCAATAAAGCAAACGAGTAGAGAAGACATCTGCAAAAATGCATTGCAAAGAAATTGTGATCGCAAGGACATATGACAGACATGCAGCTGAGCTTTTTTATATTTTTTTATTGCTGTTACAACGTACTCCTCTGTCTTGTGATGCTAAGGCAGGTATTACTTTCGATAATTTCTGTGTTCTTTTCAATATTACACTGAATACGCAATGTTAAATGTTTACAGCTAAATTCCACTGTTTCATTTACTGAAACATGTTGATACGAAATACATGCGAGTGACTTAAAAGTGAAAGAAAGACCCACCACATCACAGGATTTTCGGTCCCTGTCATGCAGCGGGCCCGGGTTCTATTCCCAGCGGGATTTTAGATTTTCTCCGCTCGCAGACTGGGTGCTGTGTTGTCCTCATCATCATTTCATCCTCATCACCGACACGCAAGTCGCCCAATGTGGCGTCGACTGAAATAAGACTTGCACTCGGCTGCCGAACGTCCCCTGACGGGGCCTTCCGGCCAACAATGCCACACGATCATTTCACTTCATATCGGTCCATGTTCTGTTACTATGGCAATCAAGCCCGGAACAGAAAACAAGTAACGACAGATTGTAATGTCTAAATATGTTTCGAGAATAAATATCTTACTATGTTCGGTATTGTAGATTGAACTGAAATAAAATGATAGACTAGACTGCGTTTCACATTGGGTTTCGATTCCGGATGCTCGCTCTTCGAAGGAAATGTTCTTGCCAACGTTTATCTGTACTATATTGCGTTCCCCGTTCTTTGATTCAAACCATTCAACAAAGCACAGATGATAAATGTTCGCACTGGCTGGTCTCCTGGTATGTCACTGGCTGCAGCAGCCATGACAGGTCAGACGTAAAGACCAGCGCACAGATACTTACGTAAACGGTCCGTCATGTTACAACTTTACGATAAAATTTCGTTACATCAGTAGAAACGCTGCATTAATTCAGCGACTACGATCGACACAAACAAAAACGTTTCATTCAAGGACAGTAATTACATTGAAATCACCGCGATTTATAATGGTCTCTTGGACATTAAAAAAGGCAGGACATGGTTCTTAACTAGATGTGTGATCAGCACGGACGGCAGTGCATGCCTCCACCCTAGCCACGTGGTTGGTAAGCAGTTCATGTGGTAATGCGTTTCATTCCCCCATAAACTCGGTTGGCAACGTCTGAACAGGTGTTGATGATGATGATGATAATGATGTTTGGTTTGTGGGGCGCTCGTACGAAGTCCCAGTATTCATACACTCAAATATATTCACATTCCGATTCCACATTGTCATGAATGATGATGATGAAATGATAAGGACAACACAAACACGCGAACCCAGTGCAGAACAAATCCCCAATCCGGCCGGTAATGGAAACCGGGACCCCGTGATCCACAGGCAGCAACGCTAGCCACCAGACCACGAGCTGCGGAGTGAATAGTCGTTGACTCATATGGACGTTCTGCAAAACCTCTCCCCATCGCATCCCAAACGTGCTCGATGAGAATTAAGTCCTCCACCTGCGCTGTTCGAATCGCTAGAGCATTGTCATTCATAAAAGCGAAGTCAGTGTGAATTGCGGTCATTGAGAAGGAGTACTGCGTAACAAAAACTTTGCTCGAAAACTGTATTGTATTCAAAAATTTCGAAGTCAGTACGCCCTTGAAACATTATGCTTCTTCACGGCATAACAGACGGACCACCAAAACGCTCATTTTCCTACAATGTTGCCTAGTGCATCACGTTACAATGTCTCACAATTTGAGCGTACGTCCAGTATCACTACTCATACTGAATTTGCTCTCATCCGAGATCACGCGTCCCCACTCCTTGCTCCTCCAGTCCCTGTGCTCTTGGCAAGATAACAGAGGGTGCAGCCGATATGTGGATATCAACAGGACACAACTTACTGGTTGCTGAGCCACTGCGAGCCTTGCAATCCTATTACAAGTGTTTCAGTTGCACCCGATGTTTGACGTTAGTCCCTTCTCGCCTACTGCATAATGTAGCAGTTATCTGCTGCTATAGTTGCCGTGTTCGACCACCTCCTCTTCTTCGGGGAGCATTGCATGTATTTTGGAACGCTCGCCAGGCACTTCAATGTTGTACGAGGGGCGTTTGAAAAGTCCGTGCAAAGTCCGAGAGATGGCACCACTGGCACACCAAGTTTCAGCGATATTGGTCTATTTCTTTGTGATTGGCATTTGTGTGAATCAAGGAAGTCGAGTGATTGTCAAAAAATGGACGAAAAGGGATTTGGTGTTGTGATTCAACATTTCTTTATGAAAGGCAAAACGCCTCAGGAGACTAGAGAGAAGCTTGATAAACATTACGGTGACTCTGTACCTTTCATTAGAACAGTTTATAAGTTGTTTCAAAATGTTGAATGGCCATATGGGCACAAGTGATGCTGAACGTTCTGGACGCCCTGTGGAGGTTAGGACTCCAGAAATCATTGATAAAATCCATGATATGGTGATCGATGACGGAAAAGTTAAGGTGCGTGAGATTCCTAGTGCTGTGGGCATCTCGAACGAACAGGTACATAATATTTTGCATAAACATTTGGACATGAGAAAGCTATCCGCAAGATGGGTTCCACGATTGCTCACGCTTTACCAAAAACGGAATCGTGTGAAGAGTTGCATGGATGGTTGGCAGCTGTTCGGGAAGAATCCGCAGGACTTTAAGCATCGTTTCGTCACTGTGGGTGAAAAACACTCCTGAGACCAAACAACAGTCTAAACAATGGGTTACCAAGGGAGAATCTGCACCAAAAAAGGCGAAGACCATTCCTTCGGCCGGATAGGCTTTGGCGACCATCTTTTGGGATTCGCAAGGGATGATCCTCATCGACTATCTGGAAAACGGTAAAACTATTACAGGTGCATCTTATTCATCGTTATTGGACCGTTTGAAAACCAAGCTGCGAGAAAAACACCGGCGATTGGACCGCAAAAAAGTCCTTTTCCATCACGCCAGTGCACCAGCACACACCTCAGCTGTTGTGGTCACAAAATTAATGGAAATAGGATTCCAACTCGTTTCATATCCACGCTATTCCCCAGACTTGGGCCGACTGGAGTGGCCAAGCGGTTCTAGGCGCTTCAGTCTGGAACCGCTCGACCGCTACGGTCGCAGGTTCGAATCCTGCCTCGTGCATGGATGTTTGTGATGTCCTTAGTTAGGTTTAAGTAGTTCTAAGGGACTGATGACCTCAGATGTTAAGTCCCATAGTACTTAGAGCCAGTTGAACCCCAGACTTGTCTCCCTCGGACTACTATTTGTTCCGCAATTTGAAGAAATAATTGGCGGGACAAAGATTTTATTCAAACGTAGAGGTAATTGTAGCAACTGGTAATAGCTATTTTTTAGACTTGGACAATTCCTATTATTCGGAAGGGGTCAACAAATTAGAACAGCATTGGACTAAATGTATAAGTCTAAAAGGAGACTATGTCGAAATATAAAAGAAGTTTATCCCAAACATGTAAGTAGTTTTTATCTTTTGCAAGGACTTTTCAAACGCCCCTCGTAAGGATAAGCGCAAAGTGAGACGCGTGTAGCACGTGTGACGTGCCACACGACAACAGTGCGACGCGCACGTTCGGCACTGGTCGCTGGTCCTGCGCATATTGTGACGCGTAGAAATACTTCGCACGCGCCGGCTGCCAACGCTCTGCGCTGACAATCGAAGCGTGCGTACCATGTAATCTTTCTCAAACGATTTTACAGAAACCATCCAATAAAAGTATTTTATTTTAGCATTACTTACAACGTTATATGTCAGTTTCGTGGTGAAGTGCCCTCATCTCGCTAATGGTCATACTTATTGTGATATACCCAAAACTCGAAAAGTTTGCAACGAAAAATATGGGTCGCTATAATTTTGCTTTAGCTGCGTATATCACCATATGTTTCTGCGTATGAAATTTAGCTAACATGTTGAAATTTTCTTTAGACTTGAAAGGAGGTTTCAGTCTACCTCCGATCTCGACAAAAAGGACGTACGTTGCGGGTTCACGCCCGATCGCACGTCCGCCAGATTTAAATATTCATAACATCCGTCATATCTCCTAAACCACTAGAGACATATAAACAAAATTTTGGTGAATGACAGCACACAAGTAGGAGGGAATTCTGTCAAAATGTTACCATACGGAACATTCTTATCTATGATGATATATCAGAAGCTGAAGCTTTTATTTTTATCTATTTTATCTCTCCAGTAACTGTACATTTTTAAGAGTCATCGGTAGCTACTGAAATGAGAATTTCCAAATATGAAAATAAACATGAAATTTCTTCTCTTCTGTAACTTGAAACCGACAGAATGAGATTTTCTGTAAGTTATTTGTCACCAACTGCTTGTGTAATGAGACGCAACGTTTAAGAATTCGGTTACAATAGCTGATGTAAGGTGAGTATGTGAAAATTGTACTCTGTTTTGTCAAAGAAGCACAATTATACCTGGCAACAAGAAAAACGTAGCCGTTACTCATAAATACTGATACTTTTTCGTATGAGAAAAGGTTAAAATTCACACACAAATAAATCGCCAATTCTGTTGTAATTTTGATTGAATCCCCGTAAATTATCATATTCTCAACACTGAACGAATGGAGTGGAAATTTACCAAAGGGTTTCATTCCTCGTCTTCATCTTAGCAGTATTAAAGTAATGACGACCGTGCCCTTCAGGAGGGGCGACGGGCACATGCCAGACGGTGGTTACTCACATATGGCTTGCCAAACTGACAGTGTGTGATCCACGAATAGAACAGTTGTTAGTGAGAAACGTAAACAATTGATCAATCGCACAACATGGTTAACAGTGTATTGTCAGCAGCTGAGAATAATGTGCGCGACAGGACTGCGGGAGCTAGCCACGAATGCCTTGTGAGGGGATGAGTTCATGTCTTTCGAAAAAACATTGTCATTATTGTAGGGCCTACCTTTGTAAGGAATTCATTTCAGCAAATTAAATACATCATATTTTTGGACTCTTCCAGGATACTCAGACTTTCGGAATAATTCCGACCGCTTACTTCATTTGTGTAACCTCTTGTGTCATTAGTTTATCGATGCTGATACCGTGTATGCAAGCACTGAAATGCTTATTCTCTACACAACGCAGGAACTAAAACATTGTCATTTATGGGGGTTTCTCGACTGTTTCTAGCTTACAGTGATGTCTGCAAGCATACAGTATAAAGTCAAGTAATCACAGTGAATTCCATATATTTCAGATCTTGGACGCTTTTTAGCAGGAGCACAAAGGAGATACACATATGGAAATTCCCACTTTTCGAATTGTTGTAACAGACAGTACAGAAATGTCAGTATAAGCAACACGTAGACTACGGTATTTCACTGCGTAATATGTGAAATTTCCCGCCTTGCTTCTTGATCACATAATTTTATAATATTGTTTCACCTTTCATTAACTTCACGATGAATCGTCTGTCTCATGTTACTATTTAAAGACATTGTGGAGGCAGAAGATATAATCACAGCGGCTAATAGATCACAGTTCACAGAACTACGCGTTGTACTTGACAAAGAAAAGTAACGAAATAAAACAGCAGAACTGTATACAAGTAAATAACTGAAAAATATAATGAACTAATGAGAACAGATCGAGAGCGTAAATGGCGACAAACGGAACACTACTCTGTCACATAAATTTCAGTAACAACGCAATTATTTGTCGGATGGTCAACAATGGCACTTGCCATACGCAAGTTTCTTGAGGTCGCATGTGGCAGGACCGTTTTCTAGCTCTCCGCCTCACCTCTCCCGCAGTGATCGCGTGGCACATGCCGCGAGAACTATGCCACAATCACAACGCCGCGCGACCTGGCGCAGGCGCGTGTCGCGTCACCATATCGTCGCGTCCCTGTCCGAGCGGTCACACATGAACCTGTTGATCCACAAAAATGCGTTGTGCGCTGCGCTAGACGAGCTTTACACGTCTCAGTTTTCACTTAGCGTAACCCAGTAAGGCAGAAACTGTATTTTACAGTGTCTGTATATTCGATGCAACGCTCCTTCGGACACGCACACATTTCCGAAGGAACACTGTATCGAGCTACGCAGACACTGTAAAATAAGACACTTCCCTGCTGTATTTCATGCCAGTGCAAGGCGACCTGACGAGCAAAACGAAGGCTCTTCTCGTCGTACGATTTGTATGCGGCCACTATGAGACGTAGACACTAGGACGTACAACAGTTTGTGTCGGTCCTGGAGAAGTTTTCGAATGCCCGAGGCAGTACCGCTTTTGCATCCGTGCAGTGCAGACGTACTGCGTAGCGCGCGCGCACGCTGTCGTTTATAGTCAGCGGCTGTCACTTATGCGTCGCTTACGTGTACTAGAGCCACGGCCGACTGTTTTCTAAAATTCACACTACGATTTACGTTCTGTAATGCTTATACGAGACCAAAGGCTTTGCAAGTGGAACGCTTCCTACGTGACGAAGCTAAGACGCCAGCTTTCCAGGTTTTTGGCATCCATTCATGTATCTTAAGTAATACAGTAAACGGTAAGTCATTAACTGACGCGGCGTGCGAACAAATACTTCGTGGCACTATACATGAACTGTGCTTTTGCCACGCCGACGGCAGTGACGTCGCGATCACTCTCCACCACGAAGGCTTGGCCATGCACGCCAAACGAGTTCTCGAACTACTATCAGAGCTCTCGGCGGAGGATATTATCGCGGCTTTCCGCCGCTGTCGCCCTTTTAATGTCATACTGCCGACCGCTGGGCGCAGTTCCAAGCGTACCCCGTTCTTAACGGTGAGCGACACATCGCCGTCTATCTTCGTTGCCGCGTGCCATCATACGTATTTCGGTTATCGGGTGTCGCACAGTCGTTCGGTCAACCGGAGACCTGTTCCTGGTGAAGAGAAGAAAGGTCACCTCACGTCTGATCGTCTTCATTGGCGCGCCACTCAATTCCTGCCGCTACTGTGGCACCTCCAACACCTACGCATCGGCGCTCTCTTCTCCTGCTGCCTGTCCTTGTCGGCCGGATGACGTATTGTATTGTATGTTAACCGGGGACCTAGAAACGATGGAGAGGCTCCGTCCCCGCTGCAGCCTCAGTGGTCTACAGCTCAACGACGAATGCCGCATTTCACTTCACCCCTCCGACGCCCCACAGAGAACCACTCATTCAGGGTTATTGTGCGGTTCGGCCACCGGTGGACCGCCCCCCCCCCCCCCTCCCACGGAACGTCTCACACCACACGAGTGTAACCCTTATGTTTGCTTGGTGGAATAATGGTGGTGTACGCGTACGTGGAGAACTTGTTTGTGCAGCAATCGCCGACATAGTGTAGCTGACGCGGAATAAGGGGAACCAACCTGCATTCGCAGAGGCAGATGGAAAACCGCCTAAAAACCATCCACAGACTGGCCGGCTCACGGGACCTCGACACAAGTGCGCCAGGCGGATTCGTGCAGGGGACCAAGCGCTCCTTCCCAATCCAGAACAGCCTGCGTTAGACCGCACGGCTAACCGGGCGGGCCCGGATCACGTACCATTGTCCCTACGAGCTACCACGGACAACGCCGGTGTCTACGCATCAAGCTCACAACTCCGCACGACTCTGGTGCCGCCACCAACAGCGACGATTACCGATCTCCTCCCATCCGATAATATGGACATTACATCATTCATCGTCACGGCGATGAACTTCATCCCTGACCGCAGCAACACCTCCCTATCTTCCAACACAGAGGGATGGGACGGACGAGTAAACTACGTTCACGAAACGTCGTAGGACGAGGCGTCGTGCGGTCTCGTAAGGAGACGACCCCCGACCCACCTCCATCACCACCACTTGAAGCTTCAGATGTCATCCGGCCCCACGACGGCTCGGAGAACCTGCACTACGACAAGAATGACGATAACGTGACGCCGGATCTGCCTGCGCCAGTACCTACTCAGCCGGTTCGCCCAGGTGTACCGTTACGAATGCCACGAGACGACCTGCGCTCCTACAGACGAGGTGGACCGTATGGATGCCACAACTGCAGCGCCCTCGACGGCGTGAAATCATGACGTCGACGATGACGCGAACCAAACGCTGCAGACGGAGCTATCCCAGACGGAGACCTGTTTACAACGTCGCCAACGCCGTCAGGTAGCGTACGGCACAGCTCGCCACTGCCTCGCCCCGCCTCTCCTCACGCAGACGGAATTCCCCTCCACGGCGGGCTCGGCTGCAAACGTGCCGAACAGCACCGATTAACAAAATGTTCAAATGTGTCTGAGTTTCTAAGGGACAAAACTGCTGAAGTCATCGGTTCCTAGACTTACACACTACTTTAACTAACTTATGCCAAGAACATGGCGCCTCAAACCGCGCGGCATCTCCACGCGGGACCGATTAACACTTAGAACACTAGCTCCCTAGTAAAAATTCAACAGCTGCGAGAGGTGATGGGGCATCGGACGTCCATATCGCAGTATTACAGGAAGTAAACTTGGACATACTTCCGGACGTCGCTGGCTGTACCACTTACCATTCTGTTATGATGTGGAATAGCCATCTACGCCCACAAGGGCATCCCATTAGCCGACGTAACGTACCTTCTGTCCTCCAGAGGCTTGGCGATCAGTCATGGGAACGCATATCGTTAACATTTTGCTCCCCGTCAGGCTTCACTCGCAGACAGGATGCTTCAAATGGCTCTAAGCACTGTGGGACTTAACATCTGAGGTCTTCAGTCCCCTAGACTTAGAACTACTTAAACCTAACTAACCTAAGGACATCACACACATCCATGCCCGAGGCAGGATTGGAACCTGCTACCATAGCAGCAGCGTGGTTCCGGACTGAAGCGCCTAGAACCGCCCTTCACAGCAGCCAGCCGCGGACACGAAAGATAACGCTTCTACTCAGAAGAAATCGTCCTTTTAGTTCTTGGACACTGTGTCCGTTATTTGCTTGGGGTTGATTTTAATTGTGTCCTGCAACCTAAGGATTAAACGCCCCACTACAACACCTGACAAAAAATGGTTCAAATGGCTCTGAGCACTATGGGACTGAACATCTGTGGTCATCACTCCCCTAGAACTTAGAACTACTTAAACCTAACTAACCTAAGGACATCACACAACACCCAGTTATCACGAGCCAGAGAAAATCCTTGAGCCCGCCGGGAATCGAACCCGGGAACCCGGGCGTGGGAAGCGAGAACGTTACCGATCACCTGACAAGAACGCGCCTTGTCGTCAGTGATTTGCTAGTCCGTGACAATTGGGAAGTTCGGCACGCGAAGAACCTGAACACACTTACCAGACGAGTCAATCCACGAGACGCCTTGACAGGATTTACGTCTCTCTGGAGCTCACACCTGCTCTCCAAGGTGCAAAACTTTGGCTCTTGGCATTTTCGGACCACTGTGCCTACATTTACAATATTCTCGTTATCCAACAAGTGGTCTGGCACAGTCGTGCACAGTGGAAGTTAAATACGTCCCGCCTCCACGATCCCGAATGTGTTCAACACATTACCGAGACCTGTGAACGTTGCTTTCGTATGTACTGTACAACACTGACTTTGTGACTGGGACGTGCCAAACCTGCCTTTCGAAGTAAGTTGATGTAGTAAGGCAAGGAAGTACGTAGCTGCGTCGCACCGCCAGGCTACCGAATAGTTATGTGCCGTTCTCTTCGACCTATATGCACAGTCGCCCATCCCTGAAACACAGAGACAACGCAGCAGGATTAAAGCACAAATCGTTACACTGGCACAACGTAGACTGCAGAAGGTGGTGCTGAGGTCGATACGTCAAGATTCGGCGGAACAGCAACAACCCATCACGTATCATATCGCTTTAGATTGGAAACGACGACGACAACGACTCATCACCGAAATCTAAAGCTGTCTCGCCCAGTGTGTCACTTGTCAGGCTTAAATCGTCAGTGTCTTTGTAGACCACAGCTGTACAGTGCTCCAGGTGAAGTCTGCTTACACCTGTGCTGTGGTGGTTGTTTTTCCACAAATCACATGCAACTTCGCCGAGGACGAAGCGAAGGAGCTGACGGAGGTGGTTACGTAAGAGGAGGTCCACGATGTAATCAACGAAAGTGCTTTGAAGGAGTAACCCGGCGACGACGGATTAAAAAACAGAATTTTATCGCGCCTTCCTCGCGCTAATTATTCGCAGTGGACGACAATGTTTTACGAGCTGTTGTCGACGGACAACGCTGTACCGTCAGTCTTTATCAGGGGATTATTATACCCATCCACAAACTGATACAGGGAGTGACGCCCTCATATTACCGCCCCTAACGCTGCTTAACACCGACTATAAAATTTTTGCACGACTCCTGACGACTACAAGATACATCCTTGTATTCTGTCCCTGGGACAGACAAATCCGAATGGCCACTGGGGAATGTCCGATTTAGTCGCACTGGCGGTGGCGTGTAGCACGCTGCTGCCAATGCGATTATATTGCTCCCCGCTCGGTGCCATTGATTTTGACAGTCCATTCGTCAAGGTGCGGCATCGTTTCCTATTCTCCGTCATGGGCCGAATGGGTTTTCCGCTCCCCTTCATTGCTATCGTCCGGTGCCTCTACGGCAGCGGCGGATCACTGATTCATGTAAGTGGCCATGTGGCGGGGCAGGGACCATTTTTTTCTGGGCATCAGTCTTCTGACTGGTTTGATGTGGTGCGCCACAAATTCCTTTCCTGTGCCAACCTTTTTACTCAGAGTAGCACTTGCAATCTACGTCCTCAATTATTTGCTGGATGTATTCCAATCTCTGTCTTCCTCTATAGATTTTACCCTCTAACCTCCCTCTAGTACTACAGAAGTAATTCCCTGATATCTTAACAGATGTCCTATTCCTGTTCCTTGTCCTTGTCAATGTTTTCCACATATTCCTTTCCTCTTCGACATTGCGTAAAGCTTGCTCATTCCTTGCCTTATCAGTCCATCTAATTTTCAAGATTTCGCCTGTAGCACCACATCTCATATGCTTAGATTCTCCTCTGTTCTGGTTTTCCCACAGTCTATATTTTACTACCACACAATGGTGCGCTCCAAACGTATATTCTAAGAAATTTCTTCCTCATATTAAGGCCTACGTTTTATACTAGTAGACTTCTCCTGGCCAAGGATTCCTATTCTGCCGTTGATAGTTTACTTTTGATGTCGTCCTTGCTCCGTCCGTCATTGGTTATTTCACTTCCTAGGTAGCAGAACTTCATCTACTCCTTGGCCATCAATCTTGATTTTCAGTTTCTCGCTGTTATCATTTCTGCTTCTTCTAATTCCTTTCGTCTATCTTCGAGTTATTCTCAATCCATAATGTGTACTTATTAAATTGTTCATTCCACTCACAGATCATGTAATTCTTCTTCATTATCACTTGGCTAGCAATGTCATCAGCGAATCGTATCACTGATATCCTTTCACCTTGAACTTTAATTCCACTCCTGAACTTTCTTTTATTTCCATCATTGCTTCTTTGGTACACAGATGAACAGTAGGGGCGAAAGACTACATTCCTGTCTTACATCCTTTTTTATCCGAGCGCTTCGTTCTTGGTCGTCCACTTTTATTATTCCTCTTGATTTTTGTACATATTGTATATTATCCGTCGCTCCCTATAGCCTACCCCTATTTTTCTCAGAATTTCGAACGTCTTGCACCATTTTACATGGTCGAATGCTTTTTCCAGCTCGACAAATCCTATGAAAGTGTCTTTATTTTCTTTAGTTTTGTTTCCATCATCAACCGCAACGTAAGAATTGCCTATCTGGTGCCCTTACCTTTTCTAAAGCCAAACTGATCGTCATCTAACACATTCTCAATTTTCTTTTCCAGTCTTCTGTATATTGTTCTTGTCAGCAACATGGATGCATGAACTGTTATGCTGATTCTCGCACTCGTCAGCTCTTGCAGTCTTGGAATTTTTGTGGATGATATTTTTCCGAAAATCAGACAGTATATTCCCAGACTCATACACTCTACACACCAACGAGAATAGACTTTTTGCTGCTACTTTCCCTGATGATTTTAGAAATTCTGATGGAATGTTATCGATCCCATATGCCGTATTTGATTCAAGTCCTCCAAGGCTCTCTTAATTTCTGATTCTAATACTGGATCCCCTATATCTTCTGAATCGACTCCTGTTTCTTCTTCTAGCACATCAGACAAATCTCACCCCTCATAGAGATCTTCAATGTACTATTTCCATCTATCCTCTCTCTGCTCTGCATTCAACCATCCTTGCTTTTAATATCACCGAAAGTTGTTTTGACTGTCCCTTATGCTGAATCCGTCCTTCCGATAATCATTTCTTTTTCGATTTCTTCACATGTTTCATACAGCCTTTTCGTCTTAGCTTCCCTGCATTTCCTATTTATTTCATTCTTCAGCTACTTTTATTTTGATGTTCCTTAATTTCTGTGAACATTTTTGTACTTCTTTCTTCCATCGATCAGCTGAAGTATTTCTTCTGTTACCCATGGTTTCTTCGCAATTACCTTCTTTGTACCTATGTTTTTCTTTCCAACTTCTGTGATATCCCTTTTCAGAGATGTCCATTCTTCTTCAACTGTACGGCATGCTGAGCTATTTCATACTGCTGCTATCTATAGCCTTAGAGAACTTCAAGCGTATCTCGTCATCCCTTAGCACTTCTGTATCCTAGTTCTTTGCATGTTGATTCTTCCTGGCTAATCTCTTCAACTTCAGCCTACTCTTCATCACTACTTCGTTGTGATCTGAGTCTACATCTGATCCTGGGTGTGCCTTGCAATTAAGTATCTTGTTTCGGAAACTCTGTCCAGTCATAATGTAATCTAACTGAAATCTGCCGGTATCACCCGATCTCTTCCATGTATACCTCCTCCTCTTGTGGCTCTTGAACAGAGTATGCGTTATTATTAACTGAAATTTATTACAGATCGCAATTAGTTTTTTTTTCTCTCTCATTCCTTGTCCCAAGTCCATATTCTCCTGTAATATATTCTTCAACTCTTTCCGCTACAGCCGGCCGGAGTGGCCGAGCGGTTAAAGGCGCTACAGTCTGGAACCGCACGAACGCTACGGTCGCAGGTTCGAATCCTGCCTCGGGCATGGATGTGTGTGATGTCCTTAGGTTAGTTAGGTTTAAGTAGTTCTAAGTTCTAGGGGACTTATGACCACAGCAGTTGAGTCCCATAGTGCTCAGAGCCATTTGAACCATCCTTCCGCCACAACTGCATTCCAGTCGCCCATGACTCATAGATTTTAATCTCCCTGTATTACCCATTCATTATCCACATACACATTATCTATCTCTTCATTTTCTGCCTGCGATGTCGGCAGTTTACCTGAATTGTCGTTGTTAGGTGTTGGTTTGTTGTCTACATCTACATTTATACTCCGGAAGCCACCGAACGGTGTGTGGCGGAGGGCACTTTACGTGCCACTGTCATTACCTCCCTTTCCTGTTCCAGTCGCGTATGGTTCGCGGGAAGAACGACTGTCTGAAAGCCTCCGTGCGCGCTCTAATCTCTCTAATTTTACATTCGTGATCTCCTCGGAAGGTATAAGTAGGGGGAAGCAATATATTCGATACCTCATCCAGAAACGCACCCTCTCGAAACCTGGCGAGCAAGCTACACCGCGATGCAGAGCGCCTCTCTTGCAGAGTCTGCCACTTGAGTTTATTAAACATCTCCGTAACGCTATCACGGTTACCAAATAACCCTGTGACGAAACGCGTCGCTCTTCTTTGGATCTTCTCTATCTCCTCCGTCAAACCGATCTGGTACGGATCCCACACTGATGAGCAATACTCAAGTATAGGTCGAACGAGTGTTTTGTAAGCCACCTCCTTTGTTGATGGACTACATTTTCTAAGCACTCTCCCAATGAATCTCAACCTGGTACCCGCCTTACCAACAATTAATTTTATATGATCATTCCACTTCAAATCGTTCCTCACGCATACTCACAGATATTTTACAGAAGTAACTGCTACCAGTGTTTGTTCCGCTATCATATAATCATACAATAAAGGATCCTTCTGTCTATGTATTCGCAATACATAGAACGAGCCTATCACTGAACTGTTCACTGTAACCCACTCTCTGCCGTACCATCATATTCATGACGAATCCTACTCCCGTTATACCATTTTCTGCCACTCTTGATGTTTCCCTGTACTCATCTGACCTTAAATCAATGTCTTCTTTCCATTTCACTTCACTGACTCGTACTATATCTAGACTAAGACTCTGCATTTCCCTTTTAAGATTTTCTAGCTTCCCTACCACATTCAGGCTTCCGACATTCAACGCGCCGACTAGTAGAACGATATTCTTTAGCTGATTATTCAATCCTTTTCTTTTTCGTGGTCACCTCCACATTGGCAGTCCCCTCCTAGAGATCTAAATTGAGGAATATTCCGGATTCTGGGAGATGGAGAAATGATAATGATACTTTTTCAATTACAGGCTACGTGTCCTGTGGATAAGCGTTATACGTGTTTAATGCAGTGGTTTCCATTACCCTCTGCACCCTCATGTCGTTGACTATTGCTGGCTATTCCGCCCTTGGGGGCAGTTTCCCACCCCAAGAACAAGAGAGTGGCTTGAACCTCTGTCCGCTCTTCTACTGTCTTCGACAAGGCAATTGACAGAATGAGGCTGACTTTTTATGCCCACCCCAAGAAAAAGAGAGTGGCCTGAAGCTCTGTCCGCCCTTCCACCGCCTTGGACAAGGCAATTGACAGAATGAGGGTGACTTCTTATGCCGGAAGCCTTCTGACGCCAATGCTGATTATTAATCAAAATTTAAACGGTGGCGGGTTTCGGGCCCTGGAACGAGGACATTTTGATTACTAGTAAAATACACTGCCGCTTTTTTTGATCGGTATTGTTCGTTGCGTTTGGTCTGTGTGGACGTCACATGACATCCGTTCAAACTGATCTTTGATTTCTTTACTGAGTTTTTTGTTAGAGACACCAACCAGCTCTTTGACCGAACACGCTGAGCTACTGTGCCGGCGACCGCTAGACCATGGCTGCAGGCTTTCATACCATACGCCGCTTCATTATGAAATTTTACACACTTTCGACACTGCTACACGCTATAAACTTGGACCCAGTCATCGGGAGTCTGATGACCTGCCTTTCTGGTTTCACGTTGGCATGCGTATGTGGAGGACCTTCTCTTCCTAGTACGCTCGTGAATCCGAAAACACAGTTGTTAGTGCCATGAATGTGGCTTAATCCTCGGCGATGCTCATTCATCTCGACCTCTCACACGACGACTTAGCAACATTCTGTTGCGTACAGAACTTACGATAACTTGTTATCATTTTTGCCTCCACTGTGGCCACTCTGCCGCCACCAGTTTACGGCGTTCTCTCCAAACGCGTGGCAGCCTGACAAAATCGCTTCCGTTGACTCGATTCCTTACAATTCGTCGAATATCTCAAGTAAAATGGGGCGTCCAAAAGGGTCCACATTTCTCAGATGATCCGACTGTTATCAACTATTGGGCGCAGCCTTCAGGCTGCTGTCGGATACTTTCTTATGGCTGGCATGTTCTTGAAGGTCGGATACTTTCTTATGGCTGGCATGCTCTTTAAGGTCCGTTATGAACAGCATACACTCCCATCGCAAGCGAGGAGCCACGGCTTTTCCAGCGTTCGACTCCAAGTAGCATCATTGTACATGGCCATTATGGAAAAACTGTGGACAGGGGGCACAACCCTTATGCTCAGCTTGCTAGACATTCTTCTGTCCACGTACACATCCCTGCTGGTGCTAGCAGGTCTTATCATGCCCTTTGCAGCATAATTTCGTCACCTTGAAACTTCCTGGCAGATTAAAACTGTGTGCTGGACCGAGTCTCGAACTTAGAAACTTTGCCTTTCACTGGCAAGTGCTCTAACAAATGAGCTACCCAAGCACGATTCAAGCCCCATCCTCGCAGGTTTAATTCCACCAGTACCTCGTCTCCTACCTTCCAAACTTCACAGAAGCTCTCTTGCGAACCTTGCAGAACTAGCACTCCTGGAAGAAGGGATATTGCGGAGAAAAGGCTTAGCCACAGCCTAGGGGATGTTTCCAGAATGAGATTTTCAGTCTGCAGCGGAGTGTACGCTGAAATGAAACATCCTCGCAGATTAAAACTGTGTGCCGGACCGAGACCCGAACTCAGGAACTTTGCGTTTCGCGGGCGACCCAAGCATCACACACGCCCCGTCCTCACAGCTTTAAATCCGCCAGTACCTCATCTCCCGCCTTCTAAACTTCACAGAAGCTCTCCCACGAACCTTGCAGAAATAGAATTCCTGGAAGAAAGGATATTAAGGAGACATGGCTTAGCCAAATCCTGGGGGATGTTTCTAGAATGAGATTTTCACTCTGCAGCGGAGTGTGCTCTGATATGAAACATCCTGGCAGAGGATGGGGTGTGAGTCGTGCTTGGGTAGCTCATTTGGGCCGGCCGAAGTGGCCGAGCGGTTCTAGGCGCTTCAGTCTGGAACCGCGCGGCCACTACGGTCGCCGGTTCGAATCCTGCCTCGGGCATGGATGTGTGTGATGTCCTTAGGTTAGTTAGGTTTAATTAGTTCTAAGTTCTAGGGGACTGATGAGCTGATCAGTTAAGTCCCATAGTGCTCAGAGCCATTTAAACCTTTTCTTTAGCTCATTTGGTAGAGAACTTGCCCGTGAAAGGCAAGGTTCCTGAGTTCGAATCTCGGTCCGACACACAGTTTTAATCTGCCGGGAAGTTTCATGTAAGCGCACACTCCGCTGCAGATATCTCATTCTGGAAATATCCCCCAGGCCGTGGCTAAGTCACGTCTTCGCAATATCCTTTCTTCCAGGTGTGCTAGTTCTCCAAGGTTCGCTGGAGAGCTTCTGTGAAGTTTTGAAGGCGGAAGATGAGGTACTGGCGGAATTAAAGCTGTGAGGACGGGGTGAGAGTCGTACTTGGGTAGCTCAGTTGGTAGAGCACTTGCCCGCGATATCAGCGCACGCACCACTGTAGAGTGAAATTCTCATTCTGAAATCGTCGTCACCTTCATGTATTCTCACACTCACTCACCGACCACTCGATATCCTCGAACCAAAGATTTCTATATCCCACTACTGTATATCTTGCAATGATGCTGAATTGGAAATAACCATGGACGCGCTAGTCCATGATTTGGAATCATATCTACTGCCTTTCCCTCCCTCCAACGTCTGTGCAATATGGTTCCATGTCACATATTAAAAATTCGCCACATGTCAACGTCTTCACGCAATGTATTGTCAGAAGCTCCACTTTGTACAATTTACCACTTCAGTGACGACGATGGCACCACCTGACTTCTGCTGCCACCAGTGACGTCTGGAAACCGGGTCGACAGTTTGTTGCCTGCCACCTCCGTGTTCAAACGGACTCGATGAACCACTGGGTTTTTAGGCATCCTGAGTACACTAATTTCCCTACCACCAAAAATCGCGCCATTTTATGCCTTAAACGACAGACGATCACTTACCGGGATACTGGTGGCGACAAATGATGCCTTTGCTTCTGGCAGTACTTACGAACCGCCCACAATGAAACTGATTACTGAATACGCTACAGCAAGTCCTTCACCAGTTACCTATCCCTGATCATTACCAGCTGGCTGGTGGCTCACGTAGTCGGCATTCCCCCCTACCCTCCCCCCCCCCTCCCCAGCCCCCATCCCACCCCTTCTGACGTCGGAGATACCACGTGCTGTATTTCTGTATAGTACGCCTCAGCGGGTAAGATTCACGGACAGGCGTCCCTTTCTTTTGTGCTCTATGCCAGACCAAGCTGGACATTACCCAACACTACTGGGCCCTTCTCCTTGGCATCCGCCCTCCTTTTTTGCGTTTTTGCTTGGTGGTGGTGGTGGTTGTCGTGGTGGTGGTGGTGGTGGGGACACCGTGGCCAGGCCTCCCATATTGAAGGCTGACCATTTTGCCCCCACTCCACATCTGTCGAGCAGGGGGACGCCTGGAAGTCTTACCATTCCCCGATCCTCCTTCCGCCTTAATCTACGGCATCACACCTCTCAGCTTACTTGGTTACGGGTGCACATATTTTTATTGCTCCCTCACCTTGTTAATAAGGACTTTTGTACGTCTTGTTAAAAAAAAGGAAAAGAGAGAGAGAGCGAAAAGCAGTAGAAGGGTCCGCAGACGTCTTGTCGCAAGTAGACTTCCACCGGAAGGAAAGCCATTACTTTGTATTTGTGATAACACGAATACAGATGTTTTGCTTAGCCTGTTTCCTGTACCTCAAAAACAAAAGTCGGAGGGGCCCGGTTCAGGGACGGGTAGGGGGAAGCATAGTGCCCAATCTGTACCCATCGGCCTGAAGCTGATCACTCTTCTTCCTGGGAAAAAAATTCGATAAGGCACTTCAAAAAGAAAAAGGAGGTGACGTGGTCGTCTGTGAAGCGAATGCTGCCTTGGTTCTCAGTAAAAATAAAAATAATGTTGGTTAACGCAATTGCTGGCGTGAAGTGGAACGTCCGTGAAACGCCCTACTTGAGTCCGCAGGACAGACAGGCCGTTGGAACTGTGGAAAGGTGCCAAAAGGGGGCTTTCAGTTGCAATTAAATACATATAACTTTATTTAGTTGTTCAAAAAATTTTTGAACTTAGTTATCGGCTGAATAGGCTACAATACCTTATACCTTAAGGGCACAACCGCCTAAATTTAAAAACGGCTGAAAGTCATTAGTTTAAAATTCAGACTCAAAACAGAATATTTTGAAAGCAGAAAGCCTCCCGTAAGTAAGTTCTATAACTTGGCTGAAGGCCCAACCAATCTAACACTTGAAAGGCAAACAAATTTGATTTAAAGACGACTGAAGGCCCATGGTTTAAGACTGCAGGTAAAATTAATTTAAAAAAAGGCAGAAGGCCTTACCTTCAGTTAGGCTGAAGGCCCCACACAGTCTGATACTTGAAAGACAAGAACCTTAATTTAAGAACGGCTGAAACCCGATTACTTAAAACAACTAAAATAATTTTTAGTGTGCAGAAGGCCCAAAGCTTTATCTTTAAACAATATTTTACACAGGCTGAAAACCCAAACAATCTAAGATTTATCAAGTAAGGTACTTAAATTTTAAAGCAGCTCAAGGCCCATTATTGAAAAACACAACTACAATAAATTTTCAGAGGCATAAGATCTAAAGCTTTATCCAAAAAAATATTTGAGATGAGGCTGAAGGCCCAAACAACGCAAGACTTGACAAGTAAGGAACTTTCTGTTTTAAAGCGGCTGAAGGCTCATTATTTAAAACCCAACTAAAGGCATACAAATTCAAACCATCGGCTATAAGCCATTAAAATACACAATGAAACACCAACAAGAAAAGGCAGTACAGCCAGCGGCGCTCAGAAGTTTCCGGGGCCGGTCTGCACTTGAAATATTAACGGTCGCTTAGGGGAGACAGGTAGTCGCCCCAACTATATCCGATCAGCCGGCAACCCAACTAAGAGATAGTGAACTTTCCCACCGACAAGACGACTTGCTGTCCACTTGGCCATTGCACAAGGAACTCCAAAGCCAAAACTTTAAAGGCGTAGCCACCCACAACCAAATATGCATAAGCTGTGAAAACTACACACACGTGTTGGACAGCGACAACACGGTGAGGAAAGGACACTGCCTGAATTTTACAGTGAACTTTCCCACCGACAAGACGACTTGCTGTCCACTTGGCCAGTGCACAAGGAACTCCAAAGCCAAAACTTTAAAGGCGTAGCCGCCCACAACCAAATACGCATAAGCTGTGAAAACTACACACACGTGTTGGACAGCGACAACACGGTGAGGAAAGGACACTGCCTGAATTTTACGCCAGTGGCCAGGGCAGGTAACCTGAACGCTACAAGGCAGAAGATTCCGCTGCTGCACTTGGACTTCGAATAACCAAATACAGTTAAACTCTACCAGATGGTGGCCAAACTCTAACACTCGCTGTTGCTCACGGGAATACCCCCAAAAGCCAACCATGAAAACTAACGGCACAATTTGAACAGTCTGGCTTCGGTAATTAAATCACCACTCATCTTTGATTTCCTGGGTCGGTGAGCCACGAACCCCGTGGCAATCGGAACAGCTCCCACACACTCCGACAGTGCGTAGAGACCGCCAACGGGCCCGGCCAACTGCGCCGCGCAGAGATTTCCTGGCTGATCCACACCAACCGACCGATTGCCACACATCAGCACGGAGACAGCAATAAAATAACTGAGCAGTCGACATCACAAGCTACACACAGTTTAACGTACACTTGCACGAAGGAGGAATACTAACGGCAGCGACTGTGCAATAACAAGGAGGAATCACGAGTCACCACACGCAGGCAACCCATAAACGATCGCCGGCCAACATACACCTCGTCAGACAAGACGACCGACGACCAACCAAGGTGGTCCGCACTCAAATGGTACGTATCGTTAACCGTCGGGCGAGTCATGGCTGTCCGGACCTCACTGCAGCCGCGCCACGACTGAACTTCTGCCGCGTCCTAAATCAAACACCGCCGGGTCCAAACTGCACTGCTAGGGGCTCCCAAATCACTGGCAGATCCGAACTAACCCGAACCCACGACAAGTGGGAAGTAATAGCAGTCAGCAAAGATAATACGCCAGGGCTTATATCGATATTCGCCGCTGCTGCCGCTAACGGGCAGGCAAGGAGGGCAAGTCAGTGACACCAGTAATTGAAATTAACATAACGAGGTGGTAGTTGGTTAAAACCACGATGGAAACGAGGTATGGCACCAACACGAGCCACGCACGGCTCAATCCGGTTTCGAGTCCCGGTCTGCCACAAATTCCCATTTGTAACTAGTAAATCCTACAGGCGTTGTACAATCGTATTCGAAAATTGCGAATAAATTTCATAAATGCTGTAAGCAATACCAAACGCCTATCTGTCTTCCAATTTTCCGAAGATTTTTCCCCGTGCAGAGTCATCCAAACGTATTTTCTGGTCCATGTTGTAATGAAGCACACCATTAGAGTGCCCTATAAATCTGCTGCCTGATTGACGCACACTGTTTCTTTTCTTTTTTTTTCGATCGTTACACTTCCTCGTGTTGCGGAGCCAGCCTTGTTGGGGGCTATAGTCACGCTTATCTCACGCTATATGATGTCCAACTTTCTATGCACGAATGAGAGACCTCTGGCAACGTGCTCCCACAGTTTCATTTTTTTTCAGCGACAAGCCAGCGTGTTATGTTACGTTATCTATCCCACACTTTTATATTACGGTGTGCTTCCAACACACTTCCACAAGAACTGAATGAGACATACCAGGTTCGCATATGCAACGATCTACAAGCCCCTTACCCGAAACATCGTAAGTTTTTATCCGCATTATCATCTGCAGATATTAAAATTTTGGGAATCACTGTAATGCATTCGGTATGCCGGACCTCTGAAGGCAGGCTTACACTTCGCACGATTTTCTTCTGCTGAAGTTGCACTATGCAATAAGGAGGGGAGGAGGGGGGGTGGGTACTTTATTTCCATCTTATGAATATATAGTAGTCTAGTCATGTACTTTATATTTTAAAATTTATTCTTTATTTTCGATAAGCAGCGCATCTGGGAAATAATCGGATTATTTGCGGGACGTCCACAACAGTTACAAAAATTTTTCATAAAGAATCTCTCTTATTTTCTTTCTTTGTTCTTTTTTTTTTTTTTTGCACCTGATGATGGGATTTTCATCCTGAAACCCGGGTCGTGTGTACACTTGACAGCAAAAAAAGTGTCACTGCCGAATACGAGCAACATAACATAGCTGTGTTGCAGGTCCTCTGAACATCAAAACCCCGTTGGGTACAGTCGTTTGACTACACACAATGGATACCGCAAGAGACTACTAGAGACAAAAGGTCTTTATGGCAGTCAGTCTAAGCGTCAGCTAATATCGTCATACAAAACATACTAGAAAACACGTCCTTCGCGATGAGACACTCCATAACACTCAAAAACTAACCTTAATTATAACAAGTGACATGCTAATGTTCTGAGAAAACGGATTATTTTACATTTATCGTACAGTAACCCTTAGTCAAAATTTAATACTTGAGACAATACGTGGAGTTACAAAGCTGTATGGCAACTGGAAAAAAGTTTTTCGCTCTCGAAAAGGTTTTCCATCCACGTGCTGAACGTCGCTCAACGGCGAGTCGCTCTGGAAACTGGATATTGGACGAACCAGTAAAAAATGCGATTAACGGCAACAAGCATTCTACGGAAATCTCAACATTAACAGCGAATCACCAGTAATATCATTGTTCTCGTAACACATCAACAGCTACGTGTACACAAATTTGAACTTTAAATGACATGACCAACGTCGTCGTTCTAGACTTGTATTCATACCCAGCACCTATAGCCATTGTTTACTAAGCTAAGCTTTGTTTGTGCCTTATTGAGACACGATCACTAGACATAAAGAGACGTGAAGTATAGACGTTTGCACCAGTATCACTTATCAATTCAGATCCTGAAAATAAATGACGAAAATGTTTGTGCTGAACTGGGAATCCTGTCATAAAAGTTACGTTCTTGGGAACTATCCCCAACGACGTTTAATATGGTGTCATTCACAAGGAACAAGGTATGCTCATGTTCAAAATTGAAATGCCATCATGTAAAGCTTGTGACAGGGATGCGAGCCCAGCACCTAATTGTTAACGAAGTACGTAAAATCAGAAGTTAAATATCAAATATTTTCACCAATAGCGAGATGTTGGAACCTTAAATGACGATAGATTTGTTTTTGCCTTACTGGGATTCGAGCCCAGCATCTAGCGCCGTCGTTTTCTAGCCAGGAACAGACGATAAATAGCTATTGTTGGTTCACCAGTAGCGAGATGTTTAGTTAGACATCAGGTGACGAAATGTTCTGTGCTGAGTGGAATTCAAACCCCGCACACGTGGTCATGAAGACACTTTAACTATCAAATTCTTTTCCAATAATAGCTAGGAGTGGCATGTTTGTACTTTCAATGATGCAATGGAAAATACTCTGCTGGCTAGAAGTTGAATCCACAACATATCGTCGTTGGTGATCACAACGAACACAACGTCAAACCCAAATCCGTTTTCGCCAGAAGATGGAGAGGAATGTTTGGAATTGAGAAGATGTAAGGAAACGTTTGACCTTGTAATGCTGTGATAAAAAGCTCATCATGTGGCTGTGAGTTGAAACGAATACGTTACAGCTGACAACGCACGAAGGGACGTTGAAAATGCAACTATTTTTCACTAGTAGTTCGGAGTGCACATGCTAGGGCTTAAAATGAAATAATGAATATTTTGTGCTGATCAGAATTCGATACCAGATAGGTGCCTTTCGAGGACGCCTAGAAGAGTTTGCAGTCTTGGGGAACACTGTGAAATCGAATTCGAATCCGCATCCAACACCACTATTTTCAACGTCTCAGTTTCAAATAAAGTAAGAGCCTTGTGAACTTACATGGCCATTGGTTCATTAAATGAAAAACGTTTTCTAGTTTACGACGGCTTGCTGGTGACAGAATCTCTGCCTTCCGTGGTTTCTCCATCTGTCACAGCTCAAACGAATGCCGCTCTGCCCTAGTCGGCAGCGAAGGGATGTTATCTTTACTGCGGATATTGAACTACGGAGCTTACTGGCGTTCTACACTTGGCGTTGCTTGGGGTGAAGGAAAGTTACTTGTGTGTGTTAAAAATCAACGCCTGACGTGAGATGTGAACCTACACGTTTTACACATCAATACAAGATTAACCCACCAGACCACAGAAGCCCCTGCCAAGCACATAATTATGAATTGCAGAGTATTCATTTAGATGTAGATGCAGATGTCAAGGGACAGGTAACAGGAAGGAGGGCGGGATCTGGCAATGCATAGAAGTGCACAAGTGCAAAATATAAGCGTGAAATGCTTGCAAAGTATTACTTACCTATGTGTGTGCCACAGTTCGTTTTATCTTAGGACCGAGAGATAAGGAAGGACTGTTTTCAGAACGAAGAATGGGTTATAGGGAAGGGGAGATCAAAGATACGGTTTCATAGGTGTTGAGAGGAATGATAGAGAGTAAAGACAGCAGTAATTAAAAGAGAAAATGTAGCGTCAATGGAAACCGGTAGATTTGTTTATAAAGGTTTGGGAGAATGGAATAGAAGGGCACTTGCGGCGATAGTGTCAGAGAGAGAGTGTGTGAGAGAGAATAGAGGAGATATTAACAACGAGTAAACATAATATGAAATCGTTTGCGTATTGTTTGGAGGATGGAGGGTAAGAGAGAGATGTAATTGAAATAACAAAAACTACTGTGACAGAGTCCATCTAAGCTGATTAGTTTGCAAGTATCTGGACAGGATATAAATGAAATCAAAATAGAATATTTAACCAACTATATATTCAAAAGAAACCCACTTCAATTAGAAAGGAAACTCAAAGGAAAACTAACCCATATTGTATCTTTTCTGTAGCCACGCGATCTTCCACTAGCTTCCAACGAGGAAAAAATGACGAAAAAGAAGACATAAGAAAACATTTTAAGGACTCTAATATTTTATCCAGGATCCTTCATTATTTTGTGCTTCTATCATGCGTCTTTTGCATAGAATGTATAAGCCGTCGGACGTAACAGCCTGAAGAAGCAACTTCCTCCCAGGCTTCCAGGACGCATTCCCAAAGAGCGTCCGCAGTAGTTGGTTGGTTTCGTGGCCAGTTCTCTGTTAATGTTCTGGCGACCTCAGCCCACATGCTCTCCATGGGGTTCATATCAGCCGCCCGTGGCGGCCATCCATGACGTTGACGCCAATCGTGGAGAGCCGCTGCTGAACAAATGCTGACTTGTGAATGGGAGAATAGTCCTCTTGCAATGTGACGTCCACTTCTGCGTACAGCGTTGGCACTGACGGAAGCATCTCATTTTCCGATACGTGGGCATACTGCACGCTGTCCAGAGTTCCTTCTATTCTGTGAAGAATACCCCCCCCCCCCCCCCCTCTCGCAGAAATCCAACCCCAGCAGGTAACAGATAGCCGGCCACTTCTTCTCGTTGTGGCGTCGATGGCGAGTCCCTTGCGGCCTTTAAACGATTCGTGGACCGTCGTTACTGGTGGAATATACCTTCTCATCAGTGAAAATGACGTTATCCCACGACGCCCTCAGATGGAGCTCCGCAAATGCTAGCTGGTATAAAACGTTGTCTTCGCTGAGCTCTTGTTTCACGCCGCATCGTCGTGCATGCAGTCCAGCGTTCCTCAGCCTTCGGCGAATCGTGTCACTGGAGCCGGGGAAGCTGGTCTCCCGCCGCAACTGCTTCGCGTTCTGAAAGGGATTTTCTCTGCTTCGAGACGGCTAGGTCCGTGTCTTCCTGCTGTGAGCTCACTCTCTTCCTGCCTGAGCCAGGAGCCTTGTTGGTGGTGCCTCTTTCAAGGCAGATCCTCCACCATCTCGTTGCAGTGGTATGTGGTACGCCATACTGTCTGCCAGCTTCTCTTGATGGAACATCCTCCTTCCTCAATGAGAGTGACGTCTCTGTCTCGAATAGACCTCTCCCAGTGAGCCATTACGGCAGACAGCCTGTTGTGTATTTCTGCTTTCCGCTCTTATACTGATGCCAGGAGAGGAGGTAAACATATTTACGTCAAACGGAGCGACAGAGGCAGAGGCGTGCGGCGCAGCCGTGCTGGCTCGTCCCGGGCTGTTGGCCCACCAACGCCACCGCCAGCTCGCTCACTTCAACCTCGCCTCGGTCAGCCTGGCTGGCCCGTAGCTCGCGGGCCGCGGCTAGTACAGACACGGGCCGCAAGGCCACGATCACCCCTTGAAGGGTCAAACGTTACACCTAACCTACCCAAGTCTGTAGTATAAACTAACGCAGCTACAGCTATTATGCTATAACATGTGCAGGCACACCTACCGTTGACGATTCATTCAAATATTTGACGAACAATACGTTCAAGATTACATTCATTTTAAACATAGCTACCACAAAATATTTTACCTAGCTAGCAATAGCATGACACAGGAAACTATTCTTTCTTGTAAGTGCTCTGCATTAGATGTAGCCTTAAGAAAACATGTATTCAACCACGACAACTAAGGGGAATGTAAAAATAACCAAGTTTGGCGGCAGCTTCTCCAAATAATAGTATATACGTAGTATATAATACACGTATTGTGCACTTATAACATTGCTCTTTACGGCAGTCAATCCACTTGTAAATTAACACCATTATATCGTAGATATTAGGAAACACGTTACTAGGGATGAGCAACGCCTTAAGGCTTGCAACTAATCATGCTACTCCTAGCTACTACTGAATAAGAATTTGATTATTAATGTATCTTCGTAACCATGTGTGCGGCATTCCTCGTCTGTTCCTGATTAGACAACGACGGCGGTAGGTGCCGGGTTCGAATTCCGGTCAGTCAATACAACTTCAGTCGTCATTTAATGTTCCAACCTTACTACTGGTGACAAACTGTGATATCTAAATTCTGATTTTACGTACTTATTCAACAATCCGATTAGGTGCTGGGTTAGCATCCTTGTCACCAGCATTATATGATGGGATTTCAATTTTAAACACGTTCATCCTTTGTTCCTTGACATTGCAGCAATATACAACGTCTTTCGAGGTTAATTACCAAAAAGGTAATTGTCATGTTAAGGTTTCTGGTTTCATAAAAACATTATCGCCACTTACGTTCAAGTTGAGAATTGATAACTGATACTGGTGCAAACGTCAATATTTGACATCTCTTTCTGCCTAGTGATCTAGTCTCGATAAGGCACAAAGCTTTGCTGGGTTAACAGTGTCTTTACGTTCTGGGTTTGCATCCGGATCCAGAACGAAGACGTTGGTCATGTCATTTAAAAAAAAAATGGTTCAAATGGCTCTGAGCACTATGGGACTCAACTGCTGAGGTCATTAGTCCCCTAGAACTTAGAACTAGTTAAACCTAACTAACCTAAGGACATCACAAACATCCATGCCCGAGGCAGGATTCGAACCTGCGACCGTAGCGGTCTTGCGGTTCCAGACTGCAGCGCCTTCAACCGCACGGCCACTTCGGCCGGCATGTCATTTAAAGTACAACTTTGTGTACATGTAACTGTTAATGGGTAATGTGAACAATGATATTACTTGTGACTCGCTGTAAATTTTGGGATTTCCGTAGAGTGCTTGCCGCCGTTAATCACGTTTTCTTTTAATTGCTTAGTATTACATAAAGTTGATGCGAAACCACTCCCCATTGATCGTTGAACGACGTTCAGCATGTGCTGGGTAAACCTTTTAGACAGCAAAGAACTTTTTTCCAATTGCCATACAACTTTATAAATCCATATACTGTCTCAAATATTTAATTGTGCCTAAGGATTACTGAACGATTTATGTGACAAAATTAGTAGTCCCATAAGATTTGAAGTGTCACTTATTGTAATTAAGTTTAGTTTACAAACGTTAAGAAGATCTCTTCTGTACTATCGTAGTGTTACTTTACATCTGGACGGACTGTCATGAAGACCGGTGTTCTCTAGTAGTCTCTAGCAGTACCCATTGTGCATCTTACAACGACTGTACTGTGGAGGGTTGCGACGATGTGCAAAACAGATATGCTATGTTGGTTGCATACATTCAGGTGCAGCGTACACGTTGCAATTCAGGCGTGATCCACTTTTTTTGCTGTCGAGTGTACGTTTTTATCTAACTAAAGTATTAGTCAACTACAACTGGAGAATGTTTATTTATCATGACAAAGTTACTAGATTGTTTAATGACCTCAGAGGTACAAAGTATCTGAAACTACGATGCGCTATACTGCATCTTTTTCTAGAGGACATTGCTACCTATGAACGTAGTAAGAGGATCTAGGATGAAACTAAGGTAAGACGTCATGATAAACTAGATCTGTAAGTTCGGGGTAGGGCGCTATAGACTGTTAGCTCTAAATACGTAATATCGAGTCCTGTACTAATATTTCCTTAAAACAACAACCCAATGGCAAAAATACATACATCAAATATGCACATGTTATCGATTTTATAATATTTTATGAACATTAAAATTCTTCTGGTGTATTTCATTTTGCTTTAAAGGTAACTAATGCTGTATCCTGTCATAATGAATCTGCATGATATTTTAATTTAATCAAATACTGATAAACTTCCACGGAAGCTGGCCAGATGCTGAGTGTTTTGTGCCGAATAATTGGTGATCGGTAGCAGAACATTACAGTTAAAGTGATTCCTCAGTGTGGCAATGGCACCTAAGTTTCCATGGAAACGATCGATAAGCAAAGAAAATTACTACTACGCTGCTGTTGCATGTTTTATTAAGTGGGCATTCGACCATTACAGTGTTACGCGCACTACACTTTGACGAATGAAGGGCGGTAACGACGTTTCTACGCCACTGTGGTTTGTCAGGCAGCTAATATTCTCTTTTTGCTTCGGAAATGATGTAACGCTTACGTTCCTCTACAAAGTGCTATTAACGATTCCATCAGAACATCTTCTTTTCTGGCACATCAATTTCTTCTCGCACCGACTACTCCAGTTTTGCGCTGACACGTTGTACTTCAGGCAGTCGATAGCCGCCTTCGTGGGAATGTGTAGAGTGGCAGCGGTGAAGCAATGCAACGAGCGACCCCACGCCTGGCTGTACTAATAACGAGAGGAGCTTCAGCTTTTTTCTGTCGCAATACAGTTCCTACGCGCATGACAAGTTTATTACATAACATCGTCAAATAACCTCGCATCAGCACTTTTGTAGGTTGAACACCATTTGATTACAAGTCCTACTATGAATTTCGTTATTCTCTTTTGTTGTGTCATTCCCGTCCACTCTACATGGGCGACAGAGGCAAGACAGATGGCTAAGACATTATATCATTTACAATGAGGAGTTGTAATGCAGTTGGAAAAAAGTTAGAAACCTAAGAAAATAAAACTTAATATTTCGTAAAATGTAGCATGTGTAATACTTTGGATGGCACTAGTTAAATACTGTATATATACATCAAAGTGTCGTACATATCAGGATTTCAGACATATACTTAGCTTCTGCAAAGCTAAAACTGCAGTCAGTGCACGATACAGAGAGACCTTCCACGTTACGAACGAATACACGAAAGCAAATGAACTCGCAAATGCGATTCACATGCTCTGAGAAATATTGCAAAGGTAGGGACCAAAAAACAACTTCTTATAGACAAAAAGCTCAAACGCAGTCATTACAGTTTTCACTCATTGACAACCTGATTTCATCCAAACGGGAAAAAGAGCAATCCGATTAAGTTCGACCAAGCATATGCAGTGAGATGATACTCCAAGGCTGAAATCTGACTACGATCAAAATATCTGCTGCGAGAATTATACAGGGATAAAGGTGATAGACATAGCTTATAAGATATATGGTAGAATGAATTGCAAAAGACTTAATATGTAATTGAAACACTCTTGTTAGAACAAGAGAATGATTTCTTGAAGGGAAGGTCACACACTGATAGTGTATTTACTATGAAACAGTTAACAGAGAAAAACTCGAGTTTAAAATGGAAACACAGATTTTGTAGATTATCTAAAGTCCTTTCATTGTGTCCATAGGCAAAAACTATGAAAAACAGTAGAGGACTGAGGTTATCCAAAAGACTACATAAACATTCTGCAAGATATGTACACGTACAATAAAATAAAGATAAAAACACATGCAAGAATTTCAGATATGATATCTGTGACTCAGACAAGGGTATTATTTAACACATACAACGACATCTTAAAAATATGGAAAAAAGAACTACATCATGGGTTACACACATTACACTTTGGAATCACAAATATCTGTCTTTTTGCAGACTAACAGTTTATGATTTTGTATATTAAAGGATATTATACTACACCATGCGTAAGTTGCTCCTGATGGACAAAGAATACAATGTGGAAATATTAGTAAAACAAATGTAATGACATTTAAAGGAGCTGAGTCAGTCAGATGAAAATTGGTTACCATTAACGGAATAAATGAACAAGTTTACATTTTGAATCGTTTAGGAAACCAAATAATTCAGAAGTGTAACTGAGATATCGGCAACAAGCTTTCTACCAAAAATAAAGCTTCTTACAACTACGGTTCTGACATCTCGGCTGTATGGGAGTGAGACTTGGGTTCTCACAATGACGGATAACAGCAAAATACAAATAGCTTAAACGATATTCCTTAAATGGGTGAAAGGTTGCATACGTCAAGACCGGATTAGAAATGAACACGTTAGAGAAGAACTGAGTGTTGGAGGGATCAACAATACAATAGAGATATATAACAACAATTGGAAAGGGCATGTGAACAGAATGCCAGAAAGAAGACTGTCGAAACAATTATTGATATACAGTCCTAGAGGAAGAAGAGATCTTAGTAAGCCCACACTGATACGAGCTCAAAAATGACATTTGAAGACGGAACAGACAGCTTGCCTAGTCCCTGGAAGTGGTGATATTTGATGCCAAGAGGAGAGATGCTATACTTATTATACTCTTATTGTTTGGTGACATGTGACGTAATATTTTAGGGCAACTCAAGAACATTACATCTAAATGCCTGATACCCATTGCACGTTCGGTGAGGTTCCAAGAACCGGAAGGAACCCATTGTATAAAAAGGTGGAGATTACCACACTGGCATTGTGCAACATCTGCTTTATAATGAAGCTTCTTATTCACAACAATAGATAGTGTGTAAGGAATAAGTACAATACATTCAATGATACACATTATCGTTTGTTGTCACTAAAGTGAGCGTAACTCTGCTAAATATTATAGATTTTCAGCAGACTTCGTTAAGAGTTAACAAACACATATTTTGAATCAACAGTCTTTTTCTTATCACATACTCCTTTCACTTGTACCTCGGCAACTCTCATTCGTATTTGACGTAAGAAACTGATGATATTGCTAAGTACCGTTAAGTGCAGTTCACTTAACGAATTGTAGTAAACGTATTAATTACACGCTGTGTGTGTGTGTGTGTGTGTGTGTGTGTGTGTGTGTGTGTGTCTGTGTGTGTATGTGTGTGTGTCAGTCGTAATATATTGTAGGGCAGAGTCATACGTCAATCCATAATACCCCCGAACAGTTTGCTCATTGTTAGTACGCAACTGTAACTAGAATTTATAAATTATAGAATGCAGCAATCAGTCGTCCTTTTTTAGATTTTATTACGCAAATCCAAATTTCGGATAGTAGCTAGCCATTCCCAATGCACTATTTTCTATTCTTAATGCATGTAAGTCCCGAGCGTCCGTCGAACAACAGGGACTTACAAGCATTGATAATAGAAAATAAAGCATTGAGAATGCAAATCAGGATTTGCGTAATAAAATGTAAAAAAAGACGACTGATTGCTGTACTCTATAATTTATAAGTCACATAACAGTCCCTGAGTGTATTCACTTCCCGAATGGAAGGTAACCTGATGTAACTGGGACGTTGTGGCCTGGAAAATCCCTGATTGTTACTCTTTACATATTAGGATGCAGTGACACCACACAAACAAACCGTCCAATATAACTGATAACGCATTTAAACAATGAAAAATTTTAGCTTAATTGTAGAGAATTTGAGACAAAACATTTAATACTGAAAACATGTACTTGCAACTTTGATTGGTGATACCAAGTTATACAACTTCACATTACATCACATGAAATACGGAAACAAACATAAAAGGAAGAAACGTAGGCACCCATAAAATTGTATCACCACAAGCTCCCTTCAAAAACGGATTTCAGTCACACAAATCGAAATAATTCTTACTATAATTAGGTCAAATGATGACAAGTACTGGTAATGGAAATGAAATGAGCGTTTGGCGTCATTGGCCGGGAGGCCCCTCGCGGGGCAGGTCCGGCCGCCATATCGCAGGTCTTATTACATTCGGCGCCACATTGGGCGACCTGCACGCCGGATGGGGATGAAATGATGATGAACACAACACAACACCCAGTCCCTGAGCGGAGAAAATCTCCGACCCAGCCGGGAATCGAACCCGGGCCCAGAGGACGGCAATCCGTCACGCTGACCACTCAGCTACTGGGGCGGACACAAGTACTGGTGAGCAATATAGTGACTTAACATAGCTCATAGTTACAAACCTAACCCTGTCAGCCCAAAAAATATAAATTAGAGAAACGTTTAAGATGGTGGTTCCAATGCATCAGATGTTCTGCATTACTTCATAGTCAGAGAAGTAATCTTTTAGGGATATAATTGACCCCGTGCGTCACATTGGTTTGCAAGTCAGTTATGGCGACAAAGCGGTGACCCCTCATGTGATTTTCTGCACTTCCTCGTTTTGTAGTAGGTTAGTATCGATAACACTAAGTCTCGTCACTTGCGATGATTTTTCCCAGAAACGAATTGTTTTGGATTTCAGGTCAAGTCGCGTCCACGCGTAGTTGTTTTCAAAAATGGCTCTGAGCACTATGGGACTTAACATCTGAGGTCATCAGTCCCCTAGAACTTAGAATTACTTAAACCTAACTAACTTAAGGACATCACACACATCCATGCCCGAGGCAGGATTCGAACCTGCGACCGTAGCGGTCACGAGGTTCCAAACTGAAGCGCTTAGAACCGCACGGCCACATCGGCCGGCTTCGTTGTTTTCGATCTGGAGCCAAGGTGTGCGGGAAAAACTTCTCATGTACTTTTCTCTTCTTCAAAGCATCCTGAAGAATGTATTGAACATTTAATTTAGAGATGTTGCTCCATGGTTATTTGTGACGCAACAGCTAAGACACACCACAGACACAAACAGTTTTTAAACACTGCCCGCTCAAAACTTACTGATCAAATGCGCTTCCTTTTTTTACAGTTGTTAGTTCAAGCGGTCACCGTAGTTAACACGTTGACGTCGCTTTTTAGTATTAGCAACACCAGGTCCGATTTCTGCAACGATTCAGATATCCAACAACGCATGTCCACGGTACTTCGAGTGATTCCACAAGACGCGTTTACTGACTGTTTCCAACAGCTTTACAGTCGATGCAAGAATTCTGTTGCAACTTTGATAGCCAGTAAAGATATTTTGGTTGTAAATCTTATTTCCTTAGTTTCCTGAAGCACTCATCGAACTTCTCAGGCGCATTTTGCATTTTCTTTCCTCACTCTCCAACTTATCCATAAAACTCCTTTGTCGTAAACTAAACAAACACAGTAACTTCTAACACACTAGTTATTCCCCAGAGACAAATATAGCACACGCTTCGAACACTCCTAAATGTCCATAGGGCATTTCTAACCACACTAATGGGAAAATTATTTTCGTTCATACCGATTACTGTGTATCTTCTAAATTTGTATCACTTTCGTGTTTTCATAATCGTTCATGGAGTTTTCACCAACACATATGCATAATTTGTTATATGAGTATCGTACAGTGACAGAAGTAGAGAGTGTTACGCAATGAATACCTTGACCAAACGCTACCAAACTGATACTCCAGTATTTCGTTATTTGTGGGATAAGCTGAATCAAATTCCATTATTTCGGAAGCTGAACTGCAGTACAATAAAGTCATTAACCACAGATGAAGCAATGGCACCTAAAGACTGTTGGTGGTGTCAAATGTTAATGGAGTTTTTCAGGTGGAAACCGCAGCACAGCATGCCCAGAGGACGTGCACGTTCAATTAATGGCCATTTTTCAGCTTTTGGAAACGTCAAATCATTGGTATGAGGGACATGAGAGCATCTTCCGGACAGATTGCACAGACAGCTGGCTCTGGTGCAAAGACTGCAGACAGAACGGCGACGAGACGGGCTGAAGTCAATAGCGTAGCAAGAAGGGTAGGCATGGGTTCCCCCAGACGAACTATACCAGCAGAAAATTTGCCCCGCGGTCACAGCAGTTCGGTATCAGGAATCACCACTCCACAACGCAATAGCTCCTCTGCGTAATAGAGCATATAACATGTGGCTACAACTTCACCAAAGCAAGGGGTGCTGTGTTTCTGAGTATTCGACTTTTTCTGGCACAATGACCTTGTCCACAGAATCAGTAACTTTGGTTTCCCTATTAGACTCGTATGTCTGATACACTCACATTCCACAAACAGAAGGTTCACCACATACATTCAGGGCAAACAGTAAAGATGATATGCTGTTCAAGCCGAAGTACCCCAAGGCAGCATCCTGGGGCCACTATCGTTTAACCACTACACATAACACAATGGATGCCATTTACGCAGATGACATTACGAATCTAGCACACAACTACAAACCCTCACACATCAACTCACGACTAGCCGGTCGCTGTGGCCGAGCGTTTCTAGGCACTTCAGTCTGGATCCGCGCTGCTACTACGGTCTCGGGTTCGAATCCTGCTTCGGGCATAGATGTGTGTGATGTCCTTATGTTAGTTAGGTTTAAGTAGTTCTAAGTCTAGGGGACTCAGTTGTTAAGTCCCATAGTGCTTGGAGCCATTTTGAACTCACGACTATAGACACCATGTAGAAGCTTCGAGCCTTGGTTGGAGAGATGGCGTAGCGAGGTAACCGTTGACAGGTGTGTGACAGTTCTCTTTACATGCAGATCGTGGCAACTGCACAAATACCAGAACTGTAGACATGTAACCCCACACACACGTTCCACATGTGCGGTGTTCGCGAAGAATTGTCAGTGCTAAGAGACGAAAACTACTGCGTTAAATAACCACAGAAATCAATGTGGAACGTACGACGAAAGTATCCATTAGGTCAGTATATCGGAATTTGTCGTTAGTGGGCTATGGCAGCAGACGACCTATATGAGTACCTTTGGTAACGGCACGAGACCGCCTGCAGCACCTCTGCTGGTCTCGTGACCATATCGGTTGGACCCTAGACGAACAGAAAACCTTGGTCTGGTGAGATCAGTCCCGATTTCAATTGCTAAGAGCTGACGGTACTGTTCGAGCATGGTGCAGACCCCACGAACCTATGTGCCCATATTGTCAACAAGGCGTTGTGAAAGCTGGTGGTGAACCCATAATTTCGGTGTGGACTGTGTTTGTATGGAATGGAGTGGGTCCTCTGGTCCAAACGAACCTATCATTGTCTGAAAATGGTTATGTTCGGCTACCTGGAGACCAACTGCAACCATTCATGGACTTCATGTTCCCAAAGAACGATGGATTTTTTTATGGATGACAATGTGAAGTGTCACTGTTCCACATTTGTTCGCGATCGGTTTGAAGAACATTCTGGACAATTCGAGAGAATGATTTGGCCACCCTGATCGCCCGAGCTGAATTTCATCGAACATTTATGGGACATGATCGAGAGGTCAGTTCGTGCACAAGATCCTGCGCTGGCGACACTTTCGTAACTAAGGCCAGCAATATGTCTGGAGCGAACTTCCAATGACTTGTTAAGTCCGTGCCACGTAGAGTTCCCGCATAACGCCCGGCCAAAGGTGGTTCGACACGATATTGGTAGGTATCCCATGACTTTTCTCACCTTAGTGTTTGTAGCTCCAGTCTGAGGTACGCAGCTCCAATACGTATGCGCCGCCTGCAGGTCATACACGATAAAAAGTTACAGATCATAAGTTCTGTGAGTGTGTATCTAAGATACACACTCACTGTTGATTTACATAACGAATTCTGCCTCGATACTCTCATGAAGGTATTTAAAAAAATCACCACGCCACTGTACAAGAACTGGAGACACTCAAACAACCCGCTCCTCCCAGATCTGGTGAACTACGATCATAACCATAGGTGAGAGCATAACCACCCAAACATACTTTTCCTTTGTAAATATTAACCAGGTATGGATGTCTTAAATTAAGCAAACAAATAACGATATAACGGTGAACCCTATTATTTCATCAAACCTGACCTGCACCGCCAGTTGTATCCATACAGTTAACTAGTCGGCGAACGCAGGGAAGAGGAACATACAAGACAGAAAAAACCCACAACGAGCGGCCAATTTTATAATCGGATTGGCCACTGCTCTGACGACTTTGTATGTTACAGGTATGCTGACAGTGCAGCTGGACCAGGAGCTCTCGTCGGACACCAATGCTACAGTAACAGCTCTCCACTAACATTCCCCAATACCTAAGCATGAGCTGTGGCTACTGGCACAAATCCGCCCAGACTACCGCAAAGGTTTTTTTTTTGCCCATCTCGCTTTCCGTGGCACTTTTTCCCCGTCTGCCTTTAACCATACAAGCGTTTCAGTCAACTCTCTCCTCGATGCGAGCGTATTAGTGGGTAATCGCACATAGACAATCGGACAAAGCCAGTCACGGTGTCCGAGCGGTTCTAGGCGCTTCAGTTCGGAACCGAACGACTGCTACAGTCGCAGGTTCAAATCCTGCCTCGGGCATAG
This sequence comes from Schistocerca serialis cubense, assembly GCF_023864345.2. NCBI lineage: Eukaryota > Metazoa > Arthropoda > Insecta > Orthoptera > Acrididae > Schistocerca > Schistocerca serialis. Next base: position 385,613,354 of record NC_064644.1, on the reverse strand, counting down.
ATGTATGTGATGTCCTTAGGTTGGTTAGGTTTAAGTAGTTCTATGTTCCAGGGGACTGATGACCTCAGATGTTAGGTCCCATAGTGCTCAGAGCTATTTGAACCATTTTGAACAATCGAACAACACTACTGATTCGCGTTGTTACGCCTATATTCTAAAGCTAACCGTATTGCAGAACTTTTTTGCTGATCGCCTTGGTACTGAGGGTGTGGATAGGCTCCACGTCTTAAAAAGAGAGTAGCAATATTGTTCGAATGGCTTTGGAGAATAGACAGATGACAGTAGCAGAAATCTGTAAACAGGTTGCAGGCAGAGTGTCGGCACGAAGCGTGTGGTACAGGTTACTGTAAGCTAGGTTAAGATCTAGAGTTGCCATGCTTCGTTTGCCGTTCTTATCACACCGCAGATAAGAGGGAATTTCATGACTTATGGAGCCAGAACCGACTGGGACAGCAAGTGGTGATCAACGATGAGTCTCACTTCTGTTTGCAGTGGTCAGATAGACGCCTATGTGTCCGTAGATGACCTGCTAAAAGGTCACATAAAGCAGTGATTTTCGAAATCCACACCTCACCAGCTCCTGCAATCTTGCTGAGGGGAGCTATTGCATATGACAAACGCATTGATTTGGTAATTTTTGAGCAGAGACTTCATCCTAGTCAGGATATGGCAAAAATGGTAAATTCTATTGGCATAAACTTTCGTACTCAGGATACCAAAACGTGTATCCCAGCAGTTTAATGCAAGAACCCACACTGCAGCACACCAAAAATGCCTTGACTGACCTTTCAGGACCCATGATTTGCCACGCACAGAGAATGTCCGGGATGTGATTAGAGGGCGTAAACATTCATATCAGCCTCGGGCCAGCAATATGGGCTGTCACAAAATGTGTTTCTGGCAAGCAAAGAAATTCCTCAAGGCGACTTCCTGAGGGTGCTTGCTTCGGCACCACAATAGGTACAGGAGTGTATTCGTGCCTGTATAGGTCTCGTCTCACACTAATGTTTATTACATCCGCCAGTTTCAAATGGAATGAAAGTTTAATCACTGTGTATCTGCTACGCATTGAATGTCTCTACAAAGTTTTATAAATATTCCACTGCTGCTTCGTGCTATAACACTTTCATTTCCATCAGTGCAGTCTTTTATCATAGATAATACCCTATATAGATATCAACATATGTCGACCTTCAACCACTGCCTTAATTGAGATTACTATTGCTCAAAATTCTGTAACCCAGCATTATACTTTCGCTGCAAAATTGTTTCTGCATTTCCTCTTTACTCCATCTTTTAAACTCTAGTCTAAGTAACAAAATCTGACAAGAAGACAATTTTTTACTAGTCAGCATGAAGAATGCATTATGAGAAAAACAGTTCGAGTGCGCGCAGTACGACAGCGCTGCACTGCACGTTCAATGAGCTTCGTTTCATTTTCAAACAACACCTTGTCCAGACCGAGTTTTTACTGCTGACAATGTTAATTGGTCGTAATGGCCACCCAGTACCGTTATTTAAGCGTCCTTTCTCACTCACCCTGACGCGAATACCAGTAAAAACCTGTAAGTTGTAGTACGATAATATCTTAAAATACATATAATTATTAAAAATTCCCAGTCCTTTTCAAAATGTACATTCATGCACAAAAAAGAACTATTTATAATATGTCACTTATTATTAGGGTATTCTGATAAAATACACCTTTGCTGAAGAAATAGAGGCTAAAGTATCCCAGGAAACATGAAGTGGCAATCATAGAAACCTGAAAACACACTGTAACCCGCTCACCAACAATTTGGGATTAGGTTATATAAAATTTTATGATTCTTACATTGACAATGTTCCCTCAAATAGAGGGCTGGTCAAATATAAATTCAAAATCACTGTGTTATCATAACATAAAATAAATTTGCTCACCGACTGGTGAACTGAAAGTAGTAAACCAAGAGCAGCACCCACCAAATAGGGCATCTCACTGGAGAAGATGCCAATACATCACAGAGTGACAGGCAGTAGTAATTACCTACTCTTATCGGAAACGACAAGGGCATTTCAAGCTATTTCTGTAGCAGTTCGCTTCTACACACTGGTTAGATTGCAAACATTCCACTAGAATGGTATGACGACAACACCGCAGCCTTCACGAGAAGTACATGGCTTACGCGGTGACTTCCGATGTCCCCAGAACTAAAATAGTAACATTTTTTTTTCAAGTAAAAGACTTTTATCGCCTAGACCGCAGTTTTACTATTACAATTAAAGTACGACAGCTATTTTCGGTTGCTATCTGCAACAGTCTTCAGATAGCACAAAATGTAAAAGCGTTTTGATTATGTGTGGGAAAATCATTATTAGCTGTGATCATGCAATGACCTGTGTTCGTAAATACGAAAACAATTAAAATATGTACTTTAAAAACATCACCGTGAACAAGTCAGATTGTAGATAGCCATCTTGCAGGATGACGGAAACGAAGGAAGATGGCCAGCTTCAGATAGCAACCGAAACTAGTTATCGTGCTTTAATCGCAATAGGAAAATTGCGGTCTAGGCATTAAAAGTTTTTACTTTAAAAATTTTGGGTTTAATAAACCATATTAAGGCTATTGGATAAAAACAGTCTTGATTGCAATTTTAGTTTTTTTTTTTTTTTCAACGACGCGTTCCGCCTTTTTTAGGCATCTTCAGGTTATCTTTTCTAGATGGACACGAGAGGTACCAAGATCTGCAGATGTAGAAAAGATAACCTGAAGATGCCTAAATAAGGCGAAACGCATCGCTGAAAAATAAAAAAGTAAAATTGCAACCAAGACTGTTTTTAACCAATACTGTTAAGAACTGGTTTGCTCTATGCCACGTATGGATTGGAAGAATTTCCATATTAAGAATGCCGTCTCCTTGACGTTCTCAAGTTTCGTTAAAATAGTAACTAGTGAGTATTAGTAGTATACTGAATGGCTTACGCGTCTGGATAAGGCCACAAAACCTGCTATTCACGATTGGTAAAAGTTTTGTGTTCATCTGGAGCAACTCGTCAAACACGGATAGATCTAGGATATCTATCCAAGAATCGTGAGAATTGCGACAGAGGCGATAAATCATTACTCTCTCCTGAATTCAAAAAGTCGTTCAGCCATGTCACGAAACGTACACGGGCTCATGCTTTCCATTAATATGTACTATTTTCTCAAAAGTTGCTGGGCGTATGCTAGCTCTGAAATTTCCCAGGCATAATGGTCTTCAGCGATTATGCATTCATATTGCTTATACATATTTTCTAATGCCATCTTCTCATTCTCCAATAGGCCATCGTCCGGATGTTTAAATAACCTTTGTATTTTTCTGTTGGTATCAAGTTGTCTCCACTAATTTATGACGTGGCCTTTCATTGTATATTATTACTGTTGTGGTAAACCAAGTATAGTGTGCCTATATGTAACTATCTAAAGACGTAAATATTTATGTGCAGCATATCTACCGACATTTTTTGGATCCAGCTGCGTTTATGAATGGAATCCGGCTACAACGAAAGTCATTTCAAGATTTTACGACGTGCAAACAATGCTGACATTCCCAAGTCTCTTCGCCTGAAGTCTTCGGCAACTCGCGCCTTCAACCCTCGCAGACGGCGGGTGGAGACTGTACAAACGTCTAATCGTTTCCAACTCCTTACGCCCATGCAGACTCACGACGACGACTCGTCAGTGTCTCGACAGGAAACCCACTTCACTGCTCCGCAACATCTGAAAAAATCTTGAATTAAATGCGGCGTTGAAAACATAGTAGGAGGGTCCTCTAAAGGCTGTTTATGAAGGAAACAGGGTCAAGTTTCATTTTACTACCGTTTTCAACAGCCTCAACTTCATTTCTGCACTCATCAGCCGCCTGATGAATAGCGGTTAATGGTTTTCTTGATGGGTCTTCCGGCGCAAGTTCGGTAGATGTCTTGAAGAGAGAAGGTCGAGGAAAAGGTTTTCCTGCAGTTATACCGTACCAATATAAAAATCGGGAGGACCTGTCTAAGGACTTACGACCTCTTCTTATTTACGTTATTGTCTTACCGTCAGAAGAGACCAATGACCGAATCTACAATGTGCGGTATGTACTTCATACTAAGGCGTGGTTCGAAGATTATATACGGTAGGAGGGACCCCCGGCCAGTTCTTTAAGCATGCGGCGAACTCCTGCCATCTTCCACCACGACCAATGAGATGAGCGATTTACTATCATTCTCGGTACTGCACTATGCCAAGAATGGAAAGGCGAAATTCCATAATTAAGACCAGGAGCACCCTGGATGTCTGGCCTACCGAGACTTGTTCCATGCCTACCAACAACGAGCTATCGCTAAGTCACGGCTTCCTCGGCGCACAGCTGTCATCAAGCCGTTGTCCCAGGACGTCTACCCATTTTCCGACGTCCGTTCATACTCACTTCATTCAACTTATGAAACCTCCCCTTTGAAATATTAATGAATTGCTGTGCCGATAAACCTCTTACGTTATTTGATTTTCAAACTGCTGAGCAAAACTGAACGTACTAAGACATTTCTCTCTTTACTTATTCTGAACATCACTAAACTCACACACAATATTTTTAGCGCAACGCAGTCTGACTTTCAACAATCCCTACAAAAGAATGACCCTGACTAACAATAACCTTTACCTTTCATGAATCACTTACCTCACAAAAATCTTCGTTTCTCGAACTACTGCAATACAGCGAGCGCCAATACTGCCAGCTAAATAAAAGATACTAGCTACTGAAGGCACTAACTACTGACAGGCATAGTTAGCAAATGAAAGATTTTGATAGAGAACAAACAATGTATTTACCTTAATAGTGTTCAAAAGTCGTAATATATACATATGTCAGTTCATAATATCCAGTATTACAAATTTACTCTCTCTGATGGACACACGTCCAGATCATCCGCTCTCAAAACTCCGCCATCTCTCTCCCCACATCCACCACTGCTGGCGGCTCACCTCCAACTGCGCAACGCTACGCGCTGTTCACATCCAATTACCCAACACTACAATAGCGACTATTCCAACAATGTCAACCAGCCACAGACTGCACACAGCACAGCCAGTGATATCCATACAGAGCGCTACGTGGCGTTACCAACATAATAATCTAAACAGCCTACTTACAAACTCAGTAGCCTCCCCAACAACACATCAGGCTACTTCTCAGAATCGACAGCAACCGTAAGCACAAGCAGCAATTTCTAAACTCTATTAACAGCCTCAATCTGCCGATGCTTTTACCTTTTTGTTATGGGACGTATTACGCCTGCTCTTCCTGACCTCAGGAACCTGTTGTGCATGCTCCACCAAAAATTTACGAGTGTAATGACCCTCGTTGAAGGACTTACCCAGGCGTTTGCTACGCTGTAACTGGACCGTTACGCCGTGGTACACTCAACTTCGTTTCCTTTAATTATGTATTCCTTGTAATGTTAATGCTTTATTAATTGACATTTACTTATGTGGAAGTGGAAAGTACCCAACGAGTGCCCAGCTGTAATAAAGAGAAAATTTCCTTTTACTTTTCACAATAGAAGCGAAGACCGCTAACGACGGTAAGACGTCAGTCACACACACACACACACACACACACACAAACACACACACACACACACACAAAACCCACCATCCCCCCAAAAAAGAAGAAAAAAAGGACACACAACTCGCCGATGTGTGATCCAATTGAAAGACTTGCATTTCGGTTTTGAGCCACATAGAACTGTTATTATTATCATTATCATCATTATTTTTATCACGCTGCCTGACAAAAACCTTTAAGCACAAAGAAGGGGAGGTGGAAACGAAACGAAACTTCACGCATTAAGAGGGTTTCTTATATTAATGATAATTATTCAAAACCCTGAGCTGCCAACAGGTGTTGTTGATATACCTCAATGGGGACAGCTGAAAATGTGTGCTTCCACCGACACTCGAACCCGGGATCTCCTGCTTACATGGCAGACGCTCTGTCCATCTGAGCCACCGAGGTCACATAGAATAACGCGACTGCAGCGACTTTCCCTTGCACGCTTCCCGTGAGACCCACATTCCCAACTGTCCACATCCTACATTCGTAATGTGACCATTCCCGTAAGAGTTCGGCCAAAGCGTGCGCATTCGCACAGAAGAAGGTGAATGGCCGGGTAGCCTTTACCTGTATGAAGATAATAACTGTTCCGAGAGAAACAGATACCAATGATGACCATGCAGCTTCCCTAGAAAGAAATGATAGTTAATCGAAACCCTCAGCTGCCAGCAGGTGTTGTTGATATACATCAGTGAGGACAGCTGAAAATGTGCGAATGTGCACACTTTGCCTGAACTATTACGGGAATCATCACCTTAGTTGGCGCGAGTAATGAGTGAATGGGGAAATATCCTTTAGGAGCATTACGAATGTAGGTTGTGGACAGTTGGGAATGTGGGTCTCACCGGAAGCGTGCAAGGGATAAGTCCCTGCATTCGCGTTGTTCTATGTGCTCTCGGTGGCTCAGATGGACAGAGCGACTGTCATGTAAGCAGGATATCCCGGGTTCGAGTTTCGGTCTGGGCACACATTTTCAGCTGTCCCCATTGAGGTATATCAACAACACCTGTCGGCAGCTGAGAGTGTCGATTAATTATCATTTCTTTCTAGAGAAGCTGCATGGTCATCATTGGTACCTGTTTCTTTCACTGTCTTCATACGTTTGTGATATTATTTCAGTGATTATAAAATAGATTTATAGGTAACTTGGCGGCAGTATGAGCCCACATATCAGCGCATCGTTGCACCCAATCTGACGTCAATGCACGCCCTGATTTGGTTGGGAAGGGCATCACAAAGCTGTTGTATCCTCTTCTAAGGCAAGCTGGCCCACAGCTGTCGTCCTCGATAACCTGAGTACTGGCATTGGGATGGAGATTGGGTTGGTCCCACACATGTGGACAGATCTGTGGGATGGTCCTGGGAGCCCCTGAGTATCACGCTGACAGTTCGCAGAGACACGGGCCACGTGTGGACGAACGTTGTGTTGGAAAGAGCGCCACGATATAGTCGCATGACAGGTAAAACCTGAGGAATCGTGATGTCTGTAATGTACCTTTGTGCAGTCACTAACAGCTGTTGACTTGAAGTTATACTCGATGGTTCCCCACACCATGACACTAGGAGTAACGCCATTGTGTCTCTCCAAAACATTGGAAGAATGGAACCTCTCACCAGGTAGTCAACATACTTGCCGACGTAGGTCATCAGGGGTACTGCAGAACGACGATTCATCGCTGAACACAATGCGACGCCATTCATCAGCATTCGAAACATTGTGATCAGAGCACCACTGCAAACGTAGCCATTTGCACTGCGGTGTTAATGCCAACCTAGTTATGGGATGGTAACCCTCCCTCCTGTTGCTACTAGTGTCTGACCAGGTTTTTGCGATGCCACAGAATGTTGCAGCTAGTTTAGTAAAGTTCCAGGATGACGTGAGCTGATGCGAAGGGGTTACGAGGTGCTTCGTTCACAATACGGCGATCATGACTTGTGGTGGTCAGAGGTGGTCCACGAAAACCTTGATGACGAGTATCCCCGCTCTCGCGGACTCATTCAGTCTAACAATGGGCCACTGTTACTTCAGAATGCCTCACATATCCGGATATTACACGATCCGACAAGTCGGCCGTATAGAGGCCCACTAAGTGGCACCTTTCAACTCAGGTGGTGACAACACTGTCCCACACATAACGCCGAATTTCTGTGTCGTTCACAGGTCATCTGTTGCTGTTGGCGCCACTCATACTCCTCAACAGACCTGGTAACAACGATAAACATGAACAACACTAATGCTCTCTGGTGTCCATTCTACGTGTGTAAGAGAATTGCAACTTTAATTATTTACATTGCCGAAGACACTGTAATTCTGACAGAGATAGCAGAGAACTTGGAAGAGCAGTTGAAGAAAATGAGTAGTGTCTTCAAACAGGGATATAAGATGAACATCAACAAAAGCAAAACAAGGACAATGTAATGAAGTCGAATTAAATCAGGTGCTGCCGAGGGAATTAGATTAGAAAACGAGGCACTGAAAGTAGTAGATGAGTTTCGTTACCTGGCCAGCAAAATGTGATGGACAAAGTAGAGAGGATATAAAATGGCAACTTTAATGGCAAGAAATGTGTTTCTGAAGAAGGGAAATTTGTTAACATCGAATATAGATTTGTATGTTAGGAAGTTTATCAAAATATCTGTATGGAGTGTAGCCCTGAATGGTTAGTTTAATTTAGGCAAAAAGAGAATAGAGCCTTTTGAAATGAGCTGCTACGGAAGAATGTTGAAGATTTGATGGGCAGATCACGTAGCTAATGAGGAAGTACTGAACAGAGCTGGGGAGAAGAGAAATTTGTGGCGCAACTTGACTAGAAGACGGGATTGCTTGGTGGAACACATTCTGAGAAATCAACGGATCGCCAATATCGTACTGTAGGGAAGTAGGGGTGGTAAAAAATCGTAGAGGGAGACCAAGAGATGAATGCAGTAAAAAGATTCAGAAAATGTAGGTTGCAGTAGTTATCCAGAGACGAAAAGGCTTACACAGGATAGAGTAACATAGAGAGCCGTATCAAACGAGTAGTCGGATTGAAGACCACAACAACAAACATATACATCACTTGCGTGTACCTATACGAAGTACATAGACATGCAACAATGTCTTCTGGCTTCTTCACTTTTCTTGTTAGGCACTGAATTATGATTAAAAATTGATTTAGACAATTTTAATAGAAACTTATCGGGAGAAAGCAAGTGAGATCGTCAAATTTGGTGGTAATTTTGTTACCAAACTAGTCAGTTAAAAAAAGTGCCTTGTATAGAATTACTGGCTACTATCGAGCTCATTTTCGAGGGCAAGGATCAATGTGCAATGTACATGCGCCGTCCTCGTTGGTACTAGGTCTACAACTTTGTTTTCGCCGTTTTTTCTCGAAGTTCGGGGCGTTATTGTGAAAAACGTATAAAAAAATGTGATTCGTAGTATTGCCCATCGCTGGCCACGACATTCTCACATGTTTAGGATAACATACGAATCCCGTGGTGGAAGAACTTGGCATCTTTTGTGGGGATCCATGAATGGATTCAATTTTGAACTTGTTCATATGATCGGAAGTGCTGGTCAGCCAGACTGTATGCCACTGATAGAAAAAGGTGCTAGTCAGAGAAAGCAACGTATGCAGAATACGGCGGGAGGGGTACAACTTCTCACTTCAACGTTTCCATGTATATTTTGACGGGTTTTGCGACATGGGGTCGAGCACTGACCTGCTGCAAAATTACCTTTACGTGTCTATCGCTGTATTGTGGCCGTTTGTGTTTCAGTGCTGGGGTCGAACGCATCAAATTGCTTTCTATAATGGTGTCCTGTGACTGTCTTCGTCTTTTTCAGTAGCTACGAAAACGTTCTGTCTTTCACCGCCATGCCGGTCTTCGACATCAAAATCACCGTTGTTAAGGCGTTGAAAACACTCTCTGCACGTTCTTACACCAATAGTTTCCTCCCATTAGGCTTACCAGCATTTTAAGAGCCACAGCCGCAGATTTCTTCACGTTAAAGTAGAAAATTAAAACTTCCCGCAAATGACGAGAAATGGGTACGTAAGTTGACGAACTTAATCGAGAATAGCCTTACGATACAATCACTAATCGACTAATATTTTTATGGCGTTATGTTTACAGGTGCCTAAGCATATTGTATTACACCTATGACCAAACACCTCAACCCCACTTGCCACTACTGCCGTCTATTGCAACACGGCAGAAGCAAATTTGTAAACCTAATACATTCTAAATGTCACAAGGTATGCACATTTACAACTGACATAGCGCCAATGATCACATCCTCGAAATTTACAGCCAGAAACGGAGATAATTGGGAGGAATAGTTTTATTGAAATTTTTACATTTTTTGTTGTCTGCCAGGAAGGTGAATAACCTTGTAGTTGTGACCTTTATGTGAGACAGAAACAACACTCGAAACTACAGGAAAGGCGGAAGTTGAGGAAGGAGCTGTGTGTCATTTGGATGAGCCGAAGAGAGGGCGACTCGGTTTGTATGCAGATGTGCTGGAGACGGCAGTGCAATTAGCGGAGAAGGATGGGAGTAGGGGAGTGGGTGACCCGCTCCATCACCAGCGCCCCCTCCCACCCCCACCTCCACACCGACCCACAGCGGTCCTTGCCCCCCGGCGCGCTAAAAAAGCGACACCAATTGCTGGTTTAGTGCCCGCCATTTGTTGGCCGCCCGCGCGTCTCATTAAGCCCGGCTTGCCTAGTCCGTCTTCCCGGAGACACCAGCAACCTACCCCCGCCTCCCCAGAGGCGGCTGCGCAGCTTCTTGCAGCTCCGTGCTCAGTTTACGTATGGATCGGATCAGACTCACCAGTCAGCTGCACATCGCTACTCAGAGACATGCTGTTCTCCTATGGTAGCTGAGGCGGTATGGAACTGTGTGGTCGTCAAAACTCTCTTCTGGTGGCCATCGCCATTCTCATCCCCATTCTCACAACATATTCGTTAGTTTAGAGGAAATTTTGTGGAACATGTGTTTCAATCCTCTTTGACGAGCGAGATGAGTCCTATACTGTCCATTGTTGGGTGCCAGTTGCTCAGGTTCAGTAATAACGCATCCTATGTTTAGGCAAATCTAAGAAATGCTGTCGAAAATTTCTTGAGATGCACTGTCTCATTAATGTGAATGCCATCGAAATTCGGAATAACCAACTTTTGACGCGCGGACCGTTGCGAGATGTACAGAAAGATAATCAATTAGGTTATGTGGGGACAGGGATGTGGATTCATGCCATCTTCACTGAAATTGGCCAACTGCGCCAGATTTCTCAGTTGATGATTCAATACTTTGACAGCCCAATCGAGATGGTCTCACAGAATCTAGATTGGATTTAAATTCAGGGAGTCTGGTGGCCATGCGAGTATGGTAAACTCACCCTGATGCTTCCTGGCTCACTCAAGTACGCTACGAGCTGTGTGAAATTTTGCATTGTCTTGCTGGTAATTCGTGCTGAGAAAAAACAAACAGTGTGAGACATGGTCTCCAAGGATAGATGCATAGTTTTGTTGGTTCATTGCGCCTTCCAGAGTGGCGATGTCACCGAGGGAATACCTAAAAAATATAACCCACTCTTCTACGGCCTTGAACCTTCCGTCGATTGCTGCAGGGTCTTACTTTCAAATGTTTCACACAATGGAGTGTAGAACGTGATTCATTTGAAAAGTCATCTGTCGCCACTCAGTGGACGTCCAGTTGCAGGACTGCCGTTCAAACTCCAGCCTTCGTTCCAGATGAACAGCTGTCAGCATGGGTGTATGAACCAGACACCTATTCCATCGATTGTTGCTTTCAGATGTTTCACGCGATGGAGTGTAGAACGTGATTGACCTGAAAAGGTCATCTGTCGCCACTCAGTGGACACCAAGCTGCAACACTGCCATTCAAACTCTGTCCTTTGTTGCCGCTAAACAGCAGTCAGCATGGGTGTGTGAACCAGACACCTGCTCTGTTGATTGTTGTAGGGTGTTACTTACAAATGTTTCATGTGATATAGTGTAGAACGTGATTGATCTGAAAAGGTCATCTGTCGCCACTCAGTGGACACGAACTTGCAACACTGCCGTTCAAACTCTGACCTTTGTTGCCGCTAAACAGCAGTCACCGTGGGTGTGTGAACCAGACACCTGCTGTGTTGACTGTTGTAGGCTGTTACTTTCAGATGTTTCAAGCGGTGGAGAGAAGAACGTGATTGATCTGAAAAGGTCGTCTGTCGCCACTTAGTGGACGTCTAGTTCATCTGCAAAGGTCATCTGTCGTCACACAGTGGATGTCCAGCTGCAGGACTGCCATTCAAACTCCGGCCTTCGTTCCAGATGAACAGCTATCAGCATGGGTGTGTGAACCAGACACCTGCTCCGTCGAAGGTTGCAGGGTGTTACTTTCAGATTCTTCACACGACGGACTGTAGAATGTGATTCATCTGAATAGGTCATCTGTCGCCACTCAGTGGACATCCTGTTGCAGGACTGCCATTCAAACTCTGGCCTTCATCGCCAATGAACAGCAGTCAGCATGGGTGTGTGAACCAGACACCTGCTCCATCGATTGTTGCATGGTGTTACTTACAGATGTTTCACACGATGGAGTGTAGAAGCTGATTCATCTGAAATGGTCATCTGTCGTCACTCAGTGGATGTCCAGTTGCCCGACTACTGTTAAAACTCTGGCCTTTGTTGCTGATGAGCAGCAGTCAGGATGAGTGTGTGAACCAACCAACTGCTCCATCGATTGTTGTAGGGTGTTACTTCCAGATCTTTCACGCAATGGAGTGTACAACGTGATTCATTTGAAAAGTTCATCTGTCACCACTCAGTGGACGTACAGTTCATCTGAAAAGGTCATCTGTCGGCACACAGTGGATGCCCAGCTGCAGGACTGCCCTTCAACCTCGGCCTTCATTGCCGATGAAGAACAGTCAGTATGGGTGTGTAAACCAGACAGGGTGCTACTTTCAGATGTTTCACATGTTGGAGTGTAGAACGTGATTCACCTGAAAAGGTCATCTGTCGCCACTCAGTGGACGTCCAGTTGCAATACTGCCATTCAAAGTCCAGCCTTCGTTGCTGATGAACAGCAGTTAGCATGGGTGTGTGATCTAGGCAACTGCTCCATCGATTATTGCAGCGTGTTACTTTCAGATGTTTCACACGATGGGGTGTAGCATGTGATTCATCGGAAAAGGTCATCTGTCGCCACTCAGTGGATGTCCAGTTGCCGGACTACATTTAATACTGTGGTCTCCGTTGCTGATGAACAGCAGTCAGCATGTGTGTGTGAACCACGCAACTGCTCCGTGGGTCCATACTCAACAACGTTTTCTGAATGGTCGTTGAGGAGAATTACTAGTAGCCTCTTGGTCCATCTGGGGGGAGGGTAGGGGGAATTGTGGTGAGGGTAGGAGGAGAGTTCAGGTGCTCAACAGTTACACGTCTATTTGTCTTATCACATCACCTCATCCGTTGCTCACCCCTCTCATTTATGGCCTGTGGTGTAGCACAGCTGCCTCTGTGCCGAACTTGGACAGCTCGAAACTTCATCTAGTGCAGGGGGGCCCAAACCGCGGCCCGCTGGCGTGATGCAGCCTATAGGTTGCTAATTTTTGGCCCGTGGAGCTCTTTCATATCAAAGAAAACTTTATCTTTTATTTCACATAAAACCCCAAAAACATCATTACATCAAGAGTCTCTCGTATCATATCCAATTACAATTTCTCTGTTCATTGACTCAAATATCGTTAGATTTTCGTCGATATTTCTCTTTAAAAAAATCCATAATGTTGGATTTATTTTGAAAATAATTTAGTTTTTAAGATAATATAGCTCACCTTGGCGATGTGCAACCATCAATCGGCAGTAATATGGAGCAACCGGATATGTTCGTTGTGCTAAATAAAGCCAATACGTTCCATATTTAATTTTACTGCAAACTCACAACATAGGCCGTAAGGACACGGGCTTTCATGTGTATGGTGAACATTTGATCGCGATAGCCCTGTCATCACTTCAGGTAAGTAAATCCAGTGTTAACCTTTTTACAAATAATCTGTTATGCTTTTTTTAATTTTATCTACTTGATTATGGTAATTATGGTGAGTATGGGTAACAGTCGACACTAACGACGGTTTCTACCTCAGTAACTTCTTTTAATTTTAGTAGTACAAAACAAATAAATACTTAATTGTAATAAAGTGTTTTTACGAATACCGTTAAGGATTCCGCGTTACGAAAGTAGAAAAGTGACCCTTCTAGTGCAACTTCTGCCAGCTGCCTTCCTCTATTATTTACAGCAACTAGTAATGTTATCGATTTGAAATATAGAATAGTTTTAAGAAAGAATCATAACAAAAGAAATCTAAATGGGGTCGAAACTTTACAGACTCTAGGTTAAGTGATGCATAAGTAACTTGTTATAGTTATGATATATGACGTACAGAACGAAAATAATTTCCTAAATCAGTTTAATATCACTCTCTAAAAGTCTCGAGAGCAGACTATATGAATTTCCCCAAGAGCGTATTATATTCAAATGAAAGACCAGTAAGTCGACGAGCAGTTTAGCTCTGTGGTACGATGGTAACCTTCCATGGAGGGCAGAGGTTCGATTCACAGGTGGATCATATTCTTAAACATACACTCCTGGAAATTGAAATAAGAACACCGTGAATTCATTGTCCCAGGAAGGGGAAACTTTATTGACACATTCCTGGGGTCAGATACATCACATGATCACACTGACAGAACCACAGGCACATAGACACAGGCAACAGAGCATGCACAATGTCGGCACTAGTACAGTGTATATCCACCTTTCGCAGCAATGCAGGCTGCTATTCTCCCATGGAGACGATCGTAGAGATGCTGGATGTAGTCCTGTGGAACGGCTTGCCATGCCATTTCCACCTGGCGCCTCAGTTGGACCAGCGTTCGTGCTGGACGTGCAGACCGCGTGAGACGACGCTTCATCCAGTCCCAAACATGCTCAATGGGGGACAGATCCGGAGATCTTGCTGGCCAGGGTAGTTGACTTACACCTTCTAGAGCACGTTGGGTGGCACGGGATACATGCGGACGTGCATTGTCCTTTTGGAACAGCAAGTTCCCTTGCCGGTCTAGGAATGATAGAACGATGGGTTCGATGACGGTTTGTATGTACCGTGCACTATTCAGTGTCCCCTCGACGATCACCAGTGGTGTACGGCCAGTGTAGGAGATCGCTCCCCACAACATGATGCCGGGTGTTGGCCTTGTGTGCCTCGGTCGTATGCAGTCCTGATTGTGGCGCTCACCTGCACGGCGCCAAACACGCATACGACCATCATTGGCACCAAGGCAGAAGCGACTCTCATCGCTGAAGACGACACGTCTCCATTCGTCCCTCCATTCACGCCTGTCGCGACACCACTGGAGGCGGGCTGCACGATGTTGGGGCGTGAGCGGAAGACGGCCTAACGGTGTGCGGGACCGTAGCCCAGCTTCATGGAGACGGTTGCGAATGGTCCTCGCCGATACCCCAGGAGCAACAGTGTCCCTAATTTGCTGGGAAGTGGCGGTGCGGTCCCCTACGACACTGCGTAGGATCCTACGGTCTTGGCGTGCATCCGTGCGTCGCTGCGGTCCGGACCCAGGTCGACGGGCACGTGCACCTTCCGCCGACCACTGGCGACAACATCGATGTACTGTGGAGGCCTCACGCCCCACGTGTTGAGCAATTCGGCGGTACGTCCACCCGGCCTCCCGCATGCCCACTATACGCCCTCGCTCAAAGTCCGTCAACTGCACATACGGTTCACGTCCACGCTGTCGCGGCATGCTACCAGTGTTAAAGACTGCGATGGAGCTCCGTATGCCACGGTAAACTGGCTGACACTGACGGCGGCGGTGCACAAATGCTGCGCAGCTAGCGCCATTCGATGGCCAACACCGTGGTTCCTGGTGTGTCCGCTGTGCCGTGCGTGTGATCATTGCTTGTACAGCCCTCTCGCAGTGTCCGGAGCAAGTATGGTGGGTCTGACACACCGGTGTCAATGTGTTCTTTTTTCCATTTCCAGGAGTGTAGGTGCATAGTTGACGTACAGGGTGGTCCATTAATAGTGACCGGGCCAAATATCTCAGGAAATAAGCATCAAACGAAAAAACTACAAAGAACGAAACTCGTATAGCTTGAAGGGGGAAACCAGATGGCAGTATGGTTGGCCCGGTAGATGGCGCTGCCATAGGTCACGCGGATATCAACTGCGTTTTTTTAAGTAGGAACCCCCGTTTCTTATTGCATATTCGTGTAGTACCTAAAGAAATATGAATGTTTTTGTTGGACCACTTTTTTCGCTTTGTGATAGATGGCGCTGTAATAGTCACAAACGTATAAGTACGTGGTGGCACGTAACATTCCACCAATGCGGACGGTATTTGCTTCGTGCTACATTACCCGCGTTAAAATAGACCGTTTACCAATTGCGGAAAAGGTCGATATCGTGTTGAGGTATGGCTATTGTGATCAAAATGCCCAACGGGAGTGTGCTATGTATGCTGCTGGATATCCTGGACGACGTCATCGAAGTGTCCGGACCGTTCGCAGGATAGTTACGTTATTTAAGGAAACAGGAAGTGTTCAGCCACATTGGAACGTCAACCACGACCTGCAACAAATGATGATGCCCAAGTAGGTGTTTTAGCTGCTGTCGCGGCTAATTCGCACATCAGTAGCAGAAAAATTGCGCGAGAATCGGGAATCTCAAAAACGTCGGTGTTGAGAGGAATGTAGTTACACGTATTGCCGAATGCATTGAGGTTGACAAACATCATTTTGAGGATTTATTGCATTAATGTGGTATTTACAGGTAATCACGCTCTAACAGCATGCGTTCTCAGAAATGATAAGTTAACAAAGGTACATTGGAACAACCAAAGTAAAATGTTCAAACATACCTACGTTCTTTATTTTAATTTAAAAAACCTACTTGTTACAAGCTGTTCGTCTAAATTGTGAACCATATGTTTGTGACTATTACAGCGCCATCTATCACAAAGCGAAAAAAGTGGTCCAACTAAAACATTCATATTTCTTTACGTACTACACGAACATGTAATAAAAAATGGAGGTTCCTAATTAAAAAACGCAGCTGATATCCGTTTGACCTATGGCAGCACCTTCTAGCGGGCCAACCATAGCGCCATCTGGTTTCCCCCTTCAAGCTAGACAAGTTTCGTTCTTTGTAGTTTTTTCGTTTTACCCTTATTTCGTGAGATATTTGGTCCGGTCACGGTCAATGGACCACACTGTGTATTTTTAAACATAATCGCATGCTCTATAAGTATTTCTGCGAAGCATGAAAACTTTAAAAAAAGTACCGCACGCGAGACAGTTAATTGCTGGCTTGCTGTTTCGAGTCTAGTTCCGGTCATCATATTTTTGGTTTTATTCCATTCAATTCGGATACCTACACCATATAAAATCATCCTAATTTGCACATATTTCATTGTTATTTTTCTGAAAAAACCACGTGTTCTTATTTGTAGTTACATATCACACATAAAATCCAGTTTTCATTGTAGATATAAATCCCTACTCATCGATCCTTCATATTTAAATTTGTTTAAAAAAAGAAAAACATTTCATATTAATTTTTTCCATCAGCATGTGCCATATGCTTCACAGAAATGCCTTGGAACATAAACATTTATTTAAAAATTAACTACAACTTGAAATCGAAGCCATCAACTTGCTTCACAGTGTTAAACAACTACGGCGAACTTAAAGAATATTTTGTAGAGAATTTTTGAGAGCTGCAACGAACTGCTTTAGGTAACTGATATTTGATCTTGAACTTCACGTACCATATATACAAAATACTACAAAACTCCGATTACCATGTGGTGTCTTTGTCAGTTTCCGACTCATGGTAAAAAAATTTCTGTTTCAGTTCAAGGCGTAAACTTGGTTTGGCGTCAACTAATAAACAAATAGGACCTAAGAAGAGGGAAGTTATAAAGAAGTTGAAAACTTTTCAAGACAGGTGGACTGTAAATATTCTGTAAGAATATAAAACAGAACCTCTTTGTCTGATATGCAAGGACTGTGTCTCGGTTTTACAAGAATGTAACATCAAACGGCATTACGATACTAAAAATATAGTTATGTTTGTTAAGTACAAGGGATAATTTAGACAAGACCAAGCAAACACTTAAAAAGAAAACTTTCCGCTCAACAGCAGATATACACAAGGGCGAATTCAGAGTCAACATGCTATGCAAAAGCAAATTATGCAATAGCTCTGATACTGGCAAAAAAAAAAAAAAAAAAATCAAAGCCATATTCGGATGACTAAATGGTTAAGGAATGCTTAGAGACCGTCGCTAACATTGTGTGTCCAGAAGAGAAAAATGATTTCTCAAAAATAAGCCTGTCTCGTCATACTACGACTAGACGTCTGGACGACATTGGAAGACAAATTGAAGATAATTTAAAACATCGAACATCTGGGTTTATATTATATTCTCTAGCTTTGGATGAATGCGCAGATATGGCATATACGCCCAAGTGACGATTTAGGTCAGAGTTGTTGATACCCATTTCAATAGAAGAATTAGCTCCATTGTATCCACTCAAGTATAGAACGAAGTCATGAGATTTGTAGGAAGCAGTTACATCGAGATTGTCGCTTTTCGTCAAAACTAAACAACCTGTCGGAGCCACCAACGGATGGTGCCGCAGAAATGGCTCGGAAACACGAAGGCTTAGTTCAGCTGATTGAAAACGAAGCCTGCGAAATTGGCAATTCGTTGATGCTAAACTGTCATTGCATTATCCATGAAGTGAATTTATGTGCCAAGTCTCTCAAAACGAACCATTTCATGAAGGTAGTTTTCAAAACAATGGACTTTGTTATGTCGAGAGAATTGAACCACCGTCAGTTCCAAGAATTTTTCAACTCTTTGGATTCAGAGCACGATAAGCATTTCGTATTAAGCAGAAGAAATATGTCTAACCCATGCGAAAATGTTGCAAAGAGTGTTTCATTTGAAGCAAGAACTACAATGATTCTTTGAACGTACTTCAAGGAGACTCCCGGAGTTCCAAGGTAAAGAATGGCTTTCCGAGTTTGCGGCCTTGGTCGATGTACTTAGCCACCTCATTGATTTTATTGTGAATATTTATGTGAAAACTCTTAAGATTTTTTAAGTAAAACAAACGTTGAAACTTCCTGACAGATTAAAACTACTTTCATGATCAGGGCTCGGACCTGGGAATTTCGCCTTTTAATTCAGAGCAGAGTGAAAATTCATTCTGGAAGCCATCCCTCAGGCTTTGGATAAGCATTGTCTCCGCAATATCCTTTCTTCAAGGTGTGCATCCGATTTCGGAAAGCTTCTATATTTGTTGGAACGTGACTGTGTGTGAGGGAAGAACCAACCTCTTTCATTGTCGAGTTTGATTTTCTAAAATAGGATGCAATAATTTGTCAGAAATCGCGGTATTACTTTCTGTTGAATTAGACATGGCTAATGGTTGATTAGTACTGGTACGAGAACTAGTGTTTATCGTCTTACGCGGCATCGCAATAAAGTAAAATATTCACATGAAAACAAATTGTCAGAATTAAGTATGCCGATCTGTATGGGAAAGAAAACACCAATGATTAATTTATAAGCATAGTGCAAAAATTAACTACAAACAAAATGTTACAGACAGCAGTGCACATCTCTCAGAAGATTCCCCAACGCTCGAACTGAACAGAGCTGTCGCCAAGTGAAAGTTACCTTTAAAAATTATTTTCATTTGACTGTTTTTTAACTCGTGATTGGTAGGTTTCAACTTTTCTATTGTTCAGCTTTGGGTGACTTTGTGCATTTCCAACTGCAAGAGAAAACAAATGTACCTGCCTGAGAGTGTACAAAGTGAATTTCGCCCTGTTCTACAATTACTTTATAAATGTGCAAATTGATTAAATCGTGAACTTTACTATTAATATCATTAATTAAAAAAGTTGTCCCTGTGCATTAATGATCTGCCTTATAATGCTGTACATGAAATGGTCCCGGTGTGTTGATAATTTTCGTGTCAAACTGATTCTGAAATTAAAATATCTTACCTTATAACGCTTGAAAACGCGGTGCTTGCTGCTCTCTCTGCGTCACCTACAAATTTCTAATTACGATTGCGAAAGTTTAATGCAATGCTCCAGAATACTAATAAACTATTTTATACACATCACTGAGTGAGACACTCTTTAAATAAATGCGCAGATATGGCGAATACCGCACAAGTCGCGATTTACGTCTGAGTTGTTGATGCCTATTTTTATAGAATGTGGGAATGCCCGTATGTGAAATATTCCTTTAACAACCTGTTTTTAAACTATCTGATATACTATTAACCATGTGAAATTCATACTGCAACACTCATTAACATTGACTAAGGGCAACAGTGCCATCAAACTCTTACCCTCACAAATGTTAGAAAATAATTGATAAACATAAACAAATGCCTAACGGTGGAAGTTATGCAACTTTAATAAAAAATCTGAAGTTCTCTTATACAGAAGTATCTTTGGTTAATGATCGTATTGATATGCAGTAAGACTTTGACAAATTTTCTACTTGGGTGGATGAATGACACCCGTCTTTGGATGCAAATGAATATCCGACTACTAGATTAGTAATGAAATTATGGAGCCTGACACATTTTTAAATATTTAGTGGCAATATCAAGAAACTCTGTGAAGTGGGCAAACATGTTTACAGTAAGGAATACAAATAAAAAGTTATAGCAAAAAGAGGCGAACAAGAAAAACTTGTATTAGGAAAGATGAATAAGAGACCCATTTATGAAATAATTTCATTGCTTCATTCACTTTTTACTAATATTTATTAGCAGATGTATTCCAATTATATATACATATTTTAGGCTGAAGTACGTTGAGAATTAATTGCTGGCCGTGAATGTCAGGTTGCGAGGTGCCGGGGCTAGAAGTGTATTTAACACTAAATTCTTCTAGAATCCACATATGTAAATGATGCTCTAAGCCCCCCTATTCTAACTCCGACTTTTGCTGTTGCACAAGGATAAAAAAATACGCGAACTGACTCTAATCAACCCTGCCAGTGGAGTAGAAGAGAGTTTGGCACCTGCAATAATTTAATTTCATAAATAAGTTAAACAAACGAAGTTTTCATTAACATAGTGAGGAATGATAGGGTTGCTCTACCGATTAACAGAATTAAAGTTTTGTCCAAAATAACAATATGATTTATTAAGACTAAACACAAAATAACAAACAAAAACACTTGAAACCTTTACAATACGTCAAATTGACTCAAATTGGATACTCAAACAAACGCTGTGAAAGTGAAGTTGTCCCTAAACTAGATTGTGAGGATTATGACGAAGTGGTATGTGGAGCCAATTCCTTGCAACTCAAATCTTAAGAGAAAACACACAGCCAACCCAACATTAATTGCTGCTACTCAAGACAGAACAAAGTTAGAAAAAGACGAACGGGCACGTTCTGCTGAGCTCTGATTATCACCTAGGAAAATCCCTATCTGCCGGTGCTGCGGACATACATTACCAAACTGTCTTCTTAACTGCAAGAACACGATCTGTCGTACCGCAGGCGATGGCTGGTTGCTTCGACGTCCTCGACCGAAAGGCGAGAGCCGACTACCCAGAGCACCCGTACAATGCTGAACACCGAACATTCCCGCTCCCACCAAAGTGGCCGTGGTTAAACGTTCCAATCAGCAACTCGAAAACCGGCGGAAAATTCCACCCCATTGCCGCAGCACTACCATTCCACCAATGGAGATTCTTGGCGCCAATTTCTGCGCTGATTTTGCTACGTCACGGAGCTATGCCCTGAGCAAGCCAATCACAGTTACTATTTTGCAGAAAGCGCGGGAATTTTCCCGCCACAACTGCCTGGGTACACAAGTCATTCCCACGCCTCGCTGGTAGCCCGCCAGAAAGTGTTTTCGCTAAGATTCTGCGAAGTAACGGAACCTCTAGCCCAGCCGCTACTTCAGACCCCTCCGGGCGTGTCTTTTGACAATGTCGGCGTCTGCGAAGCATTCACTCGACTTCTTCACACCCGTCGGCTTAGCAGAGCCCGCCTGTCACCGGACCACCCGGGTGATGAGAGACGCTGCATGGGAAGTCCGCGTGTGAAGGAATAGCAACTTTTCACCGCATGCAATTAGAGAGGAGAATCGTAAGATAGAAATATGAGAGGGGGCTCATGCCACCTCTCAAGGTTATATAAAGAAATTTAATGCAGTGTAGAGAGATTCATTTATTTTATTGTGTATCTCTTGTTAGTTGTACGAATAAATCATTTCATTGATATCTTTATCTACATTTTGTGCTGTAGATTCGTCTGTCACAAAAAGTGCAGTAATAGTCGCAACACCATCACTTAACACTTCCATATGTAGTTTTTTATATTGCAACGAATCTTAATTGCTAAGATAAAAGTGTTTCAGTTACTATGGTACGAACAATGGAAAACTTACTAAAGTCGAGGCACACATTAAGTAGTATGATTTTTTGTGTTATTTCTAGGGCATCCCTGAACAAACGGATGTTTTAACCCTTCTCTATAGCAAGAACTTTCGCGTGGGGTGAATTTTTCTATGTGGTCGGTCTCACATAGCGCGTGCTGCGCCACGGCCGATTTCTCGACCTGCTGCAGTCTGCAACGCCGCTTATGTTCAGTGAATCTGGGGTTGATTTATCGTCGTGTCATTTCAACATAGGCGTCTCCACATGTACATGGTACGCGATGTATTCTCGACATTTTAAGTAGATTTCGTTTTTCCTTTGCCTATTTGAAATATTCTTCGATCTTCTTTGTCAGTTTATAAATCGTCTTTAGGCAATGTTTCCGCAATATACAGCAGTTCTGTTCGGCGCTCTGGAATGTGTGGCAGAAAGGCTGTAACTGACATTTCTTTTCCCGATGCATCATTTCGCCGATTGTTTCATTCCAAGACACTTCTCATGTAAGGGTGGTGGAGTGCTCATTGCTCCTCGGAACACTTACCAGGTGTTGTACCTCGCTGTCGAAGTGTTGTGCCTCACATATTCGTGTTGTGAGCGTGTTAATCATGCCTCTTTTCTAGCTTGGGCGGTGGTTTGACGGTTGGTGCAGGTGTAGATCCGTGTCTGTCTGTTTTCGATGAACGCAGTGTCCTTTGGACACAGCGTAAATGAAAACCGACACAAACGGACCAATACCTGCACAAACTGTCAAACCACCACCAAAGCAAGGAAAGAGGCATGATTAACATGCTCGTACGAATATGTAAGCCACGGCACCTCGGCAGTGATAGGTAACACCTAGAAAGCGTTTGAGGAGCAATGGGTACTCCACCAGTTACATAGTGAGTGTCACAGAATCAAATAATCGGCGAAGTGACACATCGGAAAAACAAATGTCGGTTACGGCCTTTATTTCATCCATTATTGACAGTTGCTATAACGGAGTATATTGTGAGGTCCTTAATGCATGTAAATTTTATTACTAAATGTCATACAGTTGTAGTTTTTCACTACTTTAGGTACATTCATGAGTTTTATTTTTAAAAAAATATCTTAACATTAGTGAAAAACCAAAAATTACAAATAACGATACTATGTAATTTGTTTCAAAATAAATAATTTTGTCCCAGCTGCTGCAGTTTTCATGCACTGAAACGTATCACCATAGCTGTGCGCGCCGCTCACACTAAGTTATTTCCATTCAACGTGTGCCACGACAAAATACAGTTATATAAAAAAATTATTTTCATTTATTGTATCATCTATGCAACTGAAATGAACTTATCTTAGCAGCTAAGAGTGTCTGGAATCTGAAAGTGGAAATATTAACTATGGTGCTGCGGTTACGACTGTGGTCTGCATGCTACACAGATAAATCTCTAGCATAAACGTGCGGAAAGACATCAGTGTAATGATTAAAACATATAACTCTCTTAAGGTATATAATGAATCTTTCAGTATGGGGTTAAATTTCAAAAGTGACTGAAGTAATTTCATAAATTTATAATACGAGAGGTGACATGCACCAATTCCATATAATGTCTGTGAACTCAAATAAGTCCTCTTTTAGAATATTGTTGCGCGGTGTAGGATCCTTACCAGATAGGACTGACGGAGTAAATCGAGAAAGTTCAAAGAAGGGTAGCACGTTTTGTATTATCGCGATATAGGGGAGAGAGTGCTTTTGAAATGATACAGGATTTGGGGTGGACATCATTAAAACAAAGGCGTTTTGCATTGCGGCGAAATCTTCTCATCAAATTTCAATAGCAAGTTTTCTCCTCCGAATGCAAAAATACTTTGTTGACGCCGACCTACATAGGGAGAAAAGATCACCACAATAAAATAAGGTAAATCAGAGCCCGCACGGAAAGATACAGGTGTTCGTTTTTTCCGCGTAGGATTGGAATAATAGAGAATTATTGTGAAGGTGGTTCCATGAACCCTCTACCATGCCCTTAAATGTGATTTGCAGAGCATCGACGTAGATGTAGAAAATGAAAGTATTTATTTCTTGGAAGGGTTCTCAGAAGCTGCAGTACATTTGTAAAGGATATTGCTTGCAAGAGTCTAGTGTGTCTGGTTATAGAGTAATGCTCCAGCGTTTCGTGTCCTTGTGAATTAGAGATATCAGTAAACATACAACCGTCAAATCACCAGCCAAGCCAAAAAAGATTCATGATTAACACGCTCGTAAGGTGAATGACACGAATATGTAAGCCACGGCATCTCTGCAGCGAGAGGTAACTCCTAGAAAGCGTTCCTAGGACCAATGGGTACTCCACCTGTTACATAAGAAGTGTAATGGAATCAAATAATTGA
Source organism: Schistocerca serialis cubense (assembly GCF_023864345.2). Lineage (NCBI taxonomy): Eukaryota > Metazoa > Arthropoda > Insecta > Orthoptera > Acrididae > Schistocerca > Schistocerca serialis. The sequence continues at coordinate 385,588,866 of NC_064644.1, read as the reverse complement.
CGAAGTGACACATCGGAAAAAGAAATGTCGATTATGGCCTTCATTTTATCCATATAGGTCGATTTCATTGCAAATATATTTTGTTTTAAGTGGTTAATATGTGTATTGGCAGTTGCTGTAACTGAACATATTGTGAGATCTTTACTTTCATGTAAATTTTATTATTAAATGTGATATAGTTAGAGTTTTGCACTACTTCGACAGTTTTTTACAGAGTTTGCTCAAATTATTTTCAAGTAACACGCACTATACTCTGAAAATACGGTGTGGCGTGACAGAATGTTTTAAATGTTACGAACCATAAAATTTATTGTTACCTTATTACCTCTCTTTATCTGAGTACTATTTTACGTGAAATTACAACAGGTTGATTCAAGTCAAATGATGATCTAGCTTGGATTGGGGAATCTGAGTGGGAATCTTTTGGAAAAGTAATTTTCTTATTACAAAACTGTTTTGGAGAAATTTAGTGAACTTTTATTGGTATATCTCCCGAAGAGATCATGATAATAGGATAAAAGTGAGGAAGGAGCTTACAGTGAGAAACAGACAGCCACTGCTCCTTCGCTCAATACCAAATAAAACAGGACCGAATAACGCTATTCTTGATTCGAAAAACCCTCTGCCTCGCAGCGCATAGAGGCTTATAAACCAGTTCTTCAGTTGTTTATTCACTCACACATCATTTTCCAGTTGTATCACGCACGCCAATTAAATACCAGACTGAAGCACAATTAAAATTTAATAAAACTGTAGGTACGTTATTACTTACAGGTCTAGTTAATCCGAAACTAAAATTACACTAATTATTCACATCTCATCACGAGTCACTGCAAACATTGCACACACTGCGTACACCACAAACTCATCCTTTCGGCTGACATCATGACCATCTCTGGACTACAATCTCCGTGTGTTTCTATCTCTGAAAAACTGAGTCAGCAGTCTCTTCATACTGAAGGACACATTGAATTCAGCAACATGATCGGATTTTCTTTCACGGAGCTTCCTTATATTATTTTCAAGCAGCACGCAACTATACTTTGAATATACGTTTTGGTATGACAGAAATTTTTACGTTTCACGAATAATAACATTTATTGTAATCCCTTACCGTGGATTACCTGAGTACTTTTTTACTGTCTAAAGCGTATTGTTTAAGAGATATGCCGTAGCTGCGTTTTAAAGCCTGTGATTAACGTTATCTCACTCACTTCAGCGCTTTTTTAAAATTTTTCCCGCTACACGCTAACTGTTCTTCCATGATTATGAACAGAATTGAATGTAAAATGACATATGCTTTCCCTAATGTGCAGAAAAGCCTGGTAGATGTACCGAAATGGTGCAGACAAAACACCAACTCGTTATACATATTTTTACATTGTGCCCTACTACTGTATTTCGTTACTATTCTTACGTACTTTTTTATTTGAATACTGAGCCACTACTCTGTGTTTTTACTCTCGAAAAAAATAGTACTACATTTAAGGAACGAGCTAACGCAGGAGTAGCATTTCACTATGAAACGCCTCTACGATACAGTCTGATTAAAGAAATCTGCAGTCGACGTTTCTACATCTACATCTACATTTATACTCCGCAAGCCACCCAACGGTGTGTGGCAGAGGGCACTTTACGTGCCACAGTCATTACCTCCCTTTCCTGTTCCACTCGCGTAGGGTTCGCGGGAAGAACGACTGCCGGAAAGCCTCCGTGCGCGATCGAATCTCTCTACTTTTACATTCGTGATCTCCTCGGGAGGTATACGTAGGGAGAAGCAATATATTTGATACCTCATCCAGAAACGCACCCTCTCAAAACCTGGACAGCAAGCTACACCGCGATGCAGAGCGCCTCTCTTGCAGAGTCTGCCACTTGAGTTTATTAAACATCTCCGTAACGCTATCACGGTTACCAAATAACCCAGTGACGAAACGCGCCGCTCTTCTTTGGATCTTCTCTATCTCCTCCGTCAAACCGATCTGGTACGGATCCCACACTGATGAGCAATACTCAAGTATAGGCCGAACGAGTGTTTTGTAAGCCACCTCCTTTGTTGATGGACTACATTATCTAAGGACTCTCCTAATGAATCTCAACCTGGCACCCGCCTTACCAGCAATTAATTTTATATGATCATTCCACTTCAAATCGTTCCGTACGCATACTCCCAGATATTTTACAGAAGTTACTGCTACCAGTGTTTGTTCCGCTATCATATAATCATACAATAAAGGATCCTTCTTTCTATGTATTCGCAATACAATACATTTGTCTATGTTAAGGGTCAGTTGCTACTCCCTGCACCAAGTGCCTATCCACTGCAGATCTTCCTGCATTTCGCTGCAATTTTCTAATGCTGCAACTTCTCTGTATACTACAGCATCATGCGCGAAAAGCCGTATGGAACTTCCGGCATTATCTACTAGGTGCTAAAATCCTTGCATGCTTGTTCCACTTCAACTGACAGTCGGTGTTCTACCAAGAAATTTTGTGTTTCTTACACTGTTTGTGGAGGTATCACCCATAATTTATGCTGAAGTTTATTCCTGAAATTCAGCGACCGGGATTCGAACCTGGATCTCCCGCTTGTCGGGAGCGCTTACCTCACCACTTAGTTTATCCGGGGATGCTCCCCTAACCAAATGAAACTTTCATGTGCCACACACCTATCTATTTATTCTCATAGCTTATTAATTCATTGACCCACACTCGCCCATGTCGTGATTCCTGAGCAGGTTTTAGAAGTCAAGACAACAAGAAGTCATAATCGTCGCATTTTCATCAGAGGCCTGTCAACCCAACGAGAGTTTTTCCCTGTGCCTAATATTATCTAGAGAGTCACTGATCTAGATCAATATGGCCGGCCGTGGTGGCCATGCGGTTCTAGGCGCTGTAGTCCGGAGCCGCGCGACTGCTACGGTCGCAGGTTCGAATCCTGCCTCGGGCATGGATGTGTGTGATGTCCTTAGGTTAGTTAGGTTTAAGTAGTTCTGAGTTCTAGGGGACTGATGATCTCAGATGTTAAGTCCCATAGTGCTCAGAGCCATTTGAACCATTTTGAATCAATAACAATAATGGTCTTAAGATATTACCTTGTGGGACACTTATACTAATGTATTTTTGATGTGATAAGTGCCTTACTTAAAACGTTGCTTCATATGAGACGTTATTTTGTCTGTCGTCTTTATCCTGTTCCCAAATATAATGTGTAATGTCATCCCACTCCTAATGGCTCTAGCTTTCGTCAGGAGAACTTTATTATCCGGGTACAGTAGATACATGGAAAATATAGCTACCACATAGTTGCGTAGTGCATGAACTTTCATTTCGTACGCCTTGTTGTTGTGGTCTGCATTGGAAAGACTGGTTTCATAGAGCTTTCTACGGAAGCCTCGTCATCTCTGTATAACTATTGCAACCTAGAGCCATTTTAAACTGTTAACTGCATTCAAGCTTTGTTCTCCCTTCTTATTATTTATTCTCTCCCCGCCCCTACTCTTCCTTCCACTGCTGAACTGACGATTCGTTCATTTCTTAGCGTGTATCTCATCAACTGATCACACATTTTGCTCCACCTGAACCAAAAATTTCTTTTTTCTCCATTTCGATTACCTCCTCATTAGTTTTTCTTTTTACCCACCTAATCTTCAACAATCTTACGCGGTGTAACATTTCAAAAATTTCTAGTTCTTTCTTGTCCGAAATTGCACTACCGTACATGGCTTCACTCCGTATAAATACCACCAAAAAAGATTCCCCGAAACATACTTCTATATTCGATGTTAACAAATTTCTCCATTTTCGAAAATACAACTGCTGCTATTTCCAGTCTGCATTCGCTATTCTTTCTACTTGGGCCATCGGCAGATGCTTGGCTGTTCAAAAAGGAGCACACATATACGGCTGGTGGTGGTACAAAGCCCCATAATGTTAAGTTTTTCTGACACTGATATCGATGAGAGGTAGATTTTCTCGCACTTACTAGCTGAACCCATTCATTGGATTGTTTCCTATAATTCATCAAAATTCCGGCTCTGTCTGGTTATTACTCGTGATGACTGGGTGTTGTGTGATGTCCTTAGGTTAGTTAGGTTTAAGTAGTTCTAAGTTCTAGGGGACTGATGACCATAGATGTTAAGTCCCATAGTGCTCAGAGCCATTTTGTCTGGTTATTAGTTACAGAGAAATTACTAATTTAGCAAGACACTGCAGGGTTTCAACGCAAAAAATGGTGTAAAGCAGCGTGTTGTCGAGTTTTGCCCCATTTGACCTAAGCAAAGTTTTAACAGAATGATTGCATGATAAAAACACTTGAAATGGAATGAGTTTTCCCTGCACTTTTACTACAGGGAAGTCATTTAGTGATACAGAAATCTACGTTTCCCTTGAAGTTCCAGGATCTTATTCTTCTTATTAGCATATTTCCTCGTCAAATATCTCTATCTGAGCTGCTGTCATGGTATAGGAGGTCTGAATCCGATTCTGAAGAATAATCGTGTGGGTATTTGACTTGTTTTCTTCCTTTTTTTTTTTTTTTTTTGGCCTTGATCTAGTGGATCACCAGCAATGGAGGGTGGAACTTTGACAATGCCAGCGACTTGTACTGGCGAAAGTGCAGAAAAATCGCCAAGCAAACTTCAGACAAAGACCCCAAGACAGAAGCCAACAGGCAGTATGTCAACAAGTGGCCACGAAAGCCTTAACAATTTCGTATTACGTTTTTCTGTTTGTATAGTACGCTCTTCTCTATTTTTGCCAAGTCTTTGCTTGACAGTGGCATGCATTTATTTTCCGACAGATTCTCCTTCGTTCATTACTGGGTCTCCTTGCTAGAAGCACAGACTTCAATGCTTTGCCAGAAAATTTCACCTAAATCTGTATTAGCGGGTGAGGTAATCTCACACAGTGTGAGTTGGTTACGTTTTGCGGGGATTATCATTGAAGAACTGTTGTCTCACTTTTGGAGCTGCGGGAATTTACCACAAAACACCTGCTGGAATTTTCCCTCTTTCATTATTTTCTGACAAATGCGCCATTTTCTTTATGTTAGAGAGCAACAGGAAAAATCATTTCCTCGTGAAAATCTAGCTTGATGCAGTAGTCTCAACGAGGTATTCCTACGTTATACCATGTTAAAGAAAAGTTATATGTAAATAGTAAAATGTAAGCAGTAAAAAACAGACATCCCTCATTTTCTCACCTGTGGAAGGACCTGTCGGGACTAGCAATCATGGAATTGTAAATTACAGTCAAACAAATCTACCACCTGGCAGTCAACTCATGAATCGATAGTGATCAGTTACAAAATCTCTGTACAGATTTTTACCCCACGCGGGGTTTTACCCCCACATACCCTACTACTTGTAGTGTGTCTTTTAAGAATCCATTTCCCTGAGCATTGCCTGATATCATCGGAGTACATTGAATTACACATGTTATACTTTTCTATTATTCTGAAATATCAGGTACACCAAAATCACTTATAAATCTTTTTATTGATTAGCGGCTTTAACAGATCTCAGCAATCATCTTCGTATCTGAAACTTTAATAAATAAAGATTCCAAGCCTAGGTGGTCAAAACATATATTGTTGTAACCGGAATGTGACGTGGCCAGGAAACGCAGGATGACCGGCCGAGCGCGTCGACGGTTAGGCGACAGAAATCACAAGAAGACAACAGCTATGGAAGACAACGAGACGGACAACAGCATTAGTTTGATATGGCAGAATGGCAAGTCCGAAGAGTGCACGAAACCAGCATGCTAGACATAGCGAGATGTGTAATACAAGAGCGCAGTTATAAGACAACTGACTTCTGAGTCCCTGCGCTGCCGGCTTTACAGGGCCCCGTGAGAGCCATCGGCTGGCGTAGCGGACGTGTCCCGTGCACAGCCAGCACCCCCTGTAAAAGAAAGCCTGTCTACGTAGTGCGTGACGTCACAAAATGGCTACACACATGGTCCCTTCTTCAACAGTTTCACGGAACAGTGCTCGTGAATAGTCGTTCGGCGAGTTTCGCGTCAGTTTACTATTATAGTGAATGGTGTTCCTGCGTTAGTGTACGTGATTTGGTTGTTTAGTTTGTGTGCACTAAACTGGTGATCTGTTTTTCTTGCCTGTGAAAATTTCGTTGCCTGCAAAATGCCGTATCGTTGTTGTGTGCCGAATTGTAGAGGAAATTACGACGGTGGACCAAAAGTAACCGTGTTTAAATTTCCGGAGGATGAAGCAACGAGGAAGAAATGGTTGTCAAGTATTCGCAGAGATAACTTCACTCCTTCTTCAAGTTCAAGAGTAAGTATTTGTTTTGTTCATTTCTTAAAAGAGGTTAAATGTGCTAACAAAGAATAGGCACTTATGCAGTAAGGAAGGTCAGCGACATTTTGACTAATATATCAGATCTTAACTGAATAAGTGCCGAAGAAAATAGCGTTTCGTTTTCTTGCCCTGGCAATTCTACAGTTTAGCTGGTATAGGTTATATGAATTCTGTATTCTGCAAGTTCAACCAGTATAGCCTAAGCACAGTCATACTTACATAGTTAAATATCTCAGTATATCTTTATACTTACTGTTTATGCTGCCTGTTGTTAGGAATAAAAGTCGGTTTATAATTAAGTACGTGCACAGACGACTTTCGATGTATTCTGCTTCTGTATTTAGTGTTTCTTTTTGCTGTAAAAGTCTTTAGGAAGTTGCCTGTTCAAAAACAAGTAATGTGGTGTACCCAGAAATTGAAAATGAAGTAAAAACAGTGTCTCAGTCGCTTGTTTTTAATAAATTATTGGTGGGAATTTGAAGTCATTGCAAGGAATGTTACTATTAGGGAATATAGTAGGCTTTAGACTTAACAGTGAACCACAGACAGGAAAAATGAATGAGTACATGAATGGATTAACAGGCCATCACAAAATGCAAAGGGAGAAACTGTGAAAACATGTAAAAAATTAAAAATACTTGTGGATTTTACAAATTCTTACTTTCTGGGTCTGGAATTTCAGATACATGCCAGTGGCCTACACAGCTGTATAATAGATACACAGCCAAAGTACTTGAAAGCAATTGTGTGGTCATGTTTAGCCTAATAGGTAGCACATAAGTGGCAATGTATTAGTTCATCATACTGTCAGTTTTTATGTAAGTTATGAACTAATATCAAAGGCAAAATAGTGTCTATCTGATAAAAAGGTTACACAGTGTGACAATTACTTTGTATTATTCTGTTATTGTGTCACAGTTGCTTCTATAGATTAAACCTGTGTGAGTTTCGTGTCATCATGCTTTCATGTGTCCGAGGTGTGTGTGTGGGGTGGGGGTGGGGGAGGGGGAATAGAGCAAGATATTAAGCAAAAATCCCACCCCTCTTGTGAATATATGAGCTTCAAGGCTAAATTATAAAAAAAATATCACTGTTATTGAATTATGCTACAAACATTAGTCAATGTTTGAAATTTTTGATGGGGCAAGTACTTTCTTCATTTCACCATCTCTTTAAGAGATTGTTGCCATGACATGTAACTGCATGTGTTTTGATATTGTAGTGTTATTGTTTTATAGAGTTACTATGCCATGGCCACATTTATCACTTGAGTATTCTTCTGCATTTTAGTTGGGAGTCTATTTGTATTTTAGAACTAGAAACTAACTTTATATTCATAAATTGTTTTCACACTATTAATATTGTCATCACATTCAGTCGTAAGCACCTTTTTCATTTTTTATTCATTTTTAATTTCAGGTATGTCATGTTCACTTCCATAAGGATGATGTTATTTGGGAAACACAAATTGTGTATGAAAGGACTGGTCAGTTATTAAGAGCCCCCCTTCTCAAACCACGTTTGAGACCAGATGCAGTTCCACCACTACTCCCAAACTGTCCTTCCTACCTTTCAAGGGAAGAAAGTAGACGTGAAGGGCCAGAGGAGAAAAAGCAAAGGCTTGAAAATGAGCAGTTAGCTGCAGCGTTACAATATAGTTTAGCATCACAGAAGGACTATGAAAACACTTTCAGCTTCAGTTCTTTAGAAGAGTTGATGTTGTGTACGAAGGAAGTGGATTTGCCCAACGAGTGGAGTGTGATCGAAAAACACAGTGATTTTGTTTGTTTTTTAAAGATAATAAGAAATCCAGCACCATTAATCACACATTCTGTCGTGATAGATAGTAATTTAAATGTTTCATTGTTTAAGAAAGATGTACAAATTAAGACATTAGGAAAAAGATCTTTTCCTGTAATTGTAACCAATATCCATGAAATTGTCAGTGTACTGCAGGAGTTTTCAGACACAGAGTGTGGGCACTCAGAAACTTCTATAGATAGTATTGTAGAAATAGTGAAAGACAGTCTAGGAGTGCTGAAAGACAGTTTACAGGAGAGTGAAAAGGAGATGGTAGACTTTATATATGAACAAGTTAGTCTCATAAATGTAAAGAAATTTAATCATAGGTTTAGTTCTACATTTACGATACTGTGTTGTTTGCTATTTTCAATTTCATCTCATGCTTACAATTTTTGATGTAGCAGCTCATTAATGAAAATGACACACCCTAGCACTCTGCATAGGATCTGCAGCAAATTTAATGTGAATCCATCTCACGAAAGGCTTGGGGGAAGTAATTTCCTGTCCTATGCAAGACAGAAATTTCAATACTTGAACAGCGATGATGTCAATGTTGTTTTGAGTGTAGATGAAATTCATCTAAATTCTTATTTGGAATATAAAGGAGGTAGTGTTTTGGGCATGTCATATAACTCGGAATGTGCTGCAAATTCAGCATTTGTATTTATGTTGCAGAGTGTCAAGTTTTTGTACAGGGATGTTGTTCACATTTTACCGGTGAAAACCATTTCATCTAATGCATTATACGATGTCCTACTGGCCATAATAAATGGCCTTGAACTAATAGGCTATAGGGTTTTTTGTGTGGTAACTGACAACAACAAAATCAATAGCAAAACCATGTCAATGTTTTCTCTGGATAAAGCTGTTAATATAGTTTTTAAACATCCATCTGATCCTAATCGCCCACTTTTCTTTTTAATTGATGCCATACCCATTGTTAAATGCATAAGAAATGCATTTAAAATGCATTTCTTATGCATATGCAAAATGCACGACAGACCCAGCCAGTGGCTGGAAACTGTCCAAGATGATGATGATGATAAGAAATGTATGGCTGAACCAAAAAAATGATGATAAAGATATGTTTTATCCTCAGTTTCCAGTTAGAAAAGAAGTGGAAGGAAATAAGTTTTCTGTAGCTTCTTTTAAAACACTGAAACAGATTTATAATATAGATTCCAGTTCTTTAGTAAAATATTGTCACACATTGTCTCTCAAATCACTTTGCCCTACATCATTAGAAAAACAGAGCATGAAACTAATGCTGCAGATATTCAATCGACATGTGTCAGAGGGCCTTGAGGTAGCTAGTGATAAATTTGATTTGAGACATGCACCATCAACAGCAGAATACATTCGAATAATAACAAAATGGTTTGATGTCATGAATGTGAAATCAGTGTTTAAAGGGAAACACAAACAGAATCCTTATGTGGATCCGTTGACAACTGATAGCATTTCTATGCAATTTTTGATAGATTTTCTAGACTGGCTTGATGTGTGGAAAGCAAAGGGTTTGTCAAGTGGGTTTCTCACAAAAGAAACATTTTTTGCTGTTCAGCATACAACATATACCGTTGTAGAGATTGCTCAATACTGTACTGAAGAGCTAGGTATGAGCTATTTACTGACAGCCAAGCTACAAACAGATGTGCTTGAGCGGCGTTTTGGAAAGTATAGACAGCTTGCAGGTTCCCAATACAATGTTTCAGTGACACAAGTTTATGAAGCAGAAAAGAAGCTTCGAATTCAAAGTGTAATGCCTTTAGTTTTATGTTCTCCTTCCTATGGCAATATCACTGTAGGGGCCGTAAAAAATTTTATGTTTTCTGAAGTTGAAGAAACAGACACATTAAACATAGAAGTCAGTGTAACGCAAGACAATGTTCTTTCAGTGAAAGATATTGCAACGTCTTTAACTTTCATTGCAGGCTACTGTGCTCATGCAGTGATTAAGAAGCTGAAATGTGAGAGTTGCCTTAATGAAATTGTGATTGAAAAGGAGTTGCCAATAAACGAACATTTTAGTTTGATACAGAGACTTGATCATGGAGGACTAAAATACCCATCAGACACTATTTTAAATATGATTGTCTACACATATATTGTCATTAGCAAACTTCTCAAAGAACATGAAAGAGATCTTGTTGCCTGTACGAATCAACGTGCTATTGCCTGTGCAGTAGCACTTGCTACTCTTCACGAAAAAGACTTTTTATTATTTGATGGGGTATGCTGCAATGGACATTCATCCCAGGCAATAATGAAAAGTGTTGTTTGGGTTGGTGTCAATATATTTTTAAACAACTACTGTAAAAAGGTTAATGGAAAAAAAAATTCAAAAAACACTCAGCGAAAACTGCAAACTCTTACAACATAATTTTCAAATCTTTATCTTAGATTCTTTTTAAATCATTAATACAAAACCTGTCATCAGTAATACTGCCACATCAACAAATGCCTCTTAAGCTGAACTAGTCAGGTTAATCTGAAACTAGTCAAACTTACGAAATTGCAACTGAGAGTTTGTATAAATATTTTAATATACAGCTGCTAACAGCCATCAACACTAATAGCCTAACATGAAACTTTTATCAAAGAAATTAATCTTTAATATAAAGAACCTTACACTAATTCTTTCTCAGTTGAAGTTGGGTGGTGAATGATACATACAGGAGGGAGGGGAGGGGGTGTGGCAGTCAGAGAGGACCAATAGTAATCTTTTTATAGTATGTGAAACCTAAAAATCAATTCGCTTGCTTTTCGAGTATGACTTAAACCACTTCTTTGCTGCATGCCTTATTCATAGTATTTCTAATTTGTGTAATAAAGTTATGTGGCCCAACATGGCACATGCCTTTGACAAAGACAAGACAATGCCATTTTGATCACCTTCCTTTATTATTTTGAGAAAAACTTACACAAACTGTGCTTTAGCAGACTCCACTTTTTTTGCAAACAAGGTTAGTTTGTTTTGGTGATAAATGGAAGACAAGAGCAAAATTGCTCTATAGTTCTCTACATTCTCTGCAACACTTTTTTTTGTATACTGAAGTTATTACTTTAGCTTGTGATACATGTGAGAAATCTGCCAATTTGTAATGATTCATTAATTGTTACTGTTGAAAAAGCTACTATAGTATTTATGCATTCTTTAGGTAGACAAACTTCTATTTCACGTAGTGTTTGTGGTGTTCCTCTGTCTTCTACTACTGTCACTGTTATGAGTACAGATGTGCATGCTGTGACAATTGCCTCTCTTTTTCTGAGTTTACTACTTTCTCTGCAGCTGTTATAACTGTTGTTCTCTCAACATTTTCTTATGTAGATCATGTTTGCACATATTTTATTACCAATACAAATGGAGAAGCTGGTAGAGGAGGGCTTTGCAGTACTTTCATGGCCTTCTTTGTGTATAATGATTGGCAGGTCTCCTCATCTAATAGTAATGTAATTGTGGAACAGCTTTCACTTCTGTTACAAGCACTATTGAGTGCCACTAATCCTCAGGTTGACTAATTACTGAGCTCTTTAAATAGATGCTTGCTCTGTGCCATAAAGTGCCTTCTTCTTAGCTCATCTTTGCTGAGAAGGAAAATATCTGAGGTGGACTCTCAGGTATGCCCTTCTGTTGGCTTTTTGAATATATTTGTTTATAAAAGAATATTAAAAAAGCTTAAGCCTGTCACAATTGCTTTTCACTCACCTAATCTAATTAATGTAACCAGATCATATTCCAACACCACTTGACACATTTTTGCCACATGACATACACTTACAGTTGGTAATTACGTACAATTTACAGGGTGACCTAATATAATGTCTACATGCATCGCCATTTTTCTCCTACAGTGCTTTCATATGCATTCTTCCTACACAAAACTTTATGGTGCAGTGTTTTATTTGCATACTTTTAGTGTCCCACTTACTTAAAGACCTTCCATTACTACCCTGGAGATTATAAAATAGCAATTTAATAATTAATGTTGTTCAAAATTTATCATTATTATTCCTAAAATTATGAAACTTAATTCTCAAGAATGTGGTTGTTGTTAGTGTTTGGCCTTGGTGCCCATAAGTCTTAATTATTTTGTCCCTACATAGTATTCATGCTGTACATCTATAATTTTCTATTGTGAACCACTATAATCTAAAATTTTTCTCATTCCATGTGTTAGTGATTATTGACAAGAGTGTATGGAAGATGAACAAAAGAAATAAATAAATTCATTCATACACAGAGTTTTTTTACTTAATTTGCATTCATTCATATCAGCATGGTCAGTAGATGAAACTTGTTTTCCACTTCTAAGCAATTACCAGTACATATATTTTGGAATGATGATCTGTTAAAGTATTGCAACTAAATAGAGCTGAACCACCACCCCCACCCCTTTCCCCAAACTTATGGAAGGATGAAGTATCTAAGCCACTGGTGAGTGCAGCCCAAATGTGATGCCAAATGAAGGTAAGTGTTCATTTTTCACAATTATTTCATCACAGGTCACATCACATCATAAAACTTCTCAACAGATGAAATGAAAGTTAACTTTGTAGTTGAAATTTATTTATGTGCAATTCATGCAAACAATTTGTTTCAAAGTATATACTTCTTAGTACAGAAACATTCTTTCTTCAAAGGTATTCAGTTTAGAGCAGCGAAATTCTAACCTGGTAATCTGTATTTTGAGACCTCATGTAATTTCAATACATAATGGAAATTTAGTTAACTTACTGAGAAAAGAGAATTCATTGAAATTTGTATTGGCATACCAAAACTTTATGGCAATACCATTACATACTCATCTTAGGCCAGTGAGATTTTCTTAATGGAAAGAAAGTTTCTTAGGGAAAGGTGCACAAACTGAGAAGAGATATTACATCATTCATTAGAACTGCATTTCACTTAAAAAATATTAACAGGAGAAATTTCTTTAAATTTAAAAAAAAGCATGAATACAAGGTTGCTGAAATGGTGGACTAAAACATATGTAGAACATGTCTTTCAGGGCAGTGTTAGTTTTTGAAACGACTCATACAATTGCTTATTACCAGTGCCTCTCTATAGGGGGTGTTATAATTCGAACACTATTTGCCCAATTTTCGTGTTTCTTTTTTTTAATTCACAGGTATATCATCCAATCAGGTTTTAAAATGGATTTTGCTACATAAGGAATAAACAGCGGCAATAACAGTATCCGTAAAATGTTAGCGGCCAGTGTGCTACTTTGCAAAGTGCCGTCCACATTATTAGACCTGCGTCAAAGTGATGCAATATTTCACTTAAAAAACAGAACAAAAATCCTAATAGAAAGTCCGCGAGAGCATACGAGAATCTTTTGCGGATGGCTTTCAATCAAAATTTTTGTCATTAAAAATCGTCTTACACAGGAACTGCAAAACGGAAGAATGGTGAATGGTGGTCAGCCATAAAAGATAATTGTATACCGTTGCAGACGTTTAGATTGGCCTTTTCGAGCTTTACAATTTATACTACAGTACTTACAGTTTAGGAATGGTATTGGAAAAGAGCACACTGGTGGCAAACACTTGCACTTTGTGTAGCTGACGATCTTTGAACGGCTAACCAGACTGCCATCAAACAAGTCGTGACAATCCCCATTAAAGCAACTTTAAAGTAAACTACAATGAAATGGGTCCATTCATTTGGGAGTTTTGATGCCTCAGATAATGAAAGTTATTACCGCCACTTTTTACATCGGGGCTAAAAGGTATGCAGAAATAAGTTACAGACAAAAGAACTGGGTCATTTGAGAAAGGAAATCTTGTAATTCATGAGAGAGGTATGTCAGATTTCTTTACGAATTTTCCTCGTGCGGTTCCCGTAACAGTCTATTGCTGTGGCCAAACGCGAGCACCGGCACCAGACTACGTGCGTGACGTCACTGAGCGGGCGCGCAGGCTTTCCTCTATAGGGGGTGCTGGCACAGCGCTGTTGCGGCAATAGCAGCACTGCCAGGTTATACGGGCGACGCCTAGCGGCTGTCGTCTACGTCCATGCCTTCTGGCAGGCTGACCAAATTGTTGGACAGGGATACCAGAATCCTCCACATATGACCTGAAACGCTCTGGCCAATGTTTTGGGAGGTGGTGTCCCGTCAATTGAGGCCTCCAGGTGGGAGAAGGAAAACGGTACTTCGGCACTGCGCTGGGGAACAGCAGAGCGGAGGATAATCCTGGACCTGACGGAGGCTGTGGTGATGTCTCGACTCCACACCCATATCGACGGTGTCCTGGAGCGCAAATGGTACTCGTGAGGCAGAGGGATGTGTGAAGGTGGAGACGGAGTAGGAGTAGTATGGAGGCAGGGATGGAGTGGGTTCATGTGCTAATTCTCCAAACCTTTCGGGGTATCAACCATCGTAAGACCCCGCCATGAGTGGCCACTGTCGTAGCTGCTATCTATGAGTGTTTTGCCCCACAGGAACACGTCCAAACAGCTGACCCAGGAGGGTTCGTCCAGAATATTGGGTCTGGGTTGCCAGGAGATAGAGGAGGGTGCGTGGCTATCGACCGTGGAGGACTTCTGCTGGGCTGTGGTCATGGACAGAGGTGGACCTGTAGGAGCTCATGAACATTGTCAGTACACCCACGGCTTTCAACATTTATTGAATAAGTGTATGAACCATCCACTCCGCCATTGGTGGAGGGATGAAATGGATGACTACACAGCTGCTTGATGCCATTAACAGTGTAGAAATGTTCGAAGGCCATGGCTGTGAACTGTGGCCCATTGTCAGCTACAATGGTGCTGTGAAGCCCTTCGATGGCGAGAATCTGCAGAAGATCATTGAGCATCGCAGATGTGGTGGTGAATGCCACGGTGACCACAATAGTTTTCATAAGCGTCCACAGCAATAAGTCACCTCCATCAGTGGAAGGGACAAGGAAAATCTAGATGTATGCAATCCCAAGGACGACAGGGAGTAGGCCAGGGGGCGAAAGACTGAGGTGGAGCAGCCTGATGGTGAGCACAGGCAAACTTGGCGCACCACAGCCTCCACGTCCTTGTTCAGTCCTGGTCAGCAGACATGTCGTCCGGCAAGGTCTTTCATCTGTGACATACGCTTTCATCCATGACATACCACAGTGCCTGCAATGAAGACATGAGTGCATAAATGGTGGGAACCTACCTCTGCATCCAGCACTAGCACATTGGAGCTAATAGACAAACGAAGAGAGAGTTGTGTCATGGCCAGAAGCTTGGGAGCAGCTGACTTCGAAAAATAAGTGGGCCACCCTTGGAGTATATAGTGTACAACACCCTGCAACATTTGATCACAGCACGTGTCCATTGCAATGTGAGTACTGGTAAGGGGAAACTCATCCAAGATGTGTTGTCGATCCACGTCGATGTGAAAACAGGAGAGCTTCAGATGGTCAAATGCCGGGTGTAGCCCTGAGGGTAAAAGAGAGAGGGCATCCATAATTGTATGTTGTGCAATATGCTTCACTTGATGATGTAATTGTAGGAGCTAAGGAAAAGAGTCCTGTTGGAGCCTTTGGGCCATATGCTCTGGAAGTGGAGAATGAGGTACGAAGTGTGCTACTAATAGTTTACAATCGACTAATAGTTTATGGACGGCGGTAAACCGGATCTCAAATAGGTACACATGGAACTTCTTCATTGCAAAGATGATCACCAAAGTCTCTTTCTCAATTTGGGAGTAAGTGTGTTGGGCAGACATCAGTGCTTTTGATACTTAAGCAATGGGTGGCACTGTATCATCATTATTACCCTGTGCCAGCACTGCACCAGGGCCAAACGGAGAGGCGTCAGCAGCCAAAACTAAGGAAGTAGGGGTAAGGCAGGGTCCAGAACGTAATATGCGCTTCACCTGTGTGATGGCTTGCTCACAGGCCGCTGAAATGGAACATTTTTCTTCCACAACTGGTTTCGGGGATGCATAATGTGTCCTGTCTGTAAAAAGGAACTTAGAATAATAATTCACTTTGCCCAAAAATGTCTACAACTCTGGAGATTTTGGTGACACAGGAGAGAGTCAATAGCAGAAAAGTAACGATCAGTGGGCTGAATCATGTCTTTGGTGAGTTAAGTAACCAAAGTAGTCCACTTGTACCTGGAAAAACTGGCATTCGTGCTGACGGCATCATGCTATGTAGTTAAGAGCGTACACAGGTTGAGCAAGTGGTCTTGGAACACAGTACTCATAACAAATAAGTCATCAAAGTAATTGGTACAAGCTTGGACGGACATGGTTAACTTTTCCAGGTACCTCTGGAAGATCACTGCAGCAGAATAGATCCCAAACGGCAAACGCTTGTATTCGTATAAGCCAAAAGGCGTTCTGACGGAAACGAATTGCAATTACACATCTAATGGAATCTGTAAATAACCATCAGCAAGGTCTGTTTTAGAAAACCATTCGCTTCCAACAAGTTTTGAGATGATGTCTTCTTCATGTGGTATGGCTTCTGGAACACGACCAGGGGTGTGGCCCAAGCACTAATTTTGACCAGTTCTATGACACCAGTGTCGTGAAAGTGATCGATTTCGAGCTTAACGGCCGTTCATAAGGAACCTGGAAGAGAACGTGTTCAACAGAAATGGGGCATCGCACCTGGATGTAAAGAAATATCTGCCTCAAAATCAGGGGCACACACCAGGCCAGGATCAAAGAGAGACTTGAAACAGGTATAAGGGTCAACAAGTTCCTGTGTCCAAAACGGCCTGAACTTCGTCTGTGATGGAGAAACCACCTCAGAGGGGACTAAAGCTGTCATTGTATGCAACAGACCTGGGAGAGGGTAGGGCCAAAGCTGGGTAACCCAGATGGGCGTATGTCGGGAGACTTACCAGGAAAATAGACCCTCCCATGTCGACTTGGAAACGAACGTCCTGACAAGCAATCGTGAGGTCAATAGACAACTTGAGGGCGCAAGTATTTCCCTGGGGAACGATGACCTGAAGTTAGTGCACTGTCCCGTGAAGCAAGTTAGGAGTGGGGCAGACTGTTCGGAGATGTCCATCCCTGCCACAATGGGTTCAGTGCGCCCAAAGATCAGGACAGCCTATTGGTGTGTCACAATACAGTCAGGACCACGTCCGAAAGTCATGAATAACGACGCTGTGTTGAACAAGGCTTGCGAGAATTCCGCCCCCGATCTGGGAGCGAGCCATAAGGCGTTCATTTGGCGTCTGTTCAATCTCGAAAGAGTGCGCCATTTTCAATACGTCGCCCAAGGAAGGATTGTCCAGCTTGAACGCTGTAGTGCTAACTTCTGGATCGGAAGCCAGTTGGACTACTTTGTCATGGATCAGGGAATCAGCGTATGCGGTTTTACATGACGAGTTGGAACAGGTAAAAATCACAACAACTGAAACCTCGCAAATCAGTCACCCACAAGCGATAAGGCTTGCCCATTATCTTGTGGTACTGATGGAACTCGAGGCGCGATGCGACCATGTGGAACCGTTTTGAATAATAGGGCGACGCAACGAACACATTTCCTCGAAAGTGAGTGCAACCAGGTTTAAGAGGGGATCCAACTTCTTAAGTAATAAAAATGTCTCCGAGGAAGTCCAAGAAAGGAAGAGCGGAGTTGGAGAGTGTCACAAGAAACCCAAAAAGCGGCGAAGTGCTGTTTCAGAATCTGCAAACACGTGTCCCAAACCTCCTTCGTATCTTTAACGGAGGAAATGCGGGTGGGCCAGACTCCGTCTGGAAGGTGACACAATTGGTGTTGGTTGTGAACCTTGTACCTTCAATCGGTCTGTCAGCAGCTGAATTTACTGACGCAAAAGGTCCGATTGCTGATGAAACTGCTGTTGCAATTGCTGCTGCAGAAGCAGCTGTTGCTGTTCCACTAGTTGTACAGGTTCCCCGTCCATAATGCACCGTTAACTTTTTACCTTGTCACCAATTCTAATAACCAGAATCCGACACGATCAGGACACGCAGGCCAAACGGCCAAGCGCCTCGATCTTGAGTCGCCAAAAACCACAGAAAGATAACCGCTAAGGACAAAACCGAGACGACAACGACAGCTATAGATGGATACGGCAGAATAGCAAGTCCAAATAGTGAACAAAATCGAGAGCGTAGACGTAGAAAGATCAGGAGCTGAACAATGATGGGTACGATGTACAATACAAGAGGGTAGTCGGAACACAACTCTCTTCTGACTTGTGAGCTTTTTTCCTTCTTTTTGTGGAAGGTTGAAATGCAACTTCATTCATGGCTCACGGTCTGACTGTTTCGTTGGATAGTAAAACTGTTCCATTCGACAATGATGTTACTCCAAAGTCATCACTGGCGTACATTTGAAGGTGTGGCATTGAGCTTGAAGTGCCATACCACCTACCGATGGTAGATGTTCAGATCACAGGCAAATATTAACTAATTATGAACTACATTACGTAGCAGCAATGGTGGTTGACAATGGTCGATATCCATCGAGTGGGTAATTCAATCCTAACGCTTCATTAGTGGCCATAACAGTGCTATCATTAGCCATGGTCAGAATCGGAGTCATCAAGGATGGTGAGAGGAACAGGGTGTCGGTGCCAGTGCTGGGGAGGCGTTGTGTCAATGTTTTGTAAGCCACTGACTGTGTCGCATAGGACTTCTACTTTGGCATAGAGACGCCTTGCCTTCTCTCGCAAGGATGTCTTGAGAGTGCTCATGTGCGTTTCCTCATGGGGGGTAACTACCGTCGTGAGGAAAGGGACATGCAGACTCCACTGAAGCACATTATTCTGAGGCACTGCAAGGTCTGCATCCGGGAGGCACTAATCATAGCCCATATAGTGGAGCCATTGGTGAAGCTTCAGTCCTTTT
Organism: Schistocerca serialis cubense; assembly: GCF_023864345.2. Classification (NCBI taxonomy): domain Eukaryota; kingdom Metazoa; phylum Arthropoda; class Insecta; order Orthoptera; family Acrididae; genus Schistocerca; species Schistocerca serialis. The sequence continues at coordinate 385,569,915 of NC_064644.1, read as the reverse complement.
TGGCGGTGGAAGATCAGTTTTTTTTATCCATCTGGACACATAGGTATTTGCTATCAGGGAACCATGGGACCTGGATACCTGCAATAGTGATGTTGTGGCGGAGAATGGGGCACCGTTTAGTGAAATATACTGCTGTAGTTTTGGCGGTATTGAGGATGACACCTGGTCACTGTCGCGTCAACCTGCCTCTGGAGGCGAGCAATGAGCTGGTCTGGTTTACCGCTGGTGGTATAGAGCGTTGTATCATCGGCGTATTACGCCAGGTTGCAGTGTGGGAGGACTGGCATATCATTAACATAGTTATTAAAAAGGCTGGGGTAACACAGAGCCTTGTGAAGTACCCATTGACATGTGACGTAAGCTGGAGCGTTGACCTTGCTGAGTAACCATGAAAGTCCGATTGTGGAGGAAATTATCCATGATCTTCTCATAGATGTCGGGGATGGTCGTCTGTGTCAGCGTTTTTTACACAAGATTGTCCTGCCAGATCTTGTCATATGCGTTTTGCAGATCCAGGAAAACCGCTGACTTCGACATGTTGGAGTTAAAGCCCTTGCTGACATGTTCCGTGATCCTAAGGACTTGGAGTTCAGCTGACAGGTGGGAAGCGAATCCAATCTGTTCGAAATGGATTGTCCCAGCCATCACCAGAGGCTGCGAAATGTGGTCGAGGATCAACGATTCTGGAACCTTGGCCATGTTATTCAGAAGGCTGATGGGCCTGTTGATAGTAGGGACTGTAGGATCCTAAAGGGTTTGGGCGTGGCGATCATTTTGGCCTGCTTCCAGTGGGGGGGGGGGGGGGGGGGATGGCCAGATGAGAGACAGTGGTTCAGGCTGCTGGCAAATAAGACCAGTGGTTTGCGTGGGAACCTGTGGAGGTGTTTGTTTAAGATGCCATCCAAACCTGGAACCGACTGCCCATGCTTCTGCCAGAGGGTCCGTTGGATTTCCACCAGGGACGTAAGGTGAGGGGCAGTCAGAGGTGGTTTTCGTGGGAAAGCAGCAACTGCCGCTAGAGTATCGTGTTCATCTTGGAGTTCATTAGGCATGAAGTCCTGGGTGAGTAATGGTACTGGGCCTCAAACGCATCGGCCAGAGCTTCTACCACACAGAGGGCATCGTAAGTCAAGCCATCTACTGTGTGGATGGGATGTGCGTACTTCACTGCAGAGTGATGCAGGGCTGGGACCAAAGCCCATTCGGATTTATGTTGGAGGAGGAAGGTTGACTTCTTGTAATCCCATTGTTCTGTCTTCCAATTGGGAAGCCGATGGCCGAATTCACGTTGGAGACACTTCATGTGATGCTTTTCCCAAGGATCACGAAATTGTTTCCACCGCCTGCAGTAGTGGTTCTTATGGATTTTGAGTTTGCACAAGAGGGGAGGCAAGTCTTCAAGTGAGGTTAAAGTCCTTGGGACTATGGAGGTAGTCGGCTTCATTGCCTTTTGGATTTTTGTGGTGAGGTAATTAACAACACTAACCAGATTGGCAGGCTTTGTTATGTCGAGATGTTGCCAAGTGGTGTTATTAAGGATACTGGCAAATTTGTCCAAATCCGTTACGCTCAAGAAAGAATGGACTTCTAAACACAGAGCAACACGGGTAATGGCAGGAGCAGGGGGTCGGGGTCAGAGGCCAGTTTGTCGAGTGCTTACAATGAAAACTGCACCACAATGTTCTTGAACATGGCCACATCCGGGACATCTGGCTGACCCGCAAGAGGACTGGTATATGGGTGGGAGTGTGGGAGCCATAGAATGACAGCTCCAGAGGATCTTTTAGGTCAAGGAGGAGTCTGCCCCTGGGATTAGCTATGCAATAATGCCAAGCCGAATGCTTGGTGTTGAGATTTGTCCCGACAATGAGTTTGTCAAATCATGTCAAGGTATGGAGATCAGCTTCAAGAAGTGATAGGTTAGGGCTCAAGTACGCAGCAGCATTAGTTATAGCACCAAGGTGGGTAGAAACAGTGACTGCTGTAGCCTCTATACGTTCGAGTGGTTGGAGAACCTGGTCATAATGGATGAGTGACTTATGCAGAAACACTGCCATGCCCCCGCCTCTGTCAGTGCAATAGCAAACCATGTTGCGAAGATAAAAATCGTTGGCAGGTCTCAGATGGGTTTCGGTGGCAAGTACATGGCAACAAGATGGTTGTAGAGGAAAGCATTCAGTTCAGTCTTCATACCTCTAAGGCCATTAGTATTAAAACTACAGTCAACTAGATCGCGAGAGGTCTGATGGTTGTGTGGTGGGCGATACGCCATCATAACAAAATCTGGCTGCGCCATTCAATAAGGGCGATGACCTTTGTGAGCCTGTCCTCCCACCGACGGATCTTTTGAGCTGACAGCCCTGATGTGGGGCTGCGCAAACAGTGAGATGACCTGGAAGATCTTTCGCATGTCATCCCAGCAAGAAGCATCAATCGCCACTTCTGGAGGAACATTCCGAGTGGGATGCTGGACTCTGTGATGGGCAGGGGTAGGCGTGGTGGCTGGTGGAGAAGACGCCGCAGTGGAGGGTTGTGGCACTTCAGCAGGTGGCCTTTCAGCTTGGTGGGCGTTGGTATGCGTCGCAGAAGACGGATGAGCAGCAAATGTGGTCGTAGGGAATGGAACTGGAGGGACCTCCTGTGTTGCAGAGGCGTCAGCGCCTGAGCTTCATTGGTGGGATGGTCTTCTCATTTACCCTGTAAGACGAGGAAATACGTCAGTCCGTGATGACGGGGGTGGTCGATTCGTCCTTGGTTTCCTTCGTGGAGGGCGGGAAGACTTCTTAGCCTTCTGGTATATAGGACAGGGCTTCCAGGAAGTCAGATGGTGGGGATCGCGAGAAGAACCCAAACACAACGCACACATAGGTTTTTCTGAGGCTGGGAGTCTGCAGTCCTCTGACGGTTGTGAGGCAGCACACTTCACATACCGAAAAGGCAGTGAACAGTAGTTGCCAGTGTGGCACAAACGTTGACACCTAAAGGAGATGGAGGGGCCACTGCGGTCTTCATATGATTCAATACGCACCTTGGTGCAAAGGAGATATCTGGTTTGGTAAATGCGTTCGACGTCCTCCCTCATAATAAGGGAGACAACATGGGTTGGCATAGGGATTAATTTCCCCAGGGTCCCTCTTGTTGTATAGGTGGAGCAAAGGGCCCAGGAACTTGAGACAGAATAATTCATCACTGACGTTTGTTTCTGTAGCTTGACGATTTTTGTCCTTCTGTTGCCAGAAGACTGATGAGTGTAGTAGTCCATAGCCGTGGACTTCACAAGGTTGAAGACTGGGAGATAATCCTCCATGGTGTCAAGCAGGTACTTGACGTGGTCATTCAGGTATAGAGCTCGCAGGTGGCCCACAGTAAGGCGTTGCAATTCAGTGTTAAGTTTAATGTAGTTCTTACGACTGTAAACAACAATGGGAGGGATCTTCTCCATCTTAGGTGGTGGTGGCGGTGGATTCTGAGCAGTGAGGCCGGGAGGGAGACCCACATCCTGTTCCATAGCAGCAACAGGTGCTGCTGCGTCAGGTGGGAGGCATCAGAATCCGAATCACGGCCTCTGTGGCGGGTGGCAGACCATTTTGATTGTCGATCAAGGGTGGGGACCGAAAGGGTCGGAATCCCCAGAAGGCCCGTTGGGCCGAAGAGATGGTGTAGACGAAGCAGTACCCGATGGAGCGTCAGCGTGGCGGTCGGTCTTATGAATGCTGGGGGCCGACATGGCTTGACTGTGGCAGGCGACCTTGGGAATCGTCACAGGACGAAGATCGGTCCCTCACGCGACGCAGTGTACAGGGTTCACGTGAATCGGTATCACTCTTAGTGGTTATTTTTGACTTGTAGCGGTAGGCACGATGCGCGCGGTCCTAAGCTCGCTGGGTGGTGTCAGTATCAGCGCAGCTGGCAGCTTGCCGGGACGGCCGTCAAGCGGCCGATGTCACATTGCCGCACGAAGGGGCGCGGGGGTTAGTCGCCAAGCCGCTGATTAATTTCCTTGGCCCTATTCATGTTCAGCCCCGGCCCGACTGACGTAGTCATGGCGCTGGCAGGCTACAGGCAGGGACACCTGTCGCCTGTACGTAGCCGGTACAACGGGACGCGTAAGAAATAACAACGCTGCCTTACAAGGCGAACGACAAATCGGCGTCGACTCAGACACTACGACTACACAGCACTGAGCAACACTTGTGACCGTAACGAAAAACGCGAACGTACTCGCAAGTAAACACTGTCAGGGCTCCAACCTGACTGACGACATGGGAGACCCTGCGCTGCCGGCTTCATAGGCCCCCGTGAGCGCCGATAGACAGGTGTGGCGGGCGTGGCCAGCACAAAGCGCTTTGGCGGCGACAGTAGCGCTCGCAGGTTATAGGAGCGCCGCCTAGCGGCAGTCGTCGACGTCCATACCTTCTGGCGGGCTGTCAGTATTGTCGGACCGGGATAACAGATATACGACTTCATTTCAACACTGTATGCATTACTGAAGCATTAGAATGTTCCTCTTAATACATTAATAGAAGTTCTTGGTCTTTACAAACTTGCAAGCCACATGATCATGCACTTCTTTTAAAAGGTACGTTCTAATGTTTCAGTAACGTGTAAGTGTTTAATATGGGATCATAAATGTATTACCTACCTTGACTTGTAATGTTTGTTTATTTAAAATTCAGATGACAGCACAGATCAGTTAGAGGATTTATAGGCGATACTTGGTACTTCAGAATAACAATGCGATTCATACCACCTCTAGCGGTTGATACAATGTCAGACGTACGTGTTACACCTTTGTTGAAGTTATAATTCCTTTTGAAGACACTACCCATTCTCTTTATTGACCTGCCACGTCCTTTTCCATTCAGATAGAATTATAATGTCATAAACAAACAGAAAATGTTTTGTTTGTTCTCCCTGAAGTCTCATTCCCATCCTTAATTTCGCTTTCGTTTCCATTACTGCTTGTTCAGTGTAAGTATTGAATAATACCGGGGATGGTCTACATTTCCGTCTCACCCCCAGGTCAATTAGTGCTTTCTTTTTATACCTTTAGATCTGCTGTTGTATTTCAGTACCAGTTTCAGATTGCTTAACGCTCACTATATTTTTTTGTGCATGCCTCATTTTCAGCTAGAGCCATAGAACTACCGTGGTCTCCAGTGGACTATAATAGGTAATCGTAGACAATTGTAGTTTTCCTGACAGATTTGGTCAGTTAAGGTCGTACCCGTATTACGTGTACCATGGATGTGTCACACACCTACTGCGTATTACGTCATAGCGATCGCTTTCTTTATGTACATGACCAGTCTTGAAAACCAGAGGCGGTGAAGCTCGTACAAAGTGAATGAAGATATATAAAGGGCCGGATAACTCACGGCACCTTTCTATTGCACGTAGTTACCCTCCTGTCTGTTATTGAAGAATAAACAGTATTTATAGCAAACCTGAAATGGTCAGTTTTTAACTCAGGGTTTATTCGAAAATTGTTGAGTTGTGACGTGAAACAGAGGGATTTTGTAGTGAAAACAAACAAAAACAAAATAGAAATTTTTGATGTGGGACTAGGAAATGTAATTTCTTATATATATATAATATATTCAAGCATCAAACACCGTTTCAGTACTTCGTCGAAGTTATATAAAACACTTATCTGTTGTTTATAAACACCCATTGTATTTATCAATAATAAAGGGAGACTCTTGCGTTCGATCATGATGAAGAATGTTGTATTGAGTACAAACTAATGATAATAGTTGTATATTTTTTTTGTTTGGCTTCATAAAAAGGACACAAGTTACGGGATAGACTAATTTTTATTACACAAAATACAGTTGATATTCTGTAACGATATAAAATACAGGTGGGAATAACACTAAATGATGTGCGGTTTTGATTATGTGCAAAACAAACAAAACGAAACAAAAGAAAGAGAAGTTACTGGCTCCCACTTTCTCTCTTACACGTTCATTTATGTATCTTGCCGTACCAAACCTTCCGATTGTCCTACCATTTAACTCCGCCTGAAAGGCCATGGAGGCCCAACGGTACCGACCGCCGCCGTGTCATCCTCAATCCACATGCGTCACTGGATGCGAATATGGAATTGGCATGCGGTCAGCACACCGCTCTCCCGGCCGTTTTGTCAGTTTACGAGACCGCAGCCGCTACTTCTCAGTGAAGTAGCTCCTCAGTTTACGTCACAAGGGTTGAGTGCACCCCGCTTGCCAACAGCGCTCTGCAGACCGGATAGTTACCCACTCAATTGTTAGCTCAGCCCTGCAGAGCTTAACTTCGGTGATCTGAAGGCAACTGGTGTTACCACTCCGGCAAGGCCGTTGGCCAGTACAACATATTCTCACGTCATTTATGTAGTGCACCAAAACTACCGAATCGTAGTTTTAGTAGAACGCTAGTCTAGTTTCAGCTAATACAACTGTAGTATTGACACCCGAATGTAACGAAAATTACATTGCTAAAAAAAGATGGCCCAGGAAGACAGATATGGATTAAGACTTTTACTCTCTTAATTTTCGTGCCTGGAAATGATGGAAATTGGGCAGGACGAGCATTATGTAATGGGCGGTGGGAGGGTAGTGTGGCATCGCGTGTGCTCACGCTAGTCGCCTCCTGGGGGCAGCTGCCAGTCCGGAGGCGAAATTTATCTGGAGTGGCGTTGCGCGCAACGCGACGTCTCGGCACGCAAATTGAAGTCTCCGGCCGCGGCTGACGTAAGGAGATGGAGGCGGCCGGCGCGCTGCGGTAATAACAGCCGCCCAGCCCGCCAGGCATTATACACGGCCCGCGGCGCCCCGGAGAGAGTATATTCTTATTAAGTTGGCAAACAGCCGGCCCGCAGACCTAACGGCCCTCGGCGATAAATTTTGATACACAGCAGGCGAGCCGACGCCCGGGTTTTGCTCCTCCTATCACTTGCTCTATCTGGTCGTCGTTCCGATTATTTAATAGCTGCAGACGGTCGCGCTGGCTTTTGCGCGGGCGCCTACACTAGATACGAACGTCCGTCTTCTTGAAATGTGTAATTTAATTTATTGCTGCTTTTCATGTACAATGAAGTGGCAAAAGTCATGGGATATTGGTATGTACATGTGCAGATGGCGGTAATATTGCTAAACAAAGTATATGAGGGAAGTGCATTGGTGGAGTTGTCATTTGCACTCAGATCATTCATGTGAAAAGTTTTCCAACTTGATGATGGCCGCACAGAGGGGATTAACAGATTTTCGCCGTCGGCTGTGGCCGAGCGGTTCTAGGTGCTTCAGTGTGGAACCACGCGACCGCTACGGTCGTAGGTTCGAATCCTGACTCGGGCATAGATGTGTGTGATGTCTTTAGGTTAGTTAGGTTTAAGTAGTTTTAGGTTCTAGGGGACTGATGACCTCAGAAGTTAAGTCCCATAGTGCTCAGAGCCATTTGAACCATTTGAACAGACTTTCAACGCGGAATGGTAATTGGAGCTAGACGCATGGGACATTCCACTTAGGAAATCGTTAGTGAATTCAATATTCCAAGATCCACTGTGTCGAGATCGTGCCGAGAATACCAAATTTCAAACATTATCTCTCATGACGGACAGCGTCGTGACCGACGGCTTTTACTTAACACCTGAGAGCAACGGCGTTTGGGCATAGTTGTCAGTGCTAACAGACAAGCAACACTGGGTGAAATAACTGCAGAAATCGATGCGGGACGTGCGACGAACGTATCAGTTATGAAAATGTGGCGTATTTGTTGTTAAATAGGCTCTGGCAGCATGCGATCCAAGCGAGTGCCTTTGCTAACAGCACACCATACTGGACTCTAGACGATTGGAAAACCATGGCTGGTCAGATGAGTCCAGATTTAAGTGGTGTTACCTGACGGTAGGTTCCGAATGTGGCGCAGACCCCACGAAGCTATTGAACCAAGTTGTCAACAAAGCGCTGTGCAAGCTCGTGGTGGCTCCTTAGTGGTGTGGGCTGTGTTTACATGGAATGCTTTGTGACCTGAACTGATCATTGACTGGAAATGCTTATGTTCGGCTATCTGGAGATCGTATGCAGCCATTCATCGACTCCATGTTCCCAAACAACAATGTGATTTTGATGAATGACAATGTGCCATATTACCAGCCCACAGTTGTTTGCGATTGGTTTGAATAACATTCTAAAACTGCCTTCCAGATTGCACTACAAGAATCCAATCGAACATTTACGAAGCATAGTCGATTGATCAGTTCATGAACAAAATCTTGAATTGACAATACTTCCGCAGTTACGGGCAGCTATAGAGGCAGTGTGACTCATTATTTCTGCAGGGGACTTGCAATGACTTGCTGAGTCCATGCCACGTAGAGCTGTTGCAATACGCCGATATTAGGAGGTATCCCATGATTTGTCACCGCAGTGTATTACCTTCACCATATAGGTTCTGCTGTATGCCATACATATGTATATACGTTGCGAGGTGTTGGTTTACTTGTGTAACATACTCTTGAGATGCTACAGATCCTACTTTCGATGACATACACGGATGGGACGCTCGAAACGGCTTACTAAGTGGAAATTAATATGGGTGGCCCAGTTAAGAATGGAAGTATAGGTACTACACCTCACATGCAGATACTAACAAAAGGATTATCGCCGGCCGAAGTAGCCGTGCGGTTAAAGGCGCTGCAGTCTGGAACCGACAGACCGCTACGGTCGCAGGTTCGAATCCTGCCTCGGGCATGGATGTTTGTGATGTCCTTAGGTTAGTTAGGTTTAACTAGTTCTACGTTCTAGGGGACTAATGACCTCAGCAGTTGAGTCTCATATTGCTCAGAGCCATTTTTGAAAGGATTATCAAACTGTGTAAGGAAACTAATATTCACTATAACAATTTCGATTATTGCCAAGAGACATTAAAAATGAACCGTTAAATCAAGAATGCAAACATTCAAGTTTGCAAATACGAACTTTACCCTTGGCACAGGTGGTTGACTACTTAAAAGAAAGTAATAAAAGTATGTTGGCAATGTGGCCAGTGATGGAGGAAAAGGTTTGGGACTTAAAGAAAGGTCTCAGAAAGAGCAGACGGCGGCTGCGGCCGAGCGGTTCTAGGCGCTTCTGTCCGGAACGGCGCTGTTGCTACGGTCGCAGCTTCGAATCCTGTCTCGGGCGTGGATGTGTTTGATGTCCTTAGGTTAGTTAGGTTTAAGTAGTTCTCAGTCTAGGGGACTGATGACCTCAGATGTGAAGTCCATAGTGCTTAGAGCCATTTGAACCATTTTGAACCAGAAGAGCATGAACGAACACCAGTATATTTGCCTAAGCGTATGATGAATGCAATTAGCCAACTGTGAAAACTGGATCTGCAAAACGAATCTCTGATGTGCAATAACTGCTTTACGCTTACTTCGTCTCAGTGGCTGCAATGTTTTCCCATGTTTGCCACTCTTCAGCTATTATCGGGCAGAAGGAGGCTACAGTGGAGGCTGAAAATTTTAAGCTCAATTCGGCTTTTGTGTTCTGCTCTGTGTTGGAGACACCTCTCTCTGCAGCTTTAAGACCTAGCTAGTGTGCTGCCTCAAGCCCTAGAACAAGTATCGTCTGTGACAGCCGTGAATCAGGTGTGTTCTTACTTTTCCCTAAGGAACTTAGCAGGTTATGCCTAGATTGATACCTCGCCAACTGCAACAGACCTGGTGAGTTCTGAGCAATGATAATTCAGAAGAACAGGTCTGTCAATTTCCTGCTCTTGTGGATTCTGCCACGATTAACCAGTAAGGTCTATATTCTCCATGGTGTGGTGGAAAAAGCAGAAAATCTCTTCCACAACATGATAGATTTTCAGTCATGGCCAACAAAAAGATGTGCATTTACACATGGGTGGGATCTCATCCCCGCTACTGAAATAATTATTATGAGCCAACCAGACGAATATTTACTGCAATTTCAACAAACAGTCCATGTGCCTCAACTGGGCTTAACGGCTGCTCTCACCCTTCGTAGCGTCATGATTTCTCGCGTCTTTCAGATTATTATCTTACTAAAAAGTATGGTTCAAATGGCTCTGAGCACTATGGGACTTAACATCTGTGGTCACCAGTCTCCTAGAACTTAGAACTACTTAAACCTAATGTTGTGTCTAGACAAGACAGCCTAGACACAATGAGAGGAAGCCGAAAGGCACGCGCTAAGCTAAAGCAGGATGGCGTGAGGTCTGAAACAGGATACGTAATGAATGCTATAAAGAAAAGTACGTAGCTTCTGGAATACTTAACTTTAATCCATCCTTTTGGTACATCTGGAGATTGTGGCGATACAAGTGAGACTCTTTAGATACATGCAATGTTACTAATGGCGCCTTGCTAGGTCGTTGCCATTGACTTAGCTGAAGGCTATTCTAACTATTGGCTCGGCTAATGAACAATGCTTCGTCCATGTAGTCGCTAGCAAAGTCGTCCGTACAACTGGGGCGAGTGCTAGTCAGTCTCTCGAGACTTCCTTGTGGTGGCGCTCGGTCTGCGATCCCTGACAGTGGCGACACGCGGGTCCGACATGTACTAATGAACCGCGGCCGATTTAAAGCTACCACCTAGCAAGTGTGGTGTCTGGCGGTGACACCACACCTAACTAACCTAAGGACATCACACACATCCATGCCCGAGGCAGGATTCGAACCTGCGACCGTAGCAGCCGCGTGGTTCCGGACTGAAGCGTCTAGAACCGCTTGACCACCACGACCGGCTAAAAAGTATGGCTTTCGCTTTTTGCGCATTTCAGTTTTATGGGACGCTGCTCGGTCTCATTCCACACGCCTCCAGGATTGGAATCGCTGACTGTCCTGCTCTGCTGTCTACCTGTCCAGAGGAAAGCTTTCAGCAGGAAACATCTTTACATCCATAACGTCCCCCTAAGTGAAACTGCCCTTTCACAAGCCAGCTAAAAGCCAGAAGACTGCTGGAATAACTAATCTCCCTCACCATACCAAGAGGAAAGAAGATACAGAAATAATTACGAGCAGAAATCCGATCATTGGCAGAAGTAAATATTGCTTGCAGTGTTCTTGCAGCGTTAGTTATTTGACTTCCCTGTCTATTGGCAACTAAACTGAAGAGCCAAAGAAACTAGTACACATGCTTAATATCATGTAGGGCCCCTGCGAGGATGCAGAAGTGCCGCACCACGACGTGACATGGGCTCGATTAATGTCTGAGGTAGCGCTGGAGGGAACTAATACCATGAATCATGCAAGACCGTCCATAAACCCGTAACAGTGCGAGGGGTAAACGACTAGTGATGCCGCACTTACTACCGACAGATGACAACACCATCGGATGGGGTTTGCGACGTTACGAACTATCTGAATGTGCTACATGTACTCAGTTGTCTTACAAATGTTCTACGCAGGGCGCCTGCATTTGGCAAATGGTGTTTGTCACGCCTAAATTTGAAATTTGTGGTAACGACTATGGGTCCAAACTGCTAACATCATCGGTCCCTAGGCTTTTTTTTTTTTGGTCATCAGTCTACTGACTGGTTTGATGCGGCCCGCCACGAATTCCTTTCCTGTGCTAACCTCTTCATCTCAGAGTAGCACTTGCAACCTACGTCCTCAATTATTTGCTTGACGTTTTCCAGTCTCTGTCTTCCTCTACAGTTTTTGCCCTCTACAGCTCCCTCTAGTACCATGGAAGTCATTCCCTCATGTCTTAGCAGATGTCCTATCATCCTGTCCCTTCTCCTTATCAGTGTTTTCCACATATTCCTTTCCTCTCCGATTCTGCGTTGAACCTCCTCATTCCTTACCTTATCAGTCCACCTAATTTTCAACATTCGTCTATAGCACCACATCTCAAATGCTTCGATTCTCGTCTGTTCCGGTTTTCCCACAGTGCATGTTTCACTACCATACAATGCTGTACTCCAGACGTACATCCTCAGAAATTTCTTCCTCAAATTAAGGCCGGTATTTGATATTAGTCGACTTCTCTTGGCCAGAAATGCCTTTTTTGCCATAGCGAGTCTGCTTTTGACGTCCTCCTTGCTCCGTCCGTCATTGGTTATTTTACTGCGTAGGTAGCAGAATTCCTTAACTTCATTGACTTCGTGACCATCAATCCTGATGTTAAATTTCTCGCTGTTCTCATATCTACTACTTCTCATTACCTTCGTCTTTCTCCGATTTACTCTCAAACCATACTGTGTACTCATTAGACTGTTCATTCCGTTCAGCAGATCATTTAATTCTTCTTCACTTTCACTCAGGATAGCAATGTCATCAGCGAATCGTATCATTGATATCCTTTCACCTTGTATTTTAATTCCACTCCTGAACCTTTCTTTTATTTCCATCATTGCTTCCTCGATGTACAGATTGAAGAGTAGGGGCGAAAGGATACAGCCTTGTCTTACACCCTTCTTAATACGAGCACTTCGTTCTTGATCGTCCACTCTTATTATTCCCTCTTGGTTGTTGTACATATTGTATATGACCCGTCTCTCCCTATAGCTTACCCCTACTTTTTTCAGAATCTCGAACAGCTTGCACCATTTTATATTGTCGAACGCTTTTTCCAGGTCGACAAATCCTATGAAAGTGTCTTGATTTTTCTTTAGCCTTGCTTCCATTATTAGCCGTAACGTCAGAATCGCCTCTCTCGTCCCTTTACTTTTCCTAAAGCTAAACTCATCTTCACCTAGCGCATTCTCAATTTTCTTTTCCATTCTTCTGTATATTATTCTTGTAAGCAGCTTCAATGCAAGAGCTGTTAAGCTGATTGTGCGATAATTCTCGCACTTGTCGGCTCTTGCCGTCTTCGGAATTGTGTGGATGATGCTTTTCCGAAAGTCAGATGGTATATCGCCAGACTCATATATTCTACACACCAACGTGAATAGTCGTTTTGTTGCCACTTCCCCCTATGATTTTAGAAATTCTGATGGAATGTTATCTATCCCTTCTGCCTTATTTGACCGTAAGTCCTCCAAAGCTCTTTTAAATTCCGATTCTAATACTGGATCCCCTATCTCTTCTAAATCGACTCCTGTCTCTTCTTCTATCGCATCAGACAAATCTTCACCCTCATAGAGGCTTTCAATGTATTCTTTCCACCTATCTGCTCTCTCCTCTGCATTTAACTGTGGAATTCCTGTTGCACTCTTAATGTTACCAGCGTTGCTTTTAATGTAACCAAAGGTTGTTTTGACTTTCCTGTATGCTGAGTCTGTCCTTCCGACAATCATATCTTTTTCGATGTCTTCACATTTTTCCTGCAGCGATTTCGTCTTAGCTTCCCTGCACTTCCTATTTATTTCATTCCTCAGCGACTTGTATTTCTGTATTCCTGATTTTCCCGGAACATGTTTGTACTTCCTCCTTTCATCAATCAACTGAAGTATTTGTTCTGTTACCCATGGTTTCTTCGCAGCTACCTTCTTTGTACCTATGTTTTCCTTCCCAACTTCTGTGATGGCCCTTTTTAGAGATGTCCATTCCTCTTCAACTGTAATGCCTACTGCGCTATTCCTTATTGCTGTATCTATAGCGTTAGAGAACTTCAAACGTATCTCGCCATCCCTTAGTACTTCCGTATCCCACTTCTTTGCGTATTGATTCTTCCTGACTAATGTCTTGAACTTCAGCCTACTCTTCATCACTACTATATTGTGATCTGAGTCTATATTTGCTCCTGGGTACGCCTTACAATCCAGTATCTGATTTCGGAGTCTCTCTGACCATGATGTAATCTAATTGAAATCTTCCGTGTCTCCCGGCCTTTTCCAAGTATACCTCCTCCTCTTGTGATTCTTGAACAGGGTATTCGCTATTACTAGCTGAAACTTGTTACAGAACTCAATTAGTCTTTCTCTTCTTTCATTCCTTGTCCCAAGCCCATATTCTCCTGTAACCTTTTCTTTTACTCCTTCCCCTACAACTGCATTCCAGTCACCCATGACTATTAGATTTTCGTCCCCCTTTACATACTGCATTACCCTTTCAATATCCTCATACACCTTCTCTATCTGTTCATCTTCAGCTTGCGACGTCGGCACGTATACCTAAACTATCGTTGTCGGTGTTGGTCTGCTGTCGATTCTGATTAGAACAACCCGGTCACTGAACTGTTCACAGTAACACACCCTCTGCCCTACCTTCCTATTCATAACGAATTCTACACTTGTTATACCATTTTCTGCTGCTGTTAATATTACCCGATACTCATCTGACCAGAAATCCTTGTCTTCCCTCCACTTCACTTCACTGACCTCTACTATATCTAGATTGAGCCTTTGCATTTCCCTTTTCAGGTTTTCTAGTTTCCCTATCACGCTCAAGCTTCTGACATTCCACGGCCCGACTCGTAGAACGTTATCCTTTCGTTGATTATTCAATCTTTTTCTCATGGTAACCGCCCCCTTGGCAGTCCCCTCCCGGAGATCCGAATGGGGGACTATTCCGGAATCTTTTGCCAATGGAGACATCATCATGACACTTCTTCAATTACAGGCCACATGTCCTGTGGATACACGTTACGTGTCTTTAATGCAGTGGTTTCCATTGCCTTCTGCATCCTCATGTCGTTGATCATTGCTGATTCTTCCGCCTTTAGGGGCAATTTCCCACCCCTAGGACAAGAGAGTGCCCTGAACCTCTATCCGCTCCTCCGCCCTCTTTGACAAGGCCGTTGGCAGAATGAGGCTGACTTCTTATGCCGGAAGTCTTCGGCCGCCAATGCTGATTATTTATCAAAATTTTGGCAGTGGCTTACACACTAATTAAACTAACTTACGCTAAGGACAACACACACACCCATGCCCGAGGGAGGACTCGAACCTCCGACGGTGGAAGCCGCACGAACCGTGACAAGACGCCTAGGCAACACGGCTACCCCGCGCGGCTGTCACACCTAAAATAAGAATATTGTACTTGCACGCGTGTGGCATAAGGAGATGCAAAACAATAAACTGGTAGCCATGGTCTTCCTTGATGTTGTAGCCTGTATGTGTCCTAAGATCCGCTGATGGCGGCTTTAGTTTCGCCGAAACCGGTAATCAAGGAATAAAAAAAATTCCTGCGATCTTGGCTACCAGTTTATTGTTTTAAAACCATCTAGATCGCTCCCACATGAGCACAATGTGCTCCTTACAAAACATAAGGAGTTGCGGAAGAGAAGATATCGTGACAAATCGTTGCCTGCTGCAGCATTTCACATAAATTCAGAAGATGTGTAATATACAGTGTAGTCACAGTGGCCGGAGGTAGTGGTCATATGTGGGTAACGTACGTTGGCTTGTGTGATATAAGTGTATGTGTTTTACTTTCTTTCTGAAGAGGCCTTTAGCCGCAAGCTCAGTGTGTAACGGTATTTTCGTTGTGTCTGTCAGTTACACAGAGTGTCATCTTTACAATGAGCCGCTATCTATCCTTTTCATAACTTATAATGTATTATTATTTACAATATATTGTTAATAAAGTATAGACACTTATTTTGAACGTCGTTCAAAGTATTCGTAAAGAAATTTACTTTTTTTAAATACGTTTTCCTGAACAGCATTTATGTATGTCACTGCATATACTTTTTTCGTCCAGTTGGGCATCTCTGGTGGGTTTTCTTTTCTATTGCAGTTGTACGTTGATCAGCCAGAACATACGACCACCGACCTACTATCAATGTAAACCCGTCCATGCGTGGAATGACTGCTAGTCAGACGCAATCACGGTGTATGTAGTATGAACGAGGGTGCTGTCAGTGTGAAGAATGGGGAAAGCGCGTGGTCTATCCGAGTTTGACCGAGGGCAGATTTTGATGGCCCTAAGTCTTGGCACGAACATTTCGAAAACTGCACGACTTTTCAGGTGTTCGAGGGGTGCTGTCGTGAGTGTCTTCAACATGTGGCAAAACCAAAATGAAATCACATGCAGACCTCTTGGGACTGGGCGGCCATCCCGCATTACAGATGTCGGAAGTCGTAGGCTGGGCAGACTGTTAAAACAGGGCAGGCTGCGAATTGTGGCGGAGCTATCATAAAACTTTGATGCTCGGCAGAGTAAAAGTACGTCTGAACACACAGTGCACTAAAGACTTCTAATGATGGACTCTGCAGCCGACGACCCATGCATGTACCAAAGTTAAGACCACGACAGCGACAACTACGACTGAAATTGGCACGTGACCATTGGCACTGCACGTTGGCGCAGTGATAAAGCTTTGCCCTGTCTGATGAATCCCGATACCTTCTTCATCATGCCTATAGAAGGGAGCAAGTCAGTCGTCTTCCAGAGGAATAGGTACTTGACACTTGTACTGCGGGACGGAGACAAGCTGGCGGCGGCGGCTCCATTATGTTCTGGAGAACGTTCACGTGGACATCCAGTGGCGCTAGTGCAAGTCACCATGGTGGCCGAGGACTACCGTACGCTGGTTGCAGACCACGTACACCCCTTCATGACTATCATCTTTCCCGACGGCAGTGGCATTTTTGACTAGATAATGCGCAGTATCAGAGACAAGGGGTGATGGAGTGGTTCGAGGAACAAAGTGCCGAGTTCCAATTGACGTAACTGCCTCCTCCAGCTCTCCAGATCTGAACCCAATCAAACGCCTCTGGTATATGATTGAACGTGGCGTCAGAACAGATCGGCTCCCTCCCCGGATTTACGGAAATTAGATTGATTGTGTGTGCAGATGTGGTGCCAAAATCCTCCAGCGACCTAGCAAGGCCTCAGTGTTTCCATGCCACGATGCATCGCTGCTGATATCTGTGTCAAATTTGGACATACCGGCCATTAGGTAGGTGGTCATAACAGTAATGTAACTCCAAATGCGCAATCGAAATAAATTTTACAAAAGTTGCACATGTCATAGTTTTAGGCCTAAAACAGAAAAACGAGCATGAAGTTTGTATGATAGATGAATAGTTCTTGGTAAACTTGCCACGTAAAATGTGAATAAAATCACCAGCATTCCATGACTATCTCCATCATCATCGCGAGGGGTTATGTCAGCTGACTTAGTCCACGACAACGATGATGGAAGCAGTCATCGAAGGATAGGGATTTTATTAAAATCTGACTCTGCAAGTTCATCGAGGTCCTTTAGCCCAAGGATTCCGTCGCGAAAGACTTCATATCCAGCTTTGTATGATATTTTGCAGAAACAAATCGCGACCCACCAGAAGATTTTGCATATACATCGAAACATGCCTGGGTAAACAAAAAAAGAAATACATTTTGTTTTGCATAAGGTGGACCAAAATCCATAATTTTTGTCATGGCATACATTTCCAAAACCAGAGAAGAAGAAATTGTAGCATTGTTGTCGTGTAAAAGAATGTTATAAAGATAGGCTGTTCCAGTTATAGGTGTCTAGTTGTTGTAGAAGGGACTTAGTAGATCAAGTTTAGCTACCGAACTCATGTCTTGAAATGTGACTCTTGTATGTGACGACAGTTTGAGGGTCGGATCTCTTTAAAATCTCTCGCTTCACGTTACGAACGTAACTGTGACAATGAGCTGTGACCAATGTCCTCCACAGGAGTCCATAGCTTGGCCAGTGTTTCAGTACTCGTCGTCAGGTTCTCTTCTACGTGACGTAGGACGTCCTCTTCAGTGTCGAGAGTGCGGCGTGTCCATGTTCAACATACTCGAACCCCACAGCCGTTGTGTAATCGGACGAAATTGGTGTGGTGAAGGACTGAAGATGGGGGCCTCTTCTCAGTTTGTAGGCATATCACTGAAGCGGTACATTTGATAGCGATCCGATCTTTAAACTTTCATTATGAGGGATATTCGGAAAGTAAGGTGTCATCGGGTGCGAAAAGTAAATCACTGTGAAAATCGGATGTAGTTTTTCACAGATGTGTTTGACAGTGTCTCTAGTGTGCCTGTCGATCACGTCACGTCGCTCTTTTCAGTTTTGAGCGCAGAGTGAGTAAGCAAAGATGCCCAGAAAATAGAGTCTCTCGCCAAGTGTGACGGCCTGATGAGAGATTTTGCCTGATGTCATGCAGCTCACGTAACTGTAATGGGCTTCCTTCTTCCAGACAATCCTCGGTGTTCCTATAGCGTTGCCCATTGAAGGCATTTGATCATCCACAATACAACCATACCTGATTGGCTCCCCCTGAGTTCATCTCTGCTCACATGAACCGCTGGCTATGAAGACAGCATTTTGGCGCAGACAGCGAGCTGTAGACCAGCGTAGAGCATTGGCAGAAAGCACAGGCAGCTGCCTTCTATGACGAGGGTATCGGAAAATTAGAACAAATGTCTAAGCCCGAAGGGCTATCATGTGGTGAAGCACCTGGAAAGTGTAGTTAACTGTTGCAAATAAACCATTTTTGATTTTCACAATGGTTTCCATTTCACGACCGATCGGAGCTTACTTTCCGAATAGCATTCGCATATCTAAACGGTTCATTTCTGGACATGGTTTCTTTATCAAAACTTTATCAAATCAGTTCTCTCTGTAACCCCTAGAAGTCTATAAGAGGTGTTTTAAAACAACCAGTATTCCCGTAATTCCTATTTACACAGGCAATGTTTTTCAACGAGCTGGATATAATTTTAATAGCTTCATATGGAGTCTTGTCCGTATAATGACTGAATATTGGAAACACAGATAACTGATTTACATGAAACATTTTAAAGTAAAGTAGCGGGTGGATCAGATCACTTCCTTCGGGAAGGGTTTTGGATTTGTTTATTTCGTTGTATTTAACCATCAGCGGCCTACTTAAGTGAATTTGCTATGACGTGTTAGATTCGGAAGTAAACACACCGAACAGTGCAGGTGAAATAAATCACAATGATTAATTTTTGACAAGCAAACCGAGAGCACTGCTTGTGCCTTTGTCAGGCGCTTAATTATCGCAAAGTCGTGGGCGTGTGACGTTCTTAGCGGTTTGGTTCATTCCAATTTGCCCTCTCTGCTGTTCAAGGACAATAAGCTATGTAACGGAGTAGAGTTTCGTTTTCTTCTAGTTCTGTCTCATCGCCGCGAATAAAGGCCACAAATATTGTATCCACTAGACACCGTGTTCAGCGTTGTACTGCCAAGACGTTTTCCAATTACACAACTGAACAAAGTCCTTGTTCCAGTCAATGCTGCTCAATTAGTTGTATGTTTCGTATTCACTTAATGAGAATTAGGACAATGACAGGGAATCTCCCCATTGACTCGTTTTCTTAGGCATACAGTACGAAATCAGTCGCAAGATAACTCCAAATTTAGGTAGTTATCACGAGCCCAGCCCTTAAAACTGTAGACGACCATTAAAAATATTGAGTCCAATAGCAAAGGAACCTTTAAAGTTGTTGATATATCAATCCAGAGTTGCTAATAATAATATTATATTACTGCTTTTTAGAACACGTCCGTCTGTATGCAGTTGAATACACGCGATATTTGCTTTGCCAGACGCATTTCACCTCATTGTATTAAGGCATCATTAGTGGCCTGAAATACATGCAGAGTTTCGTTTCTAAACAACATTGTCAAGCTACATATTCTGAAGTGCGTATATCACACAGACAGTAGACAAATAAAATTACGAAACAAAACTAATATTCCTAACACGTTTACAGTATCAGCAAATATTACAATCAACAGACCACATAAAAAACACATACAATGCAGACCACACTGCACAAAAGAAAACCATTTCGTACACGCTGACCTACTCATCCAGACTATTAAACAAAGTTAAAAACATTCTAAGGAAACAAGGTCGCTATTGCTTATAAGAGAGCGTGTAACTTTCAACGTATTTAAACAATGAAACACTGAAGTGATTCGGAGATCAGACACATACCAACTCAAATCCCAAGGCAGCAATGCGGCGTGTGTTGCAATGAGAAGCAGAAATTTTAACACAACATATAAAGAACGTATCAGATTTTGTGAGAATTACTTTAATCACCCCGTATTTGCAGGATATTTCAAATAATATCGTAATCACCCCAAAAAATATTGGATGTAACGGTCATTAGTGCAGATATTTCCCTTAGTAACTGAGGAAAGTGTACTAGAGAATATTACATAAGTATTTACGTTATTTGCAGACTAATAATTACAGCCGTTGCGAGTTGTAAATTTGTGGGTAGTTTAGTACCTCCCAGTGTACGTGGCAAGAGTAAGCCAATAATGCTTATTTTCGCCTGGACAGCAGGCCATGTGTCGAAGTGCGTAAGTGTGGACGTGAAATGGAAAGTCTGTATTGAAAGGCACAGTCCACTTAGTGGTGCAGAAAACATTAGGTCTTAAAGGTTGTGATGTGTTTGTGGGAAGACTGTTTGAGGCAGAGAAAAAGCACTGTAGCACCTGAGAATAATATCACCTACATCTACATCTACATTTATACTCCGCAAGCCACCCAACGGTGTGTGGCGGAGGGCACTTTACGTGCCACTGTCATTACCTCCCTTTCCTGTTCCAGTCGCGTATGGTTCGCGGGAAGAACGACTGTCTGAAAGCCTCCGTGCGCGCTCTAATCTCTCTAATTTTACATTCGTGATCTCCTCGGGAGGTAGAAGTAGGGGGAAGCAATATATTCGATACCTCATCCAGAAACGCACCCTCTCGAAACCTGGCGAGCAAGCTACACCGCGATGCAGAGCGCCTCTCTTGCAGAGTCTGCCACTTGAGTTTATTAAACATCTCCGTAACGCTATCACGGTTACCAAATAACCCAGTGACGAAACGCGCCGCTCTTCTTTGGATCTTCTCTATCTCCTCCGTCAGACCGATCTGGTACGGATCCCACACTGATGAGCAATACTCAAGTATAGGTCGAACGAGTGTTTTGTAAGCCACCTCCTTTGTTGATGGACTACATTTTCTAAGCACTCTCCCAATGAATCTCAACCTGGTACCCGCCTTACCAACAATTAATTTTATATGATCATTCCACTTCAAATCGTTCCGCACGCATACTCCCAGATATTTTACAGAAGTAACTGCTACCAGTGTTTGTTCCGCTATCATATAATCATACAATAAAGGATCCTTCTTTCTATGTATTCGCAATACATTACATTTGTCTATGTTAAGGGTCAGTTGCCATTCCCTGCACCAAGTGCCTATCCGCTGCAGATCTTCCTGCATTTCGCTACAATTTTCTAATGCTGCAACTTCTCTGTATACTACAGCAACATCCGCGAAAAGCCGCATGGAACTTCCGACACTATCTACTAGATCATTTATATATATTGTGAAATGGATTGTTGGCAGTCGCCTGTTGCATGATGGAAGAGTTAGACTGGCCAGTCATTTCAAACAAGGTCAACAGTTCAAGCACCAAAACCGTTTGTATCAGTTGTGGAATGTATCTTGAAGCCATCGTGTTGCATCACCATCATTTGTCGACAAGTACGTTTTTACCCTTCTCCATTATCATTTCTTTCCAGTCCTTATTTAGGATTGTATGGACACAGTCCTTGGCTCAGCGTTTACAGGTGATACAGTTATTAAAGTCCTCTCTGCCCAACACCAACCTCTCTCCAATTATATCCATTGTGCACAAACATCTGCTTCCACACCAACACTTTAGTATAGAATTAGCTTTTCCCGTCCCTTTCCAGGTGGAATATAGGAAGGGAGGGCGTGGAAGAGGGGTGGGATGGGTGGGATGGGGAAGAGTGAGAAGGGCTGGGAGATTCCCAGTATTGGTAGTAAGTGACAAGTTTGACGGGAACCAATAGGAACACGTCTACAGATAGTTAACATGTGAAAATCCAGGTGTGTTAGCTCACACACGTTGAAATGGAGTCGTTCACTACGTCAGCATTTACAGCATATTTCTGCCTGGTGAAAGTTTTTCCCCCAACATCCCACTGTTTTAGGAATGTCTTTGAAGCCATCTCTACAAATCAAGACGCTTAACGGTTTGCAGGTATTGGCGAGGGATTATAGGCACGAATTTTGTTTACAGAGGAGAATAGCTTTTAGGGGGAGATGAACTGTGTGGTGTGCTGTCTGCTGCTGGTGCTGTTTGCGAGAGGGAGAGAGCATTTAGCAATACCAACAGTTCTCAGAGCAATTCTGTTTTGGACTTAAGATCCTATCTGTCTGCCTATATAGATTTAAGTGTCAGGAAGTCGTTTCTCAAAGTATTTGTATGGAGTGTAGCCATGTATGGAAGTGAAACATGGACGATAAATAGTTTAGAAAAGAAGACAATAGAAGCTTTTGAAATGTGGTGCTACAGAAGAATGCTGAAGATTAGATGGGTAGATCACATAACTAACGAGGAGGTATTGAATAGAATTGGGGAGGAGTTTGTGGCACAACTTGACTAGAAGAAGGGATCGGTTGGTTGGACATGTTCTGAGGCATCAAGGGATCACCAATTTAGCATTGGAGGGCAGCGTGGAGGGTAAAAATCGTAGAGGGATACCAAGAGATGAATACACTAACCAGATTCAGAGGGATATAGGTAGCAGTAGGTACTGGGAGATGAAGAAGCTTGCACAGGATAGAGTAGCATGGAGAGCTGCATCAAACCAGTCTCAGGAATGAAGAGCACAACAACAACAACACCCTATGTGGGGAGTTGCTTAAAGTAGGAAATAGTACAAAATCCTACGTCTGACTGACCGTCTATCTCAGACATGTTGTCTGCGTTTTGGAATCGGACGTGATGAATTCAGCCACACACTTGCGTTGGGTCCTATGGGATACGTGACCAGCGTGCTATCCGACGCGGCGGGTGTGACATATCACAGGAGCGCTGGGCGTCACAGATGAGGAGCCTCGCACACAAACCCGCAGAATCACGGAATACGCTATTGTCGACAGTTCTACCGGTCGTTAATAGATTGTGTACGTGATGCTGTAGTTCTTGCGATGAGCGCTAGGCGCGCGAGCGTTTGTTCCGCGGTTGCGCATGCAATGTTTCGTCTAGATATCCCACAGCTTTCATTAAAATATGTCCTACGATGTATTTCCCACGTTTCTTTTCGCTAGGATGCGACTTGTAAATAGGTATAAGTATGTTTCGTCCCATAACGCTGTTTCTGCAGGGATTCACAGCGACACGCCATCCTTATATTATTACCCGTCCTTGTGTCCCTTACAGCAGCTTTTCACTTTTAGATCGTCAGGAAGTTATTTCCCTGCTCCTCAGTGATAATATGTTGTCTTATCATCTATCCTTTCATAGTGCTGGCATTAGATCTCACCATTTATTTCACCAATGACATCAGAACTTGAAGCGCCCTCTGGTGGCGGTAAAATGAACTAGGTCAGTGAGTCTGCACATGTCAAGGTTGGTACATGCACAAGAAAAAATTTTAGGAAGCATTTTCCAACCAGATAACGTTCAAAAATGATGAAATAAAGACCTATTTTTCCGCACCAACAGCTCAACACAGACTGATCGTTTCCCGCCATTTTTCGAAGTGGGAAAGGGAGGGGGAGCAGGGGAGGGTATCTATGAGAGGGGTAGGGGGTAAGTAATTGATCAGTCTAATTACTCCCACCTTGCACAATTTAACAAACAGCAGAGAATGATGAGCTCTTCCGACCAACTAAAGAGATCCACAGCCCTTCCTCCCGCCAACTGATTAAATAATGAATAATTTATTATATTTAATTTAATTTAATTAATTTACTTATTAAAGAAATTTTGATTAAGAGAATTCTCTTCTTCTTATTTATTTTTGGTATTTTTAGTTACGATTTCCTGTGGTTTTATTTAGGTTTTAGCTTCAGTCTTTTAACAGCTAAAGAATATACGTCTTTGGTTTTAAATACCACAGAAGAGCTAGATGTACGTCCCGCAGCGTCGATCTCGCTATTACTCCTCGTCAGAACTGCTCCACCTTTAATCTCTAAAATGTTTATTTCGCTACGAAGATCGTTCGGCGCAACTAGGTGGTATGTTGTATGATGTGTATGGATTGATGTGCCTACCTTTTTTTTATCAACGAAAAGCTTATTGCTTCTGAGATATTCTCTCGACGAATATTGACCATGAAAAGATGCAGGCTCGCAGTATCATTCCACACTGCACCTCCGATCGATCTATGTCACGTGATATCTTAAGAATGTCAAATCTTTTATAAATTGATAAATACGTACACACATTGAATGCGTATAATTTTCTTGAATTTGTTTATTGTGGCATCGACTACCTAACTACTCACAATGGAGATAGCGTCGCACAACAATAACAAAATCTCTACAACATAAAACACGTCCGATCTCTGTAATCGCTTCACACAGAGTCGTCAAATATACTTCTTTGGTTACTTATTCCAGTGAGATACGTCCGTAGCACGGAACGTCCAATTCTCGCAGGCAGTTCATCCTATTCTCGGGACCAATAATTCGCCGCACCTCAGTCAAAGTATTTCACCATTTACAATCCATTGCAATAAGCAGTTAGCTTAGATTGAGTGATGTTTCACTCCAACTTTCTTCTGGGAGTGGTAGAGGCGAGGAGTAGTGGAGTGGAGCGCCGTGGGGGTTTGGAGGGGAGGGGTAGAGGAGGCGAGGGTTTAGGGGGTAATTAACTGATCAATTAAATAATTAATTACAGTGATATAAAAAGTGTGAGATATCTACATCTACATCAAGGGGCAGAGGGATGGTCCACCATCTTGAGTAAATTTGGCAACAATGAAAAATGGCGCCATACGTACTTTGACGCAACTAATGCAATGGTTCGGCACAATTGTGCATGTTTTCTCGAGGAATTATGTCAATTCTTATATGTAGTTTGTTTTTTCTCATCAGGATGTCATCTACCAGCAGGACAATGCAACGTTCCACATAGTTCACAGTGTATGTGCGTGGTTCGAAAAGCACCAGGATGAGCTTACTGTATTCCTGTGGCCACCAGATTCCCAGGGTACAATCCCAATCAAGAACATTTGGGACCATGTCGATCGGGCTATTCGCGCTATGGACTCTCAACCGACAACCCTAGAGCAGCTGGCCACGACACTGGAGTCTGCATGGCTTCACATCCCTGTCGGTACCTTCCACAACCTTACTGATTATCTTCCTGTACGACGCTCTGCAATATGCTGCTATCCATGCCTCCGACATATGATCGCCTTAATGTGACTGGACAGGGTAAATAACTGAAACACGGCATGCAGTTGCTTCTACTGTGCAGATCATGTGTGGAAACAGCATCTAATGCAAATAAAGTGAATGTATATATGACGGTAGTATTTGTTCCCGAAATAATAGTTATCGTTGATGACCACGCAGCTTTGCTAGAAATAAAGTGATAATTAAATGGACACCCTAGCTGCAAACAGGCGTTGATATACTTCATTGAGGACATGTTGAAAATGTGGGCGCCGAGCGGGACTCGAACCTGGGATCTCCTGCTTACATGGCAGACGCTCTATCTATCTTTTTTTTTTTTTATTGTGCCAAAGATGGCGGACTTTGTGAAACCATAATGGCAGGCATTTCACAGTTCATGTAGAAATTAATAATAGCCAGAGGAATCATGATCCCTTAAAAAGAAAGATGTACATTACCAATATTTGCACGACAATTCTGATGGTGAAACTTCCTGGCAGATTAAAACTGTGTGCCCGACCGAGACTCGAACTCGGGACCTTTGCCTTTCGCGGGCAAGTGCTCTACCAACTTTTTTTTTTTTTTTACCTTTTTTTTTTGTTACATGGCAGATCTCTATCCATTTTTTTTTTTTTTTTTTTTTTTTAGTCCAATGTCAGGCTTACCACCTTTGCTGACATACATGTTGTTGTACTATCGCATAAATAGTGTCTACAAAGTCCATATGTTGACAAATAGTGGCTACATAGAAAATTAATTAATTAATGAAATGAATAAAACTGAAAATTCCCAAATGAAAGACATGAAGACATTGCGGATAGTACAAATACAAAAGAAACATGCTCCTGTAGCAATGAAATGAAATTCGTGTCGGGGGCGACACCTGCTCACGACCCGACGTTCGATAGAGCAAGAGAGCCATCTATCGACTCGTTCTCCAGACGTTGGTGTAAGACTGGGTCGTCTTCTCGAAATGAACTAAGGGTCCGTAAGTGTGATCGATGTCTATCTCGGCTTCTTCGTCTATCTCATCTCTCACCCGTCACACCCCATCTGGCCGGCGGGTCGGTAAATGTAAGTCGCAAGTAATTAGCGAAGTCTTGTCTATATTTCTTATGCTGTTGCAGCTTCGTGTGTCCATCCAGGAGAAAATGCCAAAAATCAATTTTGTCCTTTTCCGATTCGTTATACACGTAGCCCACCACCATTCCCCGCACCCATGTCACTGCATTGGTTTTTTGGACCGGGAAATAATATTCTTGGGGGAACAAAAGCGTGTCTGACGAAATTGTGTGAGGGGCGGAGCGTAACAGGAACGCCAATATCTGTTGTGCCAAGTGCCACACTGGAGCCGTCCCACTACATGTTAAACGATGTTCATCAGTGTCCACTGTTGCGCAGCCTAAACATAGTGGAGTGTCTGCCAAATGAATCGCGTGCCGCCGTTGATTCGTTGCGAACTTCCTATTTATCACCACATACCATGTTGAGCGTACAGACGTTGGGAGGTAAACGTTCCGTATAACGCGCCATATCTGTCGCCAGTTCTTGTCTGGGTACTTCTTTTCCAGGGTATTCCTGGGGCACCGGCGCAGTAAGAGTTGGTATACGTCTCGCGTCGTCGGTAGTCGTGTTGTTGGGAAGAAATCTCTGACATAGCTAAGCTCCAAAAAAAAAGACTTGAAATGTGACAGCTTCGGTGAAATATGGCCCACATCGACTGGGGGCAGCATTGAAGTGGGCGCTAGTACGTCGGCCAACGCACCCGAGATATTGCGAAATTGACCGCGCCACTGTCGGAAAATCGTACTGACGAATAACGCCCGTGCCTTTTCATATACGTTCACTAGACCAAGTCCACCCTCTCCAGGTGGTAGCGTAAGCGTTGTGTATCGGATCTTAAACAGGTGTCCCACACTCACGTAGGTTCCGAAAGTTGCTTGTATCCGTGATGCCATTGTGCGCGTTAAAGGCAGGACATGCGCTACGTGAGTGAGTCTCGGTGCCAGGTATACGTTAACATAGGTCACCCTCTGAATCATATCCAACGCTCTTAATTTCTGTAACAGCACCATTGTCCGCATCAGCTTCAATATGCGTCGGTAGTTATCCGCTGCTGTCCGCTGCACATCCGTGTGGAACGTAATACCTAGGCATTTTATGGTCTTAACCAAGATGAGCGGGCCTTCCTCCCCCGGTTGTAATCCTCGACCGACATTCATGCAGCGTGTTTTTTGTAGATTAAGCACGCTTCCTGCCGCCATCCCATATCGCTGTATCCATGCCAACGCCGTACGTACTTCTTCGCCTGTCCGTGCCACCAGCATCACATCGTCAGCATAAGCGCGGCAATGAAAGGTCAGTTGTGGCAACGGCACTCCCTCCGACCGTCTTCGGAGACCATATAGACAGGGTTCCAAAGCCACTGCATACAAAAATATCGAAAGGGGGCAACCTTGACGAACTGACCTTGAAATAACGATGTAGTCAGTGCCCCGCCCATTCACCGAGACCTTGGATCGTACGCCGTGTAACAGTCGCATGATCACTAGGATGAAGGCCTGTGGGATTCCCAATCTGCCCATAACCGCATGCAAAAAGGTATGATCCACTCTGTCGAATGCATGATCGAAGTCAATAGCGACGAGTGCCCCACGCACTCGGCATGCCGCTGCTAACGCGATGATATCTCGGTAGTTACTGAGCGCCGTATGTACGTTGCTCTTACCGCCGAGGCAAGTTTGATCTATGAGGAGTCTATCAGAAAGTGAAGACCGCAGGCGAGCCCCAAGGATGCGCGCGAAAATCTTATAGTCGCAGTTCAAGAGAGTGAGTGGTCTATAATCTCCTGGATTTCTGCCACCGCGTGGTTTGGGTATTGGGATGATGATACCCTCCGTGAATTCGGCAGGTATCTCAGTCTGCGGTAACAGGAGTTCGTTGTACATCTGAATCCAGGTCCGTCCCATGAGGTATGCAAAGGCGCGGTAAAATTCAATTGGGAAGCCGTCCTGTACTGGGGACTTGTTCGGAGCCCCCCTGGCAATTGCGTCTGTCAGCTCGTCCTCTGTTATCGCTGTGATGAAAGTCTCTGCATCCAGAGGTGGTCCTCTATCTGGCATTTCCGAGATGACATCATGTAGTGTCTCGTGGTTCACACGTACAGGTCCATATAACTGGCGGAAATAGTCGGTAAACACATGCGCAATATCACGCTGGTGCACAACTTGCTGGCCAGTTTCAGAGATTAGTTCCCTGATCAAAGTCCTGCGTCGTCGTTGGCGTTCACGTACCACGTGGTGCATGGAGGGGGTTTCGGCAGCAACTGTGTCCGCCAGTCTCGCCCGGACCATTATACCTTCCATTCTTAGTCTCGTCAGCTGTAATAACTTGGCTTTTATCCTGCGCATGGCCGTGTGCCTTTCCGGCGATGGTTGTTGGGTCATCAGCTCCCTCAGGGCTGTAAAATAAAAATCAGCCGTTGTGCGGTTCCACTGCGATTTGTCCTGCCCGTATCGTATCAACGTTCGCCGTAACGTTGGTTTTGCGCATTTAATCCACCACTGGAGAACCGAGGTGTATGCTCGTTGGCGGCGAACGCAGGTCTCCCAGGCCGCCTCTATCGACCGGTGACATTCAGTGTCACGTAAAAGTGCACAATTCATTTTCCAGTGACCTTTACTCCGCCATATCTTCTGACGCGTTAGTGAAATCGTACAGACGTACGCCATATGATCCGTAAAAGCCGCTGGCCAGATTTCGGCATCCAGTAGCGTCGTCCGTAGAGCGCGTGTCACGTACACTCTATCAAGTCCACTCGCCGAGTGTCCTGTGACAAACGTATAACCCGGTCTGTCACCATGCTGCAGTTCCCAGGTATCCAGAAGCGCCATTTCGGTAATCAACGCACGCAGTTCCATGCATGGCACATAATGAGGTACTTGGTCCTTTTTGTCGACGACGCAATTAAAGTCGCCGCCCACTATATAGTTATCAAAGCGTCCAGCGAACAACGGTGCTATCTCTTCGGTGTAAAAAGTCGCCCTTTCTCTTCGTTTTGTGGAGCCAGATGGTGCGTATAAATTGATGAAACGAACGCCGTCGACAGTGATCGCTATGCCGCGTGCCGAAGGGAGAGACCTGACGTCCTCCACTCCTATTCCTTCCCTGGTGAGAATCGCCACACCGCATCCACTTTCATCGTGCACTGAATAATGTGCCTCGTAACCGTAGAACTCTGGCGGCGATGTGAAACGCACTTCTTGTAGGAGTACAATATCCACGTCCGCAGCGCGTAACATATCTTTCAGCATTTGAATTTTAAGCGGTGTCCGTATGCCATTAATGTTTATCGTGGCAATGCGGTACGCCTGGCTTGTGTTCATCAGTTGTAGGGCGGTGTCATTAAGCGTCCATCTGCACCCCCGGCGCTCCTCAACACACTAAGTTGGTCAACATTTCCCGACCCCTCCCGGCCTCTGGCCAGGACTGTCCTCAATCGTCGCGTTCGTATTTTCATCCTGTTCCTGTTGGTCCATTTCTTGCGCCCAGTCCCCCAGCATATTTCCGGAACTGGTCGAAGGATGGGAGGTAACGTTGTCATCGCTCTGATGTTGGACAGTTGTCATCTCCACTTCCGCCTTCCGGTTACCAGAAGGAGAGTTCAAGTTATCGTCGCTTTGTAGTTCCTGCATCGTCATCTCGGTATCTGTGGAATCCACTGGTCTCAGGTCGATACTGTCGTTGTCGTCCACTGTCCCCTCGGGACTATGGCTATCGTCAGCAGAAGTCAGTCGACGCTTCTTTCTTCTCTTCGGCGAACGCTGTTTCCGTTGCCTTGCTTCCGCATCGGCTGTTGGGGTTGCGTATCCTCCGTCTTGGGCCTGGCCTATCACGCTCTCGGTGGAAGCACTGGCAGCCACCTCGGGTGAGCCTGGAGCGGCCGTCAGCTGCATCTCTTCTGTGGTGTCCTGTGTCTGCTGTGGTGGGACCGGTGGTCGGAGTTCCAGCCCATTGGCGTCCATGTTCTCTATAGGGGGCAGCTGCTGATGCCCATCGGAAGTCTCCCTCACGTCGCCTCTCAGGGCTTCCACAAAGGTCAACGGTAAGACAGCCGTCGGTTGTGGCGCCTGAACGTCATCCCGTGGAGTTTGCACTAAACGTCGCTGGAGGCATTCCGAGCGGACGTGACCTTCTTTCCCGCACCCCGAGCAAGTGCGAGGTTGCCCATCATAGATTATAATCGCTCGACAACCTCCTATGTACAAATAAGAGGGGACGTGCTTGCGCAGTTCTATCCGTATTTGTCTCACCCCATTTAAAACGGGGTACGTGGTAAAACTCGTCCATTTTTCGGCCACATGGGATAGAACTGTACCATATGGTCGAAAGGCGTCGGTAACAAGTTCAGACGGGACCTCAAACGGAAGTTCGAAGACTCGTATAGTGCGGATCCCCATTCCCGCGTGATCGACTGTAACCGCACCAACATTCCCGTCGGCATGACAGAAACGATACCCGTTCGGTGATCGTTGTAGAAGTCTTTCGCAAGCAGCCTCGTCAACAAGCTTGACATAGACGACGCTTGAAACGAGCGATAAATTGATTCCCACGATTTCCTGTGGATCGATTTTTACCTCTTCTCTGAAGAAACGTTCAATCTCGTGTGCCTTTGGTCGTGTATAGTCGTTCGCAAAACTGAACTTCAAAGTCGTTTTTCTGTACGAGTGTGCCATCTCGTTCTAAACTCACAACACCGCACACGCGAAGCTGCTCCGGCGTAAACAAACAGGCGCGCGCACCACAGCGCGGCCGGCAGGCAACACGGTCCGCACTGTGTCACTGCCGAAGGCAGACGTCTGAGCCACCGAGGGCACAGAGGTTAGTGCGCCTGCATGGACTTAACCCTTACACGCTCCCCGTGAGACCCACATTCCCAATATGTCCACCACTACATTCGTAGGGTTCGAGTCCCGGTCGGGGCCCGGTTGGGGCCCACATTTTCAATATGTCCCCAATGAAGTATATCAACGCCTGTTTGCAGCTACGGTGCCCATTTAATTATGAAATGAATGTGTTCCTCATCACTTGAAATATATCTGTGTCTCGTCTTCGTGAGGCTGTGGAGAAACTCTACCATATTTGCTCTGAGATGAGAGCGAGCATACATCTATGTTAAGTTGGTGGTCCGGTTTCACCCAGTGGGTTGACTTTGATAACACATTAGTACACTAAGACAAGTGATCCAATAGCGATTCGAGCTTTTGTGTGGATATATTATTTTCTTAACAGACTACCAACTGGAAGTTACAGCGATAATAAGAGAGAGAGAGAATTGAGAGGAGACAAAATAGAGAGATGGAGATTGAGGAAGAGACCCCAATAGAGGACGACCACAATGAGTGAGTGAGAGAGAGACTTCGAAGAACAAGAGAGTGTGAAGGAAATAAAGAGGGAGAGAAATGAAATGACGGAAATCCAAATACAGTTATGCAGACTAACAGATGTTGGCTGCAGAGTGTCCTTAGAAGATTATTTCCCATACGAGATAATCTTCAACATGAAAGTTTCTAATGACTCCAATGAAATTCACGAAGATGTGGAGTCAGACGAAAAGTTACTGAACAGTGCTTGAACAGACAGCTAAGTTTTACATCTAATGGGCTCCTGTCGGAGGTTCGAGTCCTTCCTCGGGCATGGGTGTGTGTGTCGTCCTTAGCGTAATTTAGTTAAAATAGTAAGCCTAGGGAGGCCAACGGCCTTGCCGCAGTGATAACAGTGGTTCGCGTCAGATCACCAAAGTTAAGCACTGTCGGGCTGGGCTAGAACTTGGATGGGTGACCACCCGGTCTGCCGAGTGCTGTTGGCAGGCGGGGTGCACACAGCCCTTGTGCGGCAAACTGAGGAGCTACTTGAGTGAGAAGTAGCGGCTCCGATCTCGGAAACTGACATAGGGCCGGAAGAGCGGTGTGCTGACCGCATTCCCCTTCATATCCGCATCCAGTGACGCCGGTGAGGATGACACGGCGGCCAGTCGGTACCTTTGGGCCTTCATGGCCTGTGCGGGGGGAGTTTAGTTTAGTTTTAGTAAGCCTAGGGGCCGATGACCTCAGCAGTTTGGTCCAATAGAAACTTACCACAAATTTCCAGAATTATTTTCTTACATCTTATGGGTGGAGATGTCATTGTTTTATTAACCCCTCGTCTGAGTTCGGGATGCCTGGCGGTGCAGTGCTCCCTGTTCGACGTACGGCGCACGCAACCAAAGTTGGCAACGTTCGGGAAGTTCTACAACGTGTATTTAGAATTTTACAACATCTGCAAGGGTCCACTTGAAACTTTCACTTACCTTTTCGACGATACGTTGTTAACATTCATAATGATTGAGAAAAAAAAAATATTCTGAAGAGTTCGTCGCTTCACATGTGGGTATACTGAAACAACGATGGCGTATGCATAGGTGGGTACCAACCAACGTTGTTATTCCTACAAGGTATTAATAAAGGAAAGAAATTCTTGAAACATCTACAGGGTGTTCGAAAATTACCGTTACAAATTTCTTGAACTTGTAGAGACGAGCGAGTACGTCATATTTTGTATAAGAAGCCACTTCCAATACTTAACTCATTCACTTCTGTTAGAGGGACTGAATTAGGCGTGACGTAGCACAGCTATTATGTAACAGTTTCAACGGGAAAAATAAGGAAACATTGGAAACATAAAGACACATCAATGGTTCAAATGGCTCTGAGCACTATGGGACTTAACTTCTGAAGTCATCAGTCCCCTGGAACATAGAACTACTTAATCCTAAGTAACCTAAGGACATCACACCCACCCATGCCCGAGGCAGGATTCGAACCTGCGACCGTAGCGGTCGCTCGGCTCCAGACTGTAGCGCCTAGAACCGCACGGCCACTCCGGCCGGCGGCCGAGCGGTTCTAGGGCATGGGTGGGTGTGATGTCCTTAGGTTAGTTAGGTTTAGTTAGTTCTAAGTTCTAGGCGACTGATAACCTCAGATGTTCAGTCGGATAGTGCTCAGAGCCATTTTGAACAGCTCGGCCACTTCGGCCGGCTAACGACACATCCATTTGTCAATCAAGCACATTTGTTTGTGTTGACACTTAAACATCCTGCACGTACAGTGTGCTGTTTTTTTTTCTGGCTTTATGTAAACACGCAATGTTTACTGTTAATACGAACACATGTACTTAACTGACAAATGGCTGTTTCGTTATGTTTGCTTTCGAATTGTTGCATCATGCCTAATTCAGTTCCTCAAGCAGAAATTGATGAGTTGCACATCCGAATTGAAACCGTCGTCCGGACATGCGTTCCTATACAAAATATTATGTACTCACACCCATCTATAAGTCCTAGCAGCTTATATCGGGAATTTCCTCAAACCCTGTGTTTCCCAAACCGAGCCAGGTACCGTACTGGTTAGCGCAATGGGCTCGCATTCGGGGGGACAACGGTTCAAACCTGTGTCCGGTCATCCAGGTTTTGATTTTCCATGAATTTCCTGAATCACTTAAGGCAAATCATGGGATGGTTCCTTTCAAAGAGCACGCCTGATTTCCTTTTCAGTCGTTCCATGGTCCGAGCTTGTGTTCTGTCCCTATTGTGCATGCGTTCCCCCCTCCAGAAAAACGTTCATGAGACTGTAAAAATAAATCAGCTGCAATGCGCTTATTTACATAGTATACATTCCCGTTGCCAACAGCTACGAACTGTTGACAACTCACAATCGCAACAATCACTCGATTTGAGAAAAGTGTCCCCAAAATGTGTCAGATTATACGGCGCTGCAAGAGAGCGCCGCGAGACACGGGAATAATTACAGAGGTGGGAACAGATGGTTCGCAAGGATCAGCCCGATTAAGGGGTTAATAGTAGAAAACGACGACGGAGTGAGGAAAGCAGAGTGAGCGACATACCTTCTTTTGACTGAGCTCTCGTGTAAACCTGCAGGTGTTGAGGCGGGTGGAGGCGTGTACGGTTGGCTAGAGCGATGCGCGAGTGGCTCGATTTCAGTTAACGGGAAACAGGAAATCCTACGATTCCGAAAATACGTAGTCCCGTTCGCAGCGGAAATAAGGTTATTTTTCGCAACCAGGCTCGTTACTAGTGGCAGGTGCAACACATGGAGGGGCCAGATGGCCGGTGCGCACGCAACGCGGCGGCCGCGCTGACTCGATTTCCGGGACGGATGGTCCTATTACGGCTCTTATCGCTCATGTCCGCGGCCAGCCGGCCAGGGCGGGGTTCGCACCCGCCGTCTCGACGCGCGGAAACATAACACGCATAAGCCTGTGGCGTGCCTGCTCGTTCTGGGGTGCGTTTGCGTGTTTGGAAACACCTTGTTGCGTGACCGATTGGATGAGTGGGTGGTGCCACTTTAAAATAAAATGAAAAACAAGAACAGAACTATAACAAATTTGTACATAAAAGCCTGAATCTTAACTACTTTTAAACATAATTTCCAAGTATATTGAAGCAATTACCGTATCGTTTGACCAGCTTCTGAAATCCATCCTTAGTGAAATGTGACGCCTGACATTTTAATCAGTTGCCTACTGACTTTTTGACATCGTTATCTTCCTCAGAGCACTGACGATCAAGGGAAACGTGCCTAGCACTTTTCTCACATGACGTACTGCATGAAAGCTTTGGATCAAAGCAGTCAAGTAGATGCAGTATTTCTGATTTCGGAAAACATTTGAGCCAATACCACACGTACGCGTACTGTCAAAAGTTCGATCATGTGGTTTATCAACTGAAATTTGTGACTTGTTTGAGGACTGTTTGGTAGGGAGGACGCAGCATGTTGTCTCTGACAGAGAGTCATCATCAGATGCAGAAGTTTCTTCGGGTGTGCCAGGGGAATTTGCTTTGAGACGTTGCTTTTCATGCTGAATATTAATGTCTTTGCAGACAATATTAACAGTAACTGCAAACTTTCGCCGCGCGGGGTAGCCGTGCGGTCAGGGGTGTCTTGTCACTGTTGGTGCGGCTCCCCTCCGTCGGAGGTTCGAGTCCTCCCTCGGGCATGGGTGTATGTATTGTCCTTAGCGTAAGTTAGTTTAAGATTAAGTAGTGCGTAAGTCTAGAGACCGTTTACCTCAGCACTTTGGTCCCATAGTCCTTACAAAAAATTTCCATTTTTTTTCTCAAACTTTTTGCTGATAAAATTTATAGTTACATTTTTGGAGGCAGCTATCTTGCAATTTGTATAAAATCAGTGAAAAAACAGTCTAGATCGCGACGGTGCTTTACTAAAATGACCGGTTTTATACAATGGTGTTTTGTCTGAGAGAAACAGCATAAATATTCATTCAGATCGTGATAAGATTTCAACGTGATGCAGAGACTGGCAGTTTGCTCTAAATGTTCAGAAGCGTAAAATTTTGCATTTCACAAAACTAAAACGTAGTATTCTATGACCATAATATCAGCCA
Organism: Schistocerca serialis cubense; assembly: GCF_023864345.2. NCBI lineage: Eukaryota > Metazoa > Arthropoda > Insecta > Orthoptera > Acrididae > Schistocerca > Schistocerca serialis. The sequence continues at coordinate 385,534,427 of NC_064644.1, read as the reverse complement.
GTGCTGGAATCGGCCACTCATACAAATACCTGGGTGTAACACTTTATAGGGTTATGAAATAGAATGGAATGAGTACATAGGCTCAGTTGTGGGTAAAGCAGGTCGTAGACTTCGAATTATTAATAGAACACAGGGGAAGTACAATCAGTCTCAATGGAAATTGCTTTCACATCACTCGTGCGACCCCTTCTAGAATATTTACGAAGCGTGTGCGACTGCACCAAACAGGACCCACATGGGATTTGAACGTATACAGGAAAGCGTAGCACGAATGGTCACAGGTCTGTTTGACCCGTGGGAGAGTGCTACCGAGATGTTGAAGAAACTGAACTGGCGTACTCTTAAAGACAGGCGTAAAATGACCCGAAAAAGTCTGTTAACAAAGCTACAAGAACCGTCTTTAAATAACGACTCTAGGAATATACTACAACCACCTACGTATCAATCACATACGGATCGTGAGGACAAGATTAGAATAATTACAGCATGTGCAGAAGCATTCAAACAATCATTCTTAATACGCTCCATGCCGAAATGAAAAGGGAATAAACCCTAATAATCGGTACGATGCCATGCGCTTTGTGGTTGTTTGCAGAATATAGATACAGATGTGCTCTAGATCAGCAAGATCTTTATTTAAGAGCAAGAATGACTGATTGTCATTAGGTACTACGCCAGGACTAGCCGGAAGTTTATCACATTGTTCCCAACCATACGACACTGTGAGAACTTGAATGCAATGAGCCACATCGGGGCGGGCATTGTCGGGTAGCAAAACTGTCCCACTATTGAGCAAGCCACACCTTTTGTTTTGGTTTGCAATGCGCAGTTTCTTTAAAATTTCACAGCAACTGTCTGCATTGAGTACGCTACCCCAAGGGAAAAAATAGGCGAACCAGACCACGTCCCTATCTCAAAACACAGTACTCTTGATTTTTCGAGCTGTAGTTGCTTCCTGGAACTTCAGTTTCTTGCAGGATGTTGAATGCTTCCATTCCAAGTAATGTTGTTTCCGTGCTGGCGTAATGTGAGTGACTCAAGTGTGGTCACCATAGACAAATTATTCGTTTCAACACAGTACCCCCGGAGAAAGGTCGTTCATTTGGTTTTGTGCAAACCAGTGAGAATTTTTGGAACTCAGCATTCGCACAACTTCCTATACTGTAAGTATGTCACAATTTCAAACAGAACAACTTTATGTATACAGAATGAAGTGGCGAGTGAAAATTTGTACCAAGACTGCGCATCGAAACTGGGTCTCTAGTTTACTGGGCTGGTGCGTTAGCCACTAAACCCCTCGACAAAGCGGTTCACACAGCTGCACTGACTACCCTGGCATGCCTCCCTCCTCGGTTCCGTACTCTCACTGTCACCCCAGTCTACTTTAAATTGACCCCCCCCCCCTGCCTCCTCCTACACACGAACATAATAGCCGAGGCTCTCCATTTTCTGGAACACCCCCTCAGCATCGAACGTAAATGGGGAACTAGCTTGAAACCCAGGTGCAGATAGTTATACAAACGAAATGACAGTTTTCAGACATTAACATACATAAAATCATATCTGTTCCGGACCAGTAAAGTCTCTGAAAACTGTCACTTCATTCAAACAGAACACTTCTTGAATCGTGAGGAAAAGTACGAGGAAACGACGAGAACGAGTAGCGCCTCTCTTCTGAAATTTTGTATCGACTTTCTGCACCATGTCACCACTTCGTTTCTCGTCGTGCGCATTTGCGCGGCCGTCTTTAAATGCTCTACACCGTTTTCTAACCATTCCTGAGATGAAGCGTTTTCTCCAAATACTTCGCTAATCCGGCGGTGTATTTTGGTAGTCCGCAGCTCTTGGTCGTGCGGTAGCGTTCTCGCTTCCCGTGCCCGGGTTCCCGGGTTCGAATCCCGGCGGGGTCAGGGATTTTCTCTGCCTCGTGATGACTGGGTGTTGTGTGCTGTCCTTAGGTTAGTTAGGTTTAAGTAGTTCTAAGTTCTAGGGGACTGATGACCATATGTTAAGTCCCATAGTACTCACAAGGGAACCTCCCCATCGCACCCCCCTCAGATTTAGTTATAAGTTTGCACATTGGATAGGCCTTGAAAAACTAAGCACAGATCAATCGAGAAAACAGGAAGAAGTTGTGTGGAACTATGAAAAAACAAGCAAAATACACAAACTGAGTAGTCCATGTACCAGATATGCAACACAAGGTTGACTTGAGCTCAGGAGCGCCGTGGTCCCGTGGTTAGCGTGAGCAGCTGCGGGATAAGAGGTGCTCGGTTCAAATCTTCCCTCGGCTGAAAAATTGTCCTTCTTCATTTTCGCAAAGATATGATCTGTCCGTTCGTTCATTGACGTCTCTTTTCACTGTAATAATTTTAGTGTTTTGTGTTTTGCGACCGCAGCGCAAAACCGTGCGATTAGTCGACGAAAGTACGTGCCTCTCCAATGGGAACCGAAAACATTTGATCGCAAGGTCATAGGTCAACCGATTCCTCCACAGGAAAACACGTCTGATATATTCTATACGACACTGGTGACGGCATATGCGTCACATGACAGGAATATGTTGTCGACCCACCTAACTTGTAAACTTGGCGAATGGGTAAAAAAATTCTTCTACCTTGCCCGATTTAGGTTTTCTTGTGGATGTGATGATCACTCCCAAAAAAGTGATGAAAACACAAGCGTTTGTCACATAAACTGAAAATAAAAAGTTAAACTTTTTAACTGAGGGGAGGCTTGAACCAAGGACCTCTTAATCCGCAGCTGTTCACGCTAACCACGGGACCACGGCACTCCTGCTGGTGCTTTATCCATGTTGTTGCATATCTTGCGCATGGTCTACTCAGGTTGTATATTTTGCTTATTTTTTCATAGTTCCACACAACTTCTTCCTGTTTTCTCGATTGATCTGTGTTCAGTTTTTCAAGGCCTATCCACTAAGCCAACTTATAACTAAATCTGAGGGGGGTGCGATGGAGAGGTTCCCTTGTCAGAACCATTTGAATTTTGGCAGCTTTCACGTGTTATGTATTGAAGAAACAAACAACAGCGCGCCTTTCACAATCAGCAGCATTCCAAGTCATCTGAGCAATTTCAAACACGTATAAAAAAAGCTCATGAAAGTGAAAGTTACCGCAGCCAATACTGAAAGGACGTTGCCGAGTATGCGCAGTAGGCTGATCCCAAAGCTTCAGCGGCCATACTTCAAAAAGTTATTTACTTTAAAATTGCATATGGTACATTCACAATTCATGAGGGAAAATTTTATCTTTTTTGTCATAGCACTAAATTTCTTTCTAAATTCTTATATTACAAGAGTTATTCGTCATTAATTGCAAAATCTAATCGTTTTATGGTTTTCTTTCCTCTTCTAATTTCTGTTTTCTCTATAAAGTTGTTCCATAATTCACCTTAGCATTCAGTCTTTCCCTTTTTTTTCTCCCTTCCCTTTTACGTGTCAATTGTGAGATTCTTATTTCTTCGACAACTTAATATTGCATTATTGTTGCACATACGTCCTATCTATCATATAACTTTCGAAATAATTTTCAGTGTGATACCTGATGTAGTAAACCGATGAGGCTGTTTTTATGATAACTGTTTCCGCCTGATATTCACAGTTCGTAGATAATATTTCACAAATAATATGAAAACAAAATGAAGGTTGCCAGTGACGGTCACAAGATGTCATTGGTATTTAGTTTACCAAATTCCGTCTGAAGTCAATCTGCTTCATACTGTTTCCAGTATAATAGTTTCCACAACGAAACTTGGTCTCGAAAGCTGGCAGAATATCCAAAGAGATTCTGGTAGTGTGTGAAGTACGCTGGCGGTAAGACACAATCAATGGATTTCTTGAAAAGCTCTGTCAGTGAACAATTATCGCAGTCAGTAACACTATCATTTAATTTAGTTCCTGTTTTGAACTTTGTTACTAGGAAATGTAAATGCTCTGAAACTGTTATTGGTAACATCTTTGTACACAAATCTATGAAAAGAAGTCATATCAGAAAACCAATAGTAAATGTGCTACCTGATCAGTACATGCAGTATCTTCTATTAAATGTTAAAATTCTCAGATTAAAAAATCTATTAAATCTGAGTATGGGAGGGTAATAAATAAGTCAAAATTTGAGAAATTCAGGAAATTGCTCAAAGACATGACCTGGATAGATGTTTACTTCTGACTCAAATGGAAAATTCATTAATTCAATAATGAGGTTACCTCTACTTTTGAAAATTGTTTTCCCCTAAAGGTAACTCAAATCACACAGTAGGAAAAAATAAACCGTTGATTACAGAAGGAATAAACATATCATGTGGGACGAAAAGGAGACTATATCTACCATCCAGGAACAGCTGTGATGTTAGAATTGTAATGCATTACAAAGAATACAGCAAAATATTGAAGCAAGTGATCCAGGAATTAAAGTAGCTTTATTATGAGGAAAAGATAGTAACATCAGCTAACAAAATAAAAATTATGTGGATATCCCAATGAAGATAGAGACAAAGTGGGGCCAAAAAGTAAGAGCAACAAATAGCTCTAAACATAAATGAGACTTTGGTAACAAGAGGATGTAGTGCTGCAAACGTATTAAACAAGTACTTCATTTCTGTTACTGACAGCTTGGGGAGGTTCGGTGAACAGTGCAATGGACTATCTGAGCCAAATCTTTTAAAATAACTTCAGTAAAAGGGAAATGACACTCACGTCTCCCGGAGAAGTAGCATCCATCATAAAATCCTTAAAATATAAGTATTACAGTGAGTATGATAGCATATAATTGAAGTTAATCAAAGAGTGCTCATGCAAGTTGAGTTCTATCTTGATTTATTTGTGGAATCAATCTCTTATCAGTGGAACATTTACAGACTAGCTAATATGCTGAAGTTAAGCCTCTTTACAAGAAAGCAAAGAGATACCATCAAACTATTGACCAATTTCACTTTTGACGGCTTTCTCAAAAATGTTTGAGAAGACTGTGTTCAAGAGTCTCCTTAAGCATATACTGTCCAAGTCAATTTTGGATTTCTTAACGGTTCTGATATAGATAAAGCTGTTTAAACTTACAGTGAGAATGTACTTAATTCATTAGATAACAAATTATAAGCCACTGGCATTTTCTGTGATCTGTCAAAAGCCTTTGACTGTGTGTACCACAGCATTCTCTTAAGTAAATTTAAATATTATAGTGTCACCGGCAGTGTCATTGCGAAATACCTGTCCAGTATGCAGTCAGTCTTCATCTGATTGGGAATTAATTATATGTGGTATTCCTCAAGGTTCGATCTTGGGTCCATTGCTTTTTCTTGTGTCCATTAATGACCTCTCATTTGTTACATTTCCAGATGCTAAGTTTGTTTTGTTTGCAGATGATACAAACATTGTAATAATTAGCAAGTCAAGTATAGATTTATAAATAGCTGCTAATCAAATTTTCACTGACATTAATAAATGGTTTAAAGCTAATTCACTGTCATTAAACTTTGAGAAGACCCACTATAAGCAGTTCAGAACCTGTATTATATTTCCTTCGAGCATGTGTATAAAATATTAAGACATGCGGATCGAAGAGGTTGACACTGTTAAATTTCTGGGACTATAACTCGATAATAAATTCAGTTGGGAAGGGGATACCACAGAATTGCTTAAGCGCCCAAACAAGTCTGTATTTGCAGTGCGAATGCTGTCAGATGTAGGAGATTTAAATATAATAAAATTGCATACTTTGTCTACTTTCATTCTATTATGTCACATGGGATCATATTCTGGGGAAACTCATCAAACCGGGCAAAAGTTTTTAGGGTGCAGATGTGAGTGATAAGAATTTTCATAATACATAGTGTCAATACTAGGAAGAAGAACAATCTACATAAAGTCCTAAATTCACTTACCTTGGTCCAAAAAGGGGTCCAATATTCAGGAAGAAACATTTCCAATGAATTGCCAACAATCATTAAACACTTGGTTTCAGATAAGGCTCGGTTTAAACAGAGTTTTAAAAGACTTTTTGATAGGCAACTACTTATACTCTATAGATGAATATATTGAAAGAAGCTGTTAAGCCAGCGTAAGTAAAAATGTCTGTTAAATTTCAATTTTGACAGTACTTGGTCACATCAGTCAGGATTAAGTATTTGGTGTATGATAAATTTATTAATAGTGCATATCAATCTTTCATTCTGACAGCGTGTTAATTCTGTAAATATTAGCTGTTCTAGTTTACCGCATTGTATTCACCCATTTCGACTAACTCCTGACAAATGATCAGGGTAGTAAGTATTATAATCAAATGTCTTATGTTTTTATGTTATACTTTCTAACATGTACCACAAACATTCTTTGGGCCTATGGAACAAAACCCCAATCTAATCTAATCTCTGCGTGATAGCAATGGAGATGCTATCGAGAGTGCTGCCAAAGTAGAGTTACTAAACACAGCCTTCCGAAATTCCTTCACCGAAGAGGACGAAGTAAATATTCTAGAATTCGAATCAAGCACAGCTGACAGCATGAGTAACGTACAAGTAGATATCCTCGGAGTAGTGAGGCGACTTAAAGCAATAAAAGGAAGTCTTCTGGTACAGATCGTATACCAATTAGGTTCCTTTCAGAGTATGGTGATGCAATAGCTACATACTTAACAATCATATACAACCGTTGGCTCGACGGAAGATCCGAAAACTGCACAGGTCACACCAATATTCAAAATGGTAGTAAGAGTAATCCACTAAATTAAAGGCCCATGTCATTAACGTCGATCTGAAGCGGGATTTTGGAACATATATTGTGTTCGAACATTATGAATTACCTCAAAGGAAACGGTTTATCGACACACAGTCAACACGGATTTAGGAAACATCGTTCTTGTGAAACGCAACTAGGTCTTTACTCACACGAAGTGTTGAGTGCTATTGACAAGGGATTTGAAACTGATTTACTGTTTCTGGACTTCGGGAAGGCTTTTGACACTGTACCACCAAAGCGGCTTGTAGTGATATTGCGTGCTTTTGGAATATCGTCTCACTTATGGGACTGGATTCGTGATTTCCTGTCAGAGAGGTCACAGTTCTTAGTGACGCGGAATGTCATCGAGCAAAACAGAAGTGATTTCTGGCGTTCCTCAAGATAGTGTTACAGGCCCTTTGCTGTTCCTCATCTATATAAACGATTTAGGAGACAACTCGAGCAGCCGTCTTAGGCTGATTGCATATGACGATGCCGTTTACTGACTAGTAAAGTCATCAGAAGATCAAATCCAATTGCAAAACGATTTAGATAAGATAACTTTGCGAAATTCGGCAATTGACCTTAATTAGCGAAAAGTGTGATGTCATCGCTAAAAGGAATCCGTTAAACTTCGGTTATACGATAAACCAGTCAAATCTAAAGGCCGCAAATTCGACTAAACACCTAGGAATTACAAACAACTTAAATTCGATGGAACATACAGAAAATGCTGTCGGGAAGGCTAACCAAAGACAGCGTTTCATCGGCTGGACAATTTACAAAAATGTAACAGATCTACTAAGGAGACTACCTACACTACACTTGTCTGTCCTCTTTTAGAATACTACTGTGGATTGTGGGATCCTTACCAGATAGGATTGACGGAGTATGTCGAAAAAGCTCAAAGAATGGCAGCACGTTTTTTTTATTATCGCGAAATAGGGAAGAGAGTGTCAATGAGATGATACAGGATTTGGGGTGGACATCATTAAAACAAAAGGTGTTTTTCGTTGCGGCGGAATCTTCTCACAAAATTTCAATCACCTACTTCTCCTCCGAATGCGAAAATATTTTGTTGACTCTGATCTGCATAGGGAGAAACGAACACCACAATAAAATAAGGGAAATCAGAGCTCACATGGAAAGAATAAGTGTCCGTTCTTTCCGAGCGCTATTCGAGACTGGAATAATAGAGAACTGTGAAGGTGGTTCGATGAACCCTCTGCCAGGCACATAAATGTGACTTGTAGGATATCCACGTATATATAGGTTGTCAATGTTTCTTGGTATGAATTTCTTATCTTGCTTGGAGGAAACACCTTTATTAATTAAGTTCCGTGAGTCAATTCTTTGTGGAAAGAAACAATATTTCCTTTGTTTGTCGCCTCATGTGCTAACCTCACTTCGTTCACTTGTTGTAAGAGTTTAGGGTCTGACAAAACTAGTCGAACTTGTGTTCATAATTAGATACCTAAGGGTAGACGACAAAACTAGTCCAACGTGTCGTCTATCTGAAGTATTCAAACGCGAACACGGTGAAGAAGGAGTACGTGTATGAACTGTACTTCACTTGAGCAAGTCGAACTCTTGATGATAATCTCCCAGGTTGCTTCTTCTTTTGCAAGCTTCTCAAAATAGGTTCTGATAGAAGGTTTATATTTGATGTTCTCTTTAAATAAATTTTAACAGAAGATTTACCTTCTCTGATTTCGCTACACTGTCAAATTCACAGCTGACAGAAACGTTCATATATAATTACGATGATCTGATAATTTACATTGCAAGCTTAAAATAGCGTACCTTCTAGCATACATAACAAAGAAGTGAGGCGTCTGATCGAGAAATGAAGGACCATACAAAATCTCCACATCCAAGCTGGAGTTATTATCCTGATTTTTGTTTACACACTTTTAAGAGTGGTTAGTAACATTGCAAAAAATAGTACAGTAGGAACTAAACAGGCAGTGAATAAAGCTTCCTGTCATCATTGGTACTCATTAATAAGAATATAAATACCTTTGTTGTGTTGCCAATGGTGTGCTTAAATTGACTAGAGCGTGTTTTCCAATCCGTTCGTCATACAGGTCTTTTGCAATTTTGTGTTTTTCTGCGAATAAGTTACGTAAGTTTTCTTGTTCAGCTCCAGGAATAACAAATTATAAGAGGAATACTTTCCGTTTCGGGTAGATCTGATTAAAACTAGAAAGCGTTCGAGTGTCTCTTTCTCCTAAGACATCGTATGTGTTAGTAAGTTTCAAAAGTTAATATAATTTATAGTATAACAACTGCACAATACGTTACTCTCGTCATTTGGGTTGTCGTTGGAAATAAAATATCTGTTTCAGCGTTATTAGCGATCAGAGGCTTGGCTACATACAATACACTGAAGAGCAAAAGAAACTAGTACACGTGCCTAATATCGCGTAGGGCCCCCGCGTGCACGCAGAAGTGTGGCAACACGACATGCTATGAACTCGTCTAATGTCTAAAGTAGTGCTGGAGCGAGTTGGCACCATGGATCCTACAGGGCTCACAAATCCGTAAGAGTATAATAATGTTCATGTCTGAGGACTTTGGTGCCCAGCGGAAGTGTTTACACTCAAAATAGTGTTCTTGTAGCTACTCTGTAGAAATTCAGGACGTGTGAGGTGTCGCATTGCCATGGTGAAATTGCCCAACTCCATCGGAATGAATCATGGGCATGAATGGATGCAGGTGACGAGACAGGAGGCTTACGTATGTGTCACCTGTCAGAGTCATTCTAGACGTATCAGAGGTTCCATATCATTCCAATTGTACACGCCCCACATCAGTTCAGAGCCACGATCAGTTTGAACAATCCCCTGCTGACATGCAGGGTCCATGAATTAATGAGATTGTCTCCATACCCGTACACACGTCATCCGCTCGATACAATTTGAAACGAGACTCGTCCGACCAGGCACCATGTTTCTAGTCAACAACAGTCCAGTGTCGGTGTTGACGGGTCCAGGCAACGCGTAAAGCTTTGTGTCGTGCAGTCATCAAGGGTACACGAGTGGGCCTTCGGATCCGAAAGCCCATATCGATTATGTTTCGTTGATGGTGCAGCATTGAAATCTGCAGCAATTTGCTTAAGGATTGCTATTCTGTCACATTGAACGACTCTTTTCAGTCGTCGTTGGTCCCGTTCTTGCAGGATCTTTTTCTCGCTGCAGCGATGTCCGAGATTTGATATTTTATCGGATCCCTGACATTCGGGGTATAGTCGTGAAATGATCGTACGGGAAAATCCCCACTTAATCGCTACCTGGGAGAGGCTGTGTCCCATCGTTCGGGTGCTGACTATAACATTTTCAAACTCAGTTAAATCTTGATAACCTGCAATTGTAGCAGCAGTAACCGGTAACAACTGCTCCAGAGACTTGTCTTATATATACGTTGCCGACCGCAGCGCCGTTTTCTGCCCGTTTAGATATCTCCGTGTTTGAATACGGATGGCTATACCAGTTTCTTTGACGCTTCAGTGTATATACTTTGTCTGTCTTACAATTTATGTTTTCTGGGTTATAATGTGTTTGCAAATCCGGTTGTAAGCCTACGTTGATGAAAATTATTTATAGTGAGTAAGCTCTTATTTAAATGAAATTATATTTCTTGAACGTAGACTTTGTGCTATGCCTGCCAATGTCGTCTACCGAAATGTTGCATGATGAGATTACGTGTCAAGATGTTTATCCACTCGAAATCGTACAGTTGGACTAAAACCTATGATTAATTTTTTGATACCATGTCTATAATGTTACAATGTGCTGAGAGAGAGAGAGAGAGAGAGAGAGAGAGAGAGATGAAGAGTTATGGCGGGCCGGGAGGGGGGGGGGGGAGGGGGAGGCAGGAAGCTCTACGCTATCAAATATAGTCCAGGGAAGAGTGTAATAAGTAAGCAGAAACGAAAGTATGAAACACAGAGAACATATTCGTAAAGTTGTCAGTGAACTGGACACCGTTTCATTCAGTGTTTTGTAAAGAATGACTGTCACTTTGGAAAATGATAGGCTTATAAAGGAATCAAAATAGTTTAACTCCACTTGTACTCCACTATGAATCCTGGTCCGGCATCCCGTTTGAATCTGCGGGAAAGTTACAAAACAGCAGACACTGCGATAAGGCAGGAGAGTTACTCGTTGATATAAGGCGGTGGAAGCGGGATTTCAGTCGTGACTGGATAGCAAGAACACTGTCCGTGAAAAGGAAGGTTCCCATTTGGTATTTCGGTGGGCACACACCGTTAATCAGCCAGAAAACTTTAATGGTTATTTCTCTCTTCCCGTACGATTAACTATTTGAATAAAGTGAACTTCGAACTCAGGAAGATGCTGCGTAGAAATGCCTGCACGTAATCGGATTAAATTATGAACATCAAGATATGATGTTTGGTACAAGCAATACAGTGCTTTAGATGCGCGCATTACCTTGAATTCGAGAAATTTATTCTAATTATTGGCTCCAAACAAGAGTATGAGTAAAACTTCCTGACAGATTAAAACTGTGTGCCGAGTCTCGGTCCGGCACACAGTTATAATCTGCCAGGAAGTTTCATATCAGCGCACACTCCGCTGCAGAGTAAAAATCTCATTCAAGAGTATGAGTGTCTTTCTCATTGTGATGGAGAATTTTCTTCGCACAGATATAGAAAAAAAATTGTACCCGCTGCGTTTTCCATCTGTCGAAATAATTTCGTACAATTGGAAATTTTTGAGATATCTGTTCTCACAAGCCACAGATGTTTTCGTCTAGAGACGCTTTGATAAGAATTGAAACCTTTGTAGTACTTGACAAACAGAGTAGCACTGGTAATAGTTGATCAATCTGCTGATCGAGTTGGCAAAGTGGCTGAAGGAGTTTGTTTCAGAATTGGAGTTGGCGGGGTACACACGTTCTTTCTGACGTCTTGAAACGGTCTACCCTACGTTCTTTGAATCTCTTGAGAAAAATATCTGGAGGCTTCCTTTGATAAGAATATGGTCAGTACCCTTCCTCGCCCTACACGAACTGAGGTAGTGTAACGCCACTGCGAACAAAATGTTAGATTCTAACCCTCCTCTTCTTTCCTTTTTCATCGATCCATAAACTTAGTAAAATTTCTACCGGCAATGCGTTTTATTCCTAAGATTTCATACGTCAATGGTGTTATCATGAATGTGATGCGGCTCTTTATGAAACTACTCGTATAACTCACCGTGAATTACAGGCCGTGGACAAAAATGTGCAAATACTAAAATCACAAAACATAACCATGTAAAATGCGGTGTAGGAAATCCGTTGCCATTCAAAACAGCTTCAAGTCGTCTCGGAATGGTTAAATATGAGTCCTGTGTGGTTTTCTAGCGAAACTTATGCCATTCTTAGAGCGAAATAGTGGCTAGGTGTAGGTGGAGAGCGATCAGGCACCTTCCTCTCCAAAGTAGACCACAAAGGCTTAGTAATGTTAAGATCCGGTGACTGATGGTCATGGCAGATGCAACAATGATGGCAATCCTCGTGCTCACAAAACCATTGCTGGAGAATGCATTCCTGTCGACTTGAAACACTGCATCACCACTGGGGTGCAAACGTTGTACCGTGGGCTGGACCAGATCAGCCAAAATGGTCATGTAATTCTTGACAGTAATGCGTCCTTGTAGAGCAACCAATGGGGCCATCGAATACAACGGTATGGCTGTCCCAATCATCACCGAATTCCCGCCATGGATCACTCCTGGGAGGTAAACTGTGACAGAAGTTGGAAACAGCGTGCAACTAGATTCATCCTACCAAATGACTTTCTTCGACTGTTCCATAGTTCAGATTTTACGGCTTTGTCGCCATGTTTTCATGCTACGGGCATTTGGGTAACTGGCTTGTTGATTTGGAACTCCAGCTCAGCCTGCAGATACCTGCCTATGGAGCTCCCTTCTTATTGTTTTGGTCTGACAGGTTTTTCCAGTACGACTTTCAGGTTCTGCAACGATAGTTGAAACTGCCGTCCTCAATTTTCGTCAGATGCTTCCTCATTGAATTGTCCGCCAGTATTATTCAACACACACTTTGTCTGGGTTGTGACTAGGCGAATGATGTTTTTCCACTTTCCCTATATGCGGTATAAATCTTCGATAGGGTGACTCTTAAAACGCCGTACACTTCGGCTCCCCTGGTTACAGAAGCACTATCATACGAGCACCAGCTACTTGCCGAAGCTGGACTTCACTTGGTTTCGACGTAATGCTCTCAGCTTCATGCATCAGTTACCACCACGAGTTACATGCAACGTATTAGGGAATACACAACAATGGTACCTGCAAATTAGCATCTGCCATTCTCTTCAGTCATGCATTTCTCTCGGTGTTTCTATATTTTTGTCGAATCTCTGAAATTTTTTGTGTATTTGAACATGGAAACACGCGACTGACACTATGTTGTGCATAACAAAAATTGAAGTGAACACCTTACTGTAAGGGTGATACGGTCCAGTAACAAATAAGCTGCAGATGAATAGATGTTTCATAGAACCTGCTTTAAAAAAATTGCTCTGGCCATCATTAATTGACAGAGCTTGTACCGATTGATGGGAAATGATCTGTGACATGTAGGACTAGTAAATCCGACTTTTCAGGAGCGTATCTGTTATCGACATTCCGACATGATAATATCTAACTACAGATTAACGAAATTCGCCTCTGCACTAAACTTGCCACGTCATCTGCAGATATGTGCTAACTCAGAGTCATGTTATTATTTCTTTCTGCAATGTTCAAAGACAAATTAATAGTTCCTTTGTTTTGAATATTACTTCCGAGTACGTTCTTGACTGTTTTATGTGGAGTAGTTCTGAAAATGATTTTGCAACTTTCTGTTCACCAATAGTATAGTTTTGCATTAAAACGTATGGTTCTTCGATAAAACCATCCCTAAGGTTTTTTAAGTCCTACTGCTCTTAGGACACTAAGTGTAAGTGTTAGACGTAAGGCTTATTACTCAACTGACAAGTGAAAATCATTCATTGTATAGCTACGTCTAAAATAAATTTAACTTAGGTCTAGTACGTTCACTGGTGTACATGAATTACAGATAACTTGTCCAGTCCCAATCAGTTTTCACCAATCTGCAATGGTGATAGATGTTAGCGGAACAGTCTAACAAGCTAACCTCGAAGAACAGACATAATGTCATACAGTATTTACATGGGTGTAATGCAGAGTAATTTTAACCAACAGGTGTTGATGACTCTCCCCATAATATAATAACAGAGTCTTTGAAAGCTACTGCGAGAATAATCTTATTCTTAACATCTAAACATTGCTTGTATCACGTTTCTTCACAGCAGTGGCAACATATTTTAACCCTTGGATCCATGGTGTCGAAAACACACATGAATGCATATGCAGAGCCTCCAAGGCCCTGCCCTAATTTAAAATTTTCCTCTTTTCATATAATCATTCTTTGGAGTTAAATTTATTTCTGTCGTAATTTATTGTCACATTGACAGATTCCTAAGATACAGTAACAGGATCTGGTTTGCTTGATTAACATTTTATTAATTTTTTTTAAAAAAACTTTAAGAGTGAATTTTTATTAGTTACATCCATTTATATACAACATATAAAAATAATTTTATTAATTCACTTATAAGTTGCAGTTTACGTTTCATAACATTCATTACAACAAATTTCTTCAATTAAAACATACTCATTATTCACAATATTATGTATATAGGCAATATTTTGACAAAAAGTTATTATTCATTGGTCACATAAAAATGCATTTTTCTTAGTTTTCAACATGTGACAAACAAGAAGCACAAAGAACGCCACTATGTTCCTTACGATTGTTGGTTTTGCATTTAATTCATGTCACAGCACTTTACCTGAGTTTATTATATGGACAATAATTGTACCTTCTTCTTTTTCCTGAAACAGGTAGATGGTTCGGCAATACGACACCTTTTTGAACACCACATCTTTGCATGGCATCAACGATTTTCTTTGGAAGGTTAGGGATCTGGATACAAAGTTCCATTAGTGGTCTTACCACTTCCTCTGCTAAATCTCTAAGGAGCAAACGCCTTTTATCACTTCCTCCACTATGGTATGTCAGATGTTGGGCGGAAAATAAAATTTCACTGTTCATTGCTGCGACGTCCATCATATTCATCCATAATGCAAATGGCCATTTTCCTGTTTGTCTCTTGCAAGTGTAACAACGAATTTTCTGGTCCATTTGATCTACTCCACCCTTCGTACAGTTATAGAACTTTATTATATCTGGTTTCTTTTATGCAAGAGTTTCATCAATGTTTCTGTCGTGATGCATTGTGCTAATGAGAGCTACAGACTTTTTCTCTTTGGGAACATAACTCACCATTGTAATGTCACCTCTAAATGCAAATAAAGAGGAATGAATCGCTCTTGAGGCAGATGGTTTCATCTCATTAGAACTTTCTGGTTTATTTTGTTTGATTGTCCCCACCACTGTAATTTGCTTCTGAAGCATCTCTTCTGCCAGCTGCAGACTAGTAAAGAAGTTGCCAACAGTAATATGTTTTGGTGATCATTCAATGCTTTTAGCAAGATCTTTCACCACATTCAATCCAAGATTTTTCTGAATAGGTTCACGGCCTTCCTTCCCGTGTAAACAATTCCGTCTAAAGCATAGACAGATGCAGCATCACATAACCAAAATATTTATATGCCGTACTTGGCTGGTTTAGAGGGCATATACTGGGTGAAGCTACAACTAGCTGTTCGTCAACTGTGAGCGAATCATTGGGAATCATTCTATTTCTACACTTGTCAAGAAATAGTTCCCATACATAGCGAACAGCTGCAAGTTTGTCATATGCAGATCGAGCTTCACAGGTACGCCTGTCATCAAATCTAATCATTCTCCTTACATCTGCGAATCTGTTTACTGACATGGTGGCCTTATATGTAGGATTTGCCTTTTCATCCAAGAATAATTCTCTAATAGGGACATCCCAACTGTTCCCAACACCAGAAAGCAGTAAAAGACCAAGAAAACCCTCCACTTCAGCAAGCGAAACGTTTTCCACGTTTTACCAAGTAAAGCAGCCACTCTTCTGCCTTCAATATTTGTGCTGTTGATGATTTCCTCTAGTATTTCCTTGGAGATGAAATAGTCCCAGGCATCCATAGGTTTACAGGTTTTCAAACCACGGGCTGGACCAGGTGCCTTCTTTACGATATTACGGACAGGAGTATGAAAAGTTGCAGGATGATCTAATTTCCAAATCGTTCCATTCCAACTAATGTATGTGTGGTCTTCTATACCTTTTTGTGGTGGTTCTTCATTTTCTGACTCTGATGAAGTAATATTATCGGAAGGACTGTCATCTGCCTCAGTATTCACATCTGCCGGTTCATTGGCTGATTCTTCACTACTTGCATCTTCAAAAATATTTCCTTCTTCGCAAGAATCATCTTCTTCAAACCATTGATCCACAACACTTTCAAAATTAGTTGAATTTGCACGTACGGACTCTCTTACTTTGCGTGTCGAAGCCATAGCAAAAGGCGTGTCCCTCGAACAGCAGCTTGTGCAGCACTAAACGAGTTATACTCGTAACAATATGGGCCTTGCAGCAGCAAACTAACTACAGTAACAATGAGGCTGACGAGAGCAGCACAGGATAACAATACTATGCAATAATAAAACATCTGATAGCAAAAATATCGATAATACACCGACATCGCCAATATGTGAAAGTAGTGTGTATTATTTTTTAGTTATACTATTACTAATACAGCTACGGCTGTTGTTGGCACTCCTGTTGCTGGAAATACCACTACAGTTATTGTTGAATTAATAACTGCTTCCAAACAAATATTGAAGACAATATAGGCTATAGAACATTTATAAATGTGTGAGGGCTTCTGAAGCCCTGCTTATGCATTCACGTTGCATGGGTAAACGTATTGAATTATACAAAAAACTTAAAAAGGTATCTCATTCAGACTTGACAGGAGAGATGTCACAGTGTTAGTGAAAGACTACTGGAAAGCAGTTTGAAATCAAACAAAAAATTACAGAATTCCTTTAAAAATGAAAACATACAAGGGCCTCGGAGGCCCTGCATATGCATCCTAGGGTTAAGCAGGCTGATGGTTGTGTTCTTATCTATTTGCCTCGTTTCCTGATTATACTGAGATGACAGGGAGTTTTCTGGATTTTGTATGAATTAAATCCTAAATTATCATTTACGATCTTAGATGACAAATATAGTGTGAATCACCTAAAACTTGCACCGAAATATTGCGGAGATGAAAAGTGCTACTGTGCGGTTTTCACATATTGGAATATGACTCAGGGGCTCATACTGTTAGCCAATAAACAGTTTGTGTTAATACTTCGAAAGCGTAATTTTCGTGCCAACATACACTATTTTAAATGGGAGAATGTCTGTTGACATTAACAAACTAAAAGTAGGGTAAATTAGAATGTCAGTGGTGTTTGTTGTAGGATTCTACTGCGAGCCGTTCACGAGATATCGTATTTTGAAGTTTCCACGCCGATACGTGTTTGTGCCATTCAGGCTGTGTAGTTGCAAGGTATGATGATGTTTGCTTGCAGTGTGCTCGTGTGTTCCTCGAGTGCATTGCGAACTTGCTAGTCAATTAGTGTGTGACAGTCCGAGCAGTAGGTCGTGAGTTGACAATGGGATTTATCAACGCAGAAAAAGTCGACATGCTGATTGTGTATAGAGAGTGTAAAAAGAATGCAGTTCGTTCTTATACGGTGTATCCGGCAAGATATCCGAATAAATGTCAAGTGTCTATGCAATTATTTATCAACCTTTTCAACTAGTTACCTGAATGTGGTAGTGGAAAACCTAGACAACGTAACAGAAGGAAACAAATTACAACAGAAGAGGGGGAAACTAATGTTGTTGCTGCTGTTGCAGTTTGACCTAACGTCAGCTGCCTCGCTATGACACAAATAACTGGTGGAGTCAGGCAAGTGTCCTACGCATTCTCCACAGACATACACTCCTGGAAATTGAAATAAGAACACCGTGAATTCATTGTCCCAGGAAGGGGAAACTTTATTGACACATTCCTGGGGTCAGATACATCACATGATCACACTGACAGAACCACAGGCACATAGACACAGGCAACAGAGCATGCACAATGTCAGCACTAGTACAGTGTATATCCACCTTTCGCAGCAATGCAGGCTGCTATTCTCCCATGGAGACGATCGTAGAGATGCTGGATGTAGTCCTGTGGAACGGCTTGCCATGCCATTTCCACCTGGCGCCTCAGTTGGACCAGCGTTCGTGCTGGACGTGCAGACCGCGTGAGACGACGCTTCATCCAGTCCCAAACATGCTCAATGGGGGACAGATCCGGAGATCTTGCTGGCCAGGGTAGTTGACGTACACCTTCTAGAGCACGTCGGGTGGCACGGGATACATGCGGACGTGCATTGTCCTGTTGGAACAGCAAGTTCCCTTGCCGGTCTAGGAATGGTAGAACGATGGGTTCGATGACGGTTTGGATGTACCGTGCACTATTCAGTGTCCCCTCGACGATCACCAGTGGTGTACGGCCAGTGTAGGAGATCGCTCCCCACACCATGATGCCGGGTGTTGGCCCTGTGTGCCTCGGTCGTATGCAGTCCTGATTGTGGCGCTCACCTGCACGGCGCCAAACACGCATACGACCATCATTGGCACCAAGGCAGAAGCGACTCTCATCGCTGAAGACGACACGTCTCCATTCGTCCATCCATTCACGCCTGTCGCGACACCACTGGAGGCGGGCTGCACGATGTTGGGGCGTGAGCGGAAGACGGCCTAACGGTGTGCGGGACCGTAGCCCAGCTTCATGAAGACGGTTACGAATGGTCCTCGCCGATACCCCAGGAGCAACAGTGTCCCTAATTTGCTGGGAAGTGCCGGTGCGGTCCCCTACGGCACTGCGTAAGATCCTACGGTCTTGGCGTGCATCCGTGCGTCGCTGCGGTCCGGTCCCAGGTCGACGGGCACGTGCACCTTCCGCCGACCACTGGCGACAACATCGATGTACTGTGGAGACCTCACGCCCCACGTGTTGAGCAATTCGGCGGTACGTCCACCCGGCCTCCCGCATGCCCACTATACGCCCTCGCTCAAAGTCCGTCAACTGCACATACGGTTCACGTCCACGCTGTCGCGGCATGCTACCAGTGTTAAAGACTGCGATGGAGCTCCGTATGCCACGGCAAACTGGCTGACACTGACGGCGGCGGTGCACAAATGCTGCACAGCTAGCGCCATTCGACGGCCAACACCGCGATTCCTGGTGTGTCCGCTGTGCCGTGCGTGTGATCATTGCTTGTACAGCCCTCTCGCAGTGTCCGGAGCAAGTATGGTGGGTCTGACACACCGGTGTCAATGTGTTCTTTTTTCCATTTCCAGGAGTGTACGTTCAAGCCCTGTCACATATTTCTCTATCAAGAGCGGCATGGAAACGATTATGAGAATCGTGTTAACTTCTATACATGGGCATTAAGACAGGATAAATCCATATATATCACGATTAGTAATGAAATCACATTTACTAATCATGGCGAGGTAAACCGCCGAAACATGCACTATTGGTCTATTCACAAACCCTTTTGGCTTTGTCAGCTGGAACGTCAGCGTCCATGGAATGTAACGTGTGGTATGGGATAATGAACAAATCAACTCATACACCCGTTTTTCATAGACGGAACACTGAATGTGCACAAGTATCACAACCTCCTAACAGACCATCGTCCACGTATGGTGTAAGACGTCTCTCTGCAAGCTAGAAGGAACCTGTGGCACCAACATTATGGCTGTCCAGCCTATAGTGCATGAGGTACTACAGCATGTCTTCAAGAATTGTTCCAATTGTAGGGTTGGATTCTGAAGACCTGTACTTTGGCCAGGTCGTTCCGTGGAATTTGATGCATGTGAACTTCTTTTCTGTGGGGAAAGATGAAACACGCAATCTACAAGGACATGCCAACTAACCCTGACACCTCGGACATCCCCGCTGAAATGCTAGCAGAGCTGCAGCAATCGTTCCATTCCAGACTGGGAGTATGTATTGCCGCCCCTGGTGATCATTTTGAACAAGCCTGTGATTGGCAGTAGTCTCGTTACTGGCCAAAATTAACATAACGAGTAACTGGTGTGTGCACTTGTGTTGTTATTTAGTGTGTGCTACCATAGGCATTGTATAAAAATCGGTGTGGGAGCTTTTCAAAATATGATATCTCGCAACGATTAGGGCTGACGTCCGGCAACGAACACCATTGACATTCTAATTCACCTTACTTTTAGTTTGTTACTGTCAATAGGCATTTTCCATTTAAAAAGTGCATGCTTGCACAAAAATACGCTTTATAAGTATTATTACAGTCTGTTTATTGGGTAACCTTACGAGTCCCTGTCTACCAATCCATTGTGTGAAAACCGCACATCAATATCATTTTTTATCTCTGCAATATTTGCGGTGCAAATTTTGGTTGATTCACCCTGTATACTTGAATCAAACAGCTTTTCATAGAAGTAATAGCAAATTCAAAGACATATATGTAGGAAGGTGGTACTTTATTCAACGAAGCCGTTTTTCTTAGCCACAATTGGTCGCAACGCCTGACGAACTTGTAGAATAGCCAACGCTCATTGAACAAAAAAATTAAAAACGAAGAAACTGGATGTACTGTTCCTATGGAGATATACTGCTTAGTAAATTTTGTACTCCACACCTTTAGTGTTTAGAAAAGGCGCCACCATGAAGAGACTCTTTTGCTCTCAGTCCTAAGAGTTGCACCTTTTTTAACTGTAACTTTTCATTCCTTTCAGCTCTGGAAATGTTTTTTAATGAGAGAAATGCCAAGCTGCCCTGCGATTATGGATCCATGTTAAAATGTAGGTCTCCTGACATCTATGTGGGTGTGTCAGCTGGGAGAAGGCTTATAACTTTGAAGGCAATCGCATACATCCTCTGGCAGGATGGCGCCTATAAAAGCACTGTGGTGTCCAAAACAATCTTCACGTTGATGATTCCTTTGCCTTTTACCTTACCTTGTACAGAAACATCTCTATGTTAAAATATCGTTACCGAAATCTGAACAAAGTTTTACCACTTAACATCACACAGTGTGTACTTCACCTTGAAGCATATTATTTTAGACCATGAGTCGTTCAAATTTAAATTTTAATCATTTGTTCACTCCAGACAACATGGAAGGAGGAGAAGGAGGAGATGAGTGTTTAACGACCTGTCGACAATGAGGCCATTAGAGGCAGAACACAAGCTCGGATTAGGGAAGGAATGGGAAGGAAATCAGCTGGGCTCTTTCAAAGGAACCATCCCAGCATTTGCCTGTGGTCATTTAGGGAAATCACAGAAAATCTAAATCAGGATGACCAGATGCGGGTTTGGAACCGTCATCCTCCCAAATGCGAGACCAGTGTACGAACCAGTGCGCCACCTCAGTCCGTAACATGGAGGGCACCACTCTCTTGTTCACTCCCTTCCACAAATGGGACAGCATTCTACACTAAGCAATACATATAATGTTTCTGATATAAATTAACCGATTTTGCATTTACAGAGTGTAAACGTATTTTTGAAAACATTGTGTTACACATATTTACACCTACAAAAGAAATGAAGGCTCAGTTTGCGCAACCTCTCTTGTTCACTCCCTTCCACAAATGGGAGAGCATTCTACACTAAGCAATACATATAATGTTTCTGATATAAATTAACCGATTTTGCATGTACAGAGTGTAAACGTATTTTTGAAAACATTGTGTTACACATATTTACACCTACAAAAGAAATGACTGCTCAGTTTGCGCAAATGAAAATTCTGTGACATGTTTATAAGACCATCATTTAAATTATGTGGTGTGCTCTTTTACTTCGTGCTCATACAGCCCTGTGCATTGGCACTCTGCTTCTCAGGTCCATAGAGGTACACTGGCTCTCGATCGAATCCTGACATATTAACGACGAGGCCTGGTGCACTGGCCAGCTTGGATGTGGATTTTCGGTGGTTTCCCACATCCGATTAAACGGTTCCAATTATATATATTATGTATGTAAGGCAGAGTATATGTGTGTATGGGCGTACATCCAGTGTCTACACCTAAACATCTGGGTCTAATTCAACCAAATTTGCCACAGAAACAGCAGGTCTCTCAAATATCAGCACTGTGGGGATTATAACCTCGTAGTTCCAATAGAAGCAGAGAGAGGCAAAATCGTGTTTTTACAACCCCTAGCGTAAATGCTGCAATGCACAGCATGTACATCATGTGGGACGGTATTGGGCTGCCAAATCAACAAGATTTGCAGGGCAGCCTGTATGTCAGGGGCAAACAACAAATTTCTGGGCCCTGACAATTATCCTGCCCTCCATGACAGCCAAGTTGTGTGAGACTAGTACCAGGGTGATTTATTGACCTGTTGTACATGGAGGCCTATACATCAGGAGAAAATAAATTATTTTAAAGCCCCTGCATGACATGCATGTTGCAGGAATAGTATCAGCCTGCTTTGTTCAACTTTATCAAAGGGGCTACACATGACAATGATTGTGACTGGGGACAGGCTGGATACTGGTGGAGGAGGGGATGGACAGAGAGAGGGAGAGGAGGAAATGGACAAAAGGGGGAAGGAGGTAGATATACATGAGGCAGGTGGAATGTGTAGAGAGGTAGTGGGCAGATGGAAAAGGAAGACTGGGCAGTGACGGCGGAAAGAGAGGTGGGGAGGAGGAGGATATGGTAAGAGGGAGGAGGCAGGAAATGTCATCAAAGACAAAAAGATGGGAGGAGGAGCTGAAGAGTGTGGAGGAGGATGCACACAGAGATGCGAAGATGTGGAGGACATACTGATGGAGTAACAGATGGGCACAGAGGTGAGGAGGAGGAATGTGTTCAGTATATGTCCTGAACACATATGTGGGCAAAATTGCACGGAAATGGCTAGTGTGTGTATATCCTCTAATTGTACCCAGGTCCTACATCAGTCACACGATTCACAAACATTTCGAAATCCATTGTTGCACTTTCACATAGATTACATTAGATGCAGACAAATGAGGTACAGAAACACTGTCCTACAGTTTGGGTGATGGGGCAGAGGGTGAAGGAGGAAAGGTTGGTAACAATAAGGGCATCTAACCACCCTCTGCCACTCAAATTCCCAAACCTAGATTAACATTCTGACCTTGTGACAGTACAAGATAAGACCAAGAAAAGGAAATAAGTTTGTTCTTGTACTGACTACAAATTTCAGACTAATTAATACTGTAATAAAGTGACACTATATTTTTTGTGTAATTCACAGTTTTATATTTTCGAACATTTGAATCAGATTGTCAGTCTTTCCACCACGTTGGAATAATATCAAAATCTGAGTGAATATTTATTCAGCTATTTGCTCTCAGTACTTCATAATAGATAACTGCATCATCTGAATAATGTCTAAAGTCGCTATTAATGTTCTCTGGGTTGCCATTAATGTTCCACATGTGTAATAACGTTCCACACACACTTCACTGGGACATGCAGAGAGTAGTTACTACATCTATGGATGACTCTTCATACAAGATTGCGTTTGTAACACATGGTCACACACTCCTTGGTGCGGTACAAAGCATTTAGGAAATGCTGAAATACTGCAGCCACTTGGTTACCTTACTCCATAGCTGTTGGGATACCATGATAGAAGAGCACGAGTGGATTTTGCACGACCGGAAATCACTACAGCCATTTTGAAGTAGATCATTCGGTTTCAGATAGCTCATTCTAAGACTCTGTAACAGATGTACGCCCATGATACTGGATGGAGGCTTTGTGTATGACCTCTGCTATCCGTCTCGTAGGCTGGCTTGATCTGCACAGTCTTCGAGCCACTGAACGTGGTTTTTTTGTTACAGGATCCTACGGCAAAAAGGAAACATATTTTGTATAGCATTTGTAAGAGATACCATTGGGTTTTGGTAGTTTGTTCAATGTCAGTGATTTCTGATGTATTTCACGATTGCAATACTAATATCGACGTGTATCGCTTTTCCTTTTAGTTTTACAAGCAGCAAACTTGAACAGTTAATTATGGATCTTCCTTTGTAAAGGAATATTTCGAAAGAGAGCTCAGATATTTTGCTTGTGGTTCTTTACTCTCAGCTGCGATTCCTCTGTCATTGACGAACGTCTGGACAGTACGTTGATGCTACGATTCATTATTTTATGAAGCCATGTTTGTGAGATGCGTTCCATATGTTATGAGCTACGTAGATATAAACGTACAGAGCCGTTTCACCCTATAGACTACAGCCGTCACAAAACCTCAGAGAAACGCACATAGCTGTGTACCCATTCCTAATACGATGACATCCCACATTGTACCATCCGAGGCGCCATATTTTCGCCTTGTCACAGTACTAGCAGAATTTTAGTGTGATCCACCGCTGTGCTGGACGAAGAGACGGTGTCAACCAGAGGCTCCTCTGTAAACAAGACACTACCACCATGTATCTGGGTCCTTTCGCAACTGGCC
Source organism: Schistocerca serialis cubense (assembly GCF_023864345.2). Lineage (NCBI taxonomy): Eukaryota > Metazoa > Arthropoda > Insecta > Orthoptera > Acrididae > Schistocerca > Schistocerca serialis. Next base: position 385,510,127 of record NC_064644.1, on the reverse strand, counting down.
AGGCAACACTTTCACCAAGCCACTCCATGGATTTGTGCCTGATACTAATACAACCATGCATAACGTAACCCACATGTGTTATGTATATCATCGTGCTTCCAGGAAATTGCACGACAGATTCATTCATTACGTCTACATTTACATTTTTACTCCACAAAGCGCCATATGGTTCGCAACGCTTTGGGTAGCTTTCCCAGAAAATTTTTATCAGAGAATTAACTGGTAACTTCATACAAAGCCTCAACGCTGTAGTAAGGTATCACATTACAAAATTGTCACGAAGTGTCACGTATTATCACAGACAGCAAGTTTGATAGTTGCTCCTGACAACAGCAACGTCAGTGGGTTTACAGAGGTAGACTAAGATGCGAAACGGGTAAAACTGTCGGAACTACGGTCCCCACACACGAGAGGACTTGAGATGGGGCCATGTGAAGTAGAACAGTTTTTCACTAGCAGTAATTGGAGGGGTAATGATCTTTAGCTTTTGTCTGAACGCTGTTTCTATCAAACTTTGAGTTTGTTAATGTGAAAGCCAGGAACATCTCCAGCTACGAGCAGGAGATGGGTGAAAATCTGAAAGTGATTAGTCAAAGACACCTTGGAGGTAGAAAGGTGCATGTCAGATTGGCTGATGCCCGTAAAGTGCTGGTGGATTGGTGAGCTGTCCACAATCCTTTAGAAACACAGGATTTTGTATACAAAGTAGTTTTCAGTGGGATCGTGGGGCCAGATATTATGTTTCGCTCATTGACAGCCTTAGGTTAGCTCTGACAAGTATGTCTCCCTCACTTGCAGTGCTACTCTCAATAAGTGAACTTTACGATGTTGCCAGTGATTGTTATTTTCGTTAGGCATCACCTCAGGAACTCAGACACTGAATTCAGTTGTGGAACCAGTTGGATACTTTGATTTTCTTGTGCTCAGAATTACCCTACAATGGCAATTAGACTGAAATAAATAAATATGTTCATTCTGACTCTGAGTTTCTTCAGTCTCTTGCTGTGAGTGTTCTACTGAGTCCCAAAATCCACGCTTCTCATAGGTGTCCTGTGATGGTGTTGGGGTTCATCCAAGCATTCAGTCTGCTGTCAGTGAGAGTCCGTCTTCCTGTATTTGATCCTAACTGCTCAGACGTTGCAGACTGCCATGTAATTCCCTTTCTTCCCTGTCTCCTATAACTGAACACACATGATATATGGTTGAGGATACTTTTGGAACCAATCTCTAACTCCCACCTCCACTGTTCCGTTCGCGAATGGTGTATTACCTTCAATTTCTTTGGTTTCGTAGTTGTGGTTATTTAGTAATTCTCATGTGGGAGGAAGTAATACACTGCGTGACACTTCCCAGAACTTACTCTCTCGAAGTTTCAGTTGTGCATAATTTCTCCATGATGCACAAATCTTGCCTTGTATGCCTGTTAGAGATTGTCTCTTGTCTTCACAATGCTCTCAAGCCCGCAAGACAATCCTTTGAAATGCACCGTTCTTCGTTATATCTTAAGTGTAAGAACAGAAAGAAAGCCAGTAGTCTGTGTGCCGGCTCGCCACGCTGCCCAGCATAGCTATATGCACCTAAGGGTGCACACAGCTGATTATCCTGTTAGTCAAAGGTACAGCAGTGCTATAATGGGTAAAACATCATGTGCAGTAGGCCTTCTTACACGATTTTACAGAAACGGTTCACGAAAAAAGATTTTTTTTGACATGTAGCGTTATATGCCAGCTTCATGGTGGTCATACTTAGTGTGACATTAGCATTTAAGTAATACATTGCACATACTTCGAGAATGTATGCGATGAGAAACAGAGCCGCTATGATTTTACGTTTGGTGCATATTACACTATATGCTGCTTAAATGAAATTTTAGCTAAGCTATTAGATTCACGGGTGCTTTATACTCGTCTCCAGTATCGAGAAATGGAATTCGTGTAGCATGTTTACTTATGACCAAGAATGAAATATTCATAACATTCTTCATATCTCCTAAACTGTTCGAGATATCGAAACGCGATTTTGGCAAATGATAGCACGCAACAAGGAGAGTATCTTGACATATGGTTAACCTGCAAGACTTTCTTATCTGAATTTGTATATCCAAGGCTACAGTTTTTTTTTTAAAAGGCAGCACTCTAATTTTTAAAATATCATTGACAACTATAGTTCAATTCTTTTATCTTGGCGGCTCGCGCATACCCGCCCAGACGCGGGAGATTGCTGCGTTGCCAGTTGCACACGACGCACGCGCCAATAGAAGCAGCGCCATAGTATAGCATAGTTCGCAAGCTTACGTGTAGGGGGGAGCGCGCAGTTCATGAAGTAAAGCCACCAAGGCCGCATTAACCCTTTCGCTGCTACAAAGACGTGCTCCCTGCATTCCGCGCTGTGCGCGATTTTGTCACTGCATTGCTCGCCTGTGCAGACACATCGTGTTCCGACTGCTTTGACACTCTTATCAATCGATTCCACAAAAACTATTTGACCCAAAAATTAGATTTTTACACATCTTCTTGACTGATACCTTCCCCCCATAAATGACTTAATTTTGTTTCGATGTTCAACGCAGTTATTATGCAGCATTAAATATAGTAAACCATTGCGCGAAATTTTGAAGAGTTTGCGGAGGTAAAAGTCCATAGAGTATACTTTCCATATGGTCGATTTTAGTTGCCACAATGTTGAGAATGAAATGTGGACAAGATACCTAAATTTCATATAAAATTCACTGTATAACAATAGCTCATTTAAGTACCACATAGGTGTCGTATGTAATATTGAGAAACATTCCGTCTTTCGCGACTGTAACAAAAGTTTTATTTACACTGAGCACGTTTGGCTTTATTTTAAAGCACTTCAATCAATCAAAAGGAAGTAGACAAAATACATTAAACAAAACTGTGGACTTACAAAAACATTAGGACTTGAATATACCGTCTATCAGTGAAGTGCTCTGGGCTATGTCAAATATAATTTTTGTGTGTGGCACACACAAACATCATTAATTTGCTAAAACACTGATCTGCCAACACAAACGTTGAATATTGTGTTACCGCAGCACAAAACTACGAAAGGTGACTTGGCAGTGGAGGAGACAAAATATTGTCCACTGCAGATGCTTCAAAAGAGAGAAACGCGTCTGGTCTAAATAAGTCCCTTATTACAGTTGCAGAAGAGGAATATATTTCAGTACCATTGGTAAAACTGCGACTGTGGGGCAAGAACAAGAAAGAGAACATAAGTACCATTGTGTATGTGCCATACCTTTCCTTGATTGAAGTGCTTTAAAATAAAGCCAAACGCGTTCGGTGTAAATAATACTTTTATTACAGTCACGAAAGACGGAATATTTCTCAATATTACATACGACACCTATGTCGTACTTAAATTAAATGAGATATTGTTATACAGTAAATTTTATATGAAATTTAGGTATCTTGTCCACATTTCAGTCTCAACCTTGTGGCAACTAAAATCGACCATACGGAAAGTATACGCTATGGACTTCTACCTCTGCAAACTCTTCAAAATTTCGTGCAATGGTTTACTACATTTAATGCTGCATAATAACTGCATTGAACATCGAAACAAAATTAAGTCATTTATGGGGGGAAGGTATCAGTCAAGAAGACGTGTAAAAATCAAATTTTTGGGCCAAATAGTTTTTGTGAAATCGAATGATAAGTGTGTCAAAGCAGTGGGAACACCATATGTCTGCACAGGCGACCAGTGCAGTGGTGACAAAATCGCGCACAGCGCGGAATGCGGGAAGCACGTGTCTGCAGCAGCGAAAGGGTTAATGAACAGACAAAGCACTAGAAATTTCAAAAAATTGCATTCAAACGAATATAATTCGTGAAGTAAGGCACTTCGATATTGTTTTTTAAATAATGAAAATATTAAGCTCCGCACAAGGTTTGAACTCATTTCCTTTCATATAGCAGCCCAACACCTTAACCGTTACGCTAACGCACCTCATCTGACTACATAACGTCATGAGGACTATAACATCTCACGCAAAATACTGACAAACACTGTTGGTATGACTATGAAGTACTCACGCTTCGTCGAAGTACAATAGGAAATAAACAATTACCACTGTTCTTTATTGCGACAAAGCGGTTCGTGAGAGTGATACAAACACCTTTCCTTGCTATCGCCTGAATTAGGAGTCTTCTTGCTTGTTTAGTTTAATTAATTAATACAATATGAAGCGATTGGTATAAAGAATGCTTTTTCCAAACTTTCTATAAAAGAATGTCTGCTATCATGACATTGCTTTTGTTCTATTACTTTATTTATGACTGAACGTTTCTAAAACTGAAGACACTCGTCCATGCTCTGCACTGCAGTCGAGATGTGGCAACGTCGTTCTCTGTTCATTGGCTGACTGTGTCTTGTGACGTCAGATGCGCAGAACGAACCTAAACTCGACCGCCAACATAAATGACGCGCGCTTTAGTGGAAAGAGAATTGGCTGGTATGAAAATAAACATGAAATTTCTTTTCTTGTGTTACAGCAAGCAGACACAATGAGGTTTTCTGTAAGATGGTTGGTTGGTTGGTTTGGGGGAAGAGACCAAACAGCGAGGTCAACGGTCTCATCGGGTTAGGGAAGGACGGAGGAGGAAGTCGGCCGTGCCCTTTCAAAGGAACCATCCCGGCATTTGCCTGGAGTGATTTAGGGAAATCACGGAAAACCTAAATCAGGATGGCCGGACGTGGGATTGAACCGTCGTCCTCCCGAATGCGAGTCCAGTGTGCTAGCCACTGCGCTACTTCACTCGGTTTTCTGTAAGATATTAACGCTTCTGATCCCCTATTGTTTGTTTAATGATACAAAGTGTTTCATGATTGTGGCTGCACGGGGTAGCCGTTTGGTCTCGGGCGCCTTGTCACGGTTCGCGCGGCTGCCCCCATCGGAGGTTCGAGTCCTTCCTCGGGCATGGGTGTGTGTATGGGTTGTCCTTAGCGTAAGGTAGCCTAAGTTAGGCTAATTGGTATGTAAACTTTGGGACCGATGACCTGAGCAGTTTGGTCCCGCAGGATCTTACCACAGATTTCCTGTTTCTTCAAGATTCTGTCACAATATCTATTTCAAGGTGAGATTGTGGAATTTATTCTGTGTTTTGACATAAAGGCAAAATTTAATGTGGCAGTTAGATAAATATGTGCTGACGTTTCACTTCAGATCACTCTGCATAGTTAATCATAGGTATTTTACGATAGTTATTGTGTCCAGTGATTTTCCGCCGAAGGAATAATCGAACACTGGTGGATTTTTTCACATTTTTGGGCGTATATACGCACTGACCGAGAAAAAAGTCCCAGCACCAAGAAGGAATTGTGCAAGATAAATAGAAGTTGGTAGGTGTGTCTCTACATCTGAAAGATGGCGCCTGTTCAAATTTCACGCCAGTCGCATAAAAATGTCACAGATAGCTCCAGCATGAGGCTGCAGATCAGGTTTGCTTTAAATACGCGACGTAACGGCCGTGAGCGTTAGTTGCCTATGAGACTGGACGTATTGAGTTCATGTTTCTGAAGAATGCCTTTAAGGCGACGAATATGCCATTCTTAAAACCGCACTGGGTTTGAACTAGGTCGTGTAATCGGGCTACGAGGAGCCGGATGTTCCTTCCGCGATACAGCATTCAACATTCTTGTGATTACACCGGCTATTAATGTACCAGCACTTCACATTTACAACGTCTTTTCCCACGCTTGCATAAAGCTGTGATCTAGCAACGGTAATCACTTGAACACGTTTCCTAGACAAATGTGTTCCTGAAAGTACATTACTCGACATTAATTATTCCTTGGTTTCGGGATTTTCTTTCCGCTAGTGTAAACACAGGGTGTTACAAAAAGGTACGGCCAAACTTTCAGGAAACATTCCTCACACACAAAGAAAGAAAATATGTTATGTGGACATGTGTCCGGAAACGCTTACTTTCCATGTTAGAGTTCATTTTATTACTTCTCTTCAAAGAAAGAAAATATGTTATGTGGACATGTGTCCGGAAACGCTTACTTTCCATGTTAGAGTTCATTTTATTACTTCTCTTCAAATCACATTAATCATGGAATGGAACCACACAGCAACAGAACGTACCAGTGTGACTTCAAACACTTTGTTACAGGAAATTTCCAAAATGTCCTCCGTTAGCGAGGATACATGCATCCACCCTCCGTCGCATGGAATCCCTGATGCGCTGATGCAGCCCTGGAGAATGGCGTATTGTCTCACAGCCGTCCACAATACGAGCACGAAGAGTCTCTACATTTGGTACCGGGGTTGCGTAGACAAGAGCTTTCAAATGCCCCCATAAATGAAAGTCAAGACGGTTGAGGTCAGGAGAGCGTGGAGGCCATGGAATTGGTCCACCTCTACCAATCCATCGGTCACCGAATCTGTTGTTGAGAAGCGTACGAACAAAAAAAATGGTTCAAATGGCTCTGAGCACTATGGGACTCAACTGCTGAGGTCATTAGTCCCCTAGAACTTAGAACTAGTTAAACCTAACTAACCTAAGGACATCACAAACACCCATGCCCGAGGCAGGATTCGAACCTGCGACCGGAGTGGTCTTGCGGTTCCAGACTGCAGCGCCTTTAACCGCACGGCCACTTCGGCCGGCGCGTACGAACACTTCCACTGAAATGTGCAGGAGCTCCATCGTGCATGAACCACATGTTGTGTCGTACTTGTAAAGGCACATGTTCTAGCAGCACAGGTAGAGTATCCCGTATGAAATCATGATAACGTGCTCCATTGAGAGTAGGTGGAAGAACATGGGGCCCAATCAAGACATCACCAACAATGCCTGCCCAAAGGTTCACAGAAAATCTGTGTTGATGACGTGATTGCACAATTGCGTGCGGATTCTCGTCAGCCCACACGTGTCGATTGTGAAAATTTACAATTTGATCACGTTGGAATGAAGCCTCATCTGTAAAGAAAACATTTGCACTGAAATGAGGATTGACACATTGTTGGATGAGCCATTCACAGAAGTGTACCCGTGGATGCCAATCAGCTGCTGATAGTGCCTGAACACGCTGTACATGGTACGGAAACAACTGCTTCACCCATAGCACTCTCCATACAGTGACGTGGTCAACATTACCTTGTACAGCAGCAACTTCTCTGACGCTGACATTAGGGTTATCGTCAACTGCACGAAGAATTGCCTCGTCCATTGCATGTGTCCTTGTCGTTCTAGGTCTTCCCCAGTCGCGAGTCATAGGCTCGAATGTTCCGAGCTACCTAAGACGCCGATCAATTGCTTCGAACGTCTTCCTGTCGGGACATCTTCGTTCTGGAAATCTGCTTCGATACAAACGTACCGCACCACGGCTATTGCCCCGTGCTAATCCATACATTAAATGGGCATCTACCAACTCCGCATTTGTAAACATTGCACTGACTGCAAAACCACGTTCGTGATGAACACTAACCTGTTGATGATACGTACTGATGTGCTTGATGCTAGTACTGTAGAGCAATGAGTCGCATGTCAACACAAGCACCGAAGTCAACATTACCTTCCTTAAACAGGGCCAACTGGCGGTATGGAAATGGAAATGTTGTGTGGTGAGTCGAGGAAGTACAGCACATACTGACGAAACTAAAATGAGCTCTAACATGGAAATTTAGCGTTTCCGGGCGCATGTCCACATAACATCTTTTCTTTATTTGTGTGTGAGGAATGTTTCCTAAAAGTTTGGCCGTACCTTTTTGTAACACCCTGTATATATTGCAGACTGTCATAGCCCACTTCCTTGGGGCGCTCAGATCACTTTAGCATATGCAGATTTTATTGCGTTCTGAACGACGTATTTAGATCTACCTACAATTAAGTCCCAAATGTAATCCAAACAAGCATAGTAATTCCACTCACACAGATTTTGCAACCACCACAAGTAATGTCGTGCTGCCGTCTTGTATACGTCGCTTGTTTCCATGCTGTCCCAGTAAAGCTCTCTCCGTCCAGGGCCACACTGACTGTACGGACTTGTCTGGTGCAATTTGTTATTCTTGTCTTGTTTAGCGCGATGAAATTCACACCTTACTTTACTGTGGAACCTGGCTGTTTCTCCACTAAAACAGATCTAATTGTAACTAAGAATAGGTTGTGCAGAAAGAAAGGAACTCGTAGCACAACTTAACGAAAATGAATTTAATGGCTTTCCGTGGTCGGATGAAAAAAATTTGTATTTTGGAGGCAGTTGTACTCATAATTACTTGCAAGCTAAAATGTGAATTAATGGAGTAGAAGATTAAGGTGGTAGCATGTTAATGTAGAATTTTACAAACTCTCATTTCATTAATGGAAAGTGCAATCCAGTTTCTTTAGTTGAAGAAATTTTGTAATAGTCTTAGTCTTGAAATTGAAGCATTACGTAGAAACTTTTTTACACAAAACCCTTTGGTGTACGTAAAAAAACCTCGAGGAATATCTTTAATCCGGTAAATGGGTAGGAAATGTAATTTTGCCGTGATTGTCAGTCGTCTTTTACGGGAACACCCAAGTTTTTGCTTACATCGGACCCATTACAGTCTGAATCAGTGACTGAAGATATCGGACGAACATTAAAAAATAAATAAGACTGATCTCTAACATCGCAGTGTTTTCTTTCTACTATTTTTACGAACACTGCTACTGAAAACTTAAGGACGAAATGAACTTTCGGATGATGTTTCACTCCCTAATAAGACAGTCCAATGAAACTTAGATCATACATAGAAAGAACTGCTACAACTTAGTTCAGAACGCAACCAAAAGAAATACGTAGTGAGATATCAGAAATGACAGTTTTATTCAAAAATGATAACTATACTGAAGTCACCACGATTCGTGACGGTTCCATGGATACTACAAATGTCAAGACATAGTTCTCGATGGTTCTTAATAAGATGCGTTATCACCACGCACGACAGTGCGTGCTGTACACGTGCTCCCATTCTGATCACAATGTTGGAATGCGTGTGGTCCTACCCACTCGTCGCGTATAAGATGTCTAAGAGATGCTGCGTTCTCGGAATACTATACAACAATTCAAGCAAATAACATCAGTAGCTTTATTTCGATAAAGCAATAGACAATACTTAACTTTGAATTAACAATCGTGTCGCGAGCGAAGGGTGATATGCTAACAAGTCAGAGTATACAAGCTGCATACAGGGTCCATGTAAGCAATTGCTATGGATCACTAGTGACTGACATCGTAGCACTCTATGCTGGGCCGTGCTAATACTGTCCTAATACTGTACGAATAATGAGCGGCCGAGGCTGGCAGAAGCGGCGCTTATATTCTCCTCTTGTAGAGGCCACCCCTGTTGTGGTGCGGTCCTGATCAGCGCAGCATTGGCCGACGTCGTTTCACCGCCTTCTCTTCTCTTGGGTTCTTGATCTACGTTCCGGCGCCTGTGGTTACACCAGAACAGTATGGAATTCTTACGATAGTGCCTTTCATTCCTCCACTAGTGTTGTTGACAGTTTCTGGATAGCCATTGGCCATGTGGAAGTGATTCAGTGTGTCTCCCCAACGGATCCCATACATGCTCCATAGGACACACGTTCCATTTGCCAAATATCCCCTTGTTCCAAGGGTACTTGTGCTATTCAATGTATTCGCGCATTGTTATTCGTACAAATGAAGTCAGGGCCGAATGCACCTCTGAAAAGAGGCACATGACGAAGGCGCACAGTGTAGCAATAACGGCGACTGGTGAGTCTTCTGCGTTAAAGGGTTTGAAAGTAAGTAACTCATGATCATGAAAACGATCATGGTGGGAAGTGGTGGACGTACCCTAACATAGTGAGAGCTGGGAATACATAATGCACCGAGGGAGAACGTCGAACACGATCATTTATTTGCTTCATGTCTTAGGGTGTGGGTAGGCATAAGGTTGCATCGGCATACGGACCTGCAACTCTTTGAACACACTCCACTCACCTGTCAATACTATTGTGCCGCTGCACACGCTTCGTATGTGCGTCTTTTCGTGGGTACAACTTTATGGAAGAAAATGCGTGCCAGCGTCGGCCAGCGCATCTGGAGGAGCTCTCTGAACGAGAGGATAATCGGCGAATGGACCGGCCCACCTGTTCACTAGACTTAGATTTCATCGAGAGGGGAAATGTGTTGCAGCGCTTCCAAACGCACCAATAAAGCTTAAACACTTGCCAACCGCGGTAGAAGAGGAACGGAATGCCCCACCGCAAGAACTGCTTTAAAAACCTTTAGGCACCAATAGGATACGTTGCATAGTATGCACATCTATTCGTGTTCATAACACACCCTATTAAAAACTATGTCCCCTCTTTTGTACTGTGCAGGGGACCATTATAAATAGCCGTGTATTTAGTGTAATTATTGTCTTCGAATAAAAGTGTCATTGCTGTTCGTCTCACGGCGTTGCTTTCTCTACTATACAATACCAGTTCTTCCTAAATATGGTCGATGCTTCATCGAGCTTTGTTACTTTGCAGTGACACACCATGTGATACTTACTTTCGTCATTAAATTTTCCACAACATTGTATGTCATTCTGACAGCATTCTTAGTAGAAACATGTATGTAGATTCTTTGAACAAACGGAAGTTATTATACAGCGACGAATTACAGCACACTGTATCATCATCCAGTTGTCAGTTTTTACAATATATTATAAATCAATTACTATTCGGGTCCCCAAACATAAAGAAAAAACAAACTGCGCATGATAAAAAAGTGGTGTTCATTTATTCATGGGGCAGTCTGGCGCATTTGATCGATGCAAGTAAATCTTTAATTTTGCATCCCTTTGTCTGCTTGTAACTCCTATCATTTGTTGGTTTTACGTTGTCACAGCAACGTTCCATAAACAAGAAATGATTGAAAGCAGTCGATCAGTGACTGAGTTGAGTTTTAGTATTTTGTAATGGTGTAGGGAAAGAGTATAAAGTCTAGTTGATAGCCATCATAGTCTGTTTCCGACTGAAGCAGTGCTGAAGAGCCACAAAACAACGTAAAGTTATACTGAAACATTTTGTTACAAACCTACTGACACGTTCGGAGAATCCACTGGAACATCTGTGAAGACTTGTCTGCCTACGAATTTCTCGATGAGACACATAGATCAGTCTCAAACTGTGTTCCGCACTTTTGTTTTAAAAGGATGTATTGGGGGTGTGGAATGGATCAGTACATACACTATCTGCTCAAAAGTATAGGAACACCTTTTGGTGGAAACTAATATACATAAGAGGAGGATGTGTAGTTATGTTGAAGAGCAAAATGAAGTTTAGGAGACTAGTCAGGAAGCATCAGTGCGCAATAACTGGGATATGAAAGTACTGAGAAATGAACAGATACGCTTGAAGTAATCTGTGGCTATAGATACTGCGATAATGAATAGATCAGTACGCAGTTCAGCTGAAAAGGAATGGACATCTCTAAAAACGGCACTCACAGAAATTGGAAAGAAAAACGTGGGTACAATGAAAGTTACTGCAAAGAAACTATGGGAAACATAAGAAATACTTCACTTGAACAACGAAAGAAGGAAGTACAAAAACATGCAGAGAAATTCAAGAATACAGAAATACAAATCACTTAGGAATGCAATAAATAAGATGTACAGGAAGCTAAGGCGAAATGGCTACATGAAAAATGTGAAGGAACCGAAAAAGAAATGATTGTCAGAAGGACTGACTCAGCCTACGGAAAAGCCAGAACAACCACTGGCGAAATTAAAAGCAATGGCGGTAACGTTATGAGTAGGACGGGAATTCCACTATTTAATGAGAGGGAGAGAGTGGATGGGTGGAAAGAGTACAGTGGAGGCCTTTATGAGAGGGAGGTCTTCTGTAACGACAAGATGAATGAAGAAACAGGAGTCGACAGGGAAGAGATAGTAGACCCAGCATTAGAATCAGAATTTAAAAGAGCTGTGGACGACTTAAGATCAAATAAGACTGAAAGGATATTTAACATTCCATAGGAATTTCTAAAATCATTGGGGGAAGTGATAACAAAAAGACGATTCAAGTTAGTGTATGGAATGTATAAGACTGGCGATATACCATCAAACATTTGGAAAAATATCATGGACAAAGTTACGAAGATAGCAAGAGCCATAAAGTACGAGAAAAAAATATGGCGCAGTCATCTTAATAGCGTATGCATCCAAGTTACTGACCAGAATAACATACAACAGAAAAGACAACAAAACTGAAGATATATTAGATGACGATCAATTTGGATTTAGGTAAGGTAAAGTCAACAGAGAGGCAGTTCTGACATTGCGGTTAATAATGGAATCAAGATTGAAGAAAAATCAAGACACATTCAAATGATTTGTTGATCTAGAAAAACTGTTTCACAATGTCCAGCGGTGCAAGATGTTCGAAATTATGAGAGAAAAATGGAGTAATCTACAGGAAAAGGCGAGTAATATACATATGTACAAGAAGCAGGAGTGAAAAATACGACTGGACGAGCAAGGACGAAATGCTTGGATTAAAAAAGAGTGTAAGACACTGGAAAGTAGTCCTTCGGTCCTATTGTGCAGTCTGTTCGTCGAAAAAGCAATGACGGAAATGATAGAAAGTTTCAAAGTGGGATTCAAATTCAAGGTGAAAGAGTATCAGTGATAAGATTCGCTGACTACATTGCTGTCCTCAGTGACAGTGAAGAAGAATTACGAAATCTGTTGAATAGAATGAAAAGTCTTAGAGTACACAGTATCGACTGAGAGTAAAGCGAAGAAAGAAAGAAGTAATGAGAAGTAGCAGAAATGAGAAATGCGAGAAACGTAACATTATGATTGATGATCACCATGTAGGTGAAGTTAATGAATTCTGCTAATTAGGCAGCAAACTAATCCATGATGGATGGAGCAAAGAGGACAAAAAAGGTGACTAGCATTCCAGAAAGGACATTCCTGGCCAAGAGAAGTAGTATGAAAGATATCCCTTATATACACTACTGGCCATTAAAATTGCTACACCAAGAAGAAATGCAGATGATAAACGGGTAGTCATTGGACAAATATATTATACTAGAACTGACATGTGATTAAATTTTCACGCAGTTTGGGTGCATAGATCCTGAGAAACCAGTACCCAGAATAACCACCTCTGGCCGTAATAACGGCCTTGATACGCCTGACCATTGAGTCAAACAGAGCTTGGATAGTGTGTACAGGTACTGCTGCCCATGCAGCTTCAACACGATACCACAGTTCATCAAGAGTTGTGACTGGCGTATTGTGACGAGCCAGTTGCTCGGCCACCATTGACCAGACGTTTTCAGTTGGTGCGAGATCTGGAGAATGTGCTGGCCAGGGCAGCAGTCGAACGTTTTCTGTATCCAGAAAGGCCCGTAAAGGACCTGCAACATGCGGTCGTGCATTATCCTGCTGAAATCTAGAGTTTCGCAGAGATTGAATGAAGGGTTGAGCCACGGGTCGTAACACATCTGAAATGTAAAGTTCACTGTTCAAAGTGCCGTCAATGCGAACAAGAGGTGACCGAGACGTGTAACCAATGGCACCTCACACAATCACGCCTGGTGATACGTCAATATGGCCATGACGAATGCACGCTTCCAATGTGCGTTCACCGCGATGTCGCCAAACACGGATGCGGCCATCATGATGCTGTAAACAGAAGCTGGATTCATCCGAAAAAATGACGTTTTTCCATTGGTGCACCCAGGTTCGTCGTTGAGTACACCATCGCAGGCGCTCCTGCCTGTGATGGAACGTCAAGGGTAACCGCAGCCATAGTCTCCGAGCTGATAGTCCATGCTGCTGCAAACGTCGAACTGTTCGTGCAGATGGTTGTTGTCTTGCAAACGTACCCATCTGTTAACTCAGGGATCGAGTCGTGGCTGCACGATCCGTTACAGCCATGCGTATGTGATGCCTGTCATCTCGACTGATAGTGATACGAGGCCGTTGGGATCCAGCGCGGCGTTCCGTATTACCTTCCTGAACCCACCGATTCCATATTCTACTAACAGTCATTCGATCTCGACCAACGCGAGCAGCAATGTCGCGATACGATAAACCGCAATCGCGGTAGGTTACAATCCAACCTTTATCAAAGTCGGAAACGTGATGGTACGCATTTCTCCTCCTTACACGAGGCATCACAACACCGTTTCACCAGACAACGCCGGTCAACTGCTGTTTGTGTATGAGATATCGGTTGGGAACTTTCCTCATGTCAGGAAGTTGTAGACGTCGCCACCGGCGCCAACCTTGTGTGAATGCTCTGAAAAGCTAATCATTTGCATATCACAGCACCTTCTTCCTAACGATTAAATTCCGCGTCTGTAGCACGTCATCTTCGTGGTGTAGAAATGTTAATGGCCAGTAGTGTATTTCGGGAAGAAGTTTGTGAGAATGTAGGTGTGGCGCACAACAAGGTTCGGTAGTGAAACATGAACACTGGGGAAACGGGAATAGAAGAGAATAGCAGCATTTGAGACGTGGTGCTACAGAGGAATGTTGAAAATTAGGTGGACTGATGAAGTAAGGAATGAGGAGGTTTCCCACAGAATCAGCGAGGAAAGGAATATATGGAAAACACCGACAAGAGGAACGGATCGAATGATAGGACACACGTGAATACATCAGAGAATAAGTTCCATGGTGCTAGAGAGAGCTGTAGAGCACAAAGCGGAGGAGGTATGTGGCAAGTGCTGCTCTGAGATGTAAGTCAACCCTCCACCTTTACGGCGACTTCAGTTCTGCTGGGGATTTCATGTTGAATAAAAGCACTGCTGCAATTGTATGGTTCCTTTGTTTTAAAAGCACTTCCGGTTTCGTAATGTTAGCTACATCATCAGGTGAAGTTAATTTTACTACATTCTTGGAATCGGTGTAAAAGTGTAATAGCAAATGTATTCCAGCATAATGCATATTTTCGATCAAGAAGAAGTTTTGTAGCTGTGAATGTCCGTTAAATAAACTTTTATGGTCCCACTGGGGGCGCTTTCAATGATGTGTCTGAATGCCAGTGGAGGAATATCAGCAAATTTTTCATGACCCGAAACCAAAGAAGCTAGTGATATTGGCTGTTGCGTTCTGCAGCGAAGTCGAGTCCTTACTCGCCCCAGACGTGTTCTGTTTGCTTTGAGTCGGGTCTCAAGGCCGACCAGTCCATTTCAGGAATGTTACTGTCCACAAACCATTGATTCATAAATGCTGCTTTATGATACGTTGCCTTTCTTATACAAATAGTCATCGTCTCGAAACTGCTCCTCTACTGTATACAGTACACAGTGCTGTAAAATGCTTTATACCTTCCCGAATTTAGCATTTTCTTAACAGCTGTAAGGGGACTACACATAAACCTAAAAAACAACCCATATACCGTGACATCATCTCCCCTATACTTCACTGCTCGCACTGCACATAAAGATAGGTAACCTTCTCCATGCATTTGCAAAACACAAACCTTTCCGTCAGTTTGCCACAAGGTATAGCGTGGTTGGGCACTCCAAATCACTCATTTCCAGGAATCCACTGTGCAGCTGCGTTGCTTTTTACACCACCTAAAGTGTCGTTTAGCAGTAACTGCAGAAAATGTTGCTTATGAGGACCTTGTCGACCATTACATCCCATTCTATTTAACTCCCTATGTGCACTCTTTCAGCTGCTGTTATCACTTCGGAACTTATAAGGGATAAGTCCACTCCCTTCATGCTATTTTCTTACAACCACCCTCCAGGAAAGTTATCGCACTGAAGTCATTCTCGGGATCGAGAGCTGGCTGAAACCTGCAGTGGAAAACTCCGAGATGTTTAGTGAGCCGTGGAACTTATATCGGAAAGACAGTTTAGAGAGCATTAGAGGGGGAGTGTTCATTGCAGCAGACAAAAATTTGTCGCTATTGAGGTCTGACAGTGAAGTCATCTGGTCGTGTATAACAGGTGTAGGTGAAATTAAGTTAATTGCTCGATATATTTACCGGCCACCCGATTCTGCTGTGACAGTTCTAGAGTCATTCGGAGAGAGTCTACGGTCAAAAGCACGCAAATACCCAACTCATGCAATACTAATTGGAGGCGACTTTAACTTGCCGAGAATAGACTGGGATGTCTATGGATACAGTGAGGGGGTACAGGCAAATACTCATGCGAAATACTTCTGAAAAGGTTTCCTGAAAATTGTCTTGAGCAGCTAGCTCGGCAGCCCACACGCAATGGAAATATCTTAGACCTTGTAGCTGCAAATACTCCGGATCTTATCGATAATGTCAGTACAGAAACGGGGATTAGAGATCGTGATGTCATTATAGCAACCACGATTACAAAGGTTAATAAATCAGTCAAGAAGGCTAGGAGAGTGTTTCTGTTACATAGAGCTGATAAGCAGCTGTTAACATCTCACTTTGATAATGGATTGGCATCACTCATTTCCAGTACATCTACATCTACATGGATACTCTGAAAATCACATTTATGTGCCTGGCAGAGGGTTCATCGAACCACCTTCACAATTCTCTATTATTCCAATCTCGTATAGCGCGCGGAAAGAATGAACACCTATATCTTTGCCTGGGATAGGGTTCGTCGAACCACCTTCACAATTCTCTCTTATTCCAATCTCGTATAGGACGCGGAAAGAATGAACACCTATATCTTTCCGTATGAGCTCTGATTTCCCTTATTTTATCTTGATGATCGTTCCTCACTATGTAGGTCGGTGTCAACAAAATATTTTTGCATTCGGAGGAGAAAGTTCGTGATTGTAATTTCGTGAGAAGATTCCGTCGCAACGAAAAACGCCTTTCTTTCAATGATGTAGAGCCCAAATACTGTATCATTTCACTGACACTCTCTCCCATATTTCGCGATAGTACAAAACGTGCTGCCTTTCTTTGAACTTTTTCGATGTACTCCGTCAGTCCTATCTGGTAAGGATCCCACACCGCGCAGCAGCGTAGTGTAGGCAGTCTCGTTAGTAGACTTGTTACATTTTCTAAGTGTTTTGCCAATGAAACGCAGTCTTTGGTTAGCCATCCCCACAACATTATCTACGTGTTCCTTCCAATTTAAGTTGTTCGTAATTGTAATACCTAGGTATTTAGTCCCCCCCATGAACCATGGACCTTGCCGTTGGTGGGGAGGCTTGCGTGCCTCAACGATACAGATAGCCGTACCGTAGGTGCAACCACAACGGAGGGGTATCTGTTGAGAGGCCAGACAAACGTGTGGTTCCTGAAGAGGGGCAGCAGCATTTTCAGTAGTTGCAAGGGCAACAGTCTGGATGATTGACTGATCTGGCCTTGTAACAATAACCAAAACGGCCTTGCTGTGCTGGTACTGCGAACGGCTGAAAGCAAGGGGAAACTACAGCCGTAATTTTTCCCGAGGGCATACAGCTTTACTGTATGATTACATGATGATGGCGTCCTCTTGGGTAAAATATTCCGGAGGTAAAATAGTCCCCCATTCGGATCTCCGGGCGGGGACTACTCAAGAGGATGTCGTTATCAGGAGAAAGAAAACTGGCGTTCTACGGATCGGAGCGTGGAATGTCAGATCCCTTAATCGGGCAGGTAGGTTAGAAAATTTAAAAAGGGAAATGGATAGGTTGAAGTTAGATATAGTGGGAATTAGTGAAGTTCGGTGGCAGGAGGAACAAGACTTCTGGTCAGGTGACTACAGGGTTATAAACACAAAATCAAATAGGGGTAATGCAGGAGTAGGTTTAATAATGAATAGGAAAATAGGA
The DNA here is from genome assembly GCF_023864345.2 of Schistocerca serialis cubense. Taxonomy (NCBI): domain Eukaryota; kingdom Metazoa; phylum Arthropoda; class Insecta; order Orthoptera; family Acrididae; genus Schistocerca; species Schistocerca serialis. Next base: position 385,492,387 of record NC_064644.1, on the reverse strand, counting down.
ATGCGGGTAAGCTACTACAAACAGCATAGTGAACGCATTATTGTGGCCAAGATAGATACGAAGCCCACACCTACTACAGTAGTACAAGTTTATATGCCAACTAGCTCTGCAGATGACGAAGAAATTGAAGAAATGTATGATGAAATAAAAGAAATTATTCAGATTGTGAAGGGAGACGAAAATTTAATAGTCATGGGTGACTGGAATTCGAGTGTAGGAAAAGGGAGAGAAGGAAACATAGTAGGTGAATATGGATTGGGGGACAGAAATGAAAGAGGAAGCCGCCTGGTAGAATTTTGCACAGAGCACAACATAATCATAACTAACACTTGGTTTAAGAATCATGAAAGAAGGTTGTATACATGGAAGAACCCTGGAGATACTAGAAGGTATCAGATAGATTATATAATGGTAAGACAGAGATTTAGGAACCAGGTTTTAAATTGTAAGACATTTCCAGGGGCAGATGTGGACTCTGACCACAATCTATTGGTTATGACCTGTAGATTAAAACTGAAGAAACTGCAAAAAGGTGGGAATTTAAGGAGATGGGACCTGGATAAACTGAAAGAACCAGAGATTGTACAGAGATTCAGGGAGAGCATAAGGGAGCAATTGACAGGAATGGGGGAAATAAATACAGTGGAAGAAGAATGGGTAGCTTTGAGGGATCAAGTAGTGAAGGCAGCAGAGGATCAAGTAGGTAAAAAGACGAGGGCTAGTAAAAATCCTTGGGTAACAGAAGAAATATTGAATTTAATTGATGAAAGGAGAAAATATAAAAATGCAGTAAGTGAAACAGGCAATAAGGAATACAAACGTCTCAAAAATGAGATCGACAGGAAGTACAAAACGGCTAAGCAGGGATGGCTAGAGGACAAATGTAAGGATGTAGAGGCCTATCTCACTAGGGGTAAGATAGATACCGCCTACAGGAAAATTAAAGAGACCTTTGGAGATAAGAGAACGACTTGTATGAATATCAAGAGCTCAGATGGAAACCCAGTTCTAAGCAAAGAAGGGAAAGCAGAAAGGTGGAAGGAGTATATAGAGGGTCTATACAAGGGCGATGTACTTGAGGACAATATTATGGAAATGGAAGAGGATATAGATGAAGATGAAATGGGAGATATGATACTGCGTGAAGAGTTTGAGAGAGCACTGAAAGACCGGAGTCGAAACAAGGCCCCCTGAGTAGACACTATTCCCTTGGAACTACTGACGGCCGTGGGAGAGCCACTCCTGACAAAACTCTACCATCTGGTGAGCAAGATGTATGAAACAGGCGAATTACCCTCAGACTTCAAGAAGAATATAATAATTCCAATCCCAAAGAAAGCAGGTGTTGACAGATGTGAAAATTACCGAACTATCAGCTTAATAAGTCACAGCTGCAAAATACTAACACGAATTCTTTACAGACGAATGGAAAAACTAGTAGAAGCCAACCTCGGGGAAGATCAGTTTGGGTTCCGTAGAAATACTGGAACACGTGAGGCAATACTGACCTTACGACTTATCTTAGGAGAAAGATTAAGGAAAGGCAAACCTACGTTTCTAGCATTTGTAGACTTAGAGAAAGCTTTTGACAATGTTGACTGGAATACTCTCTTTCAAATTCTTAAGGTGGCAGGGGTAAAATACAGGGAGCGAAAGGCTATTTACAATTTGTACAGAAACCAGATGGCAGTTATAAGAGTCGAGGGACATGAAAGGGAAGCAGTGGTTGGGAAGGGAGTAAGACAGGGTTGTAGCCTCTCCCCGATGATGTTCAATCTGTATATTGAGCAAGCAGTAAAGGAAACAAAAGAAAAATTCGAAGTAGGTATTAAAATTCAGGGAGAAGAAATAAAAAGTTTGAGGTTCGCCGATGACGTTGTAATTCTGTCAGAGACAGCAAAGGACTTGAAAGAGCAGTTGAATGGAATGGACAGTGTCTGGAAAGGAGGATATAAGATGAACATCAACAAAAGCAAAACAAGGATAATGGAATGTAGTCTAATTAAGTCGGGTGATGCTGAGGGAATTAGATTAGGAAATGAGGCACTTAAAGTAGTAAAGGAGTTTTGCTATTTGGGGAGCAAAATAACTGATGATGGTCGAAGTAGAGAGGATATAAAATGTAGGCTGGCAATGGCAAGGAAAGCGTTTCTGAAGAAGAGAAATTTGTTAACATCCAGTATTGATTTAAGTGTCAGGAAGTCATTTCTGAAAGTATTCGTATGGAGTGTAGCCATGTATGGAAGTGAAACATGGACGATAAATAGTTTCGACAAGAAGAGAATAGAAGCTTTCGAAATGTGGTGCTACAGAAGAATGCTGAAGATTAGATGGGTAGATCACATAACTAATGAGGAAGTATTGAACAGGACTGGGGAGAAGAGAAGTTTTTTGGCACAACTTGACCAGAAGAAGGGATCGGTTGGTAGGACATGTTCTGAGGCATCAAGGGATCACCAATTTAGTATTGGAGGGCAGCGTGGAGGGTAAAAATCGTAGAGGGAGACCAAGAGATGAATACACTAAGCAGATTCAGAAGGATGTAGGTTGCAGTAGGTACTGGGAGATGAAAAAGCTTGCACAGGATAGAGTAGCATGGAGAGCTGCATCAAACCAGTCTCAGGACTGAAGACCACAACAACAACAACAGGTATTTAGTTGAATTTACGGCATTTAGATGAGACTGATTTATCGTGTAACCCAAGTTTAACGTGTTCCTTTTAGCACTCATGTGGATGACCTCACACTTTTCGTTATTTGGGGTCATCTGCCACTTTTCGCACCATTCAAATATCTTTTCTAAATCGTTTTGCAGTTTGTTTTGGTCTTCCGATGACTTTGTTAGTAGATAAACGACAGTGTCATCTGCAAACAACCGAAGACGGCTGCTCAGATTGTCCCCAACATCGTTAACATAGATAAGGAACATCATAGTAACTCTGCTTAGACTGCACTGTCCTCGATAGTAAGATGGATGCATAGAGGAATTATGGGCAAAGTTTAAGTAGATTGAAAATCGTGATCTGGAGAGTTACGTGCCTAGCAAGTGGACAAAAGATGAAAAAGCCCCACCATGGATTATTAACGAAATTCGGCTGATGCTGAGGAAGCAGAGGTTATTGCACTGTAGGTTCAAAAGGGAATGCATAAATGACCAAGTGAAGGTCAGTGGAGATTCGTTCATCTGTGGAAAGATCTATGCACGAAGCATAACACTACCACCGTCACACTTTAGCAAAAGAGCTAGCAGAGAAGCCGAGAAAATTATGATCTTATGTAAAACCGCTAAGTGGATCGACGACTTCCATTCAGTCCCTTGTTGGCCAGTCTGGTGTGGCAATTGATGACAACAAAATTAAAGCCGAAATTTTCAATTTCAAGTTCAAGAAATCGTTCACAGAGGAAAATCGTACAACCATACCGTTATATGACCATCGGATGGACTCCTATCTGGACGACATACTGATAAACGTACCTGGGGTAAAGAAGCAACTGAATCATTTGAAAGCAAATAAATCACCAGGTCCGAATGGAATCCCAGTTAGATTTAACAAAGAGTACTCTACGGCATTGGCCCCTTACCTAGCCTGCATTTATTTCTGAATCTCTCTCCCAGCACAAAGTCCCGAGCGACTGAAATAAAGCGCAGGTGACTCCCGTATTCAAGAAAGGTAAAATAATGGAGCCGCAAAATTACAGACCAATATCCCTGAATTCTGTTTGCTGCAGAATCCATGGAAATATTCTCAGTTCGATCTTGAGACTGAGAGGCATATGTCCACGAATCAGCATGGTTTTATAAAGAATCACTCGTGCGAAATTCAGCCTGCCGTTCTCTCACATGATGTATTGAGAACTAAGGATGAAGGGCAACATGCAGATCCCATATTTCCAGACTTCCGGAAAGAGTTTGACACGGTATCCATTGCAGGCTGTTAAGGAAAGTACGAGCATATGGAATAAGTTCACAGATACGTAAGTGCTCTAAGACTTCTTAAGTAATAGAAGCCAGTACGTTATCCTCGCCGGCAAGTGTTCATCAGAGAAGGGCTATCGTCAGGAGTGTCCCAGGGAAATACGATAGGACCGCTATTGTTCTCGAGATACGTAAATGATTTAGCGGACAGGGTGGGCGACAATCTGTGGTTGTTTGCTGATGATGCCGTGGTATACGGTAAGGCAACGAAGTTGAGTGACTGTAGGAAGATACAAAACGACTTAGACAATATTTCCAGTTGGTGTGATGAATGGTAGCTAACCTTAAATGCAGAAAAATGTAAGTTAATGTTGATGAGTAGGAAGATCAAACCTGAAATATTTGGATACAGTATTACTAGTGTCCTGCTTGACACAGCCAGTCCTTTAAATATCTGGGCGTAACGTTGCAGAGCGATATGAGGTGGAATGAGCATGTGAGAACTGCGGTAGGGAATACAAATGGTCGGTCTAGGAGAATTTTAGGACAGAGTGGTTCACCTGTAAAGTAGACGGCATATAGGACGCTGGTGCAACGTGTTCTTGCGTCTGCTCGAGTGGTTGGGATCCATACCAGGTCGTATTGAAGGAAGACATCGAACCAATTCAGAGGCGGGCTGCTATATTTGTTACTGGTAGATTCGAACAACATGTAAATGTTACGGAAATGCTTCAGAAATTCAGATGGGAATTCCTGGAGGGAAGGAGACATTCTTTTCGGGAAACGCTACTGAGGAAATTTAGTGAACCGGCATTTGAAGCTGACACTGCTGCGAACATACATTGAGGGTAAGAACCACGAAGATCAGAAACGAGAAATTAGGGCTCATTCTGAGGCGTACAGATAGTCGTTTTTCCCTCGCTCTATTTGAGAGTGGAACAGGAGGGGAAAAGACAAGTAGTGGTACAGGGTACCCTCCGCCACGCACAGTACGGTGGCTTGGTGGCTTGCGGAAGTATCTGTGCAGATGTAGATGTAGATAATGTAGATAATGCTCTCCCTGTCCGTCAGTGCAAGAGGTGTCCCTGTTTTTGGTTTAGCTGTGGCTTCTCCTTTGCGTTTTCATTTCACACTCACATCACCAACAGTTATTGTGAGCAGCTGATGGATTTGGTATTGATGTGACATCTACCGACCGGTCCACGTTTGAAGTGACTAAGCTCTCCTGACTAGAGACGGACGATACTCTCCTGAACTGGTGCAACGAGCTAGAGCGTTTCAGGAAGTGTGTGACTGCTGACTCTGTAAATAGGAGCTGTTGCTCTTCGGACCCGAAAAGTCTCTCCAGTGACATCAGTATGCGGAACGAACAGTCTAGGACAGGCTGCTGCAACGGCGTCCCAGCCAGCATGCTAAATTAGTCATCATGACACAGACTATGCAGAAAAAAAGCAGGCTACGGAGGAGGATCATCTCAAAATTTTGAGTTCAACACAATCTCCTTTCTCGCTTATGGGAGATTTCCAATGTTTTGGCAACTTCTGTATTCCAGGTAGGGCACATTCATTGTTGAGCTATCTGACTACTTGAGTCACCAAACTAAAACTTTAGCTGCAGAGTTGTTTTTCGATTTGGGGAACAATTCGAAGTCCGATCGGCTCATGAAAGAGCTGTACGGTGGATGGGGAAGTATTTCCCATCCATATTTTTCGAATATTTCTCTCGTTGGTAAGGCAATATTGCATATTGTGCAAAATGACGACACCGGCTGCAAGCATGTCATGCCTTCTATGACGAATTTTTGGGAGCAAAACATTTTGTAGAAACGGTCTGTAGTACGCGCTTGTTACAGGCGTCCCCTACGGAACCCTTTTTGTAGCTATGTCTCCATTCATGTCATATGCATAGACCGTCATTATTTTCACGTGTGATTGTTAGCGGCGGAATCTTTCCCGTTTTGCCGACTGAGCCTTCAGCCCTGACTCAAATGCTCGTACACAGGTTACATGAAGAGCAATAGTCCTTTCCAGAACCCATTTTTCTGTACGTTAACGTTGAAGCAATTCTTCTGCGATTCTTTTGTGACCTACCTTCTGCTCTTCACTTATGTAATGCGAGCCCAGCTGGCAGCAACTTTTCTCATCTTTAACTTTTCGGATATGCTTCTGCAAATTGAAGTGATAGACATTCTGGCCTAATACACAATTCACTCATACGTTTTTCGTTGATCCTCTCTTCAAATTCCATTTACAGTGACATGAAACGTCTACTCTGTTGAAATTTATAACCTTCCACTTCTTGAATTATCCTCAGTGCTTAGCCGACTTTCATGGAAATTAGCAGCCCACCGTGATACTACGCAACGATGCACTACGCAACTCCTACAAACTTCTCTCAAAGCGTTGTATATTTCTGTTGGGTTCTTTCCACGTGCTGATTCTGTTTTGGTGTAGGAACGCTGCTCACTACGTGTAATTCGACCGGACTCGGTTTCAGCTTCCATTTTAAAACTGAATTACTCACCACACAGCCACGTGAACCAGTAAACTTGTATACGAACATCGCGCCTAATGTCTCGCTCACAAGTGAAATAAGTTTCATCATGATCATGCAACCGTAACGGTCATGCGTGCACAGTGTACAGGACTTTTGAAACGACCCTCGTACAATGTGTGACGTTACTGATGGGAACAGCTTTTGTCAACAACGAAAAGAATGGAGAACAAAGAAAGATCTTCCTCAGAAAACTGCATTAACGCAGAAAACACTTTGTCATTCGTCGTATCTTACGAGAAATGGAGGAAACTCCACGCTCAACATCGAAATTATATGCCTCATCAGTATGAGCAACAGCTGCTTACAACTCTGGTGATTTAGCGACAATTACAGGTGATGGAAACGTTAGCACATAAAATATACTTACCTTTTATGCGATTCCGCAGGAGAACCGACGTCTGACGCTTTCCACTTGTTCAGTTCTCTTATTAACAGTCACGAATGTTCTTCCACTTCTTCTGTAAATGTGTAGCAGCAATAGAACAAACATCTTATTTCAAACACCGTTCCACATGCTGTACATTTACAGACCTGCATTATTTCTTCAAATGTACTTTTACTATATCAAAAACTCCGCGAGACACTTCTCTGGAAATATCGAATAACCTACATAGAGTATGCATATCATCCGCATTGGAAGAAGGTTAGATTAATATAGCAGAAAATCTTAAATTGCACGCTGATTTTCCTAACCGTCTTGGTGCTGCTGACGGGAAACAAGTAAGAATTGTTAAACCTGAACAGAGTGCGTATTTATACAGCTGCAAAGTAAACACACCTTTTTTCAATGGTGTTGCTAACAACCTGTGACTCTTTACATTCACAGACGTAGCTTCGTATGGAAAAGTGGGAGATCCATACATTAAAAAAGAAAAAGAAAAAAACAGTAATTTGTATAAAAGAAGGAAAGATAAAAACTTAAATTGCAGTAATTTAAAAGAAAAAAGACCGTAGCATGCCACACATTAATTTTTTATTTTGCTTTTCACCCATACTCGTTTCGCCTTATTTTCAAGGCATCGGAATAGCCATCAGACAAGTAGACACAACTTCAAAAGCTTAATTCCTAGGAGTAGTTTCTGAGCTCTTCAGAACGAACACAAGAGTTCGGTAGTGTGATGGGCTCTCCCATATTCCCTTCCACTCGGTCTTAGAAATTGTCATACGAGAGTGGGATAAAGAACTAAAAGAGGATAAAATCGAAAGTATCCATGCAACACAGGGAAGAGGAAGCTTTGGTTCACGATACTGCAGTAATTTCTAAGGACCGAAGATTCAAAGAAAATGATAGAAACACTGCAGCGAAAACCACGTTGTAAATATTGCATGGGAAAATAGAATACATTGAACACAATAAACAGAAAATATGTACAAACACAACACAGAAACATCGAAAGAGCTGATAAGTTTAATTATTTCGGAGAATGGTTACAAGCAAATGCATTGGACTATACCACAAGTAAAGAAAGATCAAAGGAAATGGAATTAGCATACAAACCCACCCAAAACCGATATAGTAGAAGAGTAGTATCGTTCCAGGCAAAAAATTAACTACTACACAACAGTAATCAAATCAGATACACTATAAAAACTTTATAAAGAGAGATAAAGAGATAATGTAGACCATTTTAGACCTTTTTCTACACCATCAGTATTTGCAAAAGTTATTGAAACGGCTATGAATATAAGGATAATTGATCATTTTCCATCACATAATTTGCAATCAAATATACAGTTTGGCATTAGAAGTAGTTTAACAACTGAACATGCAGTATCCCCTTTCTCTGTGGGGTACTAGATGGATTGAACTAAAGGTTTCGAACGCTAGGCATATTTTTGATTTAAATACGGCGTTTGATTATGTTGATCACTAAATATTGCTCCAGAAGTTGGACCATAACGGAATATGTGGATTAGCTCACAACTAGTTCACCTCTTACTTTAGCAATAGGTAGCAAAAGGTCATTATTCACAGTGTTGAGAATGGCTGTGATGTGGGGTCCGAGTGGTGTACGGTCAAATGAGGGTGCCCCAGGGATCAGTGCTGGGGCCACTCCTGTTCGTTATTTTTATAAATGATACGCCCTCTAGTATTATGGGTGATTCTAAAATATTTCCCTCTGCTGAAAACACTACCTTGGTAGTAAAGGGCATTGTCTGTAACATTGGCTCTCTTTCAAATAGTGTATTTCATGACATAAGGTCATGGCTTGTAGAAAATAAACACGCTAAATCACAGTAAGACTCAGTTTTAACAGTTTCTAACACACAATTCAACAAAACCTAAAGTTTTAATTTCACAGAACAGGCATATGGTTAGTAAAACTGAACAGTTCAAATTTCTAGGTGTTCAGATAGACAGTTAACTGTCATGGAAAGGCCACATACAGGATCTTCTTCAGAAAATCAATGCTGCCATTTTTACTATTCGCACGGAATCTGAAGTAAATGATCGTTCCACAGGAAAATTAGTCCACTTTGCTTATTTTTATTCGCTTATATCGTATGGTACTATATTTTGGGGTAACGCTTCCCATTCTAAAATGATATTTTTGGCTCAGACACGGGCAGTTCAGGTAATATATGGTGTAAATTCGCGAATCTCTTGTCGACCCCTGTTCACTAGTTTGGGTATTTTGCCATTGGATTCTCAATATATATATATATATATATTCTTTATTGTCGTTTATTGTTAACAATATCAGCTTATTCCCAAGAATTCAGCTTTCACTCAGTTAATACTCGGCAGAAATCCAATTTGCATTTGGATCACACTTCCTTAACTCTTGTGCAGAAATGTGTGCAGTATACTGCTGTATCCATTTTCAATAAGCTACCACAAGAATTCAAAAATATTATCAGTAATCAACGCGCTTTAAAATGTTAATTGAAGAGTTTCCTTCTAATCTGCTGAGAAGTGTCTTGAAAAATTAAACTGATTCTTACGTTCCATTGTTGACTGCGTTTGCTTCAACTTACGGTATGACTTTGTTTGGGTTCATAAACATTTTAACTGCTATTACGTGTGTGTTGTAACTTCATGTTCTGACACGTTCCAAGACCTTCGAGATTTGCTCGTCAATTTGGTCCTACGGAACTAGATGTGTAAATAAATGAATAAATAAATAAATATACGATTGTGAATGCCTAACACAGAATAAAAGAGTTGAACAAGAAGACCTGGAAAAGAAAGAAAGGAAAATGCTCAGACACATTCTAGAACCAAAGAAAGATTAAAGATAACAATTGGACGAAGAGGAGAAATGGAGATTGGAGATTCATACAGAAACACACAAAAAATAACAGAAAAGATTAAAGTTTTACTGTCATTTTCACAGAATGAATGACAACAGGCTACCGAAGAAAATTTTTAATTTCATTTCCGATTTTAACATCACCACGGGGTGATTTAGAGTGACAAGAAGGGATTTGAGAATAATTAACTTCACAAATAACACGATACAGGACATAGAAAATTTTAGGCTTGTGATCAACACTGCAGCATCTCCTATTCAATAACAAAAACCACAGCCCAGGAGAGTGGAGGCAGGCTATCAGCCAACCCATGAAGAAGTTGTCGGAAGAGAAGAAGTGAATGATTGTACCATGGTCTTAGGTCTTAAATTCCAAGCGGTCTACAACTGGTCAAATTCTGTAATTTAAAAAAAAATAAAAGAACCAAGGCTCCTTAAGTCGGCGTCACTTTCTCTATTTGCTAGCTAAACTGCAAAGTTCCCACGTAAGAGAGAGCAGTTTGGCTTACAGATAATGAATTAGACGCTAATATAACACCCACAGAATATCAGTCATGAATACGGCGAAACGCGTCTGGGTGCATAAGTAAAATAAAAAATCAATGTGGAGCATGCAAAAGGCCTTTCCTCTTAACCTACTCCAATTTATGTACAACGGCTGCGGAAATGTTACAATGATTGAAATTTGCTAAAGCTTCGACCCATTCTGACTCGGTTGAGCCTCTTCCAGTATGCTTTGTCTGACATGGAACATTTGTTCTTGAAGACGACAAGTAGCATCCTCGCAGTGGAAAAAAATTTGGCAGAGAAAAGAAAAGTTGTTAATTACAGGTTATCGACGGCACGCCGCCCACTACAGTTCACTTTTGCAAACTTCCCCAACAAATGGCGATAATTTGAGCGCCCTTTAAATGTGAAGGAGGTCCGTTGTGCAGTAACAATTACTGCATGTTGCGTTCTGCACAACTTTGTTTGCAAAGTTCATAGATTTAAGCTGGATGGAACCTGTAAGAAAACCTGTGAAACAAATGGTTGGTTTAGAAGACGTACGGAGCACCACGTCGATAAGAATCAACTGTGTCATGACAGAACGAGGCAAGTTCGCAGATTATTTTATTAGCACTGAAAGTGCTGTTCCTTGGCAGATAAACCAGATATAAAACGTATTATAATAAGGAATAACCAAAAAATAATACATGCTGCATTCGTTATTCTGCGAAACAGTTTTGTTTTCGAACAAGTTTTGCACACATTTTTCTCCAAGAGTTACGTTTTTTTAACTTGTTTCTGTAATCATTATTTTCTGAATCCCAAATTACAGGACTGTATTCTACTTCAATGTTGGAAACTTCATTTCTGCAGCAGAAAAGAGAACGAAATTCCGAAATTCTTTAACCCGACACAGAAAAAATACGTGATTCAACTGTCACAAACTGCTAACAAACGACAAACGCAGAACAACGACGCGGCGCGGCAACTGTTTACCCCCGTCCTCTGCAACAGCGCTGCTAGATCGCCAGACGTGTAAAGGATAAACGAAGCCGAAACGCCTTGACCAGTTGCGGGGACACGGGCAGGTTTGTGTAAGGCCTTACTGGAACCGCAAGTTAAATAAAGAAAGCGACTAAGCCGCGCGAGCAAGTCGCGTTAGCTAACTATAAGTACGTAATGGGCCAAAGATTCAATTATATTAAGCTCTGCTGACTGTAGCGGCCAGGCGAGGTGTAATTCACCCACGACCTCAAAAAACCACTTCTGGACGTTGTGAGCTGTGTGAACAGGGCCCTGTCGTCTTTGAACACGCCTTTACTGCTGGGGAACAAATATTATACCACGGGATGGGTTTGATCAGCCAAAATGATCACATAATCCTTAGTAATAATGCGACCTGGCTGGCTATCCATGGGCCCTTTAATACCGAGATGTAGCACAGGCCATCACCGAACCCACGCCGTGTTTCACTCTTGGATTTGACTATTGGATGCGTAGGATACGCAGAGCGTACATGAGACGTGAACTTGGCTAGAAATTTGGAACAATGTGAATCGAGATTCAGCCGACCAAATGACGTTCTTTCTTTTTTCCATGGTCTAGATTTCATGGCTTCGACACCATATTTTTCTGTTACGGGATCACTGATGAATTTTGTCGGAATTCCCGCTCACCCTGAAATTCCCTCCTTATCGAGCTCCATCATGTTCTTCTGGTGGTGACAGGGATCGCAAGTGCATTGCTAAGTTGTGCAGTGACTTTTGCAGCTTTCGTCCTCTTGTTTTTCGTCACAGTCCTCTTAAATGACGGTCTGTCACGCTCACTCAACACAATCGTATACGTCGCGTTGTGACTTAGCGTACGATGCTTTTCTGCTTTTCCTGTCTGCGGATGAATATTCGATGGGGTGGCTTTTGAAACCCACACACTTCGACTAGATTGGTTACGGAATAATCCGCAGTAGGAGCACCAATAGCTTGTCCACGTTCAAGTCAGTTCAGACACAAAGCTCTCAGAACTACACAGAACACTGTTCTGACCACGGCTTACACATGCAACGTGTTGAGGAATACGCTGCCTTTCGTAGGCAAACACAAGATGGCAATCTGCGGGCTTGACTAGTATCTGCAGTTGTGTTCAAGCTCAAATTCCTCACCGCGTGTCTGTATTGTTACCTAACCTCTTCAGGTACACTTTTGTTCGTCTCATTTCTTCAGAATGGTTCAAATGGCTCTATGTGATGTGACTTGGCAAGACAGCCAAGCCACTATGAGATAGCCGAAAGGCACGCGTTTAAGCTCACGCAGGCTGGCGTGAGGTCTGGAACAGTTAAAGGAGTTGAGTCTAGTAAAAAAAGTACGTAGCTTCTGGAATACTTAACTTTAATCCACAATCGGTGAACATCGGTCTGACGGTACATGCATCACAAGATAAATAGCAAATGATAATGGCGCTTTGCTAGGTCGTAGCAAATGACGTAGCTGAAGGCTATGCTAACTATCGTCTCGGCAAATGAGAGCGTAATTTGTCAGTGAACCATCGCTAGCAAAGTCGGCTGTACTACTGGGGCGAGTGCTAGGAAGTCTCTCTAGACCTGCCGTGTGCAATCACTGATAGTGGCGACAGGCGGGTCCGACGTATACTACGGGACCGCGGCCGATTTAAAGGCTACCACCTAGCAAGTGTGGTGTCTGGCGGTGACACCACACTAAGCACTATGGGACTTAACATCTGAGGTCATCAGTCTCCTAGATATAGAACTACTTAAACCTAACTAACCAAAGGACAACATACACATCCATGCCTGAGGCAGGATTCGAACCTGCGACCGTAGCGGCAGCGCGGTTCCGAACTGAAGCGCCTAGAACCGCTCGGTCACAAGGGGACGTCCTCATTTCTTCTCTCCCCATTATACATATATTCCACTTATGCCTGAAGAAAGACCACTTTTGTAGTTTGCAACGGATACCTGATTGCTCTAGCGGTGTGAAAATTCTCTCTAAGTTGCGTAAATGGTCTTCTTGATCGGGTACTATGACGCCAGCTAAAATAGTTCAGGAATGAGGAATCACCTACAGTAATTGATTCAGGAGATATTGACATTTCGCTGACGTACTAACTACGCCAAACAACAGCCTGCAGTACGGATATAAGCCAAATGGTTTATCAATGACAACGAAAGTCTGAGGCTGCGTGAAGAAAAAGTAGCCGCAGAAAGGTCGATCTGCTAGGCAAGAAAATAATCAGACATGGTGACGTGTAAACATCTGTTACAGCGTGAGCATTAAGTGCGACTTTGAATTTGCCACAGATGCGAAGAGATCCGCCTGGTTAGCAAGCTAACAAGATGTGGGGTGATCAGGAACTTCATACAATTCAATACAGAACGACCTGGCCCATGAGGCGATCCAGATCGTTCCACATGTACTCGCTGATGGCATAAGGTATGGAATGAGCTTGTTTTAATCTTGAAGTATGCGGAAAATATTTTTACGTATTAAAAACATTGTTGAAAAAGTGACGGTAAATCGTTACAAATATTGCTAGTTCTAGGAAAAGGAACAATTTCTGATACGAAAGGAAAGGTGGTTTTAGTAATGAAAACGAATGTTTTAAAAAGTTCCACGCCAAATATGGCTGGCACTTCCTTATGGTTGACTGTTAAAAACAGAGGATGAAGGGTAAACGATTTCTTTGTGGTTAAAGACACTGGAATTAAGGCCTTGCCAGACCTTAGCAGAGGGCCAGAGCTCAATTTTCTACATGTATCTATGGACAAAAAAGTTACTGCCGCACTACTACCCAATAAAAACAGTTCCCAGTGTCCGGTAAAATTAATACTTGTACCCGTAGGCTCCTGTCTTTGCACCCATCCTGTATCATGTAGATACGGTCGACTCCCATTTGTGGTGACAGGTTTTCATCCAGCTTCCGGCGCCATGACAGACGGCGGGGAAGTGTTCTGTCCGACCACAAGCTATAGAGACAGATGTCACAAACGCCGTTGCTTTTGTGGTGGAAGCAGTCGCCGCAGAGGGGAAGCTGCTGTTAACGCTGGCAAGGCCAGCTGGGCCGCTGTGGACGACTGCTGGTGCGGTTGTTGCCTGAAGTGTGAAGGTGTCAGACGAGAGGCCGGACACTGCACTGTCTTGGTTATTTGCTGGAATTCCTTCCAAAAAATGATCAAGAAACTTCAGGGTGTAGATCCAGACTTGATAATGGGATGCCTATTGAACCAATATAGGATGTCTCCACCGAGATTTTGCACAATCATCTCAAGTGAATCCAGAATGAGATTTTCACTCTGCAGCGGAGTGTGCGCTGTTATGAAACTTCCTGGCAGATTAAAACTGTGTGCCCGACCGAGACTCGAACTCGGGACCTTTGCCTTTCGCGGGCAAGTGCTCTACCAACTGGCAGAAGTAAAGCTGTGAGTACCGGGCGTGAGTCGTGCTTCGGTAGCTCAGTTGGTAGAGCACTTGCCCGCGAAAGGCAAAGGTCCCGAGTTCGAGTCTCGGTCGGTTCAAATGGTTCAAATGGCTCTGAGCACTATGGGACTCAACTGCTGAGGTCATTAGTCCCCTAGAACTTAGAACTAGTTAAACCTAACTAACCTAAGGACATCACAAACATCCATGCCCGAGGCAGGATTCGAACCTGCGACCATAGCGGCCTTGCGGTTCCAGACTGCAGCGCCTTTAACCGCACGGCCACTTCGGCCGGCCGAGTCTCGGTCGGGCACACAGTTTTAATCTTCCAGGAAGTTTCATCTCAAGAGAATGGTCAAATGGTTCAAATGACTCCGAGCACTATGGAACTTAACATCTGAGGTCATCAGTCCCCTAGAACGTAGAACTACTTATACCTAACTAAGGACATCACACACATCCATGCCCGAGGCAGGACTCGAAACTGCGACCGTAGCGGTTTCAGACTGAAGCACCTAGAACCGCTCGGCTACAGCGGCCGGCTCAAGTGAATTTACAGAGTCGCCTAATGCCTTGGAGCTTAGCAAGAAGAAGCGTTGACTGCAGGGGGAGCGACTGTTAATAAAGTTTTTCAAAACAGCTACAAGTCGCACTTCGTATTTTTTATTTACGTATTTCGCTCTTCAGATGAACAGGAGCGTCATCAGAATATACACAGTAAAATATACAAATTGAGATCATACGGAAAACTTACACTTACGTTAGGTAAAGTACATATCCTATTTCCAGTTCAGTGACTTACGTATGTTTAAAGTTGCCTGACAGCACTAAGAATTGCGTTTAAAGTTGGCTGACAACACTAAATATTAAATTGGCTCTACTATAGTATTTAAACTCAAATGCATGGTACGCTGTATCCAAAGATAATTTACAGCTACAGAAAACGAAATTTCCGTTTTAATCGCCTCTTTTACGAGCATGTGTGTAGACAGCTCATATTTGTATATATATGCTTGTCTTCCGCAATACTTGTGGAAACATGTCAATATCTTCCTAAATATAAGTTATCGAAATACTAATTTAAAAATATCTTTACATATATGCATTCTAAATTATTGTTGTTTTGGTCTTCAGTCCAGAGACTGGTTTGATGCAGCTCTCCATGCTACTGTATCCTGTGCAAGCTTCTTCATCTCCCAGTACCTACTGAAACCTACATCCTTCTGAAGTTGCTTAGTGTATTAAGCTCTTGGTCTCTCTCCACTATTTTTACCCTCCACGCTGCCCACCAATACTAAACTGGTGATCCCTTGATGCCTCAGAACATGTCCTACCAACCGATCCCTTCTTCTAGTCAAGTTGTGCCACAAATTTCTATTCTCCCCAGTTCTATTCAATACCTCCTCATTAATTATGTGATTTTCCCATCTAATCTTCAGCACTCTTCTGTACCAGCATATTTCGAAAGCTTCTATTCTCTTCTTGTCCAAACTATTTATCGACCATGTTTCACTTCCATATATGGCTACACTCCATACAATGGCTTCCTGACACTTAAATCTATACTCGATGTCAACAGATTTCTCTTCTGCAGAAACACTTTCCTTGCCATTGCCAGTCTACATTTTATATCCTCTCTACATCTACCATCATCAGTTATTTTGCTCCCCAAATAACAAACTTCATCTACTACTTTAAGTGTCTCATTTCCTAATCTAATTCCCTCAGCATCACCCGACTTAATTCGACTACATTCCGTTATCCTCGTTTTGCTTTTGTTGATGTTCATCTTATATCCTCCTTTCAAGCCACTGTCCACTCCGTTCAACTGCTCTTCCAAGTCCTTTGCTGTCTCTGACAGAATTACAATGTCATTCCGAACCTCAAAGTTTTCATTTCTTCTCCATGGATTTTAATACCTACTCCGAAATTTTCTTTTGTTTCCTTTACTGCTTGCTCAATATACAGATTGAATAACATCAGGGACAGGCTAAAACCTTGTCTCACTCCCTTCCCAACCGCTGCTTCCCTTTCATGCCCCTCGACTCTGATGACTGCCATCTGATTTCTGTACAAATTATAAATAGCCTTTCGCTCCCTGTATTTTACCCCTGCCACCTTCAGAATTTGAAAAAGAGTATTCCAGTCAACATTTTCAAAAGCTTTCTCTAAGTTTACAAATGCTAGAAACGTAGGTTTGCCTTTCCTTAATATATCTTCTAAGTTATGTCGTAGGGTTAGTATTGCCTCATATGTTCCAACATTTCTAAGGAACCCAAACTGATCTTCCCCGAGGTTGGCTTCTACCAGTTTATCCATTCGTCTGTAAAAAATTCATGTTAGTGTTTTGCACCCGTGAGTTATTAAACTGATACTTCGATAATTTTCACATCTGTCAACATCTGCTTTCCTTAGGATTGGAATTATTATAGTCTTCTTGAAGACTGAGCGCATTTCGCCTGTCTCATACATCATGCTCACCAGATGGTAGAGTTTTGTCAGGCCTGGCTCTCCCAACGCTGTCAGTAGTTCTGATGGAATGTTGTCTACTCCCAGGGACTTGTTCGACTTAGGTCTTTCAGTTCTGTCAAACTCTTCTCGCAGTAGCGTATCTCCCATTTCATCTTCATCTACATCCTCTTACATTTCCGTAATATTGTCCTCAAGTATGTTGCCCTTGTGTAGACCCTCTATATACTCCTTCCACCTTTCTGCTTTCCTTTCTTTGCCTAGAAATGGGTTTCCATCTGAGCTCTCAATATTCATACAAGTGGTTCTCTTTTCTCCAAAAGTCTGTTTAATTTTCATGCAGGGAGTATCTATTTTACCCCTGATTAGATATGCTTCTACATCGTTACATTTGTCCTCTAGCCATCCCTGCTGAGCCATTTTGCACTTCATGTCGATATCATTTTTGAGACGTTTGTATTCATTTTTGCCTGCTTCATTTATTGCATTTTTATATTTTCTCCTTCCATCTATTCAATTGAATATATATTCTGTTACCCAAGGATGTCTACTACCACTTGTCTTTGTGCCTACTTGATCCTCTGCTGCCTTCAACATTTCATCCTTCAAGGCTACCCATTCTTCTTCTACTGTATTTCTTTCCACCATTCCTGTCAATCGTTCCCTAATGCTCTGCCTGAAACTCTCTACAACCTTTGGTTCTGTCAGTTTAACCTGATCCCATCTCCTGAAATTCCCATCTTTTTGCAGTTTCTTCAATTTTAATCTACAGTTGATAACCAATAAATTGTGATCAGAGTCCACATCTGCCCCTGAAAATGTCTTACAATTTATAATCAAGTCCCTAAATCTCTGTCTTACCATTACGTAATTTATCTGACACCTTCCACTAACTCCAGGCCTCCTCCATGCATACAACCTTCTTTCACGGTTCTTGAACCAAGTGTTTGCTATGATTAAATTATGGTCTGTGCAAAATTCTATCAGGGCCTTCAAAATTACTGTTCTTAAAAATATTTCTGTTAGGGTAAAAGAAGACAGTTATTATATTCTGGTTGCTTTTCTATAGCATTTCGGTTTTTGTAACTTAAATTCGGTTTGTTCGTTTAGTAAAATTTGCATGTTTTTCTTCTTTAATTAGACAATATCTAATCTTCTAAATACTTTTAAAGACAGCCTTTATCCTCAAACTTTCATACAATGCTGCATGATTTGAATTTAAATTGCAATAAAATCTTATTACGTTCCTGAACGCTCTTCCCGTTTGGCCAACGTACATGCTCTGACAATTTTGGCAATTCGGTTACAAAACGAATTTAATTTACACGGGTTCTTCCAGTTATTTGACGAGGTGCTGTAGATAAAAAAACAAAATTTAATACCAGTAGTAGGCCTACTATCCTACCAGGAATGTTTTTGTAGACGATAATTTTGAATGCTTTTTTGTCAAGACATTTTTAAATACGTTTTTTTCGTAATATATTCTGAGAGATATTGCAGTTCTTACAGATGTGCTTTGGAATATCCACAGAGAAGTACAATATGAGATGTATATACTCACGCCCATAAAAGAGACGATAAAATGTAAATTTCGTTTCCTGTAGTTGTAAATTATCTTTAGATGGACGTTACAGGCACTGTTGCACAGCCAGTTTTATGTTTGGCGCTGTCAGTGTCATTATTCACTACTGTACTTTAAAAGCAAGTTTCTAGAACTACTTTTACATCATTCTCCGCCAGCCACCCAATGGGTACTTTTTACCAGTATCTGAGCCCTCCAATCCTCTTCCACTCGCGAATAGCGCGTGGGAAGAACGATTGCCGGTAAGCCTCAGTATTGACTCTAATTTCTTGAATTTTCTCCTCCTGGTCATTATGGAAGACGAATGTGGGGGAAATAATATGTTGTCCGACTCAACCCGGAAAGTGCTCTCTCGAAAGTTCAATAGTAAATCTCTCCGTGATGCACAGCGCCTCTCTTGAAACGTCTGCCAATGTAGTTTGTTGAGCATCTTCGTAACGCTATAGCGCCGAATAAACGATTCCGTGATGAAACACGCCGCTCTTCATTGGACCTTCTCTATCTCTTCTATCAGTTATACCTGGTAGGTATACCAGATAAATAAACAGTACTCAAGAATCGGTGTAAAAGGCGCCTTATAATACACTTCCTTCGTGGCTGAGTTACATTTCCTCAAGATTCTTCCTACAAATTTGAGTCTGGAATCTGGTTTTCCCACTATTTTTTTTTAAGCGGTCCTTCCCCTTGAGATCGCTCTGGATTGTTCCTCGTAGATATTTTGCGGTAGGTACTGTTTCCAGCGGTTTGTTATCAATAGTATAGCTGTATAGTACTGGATTTCTTTTCCTGTGTTTGCTCAAAATGTTGCGTTTATTTACGTTCGGGTCATCTAGCAGAGTCTGTATCATTCATCAATACTCTGGAGGTAGTTCTGCAAATTGTTACTATCTTCTGGCGTTGCTCCGTATCATCTGCGAACAGCCTTAAAGAACATCTGACGCTTTCTACTACATCATTTATGTATATTGTAAACAGTAACGGTTCAGTCAGACTTCCTTGGGATACTCCGGAAATCACATTTATATCTGTCGGCTTTGCTCCTTTTAAGTAGTATAATAGAGCCATTTTAATCTTTAGTGCTGTCAGCCAACTTTAAACGTAAGTCAGAGTATTGAAAATAGAATATGTACTTTAAGTAACGTTAAGTACGTTTTCTTATTATCTCACTTTGTATCTTTTACAGTGTGTATTTTGATGCGGCTCTTGTTAATTTGAAGAACGAACCGGTAAATGAAAACTACTTAGTGCGACTTGTGGTTCTTTTCAAACACTTAGTCTTGGAGTTAGATGGTTCATTGTATCCTAGTACTGGTTGCTTAGCATTCTAAAAGTATACTGTTATTCTGATGAACTCGCCTGTCATTGTATTAGGCTATGTTATCTATCATCTCATCCAGGGTGAATGCGGAATACCTTATTTTGGGGCCATCTGCTGCATTGTGTCCTGTCGCCAGAAGATAGCACAGTAGTGCTGCATACAAACTCCACAGTCGAATATGTATAGTTTCTGGATTATCTGTGTTTGTTTAGTGTCTGGGTGAGATTTAACGCTGAAAACGTATAACTACGAGGGTAATGCCGTAAGTCATGGCAACTATGGTATATCTTGGATTAATGCGAGAGCATGAGAAATCCACAATGTGTGGTGTGTATCTGAAAGCGAATGTAAAAAAAGGTTCCAGTGCACAAGGTCACGGTAATGATTGAAATGAAATCATGCATTGGAACTGTGTGTAAATTTATTCTGCACGAATACAAATGGAACAAAAGTTAATCAAAATCAGATTCTGTGTTTCAAAATAATCCGCCACAGCGTTGCCAACGATGGATTAGGCGTTAAATACCATTGGCACTGCAATCAATGTATGAAAAGTATCGCCGAAATGCAGCGAGGACATTAGCCCTGTTTGCAAAGTGCCTCCCACGCGAATGTTTCCTCGTTGTTGAATGAGGTCTAAGTCGCATGGGGTAAGTGAGGGAGGATCCATCTTTAGCACAAATCTCCCACTGGACGATTCATGCACTGGTACCAGATCATCTTTGCACGCGGTCGCAATTTTTTGATGAATTTCGGTAATGATTGCTGCGAGGTTTCGAAATTATTTACTGCGATTACGACGATGCCATACGTTCGCAAGATATATCGTAGTTTTCCATGACATATGCAGTAACCCTCGTGTAACCTTTGTCCGTATCCTGTTGGAATATCTTCGAAGTGAAGTTGAAAACAGACATGTGCTTTCATTCAGTAAATAAAATTGTAATGTAGTGTACTAATGCACATGAAGATGAGCTTGTTAGCTCTCGAAACGGGTCGAAAGGTAATAAAAATGCACTGACACAGGTAATTATTTTAATTTATCTCTTACGACTCATATTAAATATTAGTTTCAAAATAACGAAACAGAAATGAAAATTTTGTAGCGAGCACTACAGAAAATTAGATTGACTTACTCATAGCACTGTATACTTTTTAAATAGCATCGTTGTTTTGTTTTATGAATGTTCTTTTGAACACCTTTTTTACGAACAGTAAATGTCACTCTTTTAACGAACTCTCGTTCAAACTTGTTTTCAGTAACCGAAACTAACGGTTGCCTCTTGATCTTCTATGCATATTATAAATTAAAGTCCCCCAACGTGGTCTCTCTCTCTGTGACGGGATAATGTCAGGAACTACTGTAAGGGTTTTGATGCGGTTTTCACTAATACACAGAATGATTCACGAGGAAGGCTGTACGTACAATTTATTTCCAATAAGTAAAGATGAATATGTAATATATGTATTTTTGTCTGATCCAGATTGATTGACGTTTGGAGCGACATGTCATGGCAGTGGCTGTAGATACAAGCTGATGGTTGTAGGGACAAGCTGGTCAGGTAGAGAGGTGGTGGTATCTGTAGGAAGAAGCAGGAAAGTAACAGCTGCAAATCCGGAGCAGAGAAACTTCATTAGAGTCCAAACAGGCTATACTCTAAAGCCCCGCTACATTTTTCTATTTGTATGTGAAGTTTAACGCCAAACATACCATGGTGATTTTTACACGGTTTTTACACAACATATAGATTGATGTGCGATGGAGCTATGTGTATATTCACAAAAATTATAAATCAAAGCACCCACCGACTTTTTCTGTGTGTGCGTGCGCTGCTGTAGCCACTTCGACACGATTTTCTTCAACAGAGGGATTGTCTCACAACTAAGTTTGTTTTTATAACTGTGTAATATAAACAATTCGTACGTCCTAAGGTATCTGGTGCTACAAACGCAAAGGCGGGGTGGATAGCTAGTTACGGAGCAAAATGTGATCAACGATTCTTCCGTGGAAAACATTTAAACAGCAAGAACAGGAAATTTAAGAAATCTTACTCCCTTTTAGATCAGGAATTTATTTCGACGGACAAGAACCTGATCTGGCGCATTATGTGTCATTCCAGAGCCAAGTATTACTGTTTTCTCTATTTATGTAATCTATTAGACGCCACATCAAAACGTAACGTCAAATGAGATAGGTACGGGAATACAGTGACCGAAATTTAGTCATCACGAACAGAAACATTTGTTGTTTACAGTAATCGATAACGCTTACACACAGCTGAACCTTATAGTTATATCTGTTAAAAGTATTTGTGTTACCGTTTCTAAGTTATTAAATTTGTGTTGTGTCCTTGCACTTCACCTTCTTATTAGCTCTATGAAACAACGCCTGTTGCTGTATATTAAGTTTCAGATTCCTTGTAGGACAAACATTGTTAAAGCAAGGAGCAACAAATTTTATTTTACTGTGCGTTATTGGAACTATTCAGAACCTTTGCTTTAGTTTGAGACAATCTGTTCAGAAATGCACATGTTGTATGTGATTCTTTTCAATTTCAATGGTTTATTTTTTAATGATGAATACTTCATTTGCGGTTGAAAGACAGAGACCCTCAGATTCTAAAATTGTTAGGAAAAGACAAGTACGTGGGCGCATGAGTACAGTCATGAAGAAATTATGGGATCTGTTCCACGAACAAAGAAAATACTGCAATTGTAAGTTAAAGTGTTTTTAGGAAGTGAGTGCTAAAGATAGGTCAAATATCATAAGAAAATTTATTGATGTGGAAGACTGGAATGAACAATCATTGGATTTAAGAGGTTTCATTACAATCCTCCTAGTTCACAGAAGGCGATCAAGGAAGAATGAAAAAGAAGCATAGTTTTGACAATGTAATTTTATCTACAGGAGAGTACAGCATGACGTCATTTTACTTTAAATTTCGATGTGCAAAGAAGCCTTCATGGAAATACACGGAATAACAAGACAACGGCTAATGACAGTTCAGATATGTATGAATTCGGGCGAGGGTCCTTGTGATAGATCCGATCCCGTAAACTGACTAGGGCATGGAGTGTGGTGTGCTGACCACATGCTCCTCCATACCCGCATCCAGTGACGCCTGCGGGCTAAGAAGGACGCGGCGGCCGGTAGGTAACGTTGGGCCTTTATGGTATACTCGGGTGTTTAGATTTTTTCCATCGTGATAGTGTAAGCAGGGAAATACGCCATAGAAACTTAAGGAAGAAGTATGAGAGGCAATTTATGACCATAGGGATTCATTTAAGGATGGATCGAATCATTACCGCAATGACAAGACGAAAAAGTTGCTTTTGCCAGAGGAACTTTCTGCGAAAAAATGCATTCCCGAATTTTGACATTTGATGTGAAAGGGACAGAACAGTGTTCAACACCAAATGTAATGTAACTTTTGAGTAACCACGAGTGATACATGCTCAACCAGCGAAAAGTACACCGCTGAGATGAAAGTGCTGAATGGAAAATTATCTGAAAATTTATATGATGACATGATGAAATATATCTTGAAGGAAATTAAGTACATAAAGGTACATAAAGTAGAAGATGAAACATTTTACTCCTAAAAGAGAAACGCTTGTTAGAGAAGCGGAAATTCTAATGAAACAGAAGCACTCTGCACGGACATACAAAAAAAAAAATTATTCTTACCAAACATAAATACTAAACATGTCTATTAAAACAGGTAGTTGTCTGTTTACTCTTTATATGCATCAGCTTTCAAAAGCAACTTGTGTTCTGGATTTGCACTGAAGATATTGGAAGAAAAGGTGGCAATTAAGTTGCTATCTTACGACATCACTCTTTGACAGAATTATTTGACAAGAAAGTCAAACATCTTTGAAGTTTTTTGGTGATTCATGTTCAGACCAGAAAGAAGATTACACATTTCTAAGATATAATAATCTTGTGAATGAACTGTAAATTTTGGAGACAGTGAGAGTAACATTTCCTATTATTGGACACCCTTTTATGGAATATGTTAAGGATTTGGGACTGATTAACATAAAAACGGTAGCAGAAGCTCCAGCAGATATGGTGAATATCGTTATTGAAGCTCGATGTAAACCTAAGCCGTTTGATGTTGTGATGGTCAATGAAGATACGATATAAAATTGGGAATATTTGAGGAAAAATCTATTCTTAACAAGATCCATCAGGGAGGTGGTCATAAAGAAAAATCCCCATCTCACTGAACTTTAAGAAACTTATAATCAGACTTGACTTTTATAGGTCAACTACAAGAGCAACAGTCTGGAAGATACCAAATAGCATATTCTTCCCTTGTAATGTATTACATTACTTTAAAGCATTACTTTAAACATTATGCCAGTAAACCGAAAGTTTAAATATGTAAGCTAAGAGATTATATTAAAATTAATGTATTAACACGTCCTCCCAAATGACTTTCGTATTCATTAATTTTAGCCATTGATGCCCATGGAATTTGGTTTCAAACTTGAAAAATGCTCTAATGTACGCTTAGATGAAATAAGTATGATAAAACAGAAATTAAGTAAGTCGCTTTCTTTAGTAACAGAACTGTACTCGTGTGAATTACTTACATTAATCAAAGACGTAAAAAAACTTTTGAAACTTAGTACAGGTAATACAAAAAGTGGATCACAGTGCAAACGAATAAGAAGAAAATGAAACAATTTTAAATGTTGCGGTCCAGAGACGTGCTAAAAATGAACTGAGCAGATGAAGTATGAAATTAAGAACTAATTCAATTAAGTCAAGATGAAAATTCTTATTAGAAAAAGGGATAAAAAATAAAACTCCGTCAGAACAGGTCATGAAGGCCTAATGGTGTCGATCGACCGCTATGTGATCCTCAACCCACTGGCGTCTCTGGTTGCGGGCATGGAGGGGTATGTGGTCAGCACACAGCTCTCCCGACCCTTGTCAATTTTCGTGACTGCAGCCGCTGCTTCTCTGTCAATTAGCTTCTCACAAGGGCTGAGTGTTGAAAATGGTTCAAATGGCTCTGAGCACTATGGGACCTAACTGCTGAGGTCATCAGTCCCCTAGAACATAGAACTCCTTAAACCTAACTAACCTAAGGACATCACACACATCCATGCCTGAGGCAGGATTCGAACCTGCGACCGTAGCGGTCACGCGGTTCCAGACTGTTGCACCTAGAACCGCTCGGCCACTCCGGCCGGCGGGGTTGAGTGTAATACCCTTGTCAAGAGCGCTCGGCAGACCCAAACGGTCATCCATCCTAATGGAAGCCACGTCCGCCAGCGCTTCGGTGATCTGACGGGAACCCGTGTTACCACTGCGCCAAGGTAGTTAGCCTTGTTAGAAAGATATCTGCTGAGACATCTAGCAGAGAACAAGAGAGGAAAATTTTGCATAAACATGCAAAATATTTAACCTATTAGTATACAGTAGGGTGTAAGAATACCTACATTAGACAATCAGTATTTAACGCTACAGATACATTTCGAGTTTGTTAACAGATAAGTGAATCTAATCAAATTAATTCAGAGAAACAACATGAAAGACTCACTCTTAGGAGAATTTGCTTTAGTTGTACAATGTATAGAACAAATCCATGATATAGCATCAATAATATGATAGCATATTTCATTTCAAAAAACATAGTACATCTAAATAGCCAAACGAAAGAATAACAGCGACGTTTTAAGTTCCATACTCGGGAAGCTTGTCCAAACTGAAGGACAGAGCTGGCGTTAGGGAGAGGTCGAATGCCTAGCTAAATAGAAATCAAATGAAAGTTTTAAAACCAGCGCCCGTATTTTCGAACAAAATGACAGAGTGCTGGAGTCCCTCAATGAAGCTGCTGGGTTACTTTTTCTAAATAAGCATTTATATCTAGTGTTGGTTGGTTGGTTGGTTTGGGGAAGGAGACCAGACAGCGTGGTCATCGGTCTCATCGGATTAGGGAAGGATGGGGAAGGAAGTCGGCCGTGCCCTTTCAGAGGAACCATACCGGCATTTGCCTGGAGTGATTTAGGGAAATCACGGAAAACCTAAATCAGGATGGCCGGACGCGGGATTGAACCGTCGTCCTCCCGAATGCGAGTCCAGTGTCTAACCACTGCGCCACCTCGCTCGGTATATCTAGTGTCTCAATTAATACAATATACTGCAGTGTGGTAGGTAAGGCAAGACAGTACATAAGTCGATGTAGAGAAAAAAAAATTACATACACCGAAGAGCCGAAGACACTGGTACACCTATCTTATATCGTGTTGGGCCCCCACGAACATGCAGAAGTGCCGCAACACGACGTGGCATGGACTCTACTAATACCTCAAGTAGTGCTGGAGGCAAGTGACACCATGAATCCAGTAGGGCTGTCCATAAATCTGTAAGAGTACCAGGTGGTGAAGATCTCTCCTGAACAGCACGTTGCAAGGTATACAACAATTCTCAATAATGTTCACGTATGTGTCACCTGTCAGAGTCGAATCTAGAAGGATCAAGGGACCCATATCACTCGAACTGCACACACCCCACCCCATTACAGAGCCTCCACGCGCTTGAACAATCCCCTGCTGACATGCAGGGTCCATTGATTCCTGCGGTTGTTTTCATACCCGTACAAGTCCATCTGCTCGATAAAATGTGAAACGAGTCTCATCCGACCAGGCAACATGTTTCCAGTCATCAACAGTCCAACGTCGCTGTTGACTGGCCCAGGCGTGGCGTAATCCTTTGTGTAGTGCAATCATGAAGGGTAGGCGAATAGGCCTTCGGCTCCGAAAGCCTACATCGATAATGTTTCGTTGAGTGGTTTGCACGCTAACACTTATTGATGGCCCGACATTGAAATCTGCAGCAATTTGCTTAAGGATTGCACTTCTGTCACGTTGAACGATTCTCTTCCGTCGTCATTAGTCCCGTTCTTGCAGGATCTTTTTGAGCCGCAGACATTTCGGAAATTTGATGTTTTGCCGAATTCCTGATATTCAGAGTACACTAGTGAAATGATCGTACGGGAAAATCCCCATTTCGTCGCTACCTCAAAGATGCTGTGTCCCATCGCTCAAGCACCGACTATAACACCATGTTGAAATTCACTTAAATGTTGATAACCTGCCACTGTAGCAGCAGTGGCAGATCTAACACCTGCACCAGACACTTGTTGCCGACCGCAGCACCGTATTCTGCCTGTTTATATATTTATGTATTCGAATCCGCATGCCCATCCCGGTTTCTTTGGCTCTTCAGTGTACATGCAAGCGTTACAATACAAGGACTAGAAAAAACAGGAAACACCGCGAGAAATGCAAGCTTAAAGATAAACGCAGATAATATTGTATTGTGTAGAGTATTGTGTATTTAAGAAGGGAACCTAGAAACGACGGAGAGGCTTCGTCCTGCTGTAGCCCTCAGTGGTTCACAATCCCACAACAGGCTACAGTAGTGCACCCACACCGCCACAGTGGACCCCCCGGGTACGTCTCATACCAGACTAGTGTAACGCCAGTGTTTGCGTGGTAGAGTAATTATGGTGTATGCGTACGTGGAGACAGCGTTTGTGCAGCAATCGCCGACGTGGTGTAACTGAGGCGTAACAAGTGGAACCAGCCCGCAATCGCCGAGGTAGATGGAAAACCGTCTTAAAAACCATCCATAGGCTGGCTGGGGCACCGGACCTCGACACCAGTCCGCCGGGCTGATTCGTGCCGGGGACCGGCACAGGCGTGATAACGCAGATAGTAGTGAAGCCTGTTGCATTTAACTACAAACTGTATCTGTGCAACGTCCTCAATGGGTTGCATGTGCCAGTAGAGATCAAAACAGCGTTCTGTGTATTTAAGAGTGGATTATTTCGGAGCTTAGGGAGCCGATGATGGTCGTATGGTGATTGCTCCCGTAACCAAGAGAGCCAAAGTATTTAATTTTCAGGAGACACCGCATCGAAGATTCAAGGAAAGCGAGAAAACGTCATCTACTAAATATCAGCGCAGACGAAAGAGTTTATTGAGTGGCGGTGACAGACGCTAATGGAAAATGATTGTGACGACAGCTGCAAGAGTCACTGCAGAACTGAATGTCGCACTCGCGAACCCTCTCAGCGCGGAAACAACACAAAGTGTTCTTTAAACGCAGAAACTGCAAGGTGAGCTGCAATTCCAAAACCACACATCAGTGATGTAAATGAACAATTGGAAAAAGTGGTGCCGAAATTGTAAAACCTGGGCTATGGAGCAATGGCATAATGTTATTTAGTCGGCTCTTTCTTGTTTCACTCGGTTTACAACATCTGGCCATGATCGTCCCAAAAGTGATGACTGGGCTTCAAGGTTAATCTACAAGGTCTCATCACTATCTGTCAATCACAAAGTAATTTTAGTCGTAATATTTTGTAGTTTCCCCGCGGCGGCTGACCTCTTGCTACACCCACTGCCAGCGAGTGATTTGGTCCTGTAGCGCCAATTGGTTGTGGCAGGTTGGGGAGGTACGCAATGAGACCCATGTTTATCTGACAAGATTCAAATATATTTCGTTAATTAAACACTTTACATTTTGAGCTACACTGTTCACAACTATTATTTCAAATGATCGATGTAGTGATCATTGGTACTTCAGCGATGTAGTCCGTTGCAATGTACTGTCGAAACATTAATCACTCAGTTCAGATGTTTGGACCACAAATACACAAACTCAACGGTTCCAGTGCGTTGCTATTAATTTAGACGAGTGCAGCAGTTCTTGCAATCAGCATTAAACAATTCTGGTGGCCTTACTGGAAATTTTCATGAGCGCACGTGACAGTTTGATGATATGGCGGTAAAATATCCGAACGAAAAGCTTTTACACACTTGATATTTATCCTGAACAATTATATGTCTCTGTCTCGCTTTTAATGTTCACACGGATAACTGTACAGGACACGTTGCTTGGCCCGTAATCGACCGGACACGGTTGATTGTTATTCTCGCGACACAACACACGATCTCGAAATTATCCTATTCAGGTATTGAGTCCCAGCATTGATATGAAACAAACAATTTTTGTGGCATGATTTTTTACTACTACAGCAAAATTATCTGCCAACTGCGTTCTACGGCCGCCGCATCGACACTGCATGATGAACGCACCCAGAAGCCAAACCAGCACTACCTCCAACCGCGCTCTGCGCTCACCACAGAGGATAATATCGATATCTGCACGTGGGATAGGCAGCGATGTTATAATATACTTGCAAGTTTATTTCTCTCCATGTCGATCATGTGGACATGTAGGAATGTCCATGTAAGAACGTTCTTATACTGACAGAGGTAACGGCTCCCCTTTTCGCAACTTTGTTTGAACAGCTTTGTATGCTGATATGCTTATATCATATTCGTTAGTAGAGGAATTAAATGTCTTGCGACGATTTTTGTGTTTGGTAGCCTTTAATGAATCCTCCAGACAAAAGTTAAGAAATACATAAGAAGTTTAATCAGTTCTCACTCACAGCTTTTATATTTGGTACTTTCATCTTTTCGTCATTTCGGAATGATTTTCTTCCTTCGGAGCATTAGGACCAAATTTTAGACAAAATTATCTACATTTCTGGAATTTTAAAAAAATTTGTTCTTTTAGTTTTATTTACTCGACAAGGTGGCCGGCCGGCTGAGCCACTGTCCGCCATCTACTAATATGAGCTACTGTAGTGGCCCAACGATCGTAAACAATATTTGACAAACCGAGATTAAAGAAGGGAATTCGCTAAATTCGTGCGAAAATGGACGTGGAAAGATTTGTTTCGTTGTATTTTGTTTTTCATTGTATCCCGTCATTACTCATAAATAATGCTCAGAATTTAGTCGAGCTAAATAGATTGGTGAATGCCTTCCTTATTTTGGGGTTGTGTAGGAAGTTATGCCATTGTATCATCGTATCAGACAGTTTTAAGTGTTTTGTTATAATGGAGATCGTTGAAATGGCAAATTCTTGGGCCGCCAAAAACTGCAGGTAAACATTTGTGAACAAAGTATGAAAATTTAGTTTATTAGCAAAAGGAATGAAACGAAATCTGTAAGCTTTCACAGAGAAGTTACAGATACTATGAGGAAATTGAAAATACTGTTTTATATCCACTAATATAGAACAGATTAAATAAGTTCTGAAATTGTTTCTTAATAAAAAAAAGTCGTAGGGCGTGGCTAACAGGAAAAATTTAAAACTTAAAAGAAATAGGAATTCACGAAGGTATCATTCAAGATAGATCAAAATTCAGAACTCTAATTTAGGAATGCTAATTTACCGTGTAACTTATCTGGTATATTACATCGTTCCGATTATTTTCTGTTTAGTTGTCTCCACAGTTCTGCAATGTTTTAGAACTGATAACATACGGAAGTATATATATTATTGAAACTAGGTTATGTCCTCTTAGGAGGAATGATTATGTATTGCCGCATTTCATAGTGAAGTGGGAAGAAGTATAGTATTTTACAAAAATAGTTTTGTTTCTATAACACAAACAAAACAGAAGGTATTATTCACATTGAACTGGTCTTTAATCAACGTGTTTTGTTACAACTGTCACTCTAGAATGTTACAATACGCCAGAATCGCTGTTATGAATAAATATAGGTAATAACAGGCGAGGCAGAAAATGTTGTCACTTGTAATACATTAAACTGTGGTCTGAAGAAAGCAAGTAGAAATACATCGCACGAGAAGAAAAGAATGCTAAACAAAACGAAGTGTGTCGATGTGATGCTTCCTTAAACATCTTAAAAAACCGGTCTCCAGAGTTAGGTCTTCATATTCAGCTAACTTCTCGTATTTACTGCGGGACAGTTCCATGCAAAAATCGATTTCTGCCATATTCTGCTCTACTTTTTTATAAGCCCTACCAGATGCTATGTAAGAAGTTCTGTGTTTCACAAGGAAAAAGAACTATTGTTGTTCAGGTAAAAAAAAAGTTGTGTTTGAAGACGATGTCTCAATATTCTCATCTCTAGATGAACTTAGCTCGATATCTTGAATCACTCTTTTGAAACAGCGCACGTGTGTGTGCCTTTGGTACACTCGTACTGTTGTTAGTGGCTGCGCACTGCTTGCACTGCTTACCGCGCAGCGGGATAAAACACATTATTGTGATTCCTGGCAAATTTGCCCAGAAGCTGATGAAATTAAATGCTGCAATTAAGTAGTCGGATTATCCAAATTACCGCTAAATAGAGGCGAGGTCTGTTTACAGTAATCATACAAAGTGCATCCTGCCAAGTTTTGCTTGTTGAGCGCGTTGAGTGATAACCCCGCATTTGGTTCGATTTGTTCTAACGATCAGCTGTACTACGCCACTGTCGGCAAATAGATTCACTCACCCCGTATTTCTCTCTCATCGCCACCAACAATACAAAAATAACACTCACTGAAGATAGTCGCCAAGACGAAACACGTATATCTATATCCACAAAGTTCAACAAAAGTTTTTAATCGCCCATTCGTTTTGAAATTCAGCGACATAATCACGTTTCCTGTGGAGAGTATTTAACAACACACTTGAGCAACGTCAGTACGTTGTGGAACGTCACCTCGCTCGGATGTAGGCTTAAATCCATCGTGGCGTCTAATCAGTGAGATCGTCAAAACCGGTCCAAACTGCCCTAATATTCAATAGCGATTTAGCATTAGTCGCGCAGGATAAGTGATCATTGTTGATACCCAAAAACAGCTCATTTCAACCGATCCCACATCGGTTTGATTGACGACCAGGGAACAGGTAGGCAGCTCCATTTTCGTGATCGTAGCATACTGAAGGGAAGGTGTTTGAGAACAGCACGATGAGCTAGCGAGTTATCATCCATCAACGTGAAATTGTTACCAAACTGTTGGCGACACAGTCGCTCTATTGACTGCAGAATCTCCTCCCTATTCCGTGGACACGTAGAGACTGCCCTCAGCGACCACTAGAGGTGACCCGTGGAGCCATGTAATGTCATCTTAGAACGTCACTCCACCAGTGACTTGATGCGAATGTGGCGCACAGTCTTGGAGACGTTCTTCTGAATTCGGACTTCCGAAGTTGTTTCACCGCGGAAGTTCGTAACACAGTCCCTCTTTTCAATCGTCGTACGAACGGCCAGATGGCAGATATTGAAATCGTGGAATTGAAAACGACCTACAGTCGCTTAGTAATGGAAAGGCGTCGGGATGAGATGACATACAAATGGTTCAAATGGCTCTGACCACTATGGGACTTAACATCTGAGGTCATCAGTCCCCTAGAACTTAGAACTACTTAAACCTAAATAACCTAAGGACATCACACACATCCATGCCCGAAGCACTATTCGAACCTGAGACCGTAGCGGTCGCGCGGTTCCAGACTGAAGCGCCTAGATCCGCTCGGCCACACCGGCCGGCGATGATATACACTACTGGCCATTAAAATTGGTACACCAGAAACACGACGTGCTACAGACGTGAAATGTAACCGACGGGAAGAAGATGCTGTGATATACAAATGATTAGCTTTTCAGAGCATTCACACAAGGTTGGCGCCGGTGGCAACACCTACAACGTGCTGACATGAGGAAAGTTTCCAACCGATTTCTCATACACAAACAGCAGTTGATCGGCGTTGTCTGGTGGAACGTTGTTGTGATGCCTCGTGTAAGGATTGTTGGTTGGTTGGTTTGGGGAAGGAGACCAGACAGCGTGGACATCGGTCTCATCAGATTAGGGAAGGATTGGGAAGGAAGTCGGCCGTGCCCTTTCAGAGGGACCATCCCGGCATTTGCCTGACGTGATTTAGGGAAATCACGGAAAACCTAAATCAGGATGGCCGGACGCGGGATTGAACCGTCGTGTAAGGAGGAGAAATGCGTACCATCACGTTTCCGACTATGATAAAGGTCGGATTGTAGCCTATCGCGATTGCGGTTTATCATATCGCGACATTGTTGTTCGCGTTGGTCGAGATCCAATGATTGTTAGCAGAATATGGAATCGGTGGGTTCAGGAGGGTAATACGGAACGCACTGCTGGATCCCAATGGTCTCGTATCACTAGCAGTGGAGATGACACGCATCTTATCCGCATGGCTGTAACGGATCGTACAGCCACGTCTCGATGGCTGAGTCGACAGATGGGGCCGTTTGCAAGACACAAACCATCTGCACGAACAGTTCGACGACGTTTGCAGCAGCATGGACTATCAGCTCGGAGGCCATGGCTGCGGTTACCCTTGACGCTGCATCACAGACAGGAGCGCCTGCGATGGTATACTCAACGACAAACATGGGTGCACGAATGGCAAAACGTCATTTTTTCGGATGAATCCAGGTTCTGTTTACAGCATCATGATGGTCGCATCCGTGTTAGGCGACATCACGGTGAACTCACATTGGAAGCGTGCATTCGTCATCGCCATACTGACGTATCACCCGGCGTGATGGTATGGGGTGCCATTGATTACACGTCTCGGTCACTTCTTGTTCGCATTGACGGCACTTTGAACAGTGGACGTTACATTTCAGATGTGTCACGACCCGTGGCTCTACCTTTCACTCGATCCCTGCGAAACCCTACATTTCAGCAGGATAATGCACGACCGCATGTTGCATGACCTGTACGACTGCTGCCCTGGCCAGCACATTCTCTCACCAATTGAAAACGTCTGGTAAATGGTGGCCGAGCAACTGGCTCGTCACAATACGCCAGTTACTACTCATGATAAACTGTGGTATCGTGTTGAAGCTGCATGGGGAGCTGTACACGCCTTCCAAGCTCAGTTTGACTCAATGCGCACGCGTATCATGGCCGATATTACGGCCAGAGGTGCTTGTTCTGGGTACTGATTTCTCAGGATCTATGCACCCAAATTTGGTGAAAATGTCGGTTCTAGTAGTGGCCAGTAGTGTACCTATAAGATGCTATGAAGATTATGCGAAATAACTTACTCCTCTTCTAGCAGTAATTTATAGTAGATCACATGAGGAACGAAAGGTACAGTCATACTCAAAAGTATCCGAATGACCTGAACTGCATTTCACCTGATTCGCATGCAACCAGCATAACGTGGTTGTCTAGTAAGTCCACTAATCGCTCCTTGGTACAGTCGTTTGACTATTGAAAGTGGTTCCAACATGTCACCACTAGAAAACACTGCTCTGTATCGCAGTAACTCAAGATGTCAAGTAATACCACGATGCTACAAATATCAGGGAATGCCTTGTCACAGATAACACTGCCCTAAAGGCTTGTAAGCTCACATTTATTACAATATATGACATACCTGAAATGTTACTACTCTCATTATTACGTCAGATAGGTAATGCACGTAGAAAGTTCGTCGTATTCATGATTTCCTCTTCAAAGTAACACAGTACTTATTATTTAACACAAAATGACATTAAAAATTTAAGTTACCCAAGAGCAGATAGTTGAGAATATGTATG
The DNA here is from genome assembly GCF_023864345.2 of Schistocerca serialis cubense. Lineage (NCBI taxonomy): Eukaryota > Metazoa > Arthropoda > Insecta > Orthoptera > Acrididae > Schistocerca > Schistocerca serialis. The sequence goes on along the minus strand of NC_064644.1, from coordinate 385,457,949 downwards.
AATTGCAAATGACACGACGAATCGTCTCGTTCTGCATATGGATTCAAACCCAGGTAAGGCAGACTAAGCAAAGATTTCCTGACTGACGCAAACTAACAGTCATTCCTGATTAGGCATACAGAGAGTTATATACCTCGATTTTAGACGGTATCAGTTAGCAAATATCAACTTTAAACTATATAACGCAAACGTTTTTAACGGACGCGAATTCCTACCCAGCATCTATTGTCCCTGTTAACGAACTACGAGAGATGTTAAATGTTGCTTCTTCATAAATAACTTACTTGAAAGGCCGTGAGGCAAAGCTTTGCGTTGGACAGGGATTCGAACCCAGAACCCAATCGGATTGATATCGAAGCACAACCAACTGTGACATATCGGACTTTCTAGGCAATAGCTAGATGTTTTAACTGAAATGACGAGACGAAACATTAATATTTTTCCTTCCCAGGACTCCAACCCGGCACCTATTGCTGTTATATTCTAGAGAAAACGAACGTAAAATATGGGTTTGTTGCACCAGCAGCGACATGTGAGCATGTTTGAACTAGAAATAATATGACGAAGAGTTCAGTGCTCACTGGGAATAGAGCCCCACTCATATCGTTGTTGACTACACAAAAGTGGCTCTGAGCACTAGGCGACTTAACTTCTGAGGTCATCAGTCGCCTAGAACTTAGAACTAATTAAACCTAACTAACCTAAGGACATCACACACATCCATTCCCGAGGCAGGATTGGAACCTGCGACCGTAGCGGTCGCTCGGCTCCAGACTGTAGCGGCTAGAACCGCACGGCCACTCCGGCCGGCTTGACTACACACAAAGAGACGTCAGCCACCGAATTTTTCTCCACCAGCTGCTCGGAATAACATCTTGAACTTACAGTGATCTCGCAAATACTTCTGTGTCCCACTGGGAGTCAAAAACGCCAGATATCGTTAGTGTTGACAACGAATGAAAAAACATTAAAACTCAAAATTATTATCCAAAAGCTGATAGGTGTTGTCATGCTAGAGCTTGATAATACATTGTGAAATCTTTAGTGCCGTGCTAGGATTCGAACCCATTCACGAGTAATATGTGGAGATGTTGAGGAATCTGCAGTTTTGATCAAACAACAAATTGTTGCCGAGCTGTATTGTCACGAAGGTATCAGACCGCCCTAAACGCGGAATTTGCATTCTCAGTTCAGAACCAATTTTATCGACATACAGAAGCTCAGATAAAAGATGGAATAAGCGACATCTTCAATTTTTTGGTCCTGTCCTCCTCAGTTGCGCGTAATACTACGGTATGTTGATGATTTTCACTTATGGACCGTCTGACAGCAACTGAATAAAACACAATTTTAGTGCCATACGCGTTTCGCCTTTATTTTCTGCAAGGCATCATCAGTGGCCTGTAATATGTACATATGTTAGTTATTTTATTTACATTTTTGTCACTGTGCCTATAGGTTATAAACAGTTCTGGTGGTTGGTATTTCCTATTAAGTAGTAATGTTTTGAACTGTACTTACAGGTTGCGTAGACAGTTTCTTACATATTACGCTCCTGTTGCATTTTTGGTCTTGTTCGTCTTCCTATGAGCGCCAATTTGCTGTTTTTTCTGCATTTCACAGCACTATGCACTGAACGCTTTTTTTAATGCAATGTTTTGATTTCTGTTGCCGACTGTCAAATGTTTTTGCAAAAGATCGAATATTACTGCCAAACTTATGAGTGTAACTATCGAAGTATCTGTGGTCTGTTCGTGTATGCATTTGTGTGTGCGCTTGTGTATATATATATATGTGTGTGTGTGTGTGTGTTTTTTTTTTTGGTGTCATATTATTTAATTTTATTTTATTGTATTTAGTTATTTAATTTTGTTTATGTCCTGTGTATGTGTGTTTTGGTGATATATATATATATTTTTTTTTGTGCTGTGTATGTGTGTCTGTCTGTATTTTGGTGTTATGCAATTTTTTTTTTTTTTTTTTTTTGGAGGGGGGGCGGCTGTTTATGTGTGTGTGTGTGTGTGTGTGTGTGTGTGTGTGTGTGTGTGTGTTGGCTCTGAGCACTATGCGACTCAACTTCTGAGGTCATCAGTCGCCTAGCACTTAGAACTAATTAAACCTAACTAACCTATGGACATCACACACATCCATGTCCGAGGCAGGATTCGAACCTGCGACCGTAGCAGTAACGCGGTTCCAGACTGAAGCGCCTTTAACCGCACGGCCACACCGGCCGGCTGTGTGTGTGTGTGTGTGTGTGTGTGTGTGTGTGTGTGTGTGTGTGTGTGTGTGTGTATTTTGGTGTTATATACTTTTTTTTATGTTATCATTTCCTTTATTAAGTGTAGTAAGGAGCCTGTGCTGATGTGTGTTTGCTCATTTATCACATGTTTGTTTTCTGCTATGGCTTTCTGGATGTGGGAGTTTTCTTGCATTTGTATAAGATGTTTGTCATGGTTGCTTATTCTCATTATTTTCATTTCTTGTTCCATGTTTGTAGGATGATGGTTGTAGTGTTTTAAATTCTCTGCAAATGTGGAATGGTTTGTTTCATACTTCCAACATCTGACATGTTCTTTGTATCTTGTTTCAAAATTCCTGCATGTCATGCCTATGTATACTGCATCACAACTTTGACATTCAAGTTTATATATTCCTGATTGTTGGAATTTGTCCCTCTTGGTAGCTGGCTGGCTTAGGTGTGATTGAAGGGTTTGCCCAGGCTTATATGCTATTTTGAAGCCCTGTCTCTTCAGGATGTTTGCAACTCTGTGTGTTAGTTTATGTGTGTAGGTCATGGTGTACCATCTGGTTCTTTTCTGTGTGGTGTTGTCATTGTGTGTGTTTTTTGAGTGTGTTTGTAAGTTTTCAGCTTGTGAGTTCTTTTGTATTGTGGAAATGCTGTGTTTGTTTTTTATTTGTGTTTTTATTTTTTGATTGAGCCTGTGTACCACATGTGTGTCATACCCGTTGTTCCTAGCTATTTGTATGATCGTGTTCATTTCCTGTTCGTAGTTTCTCTTACTGAGTGGGATTCTGTTTAATCTATGTAACATGTGTCTTAGTGCTGCAAATTTCTGGCTTTGGGGGTGGTTGGATGTGCAATGTATTATTGTGTCCGTGGCTGTTGGTTTTCTAAATATGTTAAATGTATGTTTTCCATTTCCTTTTTTAATTGTAATGTAAAGAAAATTTATCTGATTTTCTTTTTCTTTTTCAAGTGTGAATTTTATGTTCTTATGAGCTTTGTTTATTTCTGAATGGAGTTCATCTATTTTTTCACTTGGCTCGTCTACCAAACAAATAATGTCATCCACGTATCTGTACCAATATATGATTTTGAAACTTTCATTTGTGGTTATCTTATCAAATATCTGATTTTCAAGGTGACTGATGAAAATGTTTGCTAGTGTTCCTGATATTGGGGATCCCATGGGCAGTCCATCAGTTTGTAGATAATATTCTTCCTCAAACTGAAAGTAGTTTGGTTCAGTTGTGAGTCTGAGCATATCTGTTATTTCTTTTATTGCGTCTGTGGTGAGGTTGCTGTGGGATGAGAGATTTTGTTCTATGATTTCTATTGTTTCTGTGATAGGGATGGAGGTATACATATTTTCTATATCGAATGAAATCAGTGATGCTGTGTGTGTTACCTGTATGTTCTGTATATTTTCTATTAGGTTTCATGTGTTTATCACTGTTCTCTTGTTTTCTACTTTATAGTGTTTTGTAACTAACTTTTGGAGGTGTTTGGCTATGCGGTATGTTGGGGCTTTCTTGAAGTTGATAACAGGTCTCATTGGCATTCCGTCTTTATGTACTTTCGGTTGACTGCGGAGTGTTGGTGCTTGTGGGTTTTTCTGTGTTGAGTAGTATATTTGTTTGTCTGTGAGTGTGTGTTCAATGTTTTTCAGTGTTCGTTTCACATTTGCCTGGAATCGTGTAGTGGGATCTGACTTCAGTTTTTGTATTGCGTTGGTGTTTATGTATTCCTTGGTTTTTGTGATGTATTGCTCTTTATCCATGAGTACTGTTACATTTCCCTTGTCTGCTCTTGTTATTAATACGTTGTTGTTTGTTAACTTTTGTTTTAACCTTTTCATAGTAGCTGCTTCTGTTTGGTTGTTCTTATTGTGTGTCTGCTGTGTTTGTTTTATTATGCCTTTTATTTCTTCTTTTACTAGTTCTCTTGTCAGTCCTATGTTTATTTCACAATTATTTTGTTGTTCTTCACGTGTAAGGATGTGTTCGGTTTCTACTATGAGATTTTCTATATATTGATTGTTCACCTTGCTATTGGTGCAGTGTTTCAAACCTTTTTCCAAGAGCATTTTTTCGTTTTCGTGTAGTTCTGTCTCTGTTAGGTTAACTAAGCGTGGATGGAATGAGTGTTGGTGTTCATGTGGTTTCACATTTAAAATGTAAATGTATTTTTGCGTCTTTTTTGCTGTTAGTTTCATTATCTTGTGTTTATGTTTGTTTTCTAAATGTTTCATTGCTATGTATGTGTTGTGCTCAGTTTTTTCCACTAGTGCCATGAAAACTACGGCGTTTCCTACGTTTTTTGCCAATTCTAGATGAGTCTCATAGAGCATCATGTTTAGGTGCTGTTTTTTCGAATAGAGCATCTTAATTTCATGTAGTAACCAATATCGTTCTGCAAATGATTTCGACTTTTGTGCCACTGTAGAACTGTTTTTAACCTTTACATTAATGTAGCTTGGAATTAAATCGTTCTTTTTGCATGTTCTGTTGAATTTTATATGCTGTATCGTCTTATGGAGTCTCAGATGTATTTTCTTGAACCTGTTGTACACGTTGACAGGGAATGCTTGACATAGCTGTATTGACATCTTCAATTTTTTGGTCCTGTCCTCCTCAGTTGCGCGTAATACTACGGTATGTTGATGATTTTCACTTATGGACCGTCTGACAGCAACTGAATAAAACACAATTTTAGTGCCATACGCATTTCGCCTTTATTTTCTGCAAGGCATCATCAGTGGCCTGTAATATGTACATATGTTAGTTATTTTATTTAAATTTTTGTCACTGTGCCTATAGGTTATAAACAGTTCTGGTGGTTGGTATTTCCTATTAAGTAGTAATGTTTTGAACTGTACTTACAGGTTGCGTAGACAGTTTCTTGCATATTACGCTCCTGTTGCATTTTTGGTCTTGTTCGTCTTCCTATGAGCGCCAATTTGCTGTTTTTTCTGCATTTCACAGCACTATGCACTGAACGCTTTTTTTAATGCAATGTTTTGATTTCTGTTGCCGACTGTCAAATGTTTTTGCAAAAGATCGAATATTACTGCCAAACTTATGAGTGTAACTATCGAAGTATCTGTGGTCTGTTCGTGTATGCATTTGTGTGTGCGCTTGTGTATGTATGTGTGTGTGTGTGTGTGTGTGTGTGTGTGTGTGTGTGTGTGTGGGTTTTTTTTTTTTTTTTGGTGTCATATTATTTAATTTTATTTTATTGTATTTAGTTATTTAATTTTGTTTATGTCCTGTGTACGTGTGTGTGTGTGTGTGTGTTTTGGTGATATATATATATATATATATATATATATATATATATATATTTTTTTTTGTGCTGTGTATGTGTGTCTGTCTGTATTTTGGTGTTATGCAATTTTTTCTTTTTTTTTTGTTTTTGGAGGGGGGGCGACTGTTTATGTGTGTGTGTGTGTGTGTGTGTGTGTGTGTGTGTGTGTGTGTGTGTGCGTGTGTGTGTGTGTGTATTTTGGTGCTATATACTTTTTTTATGTTATCATTTCCTTTATTAAGTGTAGTAAGGAGCCTGTGCTGATGTGTGTTTGTTCATTTATCACATGTTTGTTTTCTGCTATGGCTTTCTGGATGTGGAAGTTTTCTTGCATTTGTATAAGATGTTTGTCATGGTTGCTTATTCTCATTATTTTCATTTCTTGTTCCATGTTTGTAGGATGATGGTTGTAGTGTTTTAAATGCTCTGAAAATGTGGAATGGTTTGTTTCATACTTCCAACATCTGATATGTTCTTTGTATCTTGTTTCAAAATTCCTGCATGTCATGCCTATGTATACTGCATCACAACTTTGACATTCAAGTTTATATATTCCTGATTGTTGGAATTTGTCCCTCTTGGTAGCTGGCTGGCTTAGGTGTGATTGAAGGGTTTGCCCAGGCTTATATGCTATTTTGAAGCCCTGTCTCTTTAGGATGTTTGCAACTCTGTGTGTTAGTTTATGTGTGTAGGTCATGGTGTACCATCTGGTTCTTTTCTGTGTGGTGTTGTCATTGTGTGTGTTTGTTGAGTGTGTTTGTAAGTTTTCAGCTTGTGAGTTCTTTTGTATTGTGGAAATGTTGTGTTTGTTTTTTATTTGTGTTTTGTGGAATAAGTGCCCTGTGACCCTACATAGCGTTTGTTTCGTCACTAGAAATAAATAACTAGTATAAGAAAGGTTACTGGTGATAGAGTTTCTACATGTCGCCACTCCAGACTTTACTGTGGTTCAACCTGACGCCTACTTGGCAGAGAAAGAATATCTTCTTTAATGTGAATTTCAGACCACACTGCCATTATATCTTCTTCACTTGGTGTAGCCAGAAGAGAATGGAATTTTTCTCTCCCTATCTAGAATCATTGACAGAAGTGGGAATCGAACCCAGATCATAGGTATAATAACCTCTCAGCAGTCCAACAGACCACCAAATCCTCTCTCATGTGACTCATTTTTCTATCATAACACCGTTGCGCCACGCTGGATGTGAATTCTGACACACAGATTCCCTGTAGTAAATTGCAGCATTTACTTGGTTGACCGAATCACCATGTACTAGCTGCTTCGGCTACCCAGTGCATACATTCGACTCTATTTTGTAATCACCGAAATAAAATCACGTAACTGCCACCTACACAGAACTGCCAACAGTGTAGGATGCAGAAATTTAAATATGAAGTGTTCCTTTCCACTTGAGCTATTCTATTGCGCTATCTGTTTTTAAAAAGCGTCGTGCAGCTGTAACTGTTTCTCTCAGAAGTCTAGACTCGTCCATTTGCATTACCTCGTAGCGCTGTGGTATGCAGAAGTTCTAGAGAAATTGTTGTTCAGCTCCGGAGCTGTTGTAGCTATGTGTCAGCAAGTAGGGTAATGGTAAGTGTCGTGCACCATCGGTAAGATGTCGCGAGGTCGATCACATTTACTGCTAATTCTTTTTTAAACTGAGTTCTGCTGTCTGCTGAAGTTACCAATGTAATGGAACTTTGGACATAATTCCCTTCACTTCTCAACCCAAAATAGTCACATGTGGAAAAAAGGGCAAACTTCTGTGACGTTTTGTTCTTTTCAGGTTTAATAGACAGCCCGGCAGCAGATGCATCTCGAAGGTTTTGTATTATGTATGGGGAGAGCGCATCGTGTCCAAATACGTCAGAAGAGTATTTTCTACATTAGCTGTCGTGTGGTAGTGGCATTTTATTCTTCTTGAAACATTGTTTCACAGCTTTAACTCAGAACAAGTTTTCTACATGCATGCAATCAATAAACTGCATGTGCATCGTCAGACTGTTATAGATAACATCAGAGAATTCGCATATATCGTTGATGATTAATTTCGCTCTCATGTTTACTATTGTTTCAACAACACTAAAGGAAACCTTACGAAAATTGTGCACTGTGTTACAAGAAATGAAATAAAAATAACCACGATAACCTTACGACGAAAGTCTGTTTTAATAAAACTGAGTATCTATACACAAGCGGGCCTCTATCGACACGAATTAGTAAAATACGACTGACTTAGATTTTGATTGGGTCTGTGCTTAATTGGTACGCTGTGTCATACTCAAGAGGTATGCAAATGTGGCATTTCATAAATATAGTTATGTATTTCTAGAAACCCAAAATTTGCTTGTCAGCAGCGGAAAGAGGCGTTACCTGTTGTGCAGCATTGTAAAATTTTCACCATTGCACTATGAGCTGAAAGTATTTTCTTGCGATTTCCTTATTGATGTTTGATCTGACTGCTTGTAGCTATTTCACAGAGGTGTAAAAACGTTGAAGTCAGTGAGACTGGAACTGCGAACCATAACAGACGCTTTTGCAGAGGTCAGCACGTTACCACAGAGCTGGTTTTAGTTTCCTCTTACGAGGCCAGTAGTGGCTAGAACTCATAAACCGCTATTTAAAGGACGAGATTTGTCGCGATTTCCACCTGCAACAACTTTCCTGGGCTGAAAACCGTAAGTTTACAATCTTTTGTTACACCTCAAGCGATAATAACTGAGATTATTCAATGGAAATGACAGGTAAAATCAAGTGAACTTTGAGGCTTAATTCCGTGCACACAAGGAAGTAACTCGTCGATCACAGAGTTGCCAAACATACGTTGCCTTGTTGTTAGGTTTAATTAGTTATAAGTTCTAGGCGACTGATGACCTCAGAAGTTAAGTCGCCTAGTGCTCACAGCCATTTTTGTGTAGTCAACAACGATATGTGTGGGGCTCGATTCCCAGTGAACACTGAACTCTTCGTCATATTATATCTAGTTCAAACATGCTCACATGTCGCTGCTGGTGCAACAAACCCGTATTTTACGTTCGTTTTCTCTAGAATATAACAGCGATAGGTGCCGGGTTGGAGTCCTGGGAAGGAAAAATATTAATGTTTCGTCTCGTCATTTCAGTTAAAACATCTAGTTATTGCCTAGAAAATCCGATATGTAACAGTTAGTTGTGCTTCGATATCAATCCGATTAGGTTCTGGGTTCGAATCCCTGTCCAACACAAAGCTTTGCCTCACGGCCTTTCAAGTAAGTTATTTGTGAAGAAGCAACATTTAACATCTCTCTAGTTCGTTAACAGGGACAATAGATGCTGGGTAGGAATTCGCGTCCGTTAAAAACGTTTGCGTTATGAAATTTAAAGTTGATATTTGCTAACTGGTACCGTCTAAAATCGAGGTATATAACTCTCTGTATGCCTAATCAGGAATGACTGTTAGTTTGCGTCAGTCAGAAAATCTTTGCTTAGTCTGCCTGACCTGGGTTTGAATCCATATGCAGAACGAGACGGTTGTCGTGTCATTTACAGTTCATACATATTCTCAACTAGTTGCTCGTGAATAACTTAAATTTTTAATGTCATTTTGTGTTAAATAATAAGTACTGTATGTTACTTTGAAGTGGAAATCATGAATTCGACTAACTTACTACGTGCATTACCTATCTGACGTAATAATGAGAGTGGTAACATTTCATGTATGACATTTATTGTAATAAATGTGTGCTTACAACCCTTAAGGACAGTCTTATCTGCGATAAGACATTCCCTGATATTTGTAGCATCGTGGTATTACTTGACATGTTGAGTTACTGCGATACAGAGCAGTGTTTTCTAGTGGTGACATGTTGGAACCATTTTCAAAAGTCAAACGACTGTACCAAGGAGCGATTAGAGGACCTGCTAGACAGCTGCGTTATGCCGGTTGCATGCGAATCAGGCGAAATGCAGTTCAGGTCGTTCGGATACTTTTGAGCACGACTGTACCTAATGACTGGAAAAAAGCACAGGTCAGTCCCGTTTTTAAGAAAGGCCGTAAGGCAGATACACACATTTATAAACCTATGTCGTTGATGTTAACCTATTGTAGAATTATGGAAAATGTTCTATGCTCAAGAATTATGAAGTTTTTAAAAATGAACATCTTCTCCATATAAATCAACATGGATTCCGCGAACAGAGCTCCTGCGAAACTCAGCTCGCTCTGTTCCTCCGTGAGATCCACAGCGCAGTGGACAACGGCGCTCAGGTTGATTCCGTATGCCTTGATTTCAGTAAGACATTTAACACCATCCCGAATTACCGTTTAATGAAAAAAATACAGGCTTACGGAATATCGGAGCGGACTTGTGATTGGATTGAAGACTTTCTTGCAGATAGAACTCGACACGTCGCTCGTAACGAATCTAAATCGATAGATGTAAAAGTTATATCTGGCCTACCACAGAGAAGTGTGATACGACCGTTGCTGTCTGCAATATACATAGATGATCTAGTAGAAAGCGTCGGATGTTCTTTAAGGCTACTTGCAGATGACGCAGTTGCGTACACCAAAGTAGCAACGCCAGAGGATAGTAAGAATTAGCAGAACGACATGCAGAGAATTGATGAATGGTCCAGGCTCTGGCAATTGATCCTGAACATAAATAAATGTAATGTATTGCGTATACATAGGAAAAGAAATCCACTACTGTAGAGCTACACTACTGATGAGAAATAGCTGGAGACAGTGTGTGCCGTAAAATATCTAGGCGTAACTATCCAGAGCGACCTTAAGCGGAATGACCACGTGAAATAGATAGTGAGGTAGTGGGAAAAGCAGACACCAGACTGAGATTCACCGATTCTGGGCCGGGTTGTGGATTTTCTCTGCCCACGAACTGGCTGCTTGTTTTGTCCTTATCATTTGTGAAAGCCACTAGATTGGATTGTGAAAAGATAATGGGCTGCGTAAAAAATTGAGACTTTGTACCGGCGCTGATGGCCGCGCAGTTGAGCGCCCCACAAACCAAACATCATCGTCATCATCATCAGATTCATCGGAAGAATCTTATGAAAATGGCTTACAAGGCGCTAGTTCGCCCGATTTTTGAGTATTGGGATCTTTGTCAAGTAGGACTGATAGACGAGATACAGAAGTTCCAACGAAGAGCGGCGCGCTTCGTCACAGGATAGTTTAGCTGGTGAGAGAGCGTTACGGTGATGCTAAACAAACTCCACTGGCAAACGTTACAAGACAAGTGTTGTGCATCCCGGAGGGATTTACTGTTAAAATTTCGGGACAGCACTTTCCGGAGGAGTCGTAAAACGTGTTACTTTCGCCCTCATACATCTCGCATATTGACCACGGGGAGAAAATTCGAGAAATTAGAGCCAGTACAGAGGCTTACCGACAATCGTTCTTCCCACGCACTACTCGCGAGTGGAACAGGGTTGGAGGGATCAGATAGTGGTGCCCAAACTACCCTCACCATTAGGTGGCTTGCGGAGTCTGATATAGATAATGTACGAGGGTGAGTCAAATGAAAACCTTAAATATTTTTTAAAATATTATTTATTGTGCAGAAGTGCTACAAAGCTGTCTCACTTTTCCACATAATCTCCCCCACACTAAATGCAAGTCCTCCAGCGCTTACAAAGTGCATAAATTCCTTTAGAAATAAATTCTTTTGGTAGTCCGCGCAACCACTCGTGCACCGCGTGGCGTAGCTGTTCATCAGAACGGAATTTCTTTTCTCCCATTGCATCTTTGAGTGGCCCAAACATATGGAAATCACTTGGAGCAAGGTCTGGTGAGTATGGTGGATGAGGAAGACACTCAAAATGCAGGTCTGTGGTTGTTGCAATTGTTGTACGGGCAGTGTGGGGCCTTGCATTGCCATGTTGCAAAAGGACACCTGCTGACAGCAATCCACGTCACTTTGATTTGGTTACAGGATGCAGATGACTTTTTAGGAGATCTGTGTATGATGCACTGGTGACAGTGGTCCCTCTAGGCATGTAATGCTACAAAATGATGCCTTTTTCGTCCCAAAAGAGAGTGAGCTTAACCTTGCCTGCTGGTGGTTCTGTTCGAAACTACTTTGGTTTTGGTGATGAGGAATGGCGCCAAACTTTGCCCGCTCTCTTCGTTTCCGGTTGGTGGAAGTGAACCCAGGTTTCGTCCTCAGTAACTAATCTTGCAAGGAAGCCATCACCTTCTCGTTCAAAGCGCCGAAGCATCAACACGACGTTATCTCATTTCAGGAGTCAGCTGCGGTGGCACCCATCTTGCAGACACTTTGTGAAACTGGAGCACATCATTCACAATGTGGTGTGCTGACCCATGACTAATCTGTAAACATACTGCAGTGTCATTCAGTGCCACTCGGCGGTTTTCCTTCACTATGGCTTCAATTGCTGCAATGTTCTGTGGAGTCACAACTCGTTGTGCCTGACCTGGACGAGGAGAATCTTCCACTGAAATCACACCATTTGCGAACTTCCCACTCCATTCGTAGAGTTGCTGCTGTGACAAAAATGCGTTACCGTACTGAAGCTTCATTCGTCGATGAATTTCAATAGGTTTCACGCCTTCACTAAGCAAAAAAAGAATAACAGAACGCTGTTCTTCCCTGGTGCAAGTCGCAAGTGGGGCGGCCATCTTTATACTGATACTTCGACGGTATATCTGAACACTTCTTAAATAAGGAGATAATTCAGAGGCTTCCTTTACCAGGATACAGGCTGGCTGGCAGCTTTCCTAGGAGCTCTTTGCGGTGTGGGGGAGTAGCCATGTATGTGAAAAACGGTATCCCATTTGAGTCAATTGATGTTTCAAAGTACTGCACTGAAAAGGTGTTTGAATGTTGTGCAGGTGTGGTTAAATTTAGCGGAGCTAAACTTCTTACTGTGTTATTTATAGATCCCCAGACTCCGATTTCACAACATTTTTGCTAAAGCTAGAGGAGGTTCTTGGTTCACTTTATAGGAAATACAAAAAGTTAGTTATATGTGGTGACTTCAATATTAATTGTATAAGTGATTGTGCAAGGAAAAGGATGCTGGTAGACCTCCTTAATTCATATAATCTTATGCAAACCGTATTCTTTCCAACGAGAGTGCAAGGGAACAGTACAACAACCATAGACAATATTTTTGTTCATTCGTCATTTTTAGAAGGGCATTCTGTTAGCAAAAAGGTGAATGGCCTTTCAGATCATGATGCACAAATTTTAAGTCTAAAAGATTTTTGTGCTGCAACACATGTTAAATATAGTTACCAACTTATTAGAAAAGCTGATCCAGTTGCTGTACAGACTTTTGTAAACCTTATCAAGGAACAAGAGTGGCAAGATGTTTATAGTGCTGATACAGTAGACGATAAATATAATGCTTTCCTCAAGACTTTTCTCGTGCTCTTTGAAAGTTGCTTTCCGTTAGAACGTTTAAAACAGGGTACTAGCACAAACAGGCAGTCTGGGTGGCTGACTAAAGGGATAAGAATATCTTGTAGAACAAAGTGGCAATTATATCAAAACGTTAGAAACAGTCAAAATCTAAATGCAGCAGCCCATTACAAACAGTATTGTAAGGTGCTTAAAAATGTTATTAGGAAGGCAAAAAGTATGTGGTATGCAGATAGAATAGCTAAGTCTCAGGATGAAATTAAAACCATATGGTCAGTCGTAAAGGAAGTGGCTGGTCTGCAGAGACAGGTCGAGGATATAGAATCAGTGCGTAGTGGGGATGTCCGTGTTACTGATAAGTCGCATATATGTACAGTACTTAATAATCACTTTCTGAATATAGCAGGTGAACTAAATAGAAACCTAGTCCCAACAGGGAATCATATAGCGCTCTTAGAAAAAAGTGTTCCGAGACTGTTACCTGAAATGCTCCTCCATGATACTGACAAGAGGGAGATTGAGTTAATAATTAAATCACTAAAGACCAAGAACTCTCATGGATATGACGGGGTATCTAGCAGGATACTGAAGTATTGTTCCACGTATGTTAGCTCAGTACTTAGCCATATCTGTAACTTTTCCTTTAGGATTGGTCGGTTTCCTGACCGATTAAAGTACTCGGTAGTGAAGCCACTTTATAAAAAGGGAGACAGGGATAATGTTGACAATTATAGACCTATTTCTATAACATCGGTGTTTGCTAAAGTTATCGAGAGGGTTGTATATACAAGGTTATTGCAGCATTTAAATTCACATAATTTGCTGTCAAATGTACAGTTTGGTTTTAGAAATGGCTTAACAACTGAAAATGCTATAGTCTCTTTTCTCTGTGAGGTTTTGGACGGATTAAATAAAAGGTTGCGAACGTTAGGTGTTTTCTTTGATTTAACGAAGGCTTTTGACTGTGTTGACCACAAAATATTACTGCAGAAGTTGGAACATTATGGAGTAAGGGGAGTAGCTTACAATTTGTTCGCCTCCTACTTTAAGAACAGAAAGCAGAAGGTAATCCTCCGCAATATTGAGAGTGGTAATGATGTTCAGTCCCAATGGGGCACTGTTAAATGGGGCGTTCCCCAAGGGTCGGTGCTGGGGCCACTGCTGTTCCTTATTTATGTAAATGATATGCCTTCTAGTATTACAGGTGATTCAAAAATATTTCTGTTTGCTGATGACACCACCTTGGTAGTGAAGGATCTTGTGTGTAATATTGAAACATTATCAAATAATGTAGTTCATGATATAAGTTCGTGGCTTGTGGAAAATAATTTGATGCTAAATCACAGTAAGACTCAGTTTTTACAGTTTGTAACCCACAATTCAACAAGAACTGACATTTTAATCAGACAGAATGGGCATGTTATAAGCGAGACGGAACAGTTCAAGTTCCTAGGCGTACGGATAGATAGTAAGCTGTTGTTGAAAGCCCATGTTCAGGATCTTGTTCAGAAACTAAATGCCGCTTTATTTACCATTAGAACAGTATCTGAAATACGTGACATTTCAACACGAAAAGTAGTATACTTCGCATATTTTCATACGCTTATGTCATATGGTATTATTTTTTGGGGTAATTCTTCTGATTCAAAAAGGGTATTTTTGGCTCAAAAACGGGCTGTTCGTGCTATGTATGGTGTAAGTTCGAAAACCTCTTGTCGACCCCTATTCAATAGTCTGGGAATTTTGACATTGCCCTCACAGTATGTATTTTCTTTAATGTCGTTTGTTTTTAGCAATATTAGCTTATTCCCAAGAGTTAGCAGCTTTCACTCAGTTAATACTAGGCAGAAATCAAATCTGCATGTGGAATGCACTTCCTTGACTCTTGTGCAGAAAAGAGTGCAGTATTCCGCTGCATCCATTTTCAATAAGCTACCACAAGAAGTCAAAAATCTTAGCAGTAGCCCAAACACTTTTAAGTCTAAACTGAAGAGTTTCCTCATGGCTCACTCCTTCTATTCTGTCGAGGAGCTTCTGGAAGAGATAAAAAATTAAGCAAATTCCAGTGTCACATTCTTGATTTTCTTTATTTAAACTAACGACTTGTTTCATTTTATCTGTTTCTACAATCGTGTTATAATTTCATGTATTGACTCGTTCCATGACCATGGAGACTTCTCCTAAATGTGGTCCCACGGAACAATAAATAAATAAATAAATAAATAAAATAAATAAATCTGCTCTATGCTGCCACCTACAGGCCATTCTGCACGCTGTTTGTAGCACGGTTACCAACTTACAGGATAACCGCGCAAAATTTCGATTTGTTATTACGAATTAAAGGTTTTCATTTGACTCACCCTCGTAGATGACGTTCGATATTACCGCGATGCCCACAAACACGTTGCCTTTAATTAGGTAGTTCAAATGGTTCAAATGGCTCTGAGCACTATGGGACTTAACATCTGTGGCCATCAGTCCCCTCGAACTTAGAACAACTTAAACCTAACTAACCTAAGGACATCACACACATCCATGCCCGAGGCAGGATTCGAACCTGCGACCGTAGCAGTCGCGCGGTTCCGGACTGAGCGCCTAGCCCTCTTTACAATTTAATGGTAGTTACTGAACACTAAGTCACCACTTTGAACAAATTATTACACTGAAACACAGTAAAACTGTTTCTAAACGGAACAGCTCTCTTATATATATATATATATATATATATATATATATATATATATATATATATATATATATATATATATATTATTTCACTTCTTGCTCACGTCATTTAGTAGCGCTGTTTAATCTTGGCTGTTGCTTTGTAACTGTTGAAGGTTCTTAATCTTGTATATTTTGGTATAACTCCATGGACTAAACACGTCTTGTTGAAGATTATTCTCGTCGTGCACTTTACGATCGCTCGTTTTATCTTGTATAATTTGTTGACGTCTCTGAGTTCCCGATCAGGCAAAATATCAGCTGCAATTAGCATGAAAATGTGTGTGACCCCGCCGCCATCTGGATGCACTTTTAATAACTGTACTTATGTATTGACAACACTTCTGTTTTTCATCAACGCTACGCGTTTCGACTTTCTGTCATTTTCAAAGGTAGTGCTATTCAGTCATATAAGAGCAATAGATACATTGTATCACGCCAAGATGCTCGAGCACGAGACAAGTGCAACCTCAAGAGAGATAGGGAAGCGAGCAGGTAGATGGGCATTCCTAGGATGCCGCATGCGACAGTAAACGTCCAACCCACAGCTGTCCTTGCCTAATCCATTACAGAAAATTGGTTGCGGCAGAAAGGAGGCAAACTGAATCTAAAAGGGACTGAAACAGCAGAAGGCGTGTTCCATCCCCAACCAGCCTGCCTCAGCTCCAGAGGTAGATTAGAACTATATAACGGAGAATAGAACCCATTTGCAAGAAGGAAATCAATCCATTCGAGGGCAGCGTTCAACCCGTAGGTAGCGTTCATCGTAACTGTGCGTATGGTTATAAACAACGTCCGGAATGATCTTCCGGTCGATACACGATCATTCACATTAGTAACACACTTGCGCGACATACTGAGATGATGGGACACATTTTTTGATATGTGTACATACTTATTCTATGGCAGAAGGTACTTAAAGTAGCACCGAATGTTCCCATCATGTACGGAGCGAGGGAAGAATGACTGCTTAATCACATACGTGTACTGTATAAGTCTACTCGAGCGATACATAGGGGTCTGAATATTGTATCTAGGTTTATCACTTAATACCAGTCACTGATATTTTGTGCGTAAACTTCCGCAGGATGATATGCGTCTATCTTCTTGAGTCTGCGAATTAAAGTGCTTTGTATTTCCACGGCAGCCTCCAGAGAGTCAATCAGACTGGTGTCCAATCCTGCCATGCTTCTTTGTATAGTACTGTTATTCATGAATCCGCAGATGAAAATATACATGATGAAAGAGGAATAATTCAATGTTGACAAGTGTAAATAGAACCAGGATTTCCCGCTTTATGCGAGCGATCGCCTTAACAATGTCGTCTGTCTGAGCAGGCTTCCCGTCCAACCCAGATTCCCAACTTGTCGCACACTACTTCCATAGCGCCCCAATGTCCACGGGGGCGCAAGATGGTAATTTGTGTTTAACGGGAAGCGTCATCGGATAGTCGAAGTGGTTAAAGCGACCACTCGCGTAAAGCGGGAAATCTGGGTACAAGTCTTAATCTGCTACGAATTTTCACTTGCCACCATTGAATAATTTCAATGCCCTCATGCAGCTTCTTTTTCATCATGTGTTTTATACAAATGGAATATTCCTTTTTAATCCTATTCGGTTAGGGTCCCACACTCTTGAGCACATTCTAATACAGGATACGTAAGGGATTTGTAAGGAGTCTCCTTTATAGAGTAATTTCCTTCTGCAGTATCCTGCCAATGAATCCAGGTCTACCACCCTCTTTATCGGCAATATAGCTTATGTGATCAATCCATTTCATACTCTACATTTTGGTACACCTAGGTATTTGTATGAACTGCCTAATTCTAATTGCGAATCACCGATGTTGCAGTCATCGGATACTACGATTTTTCGTATCGTGAAGGGCATAATTTTACATCTCTGTACATTTAAAGCATGATTCGAATCGTTGCAAAACTGTTGAAACTCATAAATATCAGATTCAACATTTACGCAGCTTTTTCCAGACAGTACCTAATTACAGATAATTGCGTCATGTGCGGAAAATCTAAGGTTGCTATCATTTGCATTATGATTAAATTAAATACACTCTAAGGCTTATCACTCTCACCATAACTGTTTTAGGTGGCTGAACCACAGCATGATCCACAGTTAAAACGGTAATATCTTTAGAAACGTGCATTTACGCCCTGCTAACACTGTAGGCTCAGCTTGACACTAGTACATTTGATAAAATTCCGGGACAGGAGTTAACATCGTGATGGAGAAACCCACTATGATATTTTCTCTTTACTCCTCCTTTTTTTCTTAGTTCTTAGCAAGATATGTAATTGCTGTGAAGCTTCACATTACCATTCTACCATTTTTTTACTCATTGTTTTCCATTTCTTTTGTGTACTATTAAGTGGCTAATAAAAACTCGTACTGTTCTTCATTATTGTATTCAGGCTCATAGCCAAGAGAAGGAAGGCTTCAATATGCAGGGTGATTCCTTGATGACATTACAAACTTTCAGGGATGATAGAGAGTGGAAGATGAGCGAAGCGACCCTGGTCCGAAAACACCCTAGTCGGAAGTTATTAGCGGAAAGCGTTTCGATACCTCAGACTATGGGATACATGTACCGATAGCATTGTTGCTACGACTGTAGGATAGATAATTTTCATATATGGTAGTAAGGGCCAAAACAAGAAAAAAAATATATACTTAAAATTGACTCCAAAATGCATACCTCTTCTTGATTTTCGATAATGTGAAACATATCTCTTCTACTGAATAAGTGCCCGCAGGACTCTTAAGGTATGCCTTTCAGGGCCTACGTTAACTAGATTATTCATTCTTTAGTCCATATTACCACCTCTCAGGGTTGCCTGCCCTACAGTCTTAGCAACAACAGTGCCGGTATATCTATTCCAGTGTCAGAGTTACCAGAACGATATACGTTTGCGATTCGGCTGTTTCTGAGCCAGTGTCCCTTAGCTCAAATTGATACATTTATCCATCTCCATGATCCTTGAAAGTTGTGACATCATCACTGAATCGCCCTGTTCATCGCTCTGCATCTCACGGACGCCAGCTGCAGGACGAGATCCACTCGTCCACTCGTCTCAGATTTGGACAACTAACAGTTTTAGAAACTCTTTTTAAGAGGATATGCAACGTATAATCATTGTTGATTTATGCTTGTAAAGGATTCCTACTGCACTGTATCATACAAAGTGTTTCAAATTCTTCCAGTTTCAGAAGACTAGGCATTCTAAATGTATTAAGATAAAAACTTGCAGCATATGTTACACATAGGATTCCAAAACTTATATTTTTGTTAGTCTCATACGATTTTACGAGTGTGTCTTATGCATGTGGTCTGTCAGGTTTCCTCCGCACGATTGATTAATTGTGTGCTTCCGGGTATTCTGCTGAGTTATTTATTCCATATCGATGATCGATCCACCCTTCTTCTTCAGGTGCTCCGAGTTTTGCTGTTATGTGTACTCACTGCCTGGACTTCAGCCGTACTGGTGTTGCGATGCTATTTATAGCCGAGAGGTGATGGTTCGATTCCCATCGTCCACTAAGCCCTTTGGTGGTCTTTTGTTTTACAGAGCACGCTCAGATATTCGTGAAACGCAAATTCGCTCGGCGTCTTCCAACTCCGGCGTGTGTGTTAGCCGGAGTGATTTTAATAACTTGAGTGCCAACCCGAAACACTTGTATAAACTGAGACCTTCGACCCTATTTATTAGGTTTTCTGACATTTTTATTCCGCTGTCCCAGAGAACTGGCATTTTCACAACGACGCTGGTCTCGTGTTTCATTTCATGATTGTATTTGAAGCAGTGCTCGGAGACAGCCGATTTGCTTGGTTGTTTTAGCCGTGTGCATCGCTGATGTTCCTTGCTTCTGTCCTCTATTATTCTGACAGTCAACCGCAGCTAAGACATATCACGTTCGCAAAGAATGTGATACACCCCCCGGCTTTCTGAGAATTAGATACTCTTTATCATTACAAGTAACACTCTCTGTCTTAGTCGAAGGAAGCGAAATACACTGGATGTTATGTTTCAGTAGTAGTCTACCGGCCTTTCTGGAAGTTGGGTCAGCATAAGACAGATAAGTGATTTTTGTCTTTCCTTCCTCGGTCTCAACCACTTTCTCAGGCTTTATTGATTTTGTCTGCATCGGCAGCTCACTCCGTGGTCCGAGTACCTATTCCTGCGGAACATTGTAGGCTAATTCTCCAGCGACGCTCTCCTTATCCGAAAGTATTCTAGCAAGATGGGTCAGAGCATTTAACACCGAATTTTTTTGTGATGGATGCTGATGGCTCGGGACATAGTGATAAGAATAAATAATGACTGTCCACATCGAGGTATATCTACAACACCTGTCGGCAGCTGAGATTTTCAGTTAGTCATCATTTATTCCAGGAAAAAGTTGCACGGTCATCAACAGTAACTGTTCTTTCGAGAACAAGTTACTGTCTTCGTATATATAGTAATAACAGTTGCTGCGAATATGTTTTCCACGTACCCTGCGATCCAGGGATCGATCCATTCTTCTCTTAGGTAACACGTCGAGGAAATGTAGTTGGCCTTTTTCTTCAAGATTCACTGCGAAGTTTTTATTACGGTGGATAGAGTTTAAATGTTGCAGGAACTCTTGAAGCTTTTCCGCTCCATGTGGCCACACGACATACGTGTTGCTTATATATCGACAAAAACATGTTGGTTTCAAATTTTAGGATCCTAGTGCCTCTGCTTCACCGTGTTCCATGGATAGCTTTGCCATGATGGGTGGTAATAGATTACCCATCGCCGCGCCACCGCTTTGTTCTTAATATTTCCCGTTGAACAACGAATAAGTTGGTGGCAGAACGTGCTAAAAAAAATTCTTCGAAATAATCGTCGAACCTTGCAGTATAATGTGTGGGAGCCATGGAGCTAGGCTTCTATGAGCCCTGTGGTAGTAATCAAATCATGACAATTATGGACACCGTGAACATGATTGCAGTCTAGCTACATGCCTTCATCGCCAACGGCCTTGCTGCAGTGTGTAATAAAATTGTTTGTAGTGTGATAAATGTACTACTACTTAGCTATGTAAAAATGTTTAAATATCAGCCTTTGTAAATACTTAATGTAACTGCAACGATGATTACATACTTTTCAAAAAGGATAAACAATTATTTTCATTTTATTTGTGAAACATGTGTCCCAAAGAGTATCTTTCACACAGAGATCGATATATAATAGTATTTTTGCTACATGTTGTTAGAGGATAATCTTTGTTTATTTAATGAGCTGGTTGTATGAGCCGTCAGTGCCAGGATGGAGAACGAGTTATGTGTGTTTTATTAATTTGTATTTTGAAGTCAAATGACTGAAAATATATGTGTAATTCTGCAGAAAGTCCATACGATTTCTCGTTTGTATTGAGGTAGTATCTCGATCACCCTTCAGACAATTGTAGAAAGATGAAAAACAGAGAAGAAGAGAACAACGAGCCTTCAACATGAAGAGCAACAAAAAAGATGAGTGTTTTTGTTATTAACAGAACTGGTTTTTAAAATTCGACTGTTCCTGTTACTCGCTGAAGTGTGTCACTACCATAGTGTGGCAAGTGCTGTGAAAATGTGAGCAGGAAACTTACTCCAAAAATCATTAAGTTCAACAATGGGCAACAAGAGGGTGTGTACGGACAGAATTTGGCGGCGGCGTCCGGGATTTTCTGAAAGTGAAATGTGAATAATTATGTTGGACTATTTTTCTCCTGCAGATTAAAAATATTGTGAAAATTTAGGTGAACGATCGCCCAGAATGAACAACAGCTTCAAAACAGCAACAATAACAGCAAAAAAGAAGTTCCCAAAGAAGGCGAAGAAAAGGATGGAAAAATAGAAAGTCAGTTAAATAATTAACAATGTCGACGTTGAACAACGAAGTTAAGTACTGAAAATATTTTTCTCTATTTTTTTTCTTTTTTGGTGAAGTGTTTCGTTATATAAGTATTAACAATGACAGTCATTGAAGAATCTACACCAATAGGAAATAATACAGATATGGGAGACTTAAGTAGTGAAGTTAAACAAGAACAGGAAAACGTTAGTGATGAACTTGTAAAATAGGAGAAACTAATGGGTGAATTGAAACAAGATAATACTAATGACATAAGTACCATTGTGTCATTTGTAATAAAATCGAACAGTTGTTATAATAACCAGTTAATGAAAATGAGCAACGATAATAAGGATCGTTACTAAAAATGAGTAATGACCAGTTCAAAAAACTCAGTCACTGAATAGGAACGTTATTTGATCGTGTCAGTAAAAATAGAGCTCAATTAAATGATAATAAGGATCAGTTCACACAAACTGGTCATTCAATAGGAGCGTTGTTTGATTGTGTCGGTGAAAATATGGCTCAAATAAACGATATTAATCAAAAAATTGATAGATTAGATGTTCGAGTAGAATCTATTGTGTCCCAAATCAAAGAAATTGAATGTAACATTAACTATGAAGACTGGAATGTAAAACATGAGATCACTGAAGATAGGGAGAAAAACAAAATTGTTTCGAAATCCACGAGGAAATAAGTACTGCGGACAAAAATATAGATAGTCGAATTTCGACTTTAGAAACTAATGTTAACACCGAAATAGTCCTTGTTGAAAGTAGTTCTGTTGAAGTGGTAGAGATAGTAGAAAATGAATTCGTAGAAAATGTAAAATTAAATAACAACCAAACCAGTACCCTAGAAAGATTAAAGAATTGTTTAATGATGTAGTTAATAGAAATCTTGTTTTGCAGCATTCCAGAACCCCCCCTTCCCTCCCCCCCCCCCAATACTACGTACGATCTCCAAGCATTTGTATTTTTCATTTCCACTGTCTCCTCTCTCTTTTACTCCCACTGTTTCTATCTCCAACCATCTCTCTTTCTGTTTTACTGCCGCTGACCATCAATATCTGCTCTCTCTTTGGCTCCCGCTGCTCTTGTCTTCATCCACCTCTCTTTCTCATTCGCTGCATCTTTCTGTTTCCTACGATCACTGTATTCACTTTCTCCTCTCTCCTACTGGTACTTTCTCCTCTCTTTTCCACCGCCACAGTCTCTGTGCTACTTTCGGCACAGAAAAGGCACGAATATGTTAGCATGCCACAATTTTTGGTGAGTAAGGCGGAGTGAGGAATGAGGCAGCTGGTACCCGACCTTTCTGTCAGAGTCTTTTCAGGACAACAATAATACATCCATCTATTGTGTTCTGACAGAATTTTTCCTATCTTCCTCTTTGCTTCCCTGCTACAGCTGGGTGTGCTATTTGTTGTTCTATTTGTTCCTGTGGTCTTCAGTATGAAGACTGGTTGATTCAGATCTCAATACTACTCTATCCCGTGCCAACATTTTCATCTACGAATAACTGAATCTGCTTACTGTATTCATCTCTTGGTCCCCTCTACGGTTTTTACTCCCCACAATTCCCTCCGATACTAAACTGGTGACCACTTGATGTCTCAGAATGCGTCCTATCAACCGATCCCTTCTTTTGGTCGAGTTGTGCCACAAAGTCCTTGTCTCCACCTACTCAGTACCTCCTCATTATTTGCGTGATCTACCCATCTAATCATCAGCATTCTTCTGTGGCAACCCATTTCGAAAGTTGCTATTCTCTTTTAATCTAAACTGATTCGTCCATGTTTCACTTCCATACATGGCTGCACTCGAGACAAATATCTTCAGGAAAGACATTTTAACACTTAAATTTGTATTCGATGTTCACAAATTTCTGATCTCCAGAAATGCTTTCTTTTCCATAGCCAGTCGACTTTTACATCCTCTCTACTTCAACCATCATCAGTTATTTTGCTGCACAAATAGCAAAACTCATCTACTTCCTTTAAGTGTCTCGTTTCCTAATGTAATTCCCTTAGTATCACCTGTTTAATTCGATTACCTTCCATTATCCTTATATTGCCTTTGTTGACGTTCATTTTGCACCCTCGTTTCAAGCCACTGTGCATTCCGTTCAACTGCTCTTCCAAGTCCTTTGTTGTCTCTGAAAGTATTACAATGTCATCGACAAATCATGATTTTTTTTTTTGTTATTTCTTCCATCTGAACTTTAATTCCCACTCCAAATTTTTCGCTGGTTTCATTTACTGCCTGATCAAGCTTGGCTCTGAGGACTATGGGACTTAACTTCTGAGGTCATCAGTCCCCTAGAACTTAGAACTACTTAAACCTAACTAACCTAAGGACATCACACACATCCATCCTCGAGGTAGCATTCGAACCTGCGACCGTAGCAGTCGCGCGGTTCCAGACTGTAGCGCCTAGAACCGTTCGGCTACCCCGGCCGGCCCTGATCAAGGTATGGATTGAATAACATAGGGCATATGCTGTAACTCCGTCCACTACCTCCTCAACCACCGTTTTCCTTACGTGCCCCTCGACTCTTATAACTGCCATCTGGTTGTAAATAGCGTTTCGCTTCCTGTATTCTACCCCTGCCACCTTTAGAATTGGAAGAGAGTATTCCAGTTAACATAATCAAAAGCTTTCTCAAAGTCTATAAAGGCTATAAACGTAGGTTGGCCTTCATTTATCCTATCTTCTACGAGAAGTCGTAGCCGCAGTATTGCTTCATGTGGTCCTGCATTTCTCCGGAAGCCAAATTTATCTTCCCCGTGATCGGGCTCTACCAGTTTTTCCATTATTCTGTAAAGGATTCGTGTTAGTATTTTGCAACCATGATTTATTAAACTGATAGTTCGGTAATTTTCACAGCTGACAGCAAATGTTTTCTTTGGAATTGGAATCATTATATTCTTCTTTAAGTCTCAGTGTATTTCACCTATTTCATACATCTTTCTTATCAGGTGGGAGAGTTGTCATGGTTGGCTCTCTCAATGCTGTCACTAGTTCTGCCGGAATGTTTTCTATTCCCAAAGCCTTGTTTTGACTTAAGTCTTTCAGAGCTTTGTCAAATTCTTCACGCAGTGTTATATCTGCCGTCTCTTCTTCATCTACATCCTCTTGCATTTCCATAATATTGCCCTCAGATACATCTCCCTTGTATAGACTCTCTATATACTCCTTCCACCTTTGTGCTTTGTCTTCTTTGCTTGGTAAAGGTTTTCCATCTGAACTCTTGATATTCATACAGCTGCTACTCTTCTCCCAAAAGGCCTCTTTGATTTTTCTGTGGGCAGTAGCTAGCTTTCGCAAGTGAAATATGCTTCTAAGCCCTTTCATTTCTCCTCTAGCCATTTCTGCTTAGCAATTTTACACTTCCTTTCAGTATCGTTTCCTTATACGTGTATACTCCGTTTCGTCTGCTTCATTTGCTGTATTTTTAAACTTTCTCCTTACATCAATTAAATTCAATATCTCTTGTGTATCCCAGGATTCCTACCAGGCCTTGTCTTTTTACCTATTTGATTCGCTGCTGCCTTCACTATTTCATCTCTTGAAGCTACCCGTTCTTAATTCCTTTCCCCTGTTCTAGTCGACCGTCGTACAATGCACCATCTGACGCTCTCAGCAAACTCTGGTTCTTTCTACTTCTCGAGGTCCCATCTCCTTAATTTCCTACCTTTTTCCAATTTCTTCATTTTTAATCTATAGTTCATAATAAATAAATTGTCGTCTGAGTCCACATCTGTCCCTTAAAATGTTTTGTAATATAAAATCTGATCTCTAAACCTCTGCCTAACGATTATGTAATCAGTACAGTGTCTGCACGTCTATTCTGCTTACACAACCTTTTCTTATTCTAAGCCAATCGTTAGCGATGGTTAAATTATGCTTGGGCAAAATTCTTCGAGGCGGCTTTCTTTGCAGTTCCTTTCCCCCAGTCCATATAAAGCTACTATTTTTTCTTGTCTTCCTTTTTCCACTATCGCCGGCCTGTGTGAACGAGCGGTTCTAGGCGCTTCAGTCTGGAATGGCGCGACCGCTACGGTCGCAGGTTCAAATCCTGCCTCGGGCATGGATGTATGTGATGTCCTTAGGTTAGTTAGGTTTAAGTAGTTCTAAATTCTAGGGGACTGATGACTCAGATGTTAAGTCCCTTAGTTCTCAGAGCCATTTGAACCATTTTTTTTTTTTCCACAATCGAATTCCAATCCCCCATCGCGATTAAATTTTCGTCTCCTTTAATGATGTAAATAATTTCTTATATCTTTTCATACATTTCTTCAACTCTTCATTATCTGCAGAACTATTTGGCATGCAAACTTGTACTACTGTCGTAGGCCTGGAAAAAATGGAAAAAAGTTTTAACTGTCGTAGGCCTGGAAAACATGGAAGAAAGTTTCAAAGTTCCTCGAGGAAATCATCTTAAGAACATATGGCAAAAATGTCGGCGATCTGAAATGTTAAGAACTTATAGAAGTGGCTATTCCCACAATTGGTACTTGTCGGATTTGTCTTAGGAACTGACAATGAGCAAATGGTGCTTTTAGAAGCCGGCGATGTCTCATAACTGTAGAACAAACCTAATGCAAATGAACGGCCCGATTTTCGCAGTTTTATTGAGCTGGAGGAAGTGCGTAAAGTTTAAATTTTTACCTTGTACTGTTGATAGCTGCAATATATCATTCTTGCAATGGGTACACAAATGGTCACTAGCCAGGGCCTATCAAAAATGTTAGATCGCTTATCTCTGTGACCAATAGAAACCGAGATATGTTCCCCTAAAAAATCGCGTTTTCGAGCTCCACGTTCTGGAACATAGAGGTACAGTGCACTGTCGTGCACGGACCAATCATTGAGAAGCTAGCAGTAATGAAGTTTATTAATGGCCAAATTAGACTTCATAACGGATCATCATTTTCCTATGGCCTTTGTCCCGCTTCAATGCGGGGTCGCCCTCGTTACTATGGATTTGGCAATGTTAGTTTCAGAGGTTGGCTGGATGCCCTTCCTGTCACCACCCCTAACCCCCAGATGCCCTCCCTGTCGCCACCCAGCACGCCCTGGGACGGAAATTAGTGTACCTCAGCTGCCTGTGTCTAGTGCAAGCAATGAAATAGTGAGAAAGTTTTCAAATGTCAGCGAGTCGTGTAACTGAGATGGGACGTGGGGACCAGCCCAGTATTCACCAAGAGGGGCGTGGAAAACCGCCAAAAAACACATCCAGGCTGGCTGGCACACCGGCCCTCCTCGTTAATACGTTAGGCGGATTCCATCCGGAGCCGGGGGGGGGGGGGGGGGTGCCTACACGAGTACAGGAAGCAGTGCATTAGGCCTTCAGCTGACCTGGCGTGTAACTTTATAATGGATGTTCCTGACAAAATGTTTATGGTAAACTGCTAAGGAGTGAAACAATAGAAAATTATCGTGGTCATAATTAAAAACCTAAACTGTTATTTGTTACTGAAAATACAGACATGGAATAATCGGAAACAATATTTACAAGACAATATATCGAGTATTTTCCCATTGCCAAAATGCTTCTCTTTCCATCTAAATATCCTCAAAAACAAATGCATTTTCATCTTTCAGCAGATCTGACTTTTTCATTATTAGGGGAAGTTATTTAATAGGTATTGTTCCACCAATTTAAGTTCCCATTCATGAGCAGTGTAAGCATTTTCTTTGTGCAGATATTACAAAATCTGAATCACATGGTTCCTAAATCGCTTTCAGATATCTGTCCGGTTGTTGGAAGAACACTCATGGAAAGAATACGCAAGTCGTCACAAAACATTCGCAGTTTGCTACGAAAAAAAGCGAACTATAAAAAAAAGATTAAAAAACACAAAAATGCGATATCCAAGAACATGTCAACTTTCTGTGTCAGTAGAGACCATCGTCACAACATCAGTATCAACGTTTTCCGTGATGACTGGGTGTTGTGTGATGTCCTTAGGATAGGTTTAAGTAGTTCTAAGTTCTAGGGGACTGATGACCATAGCTGTTACGTCCCATAGTGCTCAGAGCCATTTGAACCATCAACGTTTGCCTCGGGAACTCAGACGCTGACTTGATATTCTGTATCGTCTCTTCTGTTGACGGCCTGTTGAAAGCCGGCTGCCCGCCCGCTTAGCTGAGTCGTTCAGCTTCGAGCGCCGAGCGGGAAGGCTCTTGTTTACTTCACTTCCCGCAGCGTCGCTTGTGTGTTTACCTCGTTAGTATTGCTCTGTCTGCCGAGTGAGTCGTAGCGCTCCGCTCCGCCATTACTGTCGGTTCGTCTTAGTGTACTTACACCGGCGTCGGCCGCTCCGCTATGGCTACCGTGGTTCCCGCGGGTAATCCACGAAAAGTACTGTGTGTTTACTTTCGATAAAACAAGGCGACTCGTGTAGCCCGGGTCTCTAGAAATCCGCGATTGGCTTGTCGATACAATTCATGTGAACTCTGATCTGGTCCACACCACTTAATTTAATGCAGGCGAGTACGTGTTGTACGTGAAATTTACGGATCCCCTTCACTTTGGAAGATTACTGTCCCGACACGGTTCTCAAGTCCCTTTCAGGCATCGTGGTAATTTCGGTAGTATGGTGACACTCGCAGATGCTGAAATCGAATATACAAGTGTTCGAGTGTTCAACCTCACGCCGGAAGTTGATTGCAATGTTTTGAAGGACATATTGACTCCTTATGGTACGGTAGCGTTCTCGCTTCCCACGCCCGGGTTCCCGGGTTCGATTCCCGGCGGGGTCAGGGATTTTCTCTGCCTCGTGATGGCTGGGTGTTGTGTGATGTCCTTTGGTTAGTTAGGTTTAAGTAGTTCTAAGTTCTAGGGGACTGATGACCATAGATGTTAAGTCCCATAGTGGTCAGAGCCATTTGAACCATTTTTTGACTCCTTATGGTAACTTGAAAAACATTCGTCGTGAACGCTGTTCTACTCAACACAAATTACAGTGTTACAGTGGAATTCGTTCCGTGGAAATGCATGTCAAACGCAACATTTCCATCACATTTACAAGCGTGTGGTTACCGTGTCCGTGTCATGTATACTGCTCAAGAGGGAACCTGATTCCTATGCAAAGAAAGTGGACGCGTTCGGTGTAATCGTCTGCGGAGGGTTTTTGTACTAAAGCCATCATTAGTGCAGCGTCGGGAATTGACGGTTGCTGATCTTGTTCCTTCTACTCCCGCCATCGGCCCTACTTCTGCCTCGGATTATAATGAACAAACAGTCAGTTCTGATAATCGTGTTAATGAATTTCCGCCTCCACCTCCACGACAGGCTCAGAGTCCTATTAGCCCCACGATAGAACTTATAACGGCGACAAACAAGCGACGTTGCACTCAGGATGGTGACGGTGAGGATTTGGCTGTGCCTTCCGCGCCAACCTCCTCCTCATCGATTGTGTCCTCTGCTCCTCTCGATGCTACAATACCTCCCTTCCGTGGTACGGTGAGCATCCCTCCTGGTCGCGAAGTGTCTCCTTCTGCGCTGCCTGTGTGTGAACAGGGATCGGAGTCTCTCCCCCCCCCCCCACCCCCCACCCCCCACCACTCCCTCACATTCCTCTTTGTGTCCTCCGTTACAGTCCGAGGCAATGCAATGTCCTCCTGCTCCGTCTTCAGCCACCGACGGTTTCCTGCATTTGCCGGCCTACAGCAACAGGAGCATAAAATATCACCTGATGTATCAGTAGTTCCACAGAATTATATCGCCTTAATGACTGGAATTGCATTACCTGATCCCAGTTTTGTGGGGGAGGAATCTGTGTCTATGACCCCATCCCAAGCATTCGTCTGCAGAGGCCGTCATCCCACGTAGCCGACAGAAACAGCGTATACAACCTGACAGTGCGGTAGAACGTAAGAAATATAAGAAAAAAGGTTGCGATGACGGGGGTTCTGGTTCCCCGATGTCTGATTCCTCTGTGGATTTCGCAATGGACCTTGACCCTCAGCTGTCTACCTAATACCACTCGGAGGTTCCGTACATCCCTGTCCAGATGTAATCAATGACCCAAGCCTACACGTTCCTTTCCTTAAACGTTAATCTTGTTGAATCATAATTGCTATTGGCTTTGCTGCGTCAGTTCATTTATGATTTATGTGGGGACACAGTTTTCTTACATGAGGTGTTATTTAGTAATTTCTCCTTGTCTGGTTTCCGTGTGATCTTAATGTAGCACCCGAATATTCTATGGGGACCGCCATATTCTTTCGCGAAGGTATTCCTATTCCTATTCCTGAGGTGGAATTGTTGGATTCTTGCAGGGGCATAGGTTGTCAACTTTTTAATCTTACCATGGTTATTTTATTATGGCCCTTCTGGCACTGGTCGCGCAGTGGATCGTTCGTGTAATTATAAAGAGAATATCGTTTATCTGTCGCGTAAAAGGCCTCCGGGTATTCTGTTGTGTGGTGATTTTAACTGTGTATTGCGCCCTGCGGATCAATCTCCAAATTTTAATTTCTGTCGCGAATTACATGAATTGGTCGGCTCCTTATGTCTAAAAGGTCGGGATTGTAAATACCCGACGTTAGTTAAATTTACCAACTTCACTGCGACTTCTAATAGCAGGTTAGATAGATTTTACTTATCGGACTGCCTGAGCGATAGTATTATTAATGTTGACGTTATCCCAGCTTCCTTTACGGATCACTGTGCTGTGGCCACAACTCTCAATCTTGAATGGCAACCAGTCAGATTGTTTCGCCTTCTGTGGACGGTAAACGTCGCTCACCTAACTGACCCCTCTCTCGATGACGTAATGTGAGTCGTGTGGGAGCGTACTCTACGGCCCGCTGGGAAATATTCTTCCACCCTTGACTGGTGGACGCATCTAGCAAAACCGAGGCTCATTCAAACTTTGAGACGTTTCTGTGCTGCCGAGGTGCGAGACTTTCTGGGAACTTATGAATATTACTATTCTACCCTGCGTGAACTCTATGCTGCTTCGTATCACGCCCCTCGGCGAACTGCGGATGTTACGCGCGTAAAAGCAAAATTGTTAATCATGAAGGAAATACAAATGGTAGGTTTGAAAATCCGATCGAAGCCGCGTTCATTGGTGACGGAAGAAAAAAAATGGTTCAAATGGCTCTGAGCACTATGGGACTTAACTTCTGAGGTCATCAGTCACCTAGAACTTAGAACTAATTAAACCTAACTAACCTAAGGACATCACACATATGGATGCCCGAGGCAGGAATCGAACCTGCGACCGGAGTGGTCGCTCGGCTAGAACTGCACGGCCAGTCGGGCCGACTGGTGACGGAAGAAGTGACTTCCTTATATCATTTGCTTCGATATCAGACATGTCGCCGAAACGCTTTTATTCATTTTCTCACGACAAATGATGGACGTATCATAATGGAGCAAGCTGATATAGTGCGTATCTTACACCAGTACTATGTAGACATCTACGATATCGAGGAGTCCAGTGAAACCTCTTACCACCCACTTGTCAGCATCTTGGATACGACAATTACACCTGAACATAATAAAACGCTCTTAGCTGCCTTTCAGCGTGAGGAAGATTACAAAATTATTGTGGGGTCGACTTCTCAAAAGTCCCCGGGTCTAAATGGACTTCCAAAGGAATTTTACGTGCTCTTTTGGCCGTTTTGGGTGCTACCTTTACCTCCTTTTGAATGAAGGGCTGCAGGGTAGAGTATTGATGCCTTTCAAAGTGGGAAAAATTGTATTAATCCTGAAACGCACTGGACCGGTTGCCCTTGAGCACTTTCGCCCATTTACTTCGTTAAACTTTGATTCCAAGACTGTGGCGAGGACAGTTATAGTAGGATGTCGCCTCTGATGGATACGATTGTTGCCAAACATCAAAGCTGCGTACCTGGTAGTACTATTCTTACCCCCATAGACGAGTGACATGACGTGGTTTCGGTTGCTAGTGTAACATCCATCTCGTTTGTCCTTTCTTTTCTAGATTTCGATAAGGCATTTGATCGTGTTAATCACGACTTTCTGCTTCGGATTCTTGAGGCAGTTGGTTTCACTGTGGACACACGGCAAGTGCTCTCAAATCTGTTTATGGTTATTTCGGCTGCGGTGGTTGTTAATGGACAACTGACGCCCCCCAATAAATAACCGTAAGGGAGTACCTCAAGGAAGCCCGCCGTCAATTACTTTGTTTGTGTTGTCTCTGGAGCCCCTACTTCGGATGCTAGCATACGAACTGACAGGTTGGTCGCTTTCTGGCGGGTCTATAGCTGTTCGTCCATATGCGGATGACGTGATGGTTCTACTCCGCAATCCTGCTGAGATACCTCGACTGAAGGCTGTCATCGATGATTTTTGTCGTAGTTCAGGTGCAAAACTTAATGAAGGTAAATGCAAGCTTCTGCCCTTGCGAGGTTTTGATGACGCGGTTGTTCCATGGGCTACTGCGGTGTATCGGCATACGTCTCTCGGTATCATCATTGATCGTTGTCCACCCAAAATAGCGGTGCTCAAGTGGAAGTCTGTTACTGAAAAAAATCAGGGAGCGATATTAGAGCATGAAAGGCGTACTCTTACTCTGCTGCAGATACTCCGAATACTGCTTCTGCAAAGCTTATTACGTGCCCAAGTTTATCCGCTTCCCTCTATGATGGCGAAGAAACTACAATTGTCTGGTCGTTTCTTATGGAAAAAGAATATATTTCGCTTACTGTGTGAAGTGATCACGAAGCCTCGCTCCTTTGGGGGCTGGACCTGATTGATATACGCAGGAAGTCGCAGATGATATATGTTCGTCGTAATATTTTGACGATGACTCAAGAAAGTCACACATTCACGTCTCATTTATGTCTCTTTGTCCGTCCTGCTAGTCATGAACCCCTATTGATATGGGTCGCGCCGGCCGAAGTGGCCGTGCGGTTAAAGGCGCTGCAGTCTGGAACCGCAACACCGCTACGGTCGCAGGTTCGAATCCTGCCTCGGGCACGGATGTTTGTGATGTCCTTCGGTTAGTTAGGTTTAACTACTTCTAAGTTCTAGGGGACTAATGACCTCAGCAGTTGAGTCCCATAGTGCTCAGAGCCATTTGAACCACTTGATATTGGTCGCGTAAATTATAAGTTAAACCGCATTCGTGTCTTCTATCTTGCGGTGAGCTGTTTAGGGGCTGACATCATATGAAGACCTGTCCTCACTATGAAGTTTCTACAGACTCGTGGGGAGCAGTCCCTTGCCCGAACCTCGTTGAAAGAGACTCGCTGCAAACAACCTGGACGACAGTTTGATTCAATATCAGTCTTCCAATTTTGCCGATGTGCGTGGCGTCCTCGTCCTATATGGTGGTAAATAACTTGATTCCAAGGAACGAGTGACTTTTCCGTATTGGGCTTAGTGACACGGATGTATGTAGTCGTTGTACATCTCCCGATACGATACGACGTCGCTTTACTTGTGGAGGTCATAAGGCAAACTGTTCTCGGGTCAGGACACAATTGGCCTTCCTTACTCGATCTTCTGAGACCGCCTACACTAAGGACATCATATTGCGCCCAGATTCTTCTTTCTATCCACGGTAGAAAACGAATACCGTTATACGGCTGCTGGGACACTTCGTTCGTTGTTGTAGAAATTGAGGGGAACAATCACATGAACTTCATGCAGTACATGATCACGGCCTATTGGACATGCTTGCGAATGCCTTGATATCGAGACCTCTTCGCCAACATGTCGAATCCAGTGTTTCGTCGGCAAGGTGTTGGTTAATTTAATTTATTCTGATGATACGTGTTTTTATTTGTGATGTATGTTCCTATCTGATATGCTTCGGCTTGTCCTCTCCTGGTTTCCCTGTTCATTTTGTTCTGTGTTTTGACTGAGCATCGCTCCATTTCTATTGTGAAATGTGTATCGATAAAGTATAGATACACGTGAACGTATATAGTCCTTGCACTCAACTAGGGATTTTTCTTAGTTTGCTATTTCAAATGTAATCTTGTTTCGTTTTCCTTCGGCTTTTAGATTCAATTGCGAACTAGAAAAATACATAAACACACAAAATGAAAAATCCAAAAAATTAAAAAATAACAAAAAACCATTTAAAAATAATTGTTGATACATATCTTGTGAGCTTGGTGGTGGTTTGTCGGCTACGTTCTCGGTTTTTTTCTCTTATTTATTATTGTCATGATAGTACCAAGTCTTTCTGATAATAAAGAAAAAGTGGTAACGTGCTTGCCTCCCATGCAGCGGTCCTGGGTTCGATTCTCGGCCGGATTGGAAATTTTCTCTGCTCGCGGACCGGGTGTTGTGTTGTCATCATCATTTCATCATAGTCACCGGCACACAAGTTGCCCAATGTGGCGTCGACTGAAATAAGACCTGCACTCGACCGCCGAGCTTCCCTGGATGGGGCGTCCCGGCCAACAATGCCACACGATCATTTCATTTTTTTAAGCCGCCGTCAGAACTGCATCTCGTTCCGTTCCGTCAAGTATCAGTCAACCTACATGCAGATGAAGCACCGACTTGCATTACCGTCAAAATATCCAAAGTGGCTTCATTCAACTTTCAGTGTAAAAATAGAGGAGCATTATATGTTGCAGCTAGGTTAACAACTAAGAACGGCATTTAGGTGAACATTGTATGAGCAACGTCTCAGCTGCCGTAGCCTCGAGACAGGATTCCAGTTAGCTACTTTGTTTCTCCACTCGCTCTGGAGCGCGACGTTGTGGCCGTGTTGCGGCACGTGATCTCACGCAGAAACGTTCGTCGCGCCTCTGTCAGTCTGTTTAGAGTTTCAGTCATGGTGTACGTTCTCACTGAGAGCCGGAACCGGTATGTATCAGGGTTCAGCTACAGTCATGATGGAGGCAGCCAAGTGGGGCCAGATAATAAAGTCGTGTGGTTCTATAGCCTGGTGCAAGGCTTTAAAAAGTGTTTCACTGCGGTGCCTTCGTGTCCTTAATCTGCCCTAATAAACCAGCATAGGAAAAGGTTCATTCAGTTTAACGTTCTATCCAAACCATATCTCGTTCTTGTAAAATCCTCACACGATTGCCGGTCGCGGTGGTCTAGGCGTTCAGTCCGGAGCCGCGTGACTGCTACGGTCGCAGGTTCGAATCCTGCCTCGGGCATGGATGTGTGCGATGTCCTTAGGTTAGTTAGGTTTAAGTACGTAGTTCTAAGTTCTAGGGGACTGATGACCATAGATGTTAAGTCCCATAGCGCTCAGAGCCATTTGAACCTCACACGATTGAAAGGTGAAGGACAGGTTAAGTACAGAGTGATTAATTTACGCCATTCGACCGGGATTCAACCCCGTGACCTCTCAGTTTTCAGGAATGCCCTTTACTACAAGAACGACAGGGCAACTACGGGTGTGTCGCACTGAAGACGAGAAGGAAGCGCGAAAGACACATATATCCGAGATGCATTTTCGCTAAATATTTCGTTCTTGACGTTAATAGTGTGCGATGTATCCAGCGGCATTTGTGGTCATGCTTTATTTCGTTACTTACCTGTCGACTGAACCTCCCTTTATGAAGATCAAATTTTTGCTGTGACCGGTGCTTTATCTGTATTGGCCACTTATTTTACACCTTTTGTTTTGGCGAAAGTTGGAGCGCGATTGCTGGAAGCTAATCACTACACTCTTTCTTCTCCTTCATTTGGTTAAAATCGTGCGAAGTTGTAAGTCAAGTATTGGGCCACTTTGTGATTCTTGTGATCTACAGATATTAGTTTTATCGTTATATATTCTCCTTAATCCTGTTCAAATCCCGATTGGTCGGATCTGAAAACTAGTTACTTATTGAACTAAGGGATACGTTTGTTTATTTCACTTACAAATGTTTGAGCCGATTCGACACTTTTCTGTGAACTGTGAAGTTGACACTTTGTTTCAAATTTCGTTATCTTACGTCTTCAAACTCCGTAACAGTGTTTAAGGTTATGTAACCATATATTGCTTCCCTTGAAGTCACTGTAATCTATGTCGCGTGCAATTTGATCCACATAACGTATTAGGTCACTGTCAAGCACGTAGTGTAAAATGTGTCGAGCATCCTTGAAACACACTTTTTTTTTATTTCCTGGGCTTTGAATGATCTTCGATTACGTAATTATGTTCAGGACACGCTTCTTGTTGGGAAACTGTTGTCCTTCACCACTTTTCGCTGCAAACGGGATGTGTGCCCCGTGTCCGACGGGGATGACGATGTACATGGCTCGTCACATGTTTCAATATCGCTTTCACTTGTTAAGCACGTATCGTGATCATTATATTCCTCATGTTCGTTGTCGGCACAGTCGTGCTTATATGATACCACAAATTCCACTGACTCACCTTGCAGGAACGCCAATATTTTATCTGCCACTTTTTTCTCACTCTGCGAAATCTCTTGAGTTCCTTTCCGACGAAATGTCAATTTCGGCAACTGTTGTCGTAGATATAATGCAGTGTTTGCCTTGATTATTGTTGCCATTGCACTGCGTTGTGTCTACGCCACCAGCTCTGTGGTACTGTTGTGAGTTACTCGTCGACTAAGCAGTATAAAAAATATTATTGCACTATCTACAGATACGCCTTAGAGGACAGCAAGTTTCACGATAATCTCCAAGACAGAATGTTCCGCATTTGGTTGCATACCATCACATTCAATCAGTTCGCATCATACCGGTACACTACTGTGATTCTCTATACATTCTTTAAGAGTGGATACCTAGCTGAACGTCCCTCACGATTTGTAACTCCCAAGCAGTTCGACTTCGATCTTGATGATGCGACCCTTTGGGATCACTGTGACGTGCCATTTTTCATTCGGTGTTCATGGTGCCAGTTAGTTGTTTGTTTTGAACATTTCTTGAATGTCGACGATGTCCATTTCGTGAAGTGTAATATACACGCATTATAGTAGCTTCACCTCTGCACCTCGTAGACACTCATTTTCTGTCGGCGTTCCCGAAGTACATGGTGAATCATTATCATCTAATATTTTTCCTGTCGCAAGAGATAACACAACACTTTCAAAGAAGCGTTACTAGCGATTGAACATGCGACTTTGCATTCAAGAGTTCCTTGTAAGTCACCGCGTTACAGAAACTATTGGAATAATATACAGCACAGTAAACGTTTCTGTTAAGTACACTCGTATGAAGTGAAGAAAATCCGGTGACACAAACAAATGTCCTTATCTTTATGCTACGATAACGCTCCCTATTATCGCAGGTAATATGCTGCACAGAAATCGGAGAAAACAGCGTCTGTTAAAATTTCTGGCAGTGTGTGCCGCACTTATGAATATGTCACACGAGGTTCGTGGTTACACATTGGTATTAAAGCCGTTGTTTCCTTTACCACTGGCGGAACGAAGAAAGGAAGATTATTGTTCCGTCAACACCGAGGCTATTAGAGACGGTGCACAAGCTCGTTTTGTTTCAAGGATGAGGAAGGAAGTTGTCCATGCCCTTTCAAGGGAACTGTGGCGGAATTTGACTGGTGCGATTTAAGGAAATCATGCAAAACTTCAATCGGGACGCGCGGATACGGATTTGAGCCATCGTCATCCGGAATCTCAGTCCTGTATACTAACCATGGTGCCACCTTGTTCTGTATCACTCCAGGATTTTCATCTATCTTTCTCTAGTGTGTTAATTTATGATTCGCTCTGTATGAATTCCGACTCATCTGTAAAATCGTCGTGTTTTTATATTGAAAATATTTCCCACAAACTGATGGCAGGTGATGCTGTGAGTGTAACAGAATAAAATAAGACTGGTTTAAAGCTTTGTCTGTTTGAACACATTAATCGCCAAAACTACTAGACGAATTTTCATACGGTATTTTTAGGTAACTTGAGCATAGCTTGGGGAAACATATACACTATGTGATCAGAATTATCCGTAAATCCCCAAAAACATGTTTTTCATATTAGGTGTATTGTGCTGCCACCTACTGCTACGTACTCCATATCAGGGACCTCAGTAGTCATTACGCATCGTGAGAGAGTAGAACGGGGCGATCCGCGGAACTCACGGACTTCAAACGTGGTCAGGTTGTGTCATACGTCTGTACACAAGGTTTCCACACTTAAACATCCCTAGCTCCACTGTTTCCGATGTGATAGTTAAGTGGAAATGTGAAGGGACACGTGCAGCACAAAAGCGTACAGGCCGACCTCGCCTGTTGACTGACAGAGACCGCCGACAGTTGAAGAGGGTCGTAATGTGTAACAGGCAGACGTTTATCCAGACCATCACACAGGAATTCCAAACTGCATCATGATCCATTGCAAGTATTATGGCAGTTAGGCGGGAGGTGAGAAAATTTAAATATCGTGGTCGAGCGGCTGTTCACAAGCCGCACATCACGCCGGTAAATGTTAAACGACGCCTCGCTTGGTGTAAGGAGCGTAAACATTCTACGATTGAACAGTGGAAAAACTTTTGTGTTGAGTGGCCAATCACGGTACACAATATGACGATCCGATGGCAGGTTGTGGGTATGGCGAATGCCCGGTGAACGTCATTTGTCAGCGTGTGTAGTGCCAACAGTAAAATTCGGATGGGTGGTGTTATGGTGTTTTTCACGCAGGGAGCTTGAACCCCTTGTTATTTCTCGTGGTACTATCACAGCAGAGCACATTTTTGAAGCATCATCTTGCTTCCCATTTCTTGCTTGCATTTCGGGGATGGTGATTGCTTCTTTCAATAGGATCGAGCACCTGTTGATAATGCACGGCCTGTGGCGGAGTGGTTACACGACAATAACATCCCTGTAATGGACTGGCCTGCACAGAGTACTGGCCTTAATCCTATAGAACAGCTTTGGGATGTTTCGGAACGGCAACTTTGTGCCAGGCCTGACCGACCGACATCGCTACCTCTCCTCAGTGCAGCACTCCGTGAAGAATGTGCTGCCATTCCCCAAGAATCCTTGCAGCACCTAACTAAACGTATGCCTGTGAGAGTGGAAGCTGTCATCAAGGCTAAGGGTGGGCCAACACCATATTGAATTCCAGCATTACCGATGGAGGGCGCCACGAACTTGTAAGTCACTTTCAGCCAGGTGTCCGGATATATTTGATCATTTAGTGTATACTTCATTTAATCTAAATCGAACCATAGGAAAATATATATTGTTAATTTAAAATTTTAGAAGTCTGATTACCGCACTAGTTTATGAGTTTACCCCCAAGACGTTATCGATGTGTAGTGCACCAAAGAATTAATAAATGGCGCTGTTTTTATTTTACCTGAAAGAGAGATGTATTTTCTGAAGTTTGTATCAGTTACATAATTACGCGCCGCATTCTTACCTTTACGAATACAAACTAACAATAATGCACTTTGTAAGTATATACAGATTTACTGACTTTCCTTCGTGTATTAAAAAGTTTATGTTACTGCTTTTCCTCTTTCGATAGGTTTTATTTAAATTTGGCTTCTATGCTCTGATGGGTGTGTTTATTGAGTTTGTTTTGTGGCTTGGGAGCCAACTTATTGCGTTTTGATTTCGTTTTGTTTATGAATAATAATTCCTAGAAAACGGTAGTGTGTCTCTCAGCGCACAAGAACGGCTAAACGACTGAGGACTACACGGTCTCAAGAATCCAATGAAATTTTCTGCAGTTCGAGAACATCAGGCCTCAACTCGCTGTTTGGAAAATTCTTCCAAAAGCGAGAACGATGTAACTCTGTTCAGCAGCGTCATCATTTTCTCCCTCCCGTCTACACATTATAAACAAGTCATCTCATCATAGATGCTTATTGCTACCAGTGCGTATCCTGAGTGGGCCGCTAGTCCGTAAATAAAATGCAAGAGGGGAATTGTGAATCTTAAGCACACTCTCATAGTCTCAGTTAGCGGAATTTTTATCTGGCACAGTAGTCTTGTAGTGTGAGATTTAGGACACGCTGTAGGTAAACCGCAACACTCGCCATTCGATATCCGGGGTGCTATCTCTACAGGAACTACAGCCACAACTTGTTCGTTGAGCGAATTATCCTGTGTCGCCGAAACAACTTGCTGAAAATATTCTGGACGGAGTGCGGCGTTGAGGATGTTTTTCAGCGTACGTGACACTTTCTAGTCGCTTAATCCAGTTATCTGAAGCATACCATAATACCACGGTTGTCTTTCCAAGGTGAAATACGTAATAGAATTCCAGTTCACTGTTTACATCGTTCTCAGTCCATGAGACCATTAAAGGTATTCTGATGCCAGCAGAACTCATAAAGGAAGATACGGGATGGCAGATACAATAGCGATCTGGAAGTACTGTTTTCTGACAACTGTGACTGTAAAACTAGCAACCAAATTTTGTATTGTATATGATAGGTACCTATACATATCTTATTTTCTGACTCTTATTTGAAAAAATCTGTAAATGACAAAATTTGATAAATTATCGTCAGTGTGATCTCACATGACCTCAGATCCCAATTTAAATTTCTAATCGAACTCAATGTTTTGTATGAAACGTGGGTGACCGAACTAATTCCCACAAAAGTGATTTGCGCCATATATTGGTCGCGCGTGGCGATGCAGTTCACACGACTAACGATGTGTATCTGGGTGTAAGGAACTGGAGGCTCAACCCACACAAGAAGTGTATGTGTGAAGGAAAACATGGCAAATGTCAGAACGTACTCGGTACTCCAGGTCTATAGCGACTTGGTCCTTTGAGAATTCAAAACCGAACGAAAAGGAAAACGACTGAGCCAACAGGGGCATATTCGTTGCTCCGTACGAATACATAGGATCATTCAACTGCTCTGCCGCCACACCACACAGAGAACTAAGTAAAACCACACAGTCAGAGAGTATTGAGTAAAAAGACAGGCAAAACCAATAATAAATGAGCAACATACGCCAACAAGTAACATTGTGCTGACTTCTGCGCACAATGAAAATAGTTCTTATTTCTACATGTGTTTTGCTCTGACCATATGTGTACAGAACTTTTTTTCCAGTTTTGACCAACACTATCTCTGGAGTTTTTTTTTTTTTTTTTTTTTTTTTTTTTTAAAAGGACTTGTAGTCCGGGGTGATATGTTACAATGCAGCATCACCGGTCTATTGCGGTCTAACTGTGTTGGTGAGGCAGTAAATTTCCAAAGGGCAGTGACTCCGTCACTGCAATTCACTTTGGAGGTGTGGCGGTGGGACTAGTAGTCCCGTACCACCCTCTGACGGTGACAGTACTACATGAGTCAGGCAGAGGAATTTTGCCTAACATGGGCAGGTGATCTCTGGAGGTATTTCTCATAATGTTTATAATTTTTTTGTGACTTTTTGACTGAGAGATCTTGCTTGACACTGCGCAGACGTTGACCAGCTCCCAGATGGCGGACTTGAAAGTGTGTTTGGAGGGTATGTCCATGAAGCTGAGTCATGTTACGACGCAAAAGCAGTGCCCGTCACAACGACGCAGATACTTACGATTACCGAGCCAGGTCGCGCAGTGGTTAGCACACTGGACTCGCATTCGGGAGGACGACGGTTCAATCCCGTCTCCGGTCATCCTGATTTAGGTTTTCCGTGATTTCCCTAAATCGTTTCAGGCAAATTTCGGGATGGTTCCTTTGAAAGGGCACGGCCGATTTCCTTCCGAATCCTTCCCTAACCCGAGCTTGCTCTCCGTCTCTAATGACCTCGATGTCGACGGGACGTTAAACACTAACCACCACCACCACCACCACACTTACGATTTGTGGACTTCGTCGTTTGCTCAATGAGGTCTTTCTTCTCCTTTTAAATAGGCACGTCCTACCACCATAGTAACTACGGGTTTCGCTTAAAATCTGTGAATAAAAAAATTTACAGCTATCATTGATTTTCTGTGTTTTATTGTGGGCCTAAAAACAAAGATTTAACGAGGTGACATGTTATGTTCGGACAACATGCTATCTGCGAACTAATGGGAACCAGCCATCTTCCCCGTTTTTAATCAAAGACAGTCAGTCGTAAATGATGTATGAGAATCTGAGGAATGGCATCAAGAATAGATGTCTATATTGGTTTTTACGTCTGCAACAATAACAGACAACAAGACAAACCTGAAGCATATCTTTGCACAGAAATAATGCGAGGCTCAATGGTAATAGCACATAGTTGATGAAATACAACTGGATAAAAAAGAAAAGAAAAACATTTAATTTTCTGCTGAACTGGGATACACACACACACACACACACACACACACACACACACAAATACTTCGCAAATATTGGAAATATCGGAAAAAAACAGCAGGAACTTCAAAATTCAACAGGATGACGCGGATACAAACGATTCGCAGCACAAAGAAATACCATTCACCACAGGGTGAAGCGGAGACAAAGAGTACCGACATTCTTGTATGTTTTGCTTTTTTATATGTCATACCTTGAGAGAGCGGCAGATGGTGGTACTGAATGTGTGTTTGCGGAGTGTGGGCAGCCGATACAAATATCTCGCAGCAAAGCGAAATACAATATCGTTTTCTCTCTCCCTCCCCCCATCTCTCCCTCCCTCCCTCCCTCCCTCGCACGATCCATTTCTCTCTCACACTCACTTTCACTCACTCATTCACTCTCTCTCTCTCTCTCTCTCTCTCTCTCTCTCTCTCTCACACACACACACACACACACACACACACACACACACCGACGATGTTCCTACATTGAAATTTTTCTACTTCAAAGCTTAAAATCAGTTCATGGTGCTAATAGAGCGTTATTGTATTCTTCATGTAAACGCCTCTTGTGCATTAACGATCCACTTGATGTTGCACATTAAAGTTCTTATTTCCTCTACGCATTATTGGCCTGAAAAACATTTTGGCTAAAATTTTAATACTTTATTTAATTTACACAAATACTAAATGGCATTTTTCAGTAGTTTGTGGCTGGATCAGATGCGAAAGTTGCTTTACGCAGCATGATGTTTAGTTACGTATTACTACAATACTTTTTGACTGCTCAGATATTAGGTCTTTACGTGCTGCATCTTCAGAGCTCGTCGCCTTGGCTCAGATAATGGTCTTCTTTGATTCTTCGCCTTACTTGCGGGACATATATGTGTATTTGTAATCGTGCTCAGTTACTCTTTATTACTGGAGCTAAAAACATGTGTCCCAGAAAGAATGGTTAATATTCATGGATATGGGAGGAGTGTACTTTCGATGCAAAATACGAGTGGTCAAGTACACGAGGATACTGAAACGCTTATCTTAAAATCTATGAATACTTGTTCAGTAGAGGAGATGTGTTTCAGATTATCGGATACGAGCAAGTACTCAAACTCTTAAGATATACGTTTTAGAGCCCATGTTTGTTACACTTTCTTGCTTCGATGATCGTTCCCGTCATATCTCTGAATCCTCATGGGATATCCTGCACATCTGAATATCGCAAAGATTTCGCGTTCGGTGCATATCGAATTAATTCTGTGTGTTTTATCTCGTGTATCATTTATGTTTATGACGAATTTGTTTGTTATTATAATATCCCAACACATCAGCTGACAACCATAATTCACCGAGCCACCATTGTTGAATTGCGATCGCGATATTACATCAACTGTTCGGCTTACTATACGCTTACGAAAGTTTGCACCGAACCGGTATTCTAACCGGAACTACCTGCCCCTACCGCTTATCCACTATCGGCGCACGCCACCGGACCAAATCAAACTTCCAACGTCATGGTGTCTACGTCCTATAGTGCTCGTTAGTGTGATTTTCGCATGGAGAGAGACAACGTTTTTCTCATCAGGTTATCTTCCTTTCTACGTCTACATCTACACTGATACTCTACAAATCACATTTAAGTGCCTGGCAGAGGGTTCATTGAACCTCCTTCACAATTCTCTATTATTCCAATCTCGTATAGCGCGGGGAAAGAATGAACACCTATAATGCGGTCGGCAAGTAGTTTTCAGTGGGGTACGGATTCGGTGTAAATTTTTTTGTGGAGGTCCAGAGAAAAACTAATAATTAAAAAGTACTGTTTTTTATTTTGTTTTCAAGTCGAGTTAGTTTCCAAAAAACAAGGGTCAACCAACTAAAACAAGTAGTTCTGAGTTAATGTTGTAATATGTTCAGTGTGAGAAATTACATCGACGGTCTTGAGCCAGTTTTTTAAAGTTCGGTGTACGAGGGGTACAGCAAATGTATGTCTTCGAGGTGGGCGTCCGTCAACCTTGACCGATATGTGTTCTTCGAAAAATTCATTTTCGAGAACGACGATTCGCACATATATGTCGAACCAAACATAGTGGCCAGATTGATAGCTACTTTCTTACAATTTTTCTGAAACATGTTTACCCCAAAATTCTTCAGTTTGATACATTTGCAAGGAAATATCCTGTTGCAAATCGATTATCTCCACTTGAAGTGAAGACTTTGAAACGCTGAACAACTTAGCAGACACATCAGTCCATTCTGCCGATGCATCAACTTCATAATGAAATTTTAGGAATTGAGACAGGTTTCCAATTTCTGGAAAGTCTTGAAATCATGCAGCAAATTCGTCCCTTAGATCGGACAGAAATCCTACAAACACTGTAATCTCTTCTTAAGAGTTGTCTTTTTTATACTCAATAATTGTTGGAGAATGAATAAA
The DNA here is from genome assembly GCF_023864345.2 of Schistocerca serialis cubense. Taxonomy (NCBI): domain Eukaryota; kingdom Metazoa; phylum Arthropoda; class Insecta; order Orthoptera; family Acrididae; genus Schistocerca; species Schistocerca serialis. Next base: position 385,413,826 of record NC_064644.1, on the reverse strand, counting down.
TTCGTGCCTTGCAATATCTTCTTCAAAACTATCCAGCTTACGACGAAAAGCAGACACGCTTTGTATCAGACCACATGTTAATTTCCCATTCCCTTGTAACTCTAGATTGACCACATTTAAATTCTGTATTTCAAAATATCCTTCAGAAAAGCCACAGCTAGCATATTGCGCTCGTTTGTTATGAACTCTAAGTGCTTCTTTGCTCCCTGCAATTCCAAGATTTGCAAGAAGGAGGTTACTTCTTTCTTTGTTAGCCAGAAACGTTTAACAACTTGACCTTTACTTAACCAGCGAACATTGTTGTATTGCAATAAGTCAGAATACGCTGCACTACGTTCTGAAAGAAACTTCTTGAACTTTCGGTGTTGAAGAGAAGAAAGAGATCTCATAAAATTATTCAACTGCACCAAGCTGTCAATTACTTCTTTCAGTGTAGCACTGAGTTTTCCACACACGGCACTTTGATGAATTATACACTGATACGATATTAGACCTGGATTCTGATCCCTGATTTTCTTTATTACACCTTTTTCTTTGCCAATCATCGGTGGGGCGCCGTCAGTTGAAAGTGACACTATTTTATCATAGCGAATGTTGGAATTATTGATAAATTCGTCGATAGCGTTGAATAAATCTTCTCCTCCAGTGTTACCTTTCAAAGGAAATATTGCGAGCAATTCTTCCCTTAATATCTTATTTTCAATGCCTCAAAATCTCACGAAATAGATATTTGTTCATCATCAACAATGTCACATGATTCGTCAGGTTCAATGGCGTAGCATGGTGCCTTTTTCAAAAATTCAAACAGAATGCTTTTAATGTCAGTAGCTAAAATTTCTGTTCTTCTTGTATTACTTCTTGCCGACTCTGGAGTACTTTGAGTTGCGGCGACAACATCCTTCTTTACTTTAAAAAGTGCCGAGGCTACTTCCAACATACACTACTCGCCATTTAAATTGCTACACCACCAAGATGACGTGCTACAGACGCGAAATTTAACTGACAGGAAGAAGATGCTGTGATACGCAAATGATCAGCTTTACAGAGCATTCACACAAGGTTGGCGCCGGTGGCGACACCTACAACGCGCTGACATGAGAAAAGTTTCCAACCGATTTCTCATACACAAACAGCAGTTGACCGGCGTTGCCTGGTGAAACGTTGTTGAGTTGCCTCGTGTAAGGAGGAGAAATGCGTTCCATTACGTTTCCGACTTTGATAAAGGTCGGATTTTAGCCTATCGCGATTGCGGTTTATCGTATCGCGACATTGCTGCTCGCGTTGGTCGAGATCCAATGACTGTTACCAGAATATGGAATCAGTCGGTTCAGGAAGGTAATACGGAACGCCGTGTTGGATCCCAACGGCCTCGTATCTCTAGCATTCGAGATGGCAGGCATCTTATCCGTATGGCTGTAACGGCTCGTGCAGCCACGTCTCGATTCCTGATACAACAGATGGGGATGTTTGCAAGACAACAACCATCTGCACGAGCAGTTCGACGACGTTTGCAGCAGCATGGACTATCAGCTCGGAGACCATGCCTGCGGTTACCCTTGATGCTGCATCATAGACAGGAGCGCCTGCGATGGTGTACAAAACGACGAACCTGGGTGCACGAATGGCAAAACGTCATTTTTTCGGAAGAATCCAGGTTCTGTTTACAGCATCATGATGGTCACATCCGCGTTTGGCGACATCGAGGTGAACGCACATTGGAAGTGTGTATTCGTCATCGCCATACTGGCGTATCACCCGACGTGATGGTATGGGGTGCCATTGGTTACACATCTCGGTGACCTCTTGTTCCCACTGACGGCACTTTGAACAGTGGACGTTACATTTCAGATGTGTTACGACCCGTGGCTCTACCCTTCATTTGATCCCTGCGAAACCCTACATTTCAACAGGATAATGAACGACCGCATGCTGCATGTCCTGTACGGGCCTTTCTGGATACAGAAAATGTTCGACTGCTGCCTGGCCAGCACATTCTCCAGATCTCTCACCAATTGAAAACGTCTGGTGAATGGTGGCGGAGCAACTGGCTTGTCACAATACGCCAGTCACCACTCTTGACGAACTGTGGTATCGTGTTGAAGCTGCATGGGCATTTGTACTTGTACACACCATCCAAGCTCTGTTTGACTCAATGGCCAGGCGTATCAAGGCCGTTATTAAGGCCAGAGTGGTTGTTTTGGGTACTGATTTCTCAGGATCTATGCACCCAAATTGCGTGAAAATGTAATCACATGTCAGTTCTACTATAATATTTTTGTCCGATGAATACCCGTTTATCATCTGCATTTCTTCTTGTTGTAGCAATTTTAATGGCCAGTAGTTAACATTTTTTCATTGTTTCACAATCTGAAAAAGGATTTTGGTGTTTACTAAGTGTCCAGCACACAAGTAAAGCTGCTTCTGCCGATTTTTCTTGCTCACTCATGCAGCGAACCAGCAATTTCGTGCTTTGTTGGTAAGAAGTGAGATATTTCTGTAATTTAGCTGGCCGGTGTGGCCGAGCGGTTCTAGGCGCTTCAGTCTGGAAACGCGCGACCGCTACGGCCGCAGGTTCGAATCCTGCCTCGGGCATGGATGTGTGTGATGTCGTTAGGTTAGTTAGGTTTAAGTGGTTCTAAGTCCTAGGGGACGGATGATCTCAGATGTTAAGCCCCATAGTGCTCAGTGCCATATGAACCAATTGAACCATTTCTGTAATTTAAATTAAAATTTTATCGTGATAAGTTTACAAAGCAGTTATACATATCTCATTTGTACATTAGCTAATAGAATTATATTACCTGTAGTTTTTCTTTACGAGCCTCACTGCCAACAGCAAAGGTTTTGTGAAATTGATGATGAGTTGATTCATAGTGTAGCTTTAAATTGCCACTTTTAGTAACAGCGACAGTTTTATTAGATATTAAACAAACTGGAATCGCTTGGGGCCTATCAGGTACCGTAAAACAATATTTTTCAGTCCATTCAGTCAAAAATCTATTTTCAGTGTCCACTTTTCGCTTTTTAGGACCAATTATTAATGTAGGTATGTATGTACGAAAAGGTTTTTCACACGACAAATTGTAAGACATATGAATTATTCCTCTGCGGCCTGCGTGCGATTGACGAAACGGAGTAAAGACCGACCGCTCACTGTGCTCTCTTTGACTAAAACGACAGGTTCAGACTTGCTTAACAAAGCAACGAATCAGCAGTGACGCGTGGCGGGAGGCGCTACTCGCCGAGAAAAATAGAATGAAATGGATCGACTGACTAAATGATTTGCCAATCTACTCAATTAAATTTTTGTTTTTCAGAGACTTTTAGTTACTGACTTACTCAGTCCTCGACTAAATTACTAGCCTAGTCCCCACGAGGAGCCGGGATACTTAGTTGGACGTCGGACTGTATTTGACAATATTTGGCGGTCCGAGGTTCGACCTTGCGCGGTCCGTATACGGACCGCGGTCCGCCTGCTGCCGATCTCTGACCTATATCTATTCGAACGAGCCCTGATTTCCCTTATTTTATCGTGGTGATCGTTCCTCTCTATGTAGGTCGGTGTCAACAAAATGTTTTCGCATTCAGAGGGGAAAGTTGGTGATAGGAATTTCGTGAGAAGATTCCGTCGCAACGAAAAACGCCTTTCTTTTAATGATTTCCATCCTAAATCCTGCATCATTTCTGTGACACTCTCTCCCATTCTTCGCGATGATACAAAACGTGCTGCCTTTCTTTGAGCTTTTCCGATGTAGTCCGTCCATCATATCTGATAAGGATCCCACACTGCACAGTATAGTCTAAAAGAAGACGGACAAGCGTAGTGTAGGTAGTCTCCTTAGTAGGTTTGTTACATTTTCTAAGTGTCCTGCAAATAAAACGCAGGCTGTGGTTAGCCTTTCCCACAACATTTTCTGTGTGTTGCTTCTAATTTAAGTTGTTCGTAATTGTAATACCTAGGTATTTAGTTGAATTTACGGCTTTTAGATTAGACTGATTTATCGTGTTACCGAAGTTTAACGAGTTCCTTTTTGCGCTCATGTGGATGACCTCACACTTTTCGTTATTTAGGGTCAACTGCCACTTTTCGCACCATTCTGATATTTCTTATAAATCGTTTTGGATTTTGTTTTGATCTTCTGATGACTTTATTAGTCGATAAACGACAGCGTCATCTGCAAACAACCGAAGACGGCTACTCAGATTGCCTCCAAAATCGTTTATATAGATAATGAAAAGCAAAGGGCCTATAACATTACCTTGGGGAACGCCAGAAATCACTTCGGTTTTACTCGATGACTTTCCGTCAGTTACTGCGAACTGTGATCTCTCTGACAGGAAATCACAAATCCAGTCACATAACTCAGACGATATTCCATAAGCATGCAATTTCACTACGAGCCGCTTATGTGGTACAGTGTCAAAAGCCTTCTGGAAATCCAAAAATACGAATCGATCTGAAATCCCATGTCAATAGCACTCAACACTTCATGTGAATAGGGAGCTAGTTGTGTTTCACAGGAACTATTTTTTTTCCAAACACATGTTGACTGTGTGTCAATAGACCGTTTTCTTCGAGGTAATTCATAGTGTTCGAACACAATATATGTTCTAAAATCCTGCTGCATATTGACGTTAACGATATGGGCCTGTAATGTAGTAGATTGCGCCTATTACATTTCTTGAATACTGGTGTGACCTGTGCTACTTTCACATGAAATACAGTTAGTGCAGTGTCTATATTTGACGCTGGCGGTATAGATAGACGCAAATCCCTTTCAGGGATGTATGCATGTCTGAAGGACATTTACATCGAACTACGCAGATTTTTTCAAATACAGACATTGCGTTAAATGTATTTCTTCGTTTGTTAGCTCTATCTTCTAAGAGACATTATGTCAACACAATCAGCAATAACGGAAAATTAGTTCTCGAGAGTCTTTCAGAATGTTGCCGCTTGATGATTTAACCCCTTAGAAAAAATTACGATAGTAGTATACTAGGCCTGAGGCGGAGATTGTTGGATTTTGTACGATAGTAGTATGCTGGGTGACCTATGGACAGTAAAGGATTAAAGTGGTACATATTATCATGTGTTCTATGCTATGTTATTGCGGTATAACGTGGCCTACACTTCTAGTCATGAAAAATCAGTATTCTGTATTATATACCAGATATGACAGTGGAAAACGATATTATTTTAGTCATTCTGATGGTTTGTTGTCTGAAAACTGAGTGGAGGTATAATATCGTTAACTTTATTTGTGTATATATGTATATACACTCCTGGAAATGGAAAAAAGAACACATTGACACCGGTGTGTCAGACCCACCATACTTGCTCCGGACACTGCGAGAGGGCTGTACGAGCAATGATCACACGCACGGCACAGCGGACACACCAGGAACCGCGGTGTTGGCCGTCGAATGGCGCTAGCTGCGCAGCATTTGTGCACCGCCGCCGTCAGTGTCAGCCAGTTTGCCGTGGCATACGGAGCTCCATCGCAGTCTTTAACACTGGTAGCATGCCGCGACAGCGTGGACGTGAACCGTATGTGCAGTTGACGGACTTTGAGCGAGGGCGTATAGTGGGCATGCGGGAGGCCGGGTGGACGTACCGCCGAATTGCTCAACACGTGGGGCGCGAGGTCTCCACAGTACATCGATGTTGTCGCCAGTGGTCGGCGGAAGGTGCACGTGCCCGTCGACCTGGGACCGGACCGCAGCGACGCACGGATGCACGCCAAGACCGTAGGATCCTACGCAGTGCCGTAGGGGACCGCACCGCCACTTCCCAGCAAATTAGGGACACTGTTGCTCCTGGGGTATCGGCGAGGACCATTCGCAACCGTCTCCATGAAGCTGGGCTACGGTCCCGCACACCGTTAGGCCGTCTTCCGCTCACGCCCCAACATCGTGCAGCCCGCCTCCAGTGGTGTCGCGACAGGCGTGAATGGAGGGACGAATGGAGACGTGTCGTCTTCAGCCATGAGAGTCGCTTCTGCCTTGGTGCCAATGATGGTCGTATGCGTGTTTGGCGCCGTGCAGGTGAGCGCCACAATCAGGACTGCATACGACCGAGGCACACAGGGCCAACACCCGGCATCATGGTGTGGGGAGCGATCTCCTACACTGGCCGTACACCACTGGTGATCGTCGAGGGGACACTGAATAGTGCACGGTACATCCAAACCGTCATCGAACCCATCGTTCTACCATTCCTAGACCGGCAAGGGAACTTGCTGTTCCAACAGGACAATGCACGTCCGCATGTATCCCGTGCCACCCAACGTGCTCTAGAAGGTGTAAGTCAACTACCCTGGCCAGCAAGATCTCCGGATCTGTCCCCCATTGAGCATGTTTGGGACTGGATGAAGCGTCGTCTCACGCGGTCTGCACGTCCAGCACGAACGCTGGTCCAACTGAGGCGCCAGGTGGAAATGGCATGGCAAGCTACATCCAGCATCTCTACGATCGTCTCCATGGGAGAATAGCAGCCTGCATTGCTGCGAAAGGTGGATATACACTGTACTAGTGCCGACATTGTGCATGCTCTGTGGCCTGTGTCTATATGCCTGTGGTTCTGTCAGTGTGATCATGTGATGTATCTGACCCCAGGAATGTGTCAACAAAGTTTCCCCTTCCTGGGACAATGAATTCACGGTGTTCTTATTTCAATTTCCAGGAGTATATATATATATATATATATATATATATATATATATATATGAGTGCTAATTTTTATCTATGTACGTATTTATAAAGTGTGAAATGATGTCAAATACCTATTATGTCTTCCTTTGCACGCTGTGTGGTTCTTTAGTGGATACAGGAGCAAGGATCAGATGCTGTTCGGGAACAGGGAATTCAGATATTAATTTATTTTACGTCTAATACAAAAAATAGTAAAAATAACAATTGTTGAAGAAGTTGCAGCGTCATTTGCCAACAGTAGATATGAATGTAGCAGTACACACTTGTTATTGTTTTTGTGGTTTTCAGTCCAGAGACTGGTTTGATGCTGCTCTCCATGCGATTCTATCCTGTGGAAGCTTCTTCATCTACCACTGCAACCTACATCCTTGTGAATGTGCTTAGTGTATTAATCTCTTGGTCTCCCTCTACGATTTTTACCCTCCACCCTGGCCTCCATTCCCAAACTGGTGATCCCTTGATGACTCAAAACACGCCCTACAAACTAATCCCATTTTATCGTCAAGTTGTGCCACAAATTCCTCTTCCCCCCAATTCTCCCTCATAAGTCACGTGGTCTACCGATCTAATCTTCAGCATTCTTCTGTAGCTCCACATTTCGAAAGCTTCTATTCTCCTCTTGTCTAAACTATTTATCGTCCATGTCCATCGTCCCATACATGGCTACACTCCATACAAATACTTTTAGAAAATACTTTCTGACACTTAAATTTGTTAACATCGAGTATGGATTTACCTTCATCAGAAACGCTTTTCTTGTCATTGCTGGACTACATTTTATATAGTCTCTACTTCGACAATCATCAGCTATTTTGATCTCCAAATAGCAATACTCATCTACTACTTTAAGTGTCTCATTTCCTAATCTAATTCCCTCAGCATCACCTGATTTAATTACACTACATTCGATTACCCTAGTTTTCCTTTTGTTGATGTTCATCTTATAAACTCCTTTCAAGACACTGTCCATTCCGTTCAACTGCTCTTCCAGGTCCTTTGCTGTCTCTGACAGAAATACAATGTCATTGTCGAACCTCAAAGTTTTTATTTCTTCTCCATTGATTTTAATTCCTAATCCAAATTTTTCTTTTGTTTCCTTTACTGCTTGATCAATATACAGATTGAATAACATCGGGGAGAGGCTACAACCCTGTCTCACTCCCTTCCCAACAACTGCTTCCCTTTCATACCCCTCGACTCTTATAACTGCCATCTGGTTTCTGTACAAATTGCAAATAGCTCTTTGCTCTCTGTATTCGACCCCTGAGAGAGAGTATACCAGTCAAGATCGTCAAAAGTTTTCTCGAAGTTAACCAATGCTAGAAACGTATGTTAGCCTTTCCTGAACTTATCTTCTAAGATATGTCGTAAGGTCAGTATTGCCACAATTATTCCAACATTTCTGCGGAATCCAAACTGATCTTCCCCGACATCGGTTTCTACCAGTTTTTCCATTCGTCTCTAAAGAATTCGCGTTAGTACTTTGCAGCCGTGACTTATTAAACTGACAGTTCGGCAAATTTCACATCTGTCAACACCTTCTTTCGTTGGGATTGAATTTATTATATTCTTCTTGAAGTCTGATGGTATTTCGCCTGTCTCATACATCTTGCTCGCCAGATGGTAGAGTTTTGTCAGGGCAGGCTCTCTCAGGGCTGTCAGTATTTCTAATGGTATGTGGTCTACTCCATGGGCCTTGATTCGACTCAGGTCTTTAAGTGCTTTGTCAAACTCTTCACGCAGTCAAACTTCCTGGAAGATTAAAACTGTGTGCCCGACCGAGACTCGAACTCAGGACCTTTGCCTTTCGCGGGCAAGTGCTCTACCATCTGAGCTACCGAAGCTCGACTCACGCCCGGTACTCACAGCTTTACTTCTGCCAGTATCTCGTCTCCTACCTTCCAAACTTTACAGAAGCAGAACGCAGTCACTATAATGTCGCTTCCCCTGTCTGTGGCGAACCAAAATGCAGCCTTCATTTTCAAACAAACGGAACCTGGATTCGTCCGAAAACCCTATTTGGTGCTATTCCTGTCCCCAGTGACGTCATTCCATACACCATTGGCGTCTAACGTGTTTCTGCACTTACGTTAAACGTAGTAGGAGAAGTGGACGACGCTCACGTAACCCATTTCGTAACAAACGGCGACGGACTGTCACCATTGATAGTGTACTATGTGTTACACTGTTCCACTTTTGCACCAAAGCCGAGGAGGACGCAGATCTGTCCTGCAATGTCATTCGGATGAGGTGTCAATCTTCTTGGAGGGTGGTCTGGGTGGTGCGACCTGACCCATCCGGTCCTGTTCTATGGCCTTTGTCCGCAGCTCGTGGTCTAGTGGTTACCGTTGCTGCCTCTGGATCGCGGGATCCCGGGTTCGATTCCCGGCCGGGTTGGTATTTCCTCCGACCGGGGACTGTGTGTGTGTGTGTTGTCGTCATCATATCATCATGATTCGCGAAAGTGGCGAGACTTGGCTGTGTAAGAGATTGGTAATTTGTACGGGCGCTGATAACCGCCCATTGGGAGCCCCACAATTCAGTCATCATCATTATCTAAAGCCTTACTTGAACCATCTAGCAGTAATTTCCCTGATGGGTGCATCAAATTCTCTCACTCCAATAATACGTCGTGTTTCAAACTCACTGATCTGACGGTACAGTTCGCGAGGCATGCTGAACGTCTGCTCAAGTTTCATTGATCCATTACCTTCAGTTTATAGCGACAACGAGAGCCACAGGCACATTTTACCGGTTGGTGGTATTGCATCACGATATCGATGTTGACCTTGAACCCGCGGTCCGACGTGGTTCAACATAATTCTGTTTTGTGAAACTTGGTTCAAGTTTGAGCAGACTGTTCGCTTTCGAAATTATTTCATAGTGCAGGAGGACTGCTTCGATGGGTTGGGAGGTGTTGCTATACTAGTAAAAACTTTTCTGCCACATCAACCGCTCCCTCTACACGCCAGCAACCATAACATCGAATCATTTGCTGTGCAGATATAAAATGCCCACAAAATTCTTATAGTTCTCTCGTTGTATACCAGTCCTTACCATAGTATCGTGAAAGATGACTGGAGACACTTATCAAGCCAGCTTTTTCCTCCCTTTATTGTAGCTGGAGACCTGTATTCCCACCTTGTAGCATAGGAAGGACAGATGAGTGACAGGAACGACAGGGCAATGATGAATGCTATAGAAGACTATAACCTAGTGATACTCAATGAGGTACCCCCACTATGGTATCTTCACCTTTCCGTAGACCCTCGGCGATTGGCGTAACGCTTTGCACTCCCTTGTTTTACCAAATTATCTACGAATAATTGGCGCGTTAAAACAGATTCAGCGGGATCCGATCATCTCCCAACAGAATTCGAGATTCAGATCTACGTTGGTACTAAGCAAATATCTTACGCTAATAATACATTGAAGATCAAGGAAACCTACTGGGACTCATATAAAGGGGGCAGCTCGGCGGACGCTCCTAAAAATGAGACGTAGCTTACCGGATGAATATGGAAATCAAGTTTTAATCCAGGCATTCCTAAGAAGATAGAGGTCAACGTTATGAAAGACCGTTCGCCTCCTTCATGGAATCGTGAATGCTCTCGAGAAGTTGCTAAGCGCAGATTGTCTCTGAAAACCTGTCGTTAAAATCGCTCCTTAGCTAACTTCAAGTCAGCTCGAAAAGCGAATGCGCGAGTTAACAAATTCCTGAAAAAAGGACAGCTGGATAAAATTTTGTTCTTCCTTCAATAATGAAACCAGTATTGCAAGCATTTGTTATAAAGCAAAGGCTTTCATAACCAGCCACTATCTTCCCCTTCTCCTGCTACCACCGCCTGGCTAGAGGAATTTGTAGGTACACATGCCCCACCCGTGGCCCTATTCTAGAATTATCCGTCTCCTGTTGAAGAAGACAGACATCATGTTTGCCTTCATCATTTCTCCAAAGAACAACTCAACGAAACTGTTGAATCATCGAGTGACAGTAGTCCTGGCAAATGATTTTATTCATTATTATATACTTGCGAATCTGTCCACAGAAGAGAAAGATTTGCTGTTATACGGTTTTAATTGGTACTGGGTGACCAGGGACTTCTTAGCAACTTGGAAAATACGAGTAATAACTCCAGTTCTGAAAAGTGGCAAGATCCAAATGTGACCTCTAATTATCGACCGTCGTCTGTTGCCAAAACGCTGGAACAAATGATTAAAAAGAGAGTGGAATGATGGCTTCAAAGTCGAAAATCGTAATTTGATGCCTCGGAGTCAGTAGGGCTACATAAAAGGCAAAGGGTACTATGGAGTATCTGTATTTGCTGGCCATGTATATTACGTCGGCCTTTAAAATAAAACAAACAGCGGTAGTTGCCTTTCTAGACGTTAAGGGAGCGTATGATCATGTTCATGTACCAATTCTCTTGGACAAACTGGCAGTTTTCGGAATTCCTCCGCGGATGATTCAAAGAATCCTCTACGTCCGTTACAGATGATAGGACCTTTTCTTGCCAGCCAAGGCTCGCCTCAGGGTGCAATTTTAAGCCGCCTCCTGTACAGTCGATGTAGGCATGATCCAGAGCTCATAATCACTCCCCCACAACAATACTGCAGTGTGCTGACGATGTCTGTGTTTATTCCACTGCCACTCCGAATATTCAGGCCGAAACGGCTTTACCCACACCCGTTGCATACACTGATGAGTGGCTATTTACTAATGGGCTGCAGATTTCGGCTGAGAAATTAGTAATCGTTCCCTTTTACAGGTCCACATCGGCTCGCATTGATAGTCACACTACGTGTAGAAAGTTCACTTTCCACATATAATCTCACGCTCGATATCTGGAGATGATTTTTGAGTCTCCGGTAATTTGGGCGGTTCACATCTGATCTACTGTTATCAAGTGTAAAGAAGGTTTCAGTGTAATTCCATCACTCGACCCGTGTGTGGCGGGGAGCGTACCGAAGTGGTTTACTCACCAAGTACCGCGGGATTATTCGATTTCGTCTAGACCACGGTTGTCGACTGCACCATCATGCGCCAAATGTTCATCTCACCAAACTAGACGCTCTCCAATACAGAGAAATTCTTACCTGTCCTGGAGCCGTGCAATCGAAGCCCACAAACAATCTTTTAGTGGAAGCAGGGAGATGCTCATTAGCTTAAGACGCCAAATGTTACACGATAAATTCAACCCTCAAGGCATGGCCTTTATGGACAGTCCTGTTAGGGACAGCAATGTATTTCCCGACTATGGACTGCCTCCCACAGAAGGAATAAGCTTCGGCCGTTTGTACCAGCTTTGACACTTTGGCACCTTTCATACGTTCTGTACGATATTCATCGCATTTGCCTCTTTTTGTCTATGATCTTCATACACTCAGCTGCCATACTCCAGTCTGTTATTTTAATATAAACCGTTTGGAATGTGCTAATGTCAATAGCGGATTCAGTCATCTTGTTGCACCTCAGTGCCCTTGTTTTCTCTGTGTGTGCACCGATGGATCCAAAATTCCACAGGAAGAGTATAATGGATGTGATTTTATTTCTCTGCCCTCAGATTTAGATCCGGAAAACCTTCAAGTTGCCCCTAAATGCTTCTACATTTACGGTGGAGACAATGACACTTCAGGAAACTCTTTATCTCTTTCACTTCCTTCCCAAATATATTAAGTGTGTTTGACTGTCAAAGCTTCCTTCAAAATATTCAACACCGGAGATGGAACAAAAAAACTAATCGATATATCTTGGATGAGGTTTCGGAATATATTCACAGCACACCGATACGGCGGACAACCCATTTGCTGTAGTGGCTTTCCACGTAGGTATCCTAGGTAACGAGGAAGTGGATGCATTAACCAAGCAAGCGACATCTTGAGTCACTGTCCTGGATGTGCCATTACCTTTCAAAGAATGCTTTAAGGGCTACGCAAACCGACAATGGCAAGAGATGTGGAACGTTCCCCAGCAAGCGAAAGACGGTTATTTAGTATTGTTCCAGATTTGGATTCCTTCACAGCCGTAGTTCATGAGGACACATTTGGGCAGATCCACGATTTCTACTAACATACGCCATCGCTTCAATCACGCCTCTTTCTCCCAAAACTTACATCAGATCAACGTTTATACTTCGCCGGCATGTGAGTGTGATCCTGAGTAGTAAAATATCAACCACATGTTGTTTATGCGTCCTAAGTTTGGCCTCGAACGGCTGGACTTTCTGAAGACATTGCTGAGTATGGGATACCGCCTTCCTTATTCTTTTCTTTACCAAAGACATTCGCCTCTATAAACCGATGTCTATGTTCCTTAAGAGTACTGGGCACAATCTGTAGGTTTTAATGGTGTACATATTCTATTTTGCTGTCTTGTTCCTAAGACATTTCAGGAATGGTATAACTCAACATTATTTTAACTACTTTTTCATAAAACTGTTGCAATAATATAGTGGATAGAGCAGTGACGGTTTGATCTTTCTTTCCTTGTAAATAAGCGTTTTTGTAGTCTTTTCTTCAATTCTGTGTACTTTATAACCATTTGTTATTGATGGCTAAATAGAGTTGGTACTCGGGAGGCCAGATAAGTAAATAAAAAGACCACCACGTAGCATACAGCGGCAAATGGCGCCGGACTAGTGCTACTGACAATATTCACTTTAGATCCACGATCGTTACATTATATCAGACAACTAATCAGGTAATCTGAAAACAACCCTAATCAATTCCCGGAAACCAATATCACTAGGAACAGATATCCACAGGAATTTACCAGTTTACGAGAAAATTATAGCGATACCGCTGAAAAACTGGTCTCCTCCAGATAAATTTTGTAAACAATAACACAGTGGCTACAAGTTATAAATGGTTCAAAGCACTATGGGACTTAACATCTGAGGTCATCAGTCCCCTAGACTTAGAACTACTTAAACCTAAGGACATCACACACATCAATGCCCGAGGCAGGATTCGAATCTGCGACCGTAGCAGTTACGCGGTTCCGAACTGAAGTGCTTAGAACCGCTCGGCCACCGCGGCCGGCTACAAGTTATAAATTTGTCAGTCATTCAGCACTAGAAATTCATACAAGTCTGAGATACACCTGGCACATAATTACCTCAAACACAGTTTACTAACAGCATGAGTAAAGCAAACAACAGCCCTTCTTCTTTTCTTTAAATAAAAGGATATCCCTTCAGCATACTTAAGTACCAGATTCTACAAACATCTACACTTGAATGTTTATCACTGTAATGCGAACCTATAAAATCACACGGCTTATATCGTACAGAAATGCCTCACTGCACGTCAGCCTGCTCAGGCTTGTCCATGAAATATATACAACCGGAAAGGTTATGGCGAAGTGAGAAACCGCTCAATGCAACATATGAATTACAGCTGCTCCTAAGATAGCCAATAGTGTGCTATAAGCACAAAATTTAGCAGCCAAATGATAACAGAATACTCCACGGCACGACGCAGCGTCGATATTATAAGACACCTGACGACGGCAGTATGCCGAAATGAGCTCATTATGATTTATGCAGTAAAACTCATATAAAGACCAGTGTAAATGGTATATCACTATCGTATCATACCAGTACATGATATTTTTCGCACTGCTGATTACAAGCAACAAAAACAGCGCTTAGACAAACTGTAATCTCCCCACGGAAAATTACCCTCTACCACGCAATAATTAATAATGGTCAATCAAATCATCCACATTTATTCACCTTTGAAAAGTATCTGATCGGATTTTCTAGTAATATATGCGCCGACAGCTCGTCGACGCCAAGGTATTTTTCTAGTACGTTTATTCTTTGGAATAACAGAGAGACATATATGTATTCTCCATGGTTGTTAGAGACGGATAACTAGGAGAGCTTCGGATGTATCTGTTGGAAGATTGTCGGGTTTCTAAAAGAGACATATTTGCTCTTCTTCTTGCTAAAGCGAGCTATTAACGTTTGTGCCACTAGCGGGTTATTTGAAGAGAGAGAAAAACTGTAAATGCAAATTAAGTAAGACTTGGAATCAACAGAAAACGGAACATGTAATTGAGATGGATTGAATATACAATTTTCCTCAAAAATAAGGTTTGTGGCCCTTTTATTCTAGAGTGAATGACGAATGAGTTCTTTGTCTGAATCATTGATGATTGTCTTGGCCCTGTAACTAGTGGGGAAGTTTCAGCTGTGACGAAGAGAGCCTGCAATCGACAAGTCTTTATAAAATCGTCCAAAAAGGCTTCGGACACATCTGAAATTCAAAATCTGTCGTAAAAGGAACGAATTGTTCAAACGATCGATTTTCCCAACTGAATGCAGCGCTTAACAATAATAATAGATATAAAGATCTTTTGCAGCAAGCCAGCCGCTGAATGTTAAGACGAATGGCTCCACCAGAAATTCTATTGGGCTGATTTCACGTAATGAAATAGTATATTTAAAATTGTACATAGATAAAGGAGAGAGAGAGAGAGAGAGAGAGAGAGAGAGAGAGAGAGAGAGTGAATGAAATTAGAGAAAATACTCAGAATCCTCCATTAGTATAATTGTTTGCCTGTCTTATCACGGATCAGCCTAAAGACAAAACAGGAGGCCCTTACTTTACGGTACAGATTTATGTGTGAGAGTGAAGGAATCATAAAGGCAACAAATACACGTCTTTACAGACAAAACATTACACCAAGTTAGCGGCAAGCTGCATTCACATACTTTCATCATTTACAGTATAATCCATTATAAAACGCTTAACAGTTTAAAATTTTTACAACCATATTTCTGTGTTTTCCTACGTTCACACCATTCCTGAAATATCTTCAGAAACAAGAAAGAAAAATAGAACATGTACACCATTAAAACATACAGATTGTACCCAGTAGTCTTAAGGAACATACCAGTCAGTTTGTAGAAGGGAATGTCTTTGGTAAAGAAAAGAGAAGTAGCTGATTGAGGACGGCGGTATCCCATACTCAGCAATGTCTTCAGAAAGTCCAACCGTTCGAAGTCAACCTTAGGACGCATGAACAACATATGGTTGATATTTGTTTACGACTCAGGATCGCACTCACATACCGGCGAAGCGTAAACGTTGATCTGATGTAGATTTTGGGGAAAAGAGGCGTGATTCAAGCGATGCCGTATGATAGTAGAAATCGTGTATCGTTCCAAATATGTCCTCCCCGGGCAGAGAAAATCCCCAACCCACTTGGGAATCGAATCCGGGACCCCGTGATCCAGAGGCAGAAACGCTAGCCATAGACCACGAGCTGGAACGTCAGTGGAAGTAGAGGTCACAGCAGTATAGGAGGAGACGAGTGGTGGTGTGCGAACATGTAGTGCACGGAGAATTGTCCGAACATTGGACATCCCCATGATCAGGGTGCGTAAAATCCTACGAAACATCCTACTTTGCTATCCATTCAAAATTACCCATGTGCAGCCAGCAAGAGATACCTTTGCTCTAGACTTGCTTGCTCGCATGGAAGTGGACGATGATTTGGCGTGGAAGATTTTGTGGCCAGACGAAGCCCAATTCCATCTGAGAGGATATGTCAGTACACAGAATTGTGGAATATGGCCATCTGATATGAATCAGTATCACTTCGTCCTGAAAAGGTCACTGTGTGGTGCGGGTTTACGGCATCGTTTATCATAGGGCCATATTTTTTCGAAGAGACAGCGTGGATGTGGATGGGATCATTTTTATGCAAGATGGCGCACCTCCGGACATAGAAAATCCAGTTAAGTAGCTGCTGAAGCGCCGTTTCTGAAATTATCAGCTGCCATTTCCCTACAACCTGATCTTAATCTGTACAACTTATGGCTGTAGGACTATCTGAAAGATGTGTTCAGTGTTCCGATTGCATACTTAGCTGCATTGAAGGCACGCATTGCACAACACTTTCGGAACGTGATTCCGGAAATACTTCGATCAGTTGTAGAATATGCTGTTTCTCGGTTTCAACTTGTTGCAGAAAACGGTGGACAGTATATTGAATATGTTTTGTGCCAGTCACATGGAAATTAATAATTTGATTTTGATTGATGCTTTTTATGTTGTTTTTTGCCTCAGGACAGTTAAAAACCGACATCATTGATGTTTTTTACAAGGTTTTTGGCCTCAGGACAATTAAAAACCGATTGATCCCATCCGATGTGGTGTGACCTTGCCATGTGGATGGGCTCACGTAAATAATAGTATCACACTGGAGAAAACAGTTTGTTTAATGTCAAAAGAACACGTTAAGTATTGTTGTATGATTCATTTGCCGTTTGTAGTTGTCCACTATTAAATTATGATGCTTACAGCACCATCTATTGCTACATTTTGTATTTACTTTTCTTCTGCCATACCTTTTCCCACTTCTACGATAATATTCCGTTGCAATTTGACGTCATTCCGACCAGTGGTGTTATTTCTACAGCGGTTTGAAAGTGTAACTTTAATCATGATCACCCTGGGTATACCGGTCGTCTCTCACGTCCAGTGCCCCATATGTGGACTGCGTTATGTGCCTGCCGCGGCGGTAGGGTAGGTCGCGCATAGGAATGGAGCGGCGGTCCTCAGTCTGCTTTCGGCCTACGCCGTGGTCGGTGTCCAGTCTTCGCCGTGTTAGGAGAAGTTTCAGTGGCGGAGTCCACACTTGTTTACGTTGAAATCCATTATCTTTGCTGGTGATTTTCTCATGTAGCCAGGATTCGATAGCGTCCTTGTCTCAATACTGGGATGTGTCAGCAAATGCTGAACATTGCATTGAAAGCAACCACGAAATTAAACATATGTCCCACTATTGGAACTGTGTATACGAGGGCGCTGCCGAAATCCTTCTATATGAGAACCTCGTCAACAAGGCCAATGGATTTCAACTTAGTCAAGCGTAGACTCCGGGACTGATAACTCTCCAAACGCAACGGGAACGGAACACCCAGCAAGGCGAAGGCGGAGCGCGGGCTGAGGACCGCTTCTCGAATCCCGAACACGAGCTACCCCCACCACCGCGGCCTGCGCACCGAGCAGTCATACACGTGGTCAGCAGAGGGGGCAACGACCGTTGTATGTATCGCACCCACAGGTCCAGGCTGTCAGTCAACAAGAGTAACCTGATGATGACGGCACGTTACACCGCCGAAAATTCGTTCTAAAGCGATCAGACCAGTCGACTGCATGCCCAAGGGATTTTCAAGGAAGTCTTTTTCTTTTTTGAAATTATCCCCAGCATTCCTAACATATATGGTAATCATAAGTACCTCTTATTCACAGGGACGTGATAAGTTTTGTGGTTGTAGTTTCCATTAAGTAATCCAGCGAAGCGATTTAAGAGAGTCCTTCTCAACTCACCTCCTTGACATTTTCCTTAAAAAATATTCTGATTCACTTGCGGTATCACAATCGATTTACGATGCCTAAACCCTCGATACCGACAATTTCACCTGAAAGTTAAATAGCAATAATTCATTGAATCATGATGCATCGGTAACTGGAGAAATATTTGGCCTTCGCAAAATCCGATTCCAAATTTATATCCGATAATGAAATGCAAATGCAACACATTAATTTTTTGCAATTTTGAAGCTTTTTTGCCATCGTATGATTTAAGCCCTTTTATCCACAAGTCAGCCCGGTTCAATCAGTATGCGTACAAACACAACCGTTAACGTACTGAAACAATGCAAAAAAAAACAACAAAACGTAATGGAACACACATAGTCTGACAAGAAAAGTGAAGCACCCAGGAAACAAGGTAGGACGGCAATGTGTCTTCGTACACGTCTACATCATCGGCAAGTATGTAAGTGATTAGGGTTGCAGTAATCTGTGACAGGAAGAACGGCTTTGAGATTCTTTAGTACTGTTTGTATTTAGTGTTGCTTGCTACCCTGGACTAGGGAATAACCATTCCATATTCGTTCTTCCTTTCTTTCTTTGTCTGGGCCTTATCACGCAGTTACGCAGGGTCGGCCATGGTTTATCGGATGTGGCACGGTAAGTTTAAGGAGTGGCCGGATGCCCTTCCTGCCGCCACCCTGTACTCCCCGGGAAGGAATTAGTGTACCCCAGCTGTCTGTGTCTAATGTAAGCGATGGAATAGTGCGAATGTGGTGCAAATGTCTGCGAGTCATGTAACTGTGGCGGAACATGGGGACCAGCGCGGTATTCACCTAGGGGGATGTGGAAAACCGCCTAAAAACCACATCCAGGCTGGCCGGCATTAGCGCTCTCGGCTATCCTGGCGGGTCGGAATAACCATTCCATATGTAAGCACAAATGGCTTCGTTTGGAGCAACGTCTTCATCGTGAAGTACGGACTGCTGACGAACGTCTTCATTCTGTGTTCAGAGATAAATCATGGTTCTGCACTACCTTGGTTGTTCATCAGCAGCGAGTACCACAACGCCCTGGAGAGAAGCCTCGTCCTTCAAGTGTTTTGATAAGGGACAGTGGTGCTGCTGGTGGTATTGTGGTGTGTAAAGCCATTGGGTCTGATTTGAATTCATGACTACTTTCAGGAAGTCCTGCGTCCTCAGGGGTAGCCTCTCATGCCACAGTATCACAGTGCCGTTTTTCAACAGAATAATGCCCGTCCACACATGGCACGCGTCTCTGCGTGATGCTGAGGTAATCTTGTAGCTAGAAAAGTCCCACAGCAGAACATGTTGGGCCAGACCAGTCATCAGTTCTGTCCCAGTGCCAGTATCGAGAATGTCATGATATCAAGGACCACTTACAAAACTTGTGGGCCAGAGTGGCTTAGGAGTGGATGAAATGGGCATATGATACCCTTCTCAACCGAATCAGTGGTTGCATCCAGGCCAGTTGGAGTGCTGGGTCATACTTATCTTTCGGCTCCTACTACCAAGAGCTTGTAAATCTGACACGATTGTGTAATCATTGACCTAACATCGCGTTCTCTCCCCTACGTGGTGCTTTATTTTTTTATCAGAATTTTTGTGATGAAATACATTGAGACATACACTACTGGCCGTTAAAATTGCTACACCACGAAGAAATGCAGATGTTAAACTGGTATTCATTGGACAAATATATTATACTAGAACTGTCATGTGATTACATTTTCACGCAATTTGGGTGCATAGATCCTGAGAAATCAGTATCAGGAACAACCACCTCTGGCCATAATAACGGCCTTGATACTCTTGGGCATTGAGCCAAACAGAGCTTGGATGGCGTGTACAGGTACAGCTGCCCACGCAGCTTCAACACGATACCACAGTTCATCAGGAGTAGTGACTGGCGTATTGTGACGAGCCAGTTACTCGGTCATCATCGACCAGACGTTTTCAATTGGTGAGAGATCTGGAGAATGTGCTGGTCAGGGCAGCAGTCGAACATTTTCTGTATCCAGAAAGGCCCGTACAGGACCTGCAACATGCGGTCGTGCATTATCCTGCTGAAATGTAGGGTTTCGCAGGGATCGAATGAAGGGTAGAGCCACGGGTCGTAACACATCGAGAATGTAACATCCACTGTTCAAATTGCCGTCAATGGGAACAAGAGGTCACCGAGACGTGTGACCAATGGCACCCCATACCATGCGCCAGCATGGCGATGACGAATACACGCTTCCAATGTGCGTTCACCGCGATGTCGCCAAACACGGATGCGACCATCATGGTGCTGTAAACAGAACCTGGATTCATCCGAAAAAATGATGTTTTGCCATTCGTGCAACGAGGTTCGTCGTTGAGTACACCATCTCAGGCGCTCCTGTCTGTGATGCAGTGTCAAAGGTAACCGCAGCCATGGTCTCCGAGCTGATAGTCTATTCTGCTGTAAACGTCGTCGAACTGTTCGTGCAAATGGTTTTTCTCTTACGAACGTCCCCAAAAATATTCAAATGTGTGTGAAATCTTATGGGACTTAACTGCTAAGGTCATCAGTCCCTAAGCTTACACACTAATTAACCTAAAGTATCGTAATGACAAAGACACACACCCATCCCCGAGGGAGGACTCGAACCTCCGCCGGGACCAGCCGCACAGTCCATGACCGCCCGGCTAATCGCACGCGGCGCAAACGTCCCCATGTGTTAACTCAGGGATCGAGACGTGGCTGCACTGTCCGTTACAGCCATGCGGATAAGATGCCTGTCATCTCGACTGCTAGTGGTACGAGGCCGTTGGGATCCAGCACGGCGTTCCGTATTACCCTCCTGAACCCACCGATTCCATATTCTGATAACAGTCATTGGATCTCGACCAACACGAGCAGAAATGTCGCGATACGATAAACCGTAATCGCGATAGGCTAAAATCCGACCTTTATCAAAGTCAGAAACGTGATGGTACACATTTCTCTTCCTTACACGAGGCATCACAACAACGTTTCACCAGGTAACGCCGGTCAACTGCTGTTTGTGTATGAGAAATCGGTTGGAGACTTTCCTCATGTCAGCATGTTGTAAGTGTCGCCATCGGCGCCAACCTTGTGTGAATGCTGTGAAAAGCTAATCATTTGCATATCACAGCATCTTCTTTCTGTCGGTTAAATTTCCCGTCTGTAGCACGTCATCTTCGTGGCGTAGCAATTTTAATGGCCAGTAGTGTACATATGTGTGGTCTGTAGCTTATAAATTCGAGCTCCGATTTAGTGCTTTCTCATATGCATGACTCCCGTGAATCATTGTTATGCCCAAGGTTGCCCTTCATGGCTTTATTTGATATTTGAGTTGATACTGGGCATTAAAGGAAATAAAAATGAACAAATAAAAAAGTGTATATTTTGTTTAATTTTTAGCCTCTCTTCACTATGGCGGTCCTCAGCGATGTCATCACACTATTTGTTAGAACTGTGTGTTCCACTGTTACCAGATACTTGAAGTTATAACGATCCTACTAAATTCCCAGTTGGCTCGTTGCATTGACATCAATCGCTGTTTAAGTCATTTGTTTAATTAGCGCCCTCTGTAACTGTGTGCAAAGATTATAATTATCAGAAGCAGTTGCGAAAGATTCTATTCTTTCTATCCTCTGATTTTAAATGTACATTGATTTCCTTGCCTAGCCAGAGTAATAGCAGCTCTTGTTAGTTCCATTATTAGGTTTAAAGTCCGTAAATGTGGGAGTTTAGCCACAACCCCAAGGTACGCTGCGGCTGTAATGAGTTCCCTGTGAAGCGGAGATGAATCAGTCACGGGAGACACAACCTCACCTCACTGTTAGCCATGCCGGGCAGGACGGTTCTAGACAATAGTCACTAGTTGCTTGTTCTGTGTGGGCGGCCAGAAACAGTAGTGGAAAGAAAAATCCTTTGGTGACGCTTTGGCGAAACGCCAGACTGCAGTTAAGCCTGTCTCGTGCCACTATCAATGGGAGCATCCTGTACGGCGTTGTCCGCTGGCGCTAGGAGGGTACGTGGAAAAACAAATAATTTTCCATTAATGGAAGGAGAGACTCTCCTTATAGTTTCGACACAAGATAATTTCTAAGAGAAGAACGAATTTCTCCAAGTGGGCACCAGGCTTTAGGTGAAACAAACAAATACTATCTCTCTCACTCATTATTGGCTTTCTCTCTCAGTTGTAAGCTGGCAGTTTTCCATTCGAGTTTGCTAGAAGGGGAGGTCAGGCTTTCTCCTTCTATCTATCCTATTGGATGGACACGAAAAATTAACTTGGAGGGGCCATAAACTACATCCAATTGGCACGGTACTTGTTCTTGCCACATCATATGGCCAACAAAGAACGTACTCCGCTCTAAGACAGAGCCAGGACGGAACTCAACAAGTGGCTGCGCACACTGGCATCTAAGACGTGGTTTTGACTCCCTTCGTTAGTCATAACACAACGATCTCTGCTGTTGTTCCTGGTATTATCCGATGGTACGAGCTTAGATACCCAACTACTGGAGAGGAACGCTTTTACGTGTCCTCTTCGTTCCTACTTTTCCCATTGTACGCACTCGTGAGAATAGTACAAGTAAAATTACCGATCGTCTAGTGATTTATCTTATGATAGTCTGTTGTGCATAGGTCAACATTAATTAAACTGTTTTGATACTATACATCCTGAAAATTACGTTAAATAGCTATTTGTCAGGTGGCTTAAATGTTTCCTTTCTGTAACTATTATTTTCTCCTTTCCTACTCACTTAGTAAAACGTACAGCTTCAAATATTTGAAATTTCAATGGTATTTAAATGTCGAGTCCCTTCCCTGCAGCAGTCAGAATCGAAGTACATACGTACAGAACACGGCACCCTTATGCTTTCCACTCCTTATACATAGCTTACCCAGCGATGATATTCTGATTAGTTGATATATGTGTAGACACATGTGCATTATTTAAAACTCCATCAAAGCAATTCTGTATGTTCCCCACCTTAAAAAGTGTAGTAATTTTGTACCCACTTGCATAGGTCCAAAGCGTCATTTGTTGCTGTAATAAACAGTAGTCCATTTGTTAAAGCAGTTCGTTTCGAAAACGATCACAGGCAGTATCATCCGATGCAGTAGTTCCATTATGTCACAACCAATTTCTCACCTTTGATAGGCACGTAAATCCAGTTTTAATACACACCATCACGCTAAAAACTAACGTTCAGTGCCATTTTGCAGTATAAAAATCTTCTGATGCAGTAGTTCCATTATGTCACAAGCAATTTTTCACCTTTGCTAGGCTTTCCTGTTTTAGTACACACTATCACGCTAAAAACTAGCGTCAGTGCCATTTGAAATTATAAGAGTAGTAGTTAGTGATTTTGCGGCAGGGTTTGCTTACCACCAAAAAAACGACGTCAAAAAGTGACCGTAATAGAAGATGATAACACAGGTAAGGGTGGGTAGGTTTTCAGCAACCTGTGGCACTTCTAGAAGAGTGATTGGACCGTCAGATGGTGGTTTCCCTTGGCATCTCGAGATGACACAATGTGTATTCGATTCAGATAAATACTATGGTGACAACGACAAGGAGGCCACTTTGAAGTTGAGCAGATTTTGTGCTGGAGACTAAAAATAGTAAACAAAATTGCGCTAATTTTTTGTTAGTTTTTCAGTCCTAAGTATCATCTCGAAGATCAAAAGAGGACGTCGACTGGGAGCCCTGGACAAAATGGTAAGCAAAAGATAAGTAATCCAAGGTAGTTGTGGATTTGAAGAACTGATAAATGGAGGATCAGATTTATAGGTCATACACACCGATGTGTGGGATATCTCCTAGTAATGTGTCGGACCTCCTTTTTCCCTGCATACTGCAGCAACTCACGTGTCTTGGGCTTAACAAGTCGTTGGAAGTCCCCTGCAGAAATAATGAACCATCATGCTGCCTTTACAATTGCGGATGTGTTACCAGTGCAGAATTTTGTGCGCGAACTCATCTCACGAACAGGTCCCATAGTCGTTCGATAAGATTCATGTCGGGCGATCTGGGTGGCCAAATCATGCGCTCAAATTGTCCAGAATATTTTTCAAACCAGTCACGAACAACTGTGCCTCGGTGACATGGAGCATTGTCACCCATAAAAATTCCAAGTTTCTTTTGGATCTTTAAACTCATGAATGGCTTAAGATGGTATCCAAGTCGCAGAACAGAACCGAAGATCCAGCCCATTCCATGTAAACACATCACGCACCATCATGAACCCACCAGCAGCTTGCACAGTGCCTTGCTGACGGCCTGGGTTCAAGGCTTCGTCGGTTCTGCGCTACCCTCGAACACTACCACCGGTTGTTACCAATGGAAATCGGGACTCATCTGATTAGGTCACGGTTTTCCAGTCGTCTAGGGCCCAACCGGATCGATCATGAGCCCAGGAGAGCCGTTGCGGGCAACGTCGTGCCGCTAGCAAAGGCACTTGCATCGGTCGTTTGCTGCCATAGCCCATAAACGCCAAATTTCGCCGCTTTGTCGTAACGGACACGTATGTCATATCCCACATCGATTTCTGCAGTTATTTCACGCAGTGTTTCTTGTCTCTTTGCGCTGATAACTCTAAGGAAACGCAGCTATTCTAGGTCATTGAGTAAAGGCCAATGGCCACTGCGTTTTCCGTGGTGATGGGTAATGCCCGAAATCTAGTATTCGCATCACACTCTTGACATTGGGGATGTCTGAATTTTGAATTAACTAACTATTTTTGAAATGGTATGTACCATGTGGCTATCTCCACCTATCATTCCCCTTTCAAAGTCTGTTAAATCTCATCGTGCGGCCATCATCACGTCGCAATGGATCACCTGAGTGCAAATGACAGTTCAGTCATTGCACTTCTCTTTTACACCTCGCATACGTGATACTACCGTCATCTGTATATGTACATGTCGCTATCCTATAACCTTTGTCACCTCGGTGTACTAACATAGGTATTTCTTGATATATTTCTTCGTATGCTTTTGAAACGTGTTAGCCGCGCGGGATTAGCCGAGCGGTCTCGGGCGCTGCAGTCATGGACTGTGTGGCTGGTCCCTGCGGAAGTTTATTTATTTATTTATGCATTTATTTTACCTGGCAAGATTAGGGCCCTCTCTTACACCTAACCAGGCATACTCAGATTCAACAAATTTCAGTGTCTACAGAAAATTAGGACATATAACATGTTATACAGTATTAATGTTAAAGAAAAAAAAATAGAGATTATAAAAGTAGTACAATGATAATTATAACAATCAAAAAATAATTATAACAATCAAGAATAATAAAAATAATAATAATAATGATAATAATAATAATAATAATGACTATGTATATGAAAGTAAACATATTTTTCTTTTATGAGTGTCAGTCCTATTGCTGGTTGGGAATTTACTCGTTATATTCTTGCAGCTTGTGAGTTATTCTCATCAAGCAGAGACATAAGACGATGGAATGGGGTGAAAGAGATATAGAAGAGGTAGATAGGTTAGAGGAAGAGAAGTAGAATGGTAAAATTCGAAGCTATGATGGAGAGGAGAAAGAAAAAGATGAGGGGGGGGGGCACAACAATGGTGGCTATACCGTCCCTAATATGTAAGTCTTGAGTTCCCTCTTGAATGTTGAGTGGTTTTGGATAAGACGCAGATCACAGGGGAGCGCGTTCCATAGTCGTATGGCTGAGATGGAGAATGACACGGAGAAAGATTTTGTGTTATGTAAAGGTACAGCCAAGATGCTAGACGTATCCGATCTGGTATTGCGGTTGTGGAATGATGATAGGTGTTTAATGTGAGAAGATAAGTATTGGGGGCACCAGTGGCTAAGAAATCGATGAAGTAAGCACATCGTGTGGAGATCGCGTGCCTTATGTGGGCGTATCCAACCTAGCTGGGAGTATGAAGGACTGATATGATCATACAACCGTATGTTGCATACGTATCTAACACAAGCATTCATCACTAGCTCGAGGCATCTCGAATTTTCATTATTTGTGCCATGTTGAACTACATCACAGTAGTAAAGATTAGGCAAGACTAGTGTTTGGACTAATTTTTGTTTAACATGGGTTGGAAATATTTTTCTAAATTTTTGAATTGCATGTAGGGAGGAGAGCGATTTCCGGCAAGCTGTGACTGTTTGTTCTTCCTAGTTTAGGTGTTCATCCAAGATTATTCCAAGGTCTTTTACTGTTTTTTGGTATGGTAGTTGGGTACCATTGAGGAGTATTTGAGGGACTGTTTCGCGAAAGTATCGACTGATTAACTTTGGATGAGATATAAGTATGACCTGGGATTTCTTGGGGTTTAGTTTCAGACCTAGGTTCTGTGCCCATCGAGAAACAGAGCAAAGATCTGCGTTCATACTCGCTACTGCGTCAGCAATGTTCTTGGGGCTTGCACTTATGTACAGTTGGATGTCGTCGGCATATAGATGGTAGTTGCAGGAGTGAATCACTGAAGAAATATCATTAATGTACAGTGAGAAGAGTAATGGACCAAGGACGGAGCCTTGGGGAACTCCAGAGCGCACGTTTTTCCATGATGACTTTTCCGACCCACAAATGGCTTGTTGCCTTCTGTTTTTGAGGTAGCTGTCGAACCAGTGTATTGCGCTGTTTGAGAAATTCAGCTGCTTCATTTTAATTAGTAATATATCAAAGTCAACTGTATCAAAAGCCTTGCTAAAGTCAAGCAGTGTTAGGATGGTAGCTTCACGTCTGTCCATAGCATGTTTAATGTCATCAGTTACTTTGATTAATGCAGTTGCTGTACTATGGTGCTTTCGAAAGCCTGACTGATATTTGTCGTGGATGTTATGAGTTTTGAGGTAATCCGTCAGCTGTTCATGGACGATGTGTTCTAGGGCTTTAGAAATTGCAGGAAGTATGCTGATCGGCCTGTAGTCACCTGGCGACTTAGGGTTGTCAGTCTTGGGTATAGGTTGAATTAAGCTTTGCTTCCACTCAGTAGGATATGTACTACTGACAAGAGACAGGTTGAAGATGTCTGTGATAACTGGGGTAATAGTGTTTACGACGTTCTTAATCATGCCAATGCTCACTCCATCATTTCCTACTGCCTCGGAAGAGATTCTCATAATTGCCTTGTGTACTGTGCCGGTAGTGACATGTTTTAGGAAAAACTTGTCTCTCGAGAGATTGATATCTTGGGGCTGGTAATTTGTCGCTGCGTGGCAGTTTACGGCTGTTGAGAAGAAATCGTTTAATTCTTCTGCAGACGCTTGATAAACAGCGTCAGATCTTCGCTTC
Source organism: Schistocerca serialis cubense (assembly GCF_023864345.2). Classification (NCBI taxonomy): domain Eukaryota; kingdom Metazoa; phylum Arthropoda; class Insecta; order Orthoptera; family Acrididae; genus Schistocerca; species Schistocerca serialis. The sequence goes on along the minus strand of NC_064644.1, from coordinate 385,386,470 downwards.
CCTATACCGAAACTGCGCAGCTTTTTCCACAGTGCAGCAGGTTTTGATATGCCCCATACGACAGAGCGGGCATGTCTGATTTTGGCATTCCTCACGCTTTGCTTGGTTCTATTTCGGAGTTTCCTATAAGCTTCGTACGCCTCGGGAGTTGGGTTACGCTTGAAGGCCCTATGTGCAGCATCACGTTCATTCATTAACTGGCGTAATGCAGTGGTGAGCCACGGAGCGGGAGCTCTCTTTACCTTGACAGTGCGTTGAGGAGCATGTTTATCATACAGTGCAATAATTTTGCGACATAATTACCGAATTTTTCCGTCTAAAGTCGGTTCATTGCTTATATCATGCCAAGGGATGTCTGAGCAATCCTTTTGAAGAGCGTCATGGTTAACATTTTTTAGGTTTCTGTAGGTTACCAGGTGAGATTTTTCTTTGGTAGTATGTACTGAGTAATTTAAGAAAATCACGTGATGAGCAGAGAGTCCTGGAGCGGATGTCTGATTGGCGCGAATTATTTTATCTGGTCGCTTTGTTGCTATTATATCTATGAGTGTATGGCTGTGTGGCAAGTGATGAGTTGGGTCCAGCGGTGTTAAACTCATATCATTGGAGTGGAACAGTCTCCTAAGTTTTTCTGCAGAGGGAGATTTTAACTGTAAGTCGATGTTTGTGTCGCCCATAATGATTATGTGTTCATACAGTGTCACGAGCGAGGACAGGGCAGACTGAAAGGAGGACATAGCACCGACATTTGGAGGTTTATATATTACTCCAATTAGCAGTTTCTGATTTGATGTATTTATTTCGAAAAACAAGAACTCTGCTTCTCCTTCGCCCTTTGCATCCGATGTGCATAGTATAGTAGGTCTCAGATCAGAGCGAATATAGGCACCCACACCACCCCCGCGTCGTGTTTCACGATCTGCCCTTAGGAGAGAGTAACCAGTGATTCGGATAGCGTCGGAAGAAATGTTTGGTTTCAACCAAGTTTCAAAGACGAGGATAATATGGAAGAGCGATTGGCAGAACAGGTCACAGAACTCGTCGAAGTAAGCCGTTAGCGACTGAGCGTTCGCGTGGGCCACAAAGAGCCCGCCGCCGGAACCGGTCCGTCCCATTGTGGCCGCCTGTAGGACCGAGCGCGCTCCGTCTACCTGCTGGCCGGAAGAGGGACAAAAGCTGGATTTCGCGGGGGAAGACATATTTACAGGTGTGTCCAAGGTCGTGACTGACTCAAGCGTCTGTGGGCTAAAGGTGAAAAACAAGCTGGAGCTATCGGAGAAGGGAGCGAAAAGAAAGATGGAAAGTGGCAGTAGTGGTTACGAAAAAGATAGTAGTAGTAGTAGTGGTAGTGATGAGGATGAAAATAACAGATATAGAAAGGCGGTTTTAAGGAGATTCCTGTTAATAGAGATTGTTAATTCCCGTTTGACTGACAATATGAATATAAATGAGCACTTATGATAGGCAACTAAAGAAGCAATATTTATGTGAAACAATTGACTGATTTTAAATAGAGTACTTATGGTACATATAGAAATAACGAAGCAATATTTACGTAAAAAAATGAAAAGAAAGAATAAAAATTAACTTATATTAGACAGAGTAAAATATGAGACTTTGTGTCTCGCGAGATTTCGCTCAGTCTTTCAGTTCGGACATGTTCGTCACCGTTTTCCTCCCTCCTTCCGTCTTGACTACGATCCTGCCATCCTGGGTCCATACATTTTGAAGGCCGAACTGTGTGATCGCAGTGTTCAAAACTTTTAGTCTTTCGCGCGTCGATCTTCCCTCAGGGTAAACCCACTCTTGGCGAGTTTTCTTTTCTGAGCAAACACTTCAGCTCTTTTCCGGTATGACACAAATTTAATTATTATGGGCCTGGGTTTCATCGCACCTGGTATCCTGCGCCCAACACGGTGGCTTCTGTCAATATCGGCCACGTCGATCTGCACACCAAGTTTTTCACGCACGAGGCTAATGGCCAGGTCGTCGGTGTTTTCACGATCGTTTTCAGCTACCCCGAACAAGCGCAAGCTGTTCCTTCGCTGATACTGCTCAATTTCATCGGTGGCCACAGACAGTTTAGCTTCTAGGTCGGCGGCTTTTTTCTCTTGTACGGCCAGGGACTTTTTAAGAGACTGGATTTCGGTGCTGTTGCGCCCGACAGACTCTTGCAGTTTGTCCATGACCGCGGCCGTCACAGAGTCCGTGATGGATTGCACTATTACGTCTAGCGTGTCTTTACTGTGCAGCGCCGCACTCACCTGGGACCGGACGAGCTCCCCGATGTCGGGAAGCGAGGCCTTACCTGCCGCCGGAGACCGGGCGCCCGCGCTGCCTGCGCCCCTGTAGCCTCGCCTGCTGCCGCTTACTCGTGCTCTTCCCATCTTTCACTCACCTATCAGTTATCACTTGTGGTAATCAACGGAGAACAACACACCACGGCAAGTAACACTTGTTTAGTCGGATGTACACGTTGTGGACTGCAGCACTTCTCTGTAACACCTTCAATGAGCGGAAAAACTCTCGAGCCAAAGAAACGCGCGTCACTCAGTGGCCGCCATCTTACCAATAGTCAATAGTTCGAGTCCTCCCTCGGGTATGGGTGTGTGTATTTGTCCTTAGGATAATTTAGGTTAAGTAGCGTGTAAGCTTAGGGACTGATGACCTTAGCAGTTAAGTCACATAAGATTTCACACACATTTGAACATTTTTTTTGAATATTGGAATGTATTGGTAATTAAGTCAACTGTAAGTTAGAACTGGTCTTTATTTGGAGAAGCTTTGTGTGATAGATTTGCTCCAGAATGTAAGTGAAGCTGCCCGGAGACAAATACGATCCATTAACAGTAATGGCTCGTCAAATACGCTCGCGTAATTACGTCCTTCGAGGGAGGCAATGTCGCTGTGCTTTGATCTCGAAGCACTTTGTCGTTGTCTGGGCTTTAAAGCAGACAACTGGCTTCCCGCGAACTACTGCTTTAATTGTGAGTGATCGAAGGCAGTATGAGACGAGTTCCTGCACTAGAATACGTTAGTGACGCCCAAGGACGCAATCGTTGATTTCTACCACATTATTTGTAATCAGAGTGCTGCAGCAGGAAGTCAGACTGTTCTTTCCACTCCGATTTTGCTTTGAAACAAGATTCGTCCGTCAGAGCGTTCTTGAGACTATTTTAAACATGTCATACAGTATAAAAATATTGTAAAAATCTAATTTAATCGGAGACTAGCATGCGATATTTTTTTTATTCAGCCAACATATTAATTTTGACAGGAATTTTACTGCTCCAATAAATGGCCATTTCAGAGCATGTTGGTATATTGTAGCTCAACCCTCGTTGGTTCCCTATTTTCGTGATGTTGTCTATGTAACGTAGCTACAATACATACCCGCATGTATTTGGCAAAATGTAATCACGTAAAACAAAAACCAAACGGAACTTCGCTGTCAGATACCGAAGATTACGCGATGTCGACCGGCCATTTGAGGTCATGCGGATGCAGTATAGACGGTCAAGAGGCCATGACAAAGCTCTCGTGGGCATTAGCAACTTGCAGACCTTGGAGCTGCTACCTTTCGATCATGTACGAGGGTCACTCCAAAGGAAATGCACACTTTTTTTTAAAATCCATCTTTTATTCTACGTGTTTGAATGTTTTACGGTGTGTAGATACATCCTTAAGGAACAATATTTTTATTTCTCCCCATAATTTCCATCCCTCTCAACTGCCTTACGCCATCATGGAACCAGCGCCTGTATACCCGCACGGTGAAATTCTGGACCAACCTGTTGGAGCCACTGTTTGGCAGCGTGCACAAGGGAGTCATCATCTTCAAACCTTGTTCCACGAAGAGAGTCTTTCAGTTTCCCAAAGACATGATAGTCAGGACTGTAAGACTGGTGTATCAGTGTTGTCCATCCGAGTTTTGTGATCGCTTCCATGGTTTTTTGACTGACATGTGGCCGTGCATTGTCGTGCAACACCAAAACATCCTGCTTTTGCCGATGTGGTCGAACACGACTCAGTCGAGCTTGAAGTTCCTTCAGTGTCGTCACATATGCATCAGAATTTATGGTGGTTCCACTTGGCATGATGTCCACAAGCAAGAGTCCTTCGTAACTGGAAAACACCATAGCCATAACTTTTCCAGCAGAAGGTGAGGTTCTGAATTTTCCTTGGGTCAATTTGCATGCCACCATTGCATTGATTGCCTTTTCGTCTCTGGTGCAAAATGATGGAGTCATGTTTCATCACATGTCACAATTCTTCCAAGATATTCATCTCCCTCATTCTCGTACCGTTCCAAACGTTCGCTGCATACCGTTATCTCGTTTCTTTGTGAGCCACTGTCAACATCATGGGAACCCACCTGGCACAGACCTTTTTTAATGCCAACAGTTTCAGTATTCTGCAAACACTTCCTTCCCCTATCCCAACGTAGCGTGACAATTCGTTCACTGTGGTGCGTCTGTCAGCAGTCACCAATTCGTTAACTCTCAGTACATTGTCTGGAGTGTGTGCAGTACGAGGCCTGCCACTGCGAGGACAATCCTCAATATTGCTGTGCCAGCTTTCATCACGTAACCTGCTTGCCCACCGACTAACTGTACTGCGATCGACAGCAGCATCTCCATATACTTTTCTCAACCTCTTGTGGATGTTCCCCACTGTCTCGTTTTCACAGCACAGGAATTCTATGACAGCACGTTGCTTCTGACGAACGTAAAATGTAGCTAAATGCAAAAACTGTGTTAATTACGTTTGAATTTACTGTTCGTGTACTATGAAAGAAATATATTTGACAAATGCATACTGCAGCCTCTGTACGAGCTGACCTTTCACTGATAGAACGATACCATTACATTTTTAATGTGGTCTTCTACGACGGAATGGTGGAACACGGTGCCCCGCTGCAGAGCACTCAGAATAGGTTCTGAGACATGTGAGTGGCTCGAAGATTTTTTTAAGTAATAGAACCTATTGCGTTGTCCAGACGGCAACAGTTCATCGGAGAGTGTTCAGTCAGGAGTGCTCCAAGGAACAGTAATGGCCTGCTGGCCTGCTCTTGCTCTCTACAAACAACCGTCAGAAACAGCCTGAAAAGCTTGTAAGGATATTGCAAGAGATTGTGGTGAGAAATAAATGTTTAGGAAAAAAAATGGATATGTTGCGCCATTCCGAGATAATTAAAATTGACGTTAGCCCGTCAGGCCTTTGCGCGCGCAAATTTAAGCTGCTTGCAAGGTACAATTGGTGTGAATTGTTATCATAGCGTAGATGATAGCGTACGAGACTGCTCAGCCTTGGGCTCGTGCTACCATGTCCTGTTTTTGTGTCGCTCTTGTGTTTGATTGTAGGAAACCAAACGAAGCACATAATTGGCAACACCGTCTCTGGTGGACAGATTGAATTGGCGCTCGCAACTGACTGATTGGCTGACTTCAACGCTAATTAACTCGTAAACAGTGCAACGTATCGAATTTTTTTCTTAACAGTTGTTTCTCAGCACAACTTAAGCTGCAACACCGTTACAAGCCTTTCAGGGTGTTTCTGTCCACCCTCTATAGACAACCATAGAGTAAGCAGCAGTCTGCGACTGTTTGGCGATGGTGCTGTTGAGTGGTGGATGCGTCGTCCTTGAGTGACTTCCACAGAATTTGCATTTGGTGTGTGATACGCCCGCTGAACCTGCTGGGCAGAACAGGTAACAGACCAAATAGGTTAAGGTTAGTTTCTCCTTCTAATTGTAAGTTATTGTAATTTAATAATCTTTACAACCAAAGCGGCACATAGCCGGACCCTTACCCAATGCAACTCTTCCACATCTGAAGGTCTCCAAACAAGAAATCTTTACAAATCAATAAGAGCCGGCCGGTGTGGCCGAGCGGTTCTAGGCGCTTCAGTCTGGAACCGCGCGACCGCTACGGTCGCAGGTTCGAATCCTGCCTCGGGCATGGATGTGTGTGATGTCCTTAGCTTAGTTAGGTTTAAGTAGTTCTAAGTTCTAGGGTACTGATGACCTCAAATGTTAAGTCCCATAGTGCTCAGAGCCATTTTAACCATTTGAACCAAATCAATAAATAAAAATCCAATTAAGATAGCAATAAAATAATTTTAAAAACGGCAGACATACGCAAAGTGCAATACAAATGGCTGAGAGCCACATTTAAACTGCAAAATTTTAGAATATATTAGCATAGACTTTTAAAGGCAGAAGGCCAGAATGTTTAACAACAACAGATACTAAAAATCGACACGATTAAAATGCAATTAAAGAGGCAAATCAAGTAAAAAATAAATAAAAAACGTATCGCGGCTACGTGGAAAGCCTAAGGCTAAGCAGATAGAACATACATATGCAAGGTGCAATACCAATGGCTGAAGGCCACAATTAAGTTTCAAAATTTTAAGATATATTACCATAATCTTTAAAGGCAGAAGGCCGCAATGTTTAAGCTTAAAAGAGAAATTTAAAAATTAGTTTTTCTAAATTTTAAGAAAATAAAAAAATTTCATAAGCCTTGATTTTGAAGTATCTGACAACAGATAATTAAACACCAGTGGCACTCAGAAGCCCCCAGGGATGTCGGTCTGCCCTCGTTCACTTAGGAGATGCGTCGTCCTTGAGTGTCTGTAAGAAAGGTACATGATAACTTCGACAGAATTTGCATTTGGTGTGTGATAATCCCAATGAGCCCAACTGCACTTGATCCGTCAGAACCCAACCAGGGGACAGCCACGGACCGACCGACACAACGACTTGCTTCCTGTCAATTGGTACATGAGAACTCAAACCGGAAAGGTTACAATCGCGATAATCCACAATGGAGTATGTATTATCTGTCAAAATTACACACCATGTTGGACAGCGACAACAGGTGAGGAAAGGATGCTGCCTGAAATTACGTTAGCGGCCAGGCCAGGTAACCGAAACACTAACGGCAACTGGTGCACTCAACTTGTAGTCGACCAAAATAGTTAATTGCACCGTATGGCGGATAAATTTCAGCAGTAGAAACCCTCTGTGTTGCTCACAGGAAAACCTCCCCAACAACAAACCACTGAAACGAACCACTACAACATGAATGGACCTGGCTTGTGTAGTTGAAACCACTACTCAACTTTGACGTCCTGGGTCGCTGAACCACGAAGCTCGTAGCGATCGGACAGCTCCACACATGCTCCGAAACTGCGCAGGAGCTGCCAGCGGCCCCAGCCGACTGCACCTCGTGGAGATAACTTCCCTCGTCTGCAACAACCGACCGACTCGCCTCAGATTGCCGACAACATCTAAAATCGTCGTCAGTGGAAATAACGCCAACTACACACGCAACCTGACAAACACTTGTACGAAGACCTGAATAATACACAACAGTAACTAAGCATGCACGAAGACAAATCGTGAGTCGATGCGCGCGCGCGAGGGCGCGCACACACACACACACACACACACACACACACACACACAGCCGACTCATAAACGATCGGCGAGCCAAAACGCGTCGTCCGGTAGGACGACCTGCCGACGATCTAGCAAGACCGCGGTCCGGCTCAAGTGATGCGTGGCGGCAATGGTCGGGCGAGCCATGTCGACGCAGACCTCACTGCCGCTCCAACCCGACTGCACTAGTGCCGCATTGCAACTCCCCGACTGGCAGGTCCGGAATGCGCTCCACACACGTTCCAACTGTGTGGCAGACCCTGACTCGCGACCCTAACTCTCACCATTTGAAGTAGACTACGGCAGACAACGACCGGGAAGCAATCGCAGTCGAGCAAAGATACTACGAGAGGGGATATATCGATACGCGCCGCTAACGCCGCTCACGGTCAGGCAAAGCAGTAACTCAGTGACAGTAGTAATTTAAATTAACGTAGTGAGGTGGAAGTACGTTAAAAACAGGGTGTAAAATACATGATGGCGCGAACACGAGCCACGCACGGCTCAGTGAAACATATGGGAACTCTCTTTGAATGTGTAAAAATGTGGATAATACGAGCACAAAAAAGTGTAATTTTCGAATACAGTATTAGTGGTTTGTAGCTCAACTCCGTCACGTCGATTAAATATCCAGGTATAACACTGCAAAGCGACGTGAAATGAAACGAGCACATAAGGTCTGTTGTAGAGAAGATGAAGGTGAAGTCCGGTTCATTGGGAGAATTGTAATATTGTGTAACTGATCTATACAGGAGACCACGTGCAGAAGACTTGTGCGACTCATTCTTGAATACTGCTGACGTGTTTTGTATGCTCACCAGGTGGGATTAAAGGAAGGCTTCGAAGAAATTGAGAGACGTGCTGCTAGGTTATCTTATATGAGGATAGGTGGAGGGAATAAAACGTTGTTTTCGTGAAACATTATTGAGAAAGATTAGGCAACCAGCATATCCAGCAGACTACAGAACGATTCTAATTTCACCAACGTATATATCTTGTGAAGAGAAGGTAAGAGAAACTACGACTCGTGCGGAAGTATATAGACAGCCGTTTTCCCTCGTTCAATTTGCAAGTGGTAAAGCAAAAGGAGTGACTAGCAATTTTGCAAGGGCCCCCCCCGCGTGCGGAGTATGAATGTAGCAGCAGATGTAGAAAACGAAACTTCCTGGCAGATTAAAACTGTGTGCCCTACCGAAACTCGAACTCGGGACCTTTGCCTTTCGCGGGCAAGTGCTCTACCATCTGGTGGCTTTAAGCCATGTCAACACATTTGTGTGTCAGCTTACATTACGCTGACATGGCTTAAAGCTATAATATCAGCACCTGATAATGGCCAAAGGCCGCGTCTACCATCTGGTAGAGCACTTGCCCGCGAAAGGCAAAGGTCCCGAGTTCGAGTCTCGGTCGGGCACACAGTTTTAATCTGCCAGGAAGTTTCATATCAGCGCACACTCCGCTGCAGAGTGAAAATCTCATTCTGGAAATATCCCCCAGGCTGTGGCTAAGCCATGTCTCCGCAATATGCTTTCTTTCAGGACTGCTAGTTATGCATGTTTCGCAGGAGAGCTTCTGTAAAGTTTGGAAGGTAGGAGACGAGGTACTGGCAGAAGTAAAGCTGTGAGTACCGGACGTGAGTCGTGCTTCGGTAGCTCAGTTGGTAGAGCACTTGCCCGCGAAAGGCAAAGGTCCCGAGTTTGAGTCTCGGTCGGGCACACAGTTTTAATCTGCCAGGAAGTTTCATATCAGCGCACACTCCGCTGCAGAGTGAAAATCTCATTCTGGAAGCAGATGTAGAATTTATCAAATGGTTCAAATGGCTCTGAGCACTATGGGACCGAACTTCTGAGGTCATCAGGCCCCTAGAACTTAGAACTACTTAAACCTAACTAACGTAAGGACATCACACACATCCATGCCCGAGGCAGGATTCGAAACTGCGACCATAGCGGTCGCGCCGCTCCAAACTGTAGCGCGTAGAACCGCTCGTCCACCCCGGCCGGCCAAGAATTTATCATCAACCGTTTAGTGCAAATACCATAGTGGAACAAAACAAAATAAAAGAAACATTCATGAGAGGAATTACAATTCAAGTTGAAAGAACATCAATGATACAATTCGCTGATGACATTACTATCCTGAGTGAAACTAAAGAGGAATTACATGTTCTGCTGCATAGAAGGAAAAGTCTGGTGATTACACAATTTGGATTGAAATTAAATGGAAGAAAGACGAAATGAGAACAGAGAGAAACTTAACATCAAGACTGGTGGTTACGAAATAGATGAAGTTAAGGAATTCTACTACATTGGCAGCAAAACTACCAATGGCAGACGGAGCAAGGAGGAGAGACTAGAACTAGGAAGAAGGGCATTCGTAGACAAGGAAAGTCTACTAGTATGAAACATAGGCCTTAATTTCAGGAAGAAATTTTTGATTACGTACGTTTTGAGCACAGCATTGTATGGTATTGAAACACGGACTGTTGGAGAACCGGAATAGAAGAGAATCAAAACATTTGAGATGTGGTGCTACAGAAGAATGTTGAAAATTACGTTTACTGGGAAGGTAAGTAATGAGGATGTTCCGTATAGAATCGAGTGGAAAGGAATATGTGGAAAACACTGACAAGAAGAACGGACGGGACGATAGACATCTGGTAAGATGTCAGGAAGTAACTTCCATGGTACTAGAGGGAGGTGTACACGGTAAAAATTGTAAAACTATAGAGGAAGACAGAGACTGCAAAAAACCCAGTATATAATTGAGGACGTAGGTTGCAAGTGCTCCTCTGAATTAAGAGGTTGTCACAGGAGATGAATTTATGGTGTGCTGCATCAAACCAATCAAAAGACTGACGACTGGAAAAAATTGTAAAATGCTCTTGCGAGGTGCTTAGGATCGTGCCATTCGCGTCACATGCAACTGAGTGTACGTTGGTAGTTGGACTCAATACATTCAAAGATGGTTATGAGCACATACTTGTATACTTGAGCGATTATACAGACGAAAGGCTCTGCTAGCAATGCCCTTCATTGCAGTTTAAGGCACGAGGCTGACACGGCTCTACTTATGTAAGAACCACTTCTCCTGGTACACACATTGCATTAACTGAACAGCTACGCCATGGTCTCTGCACATGCTTAACATTTTCTCTATATCTGAGTGGCAGTTTTTTCCCTGTTTTTATGTGTTAAGACCGCCTGTCAATTGCGTCACTTATGGAAAGTGTGGTATTGAAAACCATCCACTGCGATCAGCCGTGATACTGTCCATGTAGAGGGATGCCAACATAAAACCGGCTCGGAAACATGTGCATGGGTTTAAGACTGGAAGTCCAACAAGGTCCGCAATGCAAAAGTTAGTGACAAAAGGGCGCGAAAAGGGCTTTGTAGCCAATAAAAGTTGTAACTATCGGAAAATACACTCCTGGAAATGGAAAAAAGAACACATTGACACCGGTGTGTCAGACCCACCATACTTGCTCCGGACACTGCGAGAGGGCTGTACAAGCAATGATCACACCCACGGCACAGCGGACACACCAGGAACCGCGGTGTTGGCCGTCGTATGGCGCTAGCTGCGCAGCATTTGTGCACCGCCGCCGTCAGTGTCAGCCAGTTTGCCGTGGCATACGGAGCTCCATCGCAGTCTTTAACACTGGTAGCATGCCGCGACAGCGTGGACGTGAACCGTATGTGCAGTTGACGGACTTTGAGCGAGGGCGTATAGTGGGCATGCGGGAGGCCGGGTGGACGTACCGCCGAATTGCTCAACACGTGGGGCGTGAGGTCTCCACAGTACATCGATGTTGTCGCCAGTGGTCGGCGGAAGGTGCACGTGCCCGTCGACCTGGGACCGGACCGCAGCGACGCGCGGATGCACGCCAAGACCGTAGGATCCTACGCAGTGCCGTAGGGGACCGCACCGCCACTTCCCAGCAAATTAGGGACACTGTTGCTCCTGGGGTATCGGCGAGGACCATTCGCAACCGTCTCCATGAAGCTGGGCTACGGTCCCGCACACCGTTAGGCCGTCTTCCGCTCACGCCCCAACATCGTGCAGCCCGCCTCCAGTGGTGTCGCGACAGGCGTGAATGGAGGGACGAATGAAGACGTGTCGTCTTCAGCGATGAGAGTCGCTTCTGCCTTGGTGCCAATGATGGTCGTATGCGTGTTTGGCGCCGTGCAGGTGAGCGCCACAATCAGGACTGCATATGACCGAGGCACACACGGCCAACACCCGGCATCATGGTGTGGGGAGCGATCTCCTACACTGGCCGTACACCACTGGTGATCGTCGAGGGGACACTGAATAGTGCACGGTACATCCAAACCGTCATCGAACTCATCGTTCTACCATTCCTAGACCGGCAAGGGAACTTGCTGTTCCAACAGGACAATGCACGTCCGCATGTATCCCGTGCCACCCAACGTGCTCTAGAAGGTGTAAGTCAACTACCCTGGCCAGCAAGATCTCCGGATCTGTCCCCCATTGAGCATGTTTGGGACTGAATGAAGCGTCGTCTCACGCGGTCTGCACGTCCAGCACGAACGCTGGTCCAACTGAGGCGCCAGGTGGAAATGGCATGGCAAGCCGTTCCACAGGACTACATCCAGCATCTCTACGATCGTCTCCATGGGAGAATAGCAGCCTGCATTGCTGCGAAAGGTGGATATACACTGTACTAGTGCCGACATTGTGCATGCTCTGTTGCCTGTGTCTATGTGCCTGTGGTTCTGTCAGTGTGATCATGTGATGTATCTGACCCCAGGAATGTGTCAATAAAGTTTCCACTTCTTGGGACAATGAATTCACAGAGTTCTTATTTCAATTTCCAGGAGTGTAGTTCGAATGATGAATAACATTGTTTGAGTGAATAAAAGTAAGTCCGACGGAATCTCAACGCCAATTGTCTATGCAATTGGGAATTAAGAGGTTGTCATATCGAAACATTATCGAAAAAGATCGGCACCTGTATCCTTACAAATTGACAATTGTGCATGAGGTAAAGCTGCCAGACGAAAGTTCGCCTTTTGAATTCTTCCGGTAGTTTCTGAATATGGTGTGATCAGACTTTTATGTCTTTTGTTTTTCATTTCTTCAGATGACATCCAACTAAGTCTGTCGCCATATGTGAACGGAAATAACATGCGCCACTATGAACCAGAAAATTCACATTAGTAATTTGAAGAACCGTTACATAATCTCGATAATGGTGTTAGGCGCGCAATGTTTGATTTGTGCATCGTAACGCTATTTTTCAATAAGCTATTAATGCTGTTATGTTCAGAAACTGTATAATCCGCATACGGATTAACTCACAGAAGATGGATGACTGTACTAATATTTTGAGCACGATAGGGCAACAGCAATCACCGCTTTGACAATCATGTCACAAATGCATGAGGTGTCCGGTGAGATGAGGACAACTAGCAGAGATAGTGCAATCTCATGGCGACCTAAATAGCCTGATCTCGTTCCTGTGAGTTTTACTTGTGAGGAAAACTGAAGGGTCAGGCGCACTTAAATAATCGTCGTATACTGGAAGAGAAAACGCTACTGCCCCTATCCTTCAGCAGAGCTGCTAAGCTTGTCTCATAGTTTGATAAATCGAACACAGCACTTGTAAGTAGGCTGTTTAGGTTTTCTTATTGGTAACGCCACGTAGCGCTCTGTATGAAAATCACTGGCTGTGCTGTGTGCAGTCTGTGGCTAGTTTGCATTGTTGTCTGCCATTGTAGTGTTGGGCAGCTGGATGTTAACAGCGCGTAGCGTTGCGCAGTTGGAGGTGAGCCGCCAGCAGTGGTGGATGTGGGGAAGTGAGATGGCAGATTTTTGAGAGCGGATGATCTGGACAGAGACAGTAAATTTATAAGAATGGATGTCATGAACTGCTATATATATTATGACTTTTGAACACTATTAAGGTAAATACATTGTTTGTTCTCTATCAAAATCTTTCTTTTGCTAACTGTGCCTATCAGTAGTTAGTGTCTTCAGTTGTTTGAATCTTTTATTTAGCTGCCAGTAGTGGCGCTCGCTGTATTGCAGTAGTTCGAGTAACGAAGATTTTTGTGAGGTAAGTGATTTGTGAAACGTATAGATTAATGTTAGTCAGGGCCATTCTTTTGTAGGGATTTTTGAAAGTCAGATCGCGTTGCGCTAAAAATATTGTGTGTCAGTTTAAGCACAGTCATGTATAAATTTTTCAAAAGGGGACGTTTCATATAAATTTTTCAAAAGGGGACGTTTCACACTGCATCCACACCAACGGTGGCATTTTCAGCACCTTCTGTAATGTTCAGTAACAAGAGTCAGTTCTGCGACACTGGTATCGTAAATAGTTTCTGGGAGAATTTTTTCTGCGATGTGTATACACCGGTGAGCCAAAACGTTGTGACCTCATCTCACCAGGAGATTGAAGGCCGTGTAGTGGTATAGCAGGCACGCCACGTGGCAAGTACAGAATACAGAGGATGTTAAGAGTGTAAGTGCAGATATTGTGACCGTTTAGTACCTTGATATGTACCCATTTCAGTATGTCAGTTGTTATGTCTCTACGCCTAACAGTCTTACCGCGAGCAAGTCACATCACTTGCTATCTGATGTTTTCTGCACCGTTGTACCTCCGCCACCAAGCGGATACACATCAGTAGGACAAACCGTTTTGCGTCCAAGCGCCCACACACTAATACCTGACCTGTTGCCCAGGGGAAAGTAAGCGTTAAGGTTTGCTCTGCCAGTTGTACTTGGAGGTACTAACCAACCTAAAAACATACTCCTCTTAATAGCTATAATTTTTGTCTGCAAATGAAGTAACTACTGACGTAATGGTGTTTAGTACACCGTACTCAGTCACCAATAAAAATATCTGCACTTATACCAATAACATCCTGTATAAGTGGAGAAGAGACAAAGGCAGAAAATGGATAGAACTATTGACATAACCGACTTCTTTAACAGAGAGAAGACTGTTAAGGCCAGCGCGTGTGAACGGGTAGCTAGGCAACGGCGTAGTCAGTCGTATGTTCGGTTACTAAGGTCTTGAGCTTCTATTGTAAGTGAAACCATAAGCAGGCTGCCAGGTGTGAGCGGTCCATTCATCGTCACGGACGTTGATGTTCGGAGACTTGTGTAATGTGTAAATCAGTATAGACAGCGATGTGAGGCAGATATGACGACAGAATACAGCGATGACGTTTCAGAGCACACTATGCAGCGCACATTGTAGCACAAGGGGGTCCGTTGAAGACGATTCCAAAGTGTTCCAACGTTGAGACAACATTATCATTTACGATCGCAGGGGACGTGGCATCACCGAGATGGGACCGACGGTCAATGGAAAAGTGTCTCTAGATTGTAGAAATGCATTATCGTGTCTGGATACGCTATCCTCCAAACGAACCAATGCTCAAAGGTTTTACGTCACTGAAGCAGACGGTAGGAGCAGTATTATGGTGTGGCAAACTTTCACTTGGATTTAACGGGACATGAGATAGTAATCGAAGACACCACAGCAGAAGTGGACTGTGTGAATAATACTGCAGACCAGCTGCATCTCTTCGTGCTTGATTTCGGTGGTGACGGTATCTTTGAGCAGTATCACCATCCTTCTCACAAGGCCAGAATCGTGCTATGCTAGCGAACTCAAATTGATATCTTGAGCACCAGATTCTCCTGATCTGATATCGCTGGAACATATCTGGAATGTCATCTCGTTCCTGGTCCTCACCTTCAAAACCCTGTTTCGTGATTTACGAGACCTGCGTGTGTGAAGACACTTCATGCCATATAACATCGTAAAATGCCAGACCTTGTCGAATCCCTTTCACACAGAACCTCTTATTGTATTCCAAAGGTGTAACAACACATTATTAAGCGGGTGGACGGACTGTTGTAGTCTTGCCGAGTATTAATTTATATATCGATGTGTTTGTGAAGAACAGAACGAAAAATTGAGCTTATGTAGAGTCTACAGTAGCAAAAGTTTGCAGCATGTTGTAGGAATGCGTAACTTAGACCATGTAAAAGTTAAAATAATGAGAATCGTCGTTGTGTTGGGGCAGGAAAATTTAGGTGAACTAAGAAAAAGTCAGTTAACACTGTCAGCAGTCACATGGGACAAAAATGTTAACAAACCATTTGGTTTTTGGAATTATGTTTCTACATGAGTTCCTTAAACCACGTACACCCAAATATAATTTGTGACCCTTCCTCACCTAATAATTTTTGATAGGTAATCAAGAAATAATTGCTGTGTATCTAAAAATTTTCAACTCCAATGTAAGACTTTCCAAATAATAGTGGTTGCTGATATTACTGAAATATGTACTGCCAAGTAAACATTGATAATATGTTCCGTCATCGTAATGTACGGCTGTATCTACATGAAAAGCCTAAGTTACGGAAATCAGGGAAATACAGAGGTTAATGGTTTAACAAAAGGAGAGAATCATAACAACATTGTTCGATTGCAGCAGCTAACAGACATCTTGCTGTCAACTTGAGTACATTGTTAAGCCATCAGAAATTACGCTATGTGCCTACTGAGAGTTAGAACTATTTTGAAAGTCCTCCGTGGGCTGTCAAATTCTCTACATGTGATAATTTTTATCTCATCATGTGTTACCTTACACTACTGGCCAGTATCGACCTGTAGCTTCTCTCAGATGCAGTTGTGTCGGTTAAGAGGGTGTAATATTCAAAAACAATTTAGTGCTGTGTGGGAACAGAGACTTCTTCACACACACACACACGCACACACACAGTCATACATATACACACTCTTCGGAAATCTGTACATCACATCACCTACATATACGGATACATTATGTAACGTGCGAGTTTATAAATGCAGATTTTTTGACGTGTGTGTATGGCGAAACAAGTCTCTGTTCCCACACAGCACTAAATTGTTTTTAAATTTGACACGCACATTTCGGTGACGCAACTGCATTTTAAAATTGTATCTGCCCGAAACTGGCCAGTAGTGTAATGCAATAAACTTCATCTGTATAAGTTACTTGAAATTATATCGAGGCCAATGAGCAACCAATGGACATTGTATAGCGTTTAACAATTAGACATTTATCCATCAATAGTCCCAAAAGAAATTGAACATATACTTCTTTTTACTATGCAAGTGACGTGTCATTTTAAGATAATTTAAGAGTATTTCTTCACTATTACCAAAAATGGAAAAGCTCCTTGTTTGCTAAACACAGAAGAATTAATTTATATTGTCCCTAAAAATGTTTTAAAACTGATGTGTAAAGTTAAGCATCTTGAGATACAAAAATTGTAATTCCACCTACTCTATAGCTTTGTTGTCAAATTTTCAAATTACTAAAGTAAATTTTATTAGCATGTAAAACCTACGTAATCATTCTTTCTCAGGAGACCATAATACTTTTACCGATTGGTACCCAAAGTTCCCTCAAATTTGAGTGTAATTGTTCTCTATGTTGGTGGAACTTGGAACAAGAAAAAAATTATATTATTAATATCTCCATGATGTGAGTAACTGCAGTGATAAGTATCTGAATTTCTTAGTTTTAAGCGGGGCTAGGAAGCAATTTCCGAGAATGTACGTTTGGAACACAGCATTGTATGGTAGTGGAACATGATCTGTGGAAAACCGGAACGCAAGACAGTCGAAGTATCTGAGAAGTGGTGCTACAGATGAATATTGAATATTAGGTGGAATGATAAGGTAAGGAATGAGGAGGTTCTCCACAGAATCGGCAAGGAAAGGTAAATCCGGAAAACACGGACGACAAGAAGAAGGGGCAGGTTGATAGGGCATCTGTTAAGACATCAGGGGTTACCTTCCATAGTACTAGGGGAACTGTAGAGGGGAAAAAGTGTAAGGAAATACAGCGATTGGGATACATCCACCAAGTAATTGAGCGCACAGGCTGAAATTGCTACTCGGAGATGACCAAAGCAGTGAGAAGACTAAAAAATATCTAATCCTAGTGACTGGCGGTGCAGTTCTGCTGCATAATGATATGTTATTAAATCTATAAAAGTGATGCATGTGGGTTTGAACCCATCAATAACGATTCCTTTTATTACGTTTCATATTTCCTATTTCTCTTCACACAGTGAGCTGACTTCCGTTTTTGCTTGATGTTATAAACCTGTGAATGGTTAATGGATATCATGGTAAGCTGCAGATGCAGCAGCGTCCTCAGCAAGTCTACTGTTTTGTTATACAAATTGCCTGCCTGAGATTTTATCCGAAGCAAGTAAATGTAACTACTTTTTTCGAGAACATTTCGCTACTTCGTGGACTATGTTGTCGACAAGTTGACTCCTGTATTTCCGTAGTTCCTGCCCTCCATGGCATTCAGATTGCTTTTTGAATCAGTGACTGTGCATAACCGAAGCTGATAAGGAAGATATGTGGTACTTCGGTTAGTAAAAATGAAAGAAAATCGTAATGCTTGAAACTGGCGGTGGCCAGACAGGTTTCAAAGCGTCGGTGTTTCTGTGAAGTGTCTCCATGGTAAGGATGGGAAACACCGAGCGGTTAAAACTGATATTGATGTTTTAGTTCTGAATAATTGTTATTTTTTTGGTATTTCTTTGACCTCGTTTATAATTTTTTTTTTTCATTTCTCACTAATAACTGGACAAAAAGTTGCAGTATAAATTGGCCATAGCAACACTGCTAAAGCTTTTGGCTTTTAAAACGCTTTTCTTTTAGACGACGTATGTTAAGTCAGAAAATACTGGATTACTATAGAAAATGGGATAAACGATGAGCAGCATTTGAATAAAACCTTTACAGTAGGAAAACAGCAACAAATACGTGACAGAATAACCGGTAGAGCACTGCTGAGGAAATGTCTCAGTAGCCACGTGGTGTGGCCTATTGAGGCGCTTACACACTAGACCAACGAAGGTCAACGATTGACAGAGACTGGATATGGCCGAATGTTGGTCGTCAATGTTTTGGCGTTCGGCCTCTCATCCACACCACACGAAGGACTTTGGGGTCAAGGGTTTCAGCTACACTATGTTATCAAAAGTATCCGGGCACCCCTAAAACTCACGAACTTCGAACGTGGTCAGGTGATTGAGTGTCAGTTGTGTCATACGCCTGTAACCGAGATTCCCACATTCTTAAACATCCCTAGGTCTACTGTTTCCGATGTGATAGTGAAGTGGAAATGTTAATGGGCACGTCCAGCACAAAAGCGTACAGGCCGACCTCGTCTGTTGACTGACAGTGACCACCAAGAGTGAAAGAGAGTCGTAATGTGCAATAGGCAGACGTCTATCCAGAATATCACATAGGAATTCCAAACTGCATCAGGATCCACTGCAAGTACTATGAAAGTTAGTGAGGAGGTGAGAAAACTTGGATTTCATAATCGAGCGGCTACTCATAAGCCACACATCAGGCCGGTAAATGCCAAACGATGCCTCGCTTTTTGTAAGGAGCGTAAACACTGGACGATTGAACAGTAGAAAAACGTTGTGTGGAGTGACGAATCACGGTACACAATGTGGCGATCCGATGGCACAGTATGGGTATGGCGTGTGCCCGATGAATGTCATCTGTCAGCGTGTGCTGTACCAACAGTAAAATTCGAAGGCGATGGTGTTACGGTGTGGTCGTGCTTTTCATGGAGGGGGCTTGCACCCCTTGTTGTTTCGTGTGGCACTATGACATCACAGGCCTACAGTGATGTTTTAAGCACCTTCTGGCATCCCTCTGTTGAAGAGCAATTCGGGGATGGCGATTGCATCTTTGAACACAAAGGAGCACCTGTTCATAATGCACAACCTGTGGCGGAGTGGTTACACGACAATAACGTCCCTGTAATGAAATGGACTGCACAGAGTCCTGACCTGAATCCTACACAACACCTTTGGGATGAACGCCGACTTCGTGCCATGTCTCACCGACCGACATCGATAACTCTCCTCAGCGCAGCACTCCGTGAAGAATGGGCTGCCATTCCCCAAGAAACCTTCCAGCACCTGATTGAACGTATGCCTGCGAGAGTATAAGCTGTCATCAAGGCTAAGGGAGAGCTAACATCATATTGAATTCCAGCATTACCGATGGAGGGCACCACGAACTTGTAATCATTTTCAGCCAGGTGTCCGGATACTTTTGATCACATAGCGTATGTGGAATCGCAATTGGCTCTGATAACATACAAACGTTTGCTCTCTTTTTTTATTGTTGTAAAATAGCGTTTGAATTACAATTTCAACGCTTGATATCAAGAGGGAACAAGAGGTTTTAGCACCAGTTGTGCAGAATTTATTTTACTGCAAAAAGCTGATCATCAGAGAAAGGAGAAGGAGAAACGACCTCTATTAATAGTAAGGGGCAGTGTGGTGGGACAAAATGTTTGGCATTAAAGATGAATTTTCATGATTTTTCCGAATGAAAGCTACAGCTTTCGAATTGTTATAGAATTGTGTAGGCCCTAAAATTTCGGAAGCTAACACCTCTTTTTTAAGAGAGCTGCATCTGCAATAGAAACTTAGCAGTCACTTTTAATTTTGTTTGCTTCCCGTTGTCGTTCACGGCGAAAAGATGTCAACAAAGACAATTTTTTTAACATGAGACTTAGCACTTTCTAATAGCTGAGTAATTTCCCCCTAAGCGTCTTGTTTTCTTTTCGGTTTGTTTTTACAATCACAGTTCGTAGGGGCTCATAAACATTGCCGTTCACGATGAAACTCTACCAGCTTTGATGTAGAATACAGTCATAGTTGCGAAATTCAGTTCTTTTTATTTAATTGACGACCAATTTCGGGTATGAGAACTCATTTTCAGATCATCCAAACAGCTTTAATATTCGCTCCGTGTTCCAATGTATACTCCAGATTTTTAAACAAAATAAATACACACTCTAAGCGAGAGCAGGCATTGCCTGCAGGGAAAACAGTGACTGTTGAAATTAAATGTTTCAGGACAGCCACAAATCGGACTCAGTAAGTTTTATAGACTGGTTTCGCTCTTTAATTTAACAACCAACTACTGTACTTTAAGCTGTAAGTTATTTTATTAGAAATTCTGCAAATTACGGCGTTCCTAATAATGATCTTATTAAATTAAAGATCTAAATCGGGCAGTAAAACATGTATTGTGCAAATTATGGCCATCCTGAAATACGTAAATACACACCAGTTATAGAGACGCTACAAATCACTAGTCAACCAACGAACATTCGAGCTGGCGTCCGTATTAGGAGAAGGGTCTCAAAGCCAACCAGCCGCCAACGCTTTGATGTTAATGCCAATAGACCGAACCGCGCAACCGCGCTTCGTTGGCTCCGACTTGCCGCCCGTACACACTAAGCAAGTCCCGGCCCACGAAGCGACTGGCTGTCGCTCGTCGGCCTTAGTTGGCCTAGTGCGTACACACCTTTATACGGTATGCATGTATGTGCAGTGTGAAAGACTCGGCCACATCTGGTACGTACAGTAGTTTCACGCTGTTGCCTTAGGACACCAATTACGTTACAGAATGGTTACATGGTCTTTTCAGAAGTGCGGCTGCAGTGAAGAACGATGCCCTATTTGGAGGAGGAGGATATTAGAGTTTAACGTCCCGACAACAACGAGGTCATTAGAGACGGAGCGCAAGCTCGGGTGAGGGAAGGATGGGGAAGGAAATCGGCCGTGCCCTTTCAAAGGAACCATCCCGGCATTTGCCTGAAGCGATTTAGGGAAATCACGGAAAAACTAAATCAGGATAGCCGGAGACGGGATTGAACCGTCGTCGTCCCGAATGCGAGTCCAGTGTGCTAACCACTGCGCCACCTCGCTCGGACACAATGCCCTATTTGCTTGCTTTAAAAGTTGGAAGATGGGAGGAGGCACGACAAACTTGGGACATCATATAAGCAGAAAATACTGAAAAAGTTCCTTGGAAGGGAAGATAAACTTGTCTGATACATCTATAAATCTAGTATCGTACTATAAACTTTGGACAGTAACTGAAGCCGTAATTTTGTTATTGCTTCAATTTGTGACCTTTCGTTGTCGCATGCGCCACGTGCGTCTGCTTCGCCTTCGACAGTGTTGCTGGTGTCACTGAGATAGGATTTTGTCACAGTCTCAATCCTACATCGACCAAGATCTCTTAGATCTTCTGCTCCATTCTATTATTTCAACTTTTCTCGAAGTCCAGATTTATTACTGGAAAAAATAGAGATCGAAAATCCCTAATATCAGAAACTGGTTATTCTGAGAGTTTTTAACGAGATAGAAAAAGGACAGATACAACCGAGAACCTGTAGTTTCATCGATAATTGCCGTTCCTGCTCCATGGTCTCAGACGATGGCGCCATTACTCTCGACACTCATCGACTCCCTGCTGAGTCGTGACGCGTAGCCCGCCAGCGGGGGAGCCGGTGCCATCTGCGGCTATGATAATGTTCCGGGCGCTTTTTGTCGCGCCGGGGAGCCCTGTTGCGCAGTTCCTCTGCCGGGTCCCCTTTCTCGTCTGCACCAATTCCTCTTCCTCCGGTGGCTCCGCCCAGCTCTTCTTCCCCAGTGTCGGCCGTATAGTAATTAGCGTCGGGACCGCAAATACAGGTTCCAGGGCGTTAAGGAAACTAATTAGCCGTAATTGCCCATTATGGACGCCTCTTGCAAGACGATCCCCGCCGCTCTGTCGACACTTGCTGCGCTGCGCCGCGGCCGTCGGCGGGCCCCGCCTGCTCCTACGTCTCGGGCGCTCTGTGTTCGCCGCAGGCGTGCAGTGAGGGAGAACAGCTAAGCGAGGTGGGCGCTGAAGCACAGTCTGCGTGTGAGCGCCGTCTTCTAGTTAACTCGGTCACAGGTTCGCCGTAAATGGAAGTAGGCCTAGATCTTCTAAGGCACTTGCAACACACACACTCTCTCTTCTTTTATTATGCAATAATCTTGATCGTGTACCAAATGGTTTACGTAGGCAATCGGACTCTCCAAAAATCACTAGAATCCACATAGAGAAAAGTGCAGATATTAAACTGTTCTTTTGGGGCTCACAAAGCAGCTGTAACTAGTTATTGCAGAGTTATAGGACGGCAGCCTGCCGAAAATGGACACATATTTTAGTAATAAAGGCGGTCGCAAACTTTAAACTGTAAATTTTAATGAGGAATTAAGTTTCCCCACTAATAAACGCGACAAAAAGTAAAAAGTAAAAAATAGAAAAAGGATAAGAAAGGTGAAATGCTCGCTTAACCTGCAGTGCAGAACAGGTGATTAGGATTGTGGAAAGAGCCAAATAAGGTGTCGGTCAGGTTCACTCAAAATCGTAATTTATTGTAATTTAATAACACCTTTAAAAAAGGCAATTATTTCACGGCTTTAGGTCTCCTAACGTGAAATCTTCTAGCAACTAGATAAATCTTAAGTGGTAAAAAGATGCAGTTAAAATTGCAAATTAAATAATTAAGATATACATACACAGCGAGGCTGAGAGCCTCAAGGCAAGAATGAACAGACAAACATAAACAAGATGCAATACAAACGGCTGAAGACTCACAAAAAATTTTCAAGATTTTAAAATAAATTACCATAACCTTTCAAAGGTTTTGTTTTGTTTTTCAGTATAAGGATTTAAGTGGCTGAAGGCCCACAATTGATTTTCCAAAATTCAAAAATACACAAAATCCAGTAAAAGCCAGAATTTTTTAAATCATTGGTTATGATAGATTATAAACAGACAATTAAACACCGGTGAGAAGGACAATAAAGGAAACGGCATTCAGAAGCCTCCAGGGAGGTCGGTCTGCCCTCGTTCACTTAGGTGAGACAGGAGGTGAGCCCAACTACACTTGATCCTTCGGAACCCAACCAGGGGACAGCCACGGACCGACCGTCCAAACGACTTGCTTGCCACCAATTGGTACATGAGAACTCAAACACCAAAAGTTACCAATGTGATTATCGACAATGAAATATGTATTAAGCAGTCAAAACTACACACCATGTTGCACAGCGACAACAGGAGAGGAAAGGACACTGCCTGAAATTGCGTTAGTGGCCAGGGCAGGTAACTGGAACACAAACGGCCATAAGGCAGAAAATTCCGCTGGTGCACTTGAATAGTAGTCAACCAATATAGTTAATTCCACCACATAGTGGCTAAATTTCACCAATACAAACACTCGGTGTTGCTCACAGGTTCAAAATGGTTCAAATGGCTCTGAGCACTATGGGACATCTGAGGTCATCAGTCCCGTATGCTCACAGGAAAACCTCCTCAATAGCAAAACACCGAAACGAACCACATATCATGGATGGACGTAGCTTGGGTACTTGAAAACACTACTCAACCTTGAAGTCCTGGGTCGGTGAACCACTAAACTCGTAGCGATCGGACAGCTCCACACACGCTGCGACACTGCGCAGGGACCGCCAGCGGACCCAGCCGACTGTACCACGTGGAGATAACTTCCCTGGTCCGGAGCAGTCGACCGAATCCCACAGAATGCCGACAACATCTAAAATATTCGTCAATGGAAATAACGCCAACTACACACACAACCTGACAAAAACCTGAATGATACCCAACAGTAACTAAGCACGCATGAAGACAAAAAAAAAAAAAAAAAGGTTCAAATGGCTCTGAGCCCTGTGGGACTTAACATCTGAAGTCATCAGTCCCCTAGACTTAGAACTACTTAAACCCAACTAACCTAAGGACATCACACACACCCATGCCCACGGCAGGATTCGAACCTGCGACCGTAGTAGCAGCGCGGATCCGGACTGAAGTGCCTAGAACAGCTCGGCCACAACGGCCGGCGCATGAAGACAAATCGGGAGTCGATGCGCGCACACACACACACACACACACACACACACACACACACACACACACAGAGCCGACTCATGAACGATTGGCGAGCCAAAACTCGTCGTCCGGTAGGACGACCGACCGACGAGCCACCAAGACCGTGGCCCGACTCACGTGATGCGTGACGGCAATGGTCGGGCGAGCCATTTCGACACAGACCTCACTGCTCCAACCCGACTGCACTAGTGCCGCATTACAACTCCCCGACAGGCTGGTCCAGACTGCGCTCCAGACGCGTTCCAACTGACTGGCAGCCCGAACTCACGACCCGAACTCGCTGCCCGAACCGCCTTACGACAGACAACTACCGGGAGTCGAGTAAAGATGCTACGGGAGGGGATACGTGCTGCTAGCACCGGTCACGGTCAGGCAAATGGTTCAAATGGCTCTGAGCACTATGCGACTTAACTTCTGAGGTCACCAGTCGCCTAGAACTTAGAACTAATTAAACCTAACTAACCTAAGGACATCACACACATCCATGCCCGAGGCAGGATTCGAACCTGCGACTGAAGCGGTCACGCGGTTCCAGACTGAAGCGCCTTTAACCGCACGGCCACACCGGCCGGCACGGTCAGGCAAAGCAGCAACTCGGTGACAGTAGTAATTTAAATTAACGTAGTGAGGTGGAAGTACGTTAGAAACAGGGTGTGAAATACATTATGGATGGAACACGTGCAAGGCATCTCTCAGAAGGAATTATCCGAATGTGACAGAACTCGCAAGAAGTGATGTGCAAATAGAGAAAAGATATACGATTACAAAGTGAGAAAAATTGGAAAAACTCAAATATTTAGTCAAGAGAAAAAGCTTCACAAGCTGAGCAAGTCAATAACATGTTGTTCCACCTCGGAAACTTGTGCAAGCTGTTATTCGGCTAGAAATTGATTGATAAAGTTGTTGGATGTCCTTCTGAGGGATATTATGCCAAATTCTGTCCAATTAGCGTGTTGGATAGTAAAAATTTCGAGCTTGTTGCGGGGCCCAGGTTGCGTTCTCAGTCAGGTAGACATCCGGGGACCTTGTTGGCCACTGTAAGGTATGGCAAGCATGAAGACAAGCAGCAGAAACTGTTGTGTGTGGGCTGGCTTTGCCCAGGTGAAATGTAACCCCAGTATGGCCCAGTATGGAGGGAAACAGAACGGGGAGTAGGATATCGTCAACGTACCTCTGTGTTGTGAGGATGGCACAAGTGACAACCAAAGAGGTATTAAAAAAATGGCGCCACAGACCATTACTCCTGGTTATCGGGCCGTATGGCTGGCGCTAGTTAAGTTGGAGTACCACTGCTTTCTTGGGCCTCTCCAGACACGTCTTCGTGCATCATGGGGGCTCAGTTCAAAGCGGAACTCATCATTGAAGATAATTCTTCTCCCGTCAGTGACATTCCAGGCCGAGTACGTGTATCTAGACGCCACGGATCACGATGAGATACCAGTCTGACAGTCGCCCACCACATGTCCAGATAACCACACCTGATGTTCTAGAATCACATTTCTCTTTGTAGCAGGAGCCCTTCGCTGTCCTCCGCCTTACCCTTTCAGCACACCGGCTCGTCGATGATACTTCACGCCCTGTTTTGTTGATCTTCATGGGAAGCCATTCTGGACTTACATTTCAACAAGACAATGCCCGCTGCACACGGTGAGAGTTTCTGCTGCTTGTCTTCATGCTTGCCAAATCATATTTTGGCCAGCAAGGTCACTGGATCTCTAACCTATTGAGAAAGTTTGGGGTACTGTAGGCAGCATCCTCTAACCAGCTCTGAATTTTGACGATATAACGCATCCATTGTACAGAATTTGGCACGATATTCCTCAGGAATGGCAAACCATCTCCACTAGGACCTCGCCTAGTATGGCGGTGCAGGTCTCCCGAATCATACCCTACTCTTCGTTACGGAGTATGGGACTTCATCATCATCATGATCATCATCATCATCATTCCTCAGGAGGACTTCCAACAACTCTCTCAGTCAAAGTCAAGCCGAATTACTGTTTACGTAACGGCCAGAAATAGCCCAACATGTTACTGATATGCTGAATTTGTGAAAGTCTTCCCCTTGCATAAAGCATTAAAGCTTTCTCAATTTATTAAAATTTGTTTGTATGTACATGCACATCAGTTCTCCCGGTTTCCGTCACATTCGAAAAACGCCTTCGCTGTTTTCTTAGAGTGTAGTTTTGAGACAGAGCTGTTTCATGCAATGAATTCTTTTCTAAAATATTAAGTAACAAAAAATTCACTTCCTCAAATCAACTGCGAAAACAATCTGAACGGTTCCGAATAGATTATCATGTAACATTAGCATTCAAGATAACCTGCAGACCTGCTTTCTTTATATATTAAAGACTGGTGAGAACCACCACGGCTATGTTGATATTTATTGTGTCATCATCAGTTTCGTTCTTTAGAACATCATTAGACTGTCGAGTTGTGCCAGTATCATGATATGTCTATGCAACGTTACAGACAACATCTGGAAATGATTAAGGCAACAAGACGTCTTGTATCATGATACTGGTACAAATCGGCCACCTGATTAAGTTCTTATGAACGAAACTGGTCGTGACAGAATGAATGTGTGTCAGTACAGCTGCGGTGGTTCTCGTGAATCGTTAATGTCAGTTTTAATCAGCTGTGGAATTCAATATGATCAGGATTATTTCTGTACATAGCTACTCCATTAACAAACGTACACATGGATGAACTTAATCTTGCCACACATCAACCCATGCAATTCATTATAAAAACTTAGCCCTTGAATAGTGTCATCACGTTCAAGTTATTTTGAGAGTAATGACTTACTCCAATATTACGCAACAGTTTGATTCAAATCTTTGTCTTTCACTGTTGTTAAATATGTAACTTAATTCTCATGCAGCTCGACTAATTTTCTAATCTCTGACAGTCTTTGTCAGAACAGATTTTATTGTTTTTGATAATTGTTTTAAGACTGACATCGATTTCAGGATTTGGAGTAGGATTTTATCAAAGGTAGTAAGAGTTGTATCAAAGGTAGTAAGAGTTGTATCAGTAACAGTCACGACAGTCACGTAAGACGTAAGTTAAACTATATATATTCACGACGAAGCACACAGAAGATACTGCTGCAAGCATTTTTTGCCCTTCTAATGAGGACAGAATGTTACTTTGTGTGGAGTCGACGTAGCTAACCGCTGTGGCGGCATCATCGAGCGTTCCGTGGACTCAGCTTTTAATGGCTCACACATGGCTCTTTTCCCCGTTACCATGAAGCATAATATTACCATTCCACATCTTTAAATGCAGAATCAGCATCCATGCGAGGCCTTAATTCGTTAGCACTGAAAACACTTCAGCCTTACATCCACACTGCGCTGTCTCCTGTCTGATCGATAACGACCGACTGGTGCTTTGTTCTCAGCTGGTGAGCTCTCTTTGTTTCCATCCACCTCTTCCTTTAAAGTGCTTATGGCTTCCTACGACAGAACGTCACTCCGGCTTTTTCCATGCCATCGGTACAATTCTGTCAGTTATATATTGCTCAGCCACATTAATGTGACCACCGTCGATGTTCGATGTCAATGTACAATAACCACTCACAGGCGGAACGTGGTGCGGCTAGCAGTGGAAGAAACTTAAGAAAGTATAGTTCATCCACAGAAGAGGTAGCTTACACAGCCTTATTCGGCCAATATTTCATTAGTGCTTCTTGAACCACACAGTTAACAGGGAAGCAAAGAAGAGCGGTACGTTTCGCTACAGGTTGGTTTAGTAAGCAAGAAAGCGTCACGGTGGTGCTTGCCCAACTCCAGTGTCAGATGGAAGGAGAACGGTGTTGTGCACGACAGTGATGTTTATTGTTAAATTCAGATAGTATATTTTTACGTCACAGGACAGTATCCACAGTGGACACAGAAAATTCGTGCAAGTTCTATCTCGGCAATTCCTGGAAATCGAACCTCTTGTGTCAATAATACGAGGGTTGGAACTTTAATAGTGGCAACTATTTATGTACCGCTTGTACCAAATAGACCCATGTTTCAAAGTTTTACTGACCTTCAAAGTAGTCACCATCACAGTGTATAACCCGTTGCCAGCGATGTGGAAGTCGTAGGATACTCTGAGCAGTGCCAGTTGTGTTGAGCGGCGTGGTCCATTGCCCGACGAATTTGTAGCAATTCTGAAGCGAATGCCGTGAAGTGTTTCCCTCAGTTTAGAAATCGAGTTGAACTCACGAGATCTTAAGTCAGGGGAGAGCAGTAGGTGGTATAGCACTTGGCAGCCCCATCAGTCAAACAAATCAGTAACAGTTTGCACTGCACTTGCTTGAGAATTGTCCTGCAAAACGACGGTCAGGTCGTGCACAAAGTGTCATCACTTCTGTCTCTAGGCTGTTCTTTTTTGGAACACAACATACGACCAGCTTAGAGACAGAAGTGATGACACTTTCTGCAGAACCTGACCATCATTTTGGAGGACAATGTTCAAGCACGTACAGTGCAATATGTTACTGATTTGCTTGACTGATGGGGCTGCAAAGTGCTATATCACCTACGGCATTCCCCTGACTTAAGCCCTCGTAAGTTAGACCGCTAAACTGAAGGAAACACTTCATGGAATTCGCTTCAGAACTGCTACAAATTTGTCGGGCAGCAGACCGCGCCGCTCGAACTGTAAACACATCTGGCACTGCTAAGAGGGTCCTACCGCTTCCTCGTCGCTGGTAACGGGTTATACACAGTGCTGGTGACTACTTTGAAGGTCAGTAAAACTTTGAAACACGTATCTATTTTGTACGAGCTGTAAATAAATAGCTGCCACTATTAAAATTCCAACCCTCGTAAGCAGACTGCCAACATTGGGCAACGACACTGTGCCGAAGTCTGTAAGTGGAGCATAACGGTATCATGGAAGCCGAGAGATATCGTCTTACTACTTAGAAAGGAGAGTGCCATAAGGAAGACGAGGGAACACGCAAAAATAAGTATTCAGGTGTCGAACCAGCAGAAAAGAGCCTCTGAAAGGTGAAGTTGCGAAAGCGTGAAGTCACTAGGAGAGCTGAAAGCAAGCGAAAAACCAGGACACATAATTTAATACCCATCTCCACTGCCTAGAAGCGCTAGCATAAATACCCTACCATCCCTAACAGATGTCTGATTGCTGAGTGCTCATTGCCGACTGCCCATTTTGTAGTGTCAGCCCTAGAGTCAATTTCAGGTGTCCAATGAGAGGGTTGGCTATGGAGGTCGACCATCAGCATACCTATCTGTCTTCGATCGTCTTTTTAACTACGAATCCAGCTCGAAGGATGCTCCTACAGACAGTTTCTCTGCAGAGCCATGGCTGATGGAGAGCAGAGCTGTCAACACACTACAGGTAAGCTGGAGGCTTGACCTGCATCATCTGGATGCTGTCCAACCTCAGCCTTACACGGGGGAGGGGGACCACTGCTGCTGACCATCCCCTTCCTATGGCAGATACCATGGCTTCTGGCTCAAGTCTCCAAAATGGGGAAGACAGCTAACACCTGTGAGTCAGCGAGTACTTCAGATAGACCTGGGGGCGGGGAAGAGACTCCAGAGTGCAAATCTTCGACATCAACGAGAGCACTTTGAAGCTCTGTCCAAGGTAGTGCTTGGAAAATACGAAAGCAATCAGTAAAAACTCTCGCGATGTGTGGGTGGGCATTATCTGGCTGAAACATAAGTCTAGGACTGCTTGCCATGAAGGGCAAAAAACGGTGTATAGAATATCGCCGACATACCGATGTACCAAAGGGTGCCGCAGATGACAATCCAAAGGCTCCTGCTGTGAAAAGAAAGTGCGACTCAGATCATTACTCGTCGTAGTCGGGCAGTATGACGGGCGACAGTCCGGTTGGCTGTCTGGGGAATCTATAGACATGTCTTTTGTCGTTACCTGAGGTCAGTTCGAAACGGGCCTCTGAAGACAATTCTACTCCAGTCAATGAGATTCCAGGCTGAAAACATGTCTGTAGACGCACTGGACAGTGGTAGGATACCAATCTGAGTGTCGCCACCCATATGGCCTGACAGCCAGCTATGATGGTCTGGGGTACCATTTCTTTTTTGTAGCAGGACTCGTAGTCTAGGGATAGCATCTTTGATTTGTAATAAAAATGTCCTTGGTTCCAGGTTCGAAACCCGCTACCAATTTAATTTCGGAGGAAAGTCAGCAGTGGTGGCCATAGACTTAGAGTATAAGAAGTCACCCTCAACCCACCAACAGCTTTGTCAAAGAGTCAAAGGAGGTGACAGAGGAGGTTCAAGGCACTCTCTTGCCGTTGGAGTGGGAAGCAGCCCGTAAAGGCGGAAGAATCACCAATGATCAGTCCCTTGAAGATGTAGAAGGCAATCTGAACCGTTACAATATAGTTACATAATGTCCTTCCACGGCACATGTGCCCTGTAATTGAAAAAGTGTCATGATGATCCCTCCGTTGGAAAAAAATGGATAACAGTCCCCATTCGGATCTCCGGAAGGGGACTGCCAATAGGGAGGTGACCGTGAGGAAAAGACTGAATAACCAACGAACTGATAACGTTCTATTAGCTAGGGCATGGAATGTCAGAAGCTTCAACTTGGTATGGAAATTAGAAAATCTGAAAAGGGAAATGCAAAGGCTCAATCTAGGTAGATGGAGGTTAGTGAACTGAAATGGAAAGAAGATAAGGATTTGTGATAAGATGAGTACAGAGTAATATCAACAGCAGCAGAAAATGGTGTAGCGTGATTGGCATTCATTGTGAATATGGAGGTAAGGCAGTGAGTGAGTTACTGTGAACAGTTCAGTGATAGGTTTGTTCTCATCAGAATCGACAGCAGTCCAACACTGACGACGATAGTTTAGGTATACATGCCGTCGTCGCAAGGTGAGGATTAACAGATAGAGAAAGTATATGAGGATATTGAATGAGTAATTCAGTGCGTAAAGGGAGATGAAAATCTCATAGCCATGGGGAACTGGAATGTGGTTATAGGGAGAAGAATAGAAGGAAGGATTACGGGAGAATATGGGCTTGCTACTAGGAATGAGAGAGAAGAAAGACTAATTGAGTTTTGCAATAATGGAGTTAAGTACACATTCAGTCATATTGTATTAGTGACGAAGGGCAGGCTCAAGTTTAAGAGATTAGTCAGCAAAAATCAGTATGCAACAAAAGTGTGATACAGAAGTACTTAGGAATGAAGAGATACGCTTGAAGTTCTCTAAGAATGTACATACTGTAATAAGGAATATTTCAGTAGGCAGTTTAGATGAAGAGGAAAGGACATCTCTAAAAACGACAAACACAGAAGTTGGAATGAAAAACACAGATTCAAAGAAGGTAACTACGAAGAACCCATGGTAGCAGAGGAAAAAGGTCTGTTGATCGATGAAAGAAGGAAGAGCAAAAATGTTCAGGGAAATTCAGTAATTCAGAAATGCATGTCACTTACAAATGAAATAAATATTAAGTGCAGTAAAGCTAAGGCTATGTGGTAGCACGAAAAATGTGAAAAAATTGAAAATGAAATGATTGTCGTAACGATTGTCTCAACATATTGGAAAGCCAAAACAACTTTCGGTGAAATTAAAAGCAATGGTGGTAACATTAAGAGTGCATCGGGAATTCCCCTGTTAGAAGCAGAGGAGAGAGCGGATAGCTGGAAAGAGCACTTTGGAGGCTTATAAGAGGTGGAAGATCTGTCGGATGCGATAGAAGAAGAAAAATGAGTCGATTTGGAAGAGTTATGAAATCCAGTACTAAGAATTTAAAAAAGCTTTGGCAGACTTAAGATCAAATGAGGCGGAAAGAATAAATATTTCATCAGAATTTGTAAAATAATTGGGAGAAAGAAGCAAGATAACGAGTATTCACTTTGGTGTGTAGAAGTCTGCTGATATAAAATCTGACTTTCGGAAAAGCGTCATCCATTCAATTCCGAAGACTGGAAGAAGGACATGTGCGAAAATTATCCCGATTAACAGGATGCATCCCAGTTGCTGACAAGAATAATATACAGGATTGGAAAAGAAGATTGAGGATGTGATAGATGACGATCAGTTTTGCTTTAGGAAAGGTAAAGGCACCAGGGAGGTAATTCTGACGGTGTGGTTGATAATGGAAGTAAGACTAAAGAAAAGTCAAGAAACGTTAATAGGATTTACGACCTGGAAAAAGTGTTTGACAATGTCAAATGATGCAAAATGTCTAAATTCTGAAGAAAAAAAGGGGTAAGCTTTAGGGAGAGACTGGTAATATACAACATGTACAGGAGCCAGCGGGAATAATAAAAGTGGAAGATCAAGATCGTAGTGCTCCATGTGAAAAGTGCGTAAGACATTATGTACTCTTTTGCCCGTTCTGTTCACTTTATATATCGAGGAAGCAATGATAGAAATAAAAGAAAGTTTCCGGAGTGGAATTAAAATTCAGAGTGAAAGGGTCTAAATGATACAATTTGCTGGTGACGTTGCTGTCTTCAGTGAAAGTGAAGAAGCATGACATAATCTGCTGAATGGAATGAAAAGTCTGATAAGTACAGAATATGAATTGAGAGTAAACCGAAGAAAGAAGAAAGTAAAAAGAAGTACCAAAAATGAGAACAGTGAGAAACTTAATATCCGGACTGACGATCATGATGTAGATGAAGTTAAGGAAATCTGATATCTAGGCAGCAAAATAACCAATGACAGACGGCACAAAGAGCAGACTAGCACTGGCAAAAAGGGCATTTCTGTCCAAAGTAAGTCTACTAGCATCAAAGACGGGTTTTGATTGGAGGAAGAAATTTCAGAGCATGTGCGTCTGGAGCACAGCATTATATGGTAGTTAAACAAGGACTATGGGAAAACGGAAACAGATGAGAATTGCCATCTGAGATGTGATGCTACGGACGAATGTTGAAATTCAAGTGCACTGATAAGGTAAGGGATGAGGAGGTTCCGTGCAGAATCGAAGAGGTAAGAAATATGTGACAAGGAAAAGGAACAGGATGATAGGACATCTGTTAAGATATCACAGAATGACTTCCATGGTACTACAGGGAGCTGAAGAGGGCAAGAACTGTAGGGGAATACAGAAATTGGAATACAGTCAGAAAGTATTGAGGACGCAGGTTGGAAGCGCTACTGTGAGATGAAGAGGTTGGCACAGGGGAGTAGTTCATGTCAGGCTGCATAAAAAAAAATTAAAAGAAAAAACACGCACATACAGGTAACATTTGGTTTTCATCTGTGGCATCTTACAGCCCAGCAGTACGTCAACAATGTTCTATGTTCTACTTTATTCACCTTCACGGCAAGCCATCCTGGTTTAAATTTCCAAAAAAATGCCTGACCGCATACGGCGCGCCATATGTATTTGGCCTGATATTAATCAATGACAAGCCTATTATCTGCCTGCCTAAGTGCCAGAGATGGACCTATACCTTACTGACTTGCTTAATTTGCAATGCTCTTTCTACTGAGTAAATCATCCAATTTTTTGAAGTCGTAATCATTTGGTTGTGTGTCAATATTATCACGTATACTGATTTCTGACGCATTCAAATAATTCCTTCGTGGGGCATTTTTTCCCCCTTAGAGCATGTACGGACAAGATTTCAGCTCGCGAGGCT
Organism: Schistocerca serialis cubense; assembly: GCF_023864345.2. NCBI lineage: Eukaryota > Metazoa > Arthropoda > Insecta > Orthoptera > Acrididae > Schistocerca > Schistocerca serialis. The sequence continues at coordinate 385,352,589 of NC_064644.1, read as the reverse complement.
TATCCAGGCACGGGTGTCAAAGCACTCAGCCTCGCCTTATATTTCCCCCACCGCTATGCCACCCTCAATGCGAGGAGGGGGAAGAGGGGAAAACTGCAAACGTACCCCATTTAAATGGTAGTGTAGTAGCACTACGTACGACTTGGTTTTAAATTTCAAATATCACAACAACGCAGGTCATAAACAAAACAAGTTTCCGGTATTATTTAATTATTTTTGGTGCACTGGAGACATAATTTTTATCTGGTACCGACAATTTCCCATAGTGCCTAACTTAAGTTGTCATGTAATACTGAGTTGTTTAATATCATAACCCAAAACGGGTCTTTCACACAAGTATCTCAATTGAAATATTGTCGCGCCTTTGTAATCTCATTATGGAGATGTGGAAACTGTTCGTGAGGAAAGCAATGAAGGCGTCACGGACAGTTTTAACATAAAGTAATTTGTCATAACAGGAATTAACTTGCAAGTCAATGAATTACATCTGCACACGCACATGGTCGCTTTCAAGTGAAACGGCAAACGGTGTCGAAAACAACTCTGAAACAGAAGTAGGAGCGACAGTGTCTTGAAAATTTTTATACAACTCTCCTTATTATCACAATGAATTCTACAAACCTCGCCTTTTCTTAAATTCCAGTGATCCCAGGGAAATGGACTGCTTTTGTCAGAATGTGTCCCTACTACAACGCGACTTTCTTTCCAAATGCATCTCAGTCAAAACAGAAGAAGTTACTTTGCAATGTCTTACTGTGTGCAGCTTGTAGTCAAATCAATTTAAAATGAGAAGTCTGCACACCATTCCGGATGTATTAATTTTCATTCCTGGACTTCTTTTTCCTTTAAAAAATTAAATAGTAGCGAGTTTTAAATAAAAAAATCGCTCCAGCCGTACCCCTTGACTTAACCTACGTACTTCCAGCCGTACCTTAACCTACGTACTTTGGAGTAACAAGTGAAATCTCCATATTCTCCAATCAGCTCCACTGAAAACTGTTGCAACTGACCAAGGAACAATGCGTATGGCTTCAGAAATTTTAGTATTCATGCCACTAATTCCTTCACGTGTTCCAGGCCGGTACATTTGACACAAAGTGTTTTTGATATACAAACCAGTGAATACCATCTGTCGATCTTCGTAATTTTATGCTCTTTCGTTGTGAACTACGTATTTCTTTCTACGCGGTACTGCAATGTCGTTTCATAGCAAATATGCATTACTTGTCACTTACGCGAACTGAGAATACTCATCCCTTTCTTCCGTCAGGATTCAGACGATAGATCGCTAGACTGCCTACTTTGTGCAAACAGCCTCTAGTCTAAGTGAACGTCCTCCACACTACGAACAAATAGTGAAGGTTGAAGAGCGGTGACCCCACGGTTCTGCCGAAGCGCCTTCTGATGACGTCAACCTAGGTGCCTAGTGACTAACTGTACTTCTGTCGGCAGCAGATACTCCATAATCTTTGCACAAGCACTTCTGAGGATTCCCAACAGTCTCGTTCTCTGCAGTGAGAAATTCAATGACGGCACGTTGCTTTAACGTACATCGACATTTCGACATTTCGAAACTGTCCAACAGCTACTCTTATCAGTCGGAAGTGACGGAAATTTGGCGTCTCACTCAGGAGACTTCAATTATTATGTACGTAACGTTTCTCATCCGTAGCATAGTTTTCGGATGAGAAAAAAAAATGCGGTGCATTACTTCGTGGGCAACCCTCGTAGGTTGTCTCTTACCACTGAAACACAGTCATCACTGTCGCTCACCAAGTACGTGAGTTAAAAACTAAAAGTAAAGGGAAAATCTAAGTCGTACGTAGACGTAAACAGTTTCCAGCCGTGAGATAGTTCAAATTGCTCTGAGCACTATGGGACTTAACATCTGAGGTCACCGGTACCCTAGAACTTAGAACTACTTAAACATAACTAATCTAAGGACATCACATACATCCATGCCCGAGGTAGGATTCGAACCTGCGACCGTAGCGGTTGCGCGGCAGCAGACTGTAGCTCCTAGAACCGCTCAGTCACTCTGGCCGGCCAGCCGTGAGAAAACTGATCCCTATGTACAGCGGTTCTTTGTTTTTCATCTTCAAAAAAGTCACACTGTGAAAAATATCTAATGAATAAAAATAGCATAAAACATGAAATTTATGAAAGCAGCAAATCTAGGTATCTATATTTACATACCCCATTTGTTTATGGTTTGTTTCACTATAAAACATCAATATGATCCTGAATCATTTAATGTAATACTCGTCGTAATTTTAATGGCTTGATGCCGGCCGCGGTGGCCGTGCTGTTCTAGGCACGTCAGTCCGGAACCGCGTGACTGCTACGGTCGCAGGTTCGAATCCTGCCTCGGGCATGGATGTGTGTGATGTCCTTAGGTTAGTTAGGTTTAATTAGTTCTAAGTTCTAGGGGACTGATGACCTCAGATGTTGAGTCCCATAGTGCTCAGAGCGATTTGAACCATTTTTAATGGCTTGATGCATTGTAAATCCGAAATTACTTTTAGGAAAAGATATCCAGAATAAAGAGGAAGAGCTCCGGGATATGGCTATGTATTACTCTGCAACTGTCAGCTGACCATCTTTAGCTGCATTTCCAGTTTTATTTCTGACCAAACAGTGTCCATCTGTACGCCGGAGCTGGCGGGGGCGCAGTATCACATTTCCTCCACGCTCAGCGTAACAACACTCGTACATATCTTTCAGTTGTAAGAAGTTGCATCGATCGGCATTGACATCAGAAGGCCACAACTGTGTTGTGTCGCGCTGTTTCCATATAATAATATTGTATGTCATGGAAGTGAAAGGGGGGGGGGGCAGAGGAAGTTCAAATGGTTCAAACTGCTCTGAGCGCTATGGGACTTAACATCTTAGGTCATCAGTCCCCTAGAACTCAGAACTACTTAAACCTAACTAACCTAAGGACATCACACACATCCATGCCCGAGGCAGGATTCGAACCTGCGACCGTAGCAGTCCCGCGGTTCCGGACCGAAGTGCGTAGAACCGCACGGCCACCACGGCCGGCGGAAGAGGAAGAAGAGGGAGGGCAAAGTTATGTGAAAAGTAAGTAGCATAGGGTAAGCAGAAGCCTATTGAAGTATGCAAAATTAAAAGTTGAAAATTGTATGGGAGATTATTAGCAAGATCACTATATTATGCATCAAAAGTGTATCTAGCAATCAACCTCCCGGGGCCCTCTTCTAGCCATCTGTTAAATAGTTCTAGGAATTTATTTTCCCTAAGCCTTTGTGATAACGGTCTAACTTATCCTCTCCTCTTTTAGTGTCATCGTGTATTTTCACTTCTTCTAAGATGGTCATCAGTGGAGCTTTAGGAACAATAGACGAAATTTCAAGATTATTCCCTACGTCCTGTATTGCAGGGTTGTTTTGCGTATGATGATTTTTCTTTAGTTGCCTTTCAGCGTGTTCTTTAAACCTGGAAGAAAAGTTCCACACCGTTTGGACAAAATAAAAATACTACGTTAGTTAGTAGAAATGTTGTAGATACCTGATTTTAATGATTTTTCTATGCAGTCAACGCTGTATGAAGCCACATTATGCAATCACTTTGTAGATTTTTTTGTTTGCCTTAACTTTTTCTTCCAAACAATCTTGCGATATTTTCTGAAATGCCCCCCATGTAGTCACTTACCTTTTTCTCACTCAAGTCTTGTTTAACATTACTTTCCGCCGTTTTCTGTAGGCATTCAGTTTCCTCAACCCTATCGTCAAGACAGTTGCAGTCTGCTTTAGAATATTCACCTCCGTAATTTACTTACGATTAGTAGGTGGTAATTTCCTCCCTGTGGAATATCTGTTCCTGCTGTTGATTTGTTAATTACGACAGCGTAATAGTGGGCTTTCTGTGTATTTTGAAATTCTCCTTCTTTGTACGCAAGTCTAAAAAATTAAGCACCGTTTCCTGTTTGTATTCTATGATAAAATTTAATTTAGGATGATGACTGCTGAAGTTCGTCATCGTATGTAGCATTTCCACACCGTCACCTCTAAGCAACAATATCAATTCGTCGACATACCTTTTACAAGGAAGTTTACGTATTATGACAGGAAATAATTGTATATATGAAACTGGCTAAGTACATTTTACATTTTTATCGTTTGTGGCAGCAATTTCCATGTATGTAATGCTTAGTACTATGCTTTGCATTTAGTTTATGATCCCTTTGCTTGGGAAGCAAAAGTGACAATTACCTGCCAAGAGTAAGCGACACTTCATGCAATACATTTGATATTACAGAGAGAAAATATTTTTATTTGTTTCATACGTTATTATTTGAAGTAAGTACTATGATTTTCTGATCACAGGATGGCCTGATAGTGATACTTTTAATCGAATCCTCTAACCCGCCAGCAAAACAAAAGTTACGATTACTAACTAAAATAAATATTTTTTCAAGATTTTATTTGATTGTGTAAGTGGCGGCTTGGGGGAAAGATGATATATGTTGGCAATGTAGTGTAGATGTATGAAACTGTCAATGAGTATCTGAAAATTACATCATTGCCCTCCAAAATAATGTTCAAGGTATTCGTTATGTATAAAAACAAACAATAATTAAAATTAACTCAGTTTGTTATATTAAAATGCATGATAGACGTAACAGATGGTTTGAAAAACACTGACAATGGTAAGCTAATGCGTGGGCAAGCCTGGAGGACGAATGTGAATTATGATTTTAAAAAAATGTGTGTCCAAATGAAACAATTATATTCAGGAACGTCTTACTGTGATTGCCAATGGTTATTGTTTCAGGCCAGAAAGCGCTGTACTTGTCAGCAATGACTAATGAGAGGAAGTGGGCATCCAGGACTGTTGCTGTCCACTCTAGCACGTGGAATGAAAAGTAAAGTTGTCAAAAAATGGAGATTTTCCTTCTTCTATCCTACGGGGTTCATTCGGTCTACCGTCTGCTATGACCGCGGAGGGAACGGCGCCTATTGGCGGAGAGCATTTCGACCTCAATGGGAGGAGCAGGCGACACGTCCAGAGGGTAAGAGGGCTGGAGACAGAGATCCGCTGCGGCGGCCGCTGTCTCGCCTGCCAACCCGCACACTCCACGTGACTGATCTCTGCTGCCCCACTGGTCGGCTTTAAACTTCTGACGGCGTTACTTAAACAGCAGCCTCGTGGATGGCGTCCCTAGCTCAGCGGAACCGAACGCGGGATCCACACCCGTTGCTGCGGAGCTGCTTATATAACCTGCATCACGCCACTGAGGCGCAGTGGTAGCCACCAGAAAAGTACTTCAAAATTTGAAAAAGAGAATAATGGTCTTTTCTAACCTTAACGTCAATTTGGGCTGCAGAACGCTACGGAATGGTATTCATTAGCATGTATGGCAGCAGTTGAAAGGATATTGAACGTTTAGCTGTCAGGCAGTTCATCAGAATGAACCTCGAAATTACTGAATCCAGGTAAAATTGACTCTCCTTTCCCCACAGTTTCTGTCGCGGTTTCGAAAATATCTCACCATATTAATCTGCTGTTGGTGGCTGAAAAGGCTGTAAAATCAGTAATTGTTTCGTGCCAACAAACTGCCTGCTCATCAAGTCCGCTCGAAGAGGTGCATATCTGTGGAGGCGCTCATTCGAAGACTTCGTCTCGTGATGGCTCCTGGCTGCATCGAAGTATCATATGCTTCCTACAGTGAGGACTCGCGTCTCTGCGGTTTTCTGTCAGCACATAACTCTCATCGGCTGAGCGATAAATATTCCGAACACCAATCAGTAAGAAGTTGTTAAAACTGATGTTGGCCCATGAACGGAAACAAGCTTCGTAACACTTGGCACTGACAAACTGTGCTCTTTCTATGGCCAATGAGGATGTACCTCTGTCTATGACCAATGAGGATCAAACTCTGTAAGTACAGACATTGTTCTCTCTAATGTCTACCGTTTCTAAATTATTTACTTTAGCCAGTTGTAGCAGTTTTCACATTGCGCTAGCGTTTTTGTCTTGCATAGCCTGAAACCGGTGGCGGTGTCCCGCAATCTTCAAAAGTGTCATAAACGTGCTTGTTCCCTACCCTACTCTCGGAAGTCGTCTGTAATGGACAGTGTATTTTGGCGAGGTATGGTTTTCTACCGTCCTGTTTACAGCAACATTCTTTTGAGACACCGCCAAAACTGCACCCATCCATAGATCACGAACTGCTCTCTAAAGTCAGACTAGGTCTTCCTGACACCACCTGGAGGTATTACCTAACTCTCCTCCTGCACAGGACATGAAGGCCCAAGCATACCGAGTGGCCGCCGTGTCATCCTCAGCCCAGAGGCGTCATTGGATGCGGATATGGAGGGGCATTTGGTCGGCACACCGCTCTTCCGGTCGTATGTCAGTTTCCAAGACCGGAGCCGCTACTTCTCAATGAAGTTGCCCCTCAGTTTGCCTCACAAGGGCTGAGCGGACCCCGCTTGCCAACAGCGCTCGGCAGACCGGATGATCACTCATCCAAGTGCTAGCCCAGCCCGACAGCACTTAACTTCGGTGATCTGACGGGAACCGGTGTTACCACTGCGGCAAGGCCGTTGGCCTGGAGATATTACCTGCGTTGCGACTCCAGCTTCCAGTGCCTAGGGGCGGTTACCTCAAAGCACGGAAGAGTATGACTACGTTAAGTTCGGCCTTGCAGCTTCTCCACTGACTTCTCTCCCCTACCCTCCCAGCTCTTGTGACACAGTGCGACTGCTCACTTATAGCTCAGTGCGAGATCCTTCTTGGAGACTTCTTACATTTTCTTTCATATACACTACTGGCCATTAAAATTGCAACACCACGAAGATGACGTGCTACAGATACGAAATTTAACCGACAGGACGAAGATATTGTTTTATGCAAATGATTAGCTTTTCAGAGTATTCACACAAGGTTGGCGCCGGTGGCGACACCTACAGCGTGCTGACATGACGAAAGTTTCCAACCGATTTCTAATACACAAACAGCAGCTGACAGGCGTTGCTTGGTGAAACGTTGTTATGATGCCTCGTGTAAAGAGGAGAAATGCGTACCATCACGTTTCTGACTTTGATAAAAATCGAATGGTAGCCTATCGCGATTGCGGTTTATCGTATCGCGACATTACTGCTCTCGTTGGTCGAGATCCAATGACTTAGCAGAATATGGAATCGGTGGGTTCAGGAGGGTAATACGGAACGCCGTGCTGGATCCCAACGGCCTCGTATCTTTAGCATTCGAGATGACAGGCATCTTATCCGTATGACTGTAACGGATCGCGCAGCCACGTCTCGATCCCTGAGTCAACAGATGGGGACGTTTGCAAGACAACAACCATCTGCACGAACAGTTCGACGACGTCTACAGCAGCATGGACTATCAGCTCGGAGGCCATGGCTGCGGTTACCCTTGACGTTGCATCACAGACAGGAGCGCCTGCGATGGTGTACTCAACGACAAACCTGGGTGCACGAATGGCAAAACGTCATTTTTTCGGATGAATCCAGGTTCTGTTTACAGCATCATGATGGTTGCATCCGTGTTTGGCGACAACGCGGTGAACGCACATTGGAAGCGTTCATTAGTCATCGCCATACTGGTGTATCACCCGTCGTGATGGTATGGGGTGCACTGACGGCACTTTGAACAGTGGACATTACATTTCAGGTATGTTACGACCCGTGGCCCTACCCTTCATTCGATCCCTGCGAAACCCTACATTTCAGCAGGATACTGCACGACCGCATGTTGCAGGTCCTGTACGGTACTTTCTTGATACAGAAAATATTCGACTGCTGCCCTGGCCAGCACATCCTCCAGATCTCTCACCAACTGAAAACGCCAGGTCAATGGTGACCGAGCAACTAGCTCGTCACAATACGCCGCTCACTACTCTTGATGAACTGTGGTATCGTGTTGAAGCTGCATTGGCAGCTGTACCTGTACACGCCATCCAAGCTCTGTTTGACTCAATGCCCAGAGGTTATTACGGCCAGAGGTGGTTGTTCTGAGAACTGATTTCTCATGATCTATGCACCCAAACTGCGTGAAAATGTGATCACATGTCAGTTCTAGTATAATGTATTTGTCCAATGAATACTCGTTTATCATCTGCATTTCTTCTTGGTGTATCAATTTTAATGGCCAGTAGTGTATCAGTGGGGATAAGTTATTCCAATGTGATTGTCTTTTTATTCCGAGTTTTACATCAGTTTCTGGACATTTTGGGAAAAAATGGTGGTGTAACAGCAGCAAAATTAGTGCTGAAGATTTTGAGCTCACCACACCATATTAGCATTTAAACAATAGTTCTAAAATGAATATGAAACCTGTCGATCACAAAAAATCAGTGTTAGGAAAAATGAATGGAAGAATTAGATTTTTTTTTTTTTTGAGATGTCTAGAGAAAGTGTGGTGCGTAAGGAAAGGAATCGCATGCAAGTAGCTAATGCAACCAATTCTAAACTACTGTTCTCGACATTGAATAAATTCAGGGGAGCGCTATTGGGATCATAACATGCCGCTGCAGAAATACGAACCTGTGTATTAGAAGTGTTCGTTAACTGTGAATCCTTGCAAGAAAGACGACGTAGTTATTGTACAAACCATGTTGCGTAAACCTGCACTGGAAGACTTTGCGTACATTATGCTACCACCAACGTATATCTCGTGCAGGGCTCATAAGAAAAGGACAACGTGTTTATAGAATGGGAAGTATCTAGGAAAGAGGTTCTCAGATGGACATAAAATAATGAAATTTAGTCAAATTAAGTAGATTGATGCTGATGGTACCAGATTTTGAAATGATACTCTGAAGCGAGTCAATACGTTTTGCTACATCGGCAGAAAAATAGCTTGCAGAGGTCGAAATAGAGATGACGTTAAATTGCGCACTGGCATCAGCAGGAAATCAATTTCTCAGAAATAGAAAGTTGCTAACGTCAGTTATGAATGAAAGTGCTTTGGAGATTTTTCTGCAAGTATTTGTCTGGAGTCGAGTCTTGTAAGGAAGTGAAAAGTGGAACCCTAGAAACTTTCGAAGTGCGGTACTGTAGTACTTAAAAAGCACTCCGTCTTCAGGCCACAAGTGGCCCATCGGGACCACCCGACCGCCGTATCATCCTCAGTTGAGGATGCAGATAGGAGGGGCGTGTGGTCAGCACACCGCTCTCCCGGTCGTTATGATGGTTTTCTTTGACCAGAGCCGCTACTAGTCGGTCGAGTAGCTCCTCAATTGGCATCACGAGGCTGAGTGCACCCCGAAAAATGGCAACAACGCATGGGGGCTGGATGGTCACCCATCCAAGTGCCGACCACGCCCGACAGCGCTTAACTTCGGTGATCTCACGGGAACCGGTGTATCCATTGCGGCAAGGCCGTTGCCGCGGTATTGTAGAAGAATGCTAAAAATCACAAGGGAAGTTCAATAATTAATGCTACATATTTTTCTTCTCAGCCAGTTTCGGTTGAGAAAATGTAGTATCTGTTGCGGGACTTCGTCGAATATTCCCGCTTCAGCCGCAGTAGTTTCATGAAGTTCCGATAGATGGCGGCGCTATACGTATCCTTCAAAATGGCTTCCGTAATGGAGATGCGTTCCAAGCAGACAGCTGTCACTGACTTTCTTTTGGCAAAAAACCAGAGCATCACACATATTAATCGGTGCTTGCAGATGTGACTAGGGAGTTCCGTCAGCAAACAAAAGCATGATGAATCGTTGGGCGAAGCGTCTGATACCATCGCAGCAAGGTCGCGCAAGACTGTCCAATCTCCTGCGAGCCGTCATGCCGCACGCAGCTGTGACATCTGCAGTATTGGAAAGTGCGCACACTCTCATTCGAGGTGATGGACGGATCACAAACACTCGTGCTCAACTGGGCGCATCTTTTGGTAGTGCTGGCACACTCGACCTCCAGTTGGGTACTCAAAGTTGTGTGAACTCTGGGTTCCTCGCGGTCAAACAAATGACCAAATAAGGCAACGGGGGTCATCTGTGCGGACTGCACTCTGCAGGAAGCAGTACGTGGATGATGGGGCGGTTATTGGTGTAGCAAGTCGTTGGCTCCGACATCGACCAGTAGAATAGCACCGTGCGGGCATACACGCCTGCCCAATAAAGTGCCGTAACGCCGTCGCATTGAACGAAGATTATATTGAAAAATAGGGTTTTGTAACCAAAAGAGTGGGGAATAATATCGTCTATTGGGTATCCTGAATAAAACCATCCTGTTTTGTTTGCAAGTAGGTCGGAAACTTGACTGTTGTGTTTAATCAGTAAGAGTGTAGCCTATTGCAAAAGGTCTACAGTATAATATGCCATGTAAATATAACGCACGACGATTAAATGAGATTATTGCGGAAACCAAAACAGCCTTTAACGCATATAGCTTGAAAAAGAATGAGGTGATCGCGACCGCTACAAGAACAGCTAAAATACTTAAGAACAGCTCACACCGTCAAACTTACACTAATAATGAAATTGAAACTTTAGATTCTATGAATAAGAAATTAACCGAGAATATCCCCATAGTGGTACAAGCGGATAAAAGTAATGCTGCCATCGTGATTATTGAAGCCGCTAAGTTACTAAGGCTGAACACTTCTATGCAGAAAAGAATATTATGCAAGTAGCAAAGAATCCGGTTAATCAATTTAATACCGAGATTAGGAAGCAAATTGATAAATCGGACTTTCTCCTCGACAGTAAAACAAAATATGGTCTAAAAATGATGGCATTCTAATTACCAAAATCAAGATTGAAAATTAATACCCATAAAAGTGATAAATGTGTGAGACTGATAGTTGACGGGAGGCACGCCCCAAATGCTAAATTAAACAAATTTCTTAACAGATAACTTAAAGAACTATATGTCTTTGAAACAGTTTTCACTACAAAGAATAGCACCGAATTAAATGAACTCTTAAAAAAATGTTAGTATACCGGAAAAATCGATGTTGGTATCTTTTGACATAAAAAACCTTTATACTAATATTTCTAGTAAAGAATGCGTTGATATTATCTCTTAAAGTATCAGAAAGTAAGTCAAGCAGAAATAATAGAAATCATTGATCTGTTGGAAATGAGTCTCTCGTTTAACTACTTCCAGATCAATAATAAAATATATTGTTATCTTGATGGGCTTGCGATGCGCAATTGCCTTGCAGGTACAATGGCAGATGTTTTTATTAACCACCTTGAGAATAAGTTTTTCAGTAATAATGCAAATTTGAAAGAGAAAACTGTATACTATAAGAGATATGTTGACGGTGTCATTGCCCTAATCCGAGGCGATCTCAGAGACGTTAACATATACCTTTCAGGTCTTATTGCGATGCATAATCAGATTATTTTTACTCTTGAACTTGAGAGCAATTGCAGCATTAATTATTTAGATTTGGCGATTACGGTAGTGAACAGCCACCATAACTTCGGCATTTTTAGGAAACCGTCCTCTACAGACCTTATTATTAACTCCTAATCATGTCACCCTCCCTAATATAAAAAGGCCTACTTCCATTCGATGATTCATAGACTTATAAAACTCCCCCTGGAACAAGACAGTACAAAGCAAGAAATAGCAACACTGAAATACATAGCACAAAATAATGGATACGATCCATCGATAGTCGACGTTATTTATAAGAATGTAAACGGAAATAAAAATAAGAACAAGTTATCTAGTACGACCAATCCGAAAAGATATGTCCCTATGACCTATAATGGCCCGATATCAGATAAAAGTGAACAATTGCGTAAGTCGAAGGTGGTATTCGCGTTCAATACAAAAAGTAACCTACGGTCGAAACTTAGACATGCTATAGAAAGCCAAGCAGATAAATACAAAAGCACAGGGGTTTATAAAATACGATGCGGTGAGTGAGAAGGGTTCTATGTCGGGCAGACAGGAAGGTCGTTTTTTACACGTTTTCGAGAACACACAAATGCACATAACAAGACTGTATTTAGAGACCATATGCGGGCGTCTAAGCATAAGGTGTTGGATATATGTCGAGACATGGAGATTTTGCATGGGGCCCCCAAAGGAAAGAAGCTTGATATTCTAGAAAATTCATATTTATAAAAACAAAAAATGATACCCTAACTTATTTCTTAATGATCAACCCGAATGTGCCGACAACAATTTCTTTAGTATTTTTGACGAGGTCCTATAGAGCCCTTTGAAGCAACAGTGAACCATGAGAACGCAGTTATGGGGAGAATGTCCTATTTTAGGGTGATAGGCACCCCCCCCCCCTCACTCGTTTTACGTTTTCTTGGTTTTGGTCCGGTGATCGCCAAGTACACCACAGAATAGGGTCTTTTACGACTACATAAGTATGTAGTCGACATAAGTTGGCATAAATTTTTTATATTGGTTTTGTTAGATGACTGTGGTTCATTTACATGAGGCTGCCACATAGTTGTACTTCTCATATTAAGTGGTTCTCTTAAGACCAAAACCCATAGGCTCATACGCAATGCGTATTTTATTGGTATGTTTTTTAATATAAGACCAGAGAGATATGCAGTTGTGTAACCCTGCAGTGTTCTTAAATTTATATGTGACTTTTGGTAGGTTTTATCTATGACCAGACAGATGTGTACTTGTGTAATTAGGCGGTCTCAGAATTATGTACAAGCCCTAATGACGTAGTGTTACCACACATGCAGAGCCTGTTATGACGCGAGCTGTGACAGTCATTGGCGCCTCTTCTGCTAGCGCCATCTCGCGACGCGGCCTGTAGTGTAAGAACAGAGCCGGAGTTGCGGTAGTATCTAGCTTGCGCTTGTGTGTGGTGGAGACACTTAACATTTATAATGTCATCTGTGTTGGACGCCTATCTGCTACTTGCAACAACTTTGTTAATCCTGCGTGTTATAGGCAACTATTAAAATCACTATTGTTTGCATTGATGTTGTA